>NC_138774.1:154305008-155537508 GCF_965119305.1 Pelophylax lessonae
AAATATACTAAATAATATATTGTTCTGTTATAAAGTATTGCTTTTTAATTAGTACACTCAGATTTCAAACTTAAAATTGAACTAATGGCAAAGAGCTTAGTTTAAATAATATATATGAATAGTTTTACCTACTAAAGAATTTGTAATTGTATTCTGCCATCCTTGTGGTCCAGACACTCCTGCTGAACAGC
Organism: Pelophylax lessonae; assembly: GCF_965119305.1. Lineage (NCBI taxonomy): Eukaryota > Metazoa > Chordata > Amphibia > Anura > Ranidae > Pelophylax > Pelophylax lessonae. The sequence goes on from NC_138774.1 coordinate 154,305,200, forward strand.
TCAGTTTGGTTAGTGACTATATTTTCCTCTGTTGCAATTAAGTACTACTACTTGGTTGTAGCAAAAGCTTAAACCAGTGGTCTCCAAACTGCGGCCCGGGTGCCAGATGCTGTCCTTTGTTTGCCTCTATCCAGCCCTTGGGATACTTTTCTTCCAATGACATTAATGATTAGGCTTCATTCCTCCCACTGACACCATTAATGGGGCACTCTTGATCTCACTGACACCATCTATGGGGCACTATTACTCCTGCCAAGACCAATGATTAGACACTATTCCTCCCGCTAACACTGTCGATGGGGCACTATTCCTTCCACTGATACCAACCATGGGGCACTATTTCTCCTGCTAAACTCAAAGATAGGGCACTATTCCATCTGGTAAAACCAGTGATGGGTCACTGTTTACTCCCACTGATGCCGGGACATTTTCTTCTTGCACTGGCTACAGTCTGGACCCCTAAAGCCTGAAGGACAGTAAACTGGTCCTTTGTTTAAAAAGTTTAGGGACCTCTGGCTTAAACAGATAAGTTCATAATTTGGCTCTATCCTTCTGTAATCATGATCAAAGTGTTGACTAACAGCTGTTGAAAAGCAGTAGAGCTCTAATTGGCTAAGAGTGCTGACCCTCCTTCACCCAATGTGAGTACTGGGGTGTTTGGTTTGGGATTGCGTGAGACTGATATTCAGACACATTTAGGTATTTTTGCTAGTTCTAGTTTAATTAATTAATTCATAATTAGATATTTCTTTATCTGTGCTTGCAGTTCAGACTTAAATCCTACCCATACCACTCTGCTGATGGTAGCAGTGTGATATTATATGAGGGTGGTGGGTATTGGGTATACTAACACTTTATTTCTGCCATGTAATGAATGTTATATGACCATTCAGGAGGAACAATGGTGGTAAAAATGTGTTTATAAATAAATTGTTTAGGATCTTTTTTGTTGCTCTGTATATGTGCATTTCATCCAGTCTGTCTTCATCTTTTACACACATGGCATCTACAATGCAATTTGTTTTGCTTGTGTGCACTAGCCATGTTTTCTGCCATATGTTAGCATTTACTAAATCATTTATGCTATTAAAGTCAATACTAGCATCACTTTTCATGGCCAAAATTATACAAAATGGTATGCATCCATTTAAGGATATGATTACTACAGATTGGTACCCAAATGATTGCTAGTAGACAGGTTGGGGGCATTGGGTAAACATGTACCCTAATCAGCTGACCCTTATCAGTGTGCCTTTCTGTGCAGATTCCTTATAGATCCTCTTGTTTGATCGCTTGCCTATTGAGAAATACTAGCTACACAGGCAGTGTGTCCACCACAGATAATGTACCTAATAGAATTGATGGATGTGTTCTAAAAGGTGTGGGAACCTGTTCTGTTAAAAAAAAAAAAAAAAAAAAGAAAAAGAAATAATTAAAAAAGAAAAAAAAAAAAAGCAGGATCAAAGCCGCGGTAATCTAAGTCCACACAATTATGTTCTTCCCCATTTTGCATGCTATACACGTGCATCTGCTGGTCAAAATAACTTGTTAAAAAGGAAATTGGGCTGTTATCTAAATAGACAGCATAGAACACTGGCAATAACATTATCCAGCGTAAATAAGGATTAATTATTAAAATTTCCCTGCAACAAAATCCCATTTGGCTGTATTATGTTAGCAGAATAGAGCATGCTCATTTAATGCTTGCCAACTATGCTGAGTTCACTGGCACAATTCTGGGTTCCTACACTTAAGGGGCTCACAACCATTAAATATCTACAGACAACCCCAAGCTGCTTGCAAAGTTTTGTAAGGTTTTACATTTTTACCTGTCAGTATATTGTATCCATTTTGGTGTCATGATAAAGGTATTTCCATTTAGGGGTCTATTTTCAAAAGTGGAGAATGCAACTTTTACAAACATTTTCTGGTTGAGAATCACCCGGGTCCATGTGTTTTAATGATTGATTCTCCACCAGAAAATGTTTGTGAAAGTCGCATTCTCAGCTTTATGAAAAGACCCCATTTTGTCACATAACATATAGATGCTTGCTTCTCTGATATAAACATTACCAGATATGTAAGAGCTTGTTTACACTTGTGATTGTAGTAAAAATAGGTGGTCGAGCTGCATTTTTACTGCTCTCCTTATACTGCAAAGGCAGCCAGACAGGGTTGCACTTTCCAGTGAAAAAGGCTTGTGGTTGTAGCACAGTATTCCCATTGAAAAGCCCCATTTGGCTGTCAAACCTAGGTTTTGGAGGTGGCGATATCGCTTCCTAAAAGCCTGTCATCTACACCTGTACTGATCTCGGAAAAGCAGTCACTGCTGATAACATTTTAGTGATAAACGCATGTGTTAACTAAGTCTAAAGGTTTGTAATAAAAATATTGTTTTGCTTTCCGATCGTAAGGTACATAACATGTGCATGCATAGCATGCACATGTATAGCCACACAACATGCATAGCCACACAAGTAACACTGTCACTTTGATCCAATCAATACAGAATGAGCCAAAACGTTTGATGATTGTCCAAAAATATGTTTGGAAGTGTAAAGATTTGTGGATTTCACCCTGTTCTCTTTTCATAATCCAGTCACCATTGTGCCAGAAGGTCTGGCATGTGTGTTAATTGTTTGGGTTGTATGACTAAAGATTTACATAGCTGGGTAGAGATGTATAGAACTGTTCGCCGGCGAACAGTTCCCGGCGAACTTAGCATGTTCGCGTTCGCCGCTGCCGGCGAACATATGCGATGTTCGGTCCGCCCCCCATAAGACATCATTGAGGCAAACTTTGACCCTGAACTTTACAGTCAGCAGACACATTTCCAGCCAATCAGCATACCTCCCTCCCACACCCTCCCACCTCCTATAAATAAGCAAGGGCAGCATCCATCTTAGATCATTCTGAAGCAGTGTGTGTAGTGAGAGTAGGGAGAGCTGCTGCTGCTGCTGCTGCTGTTAAGCTAGGGACAGTTAGTCAGTGTTCCTGGTCTTGCAGTGTTCTTAGTCCACTACTGCTGTAATATCAGCACCCCAAAAAGCCCTTCTAAGGGCTGGTATTTGTGTTTTTTTTTTTTTTTATATATATATATATATATATATATATATATATATATACCTAGCGTCCCCAAAAGCCCTTTTAAGGGCTGGTAATTGAGTTGTTTCTTCTTATATATATATATATATATCTATATCTATCTAGTGTCCCCAAAAGCCCTTTTAAGGGCTGGTAATTGAGGATTTTTTTTATTTATATATATACATATATATATATATATATATATATATAGTGTCCCCAAAAGCCCTTTTAAGGGCTGGTAAGGTAATAGAGTTTTTTCTTTATATATATATCTATATATATCTATTGTACACTGCAGTTGCCTGCCCGCTGTGTGTGAGAGGCCACAGACCTACCACAGTCTGTACTGTGTGCACACCACACTCATTTCGGGTGGCACAGGCACAGTACCTGGCATTTTAAAAAATATTTTTTTTTTCCTCTGTCATAATTGCAGTGAGTGCTGTGTCAGGTCCACAGAGTGCACTGTACCCACTGCAGTGCACTGCCCACCACTGATATATATACGGTGGCACAGCATCTTGTTGCAATAAATTGAAAAAAAAAAATATTTTTTATTATTGCAGTTGCCTGGGCTGCCAGTTACTGTCAGGTCCACAGAGTGTACTGTGCCCACTGCAGTGCCACTGTGTGCCCACCCACCACTGATATATAAGGTGGCACAGCAGCTTGCAAAGTAAAAAAAAAAATATATATTTTTTAATTGCAGTTGCCTGGGTGCCAGTGACTGCTGTCAGGTCCACAGAGAGTGTACTGTGCCACTGCCCACCCACCACTGATATATAAGGTGGCACAGCAGCTTGCAAAGTAAAATAAAATATATTTTTTTAAAATTGCAGTTGCCTGGGTGCCAGTGACTGCTGTCAGGTCCACAGAGAGTGTACTGTGCCACTGCCCACCCACCACTGATATATAAGGTGGCACAGCAGCTTGCAAAGTAAAAAAATATATATATTTTTTTAAATTGCAGTTGCCTGGGTGCCAGTGACCGCTGTCAGGTCCACAGAGAGTGTACTGTGCCACTGCCCACACACCACTGATATATAAGGTGGCACAGCAGCTTGCAAAGTAAAAAAAAATATATATTTTTTTAAATTGCAGTTGCCTGGGTGCCAGTGACTGCTGTCAGGTCCACAGAGAGTGTACTGTGCCACTGCCCACACACCACTGATATATAAGGTGGCACAGCAGCTTGCAAAGTAAAAAAAAATATATATTTTTTTAAATTGCAGTTGCCTGGGTGCCAGTGACTGCTGTCAGGTCCACAGAGAGTGTACTGTGCCACTGCCCACCCACCACTGATATATATGCCTGCAAGAGAAAAAGCCAGCCGCAGAGAAGCCGTATTCCTGAAAATATAAGAAAAATGCTGTTTTTTAGGGGTTCTGGACATGCTACAGAGCTGAAACTTGACAGGTACACTTTTTAGACCCCCCAGACACTAAATACAAAAAATGACATGCCTGCCTAAAAAAATGCCCGATAAATGCCTGCAAGAGAAAAAGACAGCCGCAGAGAAGCCGTATTCCTGAAAATATAAGAAAAATGCTGTTTTTTAGGGGTTCTGGACATGCTACAGAGCTGAAACTTGACAGGTACACTTTTTAGACCCCCCAGACACTAAATACAAAAAATGACATGCCTGCCTAAAAAAATGCCCGCTAAATGCCTGCAAGAGAAAAAGCCAGCCGCAGAGAAGCCGTATTCCTGAAAATATAAGAAAAATGCTATTTTTTAGGGGTTCTGGACATGCTACAGAGCTGAAACTTGACAGGTACACTTTTTAGACCCCCCAGACACTAAATACAAAAAATGACATGCCTGCCTAAAAAAATGCCCGATAAATGCCTGCAAGAGAAAAAGCCAGCCGCAGAGAAGCCGTATTCCTGAAAATATAAGAAAAATGCTATTTTTTAGGGGTTCTGGACATGCTACAGAGCTGAAACTTGACAGGTACACTTTTTAGACCCCCCAGACACTAAATACAAAAAATTACATGCCTGCCTAAAAAAATGCCCGCTAAATGCCTGCAAGAGAAAAAGCCAGCCGCAGAGAAGCCATATTCCTGAAAATATAAGAAAAATGCTGTTTTTTAGGGGTTCTGGACATGCTACAGAGCTGAAACTTGACAGGTACACTTTTTAGACCCCCCAGACACTAAATACAAAAAATGACATGCCTGCCTAAAAAAATGCCCGATAAATGCCTGCAAGAGAAAAAGCCAGCCGCAGAGAAGCCATATTCCTGAAAATATAAGACAAATGCTGTTTTTTAGGGGTTCTGGACATGCTACAGAGCTGAAACTTCACAGGTACACTTTTTAGACCCCCCAGATGCTAAATCCAAAGAAATTTTTTATTTTTATTTTTTTTTAATTTTTCCAATAATTGGCTCTCTATCAAAAAATTATAATTTTTAAGAACTTTTTTTTGCGTGATCCCTCTCTGGCATGCCACAGTCCAGGTGTTAGTCCCCTTGAAACAACTTTTCCATCACTATTGTGGCCAGAAAGAGTCCCTGTGTGTTTTAAAATTCGCCTGCCTATTGAAGTCTATGGCGGTTCGCCCGGTTCGCCGGTTCGCGAACATTTGCCGATGTTCGCGTTCGCCGTTCGCGAACGGCGAATTTTAGGTTCGCGACATCACTATAGCTGGGTAAAAAAGGCAGAAAAGAAAATGGGACTTTATAGGTAGCCACTCATTACTCCATGGAAAAAACTCAAGTATTCATATAAAAAAAATTACATTTTTTTTTAGATATCATTAAAAAGTTATATAAAATCAGTACAAAGATATGCAACATCTCCCCATTGTGAAACAAGCTCTCTCCCAATTTACAAAGGGGAGGCCTATGGAAATTTATATAATCCTTATATGCGCTGGCTCAGAATTCATAAATTCCGATGCCTCCCATTTGTATAACAATTATTATAGTGTAAACACTTAAAAGAAGAAGTCTTTTGAGACTAAACGCATGTCGGGTTAAGGGTTACAGTGAACCTACCACCCTATTGCGCTTCTACCAACTGATTGTGATCAATATGCATTGCCGTTTTTCATCTTCTACACTGTAAGTTTTCTACTTTTAATAAATATACTCACCCATGCTTTATTACACCATGTGGAGGCTGTCTTTTGTTTTCTGAGAACCTTGGTCCTGGGGAAAGGACGCACATCTGAGTGAATGTGGTTTACCAGAGGAAAAGGTTATCGGTGATGGTCGTTTCCTATGAGACTTTTAACCTACTGCCTGTATGACTCTGTGCCAAAGGCATAAAGAGTCCACAGGTTCTGGTAAGCGCTCCTGAGTCTATTGTGGTGGCAGCTACACTGGTGGAGATTTACCTGCTCTTTCACTTGAAATATGGTGGACACACACTAGGAGATCAATTTTCTCACTCTTTGGACACTTTTCTTCACTAAATAGACTTTATAATTGCACTTATTATAAGTTTCCAATTGCTTTGGTGGAATTATCATATTTACACTGTTATTGCATGAGCTGTTTTCAAGTTGTGGAGGTGACCAATACTCATTGAAAGGTATAGTGACCCCCACATTAGATAGCACATATATATTCAGCTCCTTGGTGGTTTTGTACTATATAATTTCTTATTTTGCACAGTATGCACTAGGCACTGTTACATTTGTTTACAAAGCTATCTTTTTTAAATGTAAAAAGAGTGACTTCTGACCCAATATTGATATATGTTTTTATGCAATGGGAGGTTTATGTTTCCTATTATGAAACGATACATACTAAATTGGTTTGGGTTGATGTTTACATTATATACTATATGCACCAAGCTTGTTTACACTATAATAATTGTTATACAAGTGGGAGCAATCTGACTTTATAAATTCTGAGCATGGCACATATAAGGATTATATAAATTTCCATAGGCCTCCCCTTTGTAAATTGGGAGAAAGCTTGTTTCACAATGGGGAGATGTTGGATATCTTTGTACTGATTTTATATAACTTTTTAATGATGTCTAAATAAAATGTAATTTTTTTTATATGAATACTTGAGTTTTTTCCATGGGGTTATGATGAGTAGCTGCCTATAAAGTTCCATTTTTCTTTTCTGCCTTTGTTACCAATATTTTAGGGGGATGCGGAGCCACAACTAATTGAGTCCTGTCTCATATTTTCTTGATTATTAGGAGGATCTATTATTATATACGTTAGGAGAGGTCCTACCTCTTGCAGACCAGCTGTCCTCTCTGTCCAAAATGTGCAACTGATTGTCCTCAAAAGGATGTCTCTTTTACTTAGGGCATAGGGAAACTGTTGGGCTATCCCTTTGTTGTGAGATTATTGTCTTCCTAATGTCCAGGTCTCTGTATGCCTTACTACACTAAACTGCATTGACCAGACTACTTTGCTAGGGTTTGGCTATTGGGTCTTTTGGATGTGCAAGTTGTGGTCTTAGAGTGGGCTTAAAAAACCCAGGGATATAATGTTGTTTAATCCAGCCACATACAGAACGATTATATTACTCATTTTGTTCTGCATTTCCCCACTTTTGGATGTGAAGGAGGTTGAGAGGAGATCATGGAACTCAATCAGGGGATCAACATAGCGTCAGGTATGTGGATGATACCTGGGTCAAGATAAAAACATCTGAAGTACAAGCTTTCAGTAAACATATAAACTCAGTGGATATAAACAAGTTCAAGGCTCTCCTCTGCACCGCCTCCACATCCAACAAAATGGAGAAGCAGAACACACAAATATAATTATCTTATATGTGGCTGGAGTGTCAGGAAAGCTTAGAAGGTTTTTTTTACAAACATCATATCCTTTTGTTTTTTAAGTCCAGGCAAAACGTAAAATCTTAAAATAAGTCAGGAAATTCCAATGGCAAAATAAAGTCGTGTGCAAAAAACAGAAAATCACTCAAAATATCTTAAAAAGTACCTGTCCAAAAAAAATAGACCAGACCCTCATTCACATTTTAGAAATTAGTAATTATAACACATTTTTTGAAGGGTAGCAAATATCTTTCTCAGCAGGAAATCGTTTCCTCTTCCTCATTCCTCGCCCATGCAAGAATGACATAGTCATGGTCTGCCAGACCCTTCACCCCACCCACAGCCTCCTGGTTTACACGTTACACATCCCAGGGGGCTTCATTACAGTCTCTCCAAGTCAGTGCTTCTCACACAAGTACAACGGGGAGCCAGAAGTAATCAGGAAGCCACAACTAGTTACTGAGTCCAAGATGACGATGAGAACTTTGGGTTGTAGGAACACAATGCTGGACTTCTTGGGTTGTAAATGTGTGTTTTTAGTTTCAATAAATTTTTATTGAGTTTTAAACAGGAACAAGGAAAAGCAAAACATGTAAACAAAGCATGTAAACAAAGCATGTAATGTTCCAACTCACACAATAGTGGTATACAATAAAATAAAGTACCATATCAACTCAAAATGTTCACGAGAGGGAGGGAGTGGAAGTGGGAGAGGCAAGAGGTCGGGGGGACCCCACCCAGCCAGGGCCCAGCCGGAGCCGCCCCCTGGGTCCCTCACATATGGCCCATGGGCGTCCCCCACCAGACCCCCCGGGGCAGGCCCCCAACCCCCGCTCCCCAGGCAATGATCTATCTCTCCCCATCTCCCACCAACCCGCTGTGCCGCTACCATGAATATCTATCAGTTGGGCTAGGTTAGAGGACCACATGACAAAACAATGTAACTAAAACATAAAACATAACATTTAGGTCAGCTTAATATTTTGTCAGATTAAAGTGGAAAAGCGTATATATAGAAGAAAACATCAAAATTAACCGTATTGTTGTCCCCGCTTAGAGTACCAGGATAGCCAAAGTTCCCATTTTTGGCGGATCTCTCCAGCTCTGTTCATGAAAGAGGCGAATAACAGTTCATAGGTGGCGTGCGTGTGGGTGATGGAAATAACTTCTTTAATGTCAGGGGCAATGGTTTGTCGCCAATGTCTAAGGAGGGTAAGACGGGCAGCCAAGAGGATAGGAATAATTGGAATCCTTGACTGTATATGAACCGTGTCTACTCCCAGCGAGCACAGAGCCATTGCGGGAGACAATGGTGTGGGAAAACCACCCACCTGGGATAGGACATCCGAGATCCTGTTCCAGTACGTGTGCACCCTTGGGCATGCCCATAAAATGTGAAACAGAGACCCCACTTCCCCACAACCCCTCCAGCACAAGGGGGAGGTGTGGGGGGCAAATCTAAATATACGCTGTGGAGTCATGTACCATCTCAGATTAATTTTTTGAGTCATCTCCCACAAGTTCGCACTCTTAGTGGCTGCAACCGTGAGGGAGATAGCCCGCTGCCATTGCCTATCCTGGAATACCGTCCCAAAGTCCTTTTCCCAATCCGAGTAGGGAGTAGACTTGAGAAATTTGTCCTTGTCATGCATTGCATTATAGAACAGGGATATGCCTCTCATTGCCGTTGTATCAGTTGTTAGGAATTGAGCCACCCGCCAGGGCAGGCTAAGGGGGGAAATTACTTTAGTTGCGAGCATGTGTCGGGCTTGCAATTATCTGTAGTATTCGCTTGGGGGAAGGTTGAGTAAATGTGTGTTTTTAAAACTCAGCAGCTATGGGTACCTGTAGCAGCTGACCTTTTACTGTTTTGAAAACCAGATGAAGATCCTTTTTTTCTTGTTTCAAGAGTGTTATTAGTTTTTCTTTACTAATGTGGGAATTACTTACCTGGAACAAGGATTTGCATATTACTGTTGGATACTTGATATAATACTTAAAATGTTACTAAACCCAGGACCCTGCATTCACTATATCTGATCTCCCATAGTACAAAGAACAGAAAAATGCAATAATTTTAGTACATATAAACAGTTCCTTTATAAGGTACTCTACTCTTGTTGCTGGAAAATCCTCACCTGGAGAGAACTACATTTAAAATAGATGACATTATGGTATATAAAAGGTTGCTGATACCAAGAAGATCCTCTATAGTTGTGTTCCCAGAACATTAGATTACTAACATATTTTAAGCTCTGTGGTTCTCTGATCACCAGATTACTGACAGCAAGAGAAATTAATCTGAATGTGTGTATTTTAAACAAGGTCAGAGAGTTAACACTTTCACATTTGTTTCTCTGGTGCAACCTAAAGCCTTCCTGTGGTAAATATGCTAATAGCTATTTTCTGTAGGTCACCATTTGAATAAAGCTCACACAGTTCCACACTCCACAGAAAGTAATGCCTTGGCCTCCTAATGGGCTGTGCATAAAATGTCTTTAATGGATGGATCAGGATGTGACTAAATTATTGCCCTGGCCTGCACTGGAGGAACAAATGTCTTTTTACCTTAATGTATTCTCTGTATTAACCACTTTAATACCGGGCACTTCCCTCCCTTCCCGCCCAGGCCAATTTTCCCCTTTTAGCGCTGTTGCATTTTGAATGACAATTGCGCGGTCATGCAACACTGTACCTACACCAAATTTATATCATTTTCCCCCCACAAATAGAGCTTTCTTTTGGTGGTATTTGATCACCTGTGCGATTTTTACTTTTTGCTAAACAAATAAAAAAAGACAGAAAAGTTTGAAAAAAAAAAAAGTTTTTTTGTTTATGTTATACAATTATGTAAATAAATAAGTTTTTTCCTGCACTGATGAGCACTGATGAGACTGCACTGACAGGCACTGATGAGGAGGCAATGATGGGGTGGCACTGATGGGGTGGCACTGATGGGGTGGCACTGATAGGCGGCACTGATAGGCGACACTGATAGGCGACACTGATAGGCACTGATATGTGGCACTGATAGGTAGCACTGATATGCAGCATTGGTGGGCACTAATAGGCGACACTGCTGGGCACTGATAGGCGGCATTGATGGGCACTGATAGGCGGCACTGATGGGCACTGATAGGTGGCACTGACGGGCACTAATGGGCACTGATAGGCAGCACTGGTGGGCACTGATGGGCACTGATGGGCGGCACTGATCGGCACTGACGGGCGGCACTGATGGGCACTAATGGGCACTGATAGGCGGCACTGGTGGGCAATAATGGGCACTGGTGGGCGACACTAAAGGATGGCAATGATGGGCACTTGTGGGCAGCACTGATAGGGAGGACACTAGTGGGCATCACTGATGGGGAGGGCAATGGGGGGCTCCCTGAGCCCTGATCGCCATCCCTGGTGGCCATAGTGGGCATCCCTGGGGTCATAGTGGGCATCCCTGGGGTCATAGTGGGCATCCCTGGTGGATCTAGTGGCATCCCCCCCCCCGAGGGTCTGCACTGGTAATCAATGATCTGATTACCAGTGCCGACCCCCCCCCCTGTCAGGGGAGCCGCCGATCGGCGCTCCTTTACTCGTGCCTGTCAGGCACGAACTAAGGAAAGCCGATCAACGGCTGTTCCTGTTTTACTATGTGACCAGCCGTGATTGGACACGGCTGATCACATGGTAAAGAGCCTCCGTCAGAGGCTCTTTACCGAGATCGGAGATGCAGGGTGTCAGACTGACACCCCGCATCACCGATCGCCGCTCTGCGCGCCCCTGGGGGGCGCCCAGAGCGGTGTTATCCTGCCGCCGTCATATGACGTCCGGTCAGGATAACTCAACCACATTCCCGCCGTCAATTTGTAATAGGGCGGGCGGGAAGTGGTTAAGGTAAAAACCTTCTGTGTGCAGTTGTCCCCCCAGCCCCCCATTACCTGAAGCCAATCTTGATCAAATGCTGCGCTCAAGAGCAGTCGTTCTCTCTGCTCTCTTTCTCATCACAGGGTAGACTGATAGCAGCAGGAGCAGTGTCAGCTGGTCATTCGGGGGGCAGGGGCGCCACCCCCCATCCATGCGTCTGGCCCCCTAATCTACATGTGGGGCACTGGACGCATGGAGATCAATGGGGCTTTTTTTTTTTTTAGCCATGTTATTAGAGCCAGAGGCTCTCACAGGCTAAAAAAAAGGGTGGGCTCGGGGCGCAGAGCAGTGCGCCCGAACCCACCCAGTTGTGTGACAATAGGGAATGAAAATTCGCTATTGTCACACGGATCCTGCTCCTGGCCAATCAGGAAGCGGGTTTTGAGACGCGTTTCCCAGTTGGCTGAAAGGAGAAGCCATGCCATTGGGCATGGAGGAGGAGGGAGGAGACGCAGAAGATGGGGAAAATGCTGAAGCTGCCGCCACCTGCTGCTGCATCCAGGCAGGGTGAGTGAGGGTCCTGTCTTTCTGTCTCTTTGTCTGTCCTCTCTCTCTGTCTGACCTGTCTCTCTGTCTGTCCTGTCTCCCTGTGGTTGGGGGGGGGAGGTTGGTACGGTGGCCTGGTGTGGCGGGGGGTGTATGGTGAGGTCGGTCTGCCGCCCCTCCTGGCCCATGGAGCACCAGCCGCCACTGAGCAGGAGTCATTGGCTTCTACTGCTGTCAAACAAACTTTTGGATGAGGGAGCAGGAGGTGGGCCGAGCCACGCTGTCTGTGTCAATAGACGCAGACAGCGTGGCTCAGGATTGAGTTGGCAGGTGTGCCACAATAGGAAGCGGCTTCCTATGATGCCACACCAAGGAGAGGAGGAGTCAGGAGGATTGGGGCTGCTCTGTGCAAAACTATTGCACAGATTCATGTTCTTTTCAACACGAAAGAAAAATAATTGATTCTCCCGTCCACACTTTCAAAGTTGATGGGGAATCCCTGCCATGGAGCTATTGCATTCTGACAGCGGAGAGGCTTCATCTCTTCCAGGTAGTGTTGGAGCTTGCCACTAAGCCCTGCCAGTACACATACAGTATTAGCTCATCAATAAAGTGGGCAAATGAATTCGCCATTAGAAAGGTGCAGGAGGCAGGAAGGGCTGGCCAAGCTTCAGTTCTACCAAAAGGGGGTTGAAGCTTTGCATATCAAACTTCTTCAGAATTTAGCTGGTGTCAGGAAAGTTTGAGAGGTACTGCAGGTATGTGCAATAATCCCCTGGTGCATGTACGTCATACCTGCCACAATTTTTTAAATGAATGTCAGATTTTCTTTACTTGTCTAAATGCTGTGATCACAGGAGATAGATAGCAAGAACTCAAATATTTTAGTCCGTTCCATATAAAAATATACGGTTTATGAGTTTTTAATAAATTCAGAAATAGATGACTTACTTTTTATATCTTCCTGGAGTTAAATTCTAAGCTACTTAGAAGAGATTTGTTGTGCCTGTTTGACCTACATATTTTTAAGCTATTCTGATGGTGGTAAAATTCAATCTTGGAGGGGTGTCTGTATAATTTTATAAAAAGATTCCATCTACTGTGGGTAACCATGGATAAAATGATCACTTCTCAGTATGGCTGCATTAAACAACAGTCATTTTGCCTAGGTTCATGCTGAGGTCGTTTTGAAATCGTGCAAGTTCAGCTGAACTCGCACGATTTCAAACCAGTATTTCAGTCCGACTTCGGGGGCAATTTTACAGACATCTATGCAGGTTCCTGCAAAGATGTCTATTGAAATAACCTCCCGAAGTCACAAAGAGTAGAGAAACTGTCAAATGTCAAATCGAACCAATATGAACGTAAGCTTAATCCAAAACATTATCTGTCCAAAGAAAAAGTGTCTTTTTTTTTTACAAGAACTTTAATAAACGTTTAGGAAGAGGTACAACACTGGTAATAACAGAATAACCGGGACAAACGGCCTTCTGGCCATAACTATGACAGAAAAGTAACCGTTACAAGAGAAGAACGTTCAATCACAGTTGTTACAAAGAGAATAGAGATACACATGGTTACAATAGTGTTTCTTACTCCTAGGGTTGGTAACCGAGCCTGATATTTACTACTTAAAGGACATTAGTAATTCAAGGCCATGGAGTTTTTAGAGGGATTGATTTACTAAAAAGTGGAGAGTGAAAAATTTGGTGCAGCTGTGCATGGTAGCCAATCAACTTCTAACCTTAGCTTATTCAATTAAGCTTTGAAAAAAAAACCTTGAAGGTTTTTATTGCCAAGCTTCACCAGATTTTGCACTCTCCAGTTTTAGTAAATCATGCCCAAAGTCTGATAAAATCAAGAGAACGTAAATGGGAGGGGGCAAAGGAGAGCAGAGAACAAAAAAAAAAAGAGGTAGCGGTTGGGGAAAGAGGGGGAGGGGGGGGAATAGTAGGGCCTAGAACCAGATCCCCCTCCTTCATCTCCCCTGGACCATATAAACTTGGGGTCAGAGCTGGTCATGTGGAGTATGCCTTAATGGTGTGTGCCATCAACTGAGCTACGTAGTATGTGGACTTAACGAAATGGTGCCAGCAGGCACAGGTATTTGTGTATATCAAAAGCGTCTCATGTGGTATACTAACAAGTTCCTCCATTTTGTCCACATTACTGACACGTCGAGGCCACTCAACAATTCTTGGGGGATTTGCAGATCGCCAGTGGGAGGGTATTGTGAGGATATAGCTCAGCAGCGTATTGTGCGTGACTCCCTGGATGAGTTGCAGCAAGGTTAAAAAGACACAGCAAGACATGACAGGATTTTGGTGAAACACTATTGTGGTTTATTTATATCTGTGTTTACAAAGTGCAGGTATCAAAATGGCAAAAATAACACAAAACAGAAAATAAACACATGCCAACTTAGGCGTGTAAGTGCAAACACAGGAACCTAACTACTTGTCATGGAACAGCCCACCACTGCCCGGGCACCTGACTGTCACACAGAATGAAGTCCTTTTTTTACACAGACATAGTCTCACCACACAGACAAGTCGCTGCTCCCCAGTCTGTCCTACACAGATAACTGATTCCAGGGATGAGCATTCTCCCTAAGCGGCCTGGGAGTTTTATAGAGCCCAGAGTACTCAACCTGCTTCAGCTGAGCTTGGTACCCCCCCCCCCCCCCCCGTGAGTCAAGCAAGCTCACCACCCAGCACAAAATGGAAAGCAGTTTGTATATTGCATGAACCTGGGACAAATATTCTGCCCATTCTGGACATAACCAATCGTTTTTCCTTGCTTTCTGTCACCTATTCCCCTCCCCACCTTGTTTCAACCCTAGCATGCATGAACTCAGGTGGAGGGCGACTGCATTCCCCATCATAACACCTGGGTAGTGTTTCACTGTAAAGCTTAATTCTTGAAGGCCACCTATTCACCCTGCTATTGGTCTCTTTGTTTTGTGCCATTCATGTTAGTGGAGCATGACCTGTTACCAGCTCAAATCCAAGAGATAGTACCAAAGAGAATCGTATGCCCATTTTATCACTAAACTTTCTTTTTCAATGGTGGCATAATTTACTTCATCGTGCTTCAATTTCAAGTAAATGACAGTGTGTTCTTGCCTCTTGAAAACCAACAGACAATACAGCTCCCAACTCATTATCTGATGCATTGGTCTGGACCACAAAAGCCGTTGAAAAGTTTGGTGGATACAGCACTGGCTGTATACATAAGACCTGTTTTAAGGCCTTAAAAGCTGCTTCTGCTTCAGGGGTCGATTTGATCATTTCAGACTCCTTCCCTTAATCAAATCGGTCAGGGGAGCAGTCTGTGAGGCAAAATGGGGAATAAAGCCAGCGACTCTTAAAAATACTCAAACCTGCTTCTTCTTGGTG
Source organism: Pelophylax lessonae (assembly GCF_965119305.1). Classification (NCBI taxonomy): domain Eukaryota; kingdom Metazoa; phylum Chordata; class Amphibia; order Anura; family Ranidae; genus Pelophylax; species Pelophylax lessonae. Next base: position 154,320,848 of record NC_138774.1, read on the forward strand.
AGGCGTGGCCAAATTTTAATAGCCTAAACTTTGTTTACCTGGGGCTCTATTATACCTCTCTTAATGTTATATCCCACATACTTGGTCACCTCTAGCCCAGTGGTACATTTTTTGGATTGGCTGTAAACCCAGCTTTCCAGATAGAATCTAACATTGACAGGAACCATGAATAAAACTGAGACAGAAAATGCAGAAAAAAAAGAAATCCTTTAATATAATGGTAAAAAAGAGTACAGAACAGTACACATGGTTAAAACATAAGCCAGGGGTCGGAAGCCAAAATGGGAAGTCAGACGAGTCAGTGATCAGGAAACCAGAAATAAGCATAGTTGGAGGCAGAAGCACAGCATCAGGAACCAGAACGGACATCAGCCGGGCAAAGTCTTTCACAGGAACACAGCAGAGAAACTCCAGATATGTTGACAAGGCAAAGGCAGGAAAGGAATGAACAAGGCAGCTTAAATAGCCAGAAGGGACTGGCTGTAGGCAGGACTGATGAGCAGATAATGATAACCAGGTGATCCAATGAGGAAACAATGAGTGCTGACAATTAACTGACAGCTGAGCAGCCTGAGCACAGAGAAGAGTGCTACTGCGAGCCCAGCCCTGACAAACACGGCCTGAACCTTTGGTAAGTGTGAGTCCCAATCCTCACTATGGATGATCATGCCATTTAGGTATGCAGCAGCATAGGCTCATTGTTGCCGAAGGGTCTTATCCATCACCTAATGAAATGTAAGTTACAAATGTGTTTTTTTTGGCCAATTCTGAGAGAGGACTCTGCCAATACCCTTTTGGTCAGGTCCAGCAATGTCTTATACCTAGGTGATCAATCAGTTCATCTATGTGTGGCATGGGATAGATGTCAAACTTAATGATCTTTTTCAAGTGGAGAAAATCATTACAAAATCGCCAACTTCTATCTGGTTTGGGCCCTAACACTCCTGTATAACCCCCAGTTCAAGCATTTTTTTTATAAATTGCCTATCTTCTGGCTTCCGGAATCCAATAGGGCTTCAACTTGATCCTTTCTCCTGGTGAGATAATGTCATGTTCAATCCTAGACATCGAACCCGGCAATTCATAAAATGTCATTTTATTGCGGAGCACAAATTCTCTAACTACTGTTGCTGAGCTTTTGACAGAGTTTCTGCTATCTGGACTTCAGGGATCATCAAGTAAGCGGGAAGCGGGGTAGTCTCCTTCCATGGTTTTAGTAATTTTACATGATATATCTGCTCAGATTTCCATCGTTCTGGTTGGCTAATTTAGTAATTCATGTCACCTATTTTTTCCAACACTTCAAAAGGGCCATTTGGCAAGGAATTTACTTTCGACCATGGGGACAGACACCACTTCATTTGGCAAATAATTTATTTTCGAACATGGGGACCAACACCAACACCCTATCACCAGGTGAAAAAGAACAGACCTGGGCCCCACAATTTTAAGTCCTCTGCTGATCCAACTGGGCTTGAGCCAAATGTTACTTCACAATAGGCAACACTTGCACAGTTCTGTCTTGCATTTGTGGGTGCCTCCCATACAGTAGCTCAGAAGGAGAGAACCCTGTGGATGATTTGGGAACCTCTCTCATAGCAAACATTAAATACCTTAGACTGTAAGCTCCTTGAGAACAGGGATTAATGTGAATGTGCAATATACTGTATATGTAAAGCACTGTGTAAATTGACAGCGCTATATACAATAATAATAAATAAATAAAATATAATAAATAAATAAGGTAGTAGGCAACCCAATTCTTTCAATCTTTATTGACCACCTTCCTCAACAATTGTATTATAGTTTTGGTAAATCTTTCAACTAACCCGTCTGTCTGAGGGTGATACATTGAAGTACTTAATTGTGTCACCTTTAGAAGTTGGAAAGCTCTTTAGTTACATTGGACATAAACGGGGTGCTCTGGTTGGTTAGTACTTCTTTAGGAATGCCCACGTGACTAAAAACCTGAAATAGCTGTTTAGAAATTGTTTTGGCGGAAGTGTTTTGGAGGGGAATCGCTTCTGGGTAACGGGTGGCATAGACCATTATCACCAAGATGTTTTGGTGTCCTCTAGCGGATTTCAGCAAGGGGCCAACCAAATCCATGGCGATCCTCACAAAAGAGACCTTAGTGATGGGCAGGGTAACCAAAGGACCACGGAAATGTGGCATTGGTGCAGAAATCTGACACACCGGACAGGGAGAACAGTACATTCCCACTTCTTTAGTGATCCCAAGCCAATAGAACCTCTGTATGATTCTTTCTCATGTCTTTTCAGCTCCTAAATGTCCCACAAGAATGTGCCTCAGTTCTAAGACCAACTTGTGGTATGGTTTGGGCACCACCAGTTGCCCAATGGTTTCCTCTGCCCTTTGTGACACCTGGTGTAATAGGTCCCTTTCCATGATGAAGTATGGGAGGGCAATCCTCTCGTTGGGGTTAACTACTTCTCCATTTATTCTCGTTTCAATCGTTTTTATTGAAGTTTTGTAAAAAAGTTTAACAATTTGTGATAGAAAACAAATAACAGCTGGAACATATAATATTACAGAGTTTCATGTCAAAAGAATCTCGTGAACAACAGTATGAGTAATACAGTACAGTAACCTCAGTTATAAACGTCAGTACAAGGATATACGGTTGCATAGAAGATCAAAAGCTCACACGTTTCAATGCGGGTAAAAAACAGAGGGGTTAAATGCAATGCTATGCTACTCATCAGAAAATGGGAGTTTAATATTTGCTATTCGTCCAGGAGTGCCATTTCAGGGTGAATTGAGCCCCCTGAGACAGGGAGTAAGCATGGGCTTTCTCCCTGGAGAAGTGGGAGTTAAATAGACGTATAACTTCTAGATGAGAGGGAGGGTCTGATTGTTTCCAGCGCCTAGCTATAGTGGTCCTAGCCGCAATCAGGATATGGGTGTATACCATCCTCATGTCAGAAGGGATGTCGTCAATGCCTAAAGATAGGAGAGTCATGGCTGGGTTAGTGGGTTTCAGGATGCCTGTGATTGTGTGTGGAGAGGATCTCGAATACCCTTCTCCAGAAGCATGTGAGGCCTATACATGACCAGAAAATGTAGAAAATATTGCCGATATGGACACATCCAGCACAAAGGATCTAGTTGTTTGTAGAATTTGGATAGGCGGTAAGGCGTCAAGTACCATCTGGTGATAATTTTTTGGGATTGTTCCCAGTGGGCCACACATCTAGAAGCTTTATAAGTGCTGCGTATGGCTGATTGCCATTGGGCTTCGGAAAAGCAGTCCCGAAGATCCTCTTCCCAGGCTAGCATGTGGGTGGTTTTTTGGAAGGACAGTTTGCTATGGAGAAGGTTGTAAAACAGAGATATACCTTTGGTTTTGGTATGGGGGGAGGATAGGTATTGCCACACAGAGTTAGGGAGTTGGATTGAAGGTGGGGGGATGCTTTGACAAGAAGCTGGACATGGAGTTGTATGGGTATACAGCTGATTTGGGTAGGTTATACTCCTTCTGTAGTACCTCGAAGCATTTCAGGAAGGTTTGGTTGTATAATTGAGATATGGAGTGTATGCCGGCCGAAAGGAGCTTGGAAAGGGAAGTGTACGGGAGAAGAACATTAAGAGTTTGTATGGGGAAGGTCATCAGAGTACCCGAAGTGACCGTATGTGGGTGGGATGTCAGTATTCTCCATGCCTTGAGCGTAGTTTGCGTGGTGACGGGGGGGGGGGGGGGGGTTGGTAGTGGGAGAAGTTTCCAGAGGTCTGCTAGGAGCAGATTATGTAGGTCCATGGATTTGGATAAAGATGACTCTATGGTCACCCAGGCGGAAGATGGGGAGTGAGAGAACCACCGTCGCAGATGGGCTAGGTTGGCTGCTGTGTAGTAATCGTGTAGATCCGGGAGGCCTAGGCCACCTACTGATTTATGGCGGATCATATGTGAATAGTTACACCTGGCACGTTTTTTCTGCCAGACCAGTACACGGAGTAGCTTGGTCAGTGTTTTAATATATTGCAAGGGGATGTGAACCGGGAGGGTGCGAAAGATCTACAATATTTTGGGTAAACAAATCATTTTAAAGGCTGCGATTCTACCTGCCCAAGAGATTTCGGTCTGTGAGATTTTTTGTGCATCACCGGAATTGGAGGTTATGAGGGGTTTTAGGTTAGATGGGACTAGTGCCGATAATGGGTATGTGAGATTTTAGGCCCAGGTAGGAGATGTCGTGAGTCGTCCACGTGTAAGGTAGAGTGTTTTGTAGGTGTGAAAGTGTGGAAGGGTGTACGCCCATGTTTAATATTAGGGATTTACTGATGTAGTAAGATATGTTGCTGAACTTTTGGAGAATATGGTGAGCTGCGGGGAGGGATGTAATGGGATTTGTTAGGCAAAGGATCACATCATCTGCAGAGGGTGATAGAGTGATGAGAATGGGGAAACTTGAAGCCATGTATCATGGGGTGCTCACGGATGGAGATGGCGAGGGGTTCGATAAGCAAGTTGAAGATAAGGGGAGACAAAAGGGCATCCCTGGCATGTACCATTTGTAATTGAGAAAGATTTAGAGAGTAGTTCTGAAGAAAGGACTTTGGCAGAAGGGGAAGAGTAGAGTGCCAAGATGGCTGATGTGATTGGACCTGAGAAACTGAACTTGGTTAGCACTGCTTTCATATATCCCCAGTGGACGCGGTCGAATGCCTTCTCTGCACCAAGGGAGAGAAGCAGAGAAGGCATCCGAGCTCATTGCGCCTGGTGGATCAGATTGACCACTCTTCTGGTGGCGTCAGGGGCCTGCCTGCCCTTAACAAACCCCATTTGATCTGGGCCTATCAGATCTGGTAACACCAGGGCCAATCTATTTGCCAGAAGTTTGGCGTAGAGCTTGACATCTGTGTTCAACAGGGAAATGGGGCGAAAGTTGGCAGGGGTTGTAGGGGGTTTACCTGGTTTGGGGAGGGTGGTGATGTGGGCATGTAGCATTTCTTGTGGGAAGGATTGGGAATGTATAGTGGCAGAGAACATTTTGAGGATATGAGGGGATAGTATCTCGTGGAGTGAACGGTAATATTCATTCATGAGTCCATGGGGGCCTAGGGATTTGTTGAGAGGGAGAGATTTAATAGTGCGCAGAAGCTCCTGTGGGGTAATGGGAGCATTGAGGAAAGAAGCAGCCGTGGGGGTGAGTAGAGGGAGTTTAAGGTGACTCAGAAAGTTTTGGATGTCAGATTCCGAGGGTTGTGGGGTGGTTGCGTCATGTTTCAGGTTATAAAGGGAGCTGTAATAATCCGCAAATGCATCTGCAATGGCCTGAGGATGGAGTAGAGAGGCGCCAGTATGGGGGTGTGTGATGGAGGTAATTTTAGTTTTGGTCCTACGTGCTTTTAGTCTGGAAGCAAGAAACTTCCCTGCTTTGTTGTGTGAAGTGTAATACTGGAGACGGAGATGAGCCAGCAATTTTTCGTGTTTCTCCCATAGGAGACTACGGAGTTCAAGTCTGAGGGATGTTAATTTGGAGAGGAGGGTGGGGGAAGGTGATTGTTTGTGCTGTGCGTCTAAGGTCTGATTTTTGGACAGCAGTCCCGTTAATTTGGACGTTAATTTTAAATTTTGAACCTAGTTGGATTAAGAGGTGTTATGAGGCAAGTGGAAGCCTGTCATGCAGAGAAGGCTTTCCGTTGCTGGTGGGCGGAGCTTGGATGGAAACCCAAGGTGAGTAGCACAGGCTAGCCTGAGGTGTGGGGTCTAAGCACCCACCGGTCTTCACCAGAGCCTCTGATGGTGAGGATGGATTTGGCTGCAGATGGATACCAGGTTGCGGTCCCCAGGGTCGCCACACCAGGGGGTAACCGGTCAAGGTCTGAAGATGGATGAGCCGACAAGGAGAATCCAGAAGAGTAGTCAAGACGAGCCGGGATCAGGACAGGCAGCAAACAAGCGAGGTCAGGGACGAGCCAAAGGTCAACAGGTATCAGACAGGAATCAAACAGGAAGCAGGTTCAGAACACAGGAGAGCTGAAGACAACACAGCAAAGTGCACATGCACCAGCTGCCTTTAAATAGGCCTCCTTTGGCGCCAAACGTCCGGGTCAACGTGTGAGAACCTGAGAACGCATAATGTGCGTGGGGTCACGCACATTAGCTAATGCGTATTAGCCAGGCGCTAATTCGCGCATGCGTATTAGCCAGCCGCTAATGCGCGCATGCGTATTAGCCAATTAGCGTCTTCTAACAAGAGGCCTCTGGCATATGCCTTGTGGGTCATCCACAATATGGTCGGGGAAACATCCGAAGTATCATTAATTGTAAAGAATTCTTTTAGTTGAGTGGTAAGGGAGGTAAGGGAGTCAGGGCCAGTCAAGAGGGAATTGTTGCAGCGCCAAATATAGGTTTGAGGGAATGTAGGGTCCTGTGTTGACAGTCATGTGGATAGCAGCATGGTCTGACCACGTTATGGGGGAAATTGATACGTCTGTAACAGCTTGGAGGGTCTGTAAATCTACCAGGAACATGTCTATTCTAGAGTAAGAACCATGTGGCGGGGAGAAGTACGTATAGTCTTGTTCTTCAACGTGGTGGTATCGCCATGCATCGTGCATCTCCTCTGTTTTGAGAAGAGAAGCGAGGGTGGGTAAGCGTGACAGCTTCTTGCTAGAGGAGTCTAGGGAATGGTCTACCACCAGGTTGAAGTCACCACAAACGATTAATCTCCCTTGTTTCAAATTGTTGATTTTAACCCAAAGTTTCCACAAAAAGCGTAATTGGTGTGTGTTAGGCGCGTACACATTGACAATGGTATAAGGACAGTTATCAATAACACATATGAGAATCACGTATCTACCATCTGTGTCCATCACCACTTGAGAGGCGGTGAAGGAGACAGAGTCTGCAATCGCTAGCAAAACTCCCCTTTTCTTGGCAGGGATCGATGCCATAAAAACATGTGGATTCTTTGCATGACGGCATGGAGGGGTCTTGTCCCTGTGGAAGTGGGTTTCCTGTGTGGCGACTATATCCGCTTTAGAGCGAATAGCTTCTGACCTTTTGGCGGGGTGATTCAACCCCTTGACATTAAGGGATAAGCAAATCAGGGGCATTTGGGTAACGTGGGTAATGCGGAGTGCGCAGGGTAAGCTGTGTCAGTGTATCTAGGTGGAGGGGGTTCCACCAGTAAATTCCGTTGTGGCAACTGGGGTGTAGACCCTTTCAGGCTGGGAAGGGGAGAATGAGAAATAGCCACTTACACAGTCCATCCGGAGGAGTAGGAACGATGACCAGTTCATTGGTGACATGGTTTCTGTGCGGCTTGACGGGCGATCGGTAGAGAGTGCTAAGTTCTGGACGTGACGTTATTGTGTCGTGAGTTTCTGAAAAGGGTATACTGCAAAAAAGTGTGTTATGAAGAGACAAAAGGAACCAGTAGTAGGGAAAAACAGCAAACAAAGTACATAAAAAAAACAGGGTCCACGAGGACCGAGGGAGCAACATAGGCTGCAAAGCCTGTGGGGGTCAGAGTACGGTGTGTGGTACTCTGTTACCTGAGAGGGGCCCGGTGTTCCCGGTGGAGTAAGCCGGTGCATCATTTAAGATTGGCTGTGTGAGGCTCTAAACCTCCTAGAAACAATCTGCCAGTCCGGTTGGACGTGGGGAGGAGCGGGGGCCTTGTGGGCACGTGGTGAGGATGGGGGATCTGGCACTATCCACCATTGTCGGAGGAGATGGAGGCCCTCGTCCAAGGTGGAGGCATACGAAGTGGAGCCCTGGTATGTTATGCAGAGCTTGGCGGGGTATTTCCATTTGTAAACAATGCAGGTTGTTTTGCAGAGCTTTTGTAATGGAGTTCAAGTTGCGCTGAAGTTAAAGAGTATGTTGCGAGTAGTCAGGTAGGACTTGTAGTGAGGATGCTTGGTCAAGGAGGTGGTCTTTGTGGCGGAAGGCTTTCAGTATCCTTTCTTTGGCTTGGAAGAAGTGGATGCGCAAAGTACATCTCGCGGGACCTCTTGTGGGAGGAAAGACGGCTTGGGGATGCGGTGAATCCTGTCTATAGTTGAGTCAGAATTGGATAAAAAGTACTGTTTTAAAGAGGTCACGGACATAGTGAGGCAGTTGGTTAGGCGCCACGGATTCAGGGATTCCTCTAATTTTTTAATCGTTACGCCTCAACCTGTCCTCGAGGTCGGCCAGTTTGGCTTGTACACGGTGCATGTCTTCCTGGTATATTGCATGTGAGTCGACCAGAGCGTTGTAGGATGTAGTAAATTCACTCATTTTGTTTTCCACTGTGTGGACCCTCTCCCCTAGGTCAGTGATTTCTCTTTGGCAGCATGTCATTGCAGAGATAATGTTGGCCTGTAGGGAGGTGTGGAGCATTGTCAGCATGTCTTTAATGGTAGTATCAGACACAGGCTGCCCAGTTGTCTGGAAGGAGGAGAAGAGGTCTGGGACAGGAGGGTGAGTTATGGGAGAGTTCAGGTCAGAGCTCACCTCCATCAGTAGTGCGGACTGTGCGAGGTGTCTAGGGTGTATCCTGGGCCTCGATTTCGCTGGGCTTTGGGTGGGAGGCGAGGAATCCCCTGAACGCTGCAGTGTGTTCCTCTGAGCCATGGACGGATCGTGCAGCAGGGCGGGTATATTGAGGTCCGCCTCCCGGAGCTCCGGCGCGCTGGCCGCTAGAGGGTGGTGGTTGCGGCTACGGCCTGTGTCTCCGCCGCCATTTTGGCGGTGCCCGGCGGCCACGACTGGGAAAAAAATCGAAGAGTTTTCTCACCGGAGCCGCTGTGGAGCGCCTTCTCCGCTGTGCCATGATGTGGGCGAGATGTTCCACCGTCCGTACTGGGGTGTGGAGGGTTCAGAAGACGCAGTGGATATGCGTAGATAGGAAGAAAGCCGGGAACACACAAGAGAGCTCAGACTAAGCAGCCATATCTTCCGGCGATCGCCACGCCCCCTTCTCCATTTATTTTCACTACATTCTCCCATGCCCTTAGAAATGTGGGGTCTTTCAGTTGTTAAGTGGCAACATTTTCTCTGTGTACCTCTAAATCATCAAACACTAGAGTTTGCTGTTCCTCTTCTGAGCTGGCAAACCCCTCTCTAGGTCCTGTTGTTTCCCCTGCTAATACTGACAAGGGAAACTCAGTAGAATCCTTACACTCTGAGGATTCCCTAGGAGAATCTTCAGGCTCTGAAGAAAAGCTGGCCACCCCAGAGTTCCCAGAATTTTGGGAAATCCCTTCCCACAAGGGCGTCATGTGGTAGTTGGGGAACCAGACCCACCTGATGACACTGGTTGCCCAGGGCAGTTTCAAATGACACTGTTGCCACTAGATACTCTTGGGTGTCACAATATACACATATGACTGCCATTTTTCTAGGTTTCAAGGCTTTTTCTGCCACTAGGTCAGTTTTTACCAATGTAACCAGGCTACCAGAATCCAACATTTCAACAAATATTTTACCATCTATACACATTTTGCATAAAGGTTTCTCATTTCCCCTTACTGCAGTGCATGTAACACTTGCAAATAGGGACTAACATCTCACAGTGCATTGGCCCATCAACAACTGTGAAATTGGTTGCTACATTTTCCTCTGCCTGGCAGTGGTAACAAATTATCCTTTTAGTCACCTCCTGCGGGTTTGGCCTTCCAGACATAGCAATCCCCAAAGTGCTTTTAGTTCCCTCTTTTTCATTCTCTTTACCCCCATCCCTTGGTGCAGTCCTACCCGTAGCTGGGGATAGTCTGGTCTTGGGAGTGGAAAGTTCTTGAGAAGAGGTAAGATTCTCAGTCGCTAGGTACCTTTCCACAAGGTCCACAAATTTGTCCACGGTTTCCAAATCTCTATGGCTCACACATTTTTGTAAGGCACTAGGGAGAGACCACAGAAATTTGTCCATGACCACTCAATGGACCATGGGCCATTCAAGAACAGTCACGGAGTTGTTGTGAAGCCACTCCTTCGTTATTTTAGCTGTGTGCTTAGGGTCATTGTCTTGTTGGAAGGTAAACCTTCGGCCCAGTCTGAGGTCCAGAGCACTCTGGAGAAGGTTTTTGTCCAGGATATCCCTGTACTTGGCCGCATTCATCTTTCCCTCGATTGCAACCAGTCGTCCTGTCCCTGCAGCTAAAAAAACACCCCCACAGCATGATGCTGCCACCACCATGCTTCACTGTTGGGACTGTATTGGACAGGTGATGAGCAGTACCTTGTTTTCTCCACACATACCGCTTAGAATTAAGGCCAAAAAGTTCTATTTTGGTCTCATCAGACCAGAGAATCTTATTTCTCACCATCTTGGAGTCCTTCAGGTGTTTTTTTAGCAAACTCCATGCGGGCTTTCATGTGTCTTACACTGAGGAGAGGCTTCCGTCTGGCCACTCTGCCATAAAGCCCCGACTGGTGGAGGGCTGCAGTGATGGTTGACTTTCTACAACTTTCTACCATCTCCTGACTACATCTCTGGAGCTCAGCCACAGTGATCTTTGGGTTCTTCTTTACCTCTCTCACCAAGGCTCTTCTCCCCCAATAGCTCAGTTTGGCCGGACAGCCAGCTCTAGGAAGGGTTCTGGTCGTCCCAAACATCTTCCATTTGAGGATTATGGAGGCCACTGTGCTCTTAGGAACCTTAAGTGCAGCAGAAATCTTTTTGTAACCTTGGCCAGATCTGTGCCTTGCCACAATTCTGTCTCTGAGCTCTTCAGGCAGTTCCTTTGACCTCATGATTCTCATTTGCTCTGACATGCATTGTGATCTGGAAGGTCTTATATAGACAGGTGTGTGGCTTTCCTAATCAAGTCCAATCAGTATAATCAAACACAGCTGGACTCAAATGAAGGTGTAGAACCATCTCAAGGATGATCAGAAGAAATGGAAAGCACCTGAATTAAATATATGAGTGTCACAGCAAAGGGTCTGAATACTTAGGACCATGTGATATTTCAGTTTTTCTTTTTTAATAAATCTGCAACAATGTCAACAATTCTGTGTTTTTCTGTCAGTATGGGGTGCTATGTGTACATTCATGAGGAAGAAGAATGAACCTAAATAATTTTAGCAAATGGCTGCAATATAACAAAGAGTGAAAAATTTAAGGGGGTCTGAATACTTTCCGTACCCACTGTATATATATATATAAAAAAAGACGTACCTTGTTGATGATAAAATGCGTTGGACAGGACTTCCAGTGAGATCATATCTGCTCTTTGGATTTTATGGCGGATAGGAACACAGCAGCGCTGGCTTTATACAGGCAATCAAAGTTATTTTATATGTAAGTGCATTTGCCTTGTTTTTTATTTAATAAAAATGTGCTTCACTATGATAATATGATAAGTTCCCCCTTTTTTTTCCCTTTACATTGGATAATACCTCTCTATGTGGGACAGGTGCTTCCGAAAGACCAGTGGGATCGGTACTCTGGTGGGGATTCAGAGCTGTTATGATTTGCTTGGTAATACATGAATATCCATGTTGATGTTAGGGATGACCTGCAGTTTACATGGGCAGCACAAATGGGAATTCCTCTTATATTTATTAGATGAACTGCGCATGTCATAGATTTTTGTTTGGAAAAAAGAAAGGCACCAATCATTTTGTTGAGTTGGACTGCACTATATGGTAAAGTTGGACTTTTATGACTCAGTTTTTTTGGTAAAAAATATATATTTTCTGTAGTTGAAATAAGAATGCCAGCTCAATAAATTACAGTAGCTATCTTTTACATGCTTTTGGTGTAATTTGTACTGATCTTATTTTAGGGTTGACAAAATATATATTTTTTTACCCTCTGTTGCAGTGATCATAATGTGCATGCATTCAGTGCTTATTGGAGGCCAACGACAAAGGAAACTTCTGGAAATCGCCCATGACATGAAAATGACAGATGGTACCTATGTGTTCATCCCATATGACACCCTCTACTATAGCTTGCCCTATCACAAGACACCATATGAATCACTCAGATTCAGCTCTAAGCTCAGAGCCGCCTATGATGCTGTACTCACTATAACTGTGGAGTCAGAACAAAAAAGTTTCTTCCAAGCCTTCCAAGAAGCCCAGGACAGCGGTGAGGTTGTTGCCACAGTTATTCCCTCACAGGTATGTCATTTCTTCCTATTGCAGTAAAAATATTTTCATTATTGCAGCTATTCACTGCATGTGCCCATAAGTTGAACCTGAAAAATTTAAATGCAACTAAATGACAAATGGTATTCATAACTTACCATTGGTTCCATTATCCATGGTTTTAGGCTGGATTCAAACAGTTATATTGCAGCAATGCATAGTAAAAGATACTTTCTATAGCATTATTACAATCCAGAGTAATTCTAATTTTAATGTGTGTTGTGGCACAAAGCCACCCATTATGACTGGCAACCCAGTGCACATATACATTAATAAAAATTGTACCTGTTCTTAAGCGCACAAATGGAAACACACGTTGTGTGTTGCAGTGCCATGTGTTGCTAAAAATATTGCAGGTGAATTTTTTTTATGTGCTTACATGTGTTGCCAGCTCATTCAAAATGAATAGGCAACACTTAGCAACACATATTAACAGATAAAAAAAAAGTGTTCACTCGTGTGCGTTAAGATAACAAAGTAATGTAGTTGGGCAATAAGTCTGTCTAATGGGTTTATCTATTTTGGCAATTACAGGGCCAGGGATATAAAGGGCTCACTAACCCAGAGCAGTTGGTCATATTTCAATTAATCGGAGTTAGCTCAGCCAAGAGATAATACCTGATTACTCTGATTTGCTTGTCCTCATACTTACAGGAAGTGCATAATGCACCTTTAGAGAAGCTGTATTGAAACATATCAAATGAATCTGAGAACCACATGTGCACCAAAGGCTACTGACTAAAAGTGGTATTAAAGCCAAAATCAAACCAAATTATTTTGCAAAACTGTTGTAAGTTCTTAAAAGGTGTTAGATGGATTTGGGCTCCAGTTTGCTAGTGTATGTAAATCTGCTAGTACATCCAACACACCCCTCTAATCAGAGTGACAAAGATGCCCCCTGCGGTCCTTCATCCAGAGTGAGGGCATTGTAATACAGGTGGAGTGTTACTGGCCTGATTAACAGGTGAAAACAGAGAGAAAAAAGCCTGGAAATAAAAAAAAATAAAAAATGAATGCAGCCACCACATCTAAGGATTGGAATGTTGCAATTTATTACATTTTTGATTTTGGGTTTAATACCACTTGATGGCCACTGCTTGTAGCTGACCTAAAGACAGACACCTGTATTTATTCCCTATAAAATAATCACATTATTTTAAGATATGCTCTGCATGTATAGACTCTTGGGGATCAGCTGCTGACCTGCCTGTGCAACCTTTGATGTGGCCTTGGGCACTTTTTAGTTTCTACTGTATTCCATGTAAGAGGTTCTTGTCGAACTCCAAAGCTGCTTCTCCCCCTCTTTTTCCTTTTCCCTTGACCCCCACATTTCTCCTATATTCCCCTCCTCGACCTCTTTCCTTCCTCCCTGATGCTGCACAGAAGGTTGTGGGCTGTAGGTTAGTTTCTTTAACCTAAACCGAAACCTTTCTTTTAACTGGGTACTTATAACCCCTTCCTAACCAGACCAATTTTCAGCTTTCACTGCTCTCACTTTGAATTTGCACTCTCTTTGAATGACAATTCCTTAGTCATGTAACACTGTACCCATATTACATTTTTGTCCTTTTTTCTACACAAATAGAGCTTTCTTTAGGTAGTATTTAATAATGACTGGGTTTCTTTTTTTGCACTATAAATGAAAAAAGACCAAAAATATTTTAAACAAATGCATTTTTCTTCATTTTGGTTTTAAAATTTTGCAAATTTAGTAATTTTTCTTCATAAATTTTGGCCAAAAGTTATTCTGCTACATATCATTGGTAAAAATAACCCAAATAAGTATATAATATTTGGTCTTTGTGAGGGTTATAGAGTCTACAAGCTATGTCCATACCACATGTGTGAGACTTTTTCACAGCCTGGTCACATACAGAGGCTCAACATATCATTTCCTGACAATCTATCACCCTTTTGAAGGCCCTGGAGCACCAGGACAATGGAAACGCCAACAAAATGACCACATGTCATTTTTTTTCCATAATTTTTTGGAATATGTGAAAAGAAAATGAAAACGTATATATATATATATATATATATATATATATATATATATATATATATATATTACACAAAGTTGTCCATTTATAAGATATTTCTAACACCTAGCATGTACATAGCAAAAATTACACCCCAAAATACATTCTGCTATGATCTCTGGTATGACGATACCACATGTGTGAGACTTTTACACAGCCTAGCCACATACAGAGGCCCAACATTTAGGGAGCCTGACTACCCATTACACTTTTGTGAGCCACTGTAGGGCACTGATAAGCACTGTAATGGCACTGATGTGGCATGGATGAGCACTGATGTGGCACAGATGAGCACTGATGTGGCATGAATGAGGCACAGATGAGCAATGATGTGGTACGGATAAGCACTGATGTGGCATGGATGTGGCACCGTTGAGCACTAATGTGGCATGGATGTGGCACAGATGAGCCCTGTTCTGGCATGGATGTGGCATGGATGAGCACTGACGTGGCATGGATGAGCACTGATGTGGCATGGATGAGCATGGATGTGGCAGGGATGAGCACTGATGTGGCATGGGTGTGGCACAGATGAGCACTGATGTGGCATGGATGTGGCAAGGATGAGCACTGATGTAGCATGGATGTGGCATGGATGAACACTGATGTGGCACAGGTGTGGCACGGATGAGCACTGATATGGCACGGATGAGCACTGATGTGGCATGAATGAGCACTGATGTGGCATGAATGAGCACTGATATGGCATGGGTGAAGCACGGATGAGCACTGATGTGGCATTGATGAGGCATGGATGAGCACTGAGGTTGCATGGATGTGGCACGGATGAGCACTAATGTGGCATATATGTGGCACGGATGAGCACTGTTGTGGCATGGATGTGGCACAGATGAGCCCTGATCTGGCATGGATGTGGCATGGATGAGCACTGATGTGGCATGGATGTGGCACTGATGTGGCACGGAGGTTGCATGGATGACCATGGATGTGGCTAGGATGAGCACTGATGTGGCATGGGTGTGGCACGGGTGAGCACTGATGTGGCATGGATGTGGCAAGGATGAGCACTGATGTAGCATGGATGTGGCACGGATGAACACTGATGTGGCACAGGTGTGGCCAGGATGAGCACTGATGTGGCACAGATGTGGCACAGGTGAGCACTGATGTGGCATGGATGTGGCATGGATGAGCACTGATGTGGCACGTATGAGCACTGATATGGCATGGGTGAAGCACGGATGAGCACTGATGTGGCATTGATGATGCATGGATGAGCACTGATGTGGCATGGATGTGGCACAGGTGAGCACTAATGTGGCATGGATGAGCACTAATGTGGCATGGATGAGCACTGATGTGGCATGGATGTGGCAAGGATGAGCACTGATGTAGCATGGATGTGGCACGGATGAACACTGATGTGGCGCAGGTGTGGCAAGGATGAGCACTGATGTGGCACAGATGTGGCACGGATGAGCACTGATGTGGCATGGATGAGCACTGATGTGGCATGAATGAGCACTGATGTGGCATGGGTGAAGCACGGATGAGCACTGATGTGGCATTGATGAGGCATGGATGAGCACTGATGTTGCATGGATGTGACACGGATGAGCACTAATGTGGCATGGATGTGGCATGGATGAGCAATGATGTGGCATATTAGTGGCACGGATGAGCAATGATGTGGAATGGATGAGGCACCATTGAGCATTAATGTGGCATAGCTGTGGCACGGATGAGCACTGATGTGGAATGGATGTGGCAAGGATGAGCACTGATGTAGCATGGATGTGGCACGGATGAACACAGATGTGGCACAGGTGTGACCATGAAGAGCACTGATGTGGCACGGATGAGCAGTGATGTTGCATGGATGTGGCATGGATGAGCACTGATGTGGCATGGATATGGCATGGATGTGGCATGGATGTGGCATGAATGAGCACTGATCTGGCATGGATGTGGCACGGATGAGCACTGATGTGGCACGGATGAGCACTGATGTGGCATGGATGTTGCACAGATGTAGCATGGATAAGCACTGATGTGGCATTGATGAAGCACAGATGAGCACTGATGGGGCATAGATGAGGCACAGATTACCACACTGATGTGGCATGGGTGAGCACGGATGAGGCATGGGTGGGCACAGATGAGGCATGGATGTGGCACGGATGGGCCTGAGTGAGGCAAAGATGGGCATAAATAAGATACAGATGGGCATGAATGAGGCACGTATGAGGCACAGATTGGCATGAATGAGGCATGATTGAGGCACGGATCAGGCACAGATGGGCATGATTGAGGCACGGATGGGCATGATTAAGGCACGGATGAGGCACAGATGGGCACAAGTGAGGCACAGATGGGCATGACTGAGGCAGGATTGAGGCATAGATGGGCATGATTGGGGCACGAATGAGGCATGGGTAAGCAGTGCTGCGGTCTCCCTCCTGTCCTCGCGCGCTGTACAGATCGCTGTGTACAGCGTGCGAGGAGGTGAGAGAATTGAACCGGACATGCACCGGCTTGTTGACAACTGATCGCTCCGTCATTGGATGGAGCGATCACATGGTGAAGAGCCGCTGTCATTGGCCCTTTACCACGATCTGTGATGCGCTGGGTCTGGTGGATCAAGCGAGCATGGACACTTCCATGTGCACACCCCAGGGGGCAATTCTGGGAGGACGTCATATCATATCCCTTTCCATTCTTCCCCCCCCCCTTTTCCCCTTGCCCCTTTTTCTGGGTTTGTTCATACTCTGAGTCCTTAAGGTGCTTAGAATCCCTGTCAGGTATCCGTTTTAAAGATTTGGTACTAAATGATGGGTTATGTTATGGTTGCGGATTCATTTGCTGTATGCGCTGCTTTTTCTGCACTCACTATGTTGATATTCAGTTGATAACAGGATGATGGTTATGCTGTTTTGGTGTTATAGTGGTGTCTGTCTAACCCCTTGTATTCTGTGGGTGCTGGAACACTTTATGTGCTGCGTACTATATTCTAATATTTTCTTTTAATAAAAACTTTGTAAAAAAAAATAATAATTACATTTTTACAAAAAGAAACAAAAGCATAAAATATTCCTTTAGAACCACTGCCATGATTAATTATTGTTAATTTTTGCTTTTACAGGTGTCTCCTTTATTTGGAACCATATATAATGCAATTTATTTCACTGCACATGCCATGAACAGCAGCAAAAAGCACCACAGCTGGGTTTCTGGGTCAAGCTTAGTCAAGCATTCAAAAAACATGCAGTTTTATGGCTTTAACCAGTGGATTAAGACAGACATGAGTGGCAATGGATTCACAGACTATGTCATTCTGGACACAGATGTAAAGTCCTGCGAACTTTTCCGAACCTATGTTGTGGATATGGAGACGGATATGGTCAGATTCACAGGAAGAGCAATTCACTTTCCAAATGGTGTCTCCCCAAAATCAGACTCATACTGCTGGTTTGCAAATGGAAAAATCTGCACTGGAGGTGAGAAATAAGCTCTCTGTGTGTTTATAGCTTCTATAGATAAATGTATGTTTGAGGTATACAAAGTCTATGTGCAAAAATGTATGAGTATTCTTATAGTTCTAATATGCTGCACGTAACAATAACAATATCAAAGTGTCGAAATATGGTCACATTGCCACAGCTTATTATACTGGTACATTTAATATTCTTGTAAGAATAATAACTATAACCTATAGCAGTGTTTTTCAACTTTTTTTC
Source organism: Pelophylax lessonae (assembly GCF_965119305.1). Taxonomy (NCBI): domain Eukaryota; kingdom Metazoa; phylum Chordata; class Amphibia; order Anura; family Ranidae; genus Pelophylax; species Pelophylax lessonae. Next base: position 154,338,697 of record NC_138774.1, read on the forward strand.
AGTCAAGGCGCCCTTTAAAATTCCACACAATCTCGAGGCACCCCATTCTTACGTTTAAAAAGGAAATGAATAGTTTTACATAACGCAGCAACAACCACACAAATAGGACACCCATCGTTAGAGAACATTTATCCTTCAAAGCAAACACACCTTTGCACACTGGTACTGATTAGTATTCCAGTGTTTCTCTTCTCTCTGTTTCTCTCCCTCACTCAGCTAATGTGACCCCAGAGCTTATGGAGAGGAGCAGGGGAGGGGCAAACGAGGATGCTATGCAAGTGCCCAAAAACCTCCTTATCAACCGATGATGTCATTGGTGCTTAGTACACTGGCGACTGGAAGGTTGTAATGGTGCACAATTAAACCTTGTGGCTTTATGTTACTAATAGGCAGGCTTTATCTGCCCAATGGCTTGTATACAACTTTTCGGGCAATTTCTAGGCATTTTGCCAAGGCACCCCTTAAGACACCTGAAGGCACCCCAGGGTTGGCAATTTATTTGCATAATACAAATAAGCAGGCTTTGTCCATGCTTGTGTAGACTTCCTTTTTCTATAGTACAGGAAATTGATGAGAAATCTTGATTTTAAACATGTCTGTCGAATGAGTTCTTTGCCCCTGGGGTCTGGTAACAAGTTAGAAGCCTGCTGCCAGGGTCTAGAAGTTGGCAAGTTGCTCTGTGGGCAGCATGCAGAGAATCAGCAAACTCAGACTGGCAGCAGACACTTAACAGAGTCAGGCTGGGCATCAGGCGGAATGCCAGGCGCATCAGACTGGGCAGCAAGCAGAGAGTCACCAGAGTGAGTAGAGCTGGGCTACAGGACTTCAGAAGCAGAGATGAGGTGCAAGACTTCTGAACCAGCGACAGGATGCAAGATCTTTGAAGCAAAGAAAGGGTCCATTAATTCTAGAGTAGAGTAAGGCTTACATAGTTACATAGTTAGTGAGGCTGAAAAAAGACACAAGTCCATCCAGTTCAACCTATGATGTGTGTGTGTGTTTGCTTTTAACCGTACATTGTATACCCCTGTATGTTGTGGTCTTTAAGGTGTCCATCCAATAGTTTTTTGAAACTATCAATGCTCCCCGCTGATACGACTGCTTGCGGAAGAGAATACCACATCCTTACCGCTCTTACAGTGAAGAACTGGTTAAACCGCCTTTCCTCAAGTTTTAGTGAGTGGCCACGTGTCTTATTGTATCTCCTTTCTCTGAATAGTTTGTTCCTTATGCTCGGGTCACCAGTACAGTATTTGTACATTGATATCATATCCCCCCTCAATCGTCTCTTCTCCAGAGAGAATAAGTTCAGTGCTTGTAGTCTTTCCTCATAGCTGATGTCCTCCATTCCCCTAATTATTTTTGTTGCCCTTCTCTGGACTTTCTCCAGTTCCAGCACATCCTTCCTGAGGACCGGTGCCCAGAACTGGACAGCATACTCCAGATGTGGCCGGACCAGAGTCTTGTAGAGTGGAAGAATAATCTCTTTATTTCTGGAGTGAATCCCCTTTTTTATACAACCCAGTATTCTGTTGGCTTTGCTTGCAGCGGCTTGGCATTGCATGCCACTTCCAAGCCTGTTGTCTACCAGTACCCCCAGGTCCCTTTCCATCCTAGACTCACCCAGAGGTTCCCCCCCTAGTGAGTAGCTTGCTTTCTGGTTTCTGGCCCCCAAGTGCATTACTTTACATTTTTCTACATTAAATCTCATCTGCCATGTAGTTGCCCACCCCGTTATTTTGTTCAGGTCTGCTTGCAAGATTTCCACATCCTGCATAGAAGATATTGGCATGCCTAATTTAGTATCATCTGCAAATACTGAGATTGTACTAGATATCCCCTCCTCTAGATCATTTATGAATAAATTAAACAGGATTGGTCCCAGGACAGAACCCTGGGGGACCCCACTTTCCACACCCGCCCAATCAGAGTACTCCCCATTAATCACCACCCTCTGGACTCTCCCCTGGAGCCAGTTCTCTATCCAGGTACTCACCTTATGGTCCATACCTACCTTCCTTAGTTTGTACAGTAAGCGTTTGTGGGGAACGGTGTCAAAGGCCTTTGCAAAGTCCAGATACACCACATCCACAGGCTTTCCTTTATCTAAGTGGCAGCTCACTTCATCGTAGAAGGTTAATAGATTGGTTTGGCATGAACGATTTTTCATGAATCCATGCTGATTACTACTTATAATACCGTTTTCATTACTAAAGTCTTGTATGTGGTCCCTTATCATCCCCTCCAAAATTTTGCAGACTACTGATGTTAGGCTGACCGGCCTATAGTTACCCGGGATATATCTCGGCCCCTTTTTAAATATTGGTACCACGTTGGCTTTTTTCCAATCAGCTGGCACCATACCTGTCTGTAAACTATCCTTAAAGATCAAGAATAATGGTCTGGCAATCACCTGGCTGAGCTCATTAAGAACCCTCGGGTGCAAGCCATCCGGTCCCGGGGATTTATTTATGTTAAGTTTCTCTAGTTTGGCTCTAAGTCTATCCTCTGTTAGCCATGGCGGCACTTCCTGAGGTGTATTATTTAGTTCGGCCTTACAAGCGGGGTTCGTGTAGCCCCCCGATTCCTTTGTGAAGACTGAAGAAAAGAAATTATTTAACACGTCCGCCTTTTCTCTGTCCTCAGTGGCCATTTTTCCTTTATCATCTTTTATGGGGCCAATGTGTTCTGGCCTCGCTTTCTTACTGTTTATATACTTAAAGAACTTCTTGGGGTTCTTTTTACTCTCCTCCGCTATATGTCTCTCGTGTTCTATTTTAGCCGCCCTGATTTCATCTTTACATTTCTTATTACACTCTTTGTAGTGCTTAAATGCTGCCAATGACCCCTCAGTCTTGTATTTTTTGAAGGCCTTTTCTTTAGCTCTAATATACATTTTTATGTTGGAGTTTAGCCACCCAGGGTTTAGTTTTGCTCTTTTAAATTTATTTCCCTGTGGAATGCACTGGCCCACCCCCTTGTTAAGTATGCTCTTGAAGCACTCCCATTTTTCCTCCGTGTTCTTTGTTCCCAGGGTTCTATCCCATTTGATATTTTCTAGCAGCGAGCGCAGTTTAGGGAAATTGGCTCTTTTGAAATTCAGTGTCCTTATATTACCCTTGTGTTTCCTATTACTGTAATTAATACTGAAACCAATTGACCTATGGTCACTGTTCCCTAAGTTGTCCCGTATTTCTATATCCGTGAGCAGGTCTGTATTGTTGGTAATCAGTAGGTCAAGTACCGCATTGTTTCTTGTCGGTGCATTCACCATCTGACCCATGAAATTGTCCTGCAAAACATTTAGGAACTGCCGAGCCTTGGCTGAATGCGCGGTTCCTTCTGCCCAGTCTATATCAGGATAATTAAAGTCCCCCATTATAATGACATTTCCCATCCTTGCTGCCAATCCTATCTGTAACATGAGGTCCACCTCACCCTCCTCCCTCTGGTTTGGGGGCCTATAGCATACGCCCAATATTACCTTCCCCACCGTGCCTTTCCTTTGAAGCTCTACCCATAGGGATTCTGCCTCGTCCATAGCTCCATTATTAATATCATCCCTCATATTTACCAGTATACTGTTCTTAATATACAGACATACCCCTCCCCCTTTTTTACCCTCTCTATCTCTGCGATAAAGGGAATACCCCTGAATGGTCGCCATCCAGTCATGAGAGCTGTCAAACCAAGTCTCAGTTATCCCCACAAAATCTAAGTCCTCCTCAAACATCAGCAGCTCCAGCTCTCCCATCTTGTTGGCCAGGCTTCTGGCATTGGTATATAAGCCTCGTAATTTTGATGTTTTTAGGCTGCTCTCTTGATTTTTCCCCGTACCCACCCTGGGTATAGGAGCTCCGAACACCCTACCGCTAATGCCCCCATTTCTGCCCTCTGAAACTTGCTTTCCACTGGCTAATTCTACATCTGTACCCTCCCCCCCATTCCCTAGTTTAAAAGCCCCTCTAACTTTTTGGCCATCCTCGCACCCAGTACGGCTGCACCCACCCCATTTAGGTGCAATCCGTCCCTACCAAAGAGCCGGTGACCGACTGAGAAGTCGGCCCAGTTCTCCAGGAACCCGAAACCCTCCTTACTACACCAGCTCCTCAGCCACTCGTTAACTTCCCTAATCTCCCGCTGCCTCTCTGGTGTGGCTCGAGGTACAGGTAGTATTTCGGAAAATACTACCTTGGAAGTCCTAGTCCTCAACTTAGCGCCTAAGTCCCTGAAATCGTTTAGGACTCTCCGTCTTCCTCTGCCTATGTCATTGGTACCCACGTATACCATGACAGCTGGGTCTTCCCCAGCCCCACCCAATAATCTGTTTACCCGATCCGCGATGTGCCGAACCCGAGCGCCCGGCAAACAACAGACTGTTCGGCACACACGGTCTTTGTCACAGATTACACTGTCTGCCCTTCTAATAATTGAGTCCCCTACCACCAACACCTGTCTTTCCTTTCCCTTTCTCCCGGCCTCACTGGAGGAGTTCTTCCCCTGGCAGCTAGGGGTGTCGCTCTGCTCCAGCAATGCTGGTCCCTGACTGGTTTCCCCAACATCACACAACGGGGCGTATCTATTGGGGTGCTCCAGCCCAGGATCAGCCTCCTTGACTTGTCCCCTTCTACCCCTCCTAACTGTCACCCCTCTGCTCTGCTCTGATGCCTGCACCTCCGATACTCCGCCCACCTCTGTGCAGGCCCCTGTCTGCACCTGATTGGTACAATCCTGGCTCTCCTCCGGTATGGACATTCGTCTCAGTGTTGCCAGCTGCTTCCCTAGATTCAGGACCTGAGCTTCCAGGGAAGCAACGTGCTCACATTTTGCGCATTTGTATTCGCCCTCGATCGCATGACCGAGGAACGCATACATATCACAAGATGTACACAGCCCGGTCAGACGCACAACACTAAGTCGCACAGCGCGGTCAGACGCACAACATTCAGTCGCACAGCCCGGTCAGACGCACAACACCGAGTCGCACAGCCCGGTCAGACGCACAACACCGAGTCGCACAGCCCGGTCAGACGCACAACACCGAGTCGCACAGCCCGGTCAGACGCACAACACCGAGTCGCGCAGCCCGGTCAGACGCACAACACCGAGTCGCACAGCCCGGTCAGACGCACAACACTCAGTCGCACAGCCCGGTCAGACGCACAACACTCAGTCGCACAGCCCGGTGAGACTCACAACACTGAGTCGCACAGCCCGGTCAGACGCACAACGCTGAGTCGCACAGCCCGGTCAGACGCACAACACTGAGTCGCACAGCCCGGTCAGACGCACAACGCTCAGTCGCACCGCCCGGTCAGACGCACAACGCTCAGTCGCACCGCCCGGTCAGACGCACAACGCTCAGTTGCACAGCCCGGTCAGACGCACAACGCTCAGTCGCACAGCCCGGTCAGACGCACAACGCTCAGTCGCACAGCCCGGTCAGACGCAACACTCAGTCGCACAGCCCGGTCAGACGCACAACACTCAGGTAGTGATAGGTACTCCCAGACACTCAGGTAGCAACAGGTACTCCCAGATACTCAGGTACTCCCAGATACTCAGGTACTCACAGGTACACAGATACTCAGGTACTCACAGATACTCAGGTACTCACAGATACTCAGGTACTCACAGGTACTCCCAGATACTCAGGTACTCACAGGTACTCCCAGATACTCAGGTACTCCCAGATACTCAGGTACTCACAGGTACTCACAGATACTCAACACCGAGTCGCACAGCCCGGTCAGACGCACAACACCGAGTCGCACAGCCCGGTCAGACGCACAACACCGAGTCGCACAGCCCGGTCAGACGCACAACACCGAGTCGCACAGCCCGGTCAGACGCACAACACTCAGTCGCACAGCCCGGTCAGACGCACAACACTCAGTCGCACAGCCCGGTCAGACTCACAACACTGAGTCGCACAGCCCGGTCAGACGCACAACGCTGAGTCGCACAGCCCGGTCAGACGCACAACACTGAGTCGCACAGCCCGGTCAGACGCACAACACTGAGTCGCACAGCCCGGTCAGACGCACAACACTGAGTCGCACAGCCCGGTCAGACGCACAACACTGAGTCGCACAGCCCGGTCAGACGCACAACACTGAGTCGCACAGCCCGGTCAGACGCACAACACTCAGTCACACAGCCCGGTCAGACGCACAACACTGAGTCGCACAGCCCGGTCAGACGCACAACACTGAGTCGCACAGCCCGGTCAGACGCACAACACTGAGTCGCACAGCCCGGTCAGACGCACAACGCTCAGTCGCACCGCCCGGTCAGACGCACAACGCTCAGTCGCACCGCCCGGTCAGACGCACAACGCTCAGTCGCACAGCCCGGTCAGACGCACAACGCTCAGTCGCACAGCCCGGTCAGACGCACAACGCTCAGTCGCACAGCCCGGTCAGACGCGCAACACTCAGGTAGTGATAGGTACTCCCAGACACTCAGGTAGCAACAGGTACTCCCAGATACTCAGGTACTCCCAGATACTCAGGTACTCCCAGATACTCAGGTACTCACAGGTACACAGATACTCAGGTACTCACAGATACTCAGGTACTCACAGATACTCAGGTACTCACAGGTACTCCCAGATACTCAGGTACTCACAGGTACTCCCAGATACTCAGGTACTCCCAGATACTCAGGTACTCCCAGATACTCAGGTACTCACAGGTACTCACAGATACTCAGGTACTCACAGGTACTCAGGTACTCACAGGTACTCACAGGTACTCCCAGATACTCAGGTACTCCCAGATACTCAGGTACTCCCAGATACTCAGGTACTCACAGGTACTCACAGATACTCAGGTACTCACAGATACTCAGGTACTCACAGGTACTCAGGTACTCACAGGTACTCAGGTACTCACAGGTACTCACAGGTACTCCCAGATACTCAGGTACTCCCAGATACTCAGGTACTCACAGATACTCAGGTACTCACAGGTACTCACAGGCTTCTGTAACTGAGCCAAACAGCTGGAATTCTGGTACATGCCCTAACATGTAAAATGGAATTTGCAACTTCTGGAGACAGCATGCACATCAATAACATAATCCTAATTCATGTCAAGAGCAAATGATGGGTTGTTTGTATTTAGTGTATAAGGTTTCCAACAATGGATGCAGCTAAAGTTTTTGCTTGTATGAATAAAGTTCTGAAGGGCATGTATATTGTGCAGTTTCTTCTTTCTTGTAGTATGCCTATTATTTCTTGTAAATTTGGGCCTAGCCTTGCTCATTATTGTTGTCTTCCTGCTGGCCAGTTTCCCACTGCTGTGTTGTCTGTGGTCAATTAATGCTTGTTGTAAAACCTTTACCACTACTTGCTAATTTTACACTGCTGTATGCTCTGCAGTATCTTTACTTTTGTACTAAAAGGTCTGTATGCGTTTTCTTTAGTACATTTTAGCCAGTTCCCCCTCATTAAAATATGTGCTGATGCAATCAAGTTTTACACTGCTGCATCATCTGTGGTCATTTAATTCCTAATGAGATTTGTATAGAAGCTCTGTGGACCCCTCTTGTGATGTATATAAATAGTTTAAAAAATATACAGTTTAGTTTCAGAGTCAAAGTTCACAAATAAAGTTATAGTACACATTAAAAGAGAGGGGGGGGGGGGGTTTGGGGCTCTCCCTAAAATTACACCCAGGTTCAATTCCAGGCTTGGTGGCCAGAACAAGGAGGGCAGCAGCATACAGGTCCTTCCTCTCTTTACTGTAAAAGACCAGGCCACATTCTTTTCAACATTGGGAAGGGACAGAGGGGGTTCAGATCCTAGTTTAAAAGGGATTTATTGACCTGGAACAAGGAGACAGCAAGCAAGGTCTGAACATTCCAAGCTCCAGAATCAGTGCCTCACTAGACAATGAAACCAGGATCAGCAACTATAGCAGCTCCCATACTTTTTTTATGGGTCCCCTTTAAGCTAATTTCCAGGAAGTTAAAAACTCATGAATCAGTGCAGCTCTGTATTCAGTAATACATCCTTAAATGCGTTTTTAAGTGTAATCAACATACATACCTTAAAGTGATACTAAAGTCTCGTTTTTTTTTTTTTTTTCATTTAAAATAACAAATATGTTATATTTACCTGCTCTGTGCAGTGGTTTTGCACAGAGCAGCCCTGATCCTCCTCTTCTGGGTTCCCTCACTGGCGCTTCTGGCTCCTCACTCCTGCTGAGTGCCCCCACAGCAATGGGGATGTGAATGAGTAGGTGTACATTTTACCTCTACTCATTCACCAAAAAAAGTGTCAAGAAATAAATAAAATATCACACGCAGTTTTTGACAAGTCCTTTTTTTTAACTGCTTGCCGACCAGCCGCCAGAGTTTTATTGTGGCAGGTTGGCTCAATCCCACGAAATGAGGTACCTGTACATCGCTTCACGGGACCATTAGTCAGTGGGTCCAGTGGCCGCAATATCCGCCGGGCACCCGCGATCGCTCTCCGTGATGACAGAACGGCGGTCTGCTGTTGTAAACATGGCAGACCGCTGTTCTGTCAGTAATGAACACAGGGATCCTGTGTTCCTCCTATTTAGGAACACAGATCTCTGTGTTCATTCAGCAGACCCATTCTCCAACACAGTTAGAAAACACGCCCTAGGGACACATTTAACCCTTTGATCGCCCCTGGTGTTAACCCCTTCCCTGCCAGTGTCATTAGTACAGTAACAGTGCATATTTTTAGCACTGATTACTGTAGTAATGTCACTGGTCCCCCCACAAGTGTCAAAAATGTCAGTTAGGTGTTTGATCTGTCTGCCGCAATGTCGCAGTCCCGCTAAAAAGCGCTACTCGCCGCCATTACTAGTAAAAAAAAATAAATAAATAAATAAAAATGACATAAATATTTTCCCTAGTTTGTAGACGCGATAACTTTTGCGCAAACCATATTGGGATTTTTTTTTACCAAAAATATGTAGCGGAATACCTATTTGCCTAAAATGATGAAAACATTTGAAATTTAGAATTTTTTTATTGGGAATGTTATTAAGCAGAAAGTAAAATATATTGTTTTTTTTTTTTTTTTTTCAGAACTTTCACTCTTTTTTTGTTTATAGTGCAAAAAATAAAAATCGCAGAGGGGATCAAATACCACCAAAAGAAAGCTCTATTTGTAGTAAAAAAAAAAGGAGATCAGTTTTATTCGGGTACAGCGTCACACGACTGCGCAACGGTCAGTTAATGTAACGCAGTGCCGTATCGTAAAAAATGGCCTGGTTATTAAGGGGGTAAAACCTTCCAGAAACTAAAACAATGTCCCCGGTGTAGATCCATCATCAATCGTGATGAGCCGTCCGCTGACCCAAGCTATTCACTTGTTGTTAGGGATGCTGGCAGCCGCCCATTCCTTAACAAAAATGCCACCACTCCTAAACACTTTTCAAAAGACTGCTAAACACTGCAAAAAGACTGGCAGCAAATGCTAAACATTAGTTTTTGAGCATCTAGTGTGCATGGAGCCTAATTGTTTTACATTTATGTTTTTGGATTTATCTTTGGGTGTTTGTACATAAACCCTCCACTACCTTTACAACTATTATTAGCATTAATACCTAATACATTTTATTTAAATGTATGCTATCTAACCATATACTGTATCTCAGAGAAGCCCTGGTTGTGCTCAATGGAGTTTCACTGATTGAGACATTTTACGAACAGATGCATTTGTATCCAGATAACACAGTTCATATTCCTCAGGCTCTGTCATTTTCTTTTATTATCTGCTCTCACCTTAAGCAGGCAATCATTTTAGGATGTAATATCGATGGTGTCTATTACTACAATTGATTTCCTCAAAGTCGATGTATTGTCTGTGTATTCATAAGCTATGGGGCTTTGTGTGCATGTAACCTGGTGATATAAAAATGCAACATTAGTATTAGTCCTTTGCTAGTCTTTCAGAAGAGTTGCATGTCAGTTTGTCATGGTTTTGTGATGTCAAATATGTAACAGGTTTGTGAAAGGTAAGAACTAGCAGGATAAACCGTTACCATGGATTTGCTTTGCGGTACTAAAACATGTTAGATATTTACAATACATTTTTTTTTTTTTTGCGTTTGTGTCGCCTGCAAAGAAAATAGGGCATACACATGAAAATCCGTTGGTCATTGCAATCCAGCTCCTGAAAATGTATCACCCAGATCCCCTTTTCATTGTTTACACACACTCCATCCCGTCATGTCACAGTTTTCTATTTTTACTGGCCCAATTTCTTAACATCATCAGAGTTTAGGGAACTACAAGGTTTCATTTAATTCTGAAAAGATTATTTTACAAGTCAAAATAGTATATCAATGGTAATACCTAAAGTAGATGTAAATCCTAATTAGGTGACATTAAGTTTAATAAAGTACTGTTAGCATAAGCTGGCCTTTTTATTAGAAAATAATGTTTTCTACTGTCTACCATCCTTTGTTGCAATATCTGTATTGCTGATCTCCTGAACCAGTTTAGCAGCCTCGTCCTGTCTACATGCACACTGGTGATGGCAGCAAGGTATCTCGTATGTGATATGGCCATATTTTAGAATTAAAAAAAAACTGCCTTCTTATCCAGTTTAAACTATTTCCTAGAGCTCGGACACTTGAAATCTGTTTTGGATCTTTAATACGAAAATAAGATGGTAAAATGCTAAAATATGTTCTCAAAGGCAAAAAATATTACCTTACCCTTTGGAAAGCCTAACATTTAGAATGTCAAGCTGTTCCTATACATTACAATCTTAGTTACTGAACCCATTGGATTTGAGCAGAATGGATTGTTTAGGCAAGCCCTTGCATTGCACAATTTTGGTCAATTAAAAATTGCACAAAAATTATCAGATTGTAACGTGTGTGTGAGCTTTAGTGTGCCACCTTTCCACTCTGGACCTTTCTGCTAATGTAATTTCCAATACTTTACTAAGTTTGATAATCCATTGCACATAAGTGAGGATCAAATTATGGTATGTCTTATTAACATCATGGAATTTAAGAAAATATGGCATAAATTATTCATGATAAGAGTTATTATTGCCCATTATTACAGTAAGAATGTAACATATATAGAAAAGGTTAATAGCTGTACACATCAAACTTTATTTAATTTAAAGACCTCCAAAGTTAGTAGAGGGGTACTAATCATGACCTATATAACCTACAGTTTTTAGAGGGCTAAGGCAAAACTAATGCTTCAGTCTTAACACTTTATTTGTTGTTTTATAAATGGCATACAAGAACAGATGAGAGTGCACATCATTACTGACCTAACCTCATAGCCAGTCCAGTTTTTGTTTCTCTTGCCTGGGATGACTGGTGGGTTTTCTGCAGGGGGAGCTGATGGCACCAGTGGAAGATCACGAGGAACATTGGAATATTGTTGAGGATTGAGTATGCCAGCAGCAAATCAATTGGGATGTTGTCTGAGCTGTTGTTCTTCTTTGTGCACATGAGTGGATAATCTCCAGTTGACATCATACACAGTAGACTAAAAACCCTAGAGAGAAATAGTCCACGGAAAATCCAAATGGCTTATGCAAATAGATCTATGGAAATATCAAAAAGAGCACAATGGTTATTACTGATTGTTTTACTGACAAGAAGACAGTGAAACCAAAATGATCCAATATTACCGGCGCCGTGAACTTTGGAGTGCCCATCATAGAGGTCAGGGTCGAGGCTATGCCCACACCCATTGTGGAAGCCAAAGTCAGCGATTCTCACATGTCCGACTCTATCCAGCAGAATGTTTTCTGGTTTGAGATTCCGGAGTACAATCCCCAGTCATGAAGGAACTGAAGGCCACAAAGAATCTCAGCCATGATGAATCTGATAAAGATAGAAAAGATCGATGTGAAGCATTTTGTGTGGAAAACTTAACCAAAAAATAACAAAAAAATTATTTCTAATGCTACGATTATCAGGTATAGTCATGTATGCTGGCTATAACTAAATCGTGTTGAAAGAAAATATTGTCAGTAGTGGCAGAATTGAGTCTAATACATAGAAGTTTTTTATATGGATATTTGAAATAGATGATAAATTTGGAGCAAATACACTTTGCAAATTCTCGCAAATTGTTTTCTGTGATGGTAAAGGTGCCCAAATATGATTAAATGTGATTGTACAGTCTCTCTTAAAGTGTATGTGTGGCCAAAACAGAAAGCAATAGAAAAGCTTCCCTGTTCCATCCAAAACTACAAAAAAGTTTTACATTTACAAACCAACTTTATAAAAAATAATGTTGTACAAAGACCTGTCAGCTATAAATCAATTCGATTTTTTGGTAGGCCCCAATACAATATAATTGCTTGTAAGTTTGAGAGGAAATACAGTATCTCACAAAAGGGAGTACACCCCTCACATTTTTGTAAATATTTTATTATATCTATTCAAGTGACAACCCTGAAGAAATGACACTTTGCTACAATGTAAGGTAATGAGTGTACAGCTTGTATAACAGTGTAAATTTTCTGTTCCCTCAAAATACCTCAACACACAGCCATTAATGTCTAAACTGCTGGCAACAAAAGTGAATAAACCCCTAAGTGAAAATGTCCAAATTGGGCCCAATTAGCCATTTTCCCTCCCTGGGGTCATGTGACTCGTTAGTGTTACAAGAGCTCAGGTGTGAATGAGAAGCAGGTGTGTTAAGTTTGGTATTATCGCTCTCACTCTCTCATACTGGTCACTGGAAGTTCAACATGGCACCTCATGGCAAAGAACTCTCTGAGGATCTGAAAAAAATAATTGTTGCTCTACATAAAGATGGCCTAGGCTATACGAAGCATGCCAATACCCTGAAACTGAGCTTCAGGACGGTGGCCAAAACCATACAGCGGTTTAACAGGACAGATTCCATTTAGAACAGGCCTCGCCACGGTCGACCAAAGAAGTTGGGTACACATGCTCAGCGTCATATCTAGAGGTTGTCTTTGGGAAATAGATGTATGAGTGCTGCCAGCATTGCTGCAGAGGTTGAAGGGGTAGGGGGTCAGCATGTCTGTGCTCAGCCCATACGCCGCACACTGCATTAAACCAGTCTGCATGGCTGTTGTCTCAGAAGGAATCCTCTTCTAAAGATAATGCACAAGAAAGCCCGCAAACAGTTTGCTGAAGACAAGCAGACTAAGGATATGGATTACAGTATTCCAACATGATAACGACCCCAAACACACCTCCAAAACCACAACTGCCTTGCTAAAGAAGCTGAGGGTAAAGGTGATTAACTGGCCAAGCATGTCTCCAAACCTAAACCCTATTGAGCATCTGTGGGGCATCCTCAAATGGAAGGTGGAGGAGAGCAAGGTCTCTAACACCCACCAGCTCCATGATGTCATCATGGAGGAGTGGAAGAGGACTCCAGTGGCAACCTGTGAAGCTCTGGTAAACTCCATGTCCAAGAGGGTTAAGGCAGTGGCAGTGCTGGAAAATAATGGTGGCCGGACAAAATATTGACACTTTTGACCTAATTTAGGCATTTTTACTTAGGAGTGTACTCACTTTTGTTGCCAGCAGTTTAGACATGAATGGCTGTGTGTTGAGTTATTTTGAGGGGACAGCAAATTTACACTGTATTTACACTGCAAATTTACATTGTAGCAAAGTGTCATTTCTTGTTGCCACTTGAAAAGATATAAGAGATTTTGATCTACAGTACGTATGGCCAGCTTAACAGTTATCTGGTCACAGCCTATTCATTACTCTAATTCGGTCTAATGAAAAATTATAGATTAAAAAAATATTTACTGTTTGCTGAAGGCCATGTTCACACTGGTGTGCTGCAGGTTGGCCACAGCGAGAGTATATGCATGGTTTCCATGCATTTTTCCCACGTTTTAAGCTGTGGTCCTATTGACTTTTATGTGTCATGTGTTTTTGCTGTGTTTTCTGAAAGTTCTGCATGCCACATCTTTTGTGCGTTTTCAGAAAACGTGGCAAAAATGCACACCCTAATAGAAGTCAATATGACCGTGGCTAAAAACAAGGGCAAAACACACTGAAACCACGAATACACCTGTACTGCCAACAAACTGCAGCATACCAATGTGAACATGTCCTAAAGTCTAACTCTAGCCAAAACATTTATTTTAGATCACATCCAGAGGAGAAGGATTACAGTGTCTGCCATCTGTGTCTCTGTTGGGGACATATCCACCCAATTCATGTAGGCAATCTCCCTAACAGGGACACTAAAAAAATAATTAGTAGAGTGGAGAAGAATTAGAACTACTGAAAATGTTTTTATTTCTGTCTTTGCCCTAATGTCCCGGTAACAATCTCAACCCCCATTCCTCACTCTATCCAAAACTAAAAAACGAATGTCAGGAGTTGGACTCTATGTAAATCAATTGTGAGAGAATCATGGAGGCTAGTAATTAATAATAGTTAGTGTGTAGGCTTATCCTGAAAGCAGTATGTTGGTTGTTAGCCAGGCCCCCCAGAAAGGAACAATGGTTGCCATTGCTAGTCTCCTCTTGAAAATTATAGTTGACTAACAGTTGTGCTGACCCACTAGCTTCCCTACTGTATGAGTCACACATGTAACAGGTATGCAGATCAGGAAAAGCAGAAAAGTCAGAAGTCTTTATGTGCATACTTATTTCAGATTAGTGATTCAATATATTTAAGCAATTGGGTTGGTATGGCAGCCAGGCAACTAGCTTTTTAAAGTGAAAGATCAGCAATATTCCATATTTTACAAGAAACTGTTCATTTAATTAGAGAAACAATGTTTTCTGAGATGCATATAGACCCATGTTTGTGGACAGGCCTTTTAGAACTGAATGAATCAACAGCAGCAATATTGTGGAGGCTATGTAGCAAGGCTGTGTTTAAAGATGATGCCGTCTTGGGTATGCTTTACACTGGTGCCTCCCTTTTATTTTATGCCCCTTACTATATTACATGATTTTATATAGAACATTTAAACTACAATGCTCTACTGGAACCAGCAGTCATGTCTGCTTTGTAAGTAGAGTACCCAATTTTCTATTTTGACTTTTTTTGTTGGTTTGGGTGATTCATGTATTTTAGGTAATCAGAAGTGGTCAGACAGGACAAAGTAAAGGAAAACATACACACTTGTTGTACAAATCTTCAATTTGGTGATATTCCTCCCATCTTGTTGGCCTTGATACAAGTGGCCCAATAGTAAATATAAATCTATAAGGCAAATGGCTTCTTCTTTCATTATCTTATACATATCTTTCCAGTCTGAGCCTGCAATAAGCCTAAAAGGGTAATTACATTTTCTAAAATGACTTCTTTGTTTTCCTTAGGTATTGATCCTGCCTTTGCTTTAATGGTCTTTCTGTGCATACTCGTTGCTATCATCTCTATAAATGGACTTGCTTACGTTATAAGGTAATATTTTTAGATATCTAATATACTTGTACCTGTCTGAATTACAAATTAGGCAGTAAAGTACCCATGGCGTTTACACAATAGAGGCAGCCATTTTGTGGGAGGAACCAATATTTTAATTACCTAATGTTTGATGCAACAAGATATATCTATCTTATAGTGGGCTCACAGGCTACATATTGATTCAGCTAACAATGTATTTTATATATCGAATACAGATATTCTAGTCAGTTGTGTGATGAAAATATATAACCCAGAGTTCTTTGTCTTTGTTTTTTCAGGCGTCGTATTAATAAAATTAAACTAGTTAGAGGGCCCAACAAAATTCTCCTAACTCTGGATGATGTCACATTTATTAATCCTCAATTCAGCATCAAGGTAAGAGTAATATGATCCCTATGTAAGTGCCAGTGTTCAATGATAAAATCATGCCTGACAATTTGTTGACTTTTTCCCTAGAAACAAATTTAAAGTGGGTTCAATAAAAGTAGAAATACTGCCTAAAAGTTATATTTTCTTATCAAAGTAACAGTAGCCTTCATAGATTTTATTCATTTTCCCTTCACCCCTCTGGAGCCTTTTGGATCTTAGGTTCAGGCTTCAGAGGTGCCTGTTGTTTTATCTATTTTTAACAAAAACTGCTAAATCTTGTGATTATTTTTACACAGTGGTGTAAGAAGAGTTTAAGATCAGTCTATTAGCTTTTGGCTATCAGTGTCTATCAGCTTTAAATCTCAGAATTTCGTCCTGTCATGGCTACAGGAATGTCTTGGAAACCCTTTGGATTTCATTGTGTTTTTTGCTAAGTTTATTAGATAATTTCCATTTTTTGCAATCAATTAACAAGTTCATAATACCGGTATTGATCCTTTATTTAGGCTGAATATCTATGTATATTACACTGTGTAACTTTCTTTGCAGAAAATGAGCAATGATGGTAGTCGCACTAGTGACAGCGCACAGGTGATGTCAGACACCAGGAGCATGAAGTCACCCATGAGGTCTGGTTCTGTTAAGAGTCTCACCCCAGCTACTTATGAAAATTCCAATGTAGCAGTCTATGAGGTAGGTAATAATCCACAATACAACTACCTATATAAAACATAGATTTCCTGGTTCACTGAATAGAATAATGTCTTCTTCATTACAAAGGCTTGTAGAGCCATTAACTTGTTATTTGAGACCTTAGGTTAAGCAGACTTCTATAATAGAAAAACATACACTGGTCCCATTAAAAAGTTCTGTTCCACAGAACTTAGCAATGGTGAAACCTTCAGTTATTTGTACTAAACAGTTCATGATGGATCACTTTTGCGGGCATTCAGAAGGTGCCCCCCCAGTCTGTTTTTTTGTCTGTTTTCTTTTTTAACTGCCAAACTTGGAATTTTCATTGTGGGACTTCTCTGCAACCATGGACCCAGAGTTTGGCTTGTGGTTGCAGCATGGTTCCATTGATTTCCATGGGAGAGTCTGACAGACAGTGCCGCCTGTCAAAATCTGTGTTAAAATCGTCACACCATGATGCTAAGCATAGTTTTTTGGAAATGTGTACAGTGGCAGCATGTCTCCTTGTAGGTGGGCAATTGGGGGAGGGAGGCAATAAGGACAAAGATCAACTACCTGTTTGTACCACCCCCTGGCTGCATCTATGAAAGGAGCCTTATGTCTCGTACACACGCAAGGATTATCGGCCGACCGATCGTCCGACTTTTGTCCAGAGTGGTGTTTTGTTGGTTGGAATGTGCCTAGACTGCACACAAATTTTCTCGGCCAACAAAAATCTACTTCAGAAGTGATGTCATGTGCTGGTTTACTTTCCATGTGTTTTTTCTTCTCTGAGCATGCCCAGTCTTGCTCATCAGATTATTGTCTGCCGAAATCTGTACTGACTGACGGAAAATTGGCCGTTGTGTTGATGGCCAACAAAAATTTTATAGCCTGCACACCAGATTTTTTTCGGCCGAAAAGTTGAAGTCGGTTGTCGGAAGCATCATACTAACAAGCCGAGAATTGGCCGATCGGACGTTGGCCGAAAATTCACGGCCAATTATCGACGCGTGTGTACGGGGCTTAAGTCTGATGTCACCTTCTGCTGAATCATTTAAGACCATTAGAAATCTAACAAATGTTGCATCCATTAAATGAGGAAGTACAGCAGGAAATATTTTCCTTTTAACAAAAATAATTTGGAGTTAAAAAAATGTATTCACTTAAACTCAAAATTAATATGAGTTTAAACTTTAATATACTGTATCTAGTATTCAGAAGACAGCCCTACAAGTAGATAGTGTTCCATACATTTTTGTTTCTTTTAAGGGTGACTGGGTGTGGATGAAAAAGTTCCCATCAGGAGATTTTGGAGACCTGAAGCCAGGAACAAGTGATGTTTTTGAAATGGTAAGCAAAATCCTAGTCAAAGCCTATTTTTACATGTTGTATTACAGTGCCCTGGACTCATGCTACTGCTTGGTTTGTTTTTGTGGATAGATGAAAGACATGCGTCATGAAAATGTCAATCCATTCCTTGGGTTTTTCCATGACTGTGGAGTCTTTGCCATTGTCACAGAATTTTGTTCCAGGGGAAGCTTAGAGGATCTCCTCCGAAATGAAGATGTCAAACTTGACTGGATGTTTAAATCTTCTCTCCTTTTAGATCTTATTAAGGTAAGTGAGCCAATAATAAATTATTTCCTAAAGAATGCCTTCCACCCATACCTAACATAATTTGATTTGAGGATAAGTAGCAGTAGTAGTAATAGTAGTAGTAGTAATGTAAGATGTAGTAATGTGGTAATAATAGCGGTAACATTTAGAAATAATAGATAGTAGTAGTAGTGAGATGTAATAATTTGTATGTAAAATTATACAGAGTTTTGCAGATCTGTTGTAATGTGAAATGCCTTACATTTATTACATTATCTTGCATTTACCCAGCTGAATTTGGTGTTTATTTTAATTCAAGAAAATCTGTTTTTAAACTAATGTCCAGTGAGTGGAGGCAACCACAATAACTTTTGAGACTGGGGTCTCCACATCTTTCATACTGTTATTTTACCTTCAGTGTATATAGACTTCATAGCCTCATTTTAAAAAGAAGGCAGAATGGACAGAATGTGGCACAATGTGTGCACAATGGCAGAATGTGTTTCTGTTGCTTGCATTGCATTATCCCCTTTCACCGCTTTTATTAAGTTGGCACAATGTTGAAGTATTGGATTGGTTGCCGAAAAAACAGTTTTTCCCTGATGCTGGTTTTTTTTTTTTTTGACAGTCAAGAACTGTCAATGTCATGTTTATCAAGCACATGTCTAAAAACAGTTATTCAATACTTTACAGATATTATATTCACTGATATAATTTCAAAAAACTTTTAAGAATTTATTGGAGTAAACTAAACAAAAATGAAATGCAACTTTGATTGGAATTTTCCAACTCATATAATTGCTTTTATCTTTGATCTGTTCCTCTAAAATTGTTTTAAAGTGATTAAAAAAGGCAATAGAAAATTATTGCTAATTGTTAAATTCGATCAGATTATCAAAGGGGTTGTTTTATCAAAATATCAGATTGATATGTTAAAGGTTAGTATTAGACAGTTAAAAAAAATCAGTGCAATAGCAGTTAAATATATATATATATATATATATATATATATATATATATATATATATATATTTGGTTTTGAGCAGTTAAATATGCCTTAGTTCTGATCTATGAGGTCCATTATCATTTCCAATTAAACAATCCAAATGATTAAAGCACTAAAACATAATTTCCTGATGCCAACATGGCAGCATGCATGTGATATAGCTCCGCCCCTATATCCACACACAGGACCTGTTTACATCTATAAAAGGAAAGCTAGAGCAACCTCCCCCATTCTCTTTTTTGTCCTTTGGGGTTCAGCCTAGTTCTGTAAGGGTTTAAATTTCAGCTTTCACCAGGGAAAATGGGCATGTAAGTTGCCAGGGAAATGCATCAGGAGGTAGGTCCTAAGACTTTACCCTGAAAAGGAATAACATTTTCCAGTGGGTTTTTCTTTATGGTCCCCTTGCCAGGAGTCTGTTTGCATCATCAGAAAGCAGTTCTCAGTGGGAAATCACTCGAGAGGCAGTGCCCCTTGATAACTTCAGGCAATAAGGGGCAGAGTATCAGTTCTGCAAGCACTTATGGCTACAGAGTCCTGTATCTTATTCCTTCTGGACAAGTTGGGGCCTATGCTCCTTGAGCACCTTTGTTCCCAAGGTGGCATCTGTTTTCGCCTTACAAACAATGTGGCAGTTCCATCCTTTCCGGCAGAGACAGTACCTAAACTACACAAGCTGGATGTACCAAGTGTCTAAAATGTCTACTTTCAAGCTGCTCCCTTGTTAAAATCCTCTGAGAGGCTGTTTGTGTTTCCATCAGGCAAGTTTGGAGGAGGAAGCCATAGCAAAACCTTGTCATCTTGGAGTGTCAAAGTCATCTAGAAAACTTACAGTGCGGCCAGGCAAGAGCCTCAAGCCGTGATAGATGCTTATTTAGCTACGTCCATTTCTACGTCTTTAAGTTCGGGACGGCATATCCAAAATGCCTATGGAGACATCTGCAAAGCACCAGGCTAGTTGCCGCAGTGCACCTGCCTCTGGCACTACAGGGAAGATCCAGGGGCATGTTCGTCAATGGACATCGACGGGGTGACGGTCCAAGCTTCCCTGTCCATTGTAATAAAGTTTGATTTGAGGTGTGTGGAGGTGTCGGGGGGAGTGGAATGCCTTAGGGTCAGGTGCCCTGGGTACTGGTTGACTTCGTCCTATCACTACTAACATTACTATTAAGTGTTACAGAATTTAGCAATACCGAAGCAGCAAGAATCTTGAGCAGGTTTTCATGGCAACCAATTAGCTTGTCTTTCATTTTGAATGGTTAAGGTTTAAGTTTAGTAAAAACAAAAAAAAATCAGTAAAAGGGATGTTATTTATATTTAATACGGAGTGTCCCTTGTTTTGGTGCCAGCTGTCATAGTGGAAATCTTCAGTCCTCTGGCCCCTCCCATTCTCCACAGCTGTAATCTTCAGGTTCTTCGAGGGGATTAATATAAGCATTGGATCTGGGACATGCACTCACAAAGAGGGCTAAAAATGCCGGCCTTTTCCATCTTCCTCCACAATTTGCTACAGCTTCTATCAATGAAAAGCGCTATATTAATGGTGGACTGATGGATGAATGAAAGGTATGCTTCCCCTTATTCATAGATTTCTTTTCATTCATGGAAACAAATGTATGGCTTCTCTGAATGGAGGAGGTGGCAGTAGGGTGGTTATAGTTGGCACTTTTGATGAGTGCCTGTTACAGGTCCAACATTTAACATATTAACCCCCTGCTGTACCAGAAGATTAGAGATGTGGGGTAAGGAAGCTGGGCAGAAGACTGTAGATTTCCACTATGACAGCTGACTCTAGCCCATGATATCCGGAACTGGCCTGTCTGAATCCCAGGATCAGCTGTATTTTACCACAATTGCTTTACTTTTGTGAGTATGCTAAGTATTTTATTAAAAATATAAATACCTGGTTTTATACTATGTGGTTTCCCTTGTTTTTTCCTATGGTGCGGTGGTATTTTGAAGTCCAGTGGAATAATTATTTTTACAGGAGGATGACTACCTTGCTTTCTGTTGGATCCTACATATTCAGGCCCATATTTACTTCTCTAATTCAGAGAGTCAATACACTCTGGTAAGCGTGTTTATAGAGCACGTGGTGACAGAGCATGGTGGTATGTTTATGTTAAAGTGGAACAGCTGCACTGTATTGAATGAAGATATTTTGAAATCATTTTATTGTATTTGGGACTTCAGAGATAATACATGTCACTCTATTGAATTGACTTGTTCACTAATGGTGATGGACTTATATATAAATTATTAGCGTTGCATTTTAGTTTTATTTTTCATGTCATAATACATACCTGGCTGGGAAGTCTCTGATTCTATCAGTACTTCCTAAACCTGCGTTCTATTTCAGGGCCAGGCCCCCTTTCATGCAGTAAGGCTGAAGAGGAAAACAGCTAAGTACACAGTTAAATACATATGAGTGAACTGTCTTACCTGCCATAACATTTATATATCTGTTCAGCTACCTAAATACCACTGTCAGGCAATTTAGCTGGGTCCTGAACAATTTATTTTCACTGCAGTCAAACAATATATAATTTGAAGCAGTCTGTAGCGATTAAAGCCCAACTCTAGGCAAATAAAAAATCATTCCGAGCAGTGGGGCTGTGCCTGCATTGCAAGAGGTAATGGTTTGTTTATAGCTAGGGGAACAAGAAAAGGGGATACACTTACCCAATCCTCAGATCCTCTCCGCAGCTAGGTCAATCCCTGCAGATTCTGCACTTCCATGCTCTAAACTTCTAGGGTCCTGACATTATCAAGACCAGAGGTGGGTCTATAGCCATGCTCTGGACTTCAGGACACCAAGGGATAGTCTACCCTTCATGGAAGAAGTGCCATCTGCTGGTGAGCCTAGGGTTGTGTAAGTAAAACTGTTCCTCCTCTGCCCTGGAGAGCTATTAAAGCAGTATTAAACCCAAGAGCAAACATTTATGATATTGCAGCTTAGATGTGATGGCTGCATTAGTTTCCATTTTATAGGCTTTCTTCTATTTTTATCTAGTGAACTAGTCAGCAAGTCTGTTGTTTTTCAAAAGCACAAGCTCCTTCACGCAAATTAAGGGAATCTCTTGGGGACCCCCCTAGGTCACCAAAACTAGAGACATAGTTACATAGTTAGTCAGGTTGAAAAAGTCCATCTGGTTCAACCAAAAAAAAAAAAAAAAAAACAGTATTGAAAAACCCAACCATACAATCCCATATACACAATCCTATACCCTCAGGTGATCCAGAGGAAGACGAAAAAAAACCCCCAGCAAAGCATAATCCAATCGCTACAGCAGGGGAAAAAAATTCCTTCCTGATCCCCCCGAGAGGCAATCAGATATTTCCTGGATCAACTTTACCTAACAAAATTTTAGTACCCACTTATACACCCAGGAAAGAATCCAGGCCTTTTTTAAAGCAATCTAGTGAGTTAGCCAGAACCACCACTGGAGGGAGTCTATTCTACATTTTCACAGCTCTTACTGTGAAGAAACCTTTGCGTATTTGGAGACAAAATCTGTTTTCCTCTAGACGTAAAGAGTGCCCCCTTGTCCTCTGTGTTAACATTAAAGTGAACAACTCAACAGAAAGTTCACTATATGAACCCCTTATGTATTTATACATGTTGATCATATCCCCCCCTTAATCTCCTCTTCTCAAGAGAGAATAAATTCAGTTCCTCTAATCTTTTCTCTTTTCTCCATGCCTCTTATCAGTTTGGTTGCCCTTCTCTGCACTTTCTTCAGTTCCCCGATATCCCTTTTAAAGTACTGGTGCCCAAAACTGAACTGAACTAATGTCCCCTATGGAAGATTTCACCTCTATTACTTTTTCAGGGACAACCCAAAAATTCGGATTTTCTTTTACTTTGATTTTTTAATGATAATAGTAAACAGGAAAAATAGAGAGGGTAAATCTTCCTAACGGGGGCACAGACAGAAATAAAAACTGACAGGTGTTTTCTAATGTTTTCTTAAAGGTACAGCTATCCTGGGGCTTAACCAGAGAAAATTAAGCCACACATAGAAAAAGATAAAAGGATTGTGTGGAGGAGAACTTGTTCACTTGTAGATTTACTCACTGGTGTATTTTACAAGCAAAACTATTCCATTAAACAAAATGAAAAAAGTATCAGATGCTGAAAAATGTTGGTATACTGTATATGTTTTTAGTGGAACCACTGAAATTATATGATTACTTAGAAGTAGGGGCAACCCGTCCATTGGGGGCACAGGGGTGCCACCCCCCCATCCATGTGTCCGACCCCTAATCTACATGCAGGGCGCCGGACGCATGGATTCCAGAAGGTTTTTTTTGTTTGTTTTTGAAGCACGTGCAGAGCACTGCACCCTGAGCCCACCTAGTTGTGTGACAATAGCAAATGAATATTCGCTATTGTCACACAGATTCTTCTCCTGGCCAATCAGGAAGTGTGTCCTGAAACCTGTTTCCCGATTGGCTGAAAGGAGAAGCCATGCCATTGGCCGAGGAGGAGGAGGGAGGAGACGCAGGAGACTGATGGGGAAGCCGCCGCTGCTGACTGCCCTACAGGGTGAGTGAGCCGGCCACCGGGGGGGGGGGATATGGTGTGTGGGCTGGTGTGGTCCGGGGGGGGGGGTTAGAGCAGTCTTGTGACTTCTATCAGTGTTTGGTTAAAGCTTGTAGGAGGAGTTTTCATTCTACTCTGATTGTCCTATAAGAACGCAGGCCCCTGACCCTCTGTCTGGACAGTGCTGACTGGCCCTGTGCTGATTGTATGCACTCTCCCAGGGGAAAAAAAACTCTCTAGCAATACAGGCAAAACTGAGCATGTGCAGCTTGTCCCCTAGCCTTTTTTCTATCTGGAGATGGATTGGGGACATTTGAAGAAGGGGAGGAACAGAAAAGACATGATTAAACAGCCTTTTTACACAATGCAGTGGATTAACCCCCTAGGTTCCATAGTGAGTATAACAAGCATGCTATACTGCATATACTGACTGATTTTACTGTTCTGGGTTTAGTAGCACTTTAAAGCATTAGTAAACTGTATTATTTATTTTATTGTATCTTTAAATTGGCCCCCTACATGTTTATGCCATAATGTGCTAGTATGCACCTCATATTTTTAAACAATATATTTCTGTATACTTAAAAGTGTATATTTACTATGTGATTGAATATTTATTTTAACATGTGTTCTGCACAGGGCATGAAGTATTTACATCACAGAAAGTTTATTCATGGTCGACTCAAATCTCGCAATTGTGTGGTAGATGGACGCTTTGTGTTAAAAGTCACAGATTATGGGTACAATGAAATCTTACAGACTCAAAGGATTGCACATGATGAACCTTCTGCACTTGGTAAATGTAACCAATATATTGTGCAAAAATGTCAACAGTTATTTTTGTGTCATTGTCATCTTTTTTATGCCCGTGTAGCGCTACCCCCGCAGGAGCCACTTGAATAATTATGCCCAAGTCTCTCATTGAATAATTCACAGCCAATCACAGGGTATTTTCACACAGCCAATTGCACACACTCTTCAGCTCATTGTCTCCAATAACCAGTCTAGGTGATGTGGTTTTGTATTTTTTGGAGAACTTGGATAGGAGAAGGGATTTAGTAGGATTTAGTAGCAGACTGTCAATAGCACTATGCAGGAATCTGTACAGTATTAAGTAAGTCCCTTTGTAGTTGAAAGACTTTAGTACACCTTGCTTCCTCAAGACACTTGTCAGTGTCCCCTTTAGCTTACACACAGTTTGCTGACTTCTAGCACAAAGAGGGGAATTTTAGCAACAACAGTCTCTGGGATCTCTTTAGAGGGTCTGTACCAGACAAGATCCGTGGACAAACTTTCTTTAGTCAGCTTGCAAGAGAACCATGGGTTTCAGCTTCAGTGTTCCAGGCCCTCAGGTCCCCTACCTGAGGCCACATGACAGCCTGTGATGGGGAGAGGCAGCAGCCCTCTCCCCACCTGGAACTCTCCCTGTACAGGTGGGCTTGACTAGACCAAGAGCCAATGGGCTCTTTAGATATATATACAGTCACCCAGCATGCCTCAGGACACATCCTCTTCTAATTGGCCAGGGCTGTACAGACATCCATGCTCTCATCTGCCAGGTTTCCACCCACTATCCAGTATACTCCATTGCTACAGGATCAGTGTGAAACATCAAGACAGCATGAAAAGCACCAGAGCACTATGAACAGCCTATGTTAAACAATCCCAGCTCTCTGTTAAGCAGACAGCATATACATTTGTCTAGCTGTCACCTTGTTAGGCAGAGAAACCAAAAATGATATACACTCACTCTGGCACCTAACTAGCAGGGCACTACACACATTTTATATCTGATTTTCTAAAGAGGAAGAGACAGCTCAAATTGTGAAAGATAATATGCAAATATTTTAAGATCTCCCCCCAGACTGTAAAGTAAAATTTTGATGGGGGATAATTGAGCAGTCTACATCTAAGCTTATGATTAGGGCTGAAGTTAGGCCTGAACCCAACAATAAAAATGTAATATATTACTTTTCTCCTTTATTTTCACTTGCACTCCTACTGCATAGACAGTCCAAAATCAACGTTAGCTAGTTAACAAGTACAGTTTGCACCACTGCATTGTGTTGCAGTGCTGTAAAAAAATTGGAAATGCTGCATTTTTTTTGCAACCCAAACATGCATAAACACATATAAAGGCATGTTAACACAATGCACATAAATGCACTTCTGGGAACAAAAAACACATTTTGGCTGCTTTGATAACTTGTCCTTCTCTATATCAAAAACACTTAGAAAAAACACACTGCAAACACATGTAAATGCATATGTGTAAATGCATGAAAAACATGTGCAGCCAGGTGCTTGGCTACATTGAGAGTGAATTTAGAGCACAGTGCTGCAGCTGCTCTTCAAACCCTCACTGAATTGGCATGCTGGATGCCAGCAGGGGGAGCAGACAAGTCAAAGGAGCTTGTGTACTGCTGCATTTGACTGTGGGAGTTGTAGTCCTGAATGGAAGCCATGCTGTGGAATCCTATGGACCATTAATCTAGAGTACCTACAAGGAGAGGGAGGAGAAAAGGCTAACTTCCCATGCTACAGATCAGCAAGCTTTCTCTTTTGCCACACGGAACAAAGTATGAACACACGTGCCTTTCTAGGTGTGCTCCCATCTGACCCAAAGTCGCGACCTGGGCCAAAGTTTGGGGGCCTGTGTGCTGGGGACCAGAGAACGTCGATTGGAGTGCGCAAATTCTTGGACTGAGATTCTAGCGGGACACAGACCTTTGCTGCAAAGAGACTGGAGCACGGTATACCTGTGGGCTGAAGACCAGAGCCATTACAGGCAGACCCAGAGGACATCTAAACATCAGGACCATTGCTGCCATACTGCTGGGACTGCTGAGAGGGCACTGCTACCACAGACCTTGTTGCTGCTAGTGGGGAATCAGCATATAGAGACTGGACATTTGACTAGCAGCCTTTATCACTGCATGCAGACTTGTTTTTATGTGCAACAGCATAAATACTGGGCCTCAAAGTTAGCCGGCTGAAAAACTAGGGAAAAGGACTGTCTCGCCAGATAGCTGCTCTATTTGCTGCCACAAGTAAGGGGAGATTTTTACAGTAAGCCCTGGGTCTCAGCATATTTTTTTCTAGAGTGCACTTTACAAGCATAGTATACTGGTTGCAGGGAAGTTGTAACAGCATTGTTCACCACCATAGGTATTGTCAATCATGCCATTGCTCTGTGAAGATTTAGATTACCAGGTATAAATTACTCCTGCTACCTAGAACTCCACACCAACCTGCTACAAGTTAGTGATCATATTGTCTAGCGAATTGTGATTAACTGTTCTCTCTGGTGTGTTAAAGGGGTCAAGGTTCTCTACAAAGATAAGTTAACCTCCCTGGCGGTATGATTCTTTCGGATTTTAGGTGCTGAAAGCGGTACCATTATTTTGCTTGCAATTCTGGAGAATGAGCAGCCCAAACCAGCTATTTACTAATGATTTCTTTTTACCGTGTGTTCTTCTTTATAACATCCCGAGTATGATAAAGTTTGAAACACAAAATCCTAAATTATAATATAATAAATAACTATAAAATAATAATATAATAATAACACTTTTTTTTTTCCAAAAAATAACACTTTTTATTCAATAAATGATAGTAAATCATGTAATCAAAAACACTGACATTTTTTTTTTGTCAATCAAGGATGCAATATATTTTTTTTTTTCCCAAAAAGGATGCAATATTACTCTTCATACTGCTTCAATAAACGTCCCGGGTGTGGAAAATTTTGAAACAGGGTACAGCGCAAAGTCCAACATCACAGTCTGGACAGTAGTACCGTGTTTCTTTTCTTATTTTCCGCCCGGTGTCGTCGTGCTTGGAACAGCACACCACACACATTCTTGTGGGTGCAGCCTTCTTCTCCGTCGGCGGAATGAGGTCCATAAAATGACGACCGGTCAGTCGTTCGGGGTTCACGACACCAGCCGCACGGCGTCCGGATCGACTTACAGTTGGTGTCTGGTGCCTGAGAAAAATCAGCTCCGCAATTTTCCACACAAAGTCCGCATGGATCATAGGCCGGTCGCTTTTCTTTTTCAGCAGAATGAAGGCATTCCATAAACACTGCTCCAGGAGGTGTCTGAAAATTTTTTTATAGTATTTCTTCTGCTGTTTCCGCATTGCTGGATAGAAGGTCATGGCCTGGTCAGCTCTGTCCACACCTCCCATGGTGTTATTGTAATCCAGGGCCAGTTGCGGTTTCAGCACATCTTTTCCCCCTTTTGTATGGACCATGACAGTGGCGGTGCTATGGATGGTGCTCATCAGGCAGACATCTTTTTTGTCGCGCCATCTAAGTGCCAACATTTTGCCTTTCTGCCAGGCAACTAACTCTCCAGGCTTGAGTTTTTTGTTGGCAAAGCTGGGGGGCATGTCACGCCGGTTTGCTCTGACGGTCCCATAAGCATCCGTCTTGTGCTGTAGGAGGAACTCAAACAGTTCTGGGGAGGTGTAAAAATTGTCTGTAGTGACACAGTACCCCTGATCCAGCAGAGGCTCAATCAGCGTCAGAACTGAAGCAGTTGCCATCCCATAGCTGCTGAACCTTGGGTTAAACTTAGTTCCTCTTCCGGTATATAGGACCGAGTTCCAAATATATCCAGAGCTGGATTCACACAGCATAAAGGATTTTATTCCAAAGCGTGCTCGCTTGGACGCAATATATTGGATCCAGCTAAGTCTCCCTTTATACGCCATAAGACTTTCATCAATGCAAATGTCTCTTTCTGGGACATAGGACCGCTGGAAGTTTTTCAAAATTAATTGATAAATGTCCCAGATTTTTTTCAGCTTCGGAGCCGGATGAGATGTTTCATCAAACTCCTCATTGTTGGCAAAGTGCAAATATCGCATTATAAGGGAAAATTTGTACTCCGACATTATGGTTCCAAAAAAAGGAGTGGCCAATAATTTGTTGGTGGTCCAATACCACTTCTGCAGGGGTTTCCCCACCACTCCCTGCAGAATAATAAGGCCCAGGAATCTCCAGATATCCGCACTGGTAACGGGTTCCCACATCCTGCTCCTGGAAAACCGCCGATGTGCTGCGGTTTGTTGTTGCTGGTACCGGTTGGTCTCCACAACAATTATTTCGATGACCTCATCGGTCAAAAAAAGCTGCAGATACGCCAAGGGGTTATCCTCCTCAACATCAACTTTGAGACCAGGCGTTCCGGTATACGGGAACCTTGGGGGCGCTACGTGCTCCATACCGCAGTCGATCACGCACCACGTACGCACATCGCTCGGCACATCATCATCACTAAACTCACTTTCGTCGGATGATGAGCTTTCCCATGCATCGCTGTCACTCCACTCTCCGTGCGATTCGGGATCGCTGTCGCTATCGCCCAGCAGGTCATACATCGCTTTTGATGTTGCGGCACGCTTGCTTGAGGCCATGGTCGCTCTGCAATAATCCAGATACAAAGTATGGAAATAATGCAGGAAGTGCAATGGAGAAAGCACTGGGGGGCATAAAAAGGTCACTTTATTATATTTTGGGAATGTAATCCAATAGGATTACAGTGTGTCAGTGTGTTTGGTGTTTATACTTTTTGAATTTGCCGCCGGTTCCACCCCCCGGCGGACGTCACGTCGCCGGAGACGGAAGCCGGGGCTTACAGACGATCGAGAGGAACATCCGCCGCCGGACACCACTCTCATACATCGCTGGATCCCGGAGAAAAGGTAAGTGAAACCTCCACCAGGATCCAGCGATCTTCCCAGCGCTACCCCGAGTGTGACTCGGGGTTACCGCTTTTGGCTCAAAAATCTTACCCCGAGTCACACTCGGGAATACCGCTAGGAAGGTTAAAGAACACAGAACCCAAAATTATGAAGTGGCTACCCTGGGGATAGCGCTAAATTACTGGTGTGAATGGGTTTAAGTTTGTCATTTTTCAAATTCTTTTAATGGAACAAGCTGTCCAGAAAAATTAGGGTCGAGACAAACCATTAAACACCAATGATCAGCTTTTATTCACTTATGCAAAACCTTTATCCTAACAGAAATAAAAAACTGTTTGCTGTAACTGCTTAAAAAGTGTTAGTTGGATTTTTGCTTTAAGCTGTTAGTCAAGTCCATTTAAATCCGCTAGTGCATTTAACACTACCCTCTACGAGATTGGCAATTATGCTGCCCAAGGGTGTCTCCGTTGCTGCTCCACTGTAAGGATACTGCAGACGAAACTGGCAGGATCGCAAGGCAAAAATAAAGGACAAATGCCTATAAAAAAAAAGACAAATGCAGCCACCACATTTAGGTATTGGTAAGCTGCAATATATTATGTTTTTTCTTTTTTTCTGTTTAATACTGTTATCAATCCTTCTTCAAGACTAGAGATATGATAACAGCTAGAGAAGAACTGAGGTTACACTGCGTACTTGAGCTCCAACTCCATAGATGTCTGTGGGCATTTGCTGACTCCCTAAAGCTGTAGAGCAGACATGTCCAACCTGCGGCCCGGGGGCCGCATATGGCCCAGAACAGCAGGCAATGCGGCCCACTGCCCCCTAACAATTTTTTATTTTTTGCTGCGGAGGAAGGAAGTCGAGCCGGGGGAACGGCCACAGAGGCAGCCTCTGAGGGTATCATCCACTAGTTGTGTTAAATTAGTGCTGGTGGGGGGAGCACGGGAAGGGCGCGGCGGCGTTTTATAATAAAATTACTTATATACCTTAATAGTATATATTTTATATGCGGTCCGAGAAAATTTCTCTACACTCAATGTGGCCCAGAGAAGCCAAAAGGTTGGACACCCATGCTGTAGAGTAATGCTCAGGGATTGAAAGTTTGTTGGGCCAAGTCTATAGCCACATATTACAGCGGAATTACTCTGGGTGACAGCCACAGCTTCCAAATCCACATAGTAAGGTTTTTAAAGGAAAACAAGTATATCTTCAGTAAGTATTGATTCTGAGCTATTACTAGACTAATAATTGTCCCTGTTTTTTTTCAGAGTTGCTATGGACAGCACCAGAATTACTGAGGGATCCACATGCAGCTCTGCATGGAACATTTGCTGGAGATATTTATAGCTTTTCCATTATCATGCAGGAGGTTGTGGTGCGTGGACCTCCGTTTTGCACATTGGAACAATCTCCAGAAGGTAACAGAACCTTCCCAAGAAACATGTCAATGATCATAAATGTCTGTTTACCATAAATGCTTCCATATTTTGTGATAAATATGTCTAATTGACTTTATTTTCAACTTATGCAAAAGTTCACTGCTGATCGATTATGTTTTTAATGATTACTAAGAATGTCAGTTCAATAAAGCTCTGCACTAAGTGTTAAAATGTTCCAAAGTACATAACATGTGGTATAAAAAAAGGCTCATATATAAAAACCAGAACAGTTAAAAAGATGTATCTAAAATACAAAGCAAATATATAAGTATATGTAGAGTATATGTATGAAGAAGACCTGACTGATGTAGATAATAGCATTGTTTTTCTTGTGTTTATAGCCCTACCTTAGAGTTGATACAACAGATATGTCAAATCCTGGCTTGTAGAATTTAGATGTAAAGTCTTTAATAGTAGAGTATCTGTACACCTGCATAAATCAAAAGGAAAATTAGCCCCATTCACACCGGAGTGACTTGTCATGCGATTTGACAGGTCAAATTGCATGACAAGTTGCACCCTATTGCCGTCAATGGCACTGTTTAAATTGGTGCGATGCGGACTTTGCAGTGCCCCATTGATTTGAAAAAGTAGTTCCTGCTCTACTTTTGCCAATTTTAGGTGTAACTTGCAAAGACATCTGTGCATGAAGCTGCACATATGTCTTCCAAGTCGCATCTGAAGACACACTTACATGCAGCTTTGAAATCGTGCGATTTCAGATGACGTTGCACAATTTCAAAGCCATACTGAATGTGAACAAGGGCTAAGAATATCATGTATGCTTTTGCTTATTTACTGTATATATTATGTAACACTGATAATTATCAATGCTAAATGTTGTAGATGTATTTTGGTATTATATTGTACCAGTATTGTTTGCGTCTTAAAAGAAAACGAATAGGCAAATTATAAGGTATCAATCAAAATCTTTCCATGTGACTTCTTTAAATATACTAAAAACTGGGCAACCACAAAAACGATCCATAAGTGCCGGTTCACACTAGGGCGACCTGGTCGCCTCACAGGTCGCCTCCCATAGGGAAGCTACGGACCCGTTCTAATAGGAGCGACACAAGTCGCTCCGACCTAGAAAAAGGGTCCGGAGCTTCTTTGGGGCGACCAGGAGGCGACCGCCATAGACTTCAATGTTATGAAGTCCGTGGCGGCCGCTCCGAGGTCGCGGCGCGCTGCTCGCACCGCGACCTCGGAGGTCACCACCTAAAGTAGCGTCGCGGTAGTGTGAACCGGCGCTATATTAGCCAGAAAAAAGATACAAAGTCCATCTAGTTCAACCAATAAAAAGGGGGAAAAAACAAAACAAAACAAAAAAATGTTTTAAATTGCTATATACACAATCCCTTACCCACAGTTGATCCAGAGGAAGGCAAAAAACCCCAGCAAAGCATGATCCAGTTTGCTCCAGCAGGGGAAAAAATTTCTTCCTGATTCCTCGAGGGGCAATCGAATGATCCCTGGATCAACTTTACCTATAACTGTTAGTATCCAGTTATGTTATATACATTTAAGAAAGAATCCAGGCGTTTTTTTAAAGAAATCTACTGAGCTGGACAGAACCAGCTCTTGGGGAGTCTATTCAACATTTTCACAGCTCTTACTGTGAAGAAGCCTTTAAATCTCCTTTCCTCCAGACGTAAAGAGTGCCTCCTTGTCCTATGTGATGACCTTTCAAGTCATTTGCTTTGTTATTGGCAGAGCAGGGCATAAACAAAAAAAGTTTTTCAAAATATTTATTTTCATCGCAGCAGCGAACTCCTTAAGAGCCCATTCAGACTGGCGCGATCCGACTTCCAGGGGCGACCTGTGAAGTCGTGGTGCACAGCATGGACTTCATATAATTGAAGTCAATGCAAGTCGCCTCCAGGTCGCCCCAAAGTAGTACAGGACCCTTTTTCTAAGTCGGAGCGACTTGTGTCGCTCCTATTAGAACGGGTCCTGTGCTAATCAATGGCGAGCGACCGCGACTTGTCAGGCGACTTGGTCGCCTGACAAGTTGCGCTAGTGTGAATAGACCCTAAGAGATGGACCATTACGATCAGAGAACTGCCAAGCAAGCATTTTCCTTAGCTAATTCATAGTGGCTTGGGAATCCCTTGTCATTTCTTAAATGTTTATTTGTAAAACAATTATATATTGGATACATTTAACAAAGCAGGCATAAACAACAGTTTAAAATGATTATCCTTAAAAAAAATGAAAGTAAAATTGAACCAAAACCTTTGTTATTTCCTTTTAAGTTTTAATTCTTAACTGCAAAACGATTTCAGATTCTGGCTAATTTATGGATCTTCCTTCAAACTGGGAAGAGAAAACTGATATTGCTTCACCACTAAGAATTTGTTTATCTAAAATCACCAGAAACATCCAAATTTCCTGGACAAGGGGTACTTTATTGGGTACACCTTGCTAGTACTGGGTTGGACCCCCGTTTTGCCTTCAGAACTGCCTTAATTCTTCGTGGCATAGATTCAACAAGGCGATGGAAACTTTCCTCAGAGATTTTGGTCCATATTGACATAACATCACGCAATTGCTGCAGATTTGTTGGCTGCAAATCCGTGATGCAAATCTCCCAATCCACCACATTCCAAAGGTGCTCTATTGGATTGAGATCTGGTGACTGTGGAGGCCATTGGAGTAAAGTGACCTCTTTGTCATGTTCAAGAAACCAGTTTGAGATGATTTGAACTTTGTGACATGGTGTTATCCTGCTGTGGGAGTAGCCATCAGAAGATTAGTCCACTGTATCATAAATGGATGGATATGGTTAGCAACAATACTTAAATAGGCTGTGGTGTTTAAACAATGCTCAATTGGTACTAAGGGGCCCAAAGTGTCCCAAGAAAATATCCCCTATACCATTACACCACCAGCCTGAACAGTTGATACAAAGCAAGATGGATCCATGCTTTAATGTTGTTTACGCCAAATTTTGACCCTACCACCTGAATGTCGCAGCTGAAATCGAGACTCATCAGACCAAGCAACCTTTTTCCAATCTTCTATTGTCCAGTTTTGGTGATTTCAGGTGCATTTTGCATTTTTCGATACATGTTTTTGATCCATTGAAGTCTAGGGAACCAAAAATCAAAAAAAAGTCCCCGACACTTTCCTTAAAATGCACAGATGTGAATGTGACCCATAGGAAACCATGTTAAATGGACTGTAGTGTGTTTCTGCAAAACGGAAAATGCACTAAAAATGCATAGGTGTGAACAAGGCCTTAGAGGGCATTTATGTGGCACCAAGTGAGTGTTTTAAAAAAATGTCTCTTTTATTAGAAATCATCCCGAAGATTAGAAAACCTCCTCCTTTGTGCCGCCCAGTGGTCTCCCCTGATCATGCTCCTATGGAGTGTATTGTACTCATGAAACAGTGCTGGAATGAAGTGCCAGACAGACGTCTTTCTTTTGATGAAATATTTGATCAAGTAAGTTGCCTGTATCTGAAGCTAGATAAGCATAGCTGAGCATGTCTCACTTAAAAGAAGCTGTCAGACAATTGCCTGTGATCTGTATGCAAAATTGTTGGTACCTTCTGAAATCTGTCTGATTTAGCTGATGGGTAAAAGTGACACAGCAAGCACTTTGTTCATTTTCTCAACAGAAATGAAAATGACCAATTTCTGCTTACGCATAGATTTTCTATGCAAACTTCCAAAAATCTCTGTAATAACGAATATTTTCTATGATTACAAGTCCTTTTTTGTAGGGAAATTATACATGGTCTAATCTTTACTTGACTGTGCAAATCAGACATGATTGTTCAAACTAGGCTATGAGTGACGAGATGACATTTTTGCCAACAAATTGTCAATAAAGAGGGATGTAGGATAGTAATTTAAAGAATCACTTTAGCAGGCCTTTGGCAGATCAGGCCCCTGACTATCAAAAAAGGTTTGGTGAGCCTAAATTTCCATGCTTATCTAATGCATTTTCTAAAATTGAAACCTTATACTGTCTCTCCTATTAAAATAACTTATCAGAATGACTGGGAACACCAGTGCTGTATTTTGGCCTAGGCCGACAAGGCCCAGGCCTAGGGCGGCACTTTGCAGGGGGGCAGCAAAAAAGCCACGCCCCTCCATCTGAGACTCTATTGGCCACTGGTTGCTAGAGCCGTCTCTCTCACACCCCCTCTCACCTTCCCTCTCTCTTTCACCCCCCTCTCTCACTCACCCCCTCTTTATCTCTCTCTCACCCCTCTCTCTCTCTCACACCCTCTCTCTCTCTCACCCCCCTCTCTCTCAATCCCTCCTCTCTCATACCCCACCTCTCTCTCTCTCTCTTTCTCTCTCATCCCCCCTCTCTCTCACCCCCCATATCTCTCTCTCACCCCCTCTCTCTTATCCCCCCTCTCTCTCTCTCTCATCCCCCCTCCCTCTCTCTCCCTCTCATCCTCTCTCTCTCTCTCTCTCTCTCACCCCCCCTCTCTCTCTCTTTCTCTCTCTCTCTTTCTCATCCCCCCTCTCTCTCTCTCTCACCCCCCTCTCTCTCCCTCCCCCCTATCTCTCCCTCCCCCTCTCACCCCCCTCTCCCTCCCTCCCTCTCTCACCCCCCCCCCTCTCATGAGATCTCAGGGGTTCATGCTGGGACTTGTAGTCCTTCAATTGTGGAGGGGGTCACATCCATTACAAAGGAAGGAGTGGGACAAATTTACATATGATGGGGAGAGGGGCGTCCAGTTTTAGTCTTGCCTAGGGCAGCACAAAACCAAAATACACCACTGGGGAACACTCTTTGGGCACAATTTTGGAATATCCTAACCCACTTAGAAAAGCTAACCTATGTATTTTCCTCCAGCAACTGCTGGTGTTCACTTCTACTATGCCTGGTCTTAACAAATGGGCCAAGAATTTCCCCTGGTTTAAGTTGACACTGACTTAAAATTGCTATGTTTATTCTGGGGATTCAGCAAAGTCATAATGTACAGTGAGATGATGCTTCTGCTTTTTTTATCATTCTTATATATATCCCCATATCACTCTTACCTTATGGGCCTCAAGCTCCTTCTCTTGATGTTTAAAATATAGACATTTAGAGCATGTCCCAAGATTAAACAATTGCATTATGCTACCACACACTCGGTAATATTCTTCCCTCTAACCATAGAATGGGCACATTTTAGCCTAAACAACATCCCTGGCATTAAAATTTCAAGGGGCTGTAAACAACTCCTCATTGTCATATAACTTGTAGTATGGAAAGCTATCCTACATAACTGGATTTACCCAGAACTCCCACTCTTTGTTTATAGGCAAACTATCCTATGTGTTCTGCATAGAATGGATGGAGGCCTACATAAAGAATCACGGGTCTAAAATGAATTTGATGTTTGGGAACCTTTCATTCAAACCTTGCCTGCAAACAATTTTATAAAATCAGTCTTCTAACCAATGACCCTCCAAAATGATGTCCTACCCTCTACTTACTGTGAATATATACACTTTATATTTTAATGACTGAGTTCTCCTCCTCTTCCCTCCATTTGCTAATCGTCAAATCGCCCACAATCCACCCAAATGTTTTTTACTTTTCATCCCTAGACCCAACACTGCTAGTTCATTCTCAAACTATATAAACAAACTGTACACTGTCACTTTATTGTTTTACTGGGCAATTGTTGCTGCCACTCTCGTTGTTGCCGCATTCTTGTTTTAAAAATGAGATTAAAAAAAATAGGCATTGTGCCCATTTCAGCCTCCCTTTCCCCAGCTTCTACATGCTTGGTAAGACTAAGCAGTATCATCCTATCCCAACTGAGGTAAGAAAGGGTTGGTACAAAACAGTTGGCCTAGAGCGCCAGGTGGAGTAAAGTCAGGAGTTTTAAATCTTAATTGAAAATAGATTATTACATGTTGTCACTTCGCATCTTGCAGGCTTAGTTAAATACCTATTTTTTCTTTGTTTCTGAACAACACAGTTCAAAAACATCAATAAAGGAAAGAAAACAAACATTATTGATTCCATGCTGCGCATGTTGGAGCAATATTCAAGTAACCTAGAAGATTTAATACGTGAAAGAACAGAAGAACTGGAGATTGAAAAACAGAAAACTGAAAAGCTCTTAACACAAATGTTACCTCCGTGAGTGGTTTAATTAATATTGCACAAAAGTACCTTATCACTGTGATAAAGATCGAGAAAAGTCCCCCCCCCCCCCCCAGATTTATTACGAAGTAAGACTTGGTGATAAAGACCTTTTTTGGTGAAAAACAGAGAAAAGAGTCAGGAAGCTACCACTTTACACATAATCAGGCATAACTGCAGGAATGCCCATATTGTAAAGCATTCATAGGCGCTTTGCAGCATGTAGCTTTTCCCTTCACCATCAGGGGGAATTCATTATCACCTATAGGATTGTTTTATTGTGCACAGATGAATCAAAAAGGAACCATAACACATCCAGTGTCCACAGAGAAACATTTTTTGGAGGCATGCAACTGACACACTAAATTACTTAGACCCTTTTTACATGGGCGCTTTCATCGTACATTTTTTATCCGTCAACAGATAGATGAAAAATGGACAGCAGTGTTTCCCTATAGGGAAAATGATGCTGATGCATAAGGACAACCAAAAACATCCATTTACCTCTGATCTGTTACATTTACATTTATGTAGTGTGTTATAGTCATGCATTAATGTGTGCTGCATTGAGGCAGTCCACTGAAATCAAATGTCTTTCAAAGCAGCAAAACAAATTAGAAATGTCATATTTGCTGGAATGCACTATGGTGGGTTGCGACACATGTATGTTGCCTTAGTGCATTGAGGTGCTCTTAAAAACGAATGGCACCACAATGCATCAACACATGTATTGTGTGTTACCGTGCATTGCAGTAATGCGTGTGTTGCCACAATGCATAGATGTAAACTAGTTCTAATGAAAGCTGAAGTTAGGCTTGGTTCACCTTGGTTTAAGGTGTGCCTTAACACAGGTATTACCACAACACATGTCAGTTGTTTGGGTGCAGTGTGGGGTCATCTATTTTGAATGGCATCCCAACGCGCCTTGCCAACCTTACCCATTGAAGTGTGCTGAGAGAAGAAGTGCATATGTTTTCTGGAACGTTGATGTGCAGCACACTTTAATGCATGAAAAAAACCTTGCGTTAGTGTACATGCATTAACGCAATGCACCCCAGTGAAAAAATCTGAACTGAGCGTATTACAAAAATATTTTTAGGGCGAAAAAAAAATATATTTTTTTTTACTATGTAGAAAAAATTGCCTCTTATAAGCTTTATTATATTGATATTTAAGCAGCTTTCAATAATAAAATTGAGGCTTTCTGTGCATTTTTTTCAATTTACCTATGTGGGAAGAATAGCCTTTGACCCTGTCTATTGAGATCATAGGTTTCCTCCCATGGATGCCTGTGTTCATCATTAAAGAGCCTTCATTTCTCACCAGCCTTTTCTTCTCACATTATGGTTATATATCACTGCTGCTTATAACAGTAGCTCACATCTTAATAAGACAAAAACCTTTCTCCAGCAGTGCTGAAACATCACAGTGATGTGTGGGGAAGAGAAAAACATGATTATTCTAGGTGTTTTTTTGGGAACGCACATACTACATATTTCCAGCAGAAATGTTATATTACAATCTGTGGTTCCCAACATTATTCCTGACATGCCTTCTTTCTACTGCTTGGTTATCAGATCTGTGGCAGACGCACTGAAAACAGGCTGCACAGTAGAACCTGAAGGGTTTGATGAGGTGACCCTATACTTCAGTGATATAGTGGGTTTTACCACGATATCAGCCATGAGTGAGCCCATTGAGGTGGTCGACCTTCTCAATGATCTGTACACATTATTTGATGCGGTCATA
This sequence comes from Pelophylax lessonae, assembly GCF_965119305.1. Lineage (NCBI taxonomy): Eukaryota > Metazoa > Chordata > Amphibia > Anura > Ranidae > Pelophylax > Pelophylax lessonae. The sequence continues at coordinate 154,377,282 of NC_138774.1, forward strand.
GGAAGTCATGATGTATATAAGGTGAGTTATTACTTATCAGTAACAACTGTAGCTATGGCAGGGAATTTGATACATTTGAGATCACATTAAACATGATCAATCACCAATCATTGTTTTATGTTTGCGCAAAAAGAACATATGTAACAAATTTGAATACAATTTTTATAGCTAGAGAAGTCATCCTTCTTAGAAAACTATAAGAACACCTAGAGCAGGGGTCTTCAAACTACGGCCCTCCAGTTGTTCAGGAACTACAGTTACCATCATGCCTAGTCATGTCTAGGCATGTCAGAGTTTTACAATGCCTCATGGGATGTGTAGTTCTGCAACAGCTGGAGGGCTGTAGTTTGAGGATCCCTGGCTTAGAGACTATGAGCTTGATTTAGCCCCCATTTACTTTTTGGGTGTTTTGTAGCTTGAAGCTTCAAATTGCTCAACAAGTAAATCCTATTCAGGTGTCTGTAGCTCAACACCTGAAGCTCAGAGTTACATGAGCTACTGGAGTGTTTTTGGCACGATTGACTTCAATAGGAGCATGCAAAAATGTGTGTTATGCACATTTTTACCTAGAATGAGGAGTGAAATCCTCTCCCTAAATTATACAATATAAACAAAAGTGATATGTATCTTAAAAATTAAATATATGTGAAATATAACAAAAACATTGTGAATCAGTATAATATAGCAGGCATGGTTCTTGAAATATATATCACCAAACAAAATGTGAAAATTGTCCAAAACTATAATAACAGTCCCATACACCATCCAATCTTCATGTGAAAACAATCTTCACAAAGTGCCCACCACCAAAGCTCCTCCCTGGGTGTCCTATCATCTGGTTTGATGGACCCCACTAATAACAAGAGGTCAAACTCTCTTATTAATATAAAGATGTATCACAGCTTGCATCCAGGGCCATTCTTGATACTGCTCATCAATTTCTCCAATATAGATGTTATAAAGAAGAAAATGCCAGATGCTGCAGAACACAAACCACTATTTTATTAACAAACTTGTGAAAAAACACTCACATGGCAGAAAGGATAAAAGGGTTTTCCAAAACCTCAGCAAGATGACATCCCCGCCCATCTGATGCGTATCGCCAAATCCGCTTTAAACCTTTGAGAAAGCGAAATGGGCGATACGCACCCATTGGCCTAGGACATCATGGCCCTGTATTCTAGGTACAGTATATGCATCTCATTAGTGCACTAATTATACCGTGAGGTTCTTTTATCTCATACAATCTCATAATAAACATCTGTGGAGCCAAAAATGCGCAACCCTGCCCAAAGAAGCTCCTGTGTGGGACATTACGCTTAGGGCTAATTTACACAAAGTGTGGTGACACGCATTTTACTGCATTGTAAAAAGCCTGTTACCGCAAGGACACACAAAAAAACAGTTGTTTTTATTGTCCCATTCACACAGCAACTCAGTCCAGAGCTGCGATAAAATGCACACATGTTGAATTTTATTGCAGCACACTATACAGTATCACATGGCACTGTACAGCAGGCAGAGCATTGCGCTACTGTACATCAACTTGAATGAAATGTACTTTTATACACTTCAAATAAAGTTTGTACAAAAAAGGGGAGGTGTATGATGCACTAAATTGCGCACCACAAATAAACAGCTGCCAGAGAGATAAAGCTCCCCGGGAGCTGTCCCTTCCTGTGTGAATACAATGTACAAAAAAAAGACTGAACATAACCTAAATACACTACACTCAAGTGTAAAGAGGGGCTTAGGACACATGCTGTTGTTCTTTTAGGTTGTTTAGCTGAACACAGTGCAAATCATTTAAATGGGACATCTGTTTATCCGGATACTTTGTACTGAATTCGGCAAAACATCCGAGCACATATGCACAATGCCATACCGCTGTTCGTAGGGTCCAGTGAACCTTATACTTAGGGGTAGGCTAGCTACTTTGGTGTGCTGGTTTGCTGGACCATCAGTCTTGTGATACCATACTCTGATTTAATAAAAGTCAATGTAATGTACATGTATGCCAGAAATGTATGTTTACATACATGCTAATTCAAAAAGGTTCAGCAATAAATATAACCTATAATTAAGCATACATGCTTTTGTGGCTCAAGAACAGGCAAATCAGGAATTTTAGAGCGAAGATATTTTTCATGCAATTCTAAAGTTAGATGTTGTTTTCTAATTACTGTGAAATCTTTAAGCTTAGGAATATTTAATTAAAAAGAGTAACAAAAATAAATAATATCGGCATATCATAGTTAAGTTTAATTTACATTGTGTTAAAGATTTACTAAACAAACAATTATGTTCAGAGTAGTAACTAGTGCATTATTCTATAATGCATGGATTCAGATTTGCTACTTGTACATATCTGGAAACTGGACTTTCTGTTTTGCCACCTGTATGTGATCAAGGGACAATTTATTCAGTTTTTGGTATATTCCAGCATTTCATTTTTTTGTGGGATGTGCATCATTTATAAAACACATCTATATTCCCCATGGTACAAGCCAGGGTTAGTACTTGGAAACAGGTGAACTAATAGTGAAAGAATATGCACACTCCAGTATCAGTTACTGTTGATTAAACCCCAACACTTGTGTCTTGTCTTAGGGTCATTTTGGGTAAGCTAGCATACCTGTTAGACCACATACTGGATTGCCTGATAGGGCAAAATGAAGGAATGGAAATTAAGGGTATGCCTGTCATGATGATTCCTCAGGGAATAATGCACAAATGTGATTTAGCTATCAAATTATATTCAGGGCTTTTTTTCAGCAGGAATGCGGGGGAACACAGTTCAGGCACCTCCAGCGCTGAATGTATGTAATGGCAAGGGGTCCTGGGGTGTGCTGGAGAGTCTATTGCTGATGGCTGCTGGAGGATCTTTTGTCACTGATGGGAATCAATATTTGCATAGGGGTCTATTGTTGCTGGGGGGTCTAATGTTGTGGGGGGCTCAGCTGTTGCTGTGAGGAATCTACTGTTGAGGGAGGGGTCTATTGTTGCCGGCTACTGGAGGGTCTACTGATGCTGGTTGCTGGGAGATCTGTTCCTGTTGCTGGGGATCTGTGGTTGCTGGAGTGCATTCATCATTGCTGGGGGGGTCTATTGTTGTGTGGGGGTCTACTGTTGCTGGCTGCAGGGGATCTATTTTACTGCTTTGCTTGCTATCATTAACACGTTCCAAATAATATACGTAGCACCTCAAAATGATACTTGGTTCTTTATTCTTTAAAAGAGGTGGTGCTGGGAGGTCGGTAGGGGGTGGAACCAAGGGACACTGCTTGGATGTAGGTAGGGGGCAGAGACAAGGGGGTGACTCAAAAGGTGGAAAGTTCCTGCACCTATTCTGTGAGAAAAAAACCCTGATTATATTATATTATATATCATATCATACATTATATTAATGTTATCAGCTAAAAGCAGTGTAGACAGAAAGTACATATGGTAACATTTAGAATTCTGTCAATGCAAAGGTTCAGATGTTATACAAATGATAAAGGTTTGGGAAGCACTAATCAATTTTTTATCTGTTTGTCTTTTCAGTTTTAGATAGAATGGGGAAGAGTTAAATTCTCTGCAATGTTTTTATTACTTTTTGTATCGCTGTATGGGAAATAATCCCCTCTATTGTCCTAGGGCATTATCATAAGGCTAAACTTAAGGCCCGTACACACGTACCGATTGTCGGCCGTAAATATTCGGCCGACGACCGATCGGCTGATTGTAGGCTTGTTAGTATGATGCTTCCGACAGCCGACAGCGCACTTTCGGCCGAAAAGAATCTGATGTGCATGCTTTAAAATTTTTGTAGGCCAACACCAGAACGGCCGATTGTTCGCCAGTCAGTACAGAATTCGGCCGACAAACAGCAGATTTGCAAGACTGGGCATGTTCAGAGAAGACAAAACACACAGAAAGTTAACCATCACATGACATCACTTCTGCAGTCGGCTGCTGTTGGCCGACAAAATTCATGTGCAGTCTTTTGCAGTTTTCAACAGACACGACAGCCCTGGACAAAAGACGGCCGATCGTTCGGCCGACGATCGGTACGTGTGTACGGGGCTTTACCCTTGGTTTTTTTTTGTAGTCTATGATGGGTATAAAGATATTTCCCTTAAAGTAGAATTAAACCTTCAAACTAATTTATTTTAACACATTGGGCACAGTAAAATAAACATTCTCCAGTAAGCTATTTGCTAAATTTCTTACCCTAGCACTTGCAATTTAGAACTTTCAATGCTGCTGGCTCCTGCAGACTCTTGAACATACTGTATGTGTGTTAAAATAATGTGTTTTAAACTAAACATTTTGGGAAAAAATGAGAGAATAAATGAATATATATTAGGTGCTCCTTTTACATCTTGTTGACCTTAATATATGATAGTTCTGTTTGGGTTTTGTAATGACAGGTAGAGACAATAGGAGATGCCTATATGGTCGCATCAGGCCTTCCTAAGAGGAATGGGAACAGGCATGCAGCAGAGATCGCTAACATGTCCCTGGATATCCTTAGCTCTGTAGGATCTTTCAAAATGAGACATATGCCTGATGTCCCTGTTAGGATACGTATCGGCCTCCATTCAGGTAAAGTACTTTTTCATAGATAAAAAGAGTAAATCCCCATTTTACAAGCAAAATCTGGTTGGTGGACAGTCAGTTAACCAATTTACGTAATTTGCTTATCCATGCATCATTTTTCTGTAGATCGATAGCTCTTTTCATCCTATTATTGTTTCACAGGATTAGATCTAAGTAAACAATGTTCGTTCTGACACAGGCATGGGGCTAAAGAACCTAAAAAAATTGGATGTTTGTAACAGATTTCCATATATATATATATATATATATATATATATATATATATATAATGCTTTTACTTTTTACCTGCTTAAAGTGTACCTAATTCCAAAACTTTTCATTCGTTTTGGATAGAGTGAGCAGCATTTTTTTTACTCTGTCAAGTTTTTATTGCTGTCTGTGCCCCCCCCAGGATATTCACCCTTTTTATTTGTCCTGTTCACTGTTGTCACCAGGAAATATAATGGTGGGAAAACAAAAATGTTAGGGTTGTTTCTGAAACAGGAGGTAAGATAACATTTTCCAATGCGGGCACTTGTTTACGGGACAACTATTTAAGAAAAGATTTATTTTCACTTTAGATACATTTCCTCTCACTTCCTTGTTTGTCTCTGGGACAGTAAGTGAAGGGAAATCTCACAAATTAGATCCCATGCACACTGGGTGTTTAGCCCTGGTATATGGGGCTCTAGTGTTTAGTGATGGGCGGAGGGCACAGATAATCCATCCACCCTAATGCCAGCAGCCTGTCAAACCCATGAGAGGCTTACAGTTGCTGTGTCTGAATGAAGCTGGATGGCTCACCTAGCAGTACTTACCTTTAGGGCAGTATGTGCCCAGAGAGGAATGTCTGGAATGCAAAAAATCTGCATTCCTTGTATTCATCCCTGGGTACATATTGTCTTAAACGTAAGTACCACTAGGTGCACCGCCCAGCCTTCATAGAGCCTTGAACACAGAGAAATAAAAACCGGACATAGTTTTACCTGATCTCTACTCTATTTGAAAGTAAAGGTTTTTGCTTTAGATATACTTTAATGTTCCTCTATGCAAAGGCTCAGTGGGGTTTGGTCGTCTCTCTTTACCTATTAGCATTATTATATGAAATGCTATTTTTTCAGTTACCTTCTGCCTACATTTACCTAATTACCTACATTTACCTAATCCTTTGTTTGTCTCCCTGGGGTTTGCATTTACTTCCTAAGCCAACACATGCATATTTTCTCTTTAGTACAGCTGTTATCTTCTATTACTCTTTACATGTTTACTATTGCACATTACTGAGCCTGAAAATTAGACTAGCTTCACGCCTACCTTTTGACTTGCATTGTATTAAAACACACACATTTTTTCACATATTTATTTTCAAAATGAATGGGTTGCACTCAACAGCCCAAAAATCAGACCTGCTTTTTTTTTTTTTTGGACAGCGCACCTCACTGCAAGGCACATTAGTGAGATGAGCTGCTCGGTAGCACACAGCAGTTTGCAAACTACGTTGGGTGCCATTCAGTAGTAGAAGTAGTGTGTGGTACTTCGAGATATGGTAACACACTCAGGGATGTGCGCATTTTCTCAATACAATATTGTGAACAGGGCCTCAGTATTGGTTTGTTTATCAATTTTGATATTGCTTTGCACAAAGTCCCAAATCTTCTACAGACACCGGTGATACAAATTTTTATCAGCGTGTGTATTAGCAGGCAACTGTTTTCTATTGGTATTAGGGTTAGGATTTTTTGCTTGTATTTTGAAATTAATTATTAATTAATAACAATGTATTAATAAACCTTTGATATATGCTGTTCAGCAACTTTTTTTATGTGTGCTTTCCCACTCTCAGCTGTTGTATATAGTTGTTTTCACTCCTTGCTAAAATTCCAGAGTGGCTTGATGACCATATATACATTTCATTTTTTATGTATGTCTTATAATATTTATGTAAAAAAATACAGTACTTACAAAGATCCGTAAAAATCAATATTACATTAAAATTGTTCATTTAAAACATGTCAATATTTTACCCTATATGAATCAACAACAACACTACCATACTTCCTTCCCTAGGGCCTGTGGTAGCTGGTGTAGTAGGCCTGACAATGCCAAGGTACTGCCTGTTTGGGGATACAGTGAACACCGCTTCCCGAATGGAATCAACAGGGTTACGTGAGTACAAATAACTAATTCAGAAAAAATTCTGTAATGTAAAAATTATACAATCTGGTGGCTGGTGAATAAATATAACTATAAAATATTACATAAAATGTATTTGTATATTTGTATATTTGTTATTGTTTATACTGTTATACATAAAGTTACAGAACAGTTGAAACCCTTCGTCTGTTTACTAAGTAGGACAAACCTATTGAGATTGTGTTTTTAGAGCCTGAGCGGGATGTGATACCACTGACATATTGTTGCGTTTGATTGTCCCATACAAAATATACATCTGATATAAGGGTCATATTGTTTTACTAGAATGCGATTCATGTTTATGCATTTGACTATATGGGTGAGTTTACTTTTCTACCTGAATTATCATACATCATTATTATTACTATGCTATAATCCGTATGGTATTAACCAATCGAATATAATCTATTCATTTTTTCTTCACCTATTATGGCTACAATTTTTTGCCTTTCTTGGGGAATAGTACAATAAAACGTGTATTATTAGATTAGTTGCTTGTTACTGTTATCTACAGCAGCGCTTCTTAAGGGGGGTACCAAGAAGAATCCTCAGGGGTGCCTCAGTAAAAGGGATAAACAATTGCCCAAACTAAGTATGGTAGCTACATTACAAATTTTTCACCTTTTTTTTTAATGGCTATTCCAGTCTGGTTATTTTTTTTTAAACTGACATGAAAGCTGCATGTGGAGACTATGTGCTGTGCAGGCTGCCTGCCCACATACTACCAACCAATTATGTCATTGGTTGTTAAGGACAAGTCGGGCATCTGCACAGCCTACTGGGTTGCCAACAGGAGTAGTGACAGCGGCAGAGAGGAGGAGGTGCTGGCTGTGTTCTCTCTTGTCTGTACACAGGACTTAACACAGGGCACACTCAGTTTGGACTGTATAGGGCCTAATTACATTCCCCTACTCCCCCCCCCCGACTGCCACTGTAGTGGCAGTGGAAACTGTGGGTGGAGGCAGTAATCAAACCCTTTAAAATTCCAAATCTGTGATCGTTCTGTATTATCTCCAGTATACAGACAGAAAGGAGAGGAGCTGGAGAAGGAGGGGGGGGGGGAGCATGAGCACAGCCCACACCTCCTCCTATCTCTCTCCTCCTCTCTGCTTCCGTCAAAAGGGGGTCAATTGGAGGGGAAGGGGTTGTGCTAGGACAGGTGTTCTGGGGGGGGGGGGGGGGGGGTTAATGCTAGCAAGGGAGATTTGAGGGAAGAGGATTTACAATATACAGCTCACTGAACTCTGCCTTACAAACCACATTTTAGGGGTTGCTGTGTGGTAATGTGTGAGAAATGGCATGTTTTTCCTCACCATAAAAAAATGCGCTGCCTTTTGCAGACTTGCTTTCACGCCTGCTAAAATGGCACAGCAATACCATGCATTTTGGTGTGGCATGATTTTAAAAAATGATATCGTCACTTGTTTTTGTGTGTTTCACGTGCATAGAGCAGCACAATAAAAAATGTGCTGTATGGCAACGCACAAAAAAGTGCATGCGGACGCACCTCCTGGTGTGAATTAGCCCTTAGACTGGTGTGCCCCGAGATTGTGCATAATCCTAAGGCAGGGGTCTTCAAACTATGGCCCTCCAGTTGTTCAGGAACTACAATGCCCATCATGCCTAGTTACGTGCGTGAATGTCAGAGTTTTCCAATGCCTCATGTAATGTGTAGTTCCGCAACAGCTGAAGGGCCATAGTTTGAGGATCCCTGTCCTAAGGGGTGCCTTGACTGAAAAAAGTTTGAGAAACACTGATCTACAGAACTCAAAATGTATAGCCATAGTGACAAGAGATGGTCTTAATTCTGAAGGCATAACACAAACTGCTTCCTACCACAAAGTATTCCTAGGCCTCATAAATAACATAAGAGAGTTTATGGCATTTTAAGCCCCCTTTACATTATTTCTTTTGTTTTCTAATTTGTTATAGAGTAATAAAAAAAACTAGAATATGACTGCAGAAGCACTTCTAATACTTTTATAGTAACTTATGCTAAATACAGTATAAAATTACAGAAAAATGAAATATCTTATAAAACTATAATGTAATCCCTGTTTCCTCACCAGCCTATCGAATCCATGTCAATCAGAGCACTGTGAAAACGCTCAGATCTTTAAATGAAGGATACCTATTGGAATTGAGAGGAAGAACAGAGCTAAAGGTAAGTGATTTGTATTTCTGAAAAATGCGTACTGCTTCCTGTAGGATATCACTAAACTAATTTGTACTTGGGCTCGTTTTTGGAGACTTGTAAGACTTTACAGGTATTTTATTATGAACACAGTGCAGACACTTGCTCATAATGTAGACAATAGTAATGCAGTGACCATATGAATACTATATATTGATCAGTATTAATTTAAAAATATGTTGTAGTAAACAAATGTTAGGTGGCAGTTCAAAAAAACTGGGCATAAGGTCAACCCCAGCTCTTTATTGGTCAAACCAATACAAAAAAATTGCTCAGTTGTGAGATTTATTTTTCCTTATTTCGCAAGTGATATGGCCATATAATGACAATATGAATGCCTGCAGTGTATGCAATGTAATAGGTTTTGCATGTTTATATATTCTTACCTGGAGAAACGTTGGTCTAGTTTCTGTACTAACCACATAAATGATGGCATCATTGGGATGTAATCTCTCTAAAAGTGGTAGATCTGAGTTCAGATTGGACAGAACCTTTCAGAAATCATGTTATTGAGATCATGTAAGATTATAAGGATCATGTAAGATTGCAGATATGGGACCAGCACTAAAGGAAACCTGGCTTAACATATTATTGTTAATATCTTTTTAATACAAAGCAACTTTTAATGCTTGGACGTTGATTTATTTTATAAGTTGTTCTATTAATGTTTAAAATTTCTCTGAAAGAAAGAGACCATCAATTATTTCAAGACAGACTTTTCAATTGTTGCTACATTTTCATTACAATAAGAGCAGAATATTGTTCTGGTATTGTGTATCTCTTATTTTTTTTGACCCAACAAAATCTTTTAGAATGTAATTTTATTATTCATATTAGACCTGTTTTGTTATTTGTATATAACCTGCTTTGTGTTGAATCCATTAAGAAAACCTCTTCTGTACATCTGAAAATAGTTTCCAAGAATTTTAAGAACACTTCTGTTTTTATAACTGAGATAGAAAGATCAGCATATGAATATGTATGACCTTCAAAATTTGTTCTTGGAGAGGGCTATAGCGGTGGCATGATGTTGACAAAAGGATGCCATGTTAGGCAAGCAGGTTGATCTTGTAAAAGAAACCAAATGCAGGTAGTTTGATCTAGTTAATCACAAGACGATGTTAACATTGATCTTCTGAGGACCATAATTTGGCCATATCATATTTGTGGAAAGTGTGTGTCCTTGAGAAATAAATTAGTTGAGAGGAAAAATGTTTACTTATTACATCAACTGGTGTTAAAAAATAAATCTAACAATATGTTTCCAGCCCTTAACAATTGTTGTCTCATTAAAGGAAACCTGCAGTGAAAAAAGGAAATTGGCTACCATTGTTGATCTCTTTCAAGAATACTAGTTTCCTGGCTGTCTATGGCTTCATTACTTTGGTCAATGACCAGCAGCAAGAATCAGATTACAAAATCAGAGCTAGGTCACTCCTGATTTGTGAATTTGTTTGAAGTCAGTACTTAAGAAAATACTGAAGCCAGTGGAACTTGATGACAGCAAGGCAACCAGCATTTTCAGAATGAGAGCATCGAAATGGTGGAATCCAGTTTAACTCCCTGCAAGTTTATTTTAAGTAAAGTGGTTTCTACTGTGTCTGAAATACTGGTATGTGTATTGCTGTTTCTTCTATATTGGAATGAAGGCTTAATAGCCCATTTTGGGTGGAACAACAGAGTTCCTCTAAAACCTTCTGGTAATTTTTGTCCTTTGTCTCTTTTGGATAAGGGTAAAGGTATTGAAGAGACATTCTGGCTGGTTGGAAAAGAAGGTTTTACAAAACCGTTACCTGTCCCGCCAGTGCTGAAGTCAGGGTAAGCGGAGAGACCATGTGGTCCCGGAGCAGGATATCCTCTTGCTATCCACCTAACTGTGTTTTTTTTATTTTTTACGTCACTATTTTGATATCGTTCACAGGCAAATGGGTCATGGTTTGCTGCAGGATGAGATAGCCGCTTTCAAAAGAAGAAAAGCAGAAAAGCAACTTGCAAGGAAGAATATCTGAGGTAATGTTATGCATGAAAATGTATAACATTACATGCTACCTGTGTCATATGCTCAAACCAGTTCTCCTGCAGTCTAATGGCACCTTTTCTCCTTAATGCTTCATCGTTCATTTTATTTGACCTTTGTCTTGATTGTCTTCTTGTTGGCCAAAAGACAATCCTGCCCAAATAGGCAATGCCAGTATTAACTGAAATGACAAAGGAAAGGATGGTGGAGAAGAGAATATTTTGATTAAAGCACCAGTCCCTTAAACAAGGCCAAAATTACCTAAACCTTTAATATTACCTATGAGAGCAGAACACGAGTCAGTAGAAACAAGGGGATCAAACTGAATACCAGTTTTTAATATCGTAATTGCCTTTCGCTCATTCCTATAGTTCTTCTGTCCTTTAATTTTGAGTTTGCTATACAATTTTAAAAAGCACAATCGCTAACATTTTTAGCTCTCCTTGGATGAATTCACTGCAGACCAGAAGATAGAAGAAAGCATTTAATGGTATGTTTAATGCAGTTTATATATTTCTGAAACATTAAGCATGAGGAGCTGGTGCTTTAAACTGACCGTCCACAATATCTCTTGTTGTTTGCTCAGCTTTTGCAGATCCAGCTAGCTGAGAAAAGAACAGAGGAGCTGATTCTGAATACAGGTGTAAAGCATAGTGGACAACGATCAGCAGCATTGAGACTTTTGGCCAATCAAGTTTGTTCCATTCCAAGTGCCTCTATTCTGGGTGTTTTTTTTAAAGTCTTGTGCTTGTACATTTTACATCTGGAACTTTGCAAATGCCAATTGCTTGCTTCCCTGATATTGCGGTTTTAGAGAAGGGATGCTAAATTAGGAAAAACATTTTACCTATATTTTAGTTTTATGTTACAAAGGAGATGACCAATAGACTCTTTAGGGCTGATTCATGAAATTGGAGAAAAGAAAATGAGCACGGAAATTTAGTAGTTGTCCATAGAAACCAATCAGGGTCACCTTTCATTATAAAGTAAACAGGAATTTTGTACAATAACTCCAGTTTTGTGCTAATTTCCTTTTATTTGGAAAACAGTCCTTTTGATTCCTGCTAGGAATAGTCAAATGGTTTGTTCACATTTTATCGAATTCCTCATGCTTCCTGACAACTTATTCCTTGAATCAGTTATATTTGAACCTACTTAATATATGACCTATTTGATATTTTGTTTTGAACAAATTTTAAACCAAAAGGAATTAATTTATAATGTTGCAGGCCCATCCTGCAGCAACCAACCATAGACTAGGCCACATTCTAAGCTTTATGGTGGCTGCTTGGAGTTGGCATAGATAGTCTTGTAATGCTCCAAGTTCCACAAGCAGAGTTTTAGAATGTGGCCTCCGATGTCTTTATGTCTTTCCATTGTTTTATTAACATGTATGATCATTTTCAATGTTTTACAAAATGTTTATAATAAAGGTAGGTTTTAACAAAATAAATACATGTTTCTCTCACAGTACACTACTTGGGTTTATTGTACAATTGCATGTTTGATTGCATTATAATATATTAAAAATGATCAAATATTTTTTCATTGCAATTAGCTTTCTCAATGAAAGGGACTATGAATGTAAAAGGTAATATTTCATAGTATGGAGATGTACCTATGGTATATTTATCATGTATATCTAAGATGTGATAAGAGGCAATGGTCTCCAAGCTGCCACACCCACTTCTATCCTGAAAAAGGTCTCATTAACAGTCTCTGTCAAAATAAAAGCCACTACAGGTATTATATGACAGTCATCTAATCTGGTTATTTGCAGCCACAGTAGCTTGATATCTCCCATCTGTAAGTGCAGTTGGTCACAATATTTAGGTAAACCAAACCAAATTGGAAAACCTGTCCTAGTTGGACCACTCTGCTGCTTTTGTAAATGACATAGAGTAGTATACTAACTATGGCACAAAGTGGGATAAAGCATCCCATAAAGAAAAGATGGCACAGTAAATGTCTTTGTTAACTCTACATAGTTCATGCTTTTGTCGTACAAACGGTACTATAAAAAGAGAAACCTTACATTCCAAATACAGCTTTTTAAATAAGTTACGAAAAAAATTAAATAGCCAAAAGATATATTTAGACAGTATTACTTTGGTAATTTGGTTAATTCATCATTGCAGTGGGTTTGATTTACTAAAACTGAAGAGTGCAAAATCTGGTGCAGCTCATACAAGCTTGTTGTCCTTATCTCCCTCAAATAATGTTGGCTAAGATCAAGTGACTATATCATAGTATTCCATGTTTTTAAATTACATAGAATCTGGCTTCTGGCCCGGATGGGATGTTACTTGGCAGAGATCCAAAGTCACTTGGTTCACCTTAACATTAAAGTGAAAATCTATCCAAAAGCTTTTCCATTTGGTCAGGGCAGGGTTTAATCCACTCTTGGGTCTTTACTGTTTTCTAAATGTCGGCATTTACCATTACTGCTGCTTACTTACTTACTTACTTTGTTTGAGGTGACAGTTTGAGTTTCCCTCTCTGGAATGTATTTTCTGTATATTTTGGTGAAGAATACACCAGGGAGCCATTGGTTCTAAAATGCTGGTTTGCCCCGTCCTTGTGAATTCTTGGTAGGACTGTATCGTATGTGAACTTCAGAGAGGTGACCCATAGAATTTATCCTAACGTCTAAGCCTTGACTATAACAGTAGGGTTGTGTGGGAATCGCCATACTGGGTATCTGATGACAGTAAAGACTCAGTTGAGATTCAAAACTGTCTCACTACACCCACATCTGTGGGTCTGGAGTAGAGTTTTCCTTTGGGAAAAATATATATTTTTTTCCTGTTTGACTGCCTAAGCAAAATCAGAGAGGAAGTAAAAGTTCCAAATTTCAAAAATCCTGGAAAGATGATTGGGAAAGATCTGTAAGTATGTTTATCAAGGGTTACCATTACAGATCTGATCTCTGTAAATTTAAATTTAACTAGTGAAAATTGCTAAAGAAAAAATGCATTTTAAGATACATTGAGGGGAATTTACTAAGACTGGAACGACCAAAATTTGGAACAACTGTGCATAGCAACCAATCAGTTTCTAGCTTTATTTTTCAAAGCCTATCTCAAACTGAAGAGAGAACCTTATTGGTTATTATGCACAGCTCCAGATCCTCCCTGCTCTAGTATTCTTTATAGGCCATACACTAGTTTATAGATAGTAGTGATAAACGCTTGGTAGAGATTGAAGTTCAAATAATATCTTTTTCTTCTAAATTTGAATCCCTTTTCTCTGAGTTGTGGCTTGCTAGAATGTCAAGTTGATCCTTTTTTTTGTACATTAAGAGATAAACAGTAACTGTGCAGTAACGGCAATGAATCCTATAATGCACTGAGAGAAAATTGGTTTGCTTACAAGGTATATTAGCTGCACATAAATCAGGCAATAATTACAAGGTAACTATGAAATGATTTCCAAAATACAGGACCATGAACGTTTAATGTTTGCTTTGTTGAAGTGTCTGTCCACCTAAAACTGGTATTTCAGTTTGCAAATGCCAACATGTTTAATAACCCTGTTATCTTTTAAGGACTCTGTAGGCCATTTCTAGGGACACTTACTTCTCCTAGCCTTTTAAATGATATATTTATTTTTATCATAGGTGCAGTTAGACTCTCCCTGCTGCAGCACACAGAATGAGAATACCAGAGCAGGTTAATTTCCACCTACTGTTAGTATCCAAAAGATACCAACAGTGGGTGGGTAGGTCACCAGTTTTAGGTGGAATAAACCGATTTAAAGTTCAGATATTAAATTATTTTTCTAATTTGTTACCAGTAAGTTCATTCATCTGGTTTTTGTTATGATGTTTTTGTATATACGTAAAATATTTTGCCATTTCTTTCCTGTGTCTTACATCTTCTTTTCTCTGCAAACCAGACTATCCCATGTCCATGTCCCCTTGCAGCTAATATACCTTCATGTGCTGTTCTACCATAGTTAAAGTTTTCAAAGGCAAAGATGTCACTAAATAAAAACCCTTAAATGAGATTCCTAGTCAGTAGGTAGCGATAAATGTATATTTAACATAACAGTACAGAGTGATTAACTTATTAGAATTTTGGGAACCTGCAGTTATACTGAACTGACAGCCGTTGCCCTGGGAAATACCACAGAGAAATGTAAAGCTTTGTTTTAAAAGACATCCTCTGGGATAGTGTACACTTTTGAATTACTGGAAACAAAGCTGACCTTGTGATTCTCTCTTTCGATTATTACGTTTTTTTACATAACCTCAGCTGCCTGCCCATCATCAACAACCATCTGCTTTAAATTATTGTTGTGTCACTTTTTTTGCATTAGTACCTATGAATTAAATGTGTAGAAAAATGACATCTAAGTTTTCAGATTTCAAAAGACTATAATTTGTCAGTGAATTGTAGGTAACACAACATCTGAAATACTGGTCATCTTTGTTCCATAGTGTTCAATGTAAAAACGGGGCCTTTCTGCTTCTGATGAAATTGTTACAGTGATTTAAATGAACACAATACTTTCAGTTTTTCATTTAAACACAATTGGGCAAGACACAGCAACGGTAATACATGTACCTATTGATTTTGAGTCTTGTGCATCACTACAGAGGGTAAAGACGCTATAAAATTATTTATTAGCATTAAGAAAAATAATACTAAGAATTGTTGAAAGCTAAGAATATGAGACTGCTTGATTATTTTGACTGACAAGAAAACGTAAATCACCAGCTTAGCCTAATGAATGCTTCCAAACCAGTTAGTATACGATTTTACAAGTTCTGTTTGCAAAAATGTGTATGGTATTGTAGAAAAATGAGAAACAGCATTATCAATATAAATTCAATGTAGTAAACCATATTGCAATATATTAAATGTTTATATGCCCTTGCTATTTGATAATGTAATTCTGGGGCCAAGAATATGGCAAAGATTTTGAAAGCATGATCACTTTGTTGATGTTGTTGATTGCAATATCTTTGAAGCATTTCCATACAATTCCCAAAGTGAAGCAATATGGTAGTTAATTTTTATTCTTTATAGAATGACAATATTAACATATTACAAGAGCTGTTGGTACAAAAATCTGTGAAAAAAAAATCAATGTGTTTTTTGAAGACGCTAAACTTGTTTCATCAAAGCAGAAAAATATGCTTAACAAAAGCTATGCTTTTCAATGAGGTATGATGTTGTGGTATTGCTTTTTGGGACTTTATATGTTTTATCCTCATATACCTTATTCTACGTAAAATACTTAGTTCTAATACCTTTACTTCTATTTGTTTTTTACTGTATTTCCAGGGAAGAAATACCTTTCCGTGATCTAAAGCGACTCCTGAAGACAGCAGTGAAGAAAATATCACAGGTCCGACACATTACCTCTCTAATGACACCTGAAACAGAAAGTGGATAAATGCAGCCACAGATGGTGACCCTAATCTTGTGGATTAAATCAAGTCTGAATCAGTTAAGAAGGACACCTTTCAGGAGGTCATCCTTAACAAGATTTACATATTACACCGGATAAACCACCTACACATGGATCATTGCTATGCAAAAGACAAAATCCCTGCATTTTCTCTATCTCCAGTCTCTGATCTATGCAAAATTTGTACACTGCAGGGTCAGTTGTGTCGCCTGTTTGGGTTTGGAAAGTACTGACCTTTCCACACTCCCACGCCACTTGCAAGAGATTGTTAAGCAGTGCAATATAAGCCTTTCCTCCAGAAAATGGGATCAGAAAATAGCGAAGGTCTTTGTAAAATACACAATTTTCATATTCTATGTGGTTATTTTTATGCATATTTATTTTTGTCTTGAATACATCATAGAATTACTGTGAACACATTAAAATTGTAATTTCTAGGCAATAAATTATAGTTTAAAAACATAAAGTGCATGCATGTATCTGTCAGTTAATTTGTCTTTTTTTCTCAAAACACAGCTAATAACTTACCTTTTGGTTGAGGTTGGCAAGGTTTCATCCCCCACTTGGGTAACGGTGTATTCCCATCATGACTGTAAACCCCTAATTCAGTTTTACAAGCAGAACTGTCAGTTAACCTGTGTATGCATCCAGTAGGGGGCAGCTGACACCACAGTTCTCATGGGAAAATTTGGAGCATTCATCTTGTGCCAAATTGTTCTTTGCTCTATCTAAATAAAAAAAATACTAACTTTTTAGCACAATCTAAAAAGTTTTTGCTTCCAACAACTGAAAACCTACAGTACATAATATGCCAGCTGAGGCTTCACGTATTCACTCATTCTTACACCAAGCTTGCAATTAAATTAATGCTGCTGAATGGAACTTGCCAGGCTAGAAGTGTAAGAACTGCCATTGCTGGCTCATTTTTGAAGGTACAGTCTCCAAGTCCATCTTTCTGATTCTACCAGATATGCACATGCTTGTTCCAGGCCAAACATTTACCAGGTAGTTAAGAAAGGATAACGGAGGTAGCACCAGATCATGCAATTGTAACAACTACTTAGCACTGACAACTCACATATTTTATGTTATGAAAGTTTCTGGTAAACCTCCACTAGTAATTTATAGAAGGCAGCTCACCTCAGCTTTCATAGCTTGTGTCCTTGTGTCCTTGTAGCTCAGCTTGTGTCCTGGGATCCCCAAACCAATTGTTCAGATAGAACCTGTTCCCCCCCGTGCCTTTCTATTGTCCAGTTAGACCCCTGATTATGCTGATGGGTTAATAGTAAGATGCATGAGGGGGCAAGCCAAGTTATTAACCAGGACAGCTAGTTGAAATTTTCCCACAATGCCACCACTGTGGTTCAGAATAGGGAAACTACAAAAGCGGAAATGGTGGCCATGTTCGCAGTACTAGAAAAGTCCTTAAAAACAGAAATGGCAACAATACACAGAGATCTGGGCCATCTATTATCAAATGTTGAAGACATGAAAAAAAAAGACAAGATAGTCACATACAAACAATAAATGAGCTAAAAAGAGAAATAAAAGACCTGAAAATGGAACAGAGGAACCTGGCATATAAACTGTAAGACCAAGAAAACTGGAACAGAAGGAAGAATTTAAGAATATGAGGTCTACCAGAACCAATGCATGGAGAGGACCTAATAGATAAAATGAGGAAAACCTTCAACCCACTATTAGGTAGAGGAGAAGCTGAACAGACAAAAATAGATGGAGTACACCGGATTAGAAGATCAAAAGGTACCCCAGCGGAGGCTCCAAGAGATGTAATTATAACATTTCAGATCTATGAAGAAAAAGCCCAAATCTGGGAGAGCCTGAAAGGAAAGACACTAAAAAAAATATGAAAGAACCAAACTCCAGATTTTTGCAGACCTGTCACAAGAAACATTAAGAAGAAGGAGATTATTGAAACCACTCTTGGAGCTGATGCAAAACCATGGAATTTGGTACAACTGGGGCTTCCCAGCATGTCTGATAAGCTGGAAAGAAGGACGTATGGCAAAACTGAGATTTCCAGAAGAACTGCAGGGCTTCTGTAATAAATTGGAGATTGGGTAAAGACGTTACTCCTGCGCATGCGCGCGGGAGTCATTTTCCGGCAGGCTCCCAGGAAAGGAAAGCTGAAGGTCCGCCGGACCTTCAGAGCGCATGCACCGCTCACGTGAGCAGCTGCATGCAGTGCAAATATCTCCTAAACCGTGCCGGTTTAGGAAATATTAATTGTACCTACATGGTAAGCCTTATTATAGGCTTACCTATAGTTAAAAGTG
The DNA here is from genome assembly GCF_965119305.1 of Pelophylax lessonae. NCBI lineage: Eukaryota > Metazoa > Chordata > Amphibia > Anura > Ranidae > Pelophylax > Pelophylax lessonae. The sequence goes on from NC_138774.1 coordinate 154,395,985, forward strand.
GAAAAAAGCGGTATACTACCGCTTTAATTTCACTTTCAGGAACAAATGGGATTAAAAATACATAATAAAAAATGGGAAAATACGAACATATCTGGAATTAAACCACAAAAAAGAATTGATGATAATAGATGAATGGAGATACTTGCAGCTAAAAAAAATTTGTAATCAAATTACCACAACCAATTAGATCAGAAGAAAACCTAAAATCTAAAATTAATAGAACAGTTTTGTAACTGGAAAAATAGAGTAAAACATGGGACTGCACGGATCTATAAGATACTTGCAAGGTTGGAAGGACCGGAAGTGCCTCCATTCATCAGTAAATGGGAAAAAGAATAGGGAACACGTTTAAATGAATAGCAAGTAAGCAAATTGGTAAGGGCTCTACATGGATTTGCGGCAGATATAAATACGAAAGAGATGAATTATAAATGCCTGGCGAGATGGTATATAACACCCTATAAGACACAAAAACATCAGCAAGGTAAATCTGATTTATGCTGGAGAGGATGTAACCAGAACGGCACCATGTCTCACATTTGATGGGAATGCCCAAAAATAAGAGAATACTGGCAGGACATACTATATAAAGGAGATTATGGGAATAGAGACACCTGATGATCCATGAACGTGCCTATTCCACAATATAAACATTACAAAACAGCAATGTAAGAGTTCAGCGAAGGGAGTAATACCAAGAAAGTGGCTAGACCCTGGAAAACTGACTATAAGAGAATAGTTTAAAAGAATAGAATATATATATATATATATATATATATATATATATATATATATATATATATAAGGAATCCCTGAGTAGCAGAGAGGACGGCCAACTAGATAAAATAGTGGAGTAAAAAAAAAAAAGAGAGGAAAAAGAGCAAGAAGGTGGGAGGAAGAAGAGATAAGAGGTTGTTAAGACGCAAAAAGGGGAGGAAAGGGGGAGGAGGGGAAGGGAAATATGGAATAATATCCTTTTTTTTAATTTTTTTTTGTAACCTGAAAGGTGTTTTTTTTCTATATAATGAATATGTATGGTATGCTGGAAATTAAAAAAAGATTTAAGTAAAAAAAAAAAAACTAAATAAACAAACCCAGAAGTCCAACAGTATAACAAAAATAGGGAAGCTGAAGAGATTTCTGTTATAGCATACTTATGGAGAATATTGTTACTATGCAGGATCTATAAAGGGCCAACAGTTTGCTCAGCACTTTTTAAAGTCGTTTTATCTAGCTTTTGATTTAACATGCCTGTAAACATGGCATAATTGTCAGCTAATGTGTCGTATTACATTCAGATTGGGAGGCAATCAAATACCTTGTATGGACACCTCCTGGCCAATTGGTTACCCCCAGATTGTACTGAATCTAGAATGTCAGTCATCTTATATCTGTTGGCACCTTTACATTGAATATTGCTGATATTGGCAATGATTCTACAGACCATTATATTGCGAAGTGCAAATTTCTCAGAACAGTAAATTGTAGATTATATCTGCATTTTATAGAATTAGTTGGTGCCAGGTTTGAGCACATAACTGTGTTTCTAGTAAATAAAAATGGAATCTGAAAGTTGAAAGAAAAGCTGCACGTATTTCAGAAATGCCAAGGCCAACAAGTTAAGCAATTATGTTGCAAACAGTTAAATATCAGCAACTGAAGCACTGTGTGTGGTACTAATATATTTGGATAATGCACATTGTTTTATATACGCTTGAGTCAGTGTTACATGAGCTGCATAAGCTTTGTCATTTTTACAGCAATATTGTTTTTATGTTGAAATCAAGACCCTTGCCAATTTTATGTCCTTAAAGAATGTATAATAGTTGCACTGGGAATTCCAGAGGGAATTCCCCTATCCAGCCATTGTGGATAAAGACATCTCTGTGTAGACAAGAATATTCTGCCAAGTCACAGCATATTATGTTTAAACAACCCAATTGTCCCTCATGAACCTGTTTTTCACTTTAGAACATGTTAAGGGTTATTTGTGGAAGTGCAAATAATTCAGTAAATTACTTTTAATCCTTTAATGTATCTGTTTATTTCTCCTGCTGAATCAAGTGAACATCCACTGCTCTGGCTTGTGGAATATCAGCCAGTAGTGGGAAACAGATAAACTGCTATAGGCCCAAACCATGATGCGAGCAAGGACCCTGGACATTATTATTATTATACAGGATTTATATAGCGCCATACACTCATTTTTAAAAACCACCTTGCCAGTTCTTTAAGAGGATTCATCCAGTTACTCCGTGCAAAAAAAGAAGATAAATACTTACCTCTCCGGTAGGTGGCATTAGAATTTACAGTGTCAGCTCAGGTTGCCATGAGTATGTTGAATATAGTGGCCACCACATCACTACAGGACACAGTGGGCTTCGTGAGGACCACTTTGCCCACTGGAGGACATGCTATCTGATACACCATGATTTGCATGACCCTGAGCTGTTGAAGAGTGCAAAGATTTTACTCCCCACCTGCTGGAGAGGTAATTGTTCAACTTTTGAAGGGAGCACCAGGATGGGTTTCCTTGGAGAAGCACAGGGTCATGTTAAAACCTAATATACACACAAAAAAACACGAAAACAGGGAAGGGTCATCTAACTAATAAAGACATCACGGTGATACTTCCACTGGTGTAATGGAGGGAAAGGTTATCTGTTATCCTCTCTCCAGAAAGCATTTTCTGCAGCAGCCATTTAGAAGGGGTGAGTTAAAGTGTCGGAAAACAGGAATGGCTGCTATTCTATGTCTTGTGGAAAATAAGAATAGTAACTGCTGTAAAAGCAATTTTTAGCAAATCCATAGGTTAGAATCAGTTACATTTTAGAGGGTAGGAGTCTCTTGCTGCAGTGTTGTGCTTTCAGACTTATTTTCTGCCACAGAGTGTTTATTAGATTTAAACAGGTTGAAATACAAAGAAAGTGCCAATAATGAGATCAGTACATCAAATATTCAGCAAGTGTTATATGACATAACAGCAGAGCACGGTGCACATTGATCTACACTATAAAGTGATTCTAAAATATACACCTCCAAGTGATTCTAAAGGCTTAAGAGTTTTTACCTTAATGCATTCTCTGTATTACGGTTAAAACTTTTTATAATGAGGATCCACCCAGCCCCCCTTAAATACCTGAGCCCTAACTTGATCCAGCGCTGTGCCCATGAGCAACGTCTCTCTCCACTCTTTTGGGCACTTGGGATCAAGTCTGCATGAGTACCTTCATAGGAAGAGGCTTCCTATGGTGGTACTTTCCAAAAAGGAGGAGACAGGAGCACCGACAGGGAACCGGAGGATAAGGATCTGAGCTGCTCTGTGCAGAACCATTGCACAGAGAAGGTAAGTATAACATCTTTATTATTAAATAATCAAAGTTTAGAATCAAATGACGATGAGAGGGCATTGAGTGGGCAGAGCTCCAGCTGAAGGCAGGTATCAAAATCAGGGACAAGAATGAGATGAACCCCAGCGCCCATTCAACCTGTTTAGTTCAGAGGGGGTGTTGCAGATACCTTATTCCCAGCTTGATGAAAAAAAAATATATTGGAGAAGGGATGAAGGATTGGTAGGAAAGATGGAAAGAAAAGGGGATGCCTCAACAGTTTGTGCTAAAAAAGAAAAAGGAAAAGAGCAGCTCAGTATTAAGGTGAAGTAAAGAAGAGGAGAAGAAGAAGAAAAGACAAATGTAAAAAGTAAGGGGGAAATGGAGGTTGGGTTAGAAGATGAAAGGCAGTGGGGGACCCAGCCGGGTGTAGTCTCATATTTGGTCCCTTGAATATTCACAGGGAGAGAAGTGAGTGATAAAGGTAATAATTTTGATTATATTTTAACCAAGGGGTCCAATTTGGAGTGAGAATATTTAAGAATTGCAGTAAGTTTTTCATGACCCATGGTACCCATGACCAACTGTTTCACCCCTGAGAAATTCAAGGTCAGTTGCTGCAAGGCACTGACAACTGTTTGGCATGTGACTAGGAAGACAAAGAAAAACATTTTCCATTTGTGGCAACGAAGGTCAAGTATAGGTCTGTGGAGCAATGCCTTCCAAGGATTATGAGCTTGTTTTTTTGTCAAGAATAATTTTAATTATATTGTATGCTCTGATCCACAGATGCTGGACCTTGGGACACTGCCAGATGGTGTGAAACACACAACTCTCTCCTTCACAAACAACCCACGTGTAGAAAAAAAAGAAACAAAATACAAATTATAAAGTTGTTTAACCCCTCACCATACTTTTGGTCTTATAATATACTGTGTTTTCTCCTTCAGCCCCCATATTTTTGTGTGTAGCTCCTGCATGTTTGCTAGCCCAATTGCTGAACATTTTTCGAAAATGTAGCAAAAGAGCAGGCCGTGGACCTGGTAACACCTTTGCAAATAACCAGATTAAGTTTAGAGAGTATGTGTACATGAATCTCCTCCACTTCCTCCTCATGATATGACTCCCTGTTCGTGACAGTAAGACCACCTGAGTTCAAACTGGTCTACACACAGCTCCTGTGAAGTGAAATGCTGCCAGTGCTGGATTAAACTCTGTGGAGGCCCCAAGGCAGCCAAAACCTTGGACACCCCTTGCAGGTGTCTGGAGGTTTCTTGTGTGTGCACTCTAGTGGGATACAGGGCCGGTGCTAGACTATTTTGCGCCCTAGGCAAGAACAGCTACTTGCGCCCCCCAAAAAAAAAATCAAAATTGATTCAATAATTCTAGCACCAGAACTCCTGCAATACACTAAACAGATAACATATAGGGGCTTTGCGTGTGTGCACCCATGAAACGGTGAAGAAACTTCAGGTCCCTATATTTTTTTTATAGGCAACGTTTTAAAAGATTAGTGATATGCAGTAGTTCTGATGCTAGAATTATTGCTCTCACTCCGACGTGCGCGGTGATATAAACATGTGTAGGGCAATCACATTGTTTTGTTTTTTATCTGTCTCTTTGAATGTTTAAAACTTTTTAAATTTGATATTTTTGTTTTTTTTTATACAACTTTTATTGCCATTACAAAAGGGGACCAATAGCCCCCTATTGCATATAGGTGACAGGTACTCTTTATTAGACATTTAGGATCTATTAGACCCTGGATGTCTCCTCTGTACTCCGCTACAGCTGATAGAACACAGGTGGTGTTTCATCAGCTGCTTCCCTGAGCACAGCTCCTGTCCAGTAAGTGATGTCATACACATCACTTCTTGGTCTTTGCTGATGAGGGAGGCTCAGCGGAGGGATGCCCGTGAAGCTTCTGCCATCCTTCCCAGGGGACAGGAGGGTGCCAGGTAGACAGGATGGGGGGGGGGGGTACAGCCAGGTGGGGGTAGGACAGAAACAGGTGGACAGGAGAGGGGGCGGAAACAGGTGGACAGCAGAGGGAAGGGTGCAGCCAGGTGGACAGGAGAGCGGGGGGTGCAGCCAGGTGTGAGTGGGGGGGGGAAGATGGAGCCAGGTGAACAGGAGAGGTGGAGAGGGTGCAGCCAGGTAAGGGGGGGAGGGAAGGAGCCAGGTAGACAGGAGAGGGGGGTTTCAGCCAGGTGAACAGGAGAGGGAGGGTGCAGCCAGATGGGGGGGGGGTATGGATCCAGGTGGACAGGAGAGTGGATGAAGCCAGGTAGAGGGACAGGAGAGGGGAGGTGCAGCCAGGTTGACAGGAGAGGAGGGGGTGCAGTCAGGTGAGAGGAGACCAGTGGACAGGAGGGGGGGGGTGCAGCTAGGTGGAGGGGGGATGCAGCCAGGTGGACACGAGAGGGCTGCAGCCAGGTGCACAGGAGACCGGTGGACAGGAGAGGGGGGTGCAGCAAGGTGGGAAGAAACCGGTGGACAGAAGAAGGGATAGTGCAGCCAGGTGGAAGAAGGAATGCATCCAGGTGGACAGGGGGGGTGTGCAGCCAGGTGGAGGGGGGATGCAGCCAGTTGGGACAGGAGAGTGGGGGTGCAGCCAGGTGGAGGGGGGGATGCAGCAGGGTGGACAGGGGAGGGGGGGTGCAGCCAAGAGAGGGGGGGAGTGCCACCAGGCGGAGGGAGGGATGCAGCCAGGAGGACCGGAGAGGTGGGGGTGCAGCCAGGTGCACAGGAGAGGTGAGGGTGCAGCCAGGTGCACAGGAGAGGTGAGGGTGCAGCCAGGTGCACAGGAGAGGGGGGGGGCGCAGCCAGGTGGAGAGGTGGGGGTGCAGCCAGGTGGACAGGAGAGGGGAGGGTGCAGCCAGGTGGACAGGAGAGGGGAGGGTGCAGCCAGGTGGACAGGAGAGGGAGGTTCTTACCTTGGGGGATATCATTACTGGCACTTTTTTCCGGCTCCCTCCACGTGTCTGGCAGCGCAGCAGCAGTCTGTGTCGCCTGTCCCACGATCGGTAGATGGGGTCTCCTATTGGCTGTGAGTCACAGCTCACGCAGGGGAGACCTTCTCCTTCCCCATGACAGATCAGCTGATATCCGGGTTCTGGCCATCATGAACTAAATAGGCAGCCTGCCACAGAGAAGCTGTGTGAGCAGGGAAGATTACAGGAGCAGCTTAGCTTTAGGATCCATCAGCAGTCAGGACAAGTGACCCGGCGTGTACCCTGGGTGGATCGATCCTGTCTGTCTCCGCCCACAATGCCGCCCGCCCTGCTCCTCCAATGGCTGCACATTGCCCACGGAGGGAGGCAGGCAGAGACCTGACAGGGCTGCTGGACATCGATACACACACACCGCTCAGATCCCGGAGATGAAGGAGGAGAGGAGGCCGATTGAGTGCCTGCAAATCTCCTATGCCTCCTCAGTGTGTGATCAAAGCTGAAGAGCCCTGGCTGCGCCCTAGGCGGCTGTGCGCCCTAGGTGGCTGCCTTGTTCGCCTAGCGGGAGCACCGGCTCTGGTGGGATAAAATGGAGCTACAGTAAATCGTGTGCACGTCAGCTGCTAGATGGAGATGACCATCACTATTCTACACAAACGTAGATTCCACCAAATTTTTTTTTACAAACTAACAACTGAAAGAAAATGAGCTTTTAGGAGACAAACTGTAATGTGAACCTGATGTCTATGGGTTATGTACTTTACGTTGGTATTGGGAACATTACATTAATACAGTATTTTCTCTATAGAATCTTTAATGTAAACTTTTATTTGTTTGAGTTGACCTATTTTTTCTATCAATTGTAAACAATTTAACCACTTAAGGACCAAGCCTATTTCTGACACATGTTGTTTACAAGTTAAAATCAGTATTTTTTGCTAGCAAAATGAGTACACCCCTCACATTTTTGTAAATATTCTATTGTATCTTCTCATGTGAAAACACTGAAGAAATTACACTTTGCTACTACTATGTAACGTAGTGAGTGTACAGCTTTTATAACATGTAGATTTGCTGTCCCCTCAATGTAACTCAACACGCATGCATTAATGTATAAACTGCTGGCAACAAAAGTGAGTCCACCCCTAAGTGAAAATGTCAGAATTGGACCCAAAGTGTCAATATTTTGTGTAGCCACTAACATTTTCTAGCACTGCCTTAACCCTCTTGGGCATGGAGTTCACAGAGCTTCACAGGTTGCCACTGGAGTCCTCTTCTACTCCTCCATGACGACATCACGGAGCTGGTGGATGTTGGAGACCTTGCACTCCTGCACCACAGATGCTCAATTGAGGATGCCCCACAGATGCTCAATAGGGTTTAGGTCTGGAGACGTGCTTGGCTAGTCCATCACCTTTACCCTCAGCTTCTTTAGCAAGGCAGTGGTCATCTTGGAGTTATCATATTGGAATACCCAGTCTCTGAAGGGAGGGGATCATGCTCTGCTTCAGTATGCGACAGTACATGTTGGCATTCATGGTTCCCTCAATGAACTGTAGTTCCCCAGTGCCGGCAGCACTCATGCAGCCCCAGACAATGACACTCCTACCATCATTCATGACAGTAGGCAAGACACACTTGTCTTTGTACTCCTCACCTGGTTGCCGCCACACACGCTTGACACCATCTGAACCAAATAAGTTTATCTTGGTTTCATCAGACCACAGGATATGGTTCCAGTAATCCATGTCCTTAGTCTGCTTGTCTTCAGCAAACTGTTTGTGGGCTTTCTTGTGCATCATCTTTAGAAGTGGCTTCCTTTTGGAACGACATCCATGCAAACCACTTTGATGCAGTGTGCGGTGTATGGTCTGAGCACTGACAGGCTGACCCCCCACCCCTTTAACCTCTGCAGCAATGCTGGCAGCACTCATACATCTATTTGCCAAAGATAACTTTGAGATATAACGCTGAGCACGTGTACTCAACTTCCTTGGTCGACCATGGCGAGGCCTGTTCTGAGTGGAACCTTTCCTGTTAAACCGCTGTATGGTCTTGGCCATGGTGCTGCAGCTCAGTTTCAGGGTCTTGCCAATCTTCTTATAGCCTAGGCCATCTTTATGTAGAGCCAACAATTCTTTTTTTCAGATCCTATGAGAGTTCTTTGCCATGAGGTGCCATGTTAAACTAAAAGTGACCAGTATGAGATAGTGAGAGCGATAACACCAAATTTACCACTTTAAGACCGAAGGATTTGCTCCCTTATGGACTAGGCCCTATTTTGCGATTTGGCACTGCGGAATTTTAACAGACAATTGCGCGGCCGTGCGATGCTGTACCCAAATGTAATCGACGTCCTTTTTTTCCCACAAATAGAGCTTTCTTTTGGTGGTATTTGATCACCTGTGCGATTTTTATTTTTTGCGCTATAAACAAAAAAAGAGCAACAATTTTGAAACAAAAAACAAAAAAAAGTTTTTCACATTCTGCTATATGACATTCTCGAAAAAAAAATTTTAAAAATCAATTTTTTTTTAACATTTTAGGCCAATTTGTTTTCTGCTACATATTTTTGGTAAACAAAATTGCAATAAGCGTATTATGATTGGTTTGCACAACAGTTATGGCGTCTACTAAGTACGGGAAAGATTTATGTCATTTTTATTTTTTACTAGAAATTTAGGCGGCGATCTGCGATTTTTTGTGGGACTGCAACATTGCGGCGGACAGATCGGACCCCTAACTGACATTTTTGACACTTTTGGGGGGACCAGTGACTTTACTACAGTAATCAGTGCTAAAAATATGCACAGTTACTGTAATAATGACACTGGCAGGGAAGGGGTTAACAGTATAGGTGATCAAGGGGTTAAATGTGACCCTAGTGGAGTCATTCTAACCGTGGGGGGCATGGCTTCTGAAATGACCATAGAGACATGTGATCGTAGATAGCAGGATCACATGAGCTCTGTGATCACCCAGGGAGAAGGACGGTTGACTGTGTTTACAACAGCCGACCGTCCTTCTCTCTCAGCGGGGAGCGATCACAGGTGTCAGGTGGCAATCGAAACCGCCTGACCCGTGCATCAGCTTCTCCGCTGTCGAGTGGGGATGGGAGTGTGCCGCCGGCGGCACGCCCTCGCCCCCTAGCTTCCCGCGTGCGACTGACGTAGATCTACATCGATTTGCACAGGAGAGCCACCCTGCCGCAGTAAAAAGGTGGCGGGTGGTTGGAAAGTGGTTAACACACCTGTTCCCCATTCACACCTGAGACCTTGTAACCCTAACGAGTCCCATGACACCGGGGAGGGAAAATGGCTAATTGGGCCCAATTTGGACATTCTCACTTAGGGTTGTACTCACTTTTGTTGCCAGCGGTTTAGACATTAATGGCCGTGTGTTGAATTATTTTTGAGGGGACAGCAAATTTACACTGTAATACAAGCTGTACACTCACTACTTTACATTAAAGCAAAGTGTCATTTCTTTAGTGTTGTCACATGAAAAGATATAACAAAATATTTACAAAAATGTAAGGGGTTTACTCACTTCTGTAAGATACTGTATATATTTTTTAGCAAAGACTCTGGAGAATAAAATGGCGATTGTTGCAATATTTTATGTCATACGGTATTTGCACAGTGGTCTTTCAAACGCAATTTTTTGGGGAAAAAATACACTTCACTGAATTTTAAAAAACGAAACAGTAAAGTTAGCCCAATTTTTTTGTATATTGTGTAAGATAAGATGATTTCACGCTGAGTGAATAGATACCTAACGTGTTACGGTTTAAAATTGCACACACTTGTGGAATGGCAACAAACGACGCTACCTACAAATCTCCATAGGCGACGCTTTAGAAAAAGTTTAACAGTTACTAGTTTAGAGCTACAGAGGAGGTCTTTTGCTAGAATTATTTCTCTTGCTCTGACAATCGTGGCGATACCTCACATGTATGATTTGCACATCGTTTACATTTGCGGGCGCCACTTACGTATGTGTTTTCTTTGGTGCGCGAGCAAACAAGGACAGGGGACGCTTTACATTTTTTTTTTCCTGTTTCTTTTGTTTTGTTGTTTTCACTGTTCTTTTTAAAAAAAATCTGATCACTTTTATTGCTGTCACAAGGAATATAAACATCCGTTGTGACAGTAATAGACAGTGACAGGTACTCTTTATGGAGGGATCTGGGCCCTAAAAGACCCCAAATCCCTCCTTTGCACTTAACTGCTTACCGCAAAGTGACGTAGGGCTACGTCGGCAAACTTTGCGGTGTTATACCGGGATGATGCCACGGTACCGTGGTTTACAGCCGACGGTCGTCTTTCCGTCAGTAATTGGCCGATGTGGCTCGGGAGCCGCTCGATCGTTACCCGGGTGAGCGGGAGGGGGGGGGGACGTCCCCCACCTTCCGTGACTTTGAACGGGCCTTCCGTTCCACCGGGAGACCCGAGCACCCAGCCGGCGCGTCCGCCGGCTGGATGGAGTCCCAATCAAAGCCAGAAACGGCTTTGATCGGGTCTCCGATGACGTAACCCGGAGGCGGCGTCCATGACGTCACTTCCGGGTTACTCTGCTGCAAAAGGCGGCAGATTTAAAAAACGTCTGTATGCAAAAACGCAGTTTTCGGCGTTTTGCATACATGAAAGTGTAGTGGAGGGGTCGAGGGTCTTTTAGACCCTCGATCCCTCCATAAAGAGTACCTGTCACTGCATATTGGTGTCACAAGGGATGTTTACATTGCTTGTGACAGCAATAAAAGTAATCAGATTTTGTTTTTTTAAAAAAAACCTGTAATAAAGTTAAAAAAATAAATAAATAAATAGGAAAAAAAAAAATGTAGCCGCCCTCGTCACCGTTAGCTTGCACATGAAAAAAAACGTATACGGAAGTCGAGCTGCGAATGAAATCGCTGTTCAAACCACACATGTGAGGTATTGCCGCAATCGCCAGAGCGTGAGCAATAATTTAAAAAAAGAGCTACACTCTAACTCTAAACTGGTAACCGTTAAAAAAATGTAAATTGTCGCCTATTGAGATCTCTATTGACCGTAGTTTGTCGCTATCCCACGGGTGTGCGCAGTTTTAAACCGTAACATGTTGGGTATCTATTTACTCGGCGTGACTTCATCTTTCATAATATACAAAAAAAATGGGCTAACTTTACTGTTTAGTATTTTTCAAATGCAGTGAAATGTGATTTTTTCAAAATTTTTCCAAAAAAATGGCGTTTTAAAGACCGCTGCGCAAATACCGCGTGACAAAAAATATTGCAATGACCGACATTTTATTCTCCAGAGTCTTTGCTAAAAAAACATATATAATGTTTGGGGGTTCTAAGTAGTTTTTTAGGGAAAAATACTGATTTTAACTTGTAAACAAAAAGTGTCCGAAATAGGGCTGGGGCTTAAGTGGTTAAAAGTATTCAAAACGCCCAAATTGGTGTTTTTGAACACTAAATTATTTTTTTTTAAATCAACAGCATTTGCAGCCGAGTAAACCGGAACTGACATTGGGACATCGCTTCCAGGTTTCAGAGTCCTGATCGAAGCTGAATCTGGGGGACAGAGACTGGGCAGAGCGGTGGAAGGCTGCAGGAGGGGGCGGGGCATCCCCTCCTGCTTCTTATGATAGCCAAGGGGCTGCTGAGCAGCATCGGTTGTGGTCACAAGAAAGCCAACCTCCGGCTCTAAAAAACTCTAGCTGCAGGCATCACCCTGGTACAACCACTTCTTCATGCCTACGTACAGGTACGTCGGTTTGCGGGAAGTGGTTAAGAAAACTTCATTATAATTTTCTTTCAAGATCAAATCAATATAATTTGGTTCGTTGTTGTGGGACTCTTAAACAGAGTGAGGCCCATAGGCCAGGTGTCTAATCTGCCTATTTGGTAATCCGGCATTGAATGCTACCATGCTTTTGGAAAACAGCCACAGAGTTGTTGCCTTCTCTAACAGCAAATCTCTTGTTGGTGTTGCTCTCATAATTTGTATGTGGGAGCTGTGCCAAAAACAATGGCATAAATGCTACCTCTCTGTGGTTGGGGGCCTTAACCATGCTCCCTAGTTTACCTATGAACTATGTGAGTGATTAAACACAGAAAAACTCAATAATATACAAAAAGACAATGTCTGCAACCAAAATGGCTGCTTCTGCTTTGATTAGAGGGCAAGTTTTGATGACAATAATTTTGTAGAGTTACAGTGCTTACTTTTAAGGACGGGAACTTGCATAACCCTTAAACACGTCAGTACAATGAACCACTGTGCCCACTAGAGGTGAAGGGAAATATTTCTATTGCAATCAGGGAGATGTTTCCATAGAAGGAGCCCCTGTACTGTTTGCAACACAAAGACCAGTCTTTTCCATTAGATAATATAAGATTGTGGGTTGACTTGGAAACGGCTGATCTCACTATCAAAACACGCTTGTTGTGAAATATCTATTATGGAGACACTACTATTTTCTTTCCTCCCCCGTAAGCTCAGCTTTGTAGTAAATACAGCTGAGAGGATGAAGTAGGAGACATTGGCCGCTGTTTCAGTTCTGAACACCTGCTGCATTTACCCCAAGTAAACAGAAAGATACTAGCTGGTGGGGAAATGTGTTTACTAACTATAAAAAAAAATTCACCAACTCATCACAGAATCCTGAGATATTTCAATGAAGAGTTGTAATTGATAAGTGCGATCTGACAAATCAACTTCTCTTATTTGCTCCCTTTTACTCTGCTAGAGGCACAGGCAGTTATGGCGCTTTTCCACTGCATGGAACCGAACGGTTCGGCTCGCTTTTGTGCTTTTCCACTGCATGGTACCGCATGATACGGTGTAGGAACGGTTCGGTACGGGACGGTACGGCGGCGCTTTTCCACTACATGGAACCGAACGGTACGGCTCTCTAAAACAGTACCACCTCAGCTGTGGTTCCAAGAGGGCCATACCGGTACCATATCCCACAATCCTTTGCATGCAGCCTTGATTGTTTGTCACTACTAGCTACTGATTGGTCAGAGAATCCTTGTTATCCTACCCACTTACTTTAGTACTACTTTAGTGGAAAAGCAAACCATACCAAACCGTACCGAACCGTTCCAACACCGTACCATGCGGTACCATGCAGTGGAAAACCAAACCGGGCCAAGCAGGGCCAAGTGAAGCCGAGCGGGTACTTGCAGTGGAAAAGTGCCATTTGGTAACTTTAATGCAGAAGAGACATTAGATGTAATGTAATGATGACTATTGGATCATTTTGGTAATATTGATTGACTGATCAGTGCAAAAAAACTTTGATCATATCAGAAATCCTGCGCTGTACTGTGCCCTGTGAACGCTGTTTATGTCATTTTATGCTTTTATCAGCACCACCCAGTTCCTTTCTGTGAACTACAGAATTATCCCCCCCCCCCCCCACGTTATGGAGATCGGAAGAAGGCTAGATAAAGTCAGTAGACCAATCGTTCCATTTTTGTATGGATAGTGTGTTTACTGTGACAGTCAATTTCTGTTTCAGGATCGAGAATTAACGAATGAACATGTTGGATGAAAAGATGGTTATGATCTCTGTTTGAATTTTTGTTTGTTTTTCTACTCGTCTATGGTCAGGCGAAGTGAGTGTTGTCATCTTAGGATAGAAGGTGTGTTACTGTCAGGATCCCCAAAAGAAAATAAAGGAAAAAGGCTTCACATACAGCATAAAGACAGGTAAGCTGCAATAAATCACATTTTTCTTCTTTGGTTTAGATACAATTTAAATTGTTATTTGCCATTGGCCATACATGGATTGAAATTCTGCTGGGAGGTTGTAAAGAAGTCGATTCAACAATCCACTTCTGTACAACCACCCTGACAGATTTTCCCTGCTTAACCACTCGCCTACAATGCACTTTCACCTCCTTCCTGCCCAGGCCAATTTTCAGCTTTCAGCGCTCTCACGCTTTGAATGACAATTGCGCGATCATGCTACACTGTACCCATATGAAATTTTTATCATTTTTTTTCACACAAATAGAGCTTTCTTTTGGTGGTATTTAATCACCGCTGGGTTTTTTATTTCTTACAAAAAGAAAAGAAAAATGACAGAGAATTTTGAAAAAAAAAATTTTCTCCTTCACTGATGTGCGCTGATGAGGCAGCACTGATGGGCACTGATAGGCTTCACTGATGGGCACTAATGAGGTGGCACTTATGGGCACTGATGAGGTTACACTTATAGGCACTGATGAGGTGGCACTGATGAGGAGGTACTAATATACCGCACTGATGGGCACTGATAGGCGGCACTGATGGGCACTGAGAGGTGGCACTGATAGGCACTGTGAGGCGGCACTGACAGACGGCACTGATGAGCACTGATGGGCGACACTGATGGGCACTGACGGGCGGCACTGATGGGCACTGACAGGTGGCACTGATTAGCACTGATGGGCGGCACTGATGACCACTGATGGGCAGCACCATCAGTGCCCACAATCAGTGCCCATAGTGCTTCCAGTCAGTGCTCATCAGTGCCTAGATGAGCAGGCACTGATGAGCACTGACTGGCAGCACTATGGGCACTGATTGTGGGTACTGATTGTGGGCACTGCAGGCACTTATGGTGGGCACTGATTGGCACTTTATTTCAATTTTATGTATTCAGGGCACTGATGATCAGTGCCCTGATTACATGTCCTTGTCTCCCCTGCTAGGAGGAACCGCTGATCGGCTCTCCTCGCCTCACACTGTCAGAGTGTGAGGCGAGAAGAGCCGAATAACGGCACTTCCTTATTTACATGTGACCGGCTGTGATTGGACACAGCCGATCACATGGGTAAAGAGACCAGAACAATGGATACACCGCTCAGCCATCATTTGATGGCGAGCGGGTAGGAAGTGGTTAAGAAGCACCACTGGCTATAGCCAGAGGTGCTGATGAGTGTGTTCTGATGGCCAGGATGTCTCCAGGCTATCAGAATATAGTGATACATATATAAAGCAGTGCTAAAAAATTGAACTCAGTGTTGTGAAAACACAGAAATCAATCAACATAATGACATCAAATTTATTAGGTGAAAAATGTGTAAAAATAAATCATACCAAATACATAAATAGTGTCCATAAGGTCCCATACACAAGGGCTGAAAAGAAAAAAATATATGTGAAACAAGAAAGTCCAAAGGAAACAAATTGTCCATGATTCAGTTGCTCCACCAGTGTACCCACAATCACAATTCTTAGTGCTTCCACCATTAGGTGACACCAAGTATTAAAGCCTCTTACCGGATCATGTGGACCATCATATAGTATGGTCAAATGCGTGTGTTACATCTTCTTATGAAGGGAAACTCCAAAGCGCAACACGTGATCCAGTCAGGGTTGGTTCATCTCCTCATTTCCACAACTGATCTTAGAAAATCCAGTTCTCTTGCATATATATATATTCTATGGAATTGGCACTCAGGATGCCCTAATAAATTAATTTAAACCCTTAATCAAATAAACCTGAAATAAATAAGACCACACAGGAAATTGGTTTGGACAAAGGCCCTGGCTGTTTTTATTATTGGCTTAATAAATATATAAAAACTCAGATACTTTATTTATTTAACTTCACTTTTAAAGATAAAAACATCCAGCAGCCCAGCCAGACGGCTCGGGCTGACACTATGACATCAACATTTTAAAATAACATTTTCCACCACGCACAAATAAATACCTTTTTTTTTTTTTTTTTAAAAAACACAGTCCACCCTAGCACCTTGGCAAAGGCGACAGCAACAAGCCAATAATTAAATAACTGGCCGCGACATAATAAGGGAGGGGGGGAGGGGGAGACAGTAGTATACTGGTCCTGAGGAGATGAAGTGACTAGGAGACCCTCAGTCACCACTTAAATAGCCCCCCGCAGAGCCAGCTAGAACTGGATCCTAGTCAGGAGCAGGGGAATTCAGGCGGGAGTTCGGGGGGCACGCGCTAATCTGCCTAGCGATAGCTTAGATAAGGGCGGGAAAGCAGCAATAATTTGAATTCTGCCCAGATACTTGACCTAAGAGCGGGAAAACCTTGACCCAAGGATTAATCCAGGTCAAAAGTTCATTCACTGAATCCTGACTGAACTAACTAGGCCTAAATAAACCTATGAACTAACCTAGTTACCACCTGAATTATCTAACTAACTAAACCCCTTCTGCCATTCCATATAGAAGATGAGGGTTATATGAAACCCCATCTTCTTTATAATCTGAGTATACAGAGGCAGCTGCACCACTTCTCATCTATCTTTGATTCTTGAGGTGCCTGTTGCAGTTGTCCTTCATGTTACGCCAACTTGTTTTCGAGGGTTTTACTCCTAATGTCTTTCAAACAGCACGACATTAGGAGTAAAACTTTCGAAAACAAGGAGATGTAACGTGCATTTGACCGTACTATACTTTAATACTTGGTGTCACTTGGTGGTGGAAGCACTACGAATTGTGATTGTGGGGACACTAATAGAGCAAGGGAATCATTTACAATTTGTTTCCTTTGCATATATTTTTTCTTTTCAGCCCTTGTGTATGGGCCCTTATGGACACTATTTATATATTTGCTGTGATTTCTTTTTACACGTTTTGCACGTAATAAGTTTGATGTCATTATATTGATTCATTTCTGTGTTTTTACAACATTAAATTCATTTTTTTAGTCACCACCAAAAAAAAAAAAAAAGTCACACTCTAATATTTCGTTGGCTTTGATTACGGTACACATTCACTGTGGCATTGTTTTGATAAGCTTCTGCAATGTCATAAGATTTATTTCCGTCCAGTGTTGCATTCATTTTTCACCAAGATATAGTATTAATGATGGGAGAGTCCACTGCGCAAAGCCTTCTCAAAACCTAACCCCATTGAGAATCCCAAAGATGCTCAATGGGGTTAGGTTTTGGACTCTGTGGTGGCCAATCCATGTGTGAAAATGATGTCTCATGTTCCCAGAACCACTCTTTCACAATTTGAGCCCGATGAATCCTGGCATTGTCATCTTGGTATGCCCGTGCCATCAGGGGAAAAAAAATCATTGATGGAATAACTTGGTCATTCAGTATATTCAGGTAGTCAGCTGACCTCATTCTTTGGGGACATGCAATAACTATCCAATAGGATAGTTACTGCATGCTTAGTTTAGTTAATTGCTTAGTTAATTCCAGGTGGCAACTTTTTGTTTTGGCCAGGCAGTGTATATGTATCACAATTCTTGCATCTAGTGTCACAGATTGCTTAAGCAGTTGCTTATTTGTAATTTATATGTTTTAGCATGGATACTCTATATGGTTTTTGATTTATCAGAACATAGTAGCTCAGCGGGGAGGATTCCCTCATCCACCTTGGGTGTGTGAATGGGGGGAACCAATTCAACTTGCTGGTTGTATGAAAAAATCAATAGGCTGCCTTACAGCTTTTTTACTGGAAACAGGTCACATTTAGGCTGTTGCAGTGCTTTACTGCAATGTATATTTACATGCAAAATAGTGCATGTTAATGCAGGTGTGGTAAGGTAGTACATTTTTTAAACGGGCTTCTGTTGCAACACAACACAGGATTTACCGTGGTTTTAATCTTGCTGGATTTTTGCCAATGCAGCACAGTACAATGCACAGATGGTCCACATCTGTTGTGGTGTGCTAACATGCATATGTATTGTGGTACATTGGGGGGCCTTTCAGAATGTATTTTACGGCAATACACTGCCTAAATGAGTATGTCTGTAGAGAGGGTGTACACGAGGTTATCATCTCAAGAGATTGCTGGCAGGATCATCGGTTATTTCTTGCACTTATAAAACAGATATAACAAAATGCTTTAATGGTATATTTAACAAACCAAAAGAGAACAAAAAAGGCAGATTTTTTGCTAGGATTTGTATACATGAGTATACAGGGTGTGGAACTACGAGTCTCAGCATCTGAAAGGCTGGTGAAAAACCCATACTAAGGCCTCTTGCACACGATACTCCTGTTTGAGCATCTACTTTTTCAGACTCTTTTTGTGCATATTGTCGCTCTAATGCATTTGCACGTTTGTGCGCAAATGAGTGAAAACTTTTTCTCGCGTCCTTGTTTAGCACAATATGTAAATGGTCATTTGCGCACATTTGTGCGCATTTGTGCGCATTTGTGCGCATAAGGCGTAAATTACTGACCAAAAATGCAGATTTTTCTTTTTTGTTTTTACTGAAGAATGCATGGTGCTCGTTTACACGCCTGTGTGCATAGGCACGTTACAATTATTGGCTATATTTTAGCTAAGCATAAAAAAAAAAAAAAAGCTGTAATAAGCTTTTTCAAGCTGCAGTGTGCAAGAGGCCTAATACGTCTCTGTTCTGTTTACCGTAAGTACCTTTCTTTTTTTCTTTTTTTTGTATGTCACACTTATCTTCCCATGGCTGTAAGGGTATAAAAAACACACTTTTCACATTTGAAGTGAAGTGACCACTTCTTTACAGTTAAGTTTAATTCAATTTGTATCAGTAGATCTCTTTGTTTTTACCTGCTCAATATGGGTATAGAATGTAAGGATAGGTTGCATCTAGGTTGACATGTTTTATGTTCCTTTAAACTCCTGAAATATGTATACTTCACTCTAGTTTGTGATTTTTGTATGTGGAATAGTGTGTTTACCTCTGGTTATGGTTCTTGTTAACATTTCTAATATAATCTGTTGATAATATCATGATGTTACATCACTGTAATCATTTAACTCCTAGCAAAAAGTTCTGGCGCTACTCCAAAATTAGAAAGTCCTGGGATGTCCCTTCACGGAGAGTGCACAAAGGCATATATAATTATGTGTTTGTATGTGTATTTGAATGGCAACACTGTTCGCCCAATCCCAAATGCAAGACAGCATGAAAAATGAACTTAGAAGAAAATAAGGGATGGCGCTCAGATGTGCATATCGCTGGTAATGAACCCCAGTGCTGACTTGGGTGAATAGTCTCATGAAAACTTTATTAGCATTGATCCAATGGTTAAAACATGGTATGGGTTAAGCAAAAACAGTCCTACCGCCCCTTGAAGCCTCTGAACCTTCTCACCGATGGTGTAAGGAGATCCTTTGGGACCCGGTGACTACTGTGGGGAACTGGCTGGCAGATGGAAGGGCAGATTCGGTCGCAGGCAGGAGGGCTCAAACGGTCTGGTATGTGGCCACTTCTTCAGACCGGAGCCTCTGTGTTAAACTCCCTCGGCGCCTGGTGTGAGCATCGGGAGTCGCACTTCGATGACGTCACTGCGTGGGACCGGAAATCCGCTGACGGCCGGCTACGGAGTCACCCGGAGGTCGAGGAGGACGGGGGACTGGCTTGATTCACTTCTGTAGAGCCTCCCGGGTCGCCACAACGACATGTTTCGCTACGATAGTAGCTTTGTCAAGTTGTGGCAAGAGGCGATCGGGGGCTCTAAGAAGCCAAGCGATGGGTGGGGTTAGGCGCACTGGCCAATAGGACGACCCCAAACGGCTGAATCAGAAAAAACACTATAAAAGATATACAAAAATAAATACAATTCAAAATAAAAAATAACAATAAAAAATAACGATATATTGATGATGTCATTCTCATTTGGAGTGGTGGCCCAGTGACCTTTAGGGCTTTTGTGGAACATTGCAATGCCAATTCGTTGGGACTATCCTTTACATCGGTCATTGATCCTAGCGAACTGGTATTCTTAGATCTGGTACTCTCCCATGAAGGCCCGAACATCATCAGTAAGAATCACTCAAAATCCACCAGTGGGAATTCATATTTACACTATGCAAGCTGCCACCACCCTGCATAGAAACGAAATATTCCGGGTGGTCAGTTCCACAGACTCCGCCGCAATTGTTCGAGAAGGGCAGATTATTGTGACCAGGGAACTAAAATGAACGAGTGCTTCCTAGACAAGGGGTTCCCCTTACCCCTCGTGGAGGAGGCCTTCCAAGCTCATTTGGAGCCTGAACCAACCCAAAAATGTAACCAAGTTAGTAACATGAACAATGTAAGGTTTATTACTGGTTACAACAACCAATACAGGGCGATCTCACATATTGTCAAGAGACACTTCAATATTCTTCAGCTTGATAGTAGATTAGGTCCCATCTTACCCGCTGTACCACAGGTTACTTTTAAAAAAGCACGCACAATTAAAAACATCCTAGCTCCCAGTAAATTAAAGCCTCAGGCCCGTGCCTCTAACGATATTAGGTTTTATTTCGACAACCGCACAGGCATGTATCAGTGCAAAAAACGCGGTTGCCTGACATGTCAGTTGGTAGTAATCATTGTCATTTTATATTGACTCTCTGCAGAAATATAAGCTCACCTTTTCTTACTCCCTCAATGCTCAATAAGTAAATAAACTATTCAAAGTTTCTGGGTATGGGTGACCATGTAATTCATTCCCCCTCCCCCATGTGACAGTGTTGATGCAAATAATATGAGGATCTGACAGGTTCATTTTTTACATTTAGTGATATAAACATTGGATTATCCATGCCTAAATCATCTTTTCCTATTTCAGTATCTACTCACATTGACCCTATGAGTAAAGATGTGCCGTGACTGCCATAAAAACAATGAACTACTGGGCAAACATTTCCAAAGCAGACACCGGACTGTTCCTGTAATGCAGATACATTAAAGGGAACTTGTACTTTCCCGATGTTGGCCCATGCAGTATTTTATACCCACCTTCTCTTTGCTCCCCGCCACTCTATTTAGCTGCTTGGAAAGAAAGAACCTGAACTTCCAAGCAAGGGTGAACATGCATCTCAAACCCCTTCTTCTGACATGACAGCGCTGGTGCTTCCCAGTTGGATGCTCTGCTCGCTCACCAGCTCGGCAAAGCAAATGTTAATTTTAAGGTTATTTTCTGCAGTTCTCCATAACTCTTTAATATACAGCTCAGTGTTCTAAAGATGAAAAAATCACAGATATGAGACAGAAAGCATCTAATGACTGTGGATTACTTAACCTCCAGGTCAAGCCTAGTGGAGCACTGTACCCACAGGGACCAGTTATGTTTCAGTCTTCAACTTTAAGAATTTTGACTGCTGATCAGTAGCTATGGGTCACTGTACTTTGCACATTGCTCTTTGCCTTAGTAAAAAACAACTATATTCTAATGATTAACACAGGCTAAAAGACATTGTGACAAACAAGCGAGTGTTAGGACAATCCAGGAATTTACTATTTAGATAAAGTAGCATGTTTTTTTTTTTTTGCTCAGACACATTGGTAGTAGATGTGAATAAACGTTTGAACCATATGTGGATCTTGGGAGCATGAGGTACACCCCTTCTGCTGGCAGAATGGACAGTCGAACATTTGAACACAGGTGATTGGACCAATAGACTAATAAAAGGCATCTGCAAATCATACTGTACTTATGGATACAGAAGTACATCCCCTCATTTTTGAAGCACCTCAAGAAACAATATCTTACCACCTTTCTAGGGTGACAATGCGCAGAATCAAATTTGCACTATTAAGCTATAGGCTACTTTACTTTCCAAATGAAAAGACCCTTTTTGGTCATGGTAATGTTCGGTTTTACATGGACCAAAAGGTGGTAACCATAGCACCAGCAGACTCCAGCTGTCATTTCTACACCCTTGAGTTGGCCCATACAAAATAACTGCAGATATGCAAGCTCCATCCAACTCAGCTCACGTAGGGGGCGCACATGTTCACCTTAGGTGCCAGAGGATCTTGTGCCAGCGTGGGTGCTCAGCAACAATGCCTAGAAAAGCAGCAATGGGTTGAATTGATTGGAATGTATCTATCAAGGGTTATATAATGCCAACTAAGGGCCAGTCCCTATTTAACCACTTCAGCTCTGGAAGGTTTTACCCCTTAATGAGCAGGCCATTTTTTACAGACCCCCCTCCCTATACAGACCTCCTCCCCAGTACAGACCTTTCAGTACAGACACCCCCCATTCTCTGCCCACCAGTCCAGACCCCTCAGTAGTAGAAACACTGCTTCTCCCCTGTTCAGACCCCTTAGTACAGACAACACCCTCCTCTTCCATATGTAGCACCCTGTGTGCTACTAGGTTAGTGCAGGAAAATTTATGTTTGACTTGTGGTTAGTTTACAAGTCAGGAATTGGGTCAGGGTTTACTGCAGGTCAGCCTGGATGACTCACAGATGCAGACCTCTGGTACCTCTGGATCTGGAAGTTTGGGGAAACTTCTAGAAGTTAGTGGGAGGAGGCCAGGAGGGCTGGTCTGCATACTTGAGGGAACTTGGCTAATCCCCAGGAACCTCATTGGAAGATTTCCCCTCTATTACTTTTCTGGGGACAACCCAAAATTCTGGATTTTCTGTTACTTTCACTTTCAGTAAAAATAGTAAACAGGACAAATAGAGAGGATGAGTCTCCTTAACAGGGACACAGACACCAATAAAAACCTGACAGATGTGTAATCCCTCTCCACTCTATCCAAACCAGAAAAAAAAGTTTCGCCTTTAGGTATACTTAAAGGCAGTGCCATCTTAAGAGCCTTATAGGCCCCTGGGCAATGCAGTGCACTGGGGCCCCCTGCCTACACAATCACCCACGAGAATACACATTACAGGGAACACTATATACTACAAGAGAGTCTCTTGTAGTATATAGTGTTCCCTGTAATATTTATATAGTAAGGTATATCCTCCAGGTAGTTGTCTCTTGTAGTATATAGTGTTCCCTGTAATATGTATATAGACTATATACACATTACAGGGAACACTATATACTACAAGAGAGTACAACTACCACCTGGAGGATATACCTTACTATATACATGTTACAGGGACCAATATATACTACAAGAGAGTACAACTACCTGGAGGTGGAGGCGGAGCCAGTCTTCTTCTAGGGTCTACTCGAGACGGACGGAGCCGGAGGAGAGGAGTGAGGAGGAGAGCCGACGAGGAGGAGGATCCTCCTCCGAGTCCTCCGCTGCGGCAGCGGCGCTGTGCATCCTGGGTCTGCTCTACTGCTCACGTCACTGGTTGCTAGATGCCAATCGGGCTGGCCTTAGCAACCAGTGTGCACTGCAGCGCAGACTCCAGCCACCCACGGCCGCCGCCAGACTCTGGAGGGGAGGAAGCAATAAGGGGGGCCCGGGCGGGCCGGCGGACAACGGAACCGGGGGGGCCCTAGACCACCAGGGAGTGGGACATGCCACCACCAATCCATCGATCCATGTGGGGCCCCTTGGCAAGTGGGGCCCCCGGGCAACCGCCGGGTATGCCCAGTGGAAAAGACGGCCCTGCTTCAAGGGAATACTAAACATTGGTTACATAATTATCATGAGAATGTACTAACACACACACACGAATGTTGTTTTTTTGAACTTCCAAGGATTCCTTTACAAGTTCATTAGTAGCAGATTGTTCTTCATTATTAGTGAATCCTGGTTCAGGTGAACACATGCAATCATTAATATTACTGGAGGATCACAGTATTTGAGGGCAGAGTTGAACATCTCTGGGTGACAGCAATAGTGAATGTTTTTTAAAGCGGTGATCAACCAGAAGATACTGTACATACCAACTAATACAAAGAAGTCTAATTCTCACTAATGTAACATTCATTAGAAATTCTCTTGTCAAGGCTATTAAGTCATCTGACGGCTTACAGGTAGTTCTTTGTACATGACACACTGTATAGGCAACATTTAGGAAACTTTGCTAAAAATAAGTTATTATAAACGCTAATTTGTAAATAAAGACATGGACGTCTGATTTTAACATGCCATGTGTAGATGTTTATTTTAATTCCTTTTTAAAGATAAATGAGATTTTATAGAGCTCATTTCTTGGAAGCATGACCTTCATTCCTTCCATTGGATGTGCTTGCAACTACTTTACAAAGAAGTGAGACTCTTTTAGCTTGTAAACCATTTAATGAATCTGTCACATATAAGGCAAGACCTTGCTGCTGTAAACCAAGGCAGAATTATTTTTACTGCTATTGCTGAGTTCTTATCAGTAAATCTTTACCTTTACCCAAAGAAGTGACTGGCCTCAGGTAAAACACAGAGATGGAAAAAAATCGTCCTACATAAGTTGTACCTGTCTATCTGCAGCTCTCTTTTCTACATCTGTTCAAAGTGCAGAATTTATATAGCTTTTCTGAGTGTCAGGAATCTGCAGCAAAAATGGCCAGATCTGCATAGCTACAAGAGGAAACTGAGACCAGACTATACATAGTGAAGTATATTTATTAATAAAAAAATAAAAGACATCCACACACTAAACAGGAAACAAGCAAATGTGAAGATGCAAGTGAACTACAACCATATAACCAAATGCCTAACTAACAGGGAGGTGTATCAGCAGAGAGAGGCTTAAGTACCCTCCCAGCAACCAGCATCAGGTTGAGCTGATGACTGGGACCTGCTGGCTGCTGGGTGACACCCTCTGGTGGATACTGGAATTACAGCTTTTAGCCCAAAGAACCACAGTGCCACCAGCAGGTAAACAAGGTCCTGACACTGAGTTTTCAGAAATCAGGGGGTGAGATGCTGAAGTTACATTCCACAGAGCTCAATGAGGAGAGCTAAGAGCTGATTGGAGAGAAGGGGCATACCTCGTTCACACAGCACACAGGAATATAGCTGAGACTGTCAATCACAGACTGTGTGCTGAAGCTCCCTCCTCTGTCACCTTTTTACCTCTTGGTGTCAGGAAAACCTGTTTGAATTGACGCATGCAAATAGCAAGAAACGAGGCAGCAGACAGAAATGAACCACAGTGCTCTAGGTTGCGATAAGTACACACTATAGAGGGATGTGCTTTGTTCACATTACATGTCAGAGTTTTACAACCACTTTAGCCATATCCCGCCTGGCCTATTATAAAAACATGGTCATTCAGTAGCATCATTATCCCAGGAGGACATCATATGATGTCCCCCTACTCGCACTTACCTTGCGTGCCCTAGGGGCTGTGCAGTGTCACGATTTGTGAAGACAAATCGTTGTACTGTGCTGACGCTGGTACCATGTGTAATGATATCATGTACTGGACACACAAAAAGCTGTAGGTAGCAGCTAT
Organism: Pelophylax lessonae; assembly: GCF_965119305.1. NCBI lineage: Eukaryota > Metazoa > Chordata > Amphibia > Anura > Ranidae > Pelophylax > Pelophylax lessonae. Next base: position 154,421,313 of record NC_138774.1, read on the forward strand.
GTTGTTCAGGAATCATTGTTCAGCCATGACAGTCTTGCAGAACAATTACATATTGTAGCAGTGATCTTACCCCCCCTCCCTCCTCCTTTAATTAATGGAATTTATAGGCTTAACTTTACTTGGCTTCAAAGGAGCCTGTTATTTCAACTTAGAGACGTCAGAAACCAGCGCTTAGGCCTGTGCAGAGCTGTAAACAGCTAATTGAGTTCTGGCAGAATGTCTGCTCCCGCTGTCCAAGCCTATCGTAAAACTATGACCCAATCCATTAGGAATACAAAGCATGCCATAAAAGAATACCCAGAACTTATGGGGATTGTAAAAGCCATTCAGATCCAGAAAGTGACCCTTCAGGGACCTCTGCCAAAATCAAAACCTAACGCATCCACACATGATTTATAAAATCAGACAGAAAAATGCCAAATTAATATTTAGTAAATATTCAAATAGGAGATTTCATACGGAGCAAATCAAGGTCATACATGACTGGGCTAGCACCCCTACAAAAGGGAAGATAGAAGTCAGATGTCCCCTGGATGACAGATATCTGATCTGGTTTATCTGATCCAGGTATCCCTGGATGCGAAATTCAATGCTGAACAATAATCTATCAGTTTCAAGAATGCACCTGGTACATATTGGTTGATATGAATAGTGATATAAAACTGAGTGTAAGGCAGGGCAATGATAGTGTCATAGACCCAGGACAGCCTATGGACACTCCTTAGATGTTCACTTTGTCAGAGGGCATCTGTCAACACCTCTTTGATCCCAGAGACAAGACAGTTAACAGTTCTCCTTTACTATCAAATCAGAAATATCGGTCAAGTTTAATAACCGATAACACCTGGCTTATCGACCGAACTCTGATCAACCCAAGAACATTGCACAAGTACTCTCCTTCTCAACTCTTATTTCTCTGTTGCTGAAATATGTCTTATTATGTCTATTTCTTTGAAACACCATTTTTTCTGTACATGGTTTATTTGCACCAACTTCGACTTTTCATTATTAAAACCTTACTCTGAAAAGTGTTAACCTTGTCTTTACCTACACTATACATACAAAACAAATCCCTGTCTCTTGAAGAGTGCTACTGTAGTATAAATCTCTAAACATACCTGTCCGTGGTGACAGTGTGCGTACAGACATTTATTTTATTTTCACAATTGTTCTTACCAATATTGTGAAGGGTTGAAAAGCTATTGTTACGCTCAGCGCTCCGGGCCCCCTGCTGGCCTCGAAGCGCTCACAGCGCACCGGGACTCTTAGATCTAAAGGACCAGTGCACAGGTGATTGGTACCTGGCCCAGACTGGTTATTAAGGGTTAAGGTTTGTGAAAGGCAGTGCTGACTTAATTAGGCTTCACCTGTGCACTGCTCATTAATACCTTCTCCTCACACAGCTTCCTGCCGGATCTTTGTGCCTTGTGCCTCTGTGAAAGCGTTCCCTTCTGTGTTTGTTTGCTTTGCCTGTTGCCGAATCCTTGCTACCGACATCTCGCCTTTGAACCTCTGCCGCCTGCCCTGACCTCTGCTACGTCCGACTACGCTCTTGCCTACTCCCTGTGTACCACGCCATATCAGCTGCCAGAGAGATCGAGTTGTTACTAGGGGACACGACCTGGTAGTTACCGCCGCAGCAAATCCATCCCGCCTTGCGGCGGGCTCTGGTGAAGACCAGTAACTGCTTAGAACCGGTCCTCTAGTACAACCCGCGCCATCGTCTCTCTGGTCCAGAGGATCCACTACCAGTCCTGCCGGTTCGTGACAGTAAGATCCGGCCATGGATCCCGCTGATGTTCCGTTGCCAAGCCTAGCGGACCTCACCACCGTTGTGGCCCAGCAAGGTCAACAGTTGGCTCAGCTGACCGCTATGTTTCAGCAGTTCCTGCCAACTCAGCAACAGCCAGCTCCTCCGTCAGCATCTGCTGCACCTCCCACACAAGCAGTTGCCACCAGGTCCAGAATCCGCTTGTCTCTGCCGGACAAGTACGACGGAAATCCTAAATTATGCCGAGGGTTCCTGTCTCAGTGCTCTCTTCACCTCGAGCTACTGTCTGACCAGTTTCCGTCTGAGCGAGCCAAGATAGCCTTCATCCTCAGTCTGCTTTCCGGGAGGGCCCTGGCCTGGGCTACACCATTTTGGGACCGCGCTGATCCAGTCACCGCATCTGTCCAGAATTTTTGTCAGGAGTTTCGTAACGTATTCGAGGAACCTGCCCGAGTTACCTCCGCAGAGACTGCCTTGCTAAACTTGTCCCAAGGAACTTCTACCGTGGGTGATTATGCCATCCAGTTCCGTACCCTTGCCTCCGAGCTGAACTGGAACAATGAAGCTCTTTGTGCCACTTTTAAGAAGGGACTCAATAGTGACATTAAGGACGTCCTTGCTGCACGTGACCTGCCTACTACACTGAGTAACCTCATCTTGCTGGCCACCAGGATCGATAAACGTTTCTCCGAGAGACAAGAGGAACTCCATCTTGAAAAGGAAAGAGCTCGTCCTAAACGCTACCCTCGTCTGGCCCCTGTGTTCCAGCGTCCACCTCAACCTGTCTCTGGGCCTTCCATTGTGGAGGCCATGCAGGTGGACCGGTCTCGCCTGACCCCGCAAGAACGAAGCCGTCGTAGAGACGAGAACCTGTGTTTATACTGCGCTAGTACCGAGCACTTCCTTAAGGACTGTCCTCTTCGTCCCCAACGTTCGGGAAACGCTCGCACCTAGTGAATGTGGGAGAGGCATTACTAGGTGTGGATTCTTCCTCTCCACGTCTCATCATAACTGTGCAGTTGTTCCTGTCGTCCAAGTCCTTTTTTTCTGCTGCAGCCTTCTTGGACTCCGGCTCAGCCGGCAACTTCATTCACGCCTCCTTGGTCGACAAGTACCGAATTCCTATAATTCGTCTTCCCAAGCCGATCCTCATTTCTACGGTCAACGGGGAGAGACTCTCTGCTACGGTACAATACCGCACCCAGCCTCTGCGGAAGGACATTGGGGTGTTTCACACAGAGACTCTGGAATTTTTTGTTCTTCCCTTTTGCTCTTCCGAACTCCTGCTGGGTCTACCGTGGTTGCAACGCCATTGTCCTGTCCTGAATTGGTCCACCGGTGAGATTTTGCGTTGGGGTCCCTCCTGCTCTGACCGGTGTCTCAAGCCTGCTCCTATCAAACGGGACCCACTAATTCCTCCGCCACCAGGTCTCCCCAAGACTTACCACCATTTTGCGGATGTCTTCTGTAAAAAGCAAGCTGAGACTCTTCCTCCTCACAGGCCTTATGATTGTCCTATTGACCTATTACCTGGCTCTACTCCACCTCGAGGCAGAATTTATCCTCTCTCACCTCCAGAGACTCAGGCCATGTCAGACTATGTACGTGAGAACTTACAGAGAGGGTTTATTAGGAAGTCTTCTTCCCCTGCTATAGCCGGTTTTTTCTTTGTGTCTAAAAAGGATGGTTCGCTCCGCCCCTGCATTGACTATAGAGGACTCAATAAAATTACCATTAAAAACCGTTACCCACTGCCTCTAATCTCTGAGTTGTTTGACCGTCTCCGAGGAGCCAAGATTTTCACCAAGCTGGATCTCCGCGGGGCCTACAACCTGATCCGCATTCAAAAGGGAGACGAGTGGAAGACTGCTTTTAACACCAGGGACGGTCATTTTGAATACTTAGTGATGCCCTTTGGGCTCTGTAACGCCCCTGCAGTCTTCCAGGAGTTCGTGAACGACATCTTCCGGGACCTTCTTTACACTTGTGTAGTAGTATACCTGGATGACATCCTTATTTTTTCCTCTAATTTGGAGCAACACCGAGTCCATGTCCAACAAGTTCTCACCCGTCTCAGGAGTAATCGCCTCTATGCCAAGATTGAGAAGTGTCTGTTTGAGCGTTCCTCCTTGCCCTTCCTGGGATATATCATCTCTGCCCAAGGACTTCAAATGGATCCTGCCAAGCTCTCAGCGGTTCTGGACTGGCCACGCCCCTCTGGCCTCCGAGCCATACAGAGGTTCCTGGGTTTCGCCAACTACTACAGACAATTTATTCCTCATTATTCCACCCTGGTGGCCCCCATCGTGGCCTTGACTAGAAAAGGTGCAAATCCCAAAACCTGGCCTCCTCACGCTGAAGAGGCCTTCCAGTCCCTGAAAGCCGCCTTTGCTTCTGCACCTGTTCTGTCCCGGCCAGATTCTTCCAAGCCATTCTATCTGGAAGTGGATGCATCCTCAGTGGGAGCCGGAGCTGTGCTAAATCAGAAGTCATCCAGAGGCAAGACCATAACTTGTGGCTTCTTCTCTAAAACCTTTTCCTCCGCCGAGAAGAATTACTCTATTGGGGACAGAGAACTGCTGGCAATTAAATTAGCCTTGGAGGAATGGAGACATATTCTCGAGGGTGCTCCTCACCCTGTGATCATCTTTACGGACCACAAGAACCTAGCCTACCTCCAGTCAGCTCAAAGACTAAATCCCCGCCAAGCCCGTTGGTCCATCTTCTTCGCCCGCTTCAATTTCCAGATTCATTTCTGCCCAGCTGCTAAGAACATCAGGGCGGATGCCCTTTCTCGCTCTTCAGATGTGGTGGGTGACATACCCACTCCTCAACACATTATCCCTCCAGAATGTCTCATCTCGGTTGCTCCTGTGGACCTGCGTCTTCTTCCTCCCGGCAAGACCTACGTTCCTCCTCGTCAGCGGTTACAGATTCTCAAGTGGGGCCACACTTCCCTTTTTGCCAGTCATCCTGGAATTAAAAAATCTCTTCAATTAATTTCCCAAAGATATTGGTGGCCCACTCTGGAGAGAGACGTCACAGAATTCGTCCAATCCTGTGTGATCTGCGCTCGTGACAAAACTCCTCGTCAGAAACCTGCGGGTCTTCTTCTGCCTCTTCCTGTTCCTGAGACCCCTTGGTCGCACATCGCCATGGACTTTATCACTGATCTTCCCTCCTCCCATGGTAAGACGGTCATCTGGGTCGTGGTGGACCGATTTTCAAAGATGGCTCACTTTGTGTCCCTGCCTGGTCTCCCGTCCGCGTCTCAGTTGGCCAAACAGTTTTTTCTACACATCTTCTGCCTCCACGGCCTTCCCAGACACATTGTCTCGGACCGTGGGGTGCAGTTTGTTTCCAGATTTTGGAGGGCTCTCTGTGGTCAGCTCGGAGTCAAGTTGGACTTTTCTTCCTCGTATCACCCTCAGTCCAATGGCCAAGTGGAACGGGTGAACCAGATTCTGGGAGATTATCTACGCCATTTTGTGTCCTCCCGTCAAGATGATTGGTCGGATTTACTCCCTTGGGCAGAGTTTTCTTACAATTTCAAGCAATCTTCTGCCTCCAATAAATCCCCATTTTTTGTGGTCTATGGTCGTCATCCTCTGCCTCGGACCTCTGCTCCCTCTTCTGTACCAGCTGTAGAGGACCTCCTTCAGGACTTCTCTTCTATTTGGCGAGAGACCCACTCAGCCCTCCTCAAGGCCTCGGCCCGTATGAAGTTCCAGGCCGATAAAAGTCGCAGAGCTCCTCCGGAATTCAGTCCCGGTGACAAAGTGTGGCTCTCCTCGAAATTCATCAGATTTAAGGTCCCAAGTTACAAGTTGGGCCCTCGTTACTTGGGTCCCTTTAAAATCAAGAGCCGCATTAACCAGGTGTCCTACCAGCTCCATCTTCCACCCTCTCTCCGAATCCATAACTCTTTCCATGTCTCCCTTCTCAAACCTGCTATCTTTAACCGCTTCTCTCCTAAACTTCTTTCTCCCACCCCTGTCGCTGGTACCTCTGATATTTTTTCGGTCAAAGAAGTCCTAGCGACCAAAGTCATCCAGAGGAAAAGATTTTTTTTGGTCGATTGGGAGGGCTGCGGCCCTGAGGAGAGATCTTGGGAGCCGGAGAAGAACATCCTGGACCGCAGCCTCATCCGCAAGTTCTTGGGTTCCAAAAAGAGGGGGAGACCAAAGGGGGGGGTACTGTTACGCTCAGCGCTCCGGGCCCCCTGCTGGCCTCGAAGCGCTCACAGCGCACCGGGACTCTTAGATCTAAAGGACCAGTGCACAGGTGATTGGTACCTGGCCCAGACTGGTTATTAAGGGTTAAGGTTTGTGAAAGGCAGTGCTGACTTAATTAGGCTTCACCTGTGCACTGCTCATTAATACCTTCTCCTCACACAGCTTCCTGCCGGATCTTTGTGCCTTGTGCCTCTGTGAAAGCGTTCCCTTCTGTGTTTGTTTGCTTTGCCTGTTGCCGAATCCTTGCTACCGACATCTCGCCTTTGAACCTCTGCCGCCTGCCCTGACCTCTGCTACGTCCGACTACGCTCTTGCCTACTCCCTGTGTACCACGCCATATCAGCTGCCAGAGAGATCGAGTTGTTACTAGGGGACACGACCTGGTAGTTACCGCCGCAGCAAATCCATCCCGCCTTGCGGCGGGCTCTGGTGAAGACCAGTAACTGCTTAGAAGCGGTCCTCTAGTACAACCCGCGCCATCGTCTCTCTGGTCCAGAGGATCCACTACCAGTCCTGCCGGTTCGTGACAGCTATCAGGTGGCAGTTTGGAGTTTGAAGGGTTAATTGCTTGATTACAATAACCTAGTGACAATCACTCTCAGGCTGCTTGCACCTAGATTGTGGTCCCGCAAGCTGGAAAATATTTGCGCAGGGTGCAGCTGAGAGTGGCATTGTTATGCAAGTTACAGTGTGGTGTGAGATTGGCCAGTCCTTTGTCACAAGTTAGTGATGATGATAGGGATCTGATACCCTCGTTTGTCACACTGTCATGTGATTACTGTGACCAATTACAGCGATCAAATGTCAGTTGTACACAATGGTTTTTATTCATAGCCGTTCATTGTGTACTATTTTGATCTCTGTGATTGGTCACAGTGCTTACATGGTAGAGGGCCAATCATAGCTGATCTGTACTATGTGATAGCTGTGGCCAATCACAGAGGAGGATCGGGGGTTGCTCTGTGCAAAACAATTGCACAGAGCAGGTAAGTATAATATGTTTGTTATTAAAAAAAAAAAGAACCTTTAAAGTCAATTTACAGCTGAACTCAGGCCAGGAAAAGCCATTATTGTTTGTTCTTCCGCCTACTTCTAGGTATCGTATAGCTAAAAAAAAAAAACATATTCTTACTTTAAAGTGTATGCTTACCCCATACATTTGTTTTACATTTGAATACAATAGGGATTGGTAAAAACATTTTTTGAGGGAGTCGTGGGGGAGGGGGTATGGGGGAAACTGACAGTGTTTTGTTTGTCTCTAGCCAGAGTTAACCTTTAATTTAATTTACACAATAATAAATAATGTATTTTTTTCATCAAAAAGGGAATTTATTTCAGTATATCAGTTCAAAAAGTGAAACTCATATATTTTTTCTAGATGCATTACACACGGAGTAATATATTTCAAGCATTTCTTTCTTTTAATTTTGATTATTAGGGTTTACAGCTAGTGAAAACCCAAAATTCAGTATCTCAGAAAATTTGAATATTACATAAGACCAATAAAAAAAAGGATTTTTAATTCAGGAAGGTTAGCTTACTGAAAAGTATGTCCATGTACATTATAGTATGCACTCAATACTTGGGCTCCTTTTGCATGAATTACTGCATCAATGTGGCATGGCATGGAGGCGATCAGCCTGTGGCACTACTGAGGTGTTATGGAAGTCCAGGTTTTTTTATAGCGGCCTTCAGCAAGGGCCCCCCCTCCTGAACCATACCAGGCTGCTTACCCTCAACATGGGGAGGGTGCTTTGGGGTTCTTAGTGCTGGACTCAGAAAGCCACTCTCTCCATGGGAGAATTCTGGGAGAAGATATAAAAGGAGTCTCCCAGCAGGCCTGCGCTCTCTTCTTCCTGGGACCCATCGTGTCAGCACCGTATTCCATCCAACTGATCCATTGGGGCCAGATCCCGCTGATCAGTGTACAGACCTTGCATCGCTTCCTGTGTGTGACAGTCATCCTCAGGTTTTGGTGAGTGGGCTCATGCCCCAAATTGTCTCCAATCTGTCAGTAACATACATTATATGAACACTGCATGCAGATGTCATAACCTGGATTATCAAGGGAACTGACACATTGCCATAACTAGCATTCCTCTGCTGATTAATAACCTTTTATGTTACACACTAAGAATTCCTTGTTCACATCTGAGCTCCAACGCTGCTAGTGAAGACCAAGAACTTTCAGGCCTAACATTAAGACTACTACCACTTTCTTGCCTTTCTACCACTTTCTCCCTCTCCAAAACTTAAAAGTCAGCAGCTACACATACTATAGCTGCTGACTTTTAATATTAGGACACTTATCTGTCCTGGAATCCAGCGATGTTGGCACCCCTGTTTCCACCGGCTGTCAGGTGCTGCCGCCGCCATTGCCAGTAAGGGAACCCAGCAGTGAAGCCTTGCGTCCTCACAGCCGGTTCCCTACTGCGCATGTACGAAGTGCGATGCGCTCTCTTACTGCTTGGTAGCAGGGGAAGGAGGAGGGGGGCTGAAGTGCTGACGTACCTTGCCGCAGCAAGATCCGACGGAAGTGGGGACAGGGTACCTGTCAAAAACAGGTACCCTCTCCCCCCAAAAGGTGACAAATGTGAGGAATTCGATAAGCGTAAGTCCCACTTTTGGGTGGAAATCCACTTTAAAGGGTAGAGTGACTGTTTCCAACATAACTCAATCTCTCATTAGTTTCAGAGTCTTTGTTGGCTGGACCTTTTCCCCTTTTAGTGTTAGCATATTCAGTTAAGGTCACTCTGATAATTGCTAAGTGTCCATGTTGCTTTGTACATTGAAGTGCTATTGTTACACACTGTTATTGCTATTTATACATATCAGACTGCTGAGTGTTCAATTCAACTTGGTTCTGGGGTGATTTCCCAGGATTTGGCTGATTGACGCTCTTATACATCTCCTTTGCTGTCTAGTTAATACAAGACACTGTTGAATTGTGTCTGTGTTTCATTTAAAGGGGTATACACTATGCCAGAACCTAAAGCAGTGATGGCGAACATTTCCCATGATGCATGATGCTCAACTACACTGCAGAGTGCATGAGCATCATGGTAAATGTAGTTCAAAAAACATCTGGGGTGCCAAGATTCACCATCACTGACCTAGAGGTGTCAGATTGGCTGGGAAGTTCCCAGGGTCAGAGCAGCACAGAAGGACAAAAAATATAATAATAAATAACCATTTTACCAATTTAACATAACATTACCATTTTACCAAGAATTTCCTGTCTGTGGTACCATTTTCTAAACGTATAAATATGCCCCCAGCTGCAAGACACCACCAATTGTCCCAGACACCATATAGCGCAACCACTACCTGGTCCCTATTTTTGGACCACACTCAACCAGAGGACACTATACCAATCGATGGGTTTCCACTATTACAACTGATTTTTAACCCCTTCAAGGGGTCTTAACTGCCACTGCAACTTATCCTTTTTGTGCCCCTCCAAACCTAAATATGCCATACTACGTTCTGTGTATATTCACTACCACAAGTCGCTACCCACTGCATTCAAATGCATGCTGTCCCCCCTCAGATTGCGCTCTGTAACCTGTTCCAGCTCGAAGTGCCTTATTACCAGGCCCCTATTCTTTACAAAGTACTGCCCAACTTCATTATTCCCCTAATACAGGCTTTGTTCAACCTGTCCACGGACAACAATGTCCGACAAAACAATCAAGGTGGACGGGAATGACATAAGGAGCCTCAAAAAAAATTAAATTTTCATTAGGTATGAGCTCCCGCATAGAACGCAGTTCCAAATCATTGTCCCCTACATGAAGGATCAACACATCCAGGGGTCTATCAAAACTAGCGAAGTGGTAGACTTCAGACAAAGCACGACTCCACAGCATGCCAGGTACACCAATCCACTGCACGCTACCCAAATCGCCGGGCAAGCCCAGCCGCCTTCTGTTAGGTTTAACATCAGCGCTTTTGGCCCCCAGAACACGTAGAAATGCCCCAATATTCAGATGAGGCATTCCGGGCAACCTGCACGAAAAACAAATAACAGTGCATCAATCTTACCACTATGAAACTACAGAAAACACAAACGATAAAAGAGAAAGACCTATTCACAAGAGAGGTCATAGCAGATAAGGTAGCATGTACAGCTTATACCTGTCCGACTCCCACCTGTCAATTTGACCCCAATGTCCTGCTTCGGTGGCCGAACTAATGATAAAGGAGTGGGAGGAATTTTCGCTTGCGTTCAAACCAGGCACAAGCAAACATTTTCGAAAGACAACAATAAACTAAAATTTGGACAGCAAAGAACCATTCATGTGCAAAAACAAAGCACGAGCACCGGGGACAAACAAGTGCAATTGCCCCTAAAATAAGATTATGTGCATACCCCTGCCACCTTTATCCGTCCTAGAATGGGGAATCCATAGCCTGATAGAGGAATCCAAGCAAACTGTGTCTCCAGTCATCATCCCCACAGCCACCGTCTTAGAAGGGCTGACTAATTTGCATATGTGCAAAGCCCCGAAAAAGGCAACCAAAAAGGCCGCCTTGAACAAAATCAGCTTATAATCTGAGGAACACATGGAAGACAAAAGACATATGCTCCAGAACCGAACTTAAGACAAAAAGAAACGGGGTGCTGGGAGTCGCAACCACAGCAGCCCCAGCGATAACTTTTAAGTGCTTGGCAAACCACAAAAACTTTCATAAAGTCAAGAACACCCCCGCCCCCCAATTTGAACAAAAGGCAAGGCTTGTCAGCTGGAGGCCCACTGGAGCTGCTGAAACACCACTCACAAAGTTGCGGTAAACAAAATAAAGAACCCTGGAACTCAGTTCAACACCAGAGCGAACTCTGAATTAGTCCAGCGGCAATTCCAGCACAATCCCCCAAATTCGCCTAAGACAAGGTATACTATGTTGATCCACTTTCGATGCCAACACATGAAACTCATCCCAATGAAAATGAGATAAGGTATTGGTTTGTTTGTTAGATGATCTCGGAATATGAACAGCATAAACAAAGGTATTCAAGCGCAGGAAAAGCAGAACCAAATACCAAAAAAGTCTCATAACAGGTGGTGAAGATAACTACACATTGTTGATCGCTATAACAACACCACTATTATCACAATAAAATCAAACCTTCTTGTTCAAAAAGGCAGGACCCTAAAGCTTAACCATGAGAACTATGGGGAACAGTTTTAAAAGCACCAGGTTTTGAAACAAATTGGCAGCAAAGCATTCATCGGGCCATTACTCAGCGCTCCATTGTGCTTGGAAGTAAGCCCCATAACCAGCTGAACCTGCTTTATCCCTAAAAAGTTCCAAATCAATATTGCTAATGGGACCCTCTATCCACAAGGACCACCCATTGTAGGAATTCGAGAATATCTCCCAAACCTGAAGATCAACCAAATGATGCATAAACAACCGGAAATAATGTCGTAGACTCCGGACATCGCAGCCACCAAATGGCAGCAGAAAACCCCGCCCATCGGAATGATCCGACAGGCAAAATTAAATTTCCCCAAAACAGACTGCAGGTCTCAAAGCTGAATCTTACAATGTTGTCATGCACTTGTCACTGCAGCTTTTAGTGCCGCCAGTTTGTCCGGAAGCCATGGAGTCAATCGTAATACCCAGAAAGACTAACTCTGTGGATGGGCCCTCAGTCTTGTCAAAGGCCATGGGCACACCTAAGTGATCCACCACGTGCTGCAATGACCTAAGCAAGACTTCACAAACCTAGAATCCAGAGGTCCAATGCACAGAAAATAATCTAAGTAGTGGATGATAGAGTTCACAACAGTAACATCCCTGATCACCGAGAAAAAAAACAAAATTTGTCAAACAGGGCACACGAGATGGAACAACCCATGGGCAGGCAGCAATCCACAAATTAACCACTCCACTGACAGCCCAGGAAATACAAGCTCTCTGGATGGACAAAAGATGGAAAGTGGCCTCAATATCTGACTTGGCCATCATTGAACCCTGACCACACTTGCACACCCAAGAGACTGCTGCATCAAACGAAGTATAGAGCAGGACCGTCGGTCAATGCCATTGTTCACAGAGCCTCCCCTTGGGTACAAAAGGAGGTGAATAAGTCTAAAATGTACCATGTAAATTAAAGGAGGAACTCTGTGCTTAGGTGTAAGTGTGATAAAAAATAAAAAATAGCAGCCAGTACTATCGGTCTTGATACTAATCGAAAATACAATAAAAGTAAAATAAGTGCAGTGCTAGTGAAAAGAAAAATCATTAACAGATACATGTACAAATTTACAAAAAATATAATAAAAACATTATTTTGTGTAAGAAAAAAGAGTGACCATCAACTGAGAAAATCCATATAGTGTGTATAAAATCCCACCTCAACAAATTTGTAGGAATATGAATAAAATGTACCAAAATCATATAAGTGATGAATCCTCTCAAAAAAGATGATCTCCTCTTTGACAGGAGAGGTAGCAGAAAATCCTCCACCAAAGCAACACTCGTGTGTATAAATCCAAATACCGAGACCACCTATAACGGATGGTCAAGATACGTTCTGTGTATATTCACTACGGCAAGTTACTCACTGCAGCTCCAAAAGACCTTCTTTGTAGCACTAAAAAAATATCCACCAAAAAGGTCAAACAAAATGGAGGGAGATTCTCATAGTGTAGTAGGTAAGTAAACTCGTTTATGTAAGAGATTAAAAATGCTCACAAAGCCATAGCTTAAAACGAGCATAAGCATATAATCCAAAAAACAAAATGGAACTTCCTCCTCACGCCCACTTCCAGGTCCCAGCTAGCATGAGTGCATCACCTTCACTGGCCCCATCTGACACGTTTCGTCACAACAGATGTCATGAGCGGGAGTGGCCATAAGGTAGCGTCACGCACCAAACCTTTTAAGAAAGGTTCTTACGATGGCTTCCAGACTCTGACTGTTACAGTCCCACTCCTTCCTGCAATCAAAATGCCTACGCTCCTCCCCATTATCCCATCTGCTCAGCCAATCATGTAAGTACAATCTCCCTTCACCCAACTTTAAAACATTAACCCTTTGCTCACTGGTTCCCCTTCCACCCTGTCATGCAAACCCTGCGCTCAATTCATTCTTTATGTCTCCAGCCTTACTTTTAAAGATGCATTCATGATTACAGAGCTGCAAAAAGTTGTGTCTTTTATGTCTGCTTAATGTGTAACTAAAAGCAAAACTTTTTTTTTTAGTTTTGTATAGAGTGGAGATAGATTAAAAAACCCAGTGGTGGAACAACCTGGGTTACAAAGGTCACACTTTGGCATTCCGCCACTGGCGTGGGGCCCCAGAGAGGTTGTTGGTCACAGGGCTCTGAGGTGAGAGCTTCTCTTTCATACAGCCCAGAGCCTGCACTGACAGTTCCCCCTACCTCCTCCCTCACATGGATGGGAGAGAAGAGAGCCGATCTGCTCCTTCTCCTCCCACCCCCTTTGATCATTCAGCTGCTGTGCTTCACACTTCCTGTGGTGCACACACAAAAGGAGAGGGGCAGGAGTAGAAGGAGCAGATTGGCTCTCTCCTCTCCCATCTGTGCGAGGGAGGGGGAACTATCAGTGTAGGCTCTAGGCTGTATGAGAGAGACCCTCTCAGCTCAGAGTCCTGCTGAGGAGGCACTGTTACGCAGCACTGATAGGCAGCTCTGATGGGCAGCACTGATAGGCACTGATAGGTGGCATTGATGAGCAGTGATAGGTGGCACTGATAGGAGGTATTGATGAGCACTGATAGGGTGCACTGATGGGCACTAATAGTAGACATTGATGAGTACTGATAGCTGGCACAGATGGGTACTGATTGGAGGCATTGATGAACACTGATAGACGGCACTGATAGGCAGAACTGATAGGCAACACTGATGGGCACTGATAGGCAGTACTGATAGACTGCACTAATGGGCACTTATAGGCGGCATTTATGAGCACTGATAGGTGGTACTGAGAGACATCACTGATGGGCACTGATAGGTGGCATTAATGAGCACTGCTAGGGGGCACTGATAGGCAGTACTGAAAGGCTGCACTGATGATCAGTACTCTGTATATAATTGTAAATAATGTAGTGACAGTTTTGCTGTTTAACGGCTCTTCTCACACAGACACAGCATGGGAGGCAATGACTGGCAATAACCGGCAAGTCTGTTTATATGTAATCAGCTAATCACATAGTAAAGGGCCGCTATTATTGGCCCTTTACTGTGATTTGTGATCAGTTGTGTCCAAAGGACACAGCAGTCACAGAGCAAGCTGGATGCGCACCCCAGGGCCTGGGCTTGGATGGAAGGGGGGGCCCTTTGTGGATTCTTGCACTGGGGCCCTGAAGGTTCTAGTTATGCCTCTGTGAACACCTATCAGTTTTTATTGTTTTATTTCTGTTTGTGCCCCCATTAGGGAGATTCACCCTCTCTATTTGTCAAATTTACCATTTATAGTTGAAAGTTAGAAAATCCCAAATTTTCAATTGAAACTAGAACAGGAATAGGGGGGAAATCTCCCAATGGGGATTCCCTCACATTGGAGGTATTTCCTCTTGCTTTCTGTTTTGACTATGAGACCGGAAGTGAAGGGAAATCTCCCATATGGGACACAGATGGCAAAAACTGACAGGGATTACATTAAAAAATGCTCAATCCAAAACGAAAAACAAATTTTTGCTGTACTTGGATGGGGAAAGGATGGGGTGACCCCTGCATGCTGTGCAGTTCTTACTTTTGACTCCTGCATTCTGTGTGTTACACATTCCTGCCCCCTGCAGTCTGTGCATTCCACACTCCTGACTTTTACATGCTGGGCATTACATCCTCCTGAGCCCTTAACACTGTGTATTATGCACTCCTGAGCCCTGCATTGTGTGCATCACACACTCATTGCTCCCGCACTCATTATGCAAACTGTGACACCTGAATTCTCTGCGTTAGCATTTCTAAGCTCTGACTTTGTGCAATAGGTAATTATAAGCCTTGCACTGTATTCTATAGGCATCTGACCGCCTATAGGGGTTATGTATTCCTGACCCCTATGATCACTATGTGCATTACACACTTCTGTGCCCTTCACACAGTACATTACGCACTCCTGAACCCTAAAGTCTGTGCATTACACACTCATGACCCTTGCAATCTGTGCATTATGGAAATCAGACCCCTGTGCTCTGTGCTTTACACACTCCTGACCCCTGCAGTAGAGATCGACCCATTATCGGCAACACCGATATATCGGGGGCTGATATGCACTTTCCCCGATATATCAGAATCGGCCTTTGGATTTGCCGATATTTCCGTGACAACATTTTGTATGTTGCACCAAGCGCCTCCGCGCACTGGACAGCTCTTAGGCTGCCTCCCTCAGCCTCGATACAGTGTCTTTTACCCACCACAGCCACACTGGAGTCTGCATGCTGCACAGGCAGTCGATCGAGACAGTGAGTTCTTCTACATCTAGTGAGTGAACAGTGACCAATAGTCTGACACGCGTTCTGTATCTGTTCTGTGAGTGATAAGTGATAATAGTGACCAACAGTCTGACACACGTTCTGTATCTGTTCTGTAACCCAGCCACCCACCACCCACAGCTTCCCAGTGCCAGCCAGCAAACCAGTCCCACACTACTGTTTACCAACCAGCCAGACAGACAGACAGACAGCCACCACACCACAGGGTGCCAGCCAGCCACCCACCCACCCACCACCAAAAGGGTACCAGGCAGCCAGCCACCCACCACAGGGTGCCAGATAGCCACCCACCCACCACAGGGTGCCAGACAGCCACCCACTACAGGTTTCCAACCAGCCAAACCGCCACCCACCCACCACAGGGTGCCAGCCACCCACCTACCTGTGCCAGCCAGCCAGACAGGCAACCCCCTACAGGGTGCCAGCAAGCCACCACAGGGTGCCAGCCAGCCATTTTGTTTAAGCCTATATTAGTGCCTGACTCTTTCTTATTTCAATGGAGATGGATGGATATAGAAAAATTAAAAGTGTGGTCTGGGACTATTTCTCTTCTCCATCTCCAGGAAAATCAGCAGCACTGTGCAACACTTGCAAAAGCAATGTGAGCATGGGATCAATAACTGCAAAAACCAAAAATGCGTCTAATCTTTGGGCCCATCTAAGAGTTCATTATGTTGAATTGTATAATGCAGTACAGAAAAAACAAAATGAATCACAAGGTGAATCATCCCTATTACAGGCAACGATAGCAGATATGTTTAAAAAAAAAAACAGGTGGCTAAAATCTGATGGAAGATCCCAACTGCTGGACAGAGTAATCACAGAGATGATGGTCACTGATAACCAGCCATTTACAATAGTGTCTGACTCTGGATTTAAGCGGTTGATGTCCATAGTTGAGCCAAGGTACACACTGAAGAGTGACAAATTTTATCGAACTGAAATGCTGCAAAAGATTCACCAAAAGGTCATTAACAAAGTAAATGCTATGCTGCAATCAGAGAATGCTGGCAACTCACTCTCATTCACGACGGACTGCTGGTCAGGACAAACAGAATCTTTAATGAATCTTACATGCCACTTCATTGACAACGGGTGAACAAGAAGGCATGTGGTGTTGAATACAAACGTGATGCAAGGATCCCACACTGGGGAGTACATTAGAGAAACGTTTCTAGGCATGCTAGAAGAATGTGGAATCACCAAAGACCGAGTGATGCTTGTGCTGCGAGACAGTGGAGCGAACATGGTTAAAGGTATGAGACTTGCTGAAGTGTCAGACCTCAGTTGCATGGCACACACTCTTCAACTGGTGGTAAATGATGGTCTGTCAAACCAGAAAGCTTTGCTGTACATTATTACCATGCTGAAGAAGTGCGCAGGCCATTTCCACCATTCTGTTCTTGCCAAGCAGCGACTGAAGTGCATTCAGGAAGACCTTGGCCTGCCCAAAAACAACCTGATACAGGCTGTTCCAACACGATGGAACTCATCGCTACACATGTTAGAAAGGATGCTGGAGCAGAAGCGAGCTCTCACTATATATTCTGGTGAATATGGAATTGGAGGACATTCTTGTCCTACTGCAGGTCAGTGGGACATAGTAGTCAACATTATAGAGACGCTCGTACCCATTGAGGAAGTGACACTGGAGGTGAGTCATTACGATTCATCTATTTCCTCTGTGATCCCATGTGTGAGAGTCCTGAAGATGCTTCTTCAACAGAATGAAGGACCCAACACATGTGGCATCAAAGCATGTAGGCAGGCCATGAGGGACAGCCTCGCCAAAAGGTTTGAGAAGCATGAGGAGAATAAAAATGCTGTGCTTGCATGTCTTTTGGATCCTCGATAGAAGAACCATCTTTTCTCTTCTGATGATGTATTGGCCAAGGCAAAGCAATGGCTGACAGAAGATATTCAACAGAAGGTGCAGGAGGTTCCTCCTGATGAAAAGAAAAGACAAGGACAAGAAAATAAGGTTTCTGATGTGGAAGAGCAGGATGCAGGAGAAAAATTTCCCAAAAGACAACTGACAGTAGAGAAAATTCATTGTGGTCAACTAGATGCAATGTTCAGCGTTTAATTGGGGCCTCATGCGGATGATTCATCAGTATAATGAGCCTGGATGATGAACTTTATCTCTATTTGAAAGAACCAGTAATTGACAGAAGAAGTGATCCTCTTCAGTGGTGGAAAGGAAATGAGGCACGCTACAAAATACTTGCTTCATATGCTAGAAGATACCTTTCGGCTCCTCCTTCCTCAGTACCAAGTGAGTGTGTTTTTAGTGAAGTGGCAGCAATATATGAAAAGAAAAGAAGTCCTTTAACTCGTAAACATGCTGAAATGTTATGCTTTCTGCACTATAATATTGTTCTACTTAACTGGGAGTATTGATTTGAAAGTGTAGTAGTAGTGTCTGTCCACCAGTCCACTGAGTCTGTCCAATCCACTGTCTAGCTTGTGTCTATCTATTTTTTTCTAGCAGTTTTGCACTGACTGCGCTGCGCTGCAGTCATTGCATAACTGCTAGAAAAAAAAAAACAAAGTAGACACTGGATTGGAGTCAGTGGTAGTGGACTACTGCTGCAGTAGAACGCCACTCACTGCTGCAATACTTTTAAATCCCTACTGCAGTAGTGCAGTAGGGATTTAAAATTATTGCAGTGAGTGAGTGCCCTACTGCAGCATTAGTCCACTGACTACAGTCAAATCCACTGTGAAGCTGTTGCCTTTTTTTCTAGCAGTATTGCACTGACTGCAGTAGTTGCAGTGAGTGGCATACTGCAGTGCAGAGGTAGTCCTCCACTGACTCCAGTCCAATCCATTGTGACATGTAGCTGTTGCCTTGCTCTTTTTCTAGCAGTATTGCACTGACTGCAGTAGTTGCAGTGAGTTGCATACTGCAGAGGTAGTCCTCCACTGACTCCAGTCCAATCCACTGTGTATGTGTAAGTATTGTGTAGCTGTTCTTGTTGTTGCCTAGCTTTTTTCCTAGCAGTTTTGCACTGACTGCACTGCAGTAGTGAATTAAAAATATTGCAGTGAGTCCACTACTGCAGCACTTTATCAGATGATGTGAAATGCAAATGTCCCTGCAAGTGCACTTTTCCTATCAGTTTTCATGCAGTTAAGGTGTGAAGAATGTTAAAAATGTTAATAAATTAAGATTAACATGTTTATTAAGAGATTTGTGTCGAAATTTGTGTTTTTTTTGAAAATTTTGAAATGTACAAAAATATTGCCCAATGTCGGCCGATACCGGTATGCGATCGGCAAAATATCGGCAACGAATACTAGTTTATATGTACTAAAACTATTGCATTTTCATGTTCTGTGAATGCAGGGTCCTAGGTTTAGTAACATTTTAAGTATCATATCAAGTATCCAACAGTAATATGCAAACCCTTGTTCTTGGTCAGTAATTCCCACATTAGTAAAGGAAGAATAATAACAGTCTTGAAGCAAGATAAAAAGGAACTTCACCTGGTTTTCAAAACAGTAAGTGCAGTTTTCAAATGAAGAATGTTAAAAATGTTAATAAATAAAGATTAACATGTTTATTAAGAGATTTGTGTCAAAATATGTGATTTTTTTGCAAACTTTTACATGTGTGAAAATATCAGCCAATTTCGGCCGATATCGATATGCGATCGGCAAAATATCAGCATCGGCAACGAAAAACCGATGTCGGTCGATCACTACCCTGCACTGTCTGTGTTACACACTCCTGGCCCCTGCGTCCTCTGTTAGACCTTTCAACCTGAGAACAACATTTTCTGAATGGCACCCAAACTGGGCGACTGACCACCTGTATTTACAATGCATCAGGCCAGGCTGTCCACACATCACAGGACCTAGAAGCAAATGGAGATCACTGAAGAAGCGGTGTCCAATTCACTGATTTCCATCTTCCAGGGATATCAGTCAGGCATGGTATATACTGTACATAGTTACATTGGTCCAAGCTGGTTCAGTGCAACTATTTAAATACAGTATAGCCATACCTGCCATTCTTCTTTAACCACCTGAGCTCCAGAAAAGTTTACCCCCCTTCATGGCCAGGCCATTTTTTGCTATTCATCTACTTTAGCTTGTAATTGCACGGTCATGCAATTCTGTACCCAAACAATATTTATATCATTTTTTTCACACAAATAGAGATTTCTTTTGATAATATTTGATCACCACTGTTTTTTTTATTTTTTTGCGATAAAAAACTAAAAAAAATATTTTTTACTTTCTGTTATAAAACAAATCTAATAAAAAAATCTCTTCATAAATGTTAGCCAAAATTTATTCTGCTACATGTTTTTGATAAAAAAAAAATTCCAATAAGTGTATATTGATTGGTTTGTGTGATAGTTATAGCACCTACGAACTTTGGTATATGTACTTGAATTTTTATTTACTTATTTTTTATTCTACTAATGAGGCGATCGGCGACTTATATTGGGACTGCAAGTGTGGTAGGCAACCTGACACTAACTTACGCTGTTGGGAACTGACTAACTGCCACTGACATCACCAGTGACATTAATTCAGTGATCAGGGATAATACTAAACACTGTCACTGTACTAATGACACTGGGAAGGGGTTAGCATCTAGGGCGACCAAGGGGTTAAATGTGTGCCTAACTATGTGTATGTGTGTAAAGTGTGCTGCTTTTACTGCTAGATCTCTCAATTACTCATCCCTGCTTTGCAGGAATGAAAAAAACGACAGTTTGCTCCCTCTGTACAGAGCTCTGTGTTGTTTACCAACACAGAGCTCTGGGCTGTGATTGCACACAGCTGATCAGCAGGTCCCAGGCCTTGAAGCATTGGCTGGGACTTTCTGACAGGCACCCACTGTACACAATCACAGTGGGTGCCGGGCAGGGGGTGCACATGTGCGTGTCTTAAATCCCAAAGTATGCATTGATGTACAGATATGTCACTTTGTCTCCAGCGACTGCTCGCCAGCAGTACATTGCAGGCAGGTGGTAGCTAAATGGTTAAGCTCTCCTGACCCCTGCACTCTGTCCATTACACACTCCTGCCCCCTGCACTCTGTGAGTTACACACTTATGTTCTAGAGCAGATTAGTCTCAAGTTTCATATATAACCATACCCCTTTAACTTGTTATAGACCAACCCACACAGATATACTGTGGCAGGACGGCCTTCCTGCACAAAATCACATACCTGTACGTGATTTCGTGCACTTCGTGTGGGGCGCGGCAACCCACTCCTGCTGTGATTGGACAGCCAGGACACGACAATCGTTCTCAGAAGAGACAGGGTTCTGTGAGAGGAGAAGATGGTAAACTTGTGTTCCTGCTAAGCAGGAACATGGATCTCTGTCTTCCCCCAGTCAAAGTATCCCCCCACACAGTGAGAAAGCACTCCCTAGGAGCACATTTAACCCTTTAATTGTCCCCTGGCATTAACCCCTTCCCTGTCAGTGTCATTAGTACAGTGACAGTGCATTTTTTTTAGCACTGATCACTGTATTAGTATCACTGGTCCCCAAGAAGTGTCCGTTATTGTCAGATTGTCCGCCGCAATGTCGCAGTCCCGCTAAAAATCGCTGATCGCTGCTATTATTAATAAAAAAAATTAAATAAATATGTCCCATAGTTTGTAGATGCTAATTGGGGATTTTGTTTACCAACAATATGTAGCAGAATAAATATTGGTCTAAATTGATGAAGAAATTAGATTTTTTACATTTTTGGGGGGAATGTTTTATAGCATAAAGTAAAAAATATATATTTTTTTAATTCAAAATGTATTTTATTCAAAATAAAAATGGCAGAGGTAATCAAATAGCACCAAAAGAAAGCTCTATTTGTGGAAAAAAAAGACATCAATTTTAGTTAGGTACAGCGTCGCACAACCACGCAATTGTTAGTTCAAGTAACGCAGTGCTGTATTGCAAAAATGGCCTGGTCATGAAGGGGGATAAACATTCTGGGGCTGAACTGGTTAAACCACTCTCACTGTTTGGCCACAATTTGGATACACCCACCATTCACCATGGCATGCATGACACATGCATCATTCCACTCAGGGTGCCCAAGGGTGCCCCATACTTGCAGTTTTAGGTTTCCTCCAGCGCTGTTCACGTGAATAGAAGCCTGAATATTTGATTGACCAACATTTCTAAACTCCAAATTTTTCTTTCAACAACTCCTATGTTTTTGGCCAACCAAACAGGGCTGCCTTCACTTTTCTATGTATGTTACTACTCACCATTCAATCTGTATATTGTACATCCTCAAATTAGTAAAGCATATGTAAACCCAAAATCATATATTGTAACATCCAGTTCTTAGATGAGGTGCCTGCATTAATTTTCCTTTTTCAGGCTTTTTTCTTTACTTTTTACTTGGTAATCCTGTGAGATCCATGTAGCCAACCACCTGGGTGGTTACATTCTCTCCTTTATGCTATCTATGAAAGGATCCATGGTTGCCACCCAGGCTGGACCTCCAACATGTCTGCCTCTGTTCATCTTTATTACATTAGGGCTGATGGGATTAGTGGTTTTCCAACGTGACAAGGCCACTGAATTTTAGTGAAGATCAATATATATTTTCTGCACTTGCTGAAAATGTACTTAGCCTGAAAAAAGAAAGCCGATGCAGCCACCACATCCAAGGACAGGTGATGTAAAGAGTATTCCAGCATGTGGCTGGCAGGAGGACACAGCCCAGACTCACAGGATGCTGGAATTTTGTTCAAACCCCAGGACAGCCTCACAAAATCCGAGACTGTTGGGAGGCTTGAGTGCTGAGACGGCATGAAATGCATTGACTCCTCCTTCGGCCAACAAAGTGTATTTCTGTTACTACTGAAGATGTCATTACAACAATAAGTGCCAGTTCACATCTATGCGGTTTCAAAATCGCACGACTTTGACAGCTGACACCCTGCACAATTTCATTGCAGCTCGCTTGCGACTTCATTAACAGAAATCAATGCAAGCGGGGAGGAAGTCGCCCCAAAGTAGTGCAGGAAACGTTTTCTAAGTCACTCCGATAAGAATGACTTTGAACTCCCAAGTCGCATGATAAGTTGCGGCAGTGTGAACTGAGCCTTAAGCAGATGATTTTTTTCAGAATGTGGCCATCCAAGCCCCCTGCATTTACTGTATCTACTACTCCAGTACAGAGATCTTGCTGTACAGGCCCTTTAACCCACATGAGGAGCTAGCATATAAAATAATGGGGGGGAAGGGGGGAGCTAGCACAGTGGGAGGGGGGCACAGCAGTAGGGGGGGGGGGGACCAGGGGAGCACACAGGGGCCCAGAGACAGCAGAACACAAGTTAACTGGATAGGAGGAGTGGTGGGGGCAGCATACAGAGGAACCAATCTCCTCCCTTTTCCTCCTGCAGCTACAGGAGGAAAAAAGGAGGACAGTGATTTCTCTACATGCTGCCCCCGCCACCCCTCCTATCCAGGTGTACAGGGGAGCCACACAGGCCCCCTGGAGCATGGGGCCCGGTTGCAATTGCAACCCCTGCAACCCCTGTAGTTACGATCCTGATCAGGAATAAGAATGTTTGGTTGCTACAGATGGCATTGCAATGTCTTGCAGCTTAGTATCTGAGGTTACTGAATAAAGTAGCATTTAAAAAAAAGTTCTCTCAATTTAAATATTGCATACAACGTATATTTCTAATATTTATGTGTCTGTAAAGTGCTAACACTCATAACTTCAAGATGTGACAAGCCTGCTTACTAACCTGAATTGTAGCAATTTATTTTCAAATATACAATGACCTCGTATACTAATACGAGGAGCAATTTTTTGTGCAGGCGTTTTTAGGTTGACAAGTGACCAATGAGAAAAAAAAAAAAACGCCTGTAATCTGCCAAAAAAAGCAGCTCATGTACTTTTTTGAGCAATGGTCGTTTTGCTTAAGGCGACAGGACGCTAAGATGTGAACAGGGGCCATTGAAATGAATGGGATTTGTCCTGCTGGGCATTTTTAGAGATGTGGATTAGAGAAAAAAATTGCCCAAAAACACCTAGATGTGAATAGAACCTAAAGCTTTGCTCATTGCCTTATTTGAAAAGAACGCAAGACCAGGAAGGATGATGAGCTCAAAGTTTAATTTGTTATATGAAATTTAGCTTAACAGGCTACAGAAAAGTTTCAAACATTAACTTTTTTTAGTTAGCAAAACAATTTTGAAACTGATAAGCCCCTTGCTGTTCAAATACTGTCCAACAGATGGAGCAAAAGATGCAACTTTATTGGAAGTTTAACAGCTGCAGTGTTACTGCAATTTTTTTTCTCATCTGCTTCATTGATTTATTCTTCTTTTTTTTGTACGTGATACAAACTAACAACGTTTTTTTTTTTTTTTTTTTTTTTCAGAGATCAAACATAAACTGCTTGTATACTTTGTGTCAGAGTAAAGTTTAAAAGGACGAGATATGTGAAATCTATTTGCTTTTAGCCATAAACAGCACAAGGAGGGCAGTTACATTTAAAGTGCACCTGTGGTCAGAAAAAAATACATAGCCTGCTACACAGGTCATGAGTTCCAACTTAACTCTGACTTCATTGGCTACAAGGGGGTTCCTTGTAAGTGACTAGCAAGTATCAGCATTACTGCCAGGGAGCTGCAATTTTCGGAAGGAAGTCATCAATGGCAGTCAATGTATTTCTCTCTATGCAGGTTTCCTTATTGAAATGTATCCTAGTGGGAACAGCTTTCTAATTAAAAAAAAAAAAAAAAGGATTAACTATTTGCAGGCCTTGGGTGCTCCTACTTTATTCACAGATGGAGACTAGGTAGTCTTCCTCACCTGCTATGGCAACTGTACTGTAAAACATATTTATCAATTAAGGGCTGATTCACACAAGCGTACGTGTATTTTCTGCATTAAAGCAAGGTTCTTTCTGGCAGAGCTAGAAGATCCTGCATAAAATACAGGCCAAAGTACTCACGCTTAAGCCTGTTTATATGTGTTTATGCTCCTACATGTGTAAAATTTGTGATTTGTGTGTAAAATTTACAGCAGTGTTCTACTTTTTTATTTGCAACTAAATGCATTTTCATATGTAGACGCAGCTGTGTGCATGGGCTTATTTATTACTAGAGTGTTGTGTTTAGATGCGTACAAAATTACTCTTCTAAATGCAGCGTTTTGTTCTACCTGTGTAAATGAACTCTAAGACGGCAAATAGTGTTTGCTCACTTGATGAATATGTTGTAACAATTGTTATAATGTACTAGTTCTTTTATGATTCAATAAAGATTTTTATTGAAGTTTCACATGAAGGGTACAGCATAGTAGGTAGAACAGCATTTATAAAGTAAAATGGAGCATGGTTCATAAAAACAAACATAGAACTCTGTAATAAACATTTCCAATCACTGTTTAGATTTTACATATTTTTCCCAGTCCATAATCCTGGACTGGAGTATTGAGGGCTTTTGTAGTCAAATACTCATTTGAGTGATCTTGTGTGTGACCTAATACTGGTTACACTGGAGAAATAGAACTAAAAAGAGGGAGAGGAAAAGAGAAAGAAAGAAAAAGGCAAAGGAAAGACAACAATATGCATTTTGCTTAGTCAATCTATTGTTAGAGGTTTGTCAGGCAACAAGTAATAAATAAAACAGCACTATTTTATGTACTTATATATTTTGGAGGACCCATGCTGACCATCTGGCATTAAAGGATTTCAGAGTCTGGAGGTTACAGGCAATTGTTCTTTCGTAGTGATATTGGGTTTTTATCCTATTGATTACATCAGATACATTGGGGGCTGAGTTAGTTTTCCACTTTGCTGTCAATGTTAGCTCAGAGGCTATCAGGATGTGAAATACTATGGTTCTGTGGTGGGGAGGGAATCTACTAATATCTAAGTTGAGAATTGCTAAGTGTGGGGAGGCTTTGGTAAGTATACCCGTTGATTTCAAAATATATTCAAATCTATCTCCACTATTGATGGCATTAATATGGTTGTACTGGCACACTATACCATATTTTATGGGAATGCAAATGTGTAACAACCTTCTGGAGAGGGATATCCCTCTTCAGAAGCTTGTAACGCATTTGCATTGCGATAAAATATTGTATAGTGTGCCAGTACGACCACAATTAGATTTGGATATATTTTAAAGAGCTTAAAGCGGAGTTCCGGCTACAAAATCGACATAGTCGATTTTGGGCCATCCGTTTGCTTTTGGTTACCTGATAAATAAATGGATAGTGTGAGGGATTAGCTCGGTGGCGGGTGTGGATGACCCCTTGGGGGGTGCGTTTTCCCAGAGAGGTAGCCGACAAGTGCTTGCAAACAAACAGTGTGGTTTATTAAATGGTGTTTTCTTCACCAGGCTGTAATGCAGCAAAACATCCAAAATAAAATAAAACAGAAAATAAATCCTTGCCTCTGTGGGCGGCTACCTTCTCACAACTGGAACCTGCCTAAGTGTCTGTCTCCAACCTACCGTCGGGCAGACTTCCTTGTCCTACAGCGGACCTATAGCTTCACAGGGCAACACAGTCCTTTTGTTTCTTTCACACAGAAACACTTCGTCTTCTCACCTTTGAGACGTATTCACCCTTGGTTACCGTCCCGGGCACACATCACTCCGGGGGGTCTTCTCCCAGGCCCACACATCCTGTCGGGAGGCACACGCTGACTGTCCTCCTGCTCCCAGCCCACATGGCTTCAGGATGCAGCTTCTGGAGGCAGCAAACAATAGGAATTTCTCTGAACAAATTATAGAGCCTTAACTCCCTCATTCTGAACAGGTGAAGGCCTTTCAACTTCCTGCTGGCTAGCTCTGTAGCCAACACCCTAAATTAATTAATGGACTTTCTAAATCAGGTAGAAATGTATCTCCTTCCTGTGACTACATTCCCAGATTTAGCTGACTTCCTGTTACATACCCCCCCCTCTTGTTTCAACCCTAGGGTTGGGACACAGATTTCCAGGCACGCATGTGTCAAGCACTGCTGACTCACTGATAAGCCTCCTATTATCCTCAAGCTTCCGGATGAAACTGTTTTGTCATCTTCATTGACGGATTTCTCATAAATGCCACACAGTTTGTCTCTCATCTCATATACACATTCTTCAACTGCATTTTTGGCATCATTTCGCTCCTTCTCGTTTCTGTCATCTTCATTGACAGCTTTCTCATAAATGTCAGACAGCTTGTCCCTCATAACCGTCTGTCCAATCCACCATGGAGGACCGTGATCCATAGGCAACTCAATTGGGCTAGTCTTAATGTCTTCAACATTCTTAAGACGCCTCTCTCTGCAATCCATAAATGTTTTCCACAAAACTTTGAGAACCTTTGCTTCACTAAGCTTTGTTCCAAGTAGGGACTCTTGACATCCCTCTGTGACTTGAGTTGCCTCTCCATACATCTGTACACAATCATTGACTTTTTGTTGTAAAAGGGAATGATCTTCCTTCTTGAGCTTTGCTTGCTCTAAGATGCTGTGCAGAGGATTTTCCAATTGAGACAACAGGCTGTCACACATTTCTTCAAAGTGACCCCTGTTCCTTTTCCCAGAGATATCAATATCATTCACCAAACATTTCATATTCATAGGCAGATCTGAAGCATTTGCACTCATCAACTTCTTAAACTTTTCGCCCTCCTGAGCGAGTCGCAGTAAAGGCCTACTATTTGATTTGATATTCAGTTTATATTTCTTGCCAAACTCTTCACAGAAGAAGCCAACCAGAACATCATCAACTTTCCTTCCACCAACATAGGGGTCAAAGGCAACAACACAGTTGAACCCAGCGATCTGGGTGGTATCCATTATAGACCTCCTCTCTGCATCAGTGAAGAAGCATGGAACTGCAACACATTCTTTTACAGGTTTCTTCAATGCACTTTCTGCTGAACTATTTGACCGCTCAAAGTCACCTGGTTCCTTTTCTCTATCTGAATTCCACATGGAATGCATCTCAAGATCACGATCAAACTTCTGCCACCCGTCTTTCACCAGTTCCATTTTGGAAACACTCCCTGAAAGGCACTTATTCATTTGCTTCACGTTTTCACCAACAGCCTTAGTTTTCTCCACTAGGTGGCGTTTGCTTTTTTCTCCCAGATTTATATCACTTGCTTTAGTTTTCTCCGCTTTAGTTTTCTCCACTAGGTTTTCAGCCTGAACTGAGAAATCATCACATTTCTTACACAGCTCCTTTGTTTGCTGAAGTTCTAATGATACATTTTCCAATGCTTGAAGTTTTTGAAGGAACGGTTTATTCCAAAGGGGTGATTCAAGCCACATGTCATCACATTTCTGAGGCTCACTCAGGACAGACCCCAAAACACTGATCCTTTTAAAAACTGCATCAGGCACACTATCCCCTCTTTGGGACAGATCCTCTGTTGCCTGGAATTCCTCTTCCAGTTCCTGCAACGGAATCTTCATCTCTTCTACTTGCTGTTCTAAGGCTCGCTTAGACTTTTCTAGCTCCTGAACGCTTTTCACAACATCATCCTTGGAGCTGACCAATTCTTCCATTTCTGTACGCAGCTGTTTAACACTTTCTAGTTCAGCCTTACACTCTAGAGCTTCCTCCAAAGAGCGAGCCAAGAACAGGGCTTTGCTCTCGTTATCACGCACCTCCGTTTCTGCACGTGCGCGTTCTTCTGCATATTTTGCAGACACAGTCTTCTCTTCACCAAGCATCTGATCAAACTTCTTTTTCACATCTTCAACACACTGTAATGAACCAACACTTTCTTCCATGCGTTTTTTCATATCCGCTATCTGAGCTTGCAATGTTGCGACTTGCTCTGATAGGTTTTTCTTTGCTTCCGCCTCCTCTTTTACTTGTTCCAGGAAGCCATTTTTCTCATCTTCCATTTGTTTGAGCTTTGTGCTAAAACTCAGCCTTTGACACCTCTCTTCCTGTAAGAGTTCCTGCGTGTCTTGCAGCTGCGATTCCAAGATAGAAAAATCTTCCGCAATTTCTCTAGATTTGCTGTCTGCTTGAGAAAGCTGATTTGTAACATTGTCCAACTCAACCTGCAGTCGGTTTGCCTTCTCTGACAGCTTAGCACACAATCGGTCACCTTCTGACACCTTGACTTGCGATTCCAGAAGCTGTGCCTCTACTTTTTCCCTCTTATGTTCACAATCCCCTTTTCCCTGCATAAGAGCCTTCACCTCATTGGCTAGCATCTGGGAATAAGAATGTAATTCTGCCACACAGGCTTCTTTCTCCTTTAACTGCTGCTGGACACGTTGGGCTTCCCCTTTCCAACTTTCACAGTCCGCACGCCATTCATTTACCACATTGCTCAAAGTAGTGAGCTCATACACAGTACTCAGTAATTTAGCCTCTCTTTCACTTTTCTCGTTGTCGCTGAGAGACAATGTCGTTTTCAGAGCGACATTCTGTTCCTGCGACTCCTGCAGGTCTATTTTTGTAACTTCCAAACACTGAAGACTTTTTTCCAGCTGATTACGCAACTCCAACATTTCACACATACTTTGCTTCTGCAAAGTCTGAATTTCAATTTCCTTTTCCATGAGGATGGTATCTTTCTCCTTTATAGTGTCTTGACATTTTTGCAACTCGACCAAAAGAAGAGCAGTGGATTCTTCCCACTGTAACACATGAGACTTGAGTAGTTCATTCATTTCCTGCAAGTTTCTATGCTCCATTTTAAGCAATTCCAAGGCTTGTTCCTTTTCTTCCATTTTCCGTTGCAAGGCATCCAACTCAGCCCTGCACACATACTCGGTTTCCTCCAAACCGATGGCCTCCATTGGCTGCTGGCGTCTCTGTTTCCAGCCTGCCATGCTCTCTTGATGAGCCTTTTGTTGAGCTGCAAAGCTCTGCTGAAAATCCGCATTTGCCTGCTGTTGAGCTGCATTTGATATAATCAGATGTTTCAACATCTCCTCCATTTTGAGTTTACTTTTCATCTGAGCACACTGCGTCTCCATAGCGGTTTCATCAGTGTTGCTAGGGACAACAACCTTCCTCTTTAGTAGACTCTCTTTAGGCATGGATGGGGCTGGTTCAGACGGCAACATCCCCTCCATCCATAGAATCCGGTCTCTCATTTCATCTATCTTTGCATTCTTCAGGCGTTTTGAACGCCCCATCTTCAATAACTCCACAAACAAATTTTTCACAGTCCAGCAAAAAATTTTCAGACCACTGTCTCTTTAACACATGTAGTTTTTCTCTCTCTCTTGCAAGATCTCTTTTCCTGCACACACAGTTTGTGCAGTCACTTGCACCAGACACAACAAAGTTCAAATAATTTTGAGACCGCTGTCTCTTTAAAACACTTTTTTTTTTTTTTTTTTTTTTTTTTTTTTCTGTCAGGATCTTCTCTCCTGCACACATAGATTGTGCAATCTCATGCACCAGACAAAGTTCATCAAACATATGCACTCCATTGCAGGGATCTCTGCTTATGCCCACTGCATACCTCCACCATATGTGAGGGATTAGCTCGGTGGCGGGTGTGGATGACCCCTTGGGGGGTGCGTTTTCCCAGAGAGGTAGCCGACAAGTGCTTGCAAACAAACAGTGTGGTTTATTAAATGGTGTTTTCTTCACCAGGCTGTAATGCAGCAAAACATCCAAAATAAAATAAAACAGAAAATAAATCCTTGCCTCTGTGGGCGGCTACCTTCTCACAACTGGAACCTGCCTAAGTGTCTGTCTCCAACCTACCGTCGGGCAGACTTCCTTGTCCTACAGCGGACCTATAGCTTCACAGGGCAACACAGTCCTTTTGTTTCTTTCACACAGAAACACTTCGTCTTCTCACCTTTGAGACGTATTCACCCTTGGTTACCGTCCCGGGCACACATCACTCCGGGGGGTCTTCTCCCAGGCCCACACATCCTGTCGGGAGGCACACGCTGACTGTCCTCCTGCTCCCAGCCCACATGGCTTCAGGATGCAGCTTCTGGAGGCAGCAAACAATAGGAATTTCTCTGAACAAATTATAGAGCCTTAACTCCCTCATTCTGAACAGGTGAAGGCCTTTCAACTTCCTGCTGGCTAGCTCTGTAGCCAACACCCTAAATTAATTAATGGACTTTCTAAATCAGGTAGAAATGTATCTCCTTCCTGTGACTACATTCCCAGATTTAGCTGACTTCCTGTTACAATAGTTACAATTTATTTTTTGTTTACTTACCTTGTTATTGAAGAAAAATATATTCACCTTTTTTCCACTTCCTCACTCTGTGGCTGCGGCCGGCGCCGTCACTTCCACTTTGCATTGATTCCTGGTAGCTGAACGTCATCGCTCCCAGGAATCAATGCGCCTGCACTGGCCCCGCTCGTCAGTTCCAGTGTGGGCGAGTCATTCCCTGCTAAAAAGTTTCTGGGCATGCCCAGAAGCTGTGGAGGGATGACACGCGCACCGGAAGTGATGAGCGGGGCTGGTGCAGGCGCATTCTGGGAGAAGAGGACACGGAAGAGGACGTAGGAGAGGACACGCTGGCTTCAGCTGCCCACATCTGAGATGACAGCGCTGGAGAAGAAATTTTCAAGGTAAGTATTTCTTCTAAAAGGTAAGTGCGACCCGGGACAGTACAGAGGCTATCAATTGTGGAATGTACTAGCCCTGACTGTCCCGGGGGTATTTTTATTGAAAAAATATTTTCGTGGCCGGAACTCCACTTTAAGGGGGGTTAAATATCCCTTATGTAAAATTTTAAGCACCGTGTTTCAGTGACCAATACAGTGTGATAGTAGGAAGTTGCACCTTATAGAACTATCACAGCTAAGTATGAAGCTAGCGTTTGCTGTCTCTTTAGGGTATTGATGGTTATTGTAAAAACATGAAATCGCACCTTTGATATGGAATTTAGTAGTCAGATAGTTCCAAAGCTCTGCATCTAGTTTAATAGATGAGGAGGGGTGTTTCTTATGGAATGACATAAGTTGGAGCAATTGATAAGTACGTGCCCCGTTTGGGTCTTGGAAGAGTTTGGTTAATGAATTATATCTTTTTTGCACACAATGATTAACCTGGAGGGACGGAATTAGATATTTATATGCTGTTAGTGGAATGGGTATAATAATGGGGGGATTGGCGATTGGGGTGGAGTGGGTTATATACCTCCAAGCTACTATTGTTTCTTGAATAGAGGGGAGAATGGGGAGTTGGACAGGGCAGTCTAATGTACTGGCTAATAGTAGCGATTGAAGGTTACATTTACCTATTTCAGCTTGTTCAATCTGTACCCATAGTTTCTCTGATTTCGGGTTAAACCATTCCTTAAGCTGATCTAAAACAGCAGTTCTATGGTAAGTCCATAATACTGGGAGACCTACTCCTCTCACTGATTAATGATTAGTTAGAATGCTATAAGGTATTCTGGCTTTTTTTATCTTTCTAGATATACTGTCGTAACATATTTTCCGAGTTCTTAAAGAAGGTTTGGGGTAGTGAAATAGGGATTGGCTGGAAGAGGTACGGAAGTTTAGGTAGGATTAACATTTTGTATGCCGCTATCCTAACCAAGATATTTCAAATGTAGCTATATGGGTTAGGTCACATTTGAATATCTAAGAGCAAGTCACGTTTGATATCTTGCTAGTGGGGGTTGTCAGTGTAATACAGAGCTTTTCATCCATTCATACGAGAATTGTGTTTGTAAAGATCTACTAGCTCGTTTGGAGATATTGATTGGTAGCATTGATGATTTAGTTACATTCACTTCATAATATGAAACTGCACTGAAGTGGTCGCGTTCTCTCTGTACCTCTACCAAGGAAGAAGCTGAATCAGTCAATGTAAAAATTACATCAAGGAAGTATAAATTGATCCGCACATAATAATAATTATTATCAATATAAAGTTAAAGCAACTTTAGAAGTGAAAAAAATGTTGTTGTTTTTTTTCTACCCAGACAGGTACATTTCTACCCAGATAGAAAAAAAAAAAGTATTTTTCTGTACTTGCAGTAACTTTAAAGAGAAAATCCATGGAAAACATGCTTGTGTTGCAGAGATGTATTGCATGTGTAGTGCTGACCCCTGCAGGAGCCACTGGTGATGATGAGTACTCTGTTCTGCCACAACTTTTAAAGCTACTCTGTCACCACTGACACATCTGGTTATAGGTTGAATGCTGCTCCCATATGTGTAGCGTTAGTGTTAGGAACGCTCCCAATGATGTGCTGTCATGAGTCTGCCATCTAAAGGGTTAACCTAGTGGAGACTAATTGCAGTAATTGGCAACAGGCTGCCTTATTTAAACACCTCAGCAGCACTGTGTCTTTGCTGTCTTGTCTGCAGCTCCTCCGGTGTTCCTGAAACCTGTGTCCTATTACCTGCTTGATACCCGTTTTTGACCTTTGGCTTGTTCCTGACCTCGTTGACCTGCTGCCTATCCTGACCCTCGGCTTGTTTGACCATTCTCTCGGATCTCCCTTGTCTGCTTATCTACCTTCGGACCTTGACTGGTTTTCCCCTTGGTGGGGCGACCCTGAGGACCGCAACCTGGAATTCACACGCAGCGAAGTCCATCCTCACCACTAGAGGCTCTGGCGAAAACCGGTGGATACTTAGATTCAGCACCTCAGGTTAGCCTGTGTCAATTACCTTGGGGGTTCCCATCTAAGCTCCGTCCTCTGGCACACGTGGGGCCTTCCTCTGCCATCAGGCTACCATTTGTATCCCTAGCAGTTAGCATGCCACAACTCTAATACACTACACAGGAAATAGGCCAAGCAACTGGTGGTAGATTAAACGGATGTATTGAAGCAATGCAGTTAAACTATGCATAAATCATTCAATAGGCAAATAACCAGATTCAAGAATGCTGTACCAGGTAAAGTGGACCTTAACCCATAAGATGGTAATCATCTTAACTATAGCAATGTTAAACAAAGTTATAACCAGTGCAAGCAGATTTAAAGTATCATCCTTGACTAACCCAGAAATAGGGAAAGGGTCTTTGCGTGCAACACTATACTTACAGTCCTTATAGAGGGTGGGCATATGTGTTTCCGACAGAGGGGTAACCCTGGATTTAATAGCAAAGTACCTGCCACCTAGATCCTAGTGTTGGCCGCCTTTCATTGGGGCCCTTCTGAGGGTGGTGCATGTGCGGATGGGGGAGGTAGTGGGGGCCACTCATGTCAGCAGTAAAAGAAAGGAGAGAGGATCACAGCCTGATACACAGTTCCTAGTGGGGCGGTGGGGTGGGTGGGAAAGTCCCGGTTCTGCACAGGCAGCCAGCAGCACAGTGGTGGGGGGTGAGTGAGGAGAGTGGGCACAGGCACTGCTCCTTACATATTTTTTATTTTGACATGCACTTAATTATTTGCTGCAAATTTGTTTCTTGTCCACTGCAGGGAAAGAGATAAAAGAGTTGCTTGCTAACATTTAGTGATTTTAAGAACTCTCTATTTTCAAATACTAACCTGAATTTCTTGTTAGGCTGGAGTAATCGTTTAAACTAGGAGAGAGGACAATCATCCCTCTATGGTGCCCAGAAATTTCATAGGAAGGTTGAATGTGCAAATGTTCTTTCACTGCCTTAAGGCATTCACGTTGTGTGTCTTGCTTATAAACATATACTGTATGTATCGTGTTTAGTCAATGGAGAGGGGAAGAGTCTAAAAGGAAAGCAGCACTGGCAGACACTGCTGGCACCGCTTATCACGCTTATGGAGGAACAAAAGGGATTTTCAAACCCACCAAACCAATTGTTCCTCCCAAGAGAGGTTGGCATGTAGTCAGGCATTGGATTTACACATTAGGCATGAAATATCAAGGGCTGAAAACAGCCAGTATATGTAAATTCAATCATAGCCAAAAATATTGTCACCCCTACATTTCTGTCAGATAATGCACCACTTCGCCCAGCAATTTGTTGCAATTACAAATGTTTATGCATTCTCATGTTTATTTCTTTTATTTGTATAGGTATGACACAAAAAAGTGGAGAAACAAAAAGCCAAATCTGACACATTCCACGCAAAAAATAAAAAATGGACTGAACAAAATTATCGGCACCCTCAATTTAATATTTGGTAGCCCACCCCTTGGAAAAAATAACTGAAATCAAACATTGTCTGTAACCATCAATAAGTTACTTACACCTCTTTACTGGAAGTTTAGACTACTCTTCTTTTGCCAACTGCTCCAGGTCTCTCAGTTTGTAGGGGTTCCTTTTTCCAACTGCTGTTTTGAGATCTCTCCACAGGTGCTCTATGGGAATTAGATCTGGACTCTCTGGTGCTTTGTCCTCAACCACTTCTGGGTGCTTTTTGATGTGTGCTTTGGGCCATTGTCTTGCTTTAATATCCATGACTTCTGACAGAGACCCAATTTTCTGACACTGGGCCCTACATTGCACCCCAGAATTCTTTTGGTAGTCTTCAGATTTCATAATGCCATGCACACGGTCAAGACATCCAGTGCCTGAAGAAGCAAAGCATGTTTGACTGTAGGGACTGTTTTCTTTGCTTTAAAGACCTAATTTCTTTTTCTGAAAACAGAAAAATTATGAGCTTTACCAAAAAGATGACATTTTGTTTCATCTGTCCATAGCACATTCTCCCAAAAAGATTTTGGCTTCCTCAGGTAAGTTTTGGCAGAGTCTTTGATCAATTTTTCTCTTTCGTTCCACATCCAGGGAGATTAGCTACAGTGCCATGGGCTGTAAACGTCTTGACAATGTCATGCACAGTGGACACAGCAACATTAAGATCTCTGAAGATGAACTTGTAACCTTGAGATTGTCCATGCTTTTCCACATTTTTTGTTCTCAAATCCTCATACAATTCTTTGCTGCTCTTTCTCTTATCCATGCTTCTGTGGCACACAGAGAAACAGAAAGGTTGAGTCCATTTTAACCATTTTAACTGGTTGCAGGTGTGATTTCTATATTGTCCGCACCTGTTAATTGATACAGGTGAGTTTAATTACAAATTACAGGAGCATCATAAACTTGGAATGCAATTATTTCTTACAGTTTTGAGAAGGTGCAAATAATTTAATCTAATCAATTTTTGGAGTTTTAATGTGGCATGTGTCAGATTTGGCTTTTTGTTTCCCCACGTTTTTCTGTCATACTAATACAAACAAAAGAAATAAACATGAGAATGCCTAAACATTTTTCATTGCAACAATTTTCTGGGCGAAGAAGTGCATTATTTGAAAGAAATTCAGGGGTGCCAATATTTTCTGCCCTGATTATATGATCTTATGCCTATGGGTAGGTTTGAGCAGTGGTGTAGGAACAGGGGTTGCAACTCCAACCCCCTACTGTTCACCCAGGAAAACTGTGATCAAAAACTCCCTTCTACGTGTAATCTACATTAGGGACCAATTTCTCTGTTTTTCTGAATTTTACTGAACAAAAGGGAATTTCCAGTAAAAATGCAGTGTATTTAAAGTGATATCTTTATCCTACTTTATCCCCTACAGTATGTGCTTTCATTTTCATGTGTTTTAAATGGGAAATTACAGATAAGATGTACACGTGTGTTGCCATGCACACCGCAATGCACGTAGGTGTAAATGGGCCCTAAAAGTAAAGCTGGCCATACACTGTTTGAATTTTAGCCAGTTTCTTATGAACCGACCTAAATTCTATCAGTAGGTGACCATTCTGCCCAACATTCATTGAATAAATGTTGAATAAAAAATCAAAGTATGGGAAGATAAATGTTAACCGAACAGTGTCGGCATCCAATCAGAACAAGCCACTGTTTAGGTATTTTGACATCTGCCAGGGCCAACAAACAAAATACAATAGCCACTGCAGAAGATTCGCCCATCCTCACTGTGTAGGTGGATGGAGAAATCCATTATATCTTTAAATACCTGTAAGCATGTGGCCAGATTAAAGACCAACTCCAGGAAATCTCAAAACCTTCCATTGCAGTGGGACTGTGACCACACTGTGGAGGTTAACTGCACATTTCAGTCTAGGGGATGGAAAACCTATTTACTTACCCGTTCCTCAGTTCCCCGGAAGACAGCGCTCCCCATGCTCTCTCAGTGGACTTTTCCTCACCATCCTCACGTCCAGTGAAGGGCTATGGTTCCTTCACCAGTCTTAATTAAATCAGAGAACTTCAGGCTGACAGAGCATGGGGGAAAGAGGCTACAAGGACCAAGGGTTAGGAGACCGGATCACCTCTATATGCTTAATTAGAATTACTAAACTTCAATAAATAAATAAATAAATAAATAAATAAGTAAATCAATAATTAGACACACACCTTCTGTTTTGGATAAAAATATTAAGGCCGCGGCCGTTTATTATTTGTTTCAATAAATATTAAATGAATAAATAACTTTAATACACAGAAATATACATAACACTATAACACACCTGATCACCACGATCCAGGCGGTAATAAATAACATCCAAGAATTTTTTTTATCCATTTAAACAAATAAATAACTTTAATACACAGAAATATACATAACACTATAACACACCTGATCACCACGATCCAGGCGGTAATAAATAACATCCAAGAAATTTTTTTTCCAACATCAGAATATAAAATATATGTCCCCCTTTGCAAAACGCAAAGGTGACCCACAAATAACAAACTTTGGCCGTGACAGCCAAGGGGGGGGGGGGAGGGAGGGGAAAATGAAGTAAGTTCTTCTTTCTTCTCTGTGGTGTACTGAAAATCAGGCGGCAATGAGCCCCCTTAAATAGCCCTAAATGAGGGCCGGTTCAAACCAGCTAGCCCCAAAAGAGCGGCAAAATCAGGCGGGAAGCGGGTCAGAGCCTAAAATCTCCCTAGATACAGGGAAAAACGGGCGGGAAGAGACAGAGGGGCGCCTAAACTGCCAAGTTACAGACCCCTGAGCGGGAAAACATATGCCCTTTGAAACAGCCAGGTCAAAAGTTCACCTGGCCTGTTACCTCACAACCTATACCTATTCTAACCTACTATACCTGATAACCTAATCTGCCCTGTCACTAACCCATAGGGAAATGGAGGGCATATGCATGCCCCATTTCCTTTTATTCCAGCAGCAGAGCCTGCAGGAGTGGTGGATCAGGTAAGTAAAAGTAAGAGAAGCAGGTAACCCATGCATTGCAGGCCTAGACTAACTGCAAGAGAGGATGTTTAGGTTTCCTGAAGTTCCGCTTCAGGGTTTTATGCAAGAAAGAAAAGAAGAGAAGGGCATCAATGGGGTAAAGCACATTTGTTGGACATTCTGGTCCAAAATCTGCCTTGGATTCCATGCACATGTAGTATTGCAGGGCTCTAAAGCAGTCAGTGTTATGTGTAAACAAAATTTGGTACTTTCCAAATCCTTGGCTGCTCATTTTAGCATTAGTACTACCTGTGCCCACAGCCTTCAATCTGCTTCCTGGGAATGTCTGTGTAAGATGTGTAGGTGTGGCTCTGTTTACAGAGAATATGAAAAGGCCTGAAGCTGACGTGGAGTGTAATTAGGCACATTAGAGGATTTCTCTAAGTTGTTTACAGACACTGACAACTGTTTTTCAATTGAAAGCTTTTCATTATAAAGAGATACTTATCATTTATTTTCTTGGGCTGTTCTTCTGTCACTGGGCGTTCTCTTGCACACCTCAATGGAAGCGTAGTATATTTTTCCCGCATGGCCTATAGTCACTACAAGATACAGATTCTCAGGTTGTTGAAGCCAAATAAGATAGATGACCTCACTCTTTCCTTTCCTAGAAATGAAATAATACTGAGCAAACCTGAGTCATTAGAGGCGGGTTTGTGAGGGTCGGTTTTTTTAACCACTTTAGCCCCGGAGGATTTGGCTGCTCAATGACCAGGCCCTATTTTGCAATTCGGCACTGCATACTTTAACGGACAATTGCGCAGTCGTGCGACGCTGTACCCAAAACTTTTTTTCCCACAAATAGAGCTTTCTTTTGGTGGTATCTGATCACCTGTGCGATTTTTATTTTTTGCGCTGTAAACAAAAAAAGAGCGACAATTTTGAAAAAAATGACAATATTTTTCACATTCTTTTATATGAAATTCTCAAAAAAAAAAATGTAAAAATCTAAATGTTTTAACATTTTAGGCCAATTTGTTTTCTGCTACATATTTTTGGTAAAAAAAATTGCAATAGGCGTATTTTGATTGTTTTGCGCAA
Organism: Pelophylax lessonae; assembly: GCF_965119305.1. Lineage (NCBI taxonomy): Eukaryota > Metazoa > Chordata > Amphibia > Anura > Ranidae > Pelophylax > Pelophylax lessonae. The sequence goes on from NC_138774.1 coordinate 154,459,884, forward strand.
AAGTTATTGCGTTTACTAACTACGGGAAAGATTTATGTAATTTTTATAGTTTTTTTTACTAGTAATGGCGGTAATCTGCGATTTTTGTTGCGGGACTGCGACATTGCGGCAGACAGATCGGACCCCTAACTGACATTTTTGACACTTTTGGGGGTACCAGTGACATTACTACAGTAATCAGTGCTAAAAATATGCACTGTTACTGTAAAAATGACACTGGCAGGGAAGGGGTTAACAGTATGTGTGATCAAGGGGTTAAATGTGTCCCTAGGGGCATGATTGTAACTGTCAGGGGGCAAGGCTTGTGAAGTAATCACAGAGACATGTGATCCTATATAGCAGGATCACACAGCTTCTGTGATCACTTCAGGGAGAATGACAGACGGCTGTGTTTACATCAGCCGTCTGTCCTTCTCTCTCAGCTGCAGGAGATAGTGAGTGGCCGGGAGCCATCGGAGGCGCCGGTCACACGCACTGGCTCCCCAGCTAAAAAGCAGGGACGGGAGCACACCGCCTGCAGAGCGCGCTCGCCCCCTAGAGTCTCCTGATTGAGCGACGTAATATTATGTCGCTTTGCCCAGGAGCAGCTGCCTGCCACAGTAAAACTGTGGTGGTCAGTCATTATGTGGTTAATGAACGTCATTTCTGTATACCAATTCAACTGGGAATGACACCTGGTTGGTACTTATCGGTGCCAGCTTGGAAACACTTTTGTCTCTAGTGTTAATAAAGTGGCTGTAAACCCTTACATATACCCAGAAAAGTGACTGGCCTCAGGTGACACACAGAGACAAAACAAATCTTCCTACATAAGTTTTACCTGCTTATTTGAAGTCCTCTCTTCTGTACATCCATTCAATTCAGAATTTATAAAGCTTGTCTGAGCTGTCAGAAAATAGGTTGCAGGGAGCTGAAGATACACTCTGCACAGCTCAGTGAGGAGAGCTCTGACAGCTGATTGGAGGAAAGGAACACACCCCCTTCACACAACACACAGGAATAAAGCTGAGGCTGTCAAATACAGGTGGAGTGCTGGAGATCCATCCCCGGGTCACCTTTTTTCTCTTGGTGCCATAATAACTTGTCAGAAGCGATTCATGCTAGTAGGAGAGAAATAATACTTAGTTCTCTTAAATTAAGAGAAGTACACACTATAGAGCAGGGGTCTTCAAACTATGGCCCTCCAGTTGTTCAGGAACTACAATTACCATCATGCCTAGTCATGTCTGTGAATGTCAGAGTTTTACAATGCCTCGTGGGATGTGTAGTTCTGCAACAGCTGGAGGGCTGTAGTTTGAGGATCCTTGCTATAGAGGGATACTGTATGCTTTGTTCACATTTCATGTCTGAGGTTTACAACCACTTTAATTGAAAAGAGGTCATAGGGCCAGTATTTTTACCAATATTGGTTGCCACATTGAAGCTGAACTCTGAGTTCAGCAAATATTATCCACATACAAGAGTCATGTGAATTCTTACATGATTCTTGGTGTTTTGTGTATTTCTTCCAGATCTGTGCTGTTATTCAGTGTGAAGGCAGCAGATTCCTAGTTCAGCTGCTCTCTAACCTTGAGCTGGGTGACTGCCCCCCCCCCCCCCCCGGCCCCCTGTAGTTCTTTTTTAGGCAGCCCGTAGTGGGTGGAGAATGCTGAGTCTCTCCCACAGATCTTTTTGCACAGCACAGTGATAATGCTAACATAACAAGGCAATATGCTAGTTTGCAAAGACATATGGTGCACACAAAGTTTAATTACTTTATTTTATTTATGGCTATTTAGGAATATGTTGAAAGCAAGTTTTTTGTGTCCATAGTCCAGCTTTACACTACAGTATGTGTAAGGCTAAAACGTTTTATCACGTTTGGATGGGGGGGTGCGTTAGTGGGTTGTGATTCCAGTGAAAGTGTTCAAAAATCCAAAAATCTTACGATTCTCACCAGAGCAAGAATTCGTGCCACTGGAGACACCTTTTCCAGTGACAATGGTTTGAGAGGGGATTTTCCCTAATGTTGGGGACATTTCCTTTCATGCCCCCAGGACAGTGAGAAAAACCTGACAAGGGTTGTAATACTGAAGTGTATTTTTAACGTTACCTCAGTCTGCCTTTGTGGAAGCCTCCTTTCATCCTCTCTAAATCAGTGTTCATACTGGGGGAGAAAGGTGCAGCACTGTTAGCTAATGAGCTTTACTGCATTGCAGAATGTTATGAATCTGACAAATGGAGTATGCTGATTGGAGGAGAGAGTGCACAGATGACTGCATCAGAGATCAGCTTCTGCTTCACTATCCAATCACAGTTCTGACCAAGCTGTATTTCTTGTACATACATACTAATGGTCAGTACTTGGCTATGTTGTCTCGCAGGATGTTTAGATTTAAAAGTGAGCAGAATTACCCATTTTTGGTAGGTTAGACAGTCCAAAAAGTGTATTGGAAGTGCATTGTTTGCCTAAATGTGCACTTTAAATACTATTTAAAAAATGTTATGAGATAGTAAAGTACACAAGGAAGAATTCATTATACAGCTATAAATAGTGAAATCAGAAAAATACAGTATCTCACAAAAGTGAGTACACCCCTCACATTTTTGTAAATATTTTATTATATCTTTTCATGTGACAACACTGAAGAAATGACACTTTGCTACAATGTAAAGTAGTGAGTGTACAGCTTGTATAACAGTGTAAATTTACTGTCCCTCAAAATAACTCAACACACAGCCATTAATGTCTAAACCGCTGGCAACAAAAGTGAGTACACTATTTTCCAGCACTGCCGTAACCCTCTTGGGCATGGAAACCACCAGAACTTCACAGGCTGTCACTGGAGTCCTCTTCCACTCTTCAATGCCAACATCACGGAGCTGGTGGATGTTAGAGACCTTGCGCTCCTCCATCTTCTGTTTGAGGATGCCCCACAGGTGCTCAATAGGGTTTAGGTCTGGAGATTTGCTTGGCCAGTCCATCACCTTTACCCTCAGCTTCTTTAGCAAGGCAGTGGTCATCTTGGAGGTGTGTTTGGGGTTGTTATCACGTTGGAATACTGCCCTGCGGCCCAGTCTCCGAAGGGAGGGGGTCATGCTCTGCTTCAGTATGTCACAGTACATGTTGGCATTCATGGTTCCCTCAATGAACTGTAGCTCCCCAATTCCGACAGCACTCATGCAGCCCCAGACCATGACACATAAAAGTGGGTACTGCTCTCACCTGTAACTGGTCACTGCAGCAAGGAGCATTGGAAAAGCAATGCATATAAAAAAAACAAAGAAATTTCCAAGCTCATCTTACCGACCACCCTGCGACCAACCGAATTGACCTGGCCAACAGTATGCTTCAAAAACAGGGGTTTAGTTGCATACATTTGCAAATACATGCGTAAGCCACAGAGCCCCAACAAGGCACCCCATTTTCTGTGGACCTAATTCTAATATCTGTGATTCTCCAACAATGCAAGCACATGCATTTAGATGGACAGGTGTAGGGCAGATAAATCTGAAGCCCCGGAGGGCTTGTGACATCAGAGGAGCGATGCTGCCCTTCATCGTGCGTACCAGCCATCGCTCCCAGCGGGAACAGAGAGGAAGATCTTGAGATGGCACCAGCATGGGCATCACTGCCCTTACTCCTCCAGATGTCCTTCTTAGGCATTTCATCACCCTACATGCTCCCTCTCACGAACTTTAATGTGGGTTTTTAAATTTATTGCAATTAAACTTTATCATACAGTCTACACTCAGAGGCGCCTTTCTTTGCTTGTTTTCTGTTCTGAGTGGAACCTCTCCTGTTAAACCGCTGTATGGTCTTGGCCAACGTGCTGCAGCTCAGTTTCAGGGTCTTGGCAATATTCTTATAGCCTAAGCCATCTTTATGTAGAGCAACAATTCTTTTTTTCAGATCCTGAGAAAGTTATTTGCCATGAGGTGCCATGTTAAACTTCCAGTGACCAGTATGAGAGAGTGAGAGGGATGACAGCAAATTTAACACACATGCTCCCCATTCACACCTGAGACCTTGTAACACCATCGAGTCACATGACACTGGGGAGGAAAAATAGCTAATTGGGCCCAATTTGAACTTTTTCAGTTAGAGGCATACTCACTTTTGTTGCCAGCAGTTTAGACATTAATGGTTGTGTGTTGAGTTATTTTGAGGGGACAGCAAATTGACACTGTTATACAGGCTGTACACTCACTACTTTACATTGTAGCAAAGTATAATTTCTTCAGTGTTGTCACATGAAAAGATATAATAAAATATTTACAAAAAATGTGAGGTATGTACTCATGTTTGTGAGATACCGTATATGGTGGGAAGTTTCATATGAATAATATACACAGCAGGCATTCCTGGTAGAATTTTCACATTGGTTTTAAAGAATGTTTAATTCAAACTTATTAAATGTGAAATCAGCCTGAGAACACATTAATGATGAACACTTAGCAGAGAGTGGGTAGAAACATCAGCTTCTATGTATTACATCTGCTTGTGCAGATAACACTTAAATTAGATGAATGCCATTAATATACATTTGTTAAAGTCTATTTGATTTATATTAATTGACACTGCCACTGCAAGATGTTATATGAAGTTAATATAGTACCCCTTATCCCCTATGCACACATCCTTTATTACTGTTTACACATTGTAATAAATTATAATTTCTTCTTCACTCAAATCATAAAGCCTTCAAGCACACCATTTAAAGGTAAACACCACTGTCAATAAAATTTAATACAACATATATAATTGTAGCACAATCCATTCTGTAATGTAATGTTATTAAAATTCCTTTACAATTGAAATCTACTGTCAGTTGTGAGTCTCCAAAATTGCCAAAAATGTAAATGTCACCTGTAATGTGGTAAACTTGGAACATTCTCTTTCTGTACATAAGGCCTCAAGAAATCTCATTTCCTGCTCCTTGATAGGCTCACTGCTTTTTTACATAATTATGCACACAGCCAGAAGTCAAATTAAAGGCAATCCCTGCAGCAGATGTTCATTTTGTAAATATATTATTTAGCCCTTCATAAATAAAAAGGCACAGATAATGCTTATTTTGTTTTATTTCAATGACACTGCATCTGAGCACAACAAACCAAAAATGCTTTTTAATTAATTTTTATTATTCAAAGCAAAGGCACCCATCCATCCATGTCTCAATGCTTTATTTTGCTAAGAAATCACTTTATATAACACCCTCTATAATTTCTGGCCATGGCCAACTTGAGTAAGGGCAAAGAATTCATGTAACATTTGCTTAATGGCATCCATTTTCCCTTAGCTGTGGCATGCAGACAGGAGAGTGTGCTTAACTGAGAAAACCCTTTCTTCCCTCCTCTCCTCCTGAAGACTCCTGGGATGTATGGCATAATTTGCCTAGGTCTGGAAACCAGGGAAAAAAAACAAAAACGTTCCTATCTATTTACTAATATTCGCAGCATAACATTTAAAAATAGTCAGTGTTGATTGAGAGAGTGAAGTTCTGCATTAAGTAAGTGATTGTAAAGACAGACCCTCCACTTTAGCAGTTTGTTCAAGAAAGGACATAAAAAAACAAAAAAGAAACTGCAATAAAGTTTACTAAGATCCTTGTAATGCATATAGTTTACCTGGTGTTTTTGTTTCTTAACAAAGTTAGAATTTGATTTAAAAGACACCTTTTTTGAAGTCCCGTGGTGTTGTAAAACACACTCGAAATTGTAACACCCGGTGCAAAAAAAAAAGAGCACACACAAAAGTGGGAACAAAAAAAAGTACACAGGGTGTACACATGGTCCTCCTCCAAAGAGGAAGGACCCTTGCCCTGATCCCCAGGGGTGCAAAGCTCCTGACAGAGACTGGGGTACTCACTGGCCCACCTAGATGAAACCAGACAGGCTCCACTCTCTGGGAGGACTGCCAAAACAGTCCAACCCAAGTACTGGGTGGGGCTCCCCCAAAGGGAGACCCCATGAGAGAGGGTGAACCAGACCAGAAGGCCATGTCTACCCCCTCCCAAGACTTTTGGGCAAGCCCGAGGTACTAGACCCTACTAATCATACTGCGAGGTAAGTGCATACCGTGCAAGTGACAAGAAACACTCATAAAAAAGGGAGTAAGGAAAAGGGATAAGTGCAAATTGCCTTAGTGTAATACAATGGCAGGCCCTTCGGCCAGGAATCAAAAAAGTTCCTCTGGTCCAAGCCTAAAGGCCCGACCCTAGAGGCAGGTGCGAAAAAAATTGTGATGGCGCAGTGACCTTGGTGCCAATAAAATCAAAGTGAACCCCATACACATTGAGTATTATGGCACCCCTGGGTCACATACACCACGGGCTTCTTTCACAGCCCGGCCTTCAGCCAGACAAATGCAGCCCTATCCCTACCAGGAGGCATCAGAATTTAGACAAGCTTAGGGAGAGCGTTGCCTGCAACTGGGGACAAGCCTTGTGCATAAGGCCAGATTCAACCCAGGAGGAAAAAGGTTCTCCCACCACCATCTCCATTCCTTACCAACCTACTTCAGAAGGGATACTCACCAGCGCCCCACACTACAAGAGGGGGCCCCTTCTAAAACTGATAAGAACAGATAATACTCTAATTCTTAGCCAAAAGGCCCGAGAAGCGATTGTTGTCTACACCTTCATAATGGAATTTAATCTAGCGATACAGTCATCGACTGAAGGCATTGATGGCCTTTTCCAGTAGAGGGGGATCAAACTTGAACAGTGTTAAATAAGTGGGGAGAAATCTTCTTATAAGTCTTAACTAAAAGGAATGTAGTGTAGTAGACAGAACAAGTGGTCATCTCACAACTGTTCAGAAGCCATATCCCAGATAAAGTTGCATATCTTGGTCCATAAGGCTTTATTTTAGGACAAGCCCACCATATATGAAGGTGGGAGCCTAGCTGGCCAAGAATCTGTCTTTTATTCATAGCCCAGCTCTTGCAAAAACTTTCTTTAAAAAAAAAAATCGCAGATCTACTCGTATTTACTATAAACAAAGCACAGCAATAAACAAACTGATTGTAAATTAACAGACAAACCCCAATAGAGTGTCAAACCTAAGACTGCACAAGTAATTTGTGCAATGTATGTAATGCGCTTAGACCAGTATGCATTGGTTCCGCTGAAATTGGCTAAGTGGTTAGAACTCTTGGCTTGTAGTGGTGGGATTCTACATCCAGTTCCTTTAAAATAAACAAGCACATTTGATTTACTGTAGATCTTGGTGAATTGAAATACATTACACTTACACTTTTTTAGCTTATTCAACATGATTGGCAAATTCTGAATTATCCATGTCATTTTAGATTTGCTGATATGTCAGGTAAATCAGTCCTTTAAAGATCAATTACAGCATTTATTTTTCATACTAAAACCTTAGTTTACTTTTTAATAAACCTGATGCATATGGATTGCAGGCATTCTACTTTATATTGGTGTACAACCCATTTACTCCTGGAGGCAGGTAGAGTACCCCCAGAGACACGGTGGGCTAGGATTTCCCTCCAGGGCTGAATCCATGGCCTAAAATGGGGGGCTGAGAAACCATTGAGCCCCAGTCACCTTTATGTTTTTTAAGAGATTTTGTTACTTATCATACAAGATAAGGGGGATAAGGCTGCAGGTATCCCAAGCAACAATTAAAGACTTCCAGATCCATATACAACTAAAGAGCCTTTAAGCTGATCCTAACAAAACAGTAGATAACACCTCCGGATGACTTTTCCCTGTACTTGTTCTCATGCTTCTGTGTATCCTTTCAGACCTCTATGCATACTCCCAAGAGAGACACCAGGCTCTTCCAAGAAAACCACCCTCTTCCAGTAATTTTTTTCCTCCAGCAAGGTCCTCCTCCTGGGTCTTTGTCTTGGTTATCTTCTTCCTCAACTATGCTTCTGAGGAACACTTTTGGCCTAACTCCCAGCACAGAGAACACGCCTCACACAGGCTCATACAAGCTATAGTCCTAGCAATTCAGATCAATCAACAGCACCTGCCCAGGCCTTAGACCAGGGTAAGAGAGAGCTCAAAAGGTCCACCCTAAATATTTATGTTCTCCCTCAACATGCACCAGTAGCAATACACTTCCTGCTGGTTTTCTACAGGAAACATAAATACTCATAACTCTGCATCACGGTGGCATCTCATACTATTTCTGGGGGTACCAGTGACACCTACTGGCAGTAAAGAGAAGCTACAGCAACACTGAGCTAGGGGAAAATCAAGTGAAGAAATAAACTACAATTCAGCCTGGGCTAACTACCATCCATTTAAGCCAAATTTAAATACTACTACACTGTTTAGGATAGGGTAGCAACACAAGAAAAGGGCAATCATTTTTAATCAGAGATTTTCTACTCTTGCACAGTTATTAGCCTGCACTCGCTGATTATAGCTGGAGCCATTTTAACCATAAGGCACCTGTACAGTAGGGCTCAAGGGCTCAACATCAAGTCCCATAATTTACAAACTTTAAATAGTTTTTTTTCCCTGGTGTGGCCATAGAGAACATTTTCAGTAAATCCTGTAAAATAACAGTGAAAAAAAAAAGTGCATGAATGGCCCTGACAAGCTGTAGGTGATGAGTCAACATAAAACAATTTTCTCTTTCTTTTGTTTGTTTGTCTATAGAGATAAATACTATAGTAGATCCCCACATAAAATAGACAGAATGATGCCTCGAACAGCACATTCTTGCTTTAGTTTTTGTAAAAAATAATTATGTGATGGGTTGGAGCCTGCACAAAGCAGTGTTATCGTTCATGTGTGCCTAAGGCAGCATGATGTCTACTTACAGGACAGATTATTATTATACAGGATTTATATAGCGCCAACATTTTGCGCAGCACCTTTCAATATAAAGGGAGATAGTAAGTTACAATACAAGAGGGTTAGGAGAGCCCTGCTCATGAGAGCTTACAATCCAATAGGATGAGACAATTGATACAAAAGTAAAAGGTAATAACTGTGGGAGGATGAACTGATGGAAGAGGTAGAGAGTTCAAGAGGATGGGAGAGGCTCTGGAGAAATTTTGGAGACAAGCATGAGAGAGACAAGAGAGCTAGAGAGCAGAATGTCTTGGGAGGAGTGGAGAGGACAGATGGGTGATAGTTGAAGACAAAATTGGAGATGTAGCTTGGGGCAGAGTTGTGAATAGCTTTGTATTTTGTTGTTATTATTTTAAATATAATTTGCTGGGCAATTGGAAGCCTGTAGAGGGATTGGCAGAGAGAGGTGGCAGACACTGAGCAGTTGGTAAGGTAGATGAGTCTAACATCAGCATTCATGATAGACTAAATAAAGGATAGCCTATATAGGAGTAGGCCTATTAGAAGGGAATTAAAATAATCAAGTAGAGAGATAATAAGGGAGTGATTGAGTAGTTTGGTGGTTTCATTAGTAAAAAGGAGCACTATTTAGAGATATTACGGAGGTGACGTTTACAAGCTTTTTACAATGATTGGATTTGAGACCAAAAGGAGAGGTCAGAGTCTAGAATTAGACATAGTACCCTGGCGTGAGGGAAGGGACTAATAGTTGTATTATTAATCTTTGTGGAAAAGTCAGGGAGGAGCACATGAATACGGGGATATTACAAGCCCGGTTTTAGAACGAGTTTAGTTTGAGAAAGTGGTGTGACAACCATGCTAATATGTCAGTTAGGAAGTTAGTAATTCAAGATGAGACGGAAGGAGTGAGGTGAAGAGTAAAGCAAATGATTTGGGTGTCATCAGTGTAGAGTTGGTATTGAAAGCCGTGGGGGATTATTAAGTGACCAAGAGAGGAGGTGTAGATAAAGAAGAGAAGGGATCAATAGAGCCTTGGGAGACCCCTACAGAAAGAGGGAGTGGAGAAGAGGAACTAGAGTTGAAGGTAACACTGAAGGAATGCTGTTAGAGATAGGAGATAAACCAGAAAAAAAGCAGAATCTTGGAGGCTAAGGGAATGGGGTTTATTGAGGAGGAGCAGGTGGTCAACAGTATCAAAGGCTAAAGAAATGTCTAGTAGTATGTAGTAGTGGCTGTTGGTTTTAGCAGTTAGTAAATTGTTAGTGAGTTTTAGTAGGGCAGATTCAGTGGAGTTCTGTGAGCAAAAGCCAGACTGTAAGGGGTCAAGAAGGTGGTTTTCAATGAGGTAGGAGCTCAGACAGTTATGGACTAAGCATTCTAAAAGTTTAGAGGTGAATGGGAGCAAGGAGGTAGGTATTACATTTTCAAGTTGGTGGGGTCCAGTGAAGGCTTTTTAAGTATGGGGGTGATCTGTGCATGCTTTAGAGGGGAAAGGCAGGTGCCAGTAGAGAGGGAGGGATTGAAAAGGTTAGCAAGAGAGAGCATATGATGGAAGAAGAGGGTGACCATAGAAATTGTGAGGGAACAGGATCAAGGGGACAATTGGTTAGGTGGGAATCTGGGAAACGTTTGGTAACTGTAAGAAGAGGTTTTGTCAGACAGGCTCTGGCAGAAGATGAGTTAAACTCACAGGCTAATCCTGGCTCCACCCTTCTCATCAAGGAAGAGCACTATTTAAGCTGGATCAGCACACAGGTTCAGTGCTGCTTTGTCTTCAGCCTTGTTGACTTGAACCTGCTACCTGTATCCTGTTTACCAGTACCAGACCCGGCTTGTCCTGACTATCCTCTGCTCTCCGCCTGCACCGACCTCGGCTTGTCCCTTGACCTCCGCTCCAGTCTGTTCCTTCTGGCTCCTGTATGACCGTTTGGCTTCTGACCCGGCTTGTCTCACTACGCTCCTGCTACCAGCACCAGTTGCCTGCATACCTGCTCTGGACCTACCCGGCTATCCCTGTCTGTGGACATCAGCCTGCTTCCAGCTACATCAGGCACTCGTGCTACTCTATACTCGGCACCTCCTGTCTGCACTATCAGGGGTCCCCAGTCAGAGGCGTAAGAGAGGCCTTCCTCACCGTTCAGGCTCACCTCCAGGTACGTGATAGTACAAAGCAGCCAATGTCAGAGCCTGAACGAGGAACCTCTCCAATGGACGAATTATGCCATCACCTGGCAGCACTTACACAGTCTGTCAAGGACCTGCAAGAGGGTTATAACCGACTTGAGGGACGTGTCCAGTCATTAACCTTGTCATCTCCTGCAGCTCCTGCATCTCCTGCTCCTGGAGGATCTTCTGCCTCACCGGCTGTAATGTTTTTGCCACCTGAACCCCGGGTACCAACCCCGGAAAGGTTTTCAGGCGATCGCAGCAAATTTAGATCCTTCCATAATGCCTGTGAGCTATACTTTGCCCTACAGCCCCGTACCTTCTCCCTGGAGGCTACCAAAGTAGGCTATGTTATTTCTCTTCTGCAAGGAGAACCCCAGTCCTGGGCCCACCGTCTACTTGAACATAAGGATCCTTGCCTATCAAATCTGAACTTATTCTTCGGAGCTATGGCTGAGTTGTATGAGGACCCTCAGAAGACCAATACTGCCGAAGCGGCCCTTCATACCCTTCAGCAAGGCCGCAGAACGGCAGAAGATTATGCGTCAGACTTCAGACGCTGGAGTGCTGACACCGATTGGAATGACGCCGCCCTTCGCTATCAATTCCGATTGGGACTTTCCAATCCTCTAAAGGACGAATTGGCCCGTGTGGGGGTGCCAGGTTCTCTGGAAGCTCTAATTAATCTGGCTACCCAAATCGATCGGCGCCTAAGAGAACGCTGTTCAGAAAGGGCTGGTGAGCAACTTCGACCTATGTGGATGATGCCGCGAGTCTACCGCCCTTCAGGGCCTACACCCTCAGTCTCTGCCCCACCTACTGCTGACACTCCAGAGCCGATGCAGCTCGGCATGCTTCGGCCTTCTCTCTCTCTCCAGAAGAACGCCAACGCCGTCGGTTGAACGATCTATGCCTGTACTGCGGAGAGAGTGGACACTATGTGAGATCCTGCCCCGCCAAGAGCCGTAAGTGCTTAACTCTCTCTTCTATCAACCAGGAATCGAGTTCCCATAACTCCTCTCACCTGACTGTCCTTGTCTCCTTACAGCTTCCAGAAGGGGCTATCCGGGTACCCGCCATTATTGACTCTGGAGCCTGTAGCTGCTTCATTGACCAAGAGTTTGCTAACCAACTCAAGGTCCCTTTAAAGCTGAGATCTAATGGAATGGCAATCCATTTGGCAGATGGGTCACGTATAAAATCTGGGCCTGTCACTCAAGAGACTCTTCCCTTACCTGCCACCATATCTGGCAACCACAAGGAACTTCTACGCCTGGATGTTATCACTTCCCCCTTATTTCCTATCATTTTGGGAATGCCATGGCTACAGGCGCACAACCCCTGTATCAACTGGAAAACAGGAGAAATTGAGTTCCTATCCCCTTACTGTCGACAGCTTTGCTTCTTCCAACAACCTCTTCAACCACCTTCACTGCTATGCATGGAGTCTGATGATGAAGTTCGTTCCTCTGTTCCTGTGATCTATCATGACTTTCTAGACGTCTTCAGTAAAAAAGGAGCAGAGACTCTTCCTCCCCACAGACCATACGACTGTCCAATCGAGCTCCTCCCTGGAGCCGAAATACCTTTTGGACGAATTTTTCCCCTCACAGAGCTTGAACTCACAGCTTTAAAGGAGTACATCGATGACAGCCTAAGGAAAGGTTTTATTCGTCCTTCCACGTCCCCGGCAGGAGCAGGGATTTTCTTTGTGGAGAAGAAAGACCACTCTCTCCGACCCTGTGTGGATTATCGGGACTTAAATAAGATCACAATCAAAAACCGTTATCCCTTACCCCTGGTACCAGAACTATTCCAGAGACTTCGTTCTGCTACCGTGTTTACCAAGTTGGATCTACGTGGAGCATATAATCTGGTGCGAATCCGGGAAGGTGACGAGTGGAAGACTGCATTTCGCACTCGTTTTGGGCACTTCGAGTACCTTGTAATGCCCTTCGGACTCTGTAATGCCCCGGCCACCTTCCAGCATTTCATAAATGACATTTTTCGAGACTTTCTGGACTTATTTGTCATTGTATATCTTGATGATATCCTGATCTTTTCTGTTACCTTGGAGGATCATCATGGGCATGTAAGGAGTGTTTTGGCCCGACTTAGGCAACATGGCTTATATGCAAAACCCGAAAAATGTGAGTTTAGCCGACAGGACATTCAATTCTTGGGTCTGGTTCTTTCCACAGAGGGCATGAAGATGGATCCGCAAAAAGTGTCTGCCATTTTAGACTGGCCAGCCCCCACAGACAAGAAAGGGGTACAGCGGTTTGTCGGTTTTGCAAACTTTTATCGGAAATTCATCAAGAACTTTTCTGCAATTATTTCTCCTATCACCTAGTTGACCAGACAGGGTATTCGGTTTCAGTGGACTCCTGAGGCACAAGCCGCTTTTGAAACCCTGAAGACCCTGTTTACCTCCGCACCTGTGCTCTGACATCCTGACCCCGCTCTACCTTATGTCCTGGAGGTAGACGCTTCCGAGTCAGCGGTTGGAGCAGTATTATCCCAACGCCAAGGAGCCAAGGCCCTCTTGCATCCTGTTGCCTTTTTCTCACGTAAACTGTCTCCTGCAGAGAGGAATTACGACGTGGGTGATCGTGAACTCTTGGCAATTAAAGCAGCTCTAGAAGAATGGAGGTACCTTCTAGAAGGAGCAGCTCATCCAATCCTGGTATACACAGACCATAAAAATCTGGAATACCTGCGAGCTGCGAAACGTTTAAGACCACGTCAGGCCAGGTGGGCTCTTTTTTTTTCAAGATTTTCTTTCCACGTTACCTATAGGCCGGGATCAAAGAACACTAAACCTGATGCGCTCTCCCGCATGTTCTGTGAGGTGGAAGAATCTGTGATTCCAGATACGATCCTGTCTTCGGGGAACTTCCTGTTGCTACAAGAAGACTTACTATCCCAAATCAAACAGGCGTCTAGAGGAATGCCACCTCTTCCCGGAGTTACTCTACAAATTAAGGATGGACTTCTTTGGCACAACAATAAAATCTTTATTCCCGAAAGATTCCGGGTCAATATTCTGGGCCTCTGCCACGATCCCACACTCGCTGGTCACTTTGGTATCCACAAGACTACTGAACTGCTCCAGCGTACCTTCTGGTGGCCTAGCCTGGAGAAGGACTGTAGGAAATATGTTGAGACCTGTGTCACCTGCATTCGGAACAAGACAACCAGAACTAAGTCTTGGGGTCTACTCAGACCTTTGCCAATTCCAGACAGGGCCTGGAAAATGATATCCATGGATTTCATTGTGGAACTGCCCCCATCCGAGGGTCACACTACCATCTTTGTAGTCGTAGATCGACTATCCAAGATGGCACATTTCCTGCCAATGAAGGGTACACCATCAGCCGCAGATACTGCCAAAATGTTCATCAAGGAGATTGTAAGATTGCATGGAGTTCCTACTAACATAGTGTCTGATCGTGGGGTCCAATTTACCTCCAAGTTTTGGAAATCCCTTTGTGAAAAATTGAGAATTCAACTATCCTTTTCTTCAGCTTACCACCCACAGACCAATGGCCAGACAGAAAGGACTAATCAGACCTTGGAGCAGTATTTACGCTGTTTTTCCTCTTATTCACAGGATGATTGGGTAACGCTGTTACCACTGGCCGAGTTTGCCTACAATAATTCCGAACATTCTGCTATTAAGCAAACCCCGTTCTTTGCCAATTATGGCTACCATCCTTCCTTCCTGGTCACCACAGTTCCCGAAGGGCCTGTTCCTGCTGTCCAGGACACGGTTAATTTTTTTACTTCCAATAACAGATTACTACAGGAAACTATGGCCAAAGCTCAAGAATGTAACAAGAGGTTCTATGACAGAAAGAGAAGAGGAGAACTGATCTTGGAACCTGGTGACAAGGTATGGCTGGCCACAACCAACCTAAAACTAACCTGCCCATCAAGAAAAGTCTTTTAGTCTTTTAAAATCCACCCTGTCTTCCACGTATCATTGCTGAAATCTACATTTCCAGACCCTTTCCCTGGACGGATCAATGGGCCTCCTGAACCCATGCTAATCGATGGAGAAGAGGAATTCGAAGTAGAATCCATTATTGATTGCAGGAAAAGAGGCAACCTAGTCCAATACTTAATTAAATGGAAAGGTTATGGACCTGAAGATAATTCCTGGGAGCCAGTAACCAATATTCATGCAAAGGACCTAATCCAAGCATTCAAACGTAATCACCCTGAGAAACTAGCCCGTTTGGGCATCCGGAGGCTGCCCATTGGGAGGGGGCAATGTAAGAAGAGGTTTTGTCAGACAGGCTCTGGCAGAAGATGAGTTAAACTCACAGGCTAATCCTGGCTCCACCCTTCTCATCAAGGAAGAGCACTATTTAAGCTGGATCAGCACACAGGTTCAGTGCTGCTTTGTCTTCAGCCTTGTTGACTTGAACCTGCTACCTGTATCCTGTTTACCAGTACCAGACCCGGCTTGTCCTGACTATCCTCTGCTCTCCGCCTGCACCGACCTCGGCTTGTCCCTTGACCTCCGCTCCAGTCTGTTCCTTCTGGCTCCTGTATGACCGTTTGGCTTCTGACCCGGCTTGTCTCACTACGCTCCTGCTACCAGCACCAGTTGCCTGCATACCTGCTCTGGACCTACCCGGCTATCCCTGTCTGTGGACATCAGCCTGCTTCCAGCTACATCAGGCACTCGTGCTACTCTATACTCGGCACCTCCTGTCTGCACTATCAGGGGTCCCGAGTCAGAGGCGTAAGAGAGGCCTTCCTCACCGTTCAGGCTCACCTCCAGGTACGTGATAGTAACCTTTTGAGTAGTAGCTGGGTCAAAAGAGGAAAGTATTAAATGTACTGTCAACAGAGTATGTTTAGTGGGGAAGATATCTGTACAGTGGAGATGTCCTCACAAATTGCATCAATCTTCTTTTTGAAGTGATTGGAAATCTCTTGGGTATTGTGTGAGTTAGTGGGTGGAGATGGTGAGGGACAAAGCAGAGAGTTAAAGGTAGAGAAGAGCAAATGAAGACTGGATGACAAGCTATTAATAAGAGTGACAAAGTAGGTTAATTTGGCAGCATGGAGGCATAAACTGCATTTTATGAGGACAGATTTGTAAAGGGTGAAGTCTTGCAGGGATTTATTTTTATTCCACAGTCGCTCAAGAGCATGGCTATGTCTTTAGAGATTACTAGTGTCATCAGTTTTCCAAGGTTGTAGGGGCCTGATTCTGCATGTAGTTAGTGATGCAAGTGTGTCCAGTGAGGATGATACAGATCATATTTAGTGGCACTGTATGGCAAAAATAAAACGATAGAACATGATACATAATAATGAGAAAACATACAGAAGCCCAGTGAATGCACTTTGTCTTTTTCTTTTTTTTTTTAGCTATTGATTTTATTTTTTTTTCCATACGCTTCTCATGTAAGAGGTATAGATAAGAAATGGTGCAAAAACACATTAAAATGCAGAGACATCATACAGTGGTGATCGAAAGTTTGGGCACCCCAGGTAAAAATTTGTATTACTGTGCATAAAGAAGCCAAGGAAAGATGGAAAAATCCCCAAAAGGCATCAAATTACAGATTAAACATTTTTATAATATGTCAACAAAAGTTAGATTATATTTCCATCATTGACACTTTCAAAATTACAGAAAACAAAAAAATGGTGTCTGCAAAAGTTTGGGCACCCTGCAGAATTTCTAGCATGCACTGCCCTCTTTGCAAGGCTGGGACCTGCCAGTGTCATGGATTGTTCTCAATCATCGTCTGGGAAGACCAGGTGATGTCAATCTCAAAGGTTTTAAATGCCCAGACTCATCTGACCTTGCCCCAACAATCAGCACCATGGGATCTTCTAAGCAGTTGTCTAGAAAACTGAAAATAGTTGACGCTCACAAAGCTGGAGAAGGCTATAAGAAGATAGCAAAGCGTTTTCAGATGTCAATATCCTCTGTTCGGAATGTAATTAAGAAATGGCAGTCATCAGGAACAGTGGAAGTTAAAGCAAGATCTGGAAGACCAAGAAAAATATCAGACAGAACAGTTCGCAGGATTGTGAGAAAAACAATTCAAAACCCAAGTTTGACTGCAAGATCCCTCCAGAAAGATCTGGCAGACACTAGAGTTGTGGTACACTATTCCACTATAAAGAGATACTTGTACAAATATGGTCTTCATGGAAGAGTCATCAGAAGAAAACCTCTTCTATGTCCTCACCACAAAAATCAGCGTTTGAACTTTGCAAATGAACATATAGACAAGCCTGATGCATTTTGCAAACAAGTTCTGTGGACCAATGAGGTTAAAATTGAACTTTTTGGCTGGAATGAGCAAAGGTACGTTTGAAGAAGAAGGGGCACATACTTTAATGAAAAGAACCTCTGTCCAACGGTTAAGCATGGGGTGGATCAATCATGCTTTGGGGTTGTATTGCAGCCAGTGGCACAGGGAACATCCCAAGAGTAGAAGGAAAAATGGATTCAATAAAATTTCAGCAAATTTTGGATGGTAACTAGATGCCATCTGTGAAAAAGCTGAAGTTAAAGAGAGGATGGCTTCTACAAATGGATAATGATCCTAAACACACCTCGAAATCCACGGGGTATTACATCAAGAGGCGTAAACTAAAAGTTTTGCCATGGCCTTCACAATCTCCTGACCTCAACATAATTGAAAATCTATGGATAGACCTTAAAAGAGCAGTGTGTGACAGACAGCCCAGAAATCTCAAAGAACTGGAAGACTTTTGTAAGGAAGAATGGGCAAAGATACCTCAAACAAGAGTTGAAAGACTCTTGACTGGCTACAAAAAGCGTTTAAAAACTGTGATACTTGCCAAAGGGGGCAGTACAAGATATTAACTCTGCAGGGTGCCCAAACTTTTGCAGACACCATTTTTTTGTTTTCTGTTATTTTGAAAGTGTAAATGATGGAAATAAAATCTAACTTTTGTTGACATATTATAAGAATGTCTAATCTGTAAGTTGATGACTTTTGGAGATTTTTCCATCTTTCCTTGGCTTCTTTATGCACATTAATACAAATTTTTACCTGGGGTGCCCAAACTTTCGATCAGCACTGTACATTGGGAGAATTGCCTTCAGCCATTTCAGTTTTTTTAATGAAGAAATCATTATACAGGGCAACATGTGTATTACATATGTTTGGGCTTAACGTGTTACTAAACCCAGGACCCTGCATTCACTATATCTGGTCTCCCACAGTACACAGAACATAGTAAATATAAACTGCTAAATACCTTTTTTCATCAGCAGTTAGAGCAGTCTTGTGACTTCTAGCAGTGTCTGGTTAAAGCCTGTAGGAAAAATTTTCATTCTGCTCTGACTGTCCTAAAAGACTGCAAGACCCCTGGCCCTGTGCTGATCACATGTACTCTCCGAAAAAAAAAAAAAAAAACTCTCTAGCAATACACACCAATCTGAGCATGTGCAGAGTGCCCTCAAGGCTCTGCTTTATCAGGAGATGGTTTTGGGATTGTGGAATAAGTGGAGGAACAGAGAAGAGCCTTTTTACACAATGCAGAGGATTAATCCCTTAGGTTCCACAGTAAGTATAACAAGCATGCTTTAATGCATATACAGACTGTTTTTTCGGTTTTGGGTTTAGTAACACTTTAAGTGACTGCCATGGCAACAGCACATTTATATCGAGCATTATATATCAGGACAGAGTATTTCAGGCTCATGCAGTCCATGATACCCACCTATTGACCTCACTCTGGCTTACTCATCACCCTACAACCTTTGCACGTCATATCCTAAGTTCTGCAAAGATTTTTTTTTAATTACTCCTTAATTAATTTAATAATTATTTTTTTTTTTCAATCATTCAAGAAAGCAATCATTTATTCAATCAATCATCTCTTTATAAACCTGCATATGTAAGTAATATGTGCATAACATCAGTATATGGCCTAGCGGTTTGGAGGGTGACTACTGCACAAGAGAGAGGGAGGAGGCGCGCTAAACCTGACACAGGTAGAATTATTTTTTTAAATTGCTTTCAGAACATTCGTTTGATTTTCTAATAACTAATAGGGTCAAATTGACAATCATTTTTGACTGTAGTGACAAAAAAATAAAAAAAAATGTTTCCCAAACAAACTAAATTCTAGTGAATGTTGTTTTCATTCAGGAAACAAAAATTTGAAGTAATTTGGAACAACAGTCATCCTGTATCTAATGGCTTTATCAAATGTACCAATGAGATTTTTTGTACAAACATTTGTATCCAAATCTACCAGTTTGTGGCCAACTTAGGGCAGAGCTGGATCTTTATCGATAGACCAGATGCTCTTCACTAGTATCCCATGACAGCAGCAGTAGATGGGTATAATACACCATAGAACTTCAGCTTTTCTTGAGTGCACCTATTTTAATTTTCTCTTCCTCAGAGAAAAGTGGCCCATTGCCTTTTCAGTTCATGATGGATAGAAGACAGGTTTAGCAGCATCATTGATAACCTCTGCAGTGGCATACTTCGCCACTAACCTCACCTTCTGTGCCTTCTCTGCTTCTTCTCCCCAATGTTTTTTCAAAACACCCTCTGCCTTTTCTGCCTAAAGTTTTCAGTGACTATGGTCTATCCCTTGGCACCCATGCTTTCTCCATCTCCACTGTGTTTGCTCGCTCTTTTACCCCATGTATGAAAGTGTTGGGTTTCCTTGCTTGCATAAGGCTGCTGGAGGCACATAAATGAAGTGTCTTGGGACACCAAAGCGCTGCGGCAAGCCTCAAGTAGGTATTTTTCACATGAACAAGGTCTAAAGCTGCCCCAAAAATCATAATAGGGATATAGAGAAAACCGTGCTCATTTTCTAAAATGACTGCTTTTATTTGCTGAATATTTTAATAAGGAGTGGGAATTGAGCGGATAGTAAATATCTATCAGCAAAATACCAACACAATCCCCTATAACTTAAGTACATCTAAAAGTAAACCAGGTCTGACAGGAAAAATCCTGCAGGCGAGGAGAATGGGGATTTTAATGTGCCAAAAATATCAAAAGAAAAACAAATCATAAAAAAATATAAATTTTATTAAAGACAGAATAATAACAATGATACATGAAAATTCAACATGTAAAAGGTGTATCACATAGTACAACACATCGACATGTTTCGCCCACAGTTTGGGCTTCCTCAGAGTCCGGATGTTTGGCAGATTTTTCAAAAAATATATATATATATATATACACCTTATAAAAAAAAAGTAAAATCATATCAATGATCAACACATACATGTATGTAAATGTACATATAACTTTATCTAAACACTATAGTAATATACAAATCACATATCCATATATACTAGCAAAAAAGGGGTAGAAAACCGGGAGCAAATAAACCAATGGATAAAAGAGAGAGAGAGAGAAAAAAAGAAAGAAATAATGAACTGGAAAAACAGTCAAAAATCATTTGACCGTTTTTCCAGTTCATTATTCTAGACTTCGTGGCTTGGTTTATGAGATTTAATTTTGTGTTTTTATTCAGGGTAAGCATTTTATATTTTTCTTTTTACTTTTTGAAAAATCTGCCACACATCTGGATCCTGAGGAAGCCCAAACCGTGGGTGAAATGCGTCAATCCATTGTACTGTAGGATGCGTTGTACTGTGTGATACACATTTTACATGTTGTATTTTCATGTGTCATTGTTATTATTCTGTCTTTAATAAAATTTATATTTTTTTATGATTTGTTTTTCTTTTGATATTTTTGGCACAATAAAACCCCTATCCTTCTTGTCTGCAGGATTTTCCCTGTCAGACCTTTAATTTTAATAAGGAGATTGAGGCTGGGTTCACCCTAGTGTGAATTGTATGTGGGTTTCCGTTTCAGGTTGGAATCCAGCCAAAAATTTGGGCCTAATTTGTCCCTGAAACAGAGAACAGGGACGCACTGGACCCCTGCTTTGAGCCGCTCTGCACAGCAGTGTGAATTCAGTCTTAAGGTAATACTTTATTTCTCCAGGTAACATAGAGATTCAAATGTTGCTGGAAATGTTACATGCCCTTTTGTTTTAGCTGTTTAAGGTACATGGCAAAAGAAGAGTACGATCCTTTCCATTGTTTATTACACAAATGATGTTCTCTCTTCTATTTCCATTAGATTATTCACAATGATAGCATAATGGTTTGATACTGTAATTGAAAACCGTGACAGATCTGAGCAAACATTAGCATGTGTTACCATAATGGCCTCCTCTGTTGCTAAGGTAATATAGGCACTAGGCAGCAGGTCCAAAGTCTTCTCAAGTGCTTCTGATAAATACAACTAATAAAGCTGTTGTTTGCATTTACAGTAATCATACCCATGTCAGGATGTAAACACTTCACTTCTTATCAATGGTACAGGGCGGAAGAGCCTCAAACCTTGTTTTTTTTACATTTCACTCAAGTAAAGGGAACATAGTTTAAGGCCATATGCAGTGGGGATTAAAGTACATTGCACAAATCATGTGTACACTCAGTGACATTCTTGTAAGAGGCCCATGTTATAATACATCCAGTGAAGTTTAGTCAATGTGGTACATAGAAAGGAAACTGTGCCTCCCAGCTTGTGATTTTACAATGACAAAAGGAAACATTCATCATGAATTACACCACTTATAGAGCACTTTGGTAGCCTAAAAAGACCATGACAACTCTCTTCAAAATAAAGCTAGTTTGCAAGAATACATACCCCTAACGTCACTAACGTCATTGCCTTATTTACAAAAACACTGGTGGGAAAAAGGACTGGACCATTTGGCATTGGCAGCTTTGTCTTATTCTGTAACTAGTCCTGCAAAAGTTACACCTGTGATCTCGTTGTTTGCTATGAGAAACATATTTCCATGATGGCTGCAGATGTGTCTTTAGGTGCCACTAGCCCCAAGCCTATGCCTGGGTATTTTCTGTCTGGAGCACTGGCACTAGCAATATCTAGCTCTGCAGGCAGAGCTGGGCAGAGTGATCCCCCCCTCTGATGGTGCCAGCATAGTTCAGCCACCACTGACCACCAGTAAATGGGGTACTCAACACTGACCATCAAGATAAGGGTGTACTTATCACTGACCCCCCCCCCCCCCCCCAATGAAGGAGGATTACTTGCCAACAACTACCAATATAAGGGGGCCCTACTGGGCCTGACTGCACTGAACAATGCACATACTCTAGACATAAAGTGCTGTGCAAACATTTAGCGCAGGTGTGATGAAATGCTGTAAAGTAAGAATATGTTAAAAAATATATATATCAGTATTTGTTGTGACTACCCTTTGGCATCAAAACAGCATCAATTCTTCCACTTGCACAAAGTCAGGGAATGTGTAGGATTAGAGTCAGATGTATGATTAACCACCTGCCATCCGTGCTAAAGCCGAAGTACGGCTGCAGCGCGGACTCACATTTCCGGGAGGCAGTCTTTATACGGCCTCCCAGAGACAGGCTCCCCGCGCTCCCGCGAGCGCGAATCGGGGAAAATCTGTGTTGGCCGTGTCCCTTGGACACAGCCAATCACAGATCGTGGTAAATGGCCAATCACAGCAGCCATTTACCACGTGATCGGCCCATGCAATGAGAGATAATCTCATATGTAAACATATGAGATCATCTCTCATTGCCAGCGCTCCTTCCTCACACGGAGACTGCAGTGTGAGGAAGGAGCAGAGCCGATCAGCCATTGGGGACACAGTGGAATGTAATCAGGGCACTGATCACCAGTGCCCTGATTGCTACAGAGGTAAAAAAAAAAAAAACAATGTGCCCACCATCAGTGCCCACAGTGCCCTCCATCATTGCCCCCCATCAGTGCCCACAATCAGTCCCCATAGTGCTGCCAGTCAGTGCCCATCAGTGCCTGCTCATCTAGGCACTGATGAGCACTGACTGGCAGCACTATGGGCACTGAGTGTGGGCACTGATGGTGCTGCCCATCAGGGCCGACCATCAGTGCACATCAGTGCCACCCGTCAGTGTCCATCAGTGCCACCTGCCAGTGCCCATCAGTGCCGCCTATCAGTGCCCGTCAGTGCTGCCTCTCAGTTCCCAGCAGTGCCACCTCTGTGCCCAGCAGTGCCACCTCTCAGTGCCCAGCAGTGCCACCTATCAGTGCTCATCAGTCCTGCCTATCAGTGCTCATCAGTGCCGCCTATCAGTGCCGCCTATCAGTGCTCATCAGTGCGGCATATTAGTACCTCCTCATCAGTGCCACCTCATCAGTGCCCATAAGTGCCACCTCATCAGTGCCCAGAAGTGCCACCTCATCAGTGCCCATCAGTTCAGCCTATCAGTGCCCATCAGTGCCGCCTCATCAGCGCACATCAGTGAAGGAGAAAAATTTATTTATTTTCAAAATTTACACGCAGAAAATAAGAAAAACTTTTTTTTTTTTTTTTTTCAAAATTTTCTGTCTTTTTTCTTTTTTTTTGTAAAAAATAAAAAACCCAGAGATGATTAAATACCACCAAAAGAAAGCTCTATTTGTGTGAAAAAATTATAAACATTTCATATGGGTACAGTGTAGCATGACCGCGCAATTGTCATTCAAAGCGTGAGAGCACTGAAAGCTGAAAATTGGCCTGGATGGGAAGGGGGTAAAAGTGCCCGGTAGGCAAGTGGTTAACCAATTAAACCAAGCAGGTGCTAATGATTATCAATTTCATATGTAGGTTTAAACACAGCATTAACTAAAACAGAAACAACTGTGTAGGAGGCTTAAAACTGGGCAAGGAACAGCCAAACTCTGCTACTAAGGTGGGGTTGTGGAAGACAGTTTGCACATCATGTCACAGGGCATACACCATGGGCAAGACTGAGCACAGCAACAAGACACAAGGCAGCTATATTGCATCAGCAAGGTCTCTCGCAGGCAAAGATATCAAAGCAGACTGAGGTTTCAAGATGCGCTCTTCAAGCTCTTTTGAAGAAAAACAAAGAAAGGACAACGAGGACTGTAGATGCTGTGGTCAGCCAAGGAAACTTAATGCAGCAGAAGAAAGAAACATCATGCTTACTTCCTATTGACACCAGAGGATGTTCAGCAGTGCCATCAGCACAGAACTGGTGAAAACTAGTGGGACCCAGGCACACCCATCTACTGTCTGGAGAAGTCTAGCCAGAAGGGGTCTTCATGGAAGAATTGCGGCCAAAAAGCCATAACTCTAACGTGGAAACAAGGCTAAGCAACTCAACTATGCATGAAACAAAGTAACTGGGGTGCAGAAAAATGGCGGGAGGTGCTCTGGACTGATGAGTCAAAGTTTGAAATATTTGGCTTTAGCAGGAGGCAGTTTTTTCACTGAAGAGCCGAAGAGTGGTACAGCAAAGCCATGCAATAGATGCTGCTGACTGTTGCACTCTGTAAGCAGTACATTATATTGTCCTGACTGCTGTATATATTCCTAAATACTGCACTCTGTAAGCTTTGCTGTACATTATATTTCTGACTACTGTACTCTTTAAAATTTACTTTATGTTGCATAGCCCTAACCTGCGCTAGGTCTATACACTTCCGATTAAAGTGTTTATTGTCTTCACAGTTTCAGGTTGCTTAGCAGTTCTCTCCTATTTTAGATTTATTTTTAAAGTGGCTGTAAACCCTCACCTTGTAAAACAACCTATTCACTTTAAAATATAAACGAAAGGTAAAACAATTGTGTATAGATATAAAAAGCATTATAAATACATTTTCTTGCCTTTTTTTTTAAATAAGTGATTGCATACCCCCTGTTTCCTACTGCATAAGAGCTGGGGGGGGGGGGGGGGGGGGGACAGCAGCACACTCATCTTCCCAGTGAAAGGCTTTGCATGGGGGTGTGCGTCAGGACAAGTGATCACACTTTTCTCTCCTTCTTAGAGTGGTCAGTTTTTAATAGGAAAAGAGGGGGACTGGCAGGAACACCAGGGATTTCACACAAATAAAGCAATACAAAAAGAACAGTATATGTTTTCATACAAGTACATAGTACAGAAGACACATATCAGGAAGATGAAATGTTGGGTTTACAAATGTTTTAAGCTAGTTTCAAACAAATTGCTAATTTTATGTCTTTATTATGTGTGCAGACAGGAATATGTAATCACAGCTCCCCATGCTCCCTAAACTGACCACCACTGAGCTACTGAGTTGACACAGTCTATGGATAAAGGCCACCCAACACCAGCCCAGGCCCCCCATAGGGGCTGAACTCTAAGGATGTTTCACCTCGTGCCTTCAACTCAAAATGTATTTTTTTAGATAATGATCTTTCACCCATAGGTTTATGTGTTGCTGTGATATTCTTCCTTGCGGCAAATTAGTTAAGGCATTTTTAGGGTACAATAACTGCAGCATATGTGTACAGTGTCTTCTTTTTGTCACTGAGCACACTGAACATGTGCCACCATATTCTTCTAAACCTGAGTCACCACCTTGCTGGTATACAAAAGGGAATTCTCCCAAGTGCATTTAGGAATTCTTTACATGCAAGAAGAACATCAGTGCTACATTATGGGTCTGAAAAAGTACCAATAGTTTTACACTGTGGAGCAGAGCAGAGAGTTATGGGGTTCATGAGCCCTGATAGCATTAAGCTGAAACAGAGAGAAGAGTAGAGAGGGGGATAGCACATGCTCACTGAGGCTATAAAGCAGGGATCTCCAAATTACAGTCCTCCAGCTTTGCAGAACTACACATACCATGAGGCATTGTAAAACTCTGACATTCATAGACATGACTAGGTATGATGGAATTGTAGTTCCTGAACAACTGGAGGGGCATATTTTGGACATCCCTGCTATAAAGCAAAAATGTAATTAGCAATAAAGGTCTTCACACCACTATTTAATAAAAAAGCAAATATATGTTTAATCAGCTTTGGAAAAGGGTTGCCATCATCCTTATAATAATAGCCAAACAATTTCATTCCTCTTTTTTTAGGACTTTTACACTGCAACCAAACATAAATCAGCAGATGGTTTTATATAAAAAATATAATTTTTTTTAAATTATTCATGGTTTAGAAAATACCTCCATGAGGCTCAAGAATATTTAAAAACATAAATTTAAGGACTTTCAACATTGTAGTGTAACGACACCCCGGGTATGAAAGGGGTTACAGTCGTTTAGGACATTTCATTCCCGAACACAAAGGCAGCTACAGGACACTCCACTCAGCAGAACAAGAAACCCATACGAATAATTCCCCCCCAAGTATGAGACAAGGCTCTGTATTGAGGGCCAAACAGGAATCAGACTGTTTATTGAAAAGAAATACACGCTTTATATACATGTTAGAAGTAATGCAGTCACTACATGAACAATGACTTGAGTCAATACATCCCTTAGCAGACAACAGGTGAGTTCATTAGCACACTTAACAATAGGTGAATGGAAAGCCACCTCAGACAAGAATATCCCAATTTACTTATTAAGATAAAAGCAACTTCGTTAAGCAATAGACAGTCAGTCTCCACATTGAACTTCCTGGAATGCCCATATTAGGAGTTGTACTTCTTGGTCATGGACCTCACAATGTACAGGGAATAAAATCTTCATATTTCAAGAGAGACATCATTCCTGAATATCACTGTCCCATTTGGAGCCATCCAAACCATATCCCCAGTGCCCCCCAGATTCCTGGTCACCCCGTGCCCAAAGTGACTCCCATCACATATGGCTCCCTCCTTGCGGGACACTCCGGCAGACCCGGCTTGATCCTTCTCTGGTCAACTTGGGGATGTCCGGAACTAGGCGGCCGGAGTGACATCTGTTTGCCGGGACAACCCATCAGCATTGCCATTTTGCTTACCGGGTCGGTAGCTGATGGTGAAGTTGTAAGGTTGAAGGGCTAAGCTCCACCGCAGCAACCTGCCATTGTCTCCTGAGACACGGTTAAGCCAGACCAATGGGTTGTGGTTGGTGACTAATGAAAATTCTCGTCCGTACAAATAGGAGTTCAACTTTTTAAGTGCCCAAACCAGGGCCAAACACTCCTTCTCCACTACCGCATAGCTCACCTCCCGGGGTAATAGCTTTCTGCTCAGGTATGCGACAGGGTGTTCTCCTCCATCCTGCCTGACTTGGCTCAGCACAGCCCCCAGTCCAAACATGGAAGCATCTGTGTGGACAAGGAAACGTTTGTTAGGTACTGGGGCAGCCAAGACAGGGGCATTTACAAGTGCTTGCTTGAGGGCTAGAAATGTGGCTTCACAAGCTGGAGACCACTGGACCTGCCTAGGTAAATTATTTTTCGTCAGGTCAGTCAGGGGTTTGGCGATAGCACTATATTCAGGGACAAAATGTTGGTAGTACCCTGCTTTCCCCAAGAAGGCTAATACCTGGGTCTTAGTATGGGGTGTGGGCCAGTTAGCTACTGCCTCTACCTTGGCTGGCTCTGGCCTCTGGTTTCCACATCCTACTCGGTGTCCCAGGTACTGCACCTCAGCAATACCTAGATGGCACTTGTCTGGTTTCAAGGTCTGGCCTGCGGCCTGAATGTTGTCCAGGACCAGCCCTATGTGAACCAGGTGCTCCTCCCAAGACCCACTGTAGATCGCAATGTCATCCAGGTATGAACATGCAAAATCCTGGAAGCCATTGAGGAGCCTATCCACCATAAGTTGGAAGGTAGCCGGGGCATTTTTCATCCCGAATGGCATGACCTTAAACTGGTATAGGCCAAACAGGGTAATAAATACCGACTTGGGGATAGCATCCTTGGCCAGGGGAATCTGCCAATAGCCCTTACACAGGTCTATTGTAGTTAAATAACGTCCCCTGGCTATACGATCTAGTAGTATGTCTACCCTGGGCATCGGGTAGGCGTCAGAGATGGTCTTCTCATTGAGTCGCCTGTAGTCCACGCAGAACCGGGTAGTTCCATCTTTCTTAGGCACCAGGACTACAGGCGAGGCCCAAGGGCAGTCAGAGGGCTCAATGACTCCTAACTGAGTCATCTCCTCATCTTCCTTCTCGGACTGCTTCATGGATATGGTAGGGGGCTGTCGAAGGGGTGCTTGTCCTGTGGTCTCTACCTTATGCACAGCCAGGGTAGTGTAGCCCAGTTCTTGGGAGAAAGTTGCCTGTTTCTCCCACAGAAGCAGCTTAGCCTGTTCCTTCTTTGTGGGGCTTAACCGGTCCCCTAGCTGTACAAGGCTAGTGATGTCAGTCTGGGGTTCTCTCTCTAATAAGTCAGGGAGGGGTAAACTTTCTGAGTCGTCCGCAACAGGGGCACATACTGCAGCAACCTGCTCCTGCCGTTCCTGATACTCCTTCAGCATGTTCACATGAAAGGTTCGCTGGATTCTTTCATCTACACAGCTGGCAATAACATAGGTAGTATCACATACCTGGGCTACTACTTTATACGGGTCCTGCCAAGATGCCTGCATCTTGTCGGTCTTCACCGGCTTGAGCACTAAGACCTTCTGCCCAACCTGGAAGATACACTGTCGGGCCCCCCGATCGTACCATCTCTTCTGTCTCCTCTGGGCCCCCTGGAGATTCTCCCTTACAATCAGAGACAGTTGCTCCATGCGGTCCCTGAGTTCCAGAACATAGGGCACTATGGGGGTCCCCTCCTGCTCTGTCGCTCCCTCCCAGTGTCCTCTAATGAGATCGAGGGGTCCGCGGACCCTTCTCCCATAGAGTAACTCGAAGGGAGAGAACCCAGTAGATTCCTGGGGTACCTCTCTGTATTCAAATAACAGGTGAGGCAGGAATTTCTCCCAGTCTCTGCAAGCGTCCGAAAAGGTCCTCAGCATTTGCTTGAGGGTCCCGTTAAAGCGTTCGCAGAGACCGTTAGTCTGGGGGTGTTAAGGTGAGCTCAGCAAGGGCTTAATATTGCACACCTTCCACAACTGCTGGGTGAGCACAGCGGTAAACTGGGTTTCCTGGTCAGAGAGAATCTCCTTAGGGAGCCCCACTCTAGTAAATATCTTAACCAGGTCACCAGCTACTGTCTCTGCTTCAATGTTGGACATAGCTACTGCCTCTGGGTAACGGGTGGCGTAGTCCACCATACTTCTTCCCGGAAGGACTAGGCCTGGCCAAGGGACCCACAATGTCAACGGCTATGCGGTAAAAGGACTCCCCAATAATAGGCATGGACACAAGTCTGGCCTTAGGGTAGTCCCCCCGCTTACCCACCCGTTGACACGTATCACACGTTTTGCAGTATTGTTGCACATCCTGGTTAAAATTGGGCCAGAAGAAATTCTGTGTAATATTATGGGCTGTGCGATGGGACCCTAGATGTCCTGTTAGTGGTACATCATGCCCGATTTGCAGAATCTCCAGCTGGTAGCTGGTCCAGCTTAGGCACCACCAGCTGTCTTTTCTGCAAATGGTGCTTTACCTCTCGGGGATGGCTTAGGGATCCTATACAAGTCAATCCCCCACCCATTCATAAAGCTTCCCATCTATTCCTCTTTCCTGAGTATCTGCCTTAGCCCTATACTTGTGTAAGGTTGGGTCCTGCCGGGTTTCCCTCCGAATGCCTCTGGGGTATCCCAGCCTAGGGGAGCCTGATCTAAGGTACATGTCAGGGAAGTAGTCTTACCGGGGTCTCATCAGCAGGCGGGCCGGTTCCAGCAGCATGGGTCTGGGCACGGGTATTCACTGGGTTGGCTTCAGCACGGCCCATCGGGGCATAAGCAGAAACGAGGGGGGCCAAATCATCGCCCCAGTAGTACATCCGCTGGCAAATCCTTCATCACCAGCACATTCACGTGTCCCGTACCAACCCCTCAATCCAGGTGAACACGGGCAATGGGTAGCCGGAAAATGGTGCCTCCCGCTACCCTTAGGGCTACAGTGTCTCCAGTGTGTTGGCTCTCTGGGATGAGGTTCTTCTGTAGTAGGGTCATGGTGGCACCAGTATCACGTAGGCTACCTTTCCATTAACCCAGACAGTCTGCCTGTGTTGCTGTCTGTTGTCCCGGTTAGCCGCTTGTACTGGATCAGCCTCATGCAGGACGTCCCAATGTTCTACCTCCTCAACGCAGTGGGCCGGTGGCATGGGTGTTTGGGGGTTCCCCCCTGCTGGCTTTCTCCAAGACTGGGACTGCCTGGCTGGATTCAACAGACAGTCTGGCTTTTTGTGCCCTAGCTGTTTACACCCAAAACACCTGATGGGTTGTGAGTATTCCTGGGAGTTGAACCTGGGCTGCTGAGAATAAGTGGCCCGCTGGAGGTAGTGCTGTAGGGTGGTACGTCTGTGGTTGGTAGGCGGCACCTGGAAGGGGTGCCGCTGATCGATAATCCACCCGAGCTGTTGTCCTGACTACAGAGTTATCCAGTTTGTGAGCGTTTGTGTATTCGTCCTCCAGGTGAGCTGCTTCAGGCAAGGTGCAAGGTTTTCAGTCCTGGACCCACTCTCTGACTTCCGGGGACAGCTTGTCAAAGAAGTGCTCCAGCAGGAACAGCTGCAGCACCTCTTCCCTGGATACTGCTTGGCATCCAGCGACCCAGTGTAGGCGGCATGCCCACTCTGTATATAAGTCTCCAGTCTGCTTGCTAGTCTCTCAGAACCGCCACCGGTATGCTTCAGGTGTGACAGCATACCTGGCCAAAAGTGCTTCTTTTACCAGCCCATAGTTCATAATATCCTGGGATGGCCCTGAATGCTTCACTGGCCCGGCCGGACAATTTCCCAGACAAAATGGTAACCCATTCTTCTGTGGGCAACCGGTGTAGGGCACATTGCTGGTCAAAATCGGCAAGGTACCCATCAATCTCCCCTTCCGTTTCGATTAAATTTTTAAAAGCAGCAAAATGTACCTTTCTCCTTTCAGTTGGTGCTGCTGTGACTTCTGCTGCACTTCTTTGCTGTAGCCAATTTGCCTCCACATCCACTATAACTCGGTCTGTGATCTCCGCTGTAGGGTTAGGACCATAATGTGCCAGTCTTATGTTAACAGCCCGATCAAAACTTGCCTCTTCGGGTGTCCTGTCTGTTATGCTGGGCCTTTCTATTATGTTGTGTCTTTCAGCTCTGTCCATTTTGACTAGTTCTGCGATAATGTCCCTCTTATTACAGCTGTTGGCCGGTCGGCCCCGGTTCTCCAGTAAGTCCTTGAGGGTAGAGCGCTTTAGCCATTCATACTGTGCTTCCATTGGCCTGTGTCCTGTTGTAGCTGTCCTTCTGGGCTGTGGGAATTATCCCCCCGCTTGCCACCAATTGTAACGACACCCCGGGTATGAAAGGGGTTACAGTCCTTTAGGACATTTCATTCCCGAACACAAAGGCAGCTACCGGACACTCCACTCAGCTGAACAAGAAACCCATACGAATAATTCCCCCCCAAGTACGAGACGAGGCTCTGTATTGAGCGCCAAACAGGAATCAGACTGTTTATTGAAAAGGAATACACGCTTTACATACACGTTAGAAGTAATGCAGTCACTACATGAACAATGACCCAAATCCAGCCCCCAACATCACACAATGGTTACATAACGAGCCCCCAATACACATTACTCTGAGTGTCAATACATCCCTTAGCAGACAACAGGTGAGTTCATTAGCACACTTAACAATAGGTGAATAGAAATCCACCTCAGACAAGAATATCACAATTTACTTATTCAGACAAAAGCAACATAGTTAAGCAATAGACAGTCAGTCTCCACATTGAACTTCCTGGAATGCCCATATTAGGAGTTGTACTTCCTGGTCATGGATCTCACAATGTACAGGGAATAAAATCTTTATATTTCAAGAGAGACATCATTCCTGAATATCACTGTCCCATTTGGAGCCATCCAAACCATATCCCCAGTGCCCCCCAGTTTCCTGGTCATTCCACGCCCAAAGTGACTCAAGTCACATGTAGCATAATTTCTTAAACGGTGGTGACACTCATTACCATATAACAGCCTTTTTTCAACCAGTATGCCCAGGCACCCTGGGGTGCCTTAAGACTTCTTCAGGGGTGCCTTGGCAAAAAGCCTAAAAATTGTCCATAAATTGTACACAAGCCGGCGTGTGGATGAAGACTGCCTTTTTAGTTACAGAAAGTTATAGGATTTCATTGTGAACCATTACAATCGTCTAGCTGTCGGCGTCCTAACAACCAATGGCGCCATCAGTTGATAAGGAGAATGTCAGTCGCCTGCATAGCATCCTTGTTTGTCTGTCCTATGCCCATCACCATCTGAATTGGTATGACATTAGATTGAGTGATGGTGAAAAACTGAGAGAGAAGAAAAACACTGGAATACTTGTCAGTAGCAGTTTGCAAAAGTATATTTGCTTTGGAAAATTAAATCAACTCTAACGTTGGGTGTCCTAGTTGGACTTGTGTATATTTTAGAATAGGGTGCCTCGAAACTGTCCATAATATTTTTTAAGGGTGCCCTGACTGAAAAAAGGTTAAGAAACACTGCCATATGACACTGCACAACACATTGGTTACAATAACAGTATAAATAGGGAAAGGGAGATTCAACACATTTCGAAAATATCTTCATCAGAATATATATCACCACCCTGAAATGTAGAAAGGAAACTGACAATAAATTGAATTTACATCAGTTATCATCTCAATCTTTCAACATGATTTCAGATACATTTACATACAATTTAAGTGTCCCAATGTCTAAGAGTGTGTCCAGAAAGTATCCTCTTCTCATAGAAACATAAAACACCCACCAAACAAGACCGCATATGTTTGGAAAAGAGTTGCCATAAGACAGAATATTTGTGTCCTAAAGAAACTTTGATGCAAAAAATGTAAATAAATGAATATTTGTTTAGGAAAAAATACAAAAGATTATGAAAGAAAAATTACATTAATTTATCCTCTTACACACTATCTGATGAGGAATATAAAGTTCTCACGTTAGGCCTATCGTTTTGCCCTAATCAAACCACAGACAAGTTTGAGGTCATTAAAGACCTAAACTTGTTTGCAAGAAAATTATTATTAAAAAATATGTACAGCAAACCACCGAAAACTGAAGAGGTTGAGGATTCCTCTAAATACTCCATGGCTGAATTTAAAGCCCTTCTCTTAGAAGAAACCAACCCCCAGACTTGATTGACCAAATAGACAAAGAAACACTTTTGGATGATACAAAAGAAATCAAACCAGAACAAATTAAACAGCCGCAGAAAAAAAAATCACATTTCCCTTCCATTAATACCAACCTTACAATAGCACTCTTTATCAAACAAACAACTAGGGAAATTGAGTCCTTGAAATGTAATAATAAGGAATTGAATATTAATTAATCAAAATCAGAATACAAAGCCCTTCAAAATGTAATGCATAATGACAAAATTTTGATTACACCCTCTGATAAGGGGGGGGGGGGGGTGTTTTCGTAATAGACAATTTCAGCAACAATGGTGGAAAGATACAGCCAAGAGTTTTACAGTATATGCAATAGAGCTTTAAGAGTGGGCGTAATCTCTATGGAGGTTTGGAAATTCATCCATACCAAACATCCAAGGGTTCCTACCCTCTACTCACTTCCAAAAATTAATAAAGATGCCACAAGTCCACTAGGGAGACCAATAGTTTCTGAATTAGGTTACATTTAAGAAAATGCTAGCCAATTATTAGATACATTTGAGACCACGTGTAACAAGTTTGGCTTCATACATAAAAGATACATTGCACTTTTTACAAAAATTAGAAAATGAATAATTCCAGAAAATGCATAGTTAGTTACAGTGGATTTGGAATCTCTTTACAACAATATTCCACAACTAAAGTGTGCTAATGCCTAGGAGTGTATTGATCTGCCCTCCATGCAGATCTCTCGTTATTTGCAGGTTTCCCCTCATCATTCTCTGCTGCTGCAGGACGGTATCGGATCCACCTCTGGTAATGCTGTTCCACATTCAGCTCTGGTTTCTTGCTGTCTTTATTGCTGCTTCATTGTTGAAATAAACTGTGTTTTTATCTGACTTCCGGCTACTTATGTTCCTGCGCTCTGGACTTCCAAATATCACTATCATAAGCCCCACACATATGGGCCATGGGCAGTTTACATTCTGGTGCAATATAGCATGAGCGCCAGGCAGTGGTTTGGCTGTGTATGGGAACTATGATTAGGTGCTTCTGACAGAAAACCGCAAGCGCTGTTCCCTTTTCATTTTATATAGGATGTTCTAAAGCAGGGGTGTCCAGCCTGCAGCCCACATGCCACATGTGGCCCAAGAAGGCTATGAATGCGGCCCAACCCAAAAACATAAACTTACTTAAAAATTTAGATTTTTTTGGGGGGAAAATTTGTTTACACTTTGAGAACTCTTCTGGCCAAAGAAAAATTTGACAGTGTCTCTTTACTGGATTCTGTAGGTTTTATCTTACCAAAGAAAAATATTGCACCTTTCACAATCATGTCTTATTTGTGTCACCAATTTTCAGCATCACCTATATTTGTGAGCAAATATTTTCAAGGCTGAAGCACAGGAAGGGTAAAATTAGAACCAAAATTTCTGATGAGCACCTTGAGAATTCATTAAGAAATGCTATTAAATCCATTGAACCAGATATTGATGCGTTAGTGTATCAAAAACAGTGTGAAATAAATCACACTAGTTTTATGTTGTCCTCTTTTACTTTTATATTGTTTAATTTTCTGCTCATTAGCTATCCATATTGTTTGTGTATTTTAAGTGTGACCCAAGACAATTAATCTTCTTCAATTGTGGCCCAGGAAGGTCACACGTTTGGACACCCCTAACTCTACAGTGTTATATATTATTGGTGTTAAAGCTAGTGTATGTAAGTCTGCATGGACACTTTCCTATTACAAGTCATAAGAAATTATTCCCTACCTACAATTTAGACCATCTCTATGTTGAGACAAGCATATGCACAATTCACAAATTTGCCTCCACCTAGTTCTAAACTTTTGCTTTTTTTTTTGCTGAGATGCAGACACACAGCACAGGATGCAATCTCTCAGAAAGCAGATATTAATCAATGTGATGGCTGAGAAGCTGAGGTAGGCTGTACTCCATTGGTGCATTTCCATAAGTATTTATTTATTTAATTTTGACTGGAGTAATGCACCTTTATACCAGAATTCTTTAAACCCCCGAAATGTAATTGAAGCTTTATATGCTGTGTAATGTTCCACTTGTTTTATAGCAATGCAGTATCTATTTTACCTGGAATCTGAATTGTGTTTTTTTTATATAGCCCAGACAGCTTATTATATTAATAGTCAGCTTACTTGTTAGTTTAGAATGGAATATTGAAATTGCTACACTCAGAACTCTCATGTATATTCACAACATTTTTTAGTACATCAAACAAGAAGCCAATTTTCCGAGGTAAAACATGTCATCAGATATGACTAATACGAGCAACAATGACAAAAATCTACCTAGCTTATAGGCATTGAGTATACGTGGTAGACTGTAAAAGACTTTGTTTGTGCCAAGCAATGCACATTGATGTTTCTAGAGAACTCTTTCATGGAAATAACATTCTGCAAAATAAAGGTCACAATGAACAGATCCTGATAAATTGGCCTTGACAGAGGCGCATAGAAAGGATAGTAAACAGAGTGCGTTGCAGCAAGCAAACATGTTTCTAACTACCCGTTTGACTATGTAAGAAATAAAACAGATTTGTATAAAGTCTTATCCTTAATGGTGTTTGCTTATTTCATATTTTAATAAATATCCGTCATCTTTATAATTCAGGCCTCATGAGAGGGGGTATGGGGTGCGGTATTGGATAACCTTTGCCTATAGCCTATCAACTCAGGGATAAACTGAACATACTTAAACTTGTTTTCGGGCAGGTTCCCTGACAATGACTAAAGTTTAGGGGCCAAAGGCAAACCCCGTTGAAATCAATAGGAGCCAAATGTTAAAAAGCAGTAATGGTAATTTTCCAGACTACTAGGCAAAGGACTATCAAACAAATAGAATGCATGGCTGAGCACTGCCCTGGGAAACATGAACCAAAGCAAATAAAAAATTGTAAAAAGTTAAATTTGTCAGGGAGCAGCAATGGTAATAATAATTTAAAGGACAACATTAGTAACATGCCTGTCGGATGGCCCTAAACCTGCCTTTGAAGTGAGGCAGCTGTACAATGTATACAGCTTACTACTGCAAAACTGACAATTAGGGAAAAAAAAGGGGGGACTCCACACACGAAAAACAGCATGGGGTTCCCCCCCAAAAATACAGTCTCATACCCTTGATTAGGGTCTGGTATGTCAAGAGGGGCCTCACGCAAAAAACAAACATACAATAAAACTATGTGGGTTTCCCTCAAATTCCATACCAGACCCTTTGAGAATAGCATGATTTTTGCTTGCCCACAAAATCCAGATCCTTATCCCAGAAAAATGGGGGTGCAAGCATGCTTCCCCCTGTCTTGAAACATTCCAGGCAACATGCCCACAACATGGGGGATCCCCCTGGCAAAGCACCTTGACCCTGGCATTTGGACAAATGCCCAAACAAGCAAAGTCCAGTCCAAACATGTATTCAGTCCAAAACGAGAGCTCATCCCTAGTGGATAGTGTGGTGTAGGCAATGGGCATGGGTGGCTCTGTCTCTAAGAATTAGTTGAAGGCTTTCCCAAACTGGAGGTACCTGCAGGCGTGATTGCAAACATAGTAAAAAAAAAAATTCTGAAATTGTGGGCTCTGGCCTCCCCCATTTTGGGAAAGACTGAGTGCTGGTACTAAGGGAAGTAAAGACACTTACCAAAATAGTGTATAATTACCAGAGGTGGTGTGTTTGAAAGGTGCACACACCAGCCTAGCATAGAATGTAAAAGGTGGTGCATGCTAGTGTCAGTAAGTAGTCCCAGGACAATGCTCTGCTGTGTGGTAGGTTTACTAAATGTTAAACTATCAGAGAGGGAAATACTCCTGCTTAGAGTCAGAATTTGTGTGTAATTCTGCACAGCGACTGACTGCAAAAAAATGGTATTATAAAGTATAGTGTGTGCCAAAAATGTACTCTGTGCTCATTCTGTATTGGCTGCTTGACTGGCACACTAGGAACAGTAGACATCATTGACCAACAGGGCTAGCTGCACATAGAAATATATTTTTAATACTATTAGTACAATCCGCCCTAACTACTACCTCGGACTATAAAAATAAATTAGAGCATTCTAGCTGATTTTCCTGGGGCTATCATTTCTTTATCTAAATATATATTTATACATACTTTCTTTTAAAAATACAGGCTACAAACTTGGGTGTATCATATATCAAGTTGAAGCATAAAAAATTAACACATTGCAGCAAAAAAAAAAACAGCCTTAGTGAAGGAAAAATAGAAAATACAGGTCACACTCCAAAACTGAGCTCTTACTTGTATTTAATGATTGTCAAAAAGACTGCATACAATCATGTCTCCACCCGAAACCAACCTTCTCACCACTGCTGGTTTGCCCACAAGAATAGTGGAAATTTACTTCCTCTATCCTTGTGAGCAAGAAAGCAGTGGTGAAATGTGTCAAGGTTGGTTTTGGATGGAGACATGATGGAAAATCATTAAATACAAGTAGGAAGAGCTCTGTTTTGAAGTGCAGCTCATATATTCTATAAGTCCATCATAGATTGGAGACAGCCAGGTTCTAGTACAATACAGGACAATCTTATTAAATACATGTATACATTAACGTATATTTTGCATTAGGCCCATTGTGGCCTGCAACATTGTACGATCTTTGAATTTCTAAGATGTAAAGACATACAATTATGCTGCATGTCCCCAAACTGTTGATGGCAATATTCTCATCGTTTTTCTTCATTCTAAAAAAATGGCTGCAACCACTATTTCTGTGTAGCATCTACTTTTTTTTATAATAAAAAGTGCTAGAAGCTAACAACAATTCCTTTAACATTTGGTTCCCTTGTTATTACGAAAGGTCACATTATGCCTCCACAGCAGTGTTATTATGTGTCATCCCAGTTCATGTTAAATGCAGGGCTATTTTAATAAAGGGGGGGGAGGACATTTAGCACAAGCTAATAAAAAGGGGTGTCACTAGCACACTTGTTTGTAATAAAAATCATATAGCAGACATTCAAACATGGTTCATAGTCTCAGCCCTCTGGAGACTTAGAACACAAGTGACCCCATAGTTTAAATGTGACAAATTTTATTTTTATGGCTATTGTTCCACAATAGCTTTAGATACATTCAAACAAAAAAACAAAAAAAAAAACAAATGAATGTTTTACCTCTAGTCTACAGCAAGCATACATTACACACAGAGCTCTAAAATGTTTGGAGCCCTGACTGA
Organism: Pelophylax lessonae; assembly: GCF_965119305.1. Lineage (NCBI taxonomy): Eukaryota > Metazoa > Chordata > Amphibia > Anura > Ranidae > Pelophylax > Pelophylax lessonae. The sequence continues at coordinate 154,498,056 of NC_138774.1, forward strand.
GAATTGATATTAATTTCCAAATTTCTAAAAGGAAGATTACCATATACTGTACAGTAATTTGAATACAAAAATTCTACAAAAATTGGATACTTCTTCCTGGAAACAGCAAAATCACTACTTAAGCAAGGAGGCCAGGGAAACAGAACAGCTTTTTAAAGCACCTTGCTTCATTGAAACATCTTAAAAATACACTGTACATGTCTACATATCTAATAGTAAAAGGTAAAAGTCTTTCATGATTTTGCATCCACATCACACTTTTGTTAGTAGGTTAGCATTCACAAAAGTGTTTTTCTATCGAGAACAGAATGGAAGATAGGATTTTGTGGGTAAAGTACAGCACAAGGGCAGCAGCAGATGGGCAGAGCAGGAATAGAGCAAGAGGCAGGATCACAGTCAAGCTACAGGCCAGGGTAAGCAGCTGTCAGGCAGGTCTGAAACAGAGTGGTAGGCAGGACACAACAAAAAGCTGAACTATGGATGAATTGTAGGTCAATGTCAGCAGCTGGTAGCGGGTAGCCGATTATGGTCAAGAAGCAAGTTGAAATCAACAACAGAAAAACAAAAGTACAAGCAGGTCATGAGGCACGCTAGGACGGTAATGCTACTAATTATGAATTGCTTATAATTATACGATATCAGCTACAGTATGTTTATTTACCTTTAACAAACTTTTGCCTTTCTGCCTGTAATCTTTTTTTATGATAGAACAAGGTGTTTGAAGTTCTTAGGTAGAAAGGACCCAAGGACCTCAAAACTCCTTGCTGGTAGTTTTAAGGTTACACCCCAATTAAATCTTTGCCAGTCACCATATATCAATCAGTTTTATTCCCCATTTCTGAGACTAATACTAGTTTTTCTCCTAATTTCTGAAAACCAAAATGGCTTCTTGAACTGGAGCTAATTAGATCAGCTGTCATCATACCCTACTAACATGGTTCATCCTAAGGCCGGCCATTCACTGTGCAAATTTTTTTCCTGCAAGCACGGGTTACAGGACAGAAAATCCCATGATTCCCCCATCAATACAGACAGTGCTGACAGGAGAATCAGTAATTGTCTTCTCGTGGCAGGAGATCGATCACTGTCTTCTCCCGGAGGGGACAGGTTCCGTTGCCCGCCTCCCACTGGGAGAGACAGTGATTATCCCTAGTAGCTATTAGCTATAGCAGCCACTAGCAATAATTATAAGAGAACCCGGCAGGCTGGTTGTACCCAAGTTGATTGATTGATCAACTTGGTGCATTCAGGCTGCCCATTAACGGTTCGAATCTCGGCTGGTTGCAGCTGAACAAGCCGAGATTCACACCGTGTAAGGCCAGCCTAAATTCTATTTTGTAAAATAGAGGGCAGAGATCCCTTTATGTATTGCGCCCTATGTACAGTAAAGTGCAGGTTACCTTTTTTTAAAATGATCTACAAGTAAAACAGTTACTATACTTTAATTTTCTCATTTATACTTAATTACCTACCTTACCTCCTTTGGTGTTTCTTTCTTGTTGTAAAAAACATAAGGGGACTGATTTGGCTTGAGTTGATAGCTGATTTTAAGTAAAACCCTGTCACAAACACGAGGAATTCAAAATGAACGTATAGTGAAAAAACTAAGCGCTGGTCACCTCTAGTGTAAATGAACAGTCGATTATCAGTAGATTAAGATATTTAGGATCAGTGTTAAAGATTATGTGAACCCTTACCTTGGAAAACAACCCATTCAGTTTAAAATAGAAATGCAAGGCAACATATTTGTGTATATGTTTAAAAAAGGTTATAAATACATTTTATTTTTCTATAAGTGACCACATGCCCTTTATTCTGAGTTGCACAAGGGGCTTGGAGAGGTGGTGGGGGAGGCTACAGGGGGGGCATTTCAGCAGGAGGCAGAGAAAGAGGAATACAATGATCTTCCCAGTGAGGAGCTGTGCAGGGGGGGGGGGGGGTGTCAGCACAATTCTTGGCCATTGACCACGGTGGGGAGAATGTCCTCTCATGCCTAGCATGGTCATTTCGAAATAGAAAAGCAGGATCACCAGGTATCACCAGATACTTTTTAATACAAGTATTGTACATAGAACAACAGACACATATCAGGAAAATGAAATGGGGTAATGGGCTTTAATAAGCTTTTGTTTGCGTAAGCACTGCTTCTCTCCCCATACAAGTCTGTGGGAATTCAAAAGCAGCTTGAAGCAGGTCTGAAAGAGGTCAACACAGGTCAATTGATCTGTCAATTAATTCTGAATGATTGCAGAAGTGTTTAAAAATTATGTCAATAGCAAGCTCATCAACACAGCCCAGAGCCTGTGGACACTGGTCCATAAGCAGCTAAAGATACATACTCCTACAAACATTTCTGTACAAGAAGCACTTGGACCTGTCCCTTGCCACTCTATTTGTAAATGTGGCCTTCTATCACATTATAGAACCAATAGGGAAACTCTAGGACCTAGAGGATCATGCCTTTGTATTCCTAACAAATGTAAGTGCACTACCTTTTGATTAAATTATTATTTGTGCAATCTACACTATTGTGTTGTCCATTGCTCTGAGGTAATGCTGAGGAACTGAGGAACAGAGGGTTGCACTTATTTGGAACGATTCAGCCTCATAAATGTGGGATTGCCTCTGTGATTGGTTGGCTGTAGAGGAGGTTCTTGTCATCTTACTCTTCCGGATGATCATCTGCCTTGGTTGATTTTTTGCCTGATTTGACCTCTCTATCATATGAGGGTCAAATGCTTCTGGTAATCATTCCTTTTGGCTGTCACTATTGGGTGCCTATCCATTCATACTGAATCACCGATGCTTGGAGACCTTGGATTGTTTTCCTCCCATTTCCTCCTAAGGACTCTGGGACTGTCTTATAGTTTATGAACTCTTACCTATATTTCTATATAGTTTTTTATCATTTATATTGGTGCTGCTTTCAACCTTTATACATATTTTCTAGGTTTGTAATCTACCTATGTAGCTGGCTGCCTTACTTTTATACCTTTATACGTTTATAGTTTATGATTTTTTCTAAGCGCAGATATCACCCTTATATGTCATGGTCAAGATCAGCCTTAATAGAAAATTCAAGATCTATGACTTCATAACTTCAACTGTCTATATTTCTGGATCTATTGATCACTTTGATTACAGTTTTCACTGAATATATTTTTGTTTATGCATTATGTCATCATATAATTATTTCAAAATGCCCAGGTTTATGACAGGTTCACATTAACTGAATGCACATTTTATTTGTGTATTCAATGCAAAGCATGCACGTAGGCCTAAAAGCTCTCATGCATTAATGCTCACCATGAGAAAAATTAAGTAGCAGAACTTAAAGAAGCTCACCTCTAAATTGCTTAAAATGTGGAAGCATTATGTATTGTGTACATAGAACATAAGTCTAAATGTCATATAAGATTTTGTGATTCATTCTTGATAATATTTAAAATGCAAATTGTGCTTTAGAGCCGGTCCACACTAGCGCGACTTGTCAGGCGACTTGTCAGCCTGACAAGACGCGCTCCCTTGCGGTCCATTGACCGCTACAGGACCCGTTCTAATAGGAGCGGCACAAGTCGCTCCGACTTAGAAAAAGGGTCCTGTACTACTTCGGAGCGACCTCGGAGCGACTTGCATAGACTTCCATTATGTGAAGTCCCTGCAAGTCGCTACGAAGTCGTGGTGCATGCTAATGCACAGGTCGCCCCCGAAGTAGTAAGGAGTCGTGTCGCCTTAGTGTGAACCGACTCTAAAAGTGTAGGTCCGCATTTTCTGAGAAAAAAAACAATCCTTCCATAGTCAGTAAAAATATCTGTAGGTTGTAAGTTGGCAAATGTCATTGCAATGCTTACTTGTTTTTGCTTATATTGGAACTTACATAACACAGTTGGTGTTCTATACACTGACCGGGTACAAAACACCACCCTATGTGTACACCATGTTTAAACATTTGCCAGTTTTATGCCATAGCAAGCTGCAGATGAAACTATTTAGGTAAATTGTACAAATACAAAATGTAGTATAGTACTTATATAATATTTTTTTTAATCAAAGGTGAAATTACCTTTTGGATGCAATTCTGTTGTCTAACTCACGTTTAACCACTTGCCGCTCGCCCTATAGCGCATTGACCGCGGCAAAGTGGTTGTATTATCCTGATTGGTCGGGGGGGGGGGCGCAGAGTTGCGATCAGTGCTGAGGTGTGTCAGTCGTATCAGCGGGGAGCATTGATAGTTTCAAAAAACTATTGGATGGACACCTTAAAGACCACAACATACAGGGGTATACAATGTACGGTTAAAAGCAAACACACACACACATCATAGGTTGAACTGGATGGACTGATGTCTTTTTTCAGCCTCACTAACTATGTAACTATGTAACTCTGATCTAGGCTCTCTACCATGTGACTAGCTGTGTCCAATCACAGCTGGTCACATAGTAAATAGGAAGAGCTGTTCGGCTTTCTTCAGTTTGAGCCTGACAGGCACGAGTAGAGGAGAGCCAATCTGCGGCTCTCATGACAGGGGGGGGTCTGTGCTGGTAATCAGAGCATGGATTACCAGTTCAGACCCTTGGGGGGTGCCACTAGAGCCACCAGGGATTGCCCACCCATGGCCACCAGGGATGCCCACCCATGACCACCAGGGATGCCCACCCATGGTCACCAGGGATGGCAATCAGGGCTCAGTGACCCTGTCAGTGCCCTCCGCATCAGAGCTGCCCATGATTCCCATCTATCAGTGCTGCCCACCAGTGCCCATTATTGCCCACCAGTGCTGCTTATCAGTGCTGCCTATCAGTGTCACCTATCAGTGCCCATCAGTGACGCCTATCAGTGCTGCCTATCAGTGCCCACCAATGCTGCATATCAGTGCTTCCTATTAGTGCCACATATCAGTGCCCATTAGTGCTGCATATCAATGCTGCCTATCAGCCTATCATATTAGTGCCACCCCATCAGTGCGGCCTCATCAGTGCTTATCAGTGCAGGAAAAAATTATCCATTTACAACATTTTATAACATAAACAAAAAAACTTTTTTTTTTTTCAAACTTTTCGGTCTTTTTTTTTTTTTTTTGTGTAGACAAAAAGAAAAAACCTTGCGGTGATCAAATACCACCAAAAGAAAGCTCTATTTGTGGGAAAAAAAATGAATAAATTTGGTTTAGGTACAGTGTTGCATGACCAATTGTCATTCAAAATGCAACAGAGCTAAAAGCTGAAAATTGGCCTGGGCAGAAAGGGGGTGGAAATGCCCTGTATTGAAGTGGTTAATGTTGTAGAGCAACTATGCAATGAGTTAAGAAAGTCAGAACTTAAAATGCAAGTTTAAACCATTTCCTAGTGTGCGATCTTCAGATACTTTCTGGGTTTTAAAACAAATTGAAGCTTCCTCTTTTTTCAAGATTTCACAATTTAGTTCTTCAGCTGTACAGATTGTTTATAATTATCATAATTAAACTTAATGGTGCCTAAAATATCTGAACTGAAAAGAAGTCATTTAGGACAAATTCTTTACTGAGTAGCAATAGTAGCTGCTGAAAAGCAACATTGCAGCAGCGCTATCAAGCGCAATTGAAAAGTCAGTCATCAATACTAGGTATTAGGTACTAGGTCTCATGTTTGAAATCAAATGGTAAGCACTACTGTATATATATATATACATGTGCCAATTCTGAGTCAGCCACAGATCTGTTATGAATGCTGGGAACTTTCTATCCAATCACAGTAAGTGAGCATGGTTATTGTTGGTAAATACTATATAATGTCCATTATGTGTAGCCTGGTGCCAATGGACTGGGGAGCATTCGGAATATTGTGGTGCTGGCTGTACTGCAAACTTTCTTTCCCCCTGCTGTGCACCGCTGCTATGAGCAGATCCCCCTGCTTGCCCCCGCCCCCTTTACTGGCAGTATCAGAGTGGCTGTGTGTTCTCTACTTGCTCTTACTTTATCCCTCCCTACTGGTGGCAGTGGCTTAAGCCACTTAGCGGCAGGGAGGTGGCACTGTGTAGGAAGGGAGTCGCAATGGATCATGGGACATGTAGTTACCCAAGGAGCACCATCCATTTAAAATGAATAAGGGCTTGGACTACAAAGGACACAAATTCCTGCACACAGGGAGAGACCAGAACTTTTCCCAGGCAAATCTGGAAAAATCTTTACAGACCATCTTGGGGAATGGGACAGTGCAGACCTGCTGCTGGGTCTGTGCATTGCAAGAGAGAGGACAGAGCTTGTGCAGAGAAATTGCTTGCAGAACTGCGAGTTTAAGGTTGAATAGAGAGAGAACCTGGACATTGAGCCACAAAAAGGTATTTTCCTGATTTGGGACTAGAGAGACCTGATGCTACACCAGTGAGAGATTGAACTTTGTGAGGACCTGATCGTAAGGACTGAGACTTCTGAGGCAGCTGCTCACTAAGCATACAGGATTGGATCAGTTGCATACTGGTTGTGATAGGCAGATTAACCGAGTTTAACCCCTTGCTACTCACAGTTATTGCCAACAGAGACTGCCCCTTACCTAGCAGCCCTGTAGCCATCCCTTGTAAACAGTTTTAAAGGGATAGATACATGTGTACTACCCACAGAATGGCCCCAACGAAAGCCGGGAAACACAGCTAGTTAGGTACCAGGTATTTTGCAGTCACAATCAGAGATACCCTATTGTTAAGAATGTGTAAACCCACCCACTAAAGGGCTGTACGAGAACACAGTGCACTCTTAAACTTTATGAATGGTCATTGCCAAGAGTTACAGTGAGCCTTTTTCTTTGTGCCATTCATTTTTTCACGGTTGATGCTGTTCGTACTAATGCTGCGAATACTGATTAACCAGGGTTTAGCCTTATTGTAGTGTAAGCCAATGGCCGTAGGTGAGGCTAACATTCCCATCAGTTAACCCAACATTCTACTGTCCGGTTTTTTTGCTTCAAAAATACACTGATATAAATCATTCTCAAGTCACCATGGCCTATTTTCTATGTACTGTTGTAGTGGTAAACTACTAATGCTTAAAGTAGAACTATAGGCAAACTTTATTTCATTTTATATAGAGTAAGGGTGGGTTACAACCCCTGTCAGATTTTTTTGTTGCCACCTTTGTCCCATTGTGGAAATGTAACTTTACTTCCTATCTCATAGCCAAACAATAAGGCAGAGGAAAACCCTGCAAATAAAGGGAATTCCTTGGGGACCCAGAGGTCACCAGACCCCCCCCCCCCACCCAAGATTTTTCTATGTTTTAGTTAGACATAGGTCAGTTTTGAGCGAAATTACTCTTTATTTGTAAACTCTATACTGCTGGTGCCCATCAAGCAGCCCACAGGCTGCATGAAGCTCCCCACCACTCAGGTATGGTGCACAATGGGCTGCACATTGAGTGACAAAAGCCTTGGAGGGATTTTAGTGCAAAAATTGCCAGCTGTTAGTGATACCCACAATCCAGCCCTAAGTCTAGGAGCTGAATCAATCAGCCCCTGACCTGCTCTGTGATGCCCTGCTTTTCTTTGGATGCAGTACGTCTTATAAGGAAACATAAATGAAATCAAATGCAGCCTTTTCTTGTCATACCCTGCATGTTTTCAAATGGAAAATGCTGCTTTTGACTGGAATGCCCAATGGCATGAATCCATACATTGCTTCTAGGTGGGACTTAAGTTACTTGTTACATGATAACTGTCAAAATGCAAACACTCATTTACAACTGACATGAGACAGCAAACAATCACCTTCCCTTCCAGTCAATATAGGTATATAGGAGAAAAAGTGTGCATGTCTTAGTGCCAGTCAATCAAGAAATGAAGTAGGTGCTCAATGCAGATATTCCAAACCAGGAGAACAGTTAAAGTGATTGTAAATGTTTTTTTTTTCCTTTTTAATTAAAATAACAAACATGTCATGCTTAACTGCTCTGTGCAATGGTTTTGCACAGAGCAGCCCTGATCCTCCTCTTGGCTCCCCTGCCAGCACTCCTGGCTCCTTCCCTTGCCGATTGCCCCCATAACAAACTGCTTGCTATGGGGGCATCTGTGCGTGTTTGCTCCTGAGCCCTGGTCTGTGTGTCCATTCACACATAGAGCATGACTTGGCCCTGCCCCCTGCTCCCTCCTCACTTGCCTTAATGACAGCAGTGGCAGCCAATAGCTCCCGCTGCTTTATCTGTGCCAAAAGGGGGAGAGATCAGGCTCAGATAAGTATATGAGGGGCTGAGGGGGAGCTGCACCCAGAAGGTTTTTTACCTTAATGCAGAGAATGCATAGGTAAAAAAAACCTTCTGCCTTCAGAACTAGTTTAATCACTTCCCACCCGCCCTATAGGCAATTGACGGCGGGAAGGTGGTTGCATTATCCTGACCCGTCGTCATATGACGTTGAGCAGGATAATGCGCTCTACGCACCCCCAAAGCGGCGATCGGTGTTGCGGTGTGTCACTCTGACACACCGCATTTCCGATCTCAGTAAGGAGCTTACTGACATAGGCTCTTTACCATGTGACCAGTTGTGTCCAATCTCAGCTAGTCACATAGTAAATAGGAAGAGCCGTTGATCGGCTTTCCTCAGTTCGTGCCTCACAGGCATGAGTAGAGGAGAGCCGATCTGCAGCTCTCCTGACAGGAGGGGGAGGGTCTGTGCTGGTAAACAGAGCATTGATTACCAGTGCAGACCCTTGGGGGGTGCCACTAGACCCACCAGGGATTGCCCACCCATGACCACCAGGGATGCCCACAATGGCCACCAGGGATGGCAATCAGGGCTCAGGGAGCCTGTCAGTGGTGCCCTCCCCATCAGTGCTGCCCACCATTACCACCTATCAGTGCTGCCCACCAGTGCCCATCATTGCCATCAGTGCTGCCCACCAGTCCCCATTATTGCCCACCAGTGCCTCCTATCAGTGCCCAGCAGTGCCGATCAGGGCTGATCAGTGCCGCCTATCAGTGCCCATCAGTGGCACCTACCAGTGCCATCTATCAGTGCCCACCAATGCTGCATATCAGTGCTACCTATCAGTGCCACATATCAGTGCCCATCAGTTCTGCATATCAGTTCCGCCTATCGGTGCCCATCAGTGCTGCATATTAGTGCCACCCCATCAGTGCCACCCCATCAGTGCCTCCTCATCAGTGCCTTTCAATGCGGCCTCATCAGTGCTCATCAGTGCAGGAAAAAACGTATCTTATTTCCAAAATTTTATAACATAAACAAAAAAACTTTTTTTTTTCAAACTTTTCGGTATTTTTTTATTTGTGCAGCAAAAAAGAAAAAAACTTTGTGGTGATCAAATATCACCAAAAGAAAGCTCTATTTGTGGGAAAAAATTACATAAATTTGGTTTAGGTACAGTGTTGCATGACTGCACAATTGTCATTCAAAATGCAACATCGCTAAAAGCTGAAAATTGGCCTGAGCAGGAAGGAGGTGTAACTGCCCTGTATTGAAGTGGTTAAGAAATCAGAAAAAAGTGAGATGTCAGCAATGCACAGGTCTATTTGCCAGTAGGAGGGGTTTCCTGGACCTACCTTGCACAATCTGCTTTACATATAATTTTTCAAGGCCTTTCATAAATAGAGGATACTGGGAGTCATGGCCTTGTTAGAGACCAGGCTGAGGCTGCCAAACACCTTTTTACAGGGTTTTGCAGAGATGTGGGACTTCCAGGGCTTTTCCCTTTTTTGTAGGATACTGGAAATCATATGATTTTGTTCAGGATAGACAGCTATGCAGGATGAAAGTCAGAGCTACTGTAAAGTGTGTCCACTGAGAACAGTTTATTGGAAAATTTCGAAGTTTGATTAAGGTTCTATGCTATTCTGTCAGCTTACGCTATACTACATGTTTTAACAGCATAGCTAGAAATGAAAGGGTCGAACACATGCTTTTACTCTAGTTTTCAGTACAGTCCTTGACCCTGCTATTGGAAGGTGAGCTTTGAAGTGTTTGTATTACAGGTTGTGAAAAACACCAGTAAACATGAGCAAACTAGTCACGTTACATCTGTATTCCAAATTACCAGAAACCTATTGAAAATGATTGCAGCCCTCGAGGCATTTGGGTTGGAACATTGTGTTGTGAACAACACTTCCGGGGAACGTTCACTTTCCTGATAAACATCGCTGTGGCACAATAAATGCATCTTAACACTTGCATAGCCAGTCACTGTTGACAAGAATCTTTCATTGTTAATTCTGAGTCATTTAAACCAACGCATACAAATATAATGATGTTAGTTTATATTTCCAGCTAGTAATAAAGTAAAAATCCAGAGAAATAATTACATTCGAAAGATTATGTTCGTAGATTAACAAATAGCTTGAACAAATTAAGGGAAAAGCTATAGATTACACTCTAAACAAATAAGAAAATACATTATAGATTAAATTTTATACAAACCTAAATGTTAATAATATGTAAATACATAGAAAATGCAAACATCATTTTACAGACAACATCATAATTTTTGCAGGTTATCTGGTAGGACATCTCACCCTGGATGTGAACACAGTTCCATCATTGATACAGATGTTAACCCCTGGTAGACAGTATCAGTGTGTCATAGAAGGAGTATACCCATTAGGGAAGCCTAGATGGTACAGAACAAAACTGACTACATTTATAACAGGAATGGGACCCAAGATACTTTTTTTGTGCATTCCCCCATGTATACTTCTAAGGTGTGGCACTATAAACCCACCGCCTCCGAAGGACTGCTGGAGGAGGCTCATTAGAAATAAATTAAGTTTTGGAAATCCATGGCTGCACAATCCATCAATAGAAAACTAGTTCTAGATAACTAAAAGGCTGAATGGTTTATAGTAGCCTGCGTCAGGCACTCTGTAAAACACTGTAAATAAAGACATTATAGATTCCACAGATCCAGATGAGCAAGGTAAATGGAGTATACTTGTGCCCCACATAGGTCTCTCACCTCAGTCAGGCCACTGGAAAGCAACAAATAGCACAGGGGGATTCGCAGTCCAATATTTAAACTAATCAGTTTTCTCAGTTTGGCCCAACAACAACTCAGTCAATTCAAAATGGACGTACAAGGTTAGCTTCAGCATGAAAGACTAAGCCAATCTATTGGGATAAGCACAGGGCTTTTTTCAGCTGGAACTTGGTGGAACTCAGTTCCACCACCTCTGGCTCAGGTCCTCTGCTCCCTGCTCACCACTTTTACTTGTAAACACAAAAGTCCAGCTTTTGTGTTTACAAGTGACAGATTGTCTCCCAATGGCTCCCACAGATCTGATCCCCTAAGCGTCTCTCACTAAGTGCAGGATGGGGACAAGGGAGATTCAGGTGCCTGGGGTACAGTGCAGATGCTGATACACCCACTGAATGATCTCCCTGCAAGTGAGAGAGGTGGAGCCACCTACAGTGTGCAGGGAGGTACTAGAGCTGGTTGGGTGCATCAGTTTATTACAGCAACAAAAGACACATAGAAGATGGTGGAGCTATTAAGTGGGTGGGGAGATGGGGGCAGTGGAGGGGAGTTTCATGCAAAGGTCAGAGCTGAAGAGGGGTGGAAGTGAGATGTGGATGGGAGATGCAGTGGTAAGCAGCTGTGGAAGAAGGCTGAACTCTGCACTCTGTATGAAGGACACCCCTGAACTCTGTACATAAGGCACCCAGAACTCTGCACTCTGTGTGTAAACCCTCCTCCCTCTCACTCCCGGTATTTAATGCCCCTTTAAGACCCTCCCACTGTTAGTGAAATTTGACCACACCCACTATTTAATGCAGTTTTAAAGGGGGAGGTTGGGGCATTGTGGTTGAGTTCCTGCACCTATTTTCTGAGAAAAAAAGCCCTGGATAAGCACAAAGGCCACCATATAGGTATAAAGCTAGGAAACATTGACAACAATTCCTCTTTTTCACACTGAATAATCACCTCTCCCATAGTGCATAAACAGTTTCCCCTCCAGGCATCCATCAAGGCAAACGACCGCAGCGAGGAGACTGCCGCCATGTGGGTCAAATATACAAACCAATTTGTAATTTAAAAAGAAAATGTCGCTTAAATTGTATAACCCCCTGCTGGGGAAACTTAGCCATCTACGTGTCCTTGTAACCATAGGAAATCCATAATTTTAGATCTGAGGAACAAGAGAGGAAGGGAATATTCCACTGTAAGCACTTCTTCCAGTGACAGTTATCTAAAAGGGTAATTCCTCTCACTTGCCTATCTCAAAATGCCTATCACTTCCTGTTGTGTCTCTTGGACAGAAAGTGAAGGAAAATCTTCCCAATGAGGCACATACAGAAAAAAATAAACTGAAAGCAGATATACTTTTTTTTTTAATTCTATTTTTGCACAATACAAAAACAGACATCTGACAGGGAAACAGTGAATAAGATGTGTAGCAAGGAGAATCACAGGCTTCCTGGCCGTCATTGGATATGGGGATACTGCTCAATACAATACAATAACATCCATAGACTGTAAAACTTATATTTCCCTGTAGTTTGAGCATAGCATATTGGTTAAAGAACAGATAGTATTGAATTAATAACTATTTTGTGACTTGACCCAAACCTGGAGGAGCTCCGTATCCAAAATATTGATATCTCCAGTCTGTCAAGACTCGCTTCAGGAGTTACGAATCCCCTGAGTGTGGAGTAGAGGATTGGCTAGACTAGACAAACCACATTCCAGGGATACCAGACATAAAATTTGGGTGTCAATGAAGTATAGGTCAAGTAGAAATTCTAGAAAGGAGCAGGAGATCATCTCCGATTAAAGTAGATGTGCAGAAGAAAGGATCCTTGAGCAAACCTCTGTATGAGAGGGCTGTATGTTTTCTCTATGGGAGCTCAATAGTCAGGTGTGAAGTGAAATCTGTCTAGTAAAACCAAATGTTACAAAATTGTTACCCTTATTATGTATAGATGCAATAACATCTTCCATAGTTTTAATTTTATTGACTTTAGCCATACACACACAATGTATGCCTGTGCTGCATTCAATAAATGGAACAAGATTTATTGTTTCTATGGTTTCATAGATAAGGGTGTAAGATGTAGAAGGAAAGCCGCCGGGTCATCCTCTAAATGAATGTCAGTGAGTTTAGGGGAAATCTCCCTCATTTGGTCCAAAAAGCTGCAAATTATCAGACAAGACCTGAGGATGTGCAACATGGCATCTTTGTGCAGCCTATATACCCTTGAAGTTTGGAGAAGGTTTTCAGGTGGAATTTTCCATTCTTGAGAAGGAACTGAAAGCCTTTGTCAAGCATTTTCGGAGGGAGTCACAGGGGCATGATTTTGGTCACTCAGGATATGTTGTTTATCCGAATGGAACAAATTGAGGGTAGTACTGATTGTTGGATGGCTAAAAGAGTGAGTGAGATTCTTCCTTAAGTAGGGCAGGCAGTAAGGGAACGTCAGACAGCCATTGCTTTAGCTGAATCCATTGTTTGGCAAGTTATGTTTTCTGGCCATGTGTACTGCATTCTGATACTTAAGTGGGTCTGGGAATCCAGACTTCTTCTCTGTTTGGGTTGAGTCAAGAAGGCATAATTCAGTCTATGGGATTTTATAAGCAACTCAGGAAGTTACTACACTAACTGTGTACTTGTTTAAGAAATGCCTTTGAAATCAAAATGGAAAGAGTTTGGAGATATAATATAATAAGGAGAACATTCATCTTAATAATGCTGTTCTTTTCAAACCAGGAAATTGATTACAAAGCCCCTTTGAGGTCTTGTTCAATTTTGGCCAAGGAAGGGAGGAAATTAGGCACAAAGATTTTTTGACTGTTCGAGTAAGGTAGATGTCTAAATACTTGATGTATTGTGAAGCCTGCGTTAACTGAAATTCAAAACCGCAATATGTATATATACATTGTGGTTTTGAAGCTGGGGGCTTTGGCTGTCAGCATTAACCCCAGTATTGTTTTTTCAGTCAGTGATTCTGTTTCTGCTAAAAGCAATCCAAGTGCCTGATTAGTTGTTAGATTGCTTTTAGAAGCAGCTGGAGGGATAGTCTCCACCCTCCCGCTGCTCTTCAGTGTTTCTCAGGCTTACCATCCCCACCGACAAGGCCTGGGAATATGATCCAGAGGTTTGCACGGCTGGCCATAGAGGTGAAGAGAGACCAGATTGTCTCTGATCACCTCTATGATCTAGGAGGCCAGAAGCGACATCATGACCTCACTTCCAGTTTAGGGTGGATGTAAACAGTTTTTTTTTTGTTTTAATCAGGGAAATATCAGATCAATTCATTTTTTTTTATTTATTTTTTTATTTGTCACTTTCGAGGATAGAGGAGCGATCTGGGGTCTTATAGACCCCAGATGTCTCCATAAAAAGGACCTGTCATGCTTTATTATCACAAGGGATGTATACATTTCTTGTGATAGCGATAAAAGTGATTAAAAAAAATGTAGAGGGACAGTGTAAAAATAAATTTTTTAAAATAAAATAAATAATTAATTAATGTGAGAGCAATAATTCTACCTCCAGACCTCCTTTGTAACTCTAAACTGGTAACCTGTAAAAATGTTTAAAGTGTCGTCTATGGAGATTTTTATATATCGTAGTTTGTTGCCATTTCACGTGCGTGGGCAATTTTAAAGCATGACATGTTTGGTATCTATTTACTTGGTGTAACATCACCTGTTATATTTTACCAAAAAATAAGGTTATATATTATGTTGTTTTGCATTAAAATTCATTAAAGTGTATTTTTTCCAAAAATATTGAGTTTGAGAAACCGCTGCGCAAATATAATGTGACATAAAAAATTTCAACAACCACCATTTTATTCTCTGGGGTCTCTGCTAATAAAATATATATACTTTTAGGGAGTTCTAAGTAACTTTCTATTAATAAATACTGCTTTTTACTTGTAAACACTTGTAAAAAAATTTCAGAAAAGGCCTAGTCTTAAAGTGGTTAATAATAATAAGGGATGCAGCTGCGTATTAATACTAAAGGCCCCACATTTTTGGAGGTTGATTTCAAAGTTGCTATATAATGGAAGAACAGTGGAAATTTACACCAGCTTAAGGCTACCAAATCATTTAAAATAAAAAAAATATAAAAATAATTCTTTATTATACACAGAATACATTAAAAAATCTCTGATCAAGCACTGATACCCCATCAACCCCCATCCCTCCTCCATCTACCTCCCCCTACAATTCCTCACCAACCACCCTAAACCACAATAACCACCACACGATTCACAATGCAGTCTGGGTACAACCAATATTTTTATAATTTTGATAATAATATAATTTGGTAGCCTTAAGCTAGTAACATTTTCCACAGTTCTTCCGTTATATGGTATTGTTGATTCTATATAGTAGTATAATTTATTCTATAGTAATGTTGTTGATTTTTGTGGTGACATCCACCAAGATAGTAAGGTCAGGGGACCTTAATCAATATATGTGTACTCCCCCAACCAATTTATTAATCTTTTCTTTATTTATTGG
The DNA here is from genome assembly GCF_965119305.1 of Pelophylax lessonae. Taxonomy (NCBI): domain Eukaryota; kingdom Metazoa; phylum Chordata; class Amphibia; order Anura; family Ranidae; genus Pelophylax; species Pelophylax lessonae. The sequence goes on from NC_138774.1 coordinate 154,513,498, forward strand.
ATTTTAAAGTTAGACAATAATATTTTCTGGTTAACAAAATACAGTAAATCATCTGCATAGCCAACCACCTTTTATTCCATGGTTGGAAGAGATATGCCTCTAATGTTTGGGTTGACCCTCATGTTGCAAAGAAATGACTCAAGGGTAAGAATTAAGATAAGGGGGCATAAAAATGGGTATCCCTGGCGTGTACTGTTATTTAGTGTGTAACAATCTGAGGGAATATTATTGATTCTCATCTCCGCAGAAGGGTGTAAGTAAATTTCTGCTATCCATTTTCCTAAATGTTCTCCCATCTCAAGATACTATAACAATGTTTTCATAAAAGTCCAGTTTACTTGCTCAAATGCTTTTTGAGCATCGGTTGAGAGTGTGAGGTCAGGGGTGTCTGTAACTGACAGCAGTTTTAAGCCTTTCCCTTTTGAAAGACTAAAGAAAAAGTTTTGGATATATAAAAACTTGCAATACTTGGAAGAAGCTGGAGAATTAAACTGCCTAAAAGTTTTTGTATATCATAGGGCTTTAGTGGTATACACAACAAAACCATTTCACCCATGGGACCTTAGAAGGTACATCACCAACTATACAATCACCACATTAAATTGAAATTAGTTTACATTTTATTGGTAAAAAAATACTTAAAAAAACTTATTTACAGCTGTAGACAATTAAAATACAAATGGCAGATTTAGTACAATTTCTAGTGTTTCACATGTTGACAACCTTACAAAGACAATTGTTTAAGACCTCTGTTACACTGGATTCCAGGGTGAAAAAGGCACATGGAAACTATTCCCCTAATCCTATGTTACTGTTCATAATGCAGGTGTAATGCACTTTGAAAAGTCTTGTATGCTGCATCTTCTTTGGTGCAGTTTTTCGAAAGCACACCAAAAAGTCACCTTCCATGGTAAGTCAATGGGAGTACATCAAAAGGGCATCTGTGTTAAAGGGAACTAAATCACATGTTATTTCAACTAAACTGGTCTCAAAGATGTTCTCACAACAGGTGTAATAATGCATCACACTTTATGTGTTCCATTAACTTTTATTCACCTCATCGGGAGCTGATGCTATTGACAAGGTGTCTATGGAGAACAAATACATATTTAGATCATATAGTAAAGATAATATGCAGACAACCATTTTGATTGTACAGACCAAAACTGGTCAGTGTGAAAAGACTTACAAACCAGCCTAAATTAAAACCACAATCTTCCAGGAAGAATACCACCAAAGAGGGACCATGAACCCCCAGAAAACAGAGGGGCAGAGGGAGCAAAGAGATGTAATAGCCAAGCGACCACAGTAACCAATCAGTAGACACATATGTAGTACTCAGACCTAAAAATATATATATAGCCGTATAGGAGAATAAAAGGTACAAGTGGTATACCCTCCCTCCCAAGATACATTTTACTGATATATCTATAATAATGTATATAAATCAAGAAATGTCCTTGAACTAAAGAACATTAATGCTTTAAGAGCTTGTTTAGACTTGCTTCCACTTTAACATACTATAAAGCGCATATCACATTTACATATTTTTTGGGGTTTTTGATTCTTCTGTGATGCTTTAGCTTTATGATGCTTTCTGAAGCTTTAATGTTGGCAAGTTAAGTTAATTTAAGTTTGGCAAATGACCTGTGTGTGTGTTGATTTTCCATTTGTTTTAGATGGTCCAGTAGAACCCTGGCTCAGTAGTACTATACTTCCACTTAGCAGATCCCCAGCTCATTAGTACCCCTGTTCAGCAGATCCCTAGCATATTAGTACCCTCGTTCAGCAGATCCCCAGCTTATTAGGACCCTTATTCAACAGATCCCGATCTCTGCTGATGCCCCACTCAATAGTATCCCCAGCTTTGCTGATTCCTCACTCAGTAGTAACCCCCAGCTCTGATTGCTGATTCTTCTCTCCTTGTCCCTCCCAGTCCTCACGTACCTCCCGCTATTTTGCTCCCACTATGCTCACAACATGTTACATCTGCTAGTTTCTACTGTTCTGGTCCCCAAACTCTGCTAATCCTCTGCTGCTCAGTCCTCTCTCTCCAGTCCCCACTCACATTCTGCTATAGCATTCCCATGGTGCACACCACGTGTGCTATTTACTATTTGCTCCAGTCCAGACCCTGCTAATCTTCCTGCTGCTCCACGCTGCACACCAGATGTGACGTCTGCACCAGACACGTTAGTTTTCAAGTGCATCCTGGGATATCTCATACCTGCAATACCTCCAAAACAAAGGGAAGCTAAAGCTAAATAAAAGCCTCTCAAAAGCTTCAGGTGCTGTAAGCGAGCGTTCTCATAGATTTTTATGGAGGCTTTGGAGACGCTTTGAAGCACCAAGAAAGCGACATAGGGTGAATTTTTGAAGCAAAGAAAACACAATGTGTGAACAGGACTGTAATGTAACTATTTTATTTAATTTGATTGGTATTCAGAGTGCTTTAAAAAAGCGTGTCCAATGCCACACTTTGAAGCAAGTGTAAATGACCCCTAAAGGTCACAAATATATATATATATAAACAAAAGAGAAAACAGGTGCCTCTGAGGTGCAGTGCACAGAGCTAAATAATAGATTGGGCAGAATAACCCAACTATAGTGTTTCCTGGCCCAAAAAGGTAGTAATTTTAAAGATAAAGATCCACTTAAATCTGAAGTTTTTAAAAAAAGAAAAGAAAAATATTGGTTCCATAAAGCTTCTGGGCCCCTAAACCTGTTATACACACTGTATATAATACAGACCTGCTTAAAAATTATCCTCAGAAGGAATCAGACAGAGTCCTATGATCAAGAAGCAGTGCTCAGTGTGTGTCCCTGTTTCCTCCTCTTACCTGTCACCTCCCAAGCCCTCTCTATTTATGGCTCACATGTCCCCCTATTGTAATGGGACTGCCTATCAGGCTGACGAAACAGAGGCAGCCCAGGCTGCGCAGTGGAGCTGTATGGACAAAGTTTTGCGCCAAATGTCACTTCCTGAGGTGTGATGATGCCATGTCATTGCGCTACGTACGCACACAGATGGGCAGCATCTCATTACGCCAATGAACATTGACATCATTGCATATGTTGGCATCAGATAATGCTAAACACCATTAAGGAATGGCTACAACCCATTCCTCAAAAAGAAAACTGAAGACAAAAAAGGAGACAGTGAAGCAGAGACAAGAGACACTCAAAACAAAAAACGGAGGCAAGAAACAATAGCAAAAGCATGTCAAAAGAAGCAAAGTAACAATGAAGAAAGAAAAAAGACACAAAAGAACCTCAGCAAAATGAAAACAACTCAGACAACAATTGATGAAAATAAAACTAAATAAAAAAAAAAAAAAAAAAAAGATAGGAAGTATAAACTGTAGTGATAAATTTGGATGAGTAGAGTGATTTTGTTGCTAAGTTATAGATTTTGCATAAGGTGAAATTAACCTGAATTAGAAACTTTATTTTGCTCATAAAGCTGCTTAGGTGAGATATGCTTTCAACAAGAATCTACTCTTTTTTTTTAGAGGGTTAGGTGTTTTGGGGTGTGCTTGGTGTTGTTTACTTTGAACAGGTAGTAAAAATGTGTGCCGCTCAGGCTACAAGGGAAAGCAATCATGTGTCAACCACTGTGAGTGCAGGCCAGAGAAGGAGCTTGGATCGGCTGTTGAGCAAAGAATTGAGCAACTGTTGAGCAATGGGTAGATCCCATAAAGCCACACATCAATGCAGACCCACTGGTATTAGAATGAATGGCAGACTCAGCATGGGCTCCCATTCATTCCAATACCAGTTGGTCTGCATTGATGTGTTTACTGTATTTAATTTAGTTTTTGCACTCGCAGTTTGTCCTTTTTTATTTAGTTGATCATGATTTATATACTGTTGTTTTTTTGTTTGTTTTACTTTTTTGTTCACTTTCTGTTTCTTTCAGTGGATAAAAAAAAAATAAGACTAATCAGGAGACAATTTTTTTGACACAAGATTGGGTGCAGACTACTTGAGAGGAGCTTCTATAATCTTCAGGAAGCATGTATAGCAAATTTCACCCTTTACAACCATCAAATACCCCATTATTATTATCTTCACCATTGAATCCTATGTATTTTACTAAAATTGTAGACTTTTTCGGTTTTGAAAACTCTCAGTTTCACTCATCCCTAGTTGGGTGTGCCATAATCCTCAATTAACTGAAATATCTCTTTGGTTTGAGTGATCATTTAATGTTAGTACCATTCTTTTTCAGTCTGAAACCAAATGAGATTCTATAAAACGACCAAAAATGTAACTAATGCGTTGCATAGTTTCAAAAATATCTCTTTCAAGGGCTAGCTTAAACAGAGGTTAACAGCTAATCAGTAGAGATGTATAGAACTGTTCGCCGGCGAACAGTTCCCAGCGAACTTAGCATGTTCGCGTTCGCCGCTGCTGGCGAACATATGCGATGTTCGGTCCGCCCCCCATAAGACATCATTGAGGCAAACTTTGACCCTGAACTTTACAGTCAGCAGACACATTTCCAGCCAATCAGCATACCTCCCTCCCACACCCTCCCACCTCCTATAAATAAGCAAGGGCAGCATCCATCTTAGATCATTCTGAAGCAGTGTGTGTAGTGAGAGTAGGGAGAGAGCTGCTGCTGCTGCTGTTAAGCTAGGGACAGTTAGTCAGTGTTCCTGGTCTTGCAGTGTTCTTGGTCCACTACTGCTGTAATATCAGCACCCCAAAAAGCCCTTCTAAGGGCTGGTATTTGTGTTTTTTTTATATATATATATATATATATATATATATATATATATATATATATACCTAGCGTCCCCAAAAGCCCTTTTAAGGGCTGGTAATTGAGTTGTTTCTTCTTATATATATATATATCTATATCTATCTAGTGTCCCCAAAAGCCCTTTTAAGGGCTGGTAATTGAGGATTTTTTTTATTTATATATATACATATATATATATATATATAGTGTCCCCAAAAGCCCTTTTAAGGGCTGGTAAGGTAATAGAGTTTTTTCTTTATATATATATCTATATATATCTATTGTACACTGCAGTTGCCTGCCCGCTGTGTGTGAGAGGCCACAGACCTACCACAGACTGTACTGTGTGCACACCACACTCATTTCGGGTGGCACAGGCACAGTACCTTGCATTTTAAAAAATATTTTTTTTTTCCTCTGTCATAATTGCAGTGAGTGCTGTGTCAGGTCCACAGAGTGCACTGTACCCACTGCAGTGCACTGCCCACCACTGATATATATACGGTGGCACAGCATCTTGTTGCAATAAATTGAAAAAAAAAAATATTTTTTATTATGGCAGTTGCCTGGGCTGCCAGTTACTGTCAGGTCCACAGAGTGTACTGTGCCCACTGCAGTGCCACTGTGTGCCCACCCACCACTGATATATAAGGTGGCACAGCAGCTTGCAAAGTAAAAAAAAATATATATATTTTTTAATTGCAGTTGCCTGGGTGCCAGTGACTGCTGTCAGGTCCACAGAGAGTGTACTGTGCCACTGCCCACCCACCACTGATATATAAGGTGGCACAGCAGCTTGCAAAGTAAAATAAAATATATATTTTTTAAAATTGCAGTTGCCTGGGTGCCAGTGACTGCTGTCAGGTCCACAGAGAGTGTACTGTGCCACTGCCCACCCACCACTGATATATATGCCTGCAAGAGAAAAAGCCAGCCGCAGAGAAGCCGTATTCCTGAAAATATAAGAAAAATGCTGTTTTTTAGGGGTTCTGGACATGCTACAGAGCTGAAACTTGACAGGTACACTTTTTAGACCCCCCAGACACTGAATACAAAAAATGACATGCCTGCCTAAAAAAATGCCCGCTAAATGCCTGCAAGAAAAAAAGCCAGCCGCAGAGAAGCCGTATTCCTGAAAATATAAGAAAAATGCTGTTTTTTAGGGGTTCTGGACATGCTACAGAGCTGAAACTTGACAGGTACACTTTTTAGACCCCCCAGACACTAAATACAAAAAATGACATGCCTGCCTAAAAAAATGCCCGCTAAATGCCTGCAAGAAAAAAAGCCAGCCGCAGAGAAGCCATATTCCTGAAAATATAAAACAAATGCTGTTTTTTAGGGGTTCTGGACATGCTACAGAGCTGAAACTTCACAGGTACACTTTTTAGACCCCCCAGATGCTAAATTCAAAGAAATTTTTTATTTTTATTTTTTTTTAATTTTTCCAATAATTGGCTCTCTATCAAAAAATTATAATTTTTAAGAACTTTTTTTTGCGTGATCCCTCTCCGGCATGCCACAGTCCAGGTGTTAGTCCCCTTGAAACAACTTTTCCATCACTATTGTGGCCAGAAAGAGTCCCTGTGTGTTTTAAAATTCGCCTGCCTATTGAAGTCTATGGCGGTTCGCCCGGTTCGCCGGTTCGCGAACATTTGCCGATGTTCGCGTTCGCCGTTCGCGAACGGCGAATTTTAGGTTCGCGACATCACTACTAATCAGTGCACTTTGCCTGCAGGGCTGCCATCAGGGGGGTACAGCCCATACAGATGTATGGGGCCTGGGCGTCCTGAGGAGGCCCAGTCCCTCGGGATGCCCGGGCTCCAAGTTGACACCTCCCCTTTTTTCCTTTCCTCCTCTACACTGGCAACTAGTCCCGACTCTCGCTGGTGCCACCCGCTGCACTGGCTCCTGACTCCCAGCCTCCCACTGGTCGCCGCTGTCAAAATTATTGGTTTCTACGACATCCTAGCTGTCAATCATATGCATTCACAGGTCCGGGCAGAGGAGGAGGTTGTAACTTGGTGGTCAGGCCTGGGGGGCCAGGCCTAAAGCTGTGTAAGGGGCCCCAAAATTTCTGATGGCTGCCCTGATTGCCAGGCACTACACAATCCATTCAATTCAACCCAAACATCTTCTGTCATGTACTGTATATTGTACAATAAATCATGTACAATAAAATAGGATACTTTTTGCTACTACGGAAAGCCCAGGCTCCACCCAACACTATTCTGCAATGGGTGACCCCAATAAATGTTATTATCCTTTTATCCTGCCAAACCACATTCAGTATGTTTACTCCTCTAAGATGTAGATAACAAGTTTTTGTAATAGGCAGATAAATTAGTTTAAAAAAAATTTTCCAGCAGCTTGTGAAATGTCAAAAATCAATTGCTTCACCCCCTGATAATACTGTATGTGTTTTAGGAAGTTGTCCAAAGTGATTTTGACTTTTAAAGAATATTATGTTTTAAGCAAAAAAATTGCACTGCATTACATCAGGGATCACAGTGACAAAAACATCCCGTTTAAACAATCCTTTTACTTGTAATTAATGTTAAACAATGTGCTCATTAATAATGTTCGGATAGCCAATGTGTTGTCTGTTCCAGGACTTACAATTTTTTTCTCTCCGTAAAATTCAACAACTTCCTTTTACTGTTACTTTTCCCCTCCCTTTGAGCATTGCGGAACAATAGAACACAATTACTTCCTTCCTTTGCTACTGTGTATCTGCTTGGATCTATTCCATCCCTGTCTCAAAATAAACAGACTCTGTTATTCTGACAGCCCCTGGTAGAACGAAAACCACCAAGAGGCGTCAGGAACAAGCAGCTTTTGCAGACTTTTCACAGTAGACTTATTGTTAATGTCAAAGCACTCTGTTAATGTGAGGTCCCGAAATGACACAAAACATTGGTGGCATTGTGGAACCTATATTCATTCTCTAGCATGTTTGGAAAAAATATATGCAATGTAAAAAAGTTTTAACAATAATCTTTGTGCAAGTTCAGGGTAAGTGAGGCAAAAAAAAAAAGGAAAAAACTTAAATAGATATTATTTATGTATCATCCCCAATGTGGGAAGAATATGGATGTTTTCTAACCAGAGTTTCTAGGTCTCAAATCTGAAAATGTTTAGTTAACCACTTCAACTCTGGAAAGTTTTACCCCCTTTATGACCAGGCCATTTTTTTTGATTCGGCACTGCATTACTTTAATGGACAATTGCGCGGTCGTGCAAAGCTGTACCCAAATACAATTGATGTCCTTTTTTTCCCTCAAATAGAGCTTTCTTTTGGTGGTATTTGATCACCTCTGCGGTTTTTAGATTTTGCGCTATAAACAAAAGGAGAGCGACAATTTTGAAAAAAACACAATATTTTTTACTTTCTGCTATAAAACATTCCCAATAAGAAATTAAAAAAAAAAAAATCGAATTTTTTATCAGTTTAGGCCAATTTGTATTCTGCTACATATTTTTGGTAAAGAAAATCCCAAAAAGCATATTTTAATTGGTTTGCGCAAAAGTTATCACGTTTACAAACTACGGGATAGATTTAAAGAGGTTGTAAACCCATACAACTTTTTTTTTTTTGCAACCTGTAAGAGAAACACATAATGAGCTAGTATGCATCGCATACTAGCTCATTATGAAATACTTACCTTAGAACGAGCCACCGCCGTGCCGCCCGCTTACCTGTATGACGGGCGACATGTCCAGTCACCCGTCTTCCAGGATCGCGGCATTCGGCCATCTGATTGGCCAGAGCCGCGGTGACGTCACTCCCGCGCACGTGCGCAGGAGCCGACAGTCACGGCACGGGGCTCTGAAGAAACGGCACCAGCGGCCGTTCCTTCAGAGCGCATGCGCCAGTGACGTCACTGGCTGCATGTAAGGTAAATATCTACAGTACCTATAGGTAAGCCTTATCATAGGCTTATGTATAGGTAAAAGTGTCAGAGGAGGGTTTACTTCCTCTTTAAGGACTTTTCATTTTTGTTGTTGTTTTTATTAGTAGTGGCGGTGATTAGCGGTTTTTAGTGGAACTGCGACATTGCGACGGACAGATCGGACCTCTAACTGACTTTTTTGACACTTTTTGGGGACCAGTGACATTAATCAGTGCTAAATAATATGCACTGTTACTGTATAAATTACACTGGCAGGGAAGGGGTTAATACTGGGGGTGATCAAAGGGTTAAATGAATGCCTAAATGTGCTTACTAACAGTGGGGCGGGGAGGGCTCTGTGACTGGCACACAGAGATCAGTGTTTCAGCTTAGCTGAAACACACGATCTCACTGTGCCTGTGTGACAGGAGAGCCACCTGCTTTGTTTACATAGGCAAGCGGCTCTGTCAGTTTCTGTGAAGATTGTGGGAAGCTGGCGGCGATTGAGCACGCTCCTCCCACGTGCTTATGATTGTGTTGATCTTTGTGATTATGCGCAGCCGAGCCGCCCTGCCGCAGTAAATCTGCATGGGGTGGTCGGCAAGTGGTTAAAATAGAAGTATGGGAAAGATTTTTTTATGACCTAGGCGGATGCTGCATCTGTCCCCCGCCAGCTCTGACACTGAGAACCAAGCGATTAAACACTGCTGATCACTTGGATCTCACAGCTTTGTGAGCAGAGAGTTGGTGGCTGTCAGTCGCCGGCTCTCTGCTCTGCCCCCCTAGCTCACTGGAGCAATGGGCTGTGGAGGGGCGAGAGCGCCCGGCTCAGGCTCTCAGTTACTCGCTGAGAGGCTGAGCCAGGTGCCGGTCCAGGCATGTCGGAGGATCCCGACCATATGGTTGCGATCCTTCCTGAGCATGGACCAGCTCTGTGACGTCACCCGAGATCAGCTCACTGTTTGCTGAAAACAGGTCACAGGAGTGCAGAACGAACTGCATTCCTGTGATCCACAGGAGAAGTACAGCCAAAGCATCTTTTTGATTATATATGCTGTCGTTTGTTGTTAGCTTGGCCATTTAATACAGAAATAGAGTTTTTTACTTAACCACTTCTGGACCTGAAAGATTTACCCCCTTAATGACCAGGCTATTTTTTGTGAAATGGCACTGCTGCTTTTAATTGACAATTGCGCAGCCATGTGACGCTGTACCCAAATAAACTTGATGGATTTTTCCCCCACAAATAGAGCTTTCTTTTGGTGGTATTTGATCACCTGTGCAATTTTTATTTTTTGCGCTATAAATAAAAAAAGAGCGACAATTCTGAAAAAAAACTATATTTTTTACTTTCTGCCATAAAACATTCCCAATAAAAATAATTAAAAAACAAATGTTTTCATCATTTTAGGCCAATTTGTATTCTGCTACATATTTTTGGTAAATAAAAAAATACTAATAAGTGTATATTGTTTGAGTTATCGCGTCTACAAACTAGGGGAAAGATTTGTTATTTTTATTTGTTTTTTTTTACTAGTAATGGCGGCGATCAGCGATTTTTAACAGGACTGCGACACTGTAGCAGACAGATCAGACACCTAACTGACATTTTTGACACTTTTGGGGGAACCAGTGACATTACTACAGTAAGTGCTAAAAATATGCACTGTTACTGTGACAGACCACTGTTCTGTCTCCACAGGGAGCGATCAATCTCCACTGTTCTGTCTCCATGGGGAGCAAGCGTGGCCTCCGGACCCACTGATCAGCTTCCCCTGTGGGGAATGGGAGCGTGCCGCCAGTGCGCCTCCGGCAGTGCATGCACTTCTCTGCTAGTGGTCCCGCGAAGCGACGTACAGGTACGTTGTTTCGTGGGACAGAGCCCGACCTGCCACAGTAAAACTACGGCGGCTGGTCGGAAAGTGGTATTCAAACTGATGTGAGATGATTTGAATATCCTTAAAATGTATAATCAAGGGAAGGAGAATGTCATATTTTTATTTTGCATATTATGTTTAAGGCAAGCTTTCTTTAGATTTACTATATTCAAAGCAAACCTTTCCTTTTGCAGAGTAAGGTTGTCCAATGCCCAAGGTGCAGATGCCAAACTGCACCTCCCCTGAGTGGTGCAAGGGAAGGCGTGAACAATAGCCCACTATGCCAAAACCCAAGCTGACCATAGATGGATTGTTTTTTGTCTGCTCAGCTATCAGGCTGAAGGAAAAATATTCACAGATTGCTCGATCCATACAAGCAAGGTGGATGATGGAAACTTTCCTGCTGATATCCATCTATGGCCAGCTTTATGTAATAGTTGTGGCATGCACTGAAATAGTGCCAATGGTTGTGGCACACTACAGCAAAATGAGTTTAACAGTTGTGCACATACTGTCCCACAGTAAAATATGGGACTAACAGTGGCAATGAATGAAATGCCCAGACATTGCTGTGAGTAAAAAATGCCTCTACATCAGGTGTGCCACCGGAATAAAAAATGCCCTTGTGTTTGTGGTGTCAGTGAAGGGAAAAAATGCCCCTGTGTTGGTGGGGTCAGTGGAAGGAAAAAATGTCCCTGTGTTGGTGGAGTCAGTGGGAAGAAGAAAATTGCCTGCATCAATGGCATCACTGGAAGGAAAAAAATGTCCCTGCAATGGTGGTGTCCCTAGAAGGTAAAATTCCACTGCATTAGTGTTGGTGGAAAAAAACACTGCTTTGTTGATGCCCATGAGAAGAAAAAAAGCAGCTGCATGAGTGCTGTCAGTCTGAAGAGGACTGCTTTTGCATCTGTGTCAATGGCATGAATGGGCAAAGTTTGGAGGCTATAGGCGGGAGCCCTCTGGGGGTCCATTAAAGTAAGGGGGAGGCGGCTATATGTCTCTAGAAAAGGGAAGCTAAAGGGCTTGGAAAGAGGTAGGGTGGATATATTGTTTTTTTGTGCTTTGAGGAAAAGTAGGGCGCTCTGAGGCTAAATTGCCCCCTACCACCCTCCTTGTACTCACAGACAGATTAGACCTTCTTTTCAGGATGGGTCTGTCTAGAAATGATGCGGCTTCTCTCTCTTCCCATCTTTGATCATGTGATATGTCACATGCAAAAAGCAGACAGGAAAAAGACCAGTCCACCCTCACTCCCCTTTTGACAGATTGGGCTCAATGTTCTCAGTGGGTGCCCTTTCCTTGTGCTCTTCTGCCCACAATAGTGATGACAGCCAGAGATTAAAGCACTGGGGCATCTTTACCTCCACTAAAAAGAGAAAACAGGGCCCCGGGTCAGTGCGAGTAAAAACAACAACACTTTTTTCCAATATTCACTTACATCTGAATAACTTGCAGCCTGCATGTAGAGGTGCTGTGGTATCGTGTGTGGTAATCCAAGATGGTAGACAGGGTGGGCTGGAGGGCTGATGAAGATGTCTGGACCTGCTGAAGATGGCAACTGGGGCTAATCGCATTAGCCCCAGCCAAGGTTCCAACCACTGCGTGACCGAAGATAAAATGGCCCAATATTGAGACCACTGCTCACACAAGTCTGGAGATGCCACATGAGAAAGCAGGAGAACGGCAGTGTCGCAGGCACTCACGCACCACTACTGGCTGCAACAAGAAAAGGCACATAAGCTGGGGTGGGGGCGGGCCCCAACTAGTTTCTGAGGCCCAGCCTCCTTCTTCAGGCTGACCCCCCCAGAAGAGGGAAGTATATACTATTACCCGGACGGCAATAGCACTAATTAGGAGGGAGAATGGGAAGGGGAATGGGTGGGGCAGGGCAGGGCTGTTCTACAAAACACTCAACAGAAGCATCCAGATAGCCGGGAATCCAGCAACAAACCAGATGTGGGGGATTGCCAAAGGCAATAATTTAAAAGATAAGTGAAAAATTACATATGTAAAAAAGGAGCAAAAAAGCGGATGGGCTTCAATATCCCCCTAATCCACCCATGTCTAGTGCATACAATTACCTAAAAGTACTTACCAATTTTATTTTATTTTTGTTCTCGAGGGAATCCCATACCTCAACAAGGAGCTGCCGTCTTGTGAGTGTTCTGTTCAGTTGCCACCTGCTGTTTTTCCCATTGGCCTTGTTTTCCTGTGGTTCTCAGCTATCTGTGGACTTTAAACACCATAATATTATTTCATTATCATTTTTTTCTCTCTTCCTATCAGTCTGCATATTTTTACCTTTATTTCTGTTTCCATTTAATCACAAATAGATCTCATCTAATGTCAGTGAGCGCTGACTCACTTACTTTCGGTTAATGAATGGTTTGAACATCATTACCATATACTAGATCAGTTAATATGGTCAATTGTAGTCTCAGCCTTCCAAGCTTCCAAGAATGGGCTAGCAGACTTGTTAGTGTGAAGACAAACAAAACTCATCCTTAGAAGACAGCAGCAGCTAAATTTGGCCAGTATTTTATTTAAAAGTTCAAAGAGCTTAAAGACACTCACATTTCCCAGTGACACACAATTAATTATAGAGTGGCTTTAAGAGCTTTTCCTACCCGCAATTTTCTCTCTACTACCTTGTTAGACCAGATCTTTTCTCACACAATGCCATTTGCATGACATTTCCTACTGACCTCCAGAGGTGATACACACACCATCAGTGTGAAGAACTGCCATTGGATGCTGTCCTGTAATCTGTAGTCCTGCCTTTAAACTGAATTGAATATAAAAACAAGTACTCTACGCCAGCTGTCCCCAACCTTTTTGGTACCGCAGACCAATTTTGTGAAAGAAAGGACCGGGGTAGTTGCGAGCGGGCACAGCAGGCTCCGCGGCCGATTTTTCGGGACAGTGACTGGTGTTAGCGCTTCAGTCATCACTACACCATGGTTAATATGGTGTTGGGATGATTTGAGGTGCATTATTTCTATTATTATATTGTAATATAAAATTAAATGGTTCTATTCCCCATAATGCAGAAGCAGTGGGAGCCCTGAATGTGTCACTTGCCGCCTTGGCCTGCCACCAGATGTAGCTTGTCACTTGCCACTGTCGACTGCCACCAGATGTAGCTTATCACTTGCCACCATCCACTGCCACCAGATGTAGCTTGTCATTTGCCACCGTCGCCTGCCTTAAGATGCAGCTTTTCATCTGCCACAGTCGCCTGCCTTTAAATGCAGCTTGAAACTTGCCACAGTCACCTGCCTTCAGATGTAGCTTGTCACCTGCCCCACGGTCGCCTGCCTTTAGATGCAGCTTGTCATTTGCCACAGTCGCCTGCCTTTAGATGCAGCTTGTCACTTGCCACAGTCGCCTGCCTTCAAATGCAGCTTGTCATATGCCACAGTCTCCTGCCACCAGATGCAGCTTGTCACTTGCCACATTCACCTGCCAACAGATGCAGCTTGTCATTTGCCACTGTCACCTGCCACTGGATGCAGCTTGTCACTTGTCACTGTTGCCTGCCTTCAAATGTAGCTTCCCACTGTAGCCTGTAACTTTTTTAAAATTTAGTCACTTAATTTTTAAATTTAGTACAATTTAAAGGCAATTTGTAAGGTTTTTTTTTTTTTTTGCAGTGAAAGGTTTGCAGCCTCTCCTCAGTGATACGGCATCTGACTGCGAAAACCAGTTGATGGTTTCCCTCCCATCCTAGAGTGAGGTTAATAGTGGTGATGTGGGACTTGCAGTGAGAGATGTTGTCATGTCTCTGCTCACCCACCGGACTTCTGACAGTGCAGCCTTCACAGCCTGGCCTGCAAACACTGCCCAGGGGTTGGGGACCCCCACTCTATGCAACCAAATAGCCTAATTCTTTCTTGTGAGGTTATGATCTTGCTAAAAAAAAAAAAAAAATCTGTAGGTTTGCTAGGAATGTTTTTATTGTGTTTTTTTCTGTGCAAAGCCCTGTGCACCTTTAAAAAGCTAGTTATAAATTGATTGGAACCTCTTTTTAATGAGGATGAATGTTTAATGGTTGTGTTCAATAAAGACATGAGATATTATACATATTTGTTTGTTATCGTGTTAAGCACATTGTGTTTCTCTGTTGTTGTAATTTAGATGAGGACCAGATCACAATATATGGCAAATTACTGAATTTTTTATATTGTAAACATGTAAAAGCAAGTACTCTATGCAACCAAATAGCATAATGCTTTCTTTTTGAGGTTATGATCTTGCTAAAAAAAAAAAATCTGTAGGTTTGCTAGGAATGTTTTTATTGTGTTTGTTCTGTGCAAAGCCCTGTGCACCTTACTTTAAAAGCTAGTTTTAAATTGATTGGAACTTTTGTCATTTTTTTAATGGGTAATTTCAATGAGGATGAATGTTTAATGGGTGTGTTCAATAAAGCCATGATATATTAGAATTGTTTATGTTATCATGTTAAGCACATTGTGTTTGTGACTTACAGGAGATGATGATCAGATCACAATGTATTGCAAATTGCTACAGAAAACCAGTTTATTCAAAGTGATTCACATACTTTTTCTTGTCACTGTAAAATTGGTTAGATACCCCCACAACCTAGAAAAAGAAACTTAAAAAACATTTGACACAAGTATGTTTTATGATCCTAATAACAATATTATGTGACAAGCATTTCTGCCCAGGTTTGATATGTGGGGGTTGGTCAAATCCTGTTTGAAATTTGCAAAACCCAAACTTAGCATTGAATCCTATTGTAGTTCATAGGGGGTTTAATCATGATACTAAATTCTGGTAATTTTTAAGGGTAATAGGCAGGCTTTTGTCAAAATAGGCAACAGAGGGAAAGAAGAGCGCTTCAGGTTAAGGCTTTCCAGCAATGTATATCACAAATGTGTGACACTCCACACGAAGAGAAATAAAACCACGATAGTTTATTTGTCACTTAAAAACAACCAGGCAAGGGTTAAAATGGCACTGGATCACAAAGACAGAACGGATGCCAGGCTAAGCCTGTCTACTTGACCCACAGCAGCCAGACCACAAGGAGGTGATGAGCCATATATGCCTTCTAAACAGCGATCAACTGTATCATCCGGGCAGTGCAGCATGTAATCTGGGTAGAGTAGATGGAAGCCAACCAGCGTGGGAAGTGATGTGACAGATGAGGGTGCCAGTGATGATACCAATCACCTGCGCCCAAGAGGCAGGCTTCAGCCAGGGAGCCAGCAGTCAATGGGAAGCAAGCCGGAAGGAGACAGGTCCCGTCACCATGACGTCATGACGTGTGACTTTGAGGGTAACATGTAAAAACCAAATCCTTTAAAATTATATACTCGAGAGATGACTTTAAGCTGTATGTGGTATTATGGAAATGTACATTTTCAATGACAGCATCAGAAAACCATATTCTGGCATCACTTATTTTGGATTTGAAATAGTTTTTTTTAATTTCTACATTTCGCTTGGTTTAAGTACAGCAACATAATACTAATGTGATCCATTAGTATCCACATCAGTAATAGGCTGGAATTGACCAGTGAAAGTGGCAGCAACAACCAATCTAAAAAGTTATAGGTAAGTCTAAAAATAAAGCTAAAGACAAGGCAAGCTAACGAAAAGGCAGGGTTTAAATTGCAATAAAATTAGGGTGTATTATTTAAGAGGCAATAGCCACAAATCTTTGATGGTGAGTGGACAGGAGTGATGGGCCGAACACCCCCCTGTTCGGCTCCCACCAGAACATCTCGAACAGGGGAAAAGTTCTAGCAAACATTCGAACTCCATTAAAGTCTATAGGACACGAACATGAAAAATCAAAAGTCCTTATTTTAAAGGCTTATAAGTAAGTTATTGCCATAAATAGAGTATGGTGACACGGGTACTGCCCTGGGGGACATGCATCAAATGTTTTTAAAACAATTGTTTTTAAAGGAGCAGTGATTTTAATGATGCAAAAAATAACTTTAAATATCGTGCCTGGGGGTCCTCTTAGTCTACCTGTAAACTGGTGTATTTGTACATTGTACAGATCTTGCTGCAGCAATACTGACATTTCTAAAGGAAAAAAATTAATTTAAACTTGCTCATGGCTGTAATGTATTGTCGCCTCCTGGAAATACAGATTAAAAAGAATATGAAACCCCCCCCCCCAGTCCATACCAGACCCTTCAGCCAAAATTTAAAATAAAAAAAAGCGTG
This sequence comes from Pelophylax lessonae, assembly GCF_965119305.1. Classification (NCBI taxonomy): domain Eukaryota; kingdom Metazoa; phylum Chordata; class Amphibia; order Anura; family Ranidae; genus Pelophylax; species Pelophylax lessonae. The sequence continues at coordinate 154,530,219 of NC_138774.1, forward strand.
TAGGGTCCCCCCCAGAATCCATACCAGACCCTTATTCGAGCATGCAGCCTGGCAGGGCAGGAAAGGGGACAAGCGAGCGCCCCCCTCCCTCCTGAACCATACCAGGCCACGTGCCCTCAACATGGGGGGTGGGTGCTTTGGGACAGGGGGCCCTGCCCATTCTCTATCTAAAACCTTTCAAAATGCGAATAGGCAGTCCGCGGGAAGCGTTCACCGAGAGCGGAGCTTTTTTTTTTCCTTTTTTCATGTCGGCGGGTGCAGTGGGTGGCTTGATTGATGATGGATTTACATTGGGGGGGGCCACAATTTTTATAATTTTAAATAAAGGATTTGTCAAAATCTTGTGTGTTTATTTTTTTGTACACTTTTTTGGTGAATGGGTAGGGGTACGATATACCTGATACCTATTCACATGGGGGGGGGGGGGCGAAATCTAGAGGCCCTCTTGTTAAAGGGGGCTTCCAGATTCCAATAAGCCCCCCACCCACAGACTCCCCCAACCACAGCCTAAGGTTGTCGGGAAGAGACCCTTGTCCCCATCAACATGGTGAAAAGGTGCTTTGGGGGGCACCCCAATACATCCTCTCAATGTTGGGGTAAGCGGCCTGGTATGGTTCAGGAGGGGGGTGTTCGCTCATCCCCCCCTTTCCTGGCCTGCCAGACTGCATGCCAGGCTGCATGCTCGGATAAGGGTCTAGTATGGATTTTGGGGGTGGACCCCCCAATTTTTTTTATTTTGGCGTGAGTTCCCCACGCTGTCTTTTTCTTAATTCTGTCATGGGGTTCCCCTTAAAAGCCATACAAGACCCAAAGGGTCCCCCCAAGCTATTTTTACCCCAATTTTTTTTAATTTACATTTTATTTTTACAATTATTTTTTTAAATTCAGCTGTCAGCAGGGAAGCCTTAACAACCTATTGACTGTTTTGTGCACTCGGCGGGCGAACATCCCGCTAAGTGTTGAGAAAGTTCAGGTTTTGGGTGAGTACTTGAATGGACGATGTTTAGGCCAAACTTATGCTCGGCCCAAACCATTCACCCATCCCTAGTGGTGCCTGAACACTGTAACCCCTCATAGTTACTCTTGGTGACCACAGGAATGGGCCCTGCTGTTAAAAATGAGAAACAAAAATTGAAATGATATGCACTTGTCATACAGGTGCAGAAAAATTGGGGGTGCCTGAACAATGTAACCCCTCACAGTTACTCTTTCTGGGTGCAGAAACAGGCCCTGCTGTTAAAAATTAGAAACAGACACTGATATTACATGCACCTGTGATACAGATGCAGAAAAATTGAGCCTTGGGTGTTGGTCATGCCGTAAACCAAAAACATTGTTGGAAGCTAGCATAATCAAGATTCAGGAATAGGACAGGCAGCATAGGCAGATCCCTAGAAAATTAAATCAGTTACATCAGCATCATGGGCTTGATAGCTGCTGTTGATCCAGGACTAATTCATTTTGCAAAATGTCAGCTGGTCAACAGAGTCTGTTGACAGATGCACTCTTTTATCCATCACAAAACCTCCAGCAGCAATGAATGTCTGTTCGGAAAGCATGCTGGAAGCAGGATTGGCCAGTAGCTCCATTGCATATTAAACAAGTTCTGGCCAGTGGTCCATCTTCAAGACCTAGTAACACAGTGGATGATCAGTTTAAAAGGTCACCAAGTCTGCTCTTGCCCCTAGATAATTCTGCACCATATACTGCAGACGCTACCAATGGTTTATTAAACCTAACAGCCCTGGGCGCTGAGGACTAAAGAATTGTTAAAAGGCATCAGTCAGCTGGCCGCCTTCTCCTTTGACCGAACGAAGCCTCAGAAACACGTTGTCCATGGTAACCTCCCAGTGTCTGGAAAGGTGTTACACAAATTTTTCTTCAAGGCATCCTCAAGATGTTTCATCCTCTGCTCCCTCTGTGAAGGCACGATGAGCTCTGCAATTTTACCCTTGTAACGTGGATCACTAAGGGTTGCCAACTAGTAATGATCCCTCTCCTTGATACCATGAATTCTGAGGTCCTTTCGCAGGCTTTGCAGCACCAGGGAGCCCATGCAGCATAATTTTGAGGAGGGCACGCTGACACGCACATGCTGAATGACCCGGGACTTCAGAAATGTTTTAATGCTTGGATTTTATCTGCTTTTGTAAGTATGTTTGCAAATACATTTTAATAGGTATTGAACATACTGCACTATGAGATCTCCTTTATCCCTCTTGGTTTACATCTGAGTTGCTGGCTGAAGAGTTATATTGGATTACATCAGCCCTGTTGATTAAAGCTGCAATTGGGGACTGACATATCATTGGGTTGATCCTCTTCAGACACTGGCTACATGCTTTTTTCATATTCATTCTGTTGCTGGCTGGAGAGTTAGTATATCAGATTACACCATCCCTGTTGATTGGTTTAAAGCTGCAATTGGGGACTGACATATCATTGGGTTGATCCTCTGCTGACACTAGCTACATGCTTTTTTCATCTTCATTCTGGTAAGGAGATTGTGAGATCACATGTTGGTGGTGTATGCTATCAGACGCACTGAAGGTGGTGGATTTTCCCTTCTATTAATTGCCGCTCATGAAATTTTATACTTTATTTTTGCTCTTGTCTATGCATTTAGCTGGCTGCTTTAACCTCCTTTTACTGTGAACCTTATTGGTTCTTAAAAGGGTTTTTTCAATTGTGTTGTGTGGATATTTTTATATTTTTTATTTCTTTAAGTTTGAGAAGGCGTGAGATTCTGAGTCCTCTGGGACACTAACGATAATTGTCAGGAGCAACCTCTCCCCTGCCACGTACAACTCCTGGGGTTTCTGGGGAATGAAAACCATCCCTTGAAGGCTGCTGTATGTTATCCTCTTTATCCATGCTGAAACAATCCTCCTTCTCCTCCTCCTCTGTGTTTTGTGGCCCCGCAAGAATGTTATCTGCATAAAGGGAGCCTTGTGAAGAAAGGAAGTCTTCCTCTTCCTCCTACTGTTCTGCCTCAAATGCCCTGTCCATGATTCCATGAAGCGTGTTCTCCAGCAGGAAGACTAGAGGGACAGTGCCACTGATGCATGCATCGTCACAGCTCACCATCCTGCTGACGCAGAAGTAATAGCACCTAGGACACAGAAGGGGGAGTACTAATATTGCCGCTACAGAACCTGATGCTGCAAAAAAAAAAATTGAAAAGATCAATCAGTACAGCACGCCACTACACTGACTGCAGTACACTGTGTTACACATGATGAATCAGCCATACACTACACTGCACTGACTGCATTTAACATCAAAGCACAATCCACTTACTACCCTGCCTAATCTCCATTCCTAACATGCTACACACGGCTGCCGTGTAAGCAGCCTTATATAGTGTGGGGCATGGACTTAGCCCCTGAGCCATGACTGGCTGAAGACACCCTGCCTTTGGCCAATCATGGGTCTGACAGGGCATTGTACTGTGATTGGCCGAAGCATACAGTTCAGGTGCATGCTTTGGCCAATCACAAGCACTTAATGCACTGTAATCGCGCAGTGCATAATGGGGCACTCAGGTTAGTACAACATGTTTGTTATTTTACTTACTATTGTGATTCAGATGATGATTAGATCACATTTATGCAGAAAACCAGTTCATTTCATGTATATAGTGGAGGCTGCCTGTATTATTACATAGCATTCTGATTTATGCTTATAATACCTTCTCAAACAAATAAAAGACTCTCTTTGTGTCCAGCACATGGACACAAAGAGAGTCTTTGGTTCCAGTCCTTTTTTCCCTTCGCCCACTTTCTGCCAACATCACTTTCTGTAACATGCGCTCAATGAACCAGTCCAACAAGTTCATTAGCATATGGATTTGGGTAGCCTAGCTTCGTACAAAATACAAAATGGTCCTAAAATGTTATATTTCCTACCTGTGCTAAAAAAAATCAATAAAATAGCCATAGCAACACAAAGACAGAAAGTTGGCAGTGCTCCACAAACAGACCAAGAGCTAAGCAACTGATACATTTCTCAGCCAGTTCCAGTTAATTTTCAGCACTATGTCACAGCAAAATATTACAGTTTCCGTGGGACCTAAAATACAGCAAGAACCAGAGTTCCGACCAAATAAGGAACTAAGCAGGTAAGGTAAACACTTGGTAAAACAGAATAATGAAGCTGATAAAAAAGAGCTGCTGGGTAATGGCAATCAGTTATGGTCCAAAACTATTGATTGCCTGTCATGCCCCCTTTCTTAGCCTTCTTATGAGGTACTGCAACAAGTGGGTGCTCTCAACCAATTTATTGCTACCTGTGAGAGTTTTTCAAAGACCGTGCTTTAAATATACTAACTTCCTAAAGCTGTGCAACACTAAAGTCACAGGAAGAATTAAGGGGCTTTAATGAGCTTAATCTAGAGAGACAGTTTAGTACTACAAACAAAGACAAAGAGAGAATCACACAACTTCATAAATCTAAATCTCATTGCTCTGCAGCTACAAGACACTCCTCAAGATCCACCAAGTTTCTGCAATTGAGATCTTCCAATCTTAGCCAACAACTTATTAAGGCCCATGCTGATGTTGAAGCTTCTAAAATTCAGGCAACCCTGGTCAAACTAAAGCAGAGATGGAAGCAGATGCTGATTGCTGGAAAGCACCAACGGAAGCAGAGGTGAAATTAGAAGCTGCACACAAGAAGCAGAAATAATAGCTTTAGGAAACAATGTGAGTATGCCATAGTCCACCTTCTCCAAGGCCTATAAGCTCACCCATTTCACATAGAGACCACAGAGGTCCAGTGTCTGTGGAAAGGAGTGATTTTCTACCTGCACCTACTATAGTCTGTGTAAAGACTTTTTAGAACAAGAAAATTGAGAACCCAAATTTCCAATGCCCCATACATAATAATCCACACTCGCTTAGAAAATGTATTGGCTTCGGAAAGAAACCCTTTCAAGAATGCAAAGAATTTATTATAAAACTTGGGGGTTTGCGTCAAATACTGTGCTTCCATGGTACACCATGCTAAAGACTGTAAGGCTACTATTAATTGCATAGAATGTGAATGGGATGATTAAGTGCAAGCCCTTCATCCATTTCAAGACAGTCTCACTCTGTCCACAGGTAATCCTTTTGAGGCAAAGCCTGGTGGAGAGAGCACAGATCAAACAGTGCCTCATACTCAAGTTTTCGCTAAATGTAAAGATGTCTGATGAAGAACCGTAAGAAATCCTGTGTCAAAGTATGCTTAGTTCGTGTATACCCCAAGGGTCAGAGATTTGCTGTACTTCAGACAAGAACCAGTTGCTGTTATGGTCGACATTCAGTAAATGTTCAATTTTTTCATCATTCGAGAAGACAATAGAAATTTCCCCAGGTTCCAAATCGCAACAACAATGTCAACGACAAAGTCATAGACTACTGAGTGAAAGTATATGTTTTTGTTAACAGCCCTACTCCTGTTGGGGAAATTTATGAGCTGAGAAGGACAGCTCAAGAAGATGGAAAATAATTATGATATGATGCATGTGAATTTGTGGAAAATAACTTCTCGGGTGAGAAGACGATGGGCTCAAATCTCTGCTAAAGACAAAGAAGTATTTGATCTTCTCAAACAATTCAGGATATGCTTGCCACTGGCAACCTCAGGCTTCAGAAAATTGTCTGTAACAGCGACAAGGTAATAAAAACCTTTCGTTCTGATGACTATGCTGTAACTGTAAAGGGTTTTGAGCTAGGAACAGATCTTTCCCTTGAGTAACGTAGCCTCAGATTGCTTTGGGAGGTTAAACAAGATGCGTTCACATTTCAAATATCAACTTGTGACAAGTCCTTTCTGAAATTAGCAGTTTTGTCTTTCTGTAAACAGCACCTATGATCCTCTGGGTTTCATAGCATTCTTTAACATTTAGGGTAGGATACTTCTAAGATAGCTTACTTCTGAAAACACAAATTGGGACACCCCATTACCCAGAGAAAAACAACAAAGGTGGCAATCATGAAAAGAGTCCCTGAAAGCACTAGAACAACTTCAGATACCATGTTCCTACATTTCTACATCCCTAATAAATGCCACCTGAAGAAAGATTAATATTTCCTCTGATGCTTCCATTGCAGCAATAGGTGTGCGGTAGACTACATCAAAGTTATATATACACAAGAGATAACGTAATTGTGGACTTTTTCCTCAGTAAGGCCAAGTTGACCCTAAAACCAGCACATACCATTCCAAGACCTGAACCCTGTAAAGACATATTAGCCATTAAAATTTCTGAGCTTATAAAACATGAAAAAGAAATAAATACACTCTCTTCACTATTACACAGACCACAAGATAGGGTTAGGATACATACATAACAAAACAAAACAGTTCTATACTAAGTCAGTAACAGAGCAGAATGCACCAAGAGGGGTCTCCAATCCTGATCAATGGCACATTTGTAAAGGACCTCCCACTATTAAGGGCATCATTCAAAGTGTTACTTCTTTTGTCAAAGGAAGAGGATTCATCTTCTAAATCAACAATTTAATTCAAAAGGAAGGGCTGGTGCATGTTGCTGCCTTCTCCTCTGAAGATAGACTCAAGAATTGTCTTCTAAGCCATCTTACAGACACATATAATGACTTTACAGGTTTTACAGTATGCTAATGTTTGCAATATTCTTCCATGTTCTCCCTTTTTCTTTTTTTTTCAGGTATTCCATTAACACAGGTGTTCTCAACTCCAGTCCTCAGGACCCACTAACAGGCCAGATTTTAAGTATTACCTTGGGGAGATGCAGACTAGAGTACTGCAATCACTGAGCAGCAAATTATATCACCTGTGATGTATTTCAGTTATCTTGCAAACCTGGCCTATTAGTGGGTCCTGAGGACCGGAGTTGAAAACCACTGCTCTAACAGAATGCTTATTTATTGTTTGGACTTGATTCTCAATTGTTTTAATATTGAAATCATAGATTTCGATGGGGAGTATCATGTTACACGTGCATTGTCTGTTTGCTTATTTTATGTGCAATCTTTTCCCTGCCTCACTTCCTAGCTAGGGGATGCTCTATGTAGTTAGTCCCATCTTTCTTCTTCATGCTTTAGTCTCCATTCACTACATGTACTGTATTCTGCTGGAGCTGCATACATTTTTGGATTAAAGTTTTCTACAATCTGCAAGCTGCCATTTGGATCGAGTCACTGTCTGTCAAGCAACTAAAACTATATGTTAAAGCTACATTAGTTATAGAGCTCACACTTTCAGCCCTTAGACTGTAGAAGCAGAACAGTATGCAAGCAGTGTGGTAAGGCTGTACTATAAGAGGGAGAGACAACACAGGTTTTATGCTGAAATAGATATTAGAGTGTATTATCTGTGAAACATTAGCCACAAATATTATTCAGTGGCTGGATGTCAGCAGCTTGGTTGGGCCACTATATATAAGAAAGATGAGATAGGTTTTATCTTGTTAAAAACAGAGTGTAGTATCTGAGACACAATAGATATAAATATTTGTGGGTGCCGGAGCACAAATAAAAGTTTAATCTGTTGTACCAGTAGCAGCTGTTTTGCTGTCATTAGTAATTAAAGACTCATTCACTGTTAATTTTAGTTAAAGTGGGCTGGTCCAAAATGTAGTGGACAGGCTAATCCACCTCTTTGTAACAAAACCCCCTGTTGGGCTGATGGTCCTACCAGACAGCACACTACTTGCTGAGCAAACCAGAAGTCCCAGCGCATATTGTGCAAGCTCTGGCCAGTGGTCCAGCCTGGACACCCAATAGTCAATGGAATCCTCACTTCTGAGGCATCCACACCTACCCTGGACCTGATCTACTCAGCAACCATATTGTTTAAGGGCTGCCTGTGATGCTCCCTGCAAACAAACAGCTGAAGATGAGGTGGGGTAAGCCACCTCTCCACCTGGACCTGTAGAGTTGCCAGCAACTCTGGCCCAGCATGGCCCATGTCCCCCAGGGATACATGCTGCAACATAATGTGGCAGTTTTTAGTCCTGGACTTGGCAAAAGATCAGGGATGCTTGGGTTCCAAAAAAAAATGATAATCGAAAAATGAAGGCAGTGAGGAGGAAGGGGTACAGGTGACTGTGCTATCACCATAGGACAAAGTACATGGTGGCACCACCCTGCTCCTGCAGTGTGATCCTAGCTGCATCCTTTTCAGGCATGTGAAGTTTGACCTAATGTGGTGGGAAGGATACAGTATGTAGCATTCCTGCCCATTCATATTGTAGCATGTTTTCATAGTCTTGTGTGTCTTGCTGCTAAGAGCATGGTTAAAAAACATAGGGACATTATATGACACGATAGTGGAGGGCAGAGATGGCCTTTTGGGCAAATATTGACAGCTGGGTACCTGTCACTGGGGTGTACCACAGGCCATACCCTTGTGTAAGGGGGCTAATTCCATTAGCTAAAATGGGAGCAGCTGCAAATCCAGCAGTTTTTATAAGCTGGAAATAAGACACTGGGCATGAGGGTGATTTGTAGAATGTAGGTGCATGAGAGACTCTAGCATTCGGAAGGATGCTGCTGAAAATTTTGCAGTGGGTGTAGAAGAATTCTAAAAAGGTTGAAGTGAAGTCTCCTCTCCCTTTCATTATAAGCTACAAAAGTTGAAAAAAAAATGCAGAGGAAGAATGTTGGTGGGGGGAAGGGGGAGGAGTTGTAAAAAGAGAGGAATGAGGATGAGGAGGAGTGTGAACCTTTTGCTGTGACTTGTCTCCCTGAAGTTCAGTTCCCACCCACCATTGTGGTACAAAATCATGTGTTTTAACATGTATGTGGTAGCCAATGGCTGGTCATTTTAACATGGCTAATGCACTGCAAGCAGAGGCTACAGAGGAAACCATGCTGCTGGAAGCAGATTCATTAAAAATGGACCACACTGCAGAGCTCTGTGGATGGCCCTGGGAATGGAACAGTGGCTGACCTGTGTGACAGTGCCACCAGATAGATTAGGATGGCTGCTCTCTCCAGTCATCTGCAAACTGATTTTGTCTCTGGACAAAATCTTCCCCTTAGGACTGATGGATCTCTATAAACATGCGGGGGGGGGGGGGGGGGCTGGTACATAAAAATGAGATGTAGCTTTCCACGCAGCAGTCCACAAAAATACAATATAAAACAACAAAGCACCGTATACCAACTTACTTGCCCTACACAGAATACTCCAACATAAACACTGACAAATGGCTGTTCAAAACATAAACTGCATTAAGGGGGTCAGACAGGGCAGGACAGTTCCAAAGAATTCAGTCTGTTCCATATTAATTCGTCAGGACCATGCATTTTGAACCTGCTGAAACCCAAACCTCACCCCTAGTGAAAACACTAATATTACAATTCAGTCAGGTAAAACAAAAAAATGTTCCGCTTTATTTTTCCTGTATTGAAATTGATTCTCTATTAACATATAATTCTGATTGCATCTAACCCCAAACTAGAAACTTTGCTATTTCAAAATCACTACAAAAAAAAAATTAAAAAATGAAATGTGAAACTAAGAATGAATTGCATGGGATGTACCAGAAGTAAAACTACTTCAATACCAGGCCAAGTCTGACGCTTCTCACATATATGTAATAATAATTTCTTTGCTATAAAACTACTTAGAACCCCAAATATTTTATATATATATATATATATATATATATATATATATATATATATATATATATATATATATTTATTTATATATTTTTTTTTTTTTTAAGCACAGGCTATAGACAATTACATGGTGGGTGTTGAAATTATTTATGTTACACAGTATTTTAGTGCACACAAACACAATAAATTGCCCATTTTTTTTTAAATGTAAAATTTAAAAAGGTATTATGCCAAGTAAACAGATACCTTACATGTCACACTTTAAAATTGCGTACGCCCGTCGTATGGCCTTTACAGGTTACCAGTTTGGAGTTACACAAGAGGTCTGGTGCTAGAATCTTTGCTTTTGCTCTGACATTCACGACTATACCTCATGTGTGGTGCGATCGTTGTTTACGTATGTGTGCGAAACTTCCAAATGCATTTACATTTACACGTGAGCACCGAAGGAAGGGGCGCTTTACATTTTTTTATTATTATTATTATTCTTTGTTTATTATTTAAACCTGTCTTTTTTTAGACTGTTTGAACAACAACCCTTGTGATAGCAAGTACTGTGACAGATCCTCTTTATGAAGAGATCTGGGGTCTTATTTACCCCAGATCCCTTCTCTGGCCTCCAAAGCATCTGATTAAACCGAGATCAGTTTAATTAGATGCTAGTAAAAGCCGGTAATGGCCGGTAAACAAAAGACCCGAACTGGAAGTGTCAAAATCTTTGTCACCTCCCATTTCTAAATTTAACAGAGAGAGGGGAACAACATCAGTTCCTCTCTCTCTGTTCAGTCCACAGGATGCTATCAGTTGGATTGGTACCATGCTCCCTGATCAGATGGGAGAGCCTGGGAAAGGCGGTGTCAGGTGGGGGCACCCCCCCATCTGCTGCCTGTAGAAGTGTTTGAGTGGCTCTTTAGCCACCTGAATCACTTCTACTGTAAAGGGAAGTTGGCTAAAAATTTTGATACTGGGATGATGCATGTAGCGGCAGGCATTATCCCTGTGTTACCACTTAAACCCCAGGACATCATATGACGGACAAATTTTGAAATGTACTGTGATTATGTGATACGTTTAAAGGATAATGTAATGTTAGCCTTTGTAATGTTTTCAAATATGCATATAAAATTGACCAGTGCAAATAATCCTCACAGTATGTGTTTTAAAAACCTTTTTTCCTTTATATAGTTTGTATTGTATATGTTCATAGAATTACCATATTTGTTCCATGTACATGCTCTGTTTATTGGTTGTCTTCTCCTGAACCTTTCTCTCCCTGCAAGTTTCACAGGGGGAGATTTTCTAAAACTGGTGCACCCTGAATCTGGTGCAGCTCTGCCTAGAGAGCAAGCAGCTTCTTGTTTTTATTGTCAAAGCCTAATTGAACAAGCTGAAGTTAGAAGCAGATTGGTTACTATGACCTGATTCTGGGTGCACCAGTTTTAGTAAATATCCTCCACATTGTCTGTTTAAGAACAGTAGATTCTCTGCATTCTCAAATGACATGAAATACCCACAATGCTCCTTGTAGCCTTTTGTCAAGGCTTTAGCTCACATAAGGAACCTAAGCTGCAGATTTGATTTATTTTCTACACATAGCAAGAAGTAGTACTAAGTGTGCTTTAAAATAATAATAATAAAAATGTGATTTTATATTGCTGATATGTACAATATTGATTTATGTGAGGGGTGAACTTTAATTGCAAGTGATGCTTTCACTTAGTAAAAGTGCATTTTCTTGTTTAAAATTTCACAGCAAACTAACAAAACAAATGATAATTCCCTGGTTTCAGCAGATTGTGCAAGGGTCTTCCTGTGAAAATTAGGACAGGAATGTCAGATTTGGAAGAGTCATTCAACGACACATGATTCAGTAGGAAAATATTTGCAGCTCTCTGAACTTATGTACAGGTTTGCACAAGCCTTGCTGAGAAGGACTTCAAGTCTAATGTATAGTTAAAAGAAAACTACACTTCAACATGAACACACTTTGGCACATATACATAAAATAATAATACTGTTTACTCCATAGTGGAAATGCATGGGTTCAGCAATTGAAATGCTTATTTCTCTAAAATACCCACCTACCAGTTTATTCTGTGGTGCATTACATAATGATTCTCCAAACTGAGCAGATTCAACGTTGAGTCTGTAACAAACTTAAGTCAAATGTATAGATCACAAAAAATTAGGGTAGCAGACACAATGGTCGGACGCATCTAAAAGAGAACATCTAGATGGCTGGTGTAGCAATAAGAATACAAAAACAACCCTGCATACCTTAAATAAAAAATGAAAAGAGAACTAAAACCTGCAGATCAAACCATATTACGAGTGTGTTGAGAACAAACTTCCAGCAGACTACAATTTTACAACTTTGCTCTAAAAAAATTATAATGGCATTATTTTTTCAGATGCTAGTAATATAGTAGTCTTCAGCTGTCATTCATCTGTGTGCAAGGCATTTTCTTAAATAGGGAATCTGTGTGGTTTAGATTCATGAACAATTCTGTGAATCTTGCTTGAAGTTCAAAGCTTGTGACCTATGAGGCTAACCCTATTTTAGTCTATGGGAGGTTTTATTTATTTCTGGCCCTTTGTAGGGTTAGTAAGCAAGCTTTTGTCAAACAAAAAGCATGGTATCAGGGCTGGGCTAACAGCAGCTCTCTTCTCTTTGCTCAGCTCTCGGTTAAATTTCAGCACTCACTGTTTCCTCAGTGGCGCATCTGGTTATTATCGGCTCGTTAGTATTTCCTCAGTGGCGCATCTGGTTATTATCTGCTCGTTAGTACTGCCTACAGCCAGCCCCTTCTTTCTATTTAAGCTGCCTTGTTCATTTCTTTCCTGCCTTTGCCTTGTCAACATATCTGGAGTTTCTCTGCTGTCTTCCTGTGAAAACTTTGCCCGGCTGATGTCACTTCTGGTTCCTGATCCTGTTCCTCTGCTTCCGACTACGCTGATTTCTTGTTTCCTGATCACTGGCTCATCTGACTTCCCGTTTGGCTTCAGACCCCTGGCTTTTGTTTTGACTACATTTACTGTTCTGTACCATTTTTTACCATTACAGTGGTGGGATTTTCCTGCATTTTCTGTCTCAGTCTGATTCATGGTTCCTGACAGTAGGCAAAGGCCATGAATTCAGAAGATGCAGGCAGTCCTACTAGTGGTAATATTTTTGTCCAGATTGGATCAGGAGGACCACTACATGGATCGTTTCTTTATAGAGTTACAGGACGCTCCTGATTCATACTGCTCACCTGGATCCTCCCACTGTGACTGTTCCAGTACAACCAGTGTTGCAGGCTGTCCCTGCTGCTGCTCGAGTCTCTGTGCAGGCACCCGCCTCGTATATTACCTCTGTAAGAGGTATGTCTGGTTCCGCCCCACTTCCCCAGCATTTTGGGGGTAATCCAGTTCAATGAAGATGGTTTCTCACCTAGATTGGAATATACATTGAGATGCTGCCCCATGCGTTCCTCACAGACAGAAGGAAAGTAGACGTCATTATTTCTTTGCTTTTTGATTCAGCCTTGGCATGAGCAAACCCTCTATGGGAGATGCAAAAACCAATTGTCCCGAGTTACCCTGAGTTTGTGGCTTTCTTTAAAAGGGTATTTGATGTTTGCTCGCTCGCCTTCTGCTGCCAAGAGACTCATGTCCTTCAAATAGAGTTGCCGATTACACAATTGAATTCCATACCCTGGCAGCAGAAGTTGATTGGAACAATCAGGCCTTTGTGGCTTAGTTTTTTCATGGTCTCTCAGATAACATTAAAGATGAGATAGCAGCCTGAAATATACCTATGGATCTGGAGAAGCTAATCACATTTGCCATTCTCAATGACTCCAGACTCAGAGAGAAAGAACTTCCTTTAGGGAGTGCTTGCGAAAGTATCCTGTACATCTGGCTCTGAGCTTCACATTCTCACCCTTGCCTCCCTCACTTTACATGCCTCCTGGTACCGAGTCCGCTCCTCTGCGGGGGAGAGGGCCTTTAGGAGGAGGGAGAGATTGTGCTTTTATTGTGGCAAGGCAGGTCATGTGGTGAAGTCTTGTCCTACCCATCCGGCTAACGCCCGCACTCCAGGTCCTGTAGGGGACAGACCTTAGGTGGCGTTTTTGCGTCCCCAGCCTCGAATTCCTGTTACCCTTTCTTTGTCTGAGTTGTCTATTGATACACAGGCTCTAATCGATTTTGGGGCTGTGGGCCTGTTCATAGCTACTGCCTTTGTGTCAAAGCACTCAATTCCCCTGCAGCTTGGTGCCATTCCACTTGCCATTGAGGCTATTGATGGGGGATCTTTACAGCGTGTCCATGTGACTCATGAGACAGCTCCATTGACCATAGCCGTAGGGTCTCTGCACCATGAGATAATCCAATTTCAAGTAATTTCCTCACCTCTTTCTGAGGTTCTTTCCTGGTCACCACAATGCAGTAAGACATGTTTTGAGAAAGTGGTTAAGGTCTTGTGCACCTCTTCACTCCCCCTTGCCAGAGGAGTACCGTGAATTTAGCGATGCCTTTGACAAAGGTCAAGCCGGTAATTTGCCTCCACACTATGATTGTGCAATTGACCTTCAACCTGGTGCCATGCCCCCTCATGGCTGGGTCTACCCTTTGTCTCGGAGGATAAAGCCATGGGGTACTATGTTGCCGATTCACTCTCTCGAGGATTCATCCGCAAGTCCTCATCTCCTGCTGGTGCTGGTTTCTTCTTTGTGAAAAAGAAGTGGTGAACTGAGACCTTGTATTGATTATAGGTGTCTCAATCGCATCACGATTAAGAACGCCTATCCAATTCCATTGATTACAGAATTATTTGACCGCCTCAAGGGAGCCACAGTTTTCACTAAGCTTGATTTGAGAGGGGCATACAATCTTGTGAGGCTCAAGGAGGGTGACGAATGGAAAACTGCATTTAATACCAGGACCGGACATTACAAATACCTTGAAATGCCCTTTGGTGTCTGCAACGCTGCTGCAGTTTTTCAGGAATTCATCAATGATGTCCTCTGTGATATGTTGCAGCAATTTGCAGTGGGGTATATCTTGATGATATTCTCATATATCCAAAATCCTTAGAGAACCACCACACATATGTCTCCCATGTGCTACAGAGGCTGAGAAATAATAACCTGTATTCTAAGTTGGAGAAGTGTGAGCTCCATCGTGAACAGGTTACATTTCTGGGTTATGCCATTTCTACTGTCGTTTTTTTCGATAGACCCAGAGAAACTATATGCAATTCTACAGTGGCCTCGACCCATAGGTCTACATGCGTTACATTTTCTTGGCTTTGCTAATTATTATCAGAAATGTAATGTATACGTATACGTAAGATATGACCAGGAAGGACGGCAACCCACAGAATTGGTCTCGGGACTCCATTAAAGCCTTTGAGTCTCCCAAGCCTGCCTTTGTTTTCAGCTCCTGTGCTGGCACATTCTGATCCTACATTACCCTTCATTCTTGAGGTTGATGCATCTGAGACTGGAGTAGGTGCCCTCTTGTCTCAATGGCCTACCTTTGAAAGCACAATGCATCCTTGGGGCTACTTTTCTAAGAAATTGTCTCCTGCAGAATACAATTATAAGATTGAGGATAAAGAATTGCTAGGTATAATTTTAGCTCTTAAAGAATGGAGGCATCTCCTCAAGGGTACTACTGTGCCAGGCCTCATTTTGAATGACCATAGGAATCTAACATTCTTTTCGGAGGCTAAACGCTTATCTCCCGGAAGGGCACGATTGGCTCTTTTTCTGTCAAGCTTAAATTACATAGTCTCATTCTTACCCAGTACTAAGAATGTAAGGGCTGATGCATTGTCATGACAGTTTTCCTCCTCCTTCAAGATGGAGTCGGTTCCTACTCCTGTGATACCTCCAGATCGCATTCCAGCCACTATTTGCACTAGTCTCACTTCACCTTTGGGTGACAGAATTCTTGCTACTCAGATCCATTCTCCTACTGAAAAACCTTGTGACCCCTGCTTTTTCCCCGAGAATCTTCGCACTGCTTTGCTCCAGACATACCATTCTCCCAAGGCAGCTGGTCACCCTGGGAAGAATCAGCTCATCTGGTCTATTTCTCAACAATTCTGGTGGCCTAGTCTCCGCGCTGATGTAACCACCTTTGTAGCCGCTTGTTCCATTTGTGCTCAGAGTAAGCCACCATGACACCTTCCAGTGGGGCCTCCTACAACCCATACCCAATGGAGAGAGGCCTTGGATACACTTATCTATGGATTTTATTGTGGAGGTACCCAACTCCCAGGGCAACAAAGTTATTCTTATGGTGGTTGACCGGTTCTTGAAGATGTCTCATTGTATTCCACTTAAGAAGTTGCCTACATCCAAAGAACTGGCATCCATTTTCGCTCAGGAGATCTTTCGGTTACATGGGCTACCCAAGGTTCTCCTCTCAGACAGGGGTAGCCAGTTTGTGTCCACGTTATGGTGAGCCTTTTGTGCACAGTTGAGAATTCAGCTTTCCTTCTCCTCTGCGTATCACCCACACTTCAATGGGCCGCAAAACGAGCCAACCAAGCCTTGGAGCAGTTCCTGCGTTGGTATATTTCTGACCACCATAACAACTTGTCAGACTTCTTACCTTGGACACGGTTTGCTCACAATAGTGCCGTCAATGCCGCTTCCCTGACACATTTGTTCCTCAAAGAATTCCTGCTTTAGAGGAGCATCTCTGTGATCTCCGTTCCCTTTGGGTGCATGTCCAAGAGTCCTTGCCACATGCCAGTGATAGGTACAGACTCCATGCTGACCGCCGACGCCTACCTGCGCCTTCCTACAAGGTTGGGGAGAGGCTCTGGCTGTCATCTCGCAGCCTCCGACTTCGTGTTTCCTCACTGAAGCTGGCACCACTGTATATTGGGCCTTTCCGTCTTCTCCGTAGGATCAACCCAGTGGCTTATGCATTAGACCTTCCTTACAACATGCATATTTCAAATGTATTTCATGTTTCCTTATTAAAACCTTTGGTGTTCAACTGCTTCATCACCTTGGAATAACATCTTCACCTGGTTCAGGTTGAGAACAATGAGGAGAATGAGATACAATCGATCATTGACTCCCATAGGTTCCGTGTGTACATACAGTACCTTGTTCATTGGAGAGGGTATGGCCTGGAGGAATGCTCTCAGGTCTCATCCTCAGACGTAAATGCTCCTGTCCTCCTCCATGCTTTCCATAGACATTTTCCTCTCAATGCTGGTGCCCCTCCGAGGGGGAGGGGTCATTGAGGAGGGGGAGGGGTCATTGAGGAGGGGGTACTGTCTGGGCTGGACTCGCAGCAGCCCTCTTCTCTGTGCTCAGACTGCTCAGCTGTTGGTTTATTGTTGCCACTCATTGTTTCCTCAGTGGCTCACCTGGTTATCATTATCTGCTCGTTAGTTCTGCCTATAGCCAGCCCCTTCTGGTGATTTAAGCTGCCTTGTACATTACTTTCCTGCCTTCACCTTGTCAACATATCTGGAGTTTCTCTGCTGTGTTCCTGTGAAAGACTTTACTCAGCTGACATCCCTTTTGGTTCCTGATCCTGTTCCTCTGCTTTCGACTACGCTGGTTTCTGGTTTCCTGATCACTGGTTCGTCCAACTTCCCGTTTTGGCTTCTGAGCCCTGGCTTATGTTTTGACTACATTTACTATTCTGGACCATTTTTTACCATTAAATTAAAGGTGTGATTTTACTGCATTTTCTGTCTCAGTCTGATTCATGGTACCTGAGCCTGACACATAGTAGACAAGTCACTGCCATGTATAAATGCCAAAAATCAAACAATAAATATTAGAAAAGCAAAAAAACTGTCTCTACCAACTCAGAACTGTCATCTTTTTTGTAACAGCTTCATATCATACTGACAATATACCTGTTGTGAACCCGCCCTTTTATATGGAAGGGGCTGGGTTATACATTCCTTCAAATCATTGGCTCTTGTGACTCAGCTGACTATGGTAAAGGGTATGTACTGTATTAGTATTCCTTCCTGATTTCTGAAGGTGAACCTACAAACCTTTCACCCAAAAGTTTGCAAATTTTACAAATCCTAAAGATTCGCTGCAAACTTATGTTGGTGGTGAACCTGAACCTCATCCCTTTTCTGAAATACAAATAGGAGTTGATTTGCCATGCAGCTGTGCATGGTAGCCAATTCGCTTCTAACTTCAGCTTGTTCAATTAAGCTTTGACAAAAGAAAAAACCTGGAAGCTGACTGGTTTTTATTCACAGCTGCACCAGATTTTGTACACCCCAATTTTAGTAAACCAACCCCAGAGTGTCTTCAGAGTAGGAATGGGCTAGGGTGTGTTTGGGATCCCACCTGCCCGATCCTGCCCAGAAGCCAACGCAGCACACGGCCAATCACAGGCAGTAAGACAATTCCTGATCCACAGCTGCCTGTGATTAACCATGTGCAGTGTTGGCTTCCTGGAGGGATCAGGCAGGTGAGATCCTGAGCAGGCCCAAGCCCATTCCTACTCTGAAGACAATCTGGGGTTGATTTACTAAAATTGGGGTGTGCAAAATCACGCCGAGCCTATCTCGACTTCAGAGATACAAATAGTGTTTTATGAAAACATCGTAACCTACTAAAACATTACCATGTGGTGCAATTCAAGTTGTTGCAACACTAGCTTACTGCATACTTTATGTGGATATTGCTACAAAAAAAACCTTGCCAGGACTTTACTTTGTATCACTTTGCACCTGTTAACAGCTGTTTTTCTCTTCGCTTGACAATTTATAACTAGGCCAAGTTATTTTTTAACTTTCCAAACAATATACAAGTATCTAAAGCAGAAATGAGGGTGGGTGAGGGTGTTATTTAATGTTCTTTCCGAACATGCTTCACTTAATTTAGAGATAATTACATTATAAAGAAAGGGCCTGAAACTAACATTTAGCGTACAGTGTATGAAAATATGAATTTGATTTCCTCCAAATTCTGCCTCAGCCTGTTCAGTAACAGCTCAGCTAATCAACAGTCTAAGCCACCTCCTGCCAGCATGACCTGTCTCACTTGATAATGCCGCTTCATAGAGATTCTCTGCTATAGAACAAGTTGTACTTGGCTTTGTGCCAGAGGACTGACTGATCCTTCTCCTGCGGGATTCCAGAGCTTCCACAAACACAACAGGTCACTTTCCACTAATGTGACATAAAAGAAAGGGTTCGGAAATCTCAGCAGTGATGGTGCCTGGTGACCAGTATGTTTGTGTATCACAAATGTCTGTTTATAGGCTGCTCTTATAAATGGGGGCTAGAGATAGAACAAATGATCACAACATTTTTATTTTTTTTATTTTGGACTGATCAATATCTCAGCTTGTTAAGGGTCATGCACTGTCTGCAATGATAATACTGCTCAATTTCTATTTTTGTTTAACCCTCAGACTGCAATTCTCTTGGATCTGCTACATTTGACACTTGTGATAGGAGGGCTATTATGACAGCAATGAAACATGCTCTCTAATTTTGCTTGCAGACTAGATGTAAGGAAGACCATTCCAGAATGACACATGAAGGCTTCCATTGCTAAATTCTCACTCTCCAAATGCTTATTGCCTGGCTGTAATCCTAATGCCTTGGCTTTAATACTTTCTGAGTCACTGAGCAAGAACAAGTATAGAAATTCACCATTCTGACTTTTACCTTTGCTGGTGTGCAGATCAGCTGCTCAGAAAGTAGTGAGCCAAAGCATTGCTATGACAGCCAGGCAACTAGCATTTGGAGAAGGAAAAGATAGCAATGGCATTCTCCATGTGTCATTAAGAAAATGTTTCCTAAAAAGTGATTGTAAAGTCTTGTGGGTTTTTTTTTTTTTTTTTTTTTAAATAACAAACATGTTATACTTTCCTCCTCTGTGCAGTTGGTTTTGTACAGAACAGCTCAGATCCTCCTCTTCTCAGGTCCCTCTTCGCTGTTCCTGGCCCCTCCCTTCTGTCGAGTGCCCCAAAAGCAAGCAGCTTGATATGGGGGCACCCAAGCCGAGCTGCAGCTCCCTGTGTTCATTCAGATACGGAGCTGCTGTTTGGCTCTGCCTCCTCTCTCTTCTGATTGGCTAACTGACTTTGATTGACAGCAGCAGGAAGCAATGGAGCCGCTGCTGTGCCTCAGCCAATCAGGAGGGAGAGTCCCGGATGGCCCAAGGACTTGTGGACATCGCTGGATAGCGCTGGGGCTCAGGTAAGTATTAGGGGGTGCTGGGCAGCTACTACACACAGAAGGCTTTTTATCTTAATGCATAGAAATCATTAAGATAAAAAACCTTCTTCCTTTATAACTCATTTAAAGTTTAAGTCCACTTTTGTTGAGAAAAGGGAAAAAAAAAAACATTCCCTCTGGGTGATCTATGTTCATTAAAAGGATTACAGCAACCTTTGTTGCAGATTCCTACATTTTATTATTCTGAAGAAATCCTCCTGTGTTTCTCTGTGCCCATGTGGGAAAGTGAGTCGAATGGGAGTGGTTTCATAATTATCAATCAGCTGTACACCTGCAGAGCACTAATGAGGAAAGCTGCTGGGCCTGCATCCCTTTAGATGTGTTCCTATTGGGAGTAAATAACCAAAAATGACATTTCAGGGATGCCTGAAATCTGTCTTGTATCTTAGGCAGACTTTTGAAAATATCAGTGCGCCAATCACACAAGCAGTAAATTATGTTTCTGGGGGGGGGGGGGGGGGGTGTTCAGTACACATTTTGTGTACAGCACCACTTAGAGTAGCCATATTGCATTTCATTTTCAGAAAATTACACCCGCTGCAGATTGAAAAGTTAAGGTAATTGTTAATAATATTCAATTACAATAGGATTTGTGTCGCAATTGTATACGCTATATTATTTTTCTTTATTTTCTATTTTTCCCCCAAGTGGAATTACCCTTTAAGATCACAAAGGCTTTTGTATTCAAAGCATATTAAAACCCAACATCTTTTTAATTTCTGTATAGAGTAGGGAAAGGTAAAAGTATCTGTGGGTGGTGGCCTGTCTGTTCGTGGCTACAGCGGCAGCCGGAGCACCCCTAACATAAAAGACTCTATCCTTCTCAGCCACTTTCTCTCTCCCTCCCTCGATGCACAGGTGGGGGCAGTACCTGGATCTTCTGCCCTGAGTCTTCTGCCCACCCTCCTGGTTGCACGGCTGTACCCCCTTACTCCCAGGGGTATCAGGATGCTGGCCCACTTCTCCCAGGGCTTGACAACCAGGTGGTATCACTGTACTGTAACTGTACTCACTCACTTCATCTGCTGCAATATCTGAAGAGCTCACGCAGAGGCCACATACAGATAAACTTCTTCTTCAGGCTCCATTCACACTTGTGCGACTTGTCATGCAACTTTGAACATTAAAGTTGCATGACAAGTCATTCTCGATGTTTTGCAATGATAACCATTCATATATGTGCAATATAAAGTTGCACCGACTTCAAAGTAGTTTATGCCCTAATATGGTCCGACTTTCATGCAGCGTGAGGGTCAAAGACTTCAATGTTAACGCTCAAAAGTTGCATGAAAGTCGTACCTGAGTGTTATACAATGCAACAGTTGTCCAATATTACTGGTCAAGGCCAAAGTCATATTCAAGTCACACCCATCCACAGTTGCGTCAAAGTTGTACCAAAGTTGCTCTCCAAAGTCAGCGTAACTTTGGAGTCGTACAAGTGTGAATGGAGCCTTACTGAAGATTTGCAATATAAACCGGTCAGTCAGGCCTTTGGCTAAACACAGCTCAAACGAAAGGATTCTCTCCATAATCAGTCATTAGTCTCATCTGGCTGGTGAGGTATCTCTCGTGCCCATCTCTAGCAGAACCCTTCCAGGGGAAAGGACAGGGGAAATCTCTGGTCTTATGTGGTGTTTCCCCTTATGGCTCTTCTTCCCATGGCTGGCAACCTACTACCCTCAGCTAACTTCTCCCACACTATGTATGCCAGGCAGAAAGTGAACTCACGCTGCTTCCTGTAAGGATTTAAAAGTGTAACAGTCTTAAATGGGCAACCTAGTGGGTCCCACCTTAACCTGCCTACATATTCTACCCGTCACAAAGGCACAATGTGAGTGAGGGTAAATCTCTTCTTAGACAGCTGTCACTGGAACAGTGATACATTCGTTTTGCACACATAATTGGCAGCACCCATGGATGTCTTCAATTATTTTGAGACCAGAGTGGTCAAATTAGAAGATATTTTTTCAGGAGATAAAAATCGCGGTAAAAATGAGGATATTAGTGACTTTTATAAGAAACTAGGTCATCTTATGGACAAAAAGATAAGAGCCTGGTGGGACATTGTATCCCTTGAACAATATATTGCCAACAACCTGGTCCCTAGGAGACTGAGATGGGACATCCCTCCTAGTGATGGGATAACAGGAGATGAAGCTATGAATGATTGGTTTCTTTTTTTCAATAATAAAGGGGTGGAACTATTGCAGTTCCTATTGAAAAGAAAGCAGACCAAACTAGCCACTTTAGAACAATCAATCAAAGAAATCAAAGAAAAAATTGAACCCTCCAAGGAATCTCCGGAATGTATTAGACTATCAGGAGAATTAAAGAAAAAAATGGAGAAAACGGATAAAGAGACACAAGAGAAAAAGAGGAAAAAATTCTTACGCGACATTGGCGATTTCAGAAACCATGAGGTTTTCAAATGGCAACGTTTGATCAATGAAGAAAATGCAGCCATGTCTCGAGATAGTACTCCAGAGAGAGAGCTCCCACCGACCCCTTCAGTGGCCCCCACACCTAGGATCCCTAATGGGCAAGGAAGGGGACAACAAGGGACACCTAATCCACAGGTGGGACAAACAAGAGGAAGTTATCCGGCTCCGCCCACTAGGGGAAATGGAAGAGGCAGAAGACCCTCAAGAGGAAGAGCAGGAAGAGGAAGAGGCTTTTATCCAAACTTTAACCCTAATTTTAACCCTAATTTTAATCCGAACCAAGACTCCAATTTTAATGCACATCCGAATCACAATTTTTACCCTAATTTTAATCAGAATTTTAATCCGAACCAGCAATGGCAAGGGTACCAACATCCGCAGTATCCCAGACAAGGGAGTGGACAATCCCAAGAAACCAATAGTGGGACCCCTAACCAGAGGAATGAACAACCCACAAGACGTAATGGTCAAGGGGATCAACAGGAATATAATGTGATCACTGAAAACAGGTTCACACCCCTGGAAGACCGGGTCAATGACCCTATTCAGGATGTTTTTTTAGGGAACCCCAGCGGACAGTGGTCTTACCGAGAGCAGACTACCAGGGGAGAAAAAAGAAAAGACAGAGAGGAAGAAGAGCAGGCAGAAAATGCCAGAAAAAGAGAATATCAATAGGAGGAGGCATTTTTAACCTTAGCAAGAAAACATTAAATCAGCAAGAAATGAGACTTTTAGATAAGGGTCTTAAATACGCACCCATGAAGAACTTAAACAAGTTCGATACATACGTAAATTTACAGAAATTTGTCCGTACAGTCAACCAAAAGAAATATTTTCTTTCCAAACCAGATAACAGACCACCTGTGGTACAAATGGGACACCATTCCACCTTAAGAAATAAGTCTGTCTTCAACCCAGCTAACTCAGGCAATCAACATGTAGAAGTGTTTCGGAACATGGTAACAGATCTGGAAAGATTGAATGTCCGGAAACTTCCTAATCCACAATGGATTAAACAGGGCATCAGAGATTTAGAGAAAGACAAAAAAGTCATCATCAGACCAGCTGATAAAGGGGGAGGATTGGTGGTTATGGATCGATCGTATTATAAAGGAGAAATGGATAGACAGTTATCCGATACAGAGACTTACCAGTTACTTAATTACAATCCAACTCTGGAATTCAAGCAGGAACTTGAACACTTAGTGAAAAGTGGAGCAAGGAAAGGGATACTAAATAGGAAAGAGGAATCATTCCTTAACCCGTCTGCATGTAGGATACCTATTATGTATATCCTACCCAAGATCCATAAAGATCCAATTAAACCACCGGGGAGGCCCATCATAAACGGGATCGATTCCGTGTGTGCACGATTAGGCCAATACATCGACAATTTTCTTCAGCCATTAGTTAATCATACGTGGGCATTCACCAAAGACACTAAACACGTCATCCAGTGTCTTGATGAATTGGAAGACACTGAAGGGTGTATATTGGCAACAGCGGATGTTGGATCCCTATATACGATCATCAGTCACGAAGAAGCAATAGCATCCACTAAATGGGCCTTGTCCCAATCGGATCTCACGTCTAAACACAGAAGGTTCCTTTTAAGATGTCTGGCTTTTTGTCTTCAGCATAATTATTTTTGGTACGACCACAACTATTACCTTCAAACAAAAGGCGTCGCTATGGGGGCTAGATTTGCCCCCAGCGTCGCCAATATTTTTATGGCCCATTGGGAACAAGAATATATTTTAAAAGATAGGCCATCAGAATTGATTTGTTACAGAAGGTTTATCGATGATCTTTTAATCATCTGGAAAGGTGACCAGTATTCTTTTAACAGATTCAAAGAGAAAATGGACAGAAACAATAAGAACATACAGCTAACCTGGAATATTAAAGATGACAATATTGTGTTTTTAGATTTAGAAATTTTTAAACATCAAGGATGCCTTTTTACTAAAAACCATTTTAAACCGACAGATAGAAATTCTTATCTGCCAGTAGATAGCTGTCACCACAAGTTGTGGTTGTGCAATATTCCCAAAGGACAATTCGTTAGGTTACGGAGAAACTGTACCAAAGAACTGGATTACATCACCCAATCAGAGTTGTTGGGCAAAAGATTTGTGGAAAAGGGATACCGAGTGGAAGACGTAAACAGAGCCAGAGAACAAGTCCAAGAAATGGATAGAAATGCCCTGATAAGGAAAACGGACAGTGAAAGGAGAGAGAATTCAACCAAGGATGGGTTCAGGATTATTCTCGACTATAATGCCCAATATAAACAAGTCGAGAAGATTGTAAGAAGACATTGGGACATTTTAAGGAAAGATCGAATACTAGGACCAGTATTGCCTGAAAGACCAAAATTCGTGTATAGAAAGGCCCCTATTCTGAAAGATATGATAGCACCAGGGGCCATCGATCCACCTATACAAAAGAAGGAGGGGCTTTTTTCGTTTTTAACAGGTTTTCATGCATGCGGGAGATGTCCTGCATGTAGGCATGCAGTAAACAACCAAAAAAAGAGGAAAGAATTTACCTCTAACAGCACGAATAAAAAATATCCAATTAAGGATTTAATAACATGTGGCACTGTAGGAGTAGTGTACATGTTAGAGTGTGGATGCGGACTGCAATACATAGGGCGCACCTCCAGATGTCTAAGTGTTAGGATGGGGGAACATGTGAAAAACATCAAAAAAGGCTCCATCAACCACAACGTTTCAAAACACTTCCGATTGGTCCACAATCGGGACCCCAGGTCCCTTAAATTCTGGGGTGTAGAACGGGTGGTTAGACACTGGAGGGGAGGCAATTACATCAGACAACTTAGTAAACGGGAGTCCTATTGGATATATGAGACCAAGGTCCTGGCGCCAAGAGGTTTGAACATCGAGTTCGACCTAAATTGTTTCATCAGCGATAAATAATTTTTATGAATTTTATATTTATATAAATTATTTATACTCATTTCATATATAATTTTATGTACATATTTATAAAGTCTCTCTTTCTGTCGTTATTTCCCCCATATTTTGATGATCACTATATACTATCTTTTTATATTTTTGTATATATATTTTTTAGATTTTTAACATTTATGCGTATTTATCTATTGATCATTTAGGGATCACGAGTTAATCTATGTAATTTTATTATTGTAATATTATGTGAATTTATATTAATTTATCTCACACCCAACTATATGATGGGGTGTTCTTAGGTTGGAGTTACGGATTTTAGTAGGGTACTTCTGACAATATTATTCACACTGCCTCTGCATTTAAAATGTACTATTAATGTGTTCATTTTAACAATATGTTTATTTTGATATGTCTAAGTGTTAGGATGTAGTAATTTTAATATATGTGGAATTTTAATATGTGGTATTTATTGAGGTATATTTTAGATTTACCCGTTTTTTAAAGGTTATGCACTTATTTTAATATAAAATACCCATCATTAAGGTTATTAAAAGTTGTAGTATTGTGTTAATCCACATTGCCATATATATATGTAGTACTTCCTTGGACCACCGGAGGGCGTGATACGAGCAGGCTCTTCAGGAAAGATATTTCTGAATAAAGTTAAAGTCAAGTATCAGGCATCGCTGCTAAATAGATCGATCGGATCTCTAGTGCATAGATTGTCTGAGACTAGCCAGATTTGCGATGGCAAGTGTTGGCAGTGTACTAAATATGGCGCGTGACAGCGCGGCCTCCACGCCAGGAGTGGGGCGGGATTATGGCCGCAATTGAACTATATAGGACCGCCAGTGACGCTAGGCTCCACCCCGCTGACGAAGTCGATGACGCAACGCGTACGGGGGAGGAGCCTGCACGTCATTACGCCGGTCCGGAGGTACCAGGAAGTGTTTGGAGGCAATTGCTAGCTGGCACGGCTGAAGTGCCCGTCTATGTAAGTGCAATATATATACTGATAATAAATAACCCCCCAATCAACACAGAGAGCATTAGATCTCCTTTATTTGTTTTTCATCCACCACATCCCTGGAGTTTGAGAGATTGGTTGGAGGTGAAGGCAGAGGTGATCACCAGGCGATTGTGAATACTGCTTTATGTGCCTGACTTGACTCATTTGAGTCTCCATTTGAGGTGAGCTGCTAATCTCACTATCTGTCACTGGAGCACTGAGAGTGAAGCATGCAGCACATTCTGCACAGATGAAGATTTGTTTATCTTTATATCACTGAAACTGCACTGTTTATTGGGACTTTTGTTATATTATTTAAAGTCACTGCTCACTTATTGGGACACTTTATTCAAGTGATTTATGATTATCACAATATTATTTGTTATCTTATTCAAGTGTTATTGATTTACCAGTATCACAGCATTATTTGTCACATATTTAAGTGATATTTTTATTCACTTAGCGCAGCAATATTACTTTATTGATTTCCCACCTTAACCTGCCTACATATTCTACCCGTCACAAAGGCACAATGTGAGTGAGGGTAAATCTCTTCTTAGACAGCTGTCACTGGAACAGGTATCTCCAACTAATGATTTCCTTTTTCTTTTGTTTCTGTGGCAATAGTAAAATCTTTGATTTCCTATCACATCTGTCCCAGTGACAGGAAAAATAGGTGGATTTCACCAGCAGCGAGACACCATTAAAAAACCAATGAGAGTTTCAAGATTTCCCTAACTCTGTCCAAAACTAGAGATCCTAGAGAAGGGTCACTACATTTAGGGTGGACATAGATTATCAGGAATCTGCCCAGGAACTGGGAAAATGATGGGCCATCTTGTACTTGTAAGTGGTGGTACAAGTAGTAGTAGTAAACTAGGTCAGCTAAAGAATGACACAGGGGTTACTTTGATCATGCCATAGCATAGCCATAGCAGATGAAAGGATGAAGGCATCCTTAGAGCGGGATTTTAGAAGATAGAAAATATGCTAGTACAATAATGAGAATGTCCAACTCCTATAAGATTAAAAATATTGAAATAATTGTAACTGATGTTTGAAGTTGGGAGAAGTTGAAGTCGTAATTAATAAGTTATCCATGGCTTTCCTCAGGAAAAGTACCTGAAGATACATTTAATAACAGGTTACGTGTTCTTGCTTTTGCCTTTTTTCCTCTGAATTACATAATTATCTGCATACTGAAGTCTATTACTGTATGTACAAATTAGCTCTCAGCTCTAAACCTCCTATGGTTGGTGGGAATAGGTACACTGCTGGAGAGAACTGCATACGAGGTAATGGCCACTAAGGTATCTGTATAGATGAGGCAAATTGTCCCAGAGCAGATTTATTTCCTGCTGAAGGCCCATAAATGTATGGAATATATTGTATTGCAAATGGCACACTTGGAAAACAAAAATCAAAGTAGCTTTGCACAATATTATTTATGCATACATTTTGTGTTTTCCCTGGAGGCCAGCTGAAAAAAATGCAAAGGCCAGTTTTCTTGTTAAAGAGACAAGATCCAAGGGTCATGTGTAATTACTGGTCAGCATGTGGGTGGTGAAAGATCAAAATTTACCTTTTAAAAGCAATGAAATGCAGAATGAGTCACAGAAAGCTTGTAGAAGTTGAAAAAAGTATTTCTTCATTTGCAAAACCTGTACAACTAAGTCTCCGAAAGATTTGGTTATTGTTCACATATAAAGAAAGAGAGTACATTCTGCCATACAACGGATTTGGGAAATCTGTGGGATGAAAAATAATTTCAGTTGGAAGAATACACTTAGGCCATTAAAACGTATGTGATAAATATTCGACCAAATCATGAATATTGCATATTGCCTATTTGACAAAATATTTACTTGTGTTTTGCTAGTGTTAGTGCCAAAGTCTAACTTTAGAAACCTATTATAAGAGCATTGCAATGTCTGCCACTGCTGAACCAAGGCATGCCATACATGATACGACTGTCTTTTGTGCAACCATGAGTTGCAGGTAAGAAAATTGGATCCCACAGTCAGTGATAACAGGGGAATCCTCCCGATGAAGCTATTGTGTTCTTCCAGTGGTAGGGCACTGAGAGACATCCCTGTCTGGAAAACACAGTGATTATTGCCAGCGGCTATAGTCGCTGGCAATAATCTCATTCTAAAAATTCTACATGCTGCTTGTACCCAAGTCGATTAATGGATCGACTTGGGCACAATTAACCTGCCTATACATGGTTTGAACCGCCAAGATTCTATCCGTGTATTGCTGACTTAACTGACTTCTATATAGTATTAGTAGTAGTAGTTTATTTTGAACATGTAAAAAATATAAACATAAAAAAGAAATAGCACAGTAATCATACAGTATTAGACCCCGTTCACACTGGGGCGATCAGACTTGCCGGGGTGACCTCACAGATCGCGGCGCGCAGCTCGCACCGCGACCTCGGAGCGGCCGGCACGGACTTCATAACATTGAAGTCAATGCAGGTCGCTCCAGGTCGCCCCAAAGAAGCTCCAGACCCTTTTTCTAAGTTGGAGCGACTTGTGTCGCTCCTATTAGAACGGGTCCACAGCTTCTCTATGGCAGGTGACCTACGGCGACCTGTCAGGCGACCAGGTCGCCTGACAGGTCGCCCCAGTGTGAACGGGGTCTAAGTCAGACACATACACAAAAAAAAAAAAAACAACATAAAACTGTATACAAAACAATTTGATTTACATATCTGAATGGAATGGATGATGAGAAAAATATTCCAAGACATTCTTGATAAAAATCTGCTGCCATCTACCAGGATGATGAAGAGGAAACGAGGGTGGACATTTCAGCAAGACAATGATCCCAAACACAAAGCCAAGGAAACTTTCAATTGGTTTCAAAGAAAAAAAATAAAGCTGCTAGAATGGCCCAGCCAATCACCTGACGTGAATCCAATAAAAAATCTTTGGAAAAAAAACGAAAGATCAGAGTTCATAGAAAAGGCCCACAGAACTTTCAAGATTTGAAGACGGTTTGTGTGGAAGAATGAGCCAAAATCACACCTGAGCAATGCATGCAACTAGTTTCTCCAAGCAGGAGGCATCTTGAAGCTGTAATTAACCAACAATTGATTTTGTACAATGTATTAAAAATTTCAGTTAGCACGTTAAATACTTTGTCTTGGTGTCATTCCATTATATTACACATAACTTTATTTCTAAAATTATTTGTTTTTTTTTGTATGTATGGATTGCATGGGTGGTTACTGGCATGTCAGGAAAATTTCATGTCATTCACACTTTTAGAAATATATTTACCTAGAAAAATGGTGACATGTTCAATACTTATTTTACCCGCTGTGTAAATATATACATACTTACGTATGCACACACACACATTCAGCAGGTCACACAATGTAGCGTCATAACACCGAATCTGAAAACTTGTTTGGGGTAATTGACTCAGAAATATGAAAGCCTGAAAATAATTACTGCTGCAGAAATTGTTGGCAAAATTTAAATCCTGTATGATAAAAATGAGGACAGCCAGGTAACCAGCATTCTCAGAAGGAAGTCTGGTCAGGTACCATATTTCTCCCATGAAAGGTAAATTTTAAAATATATGTAGCCTTTTATTTTGGGGTTGAGTTGTTATGAGATATTGGTCTTCCCAAACAGGATATTGCGCTAAATCTGTAGGTAAATAGGAGAACCAGAACCTCTGCTAAATGTAAAGCTTGATACACACTATCCAACTTTTGTTTGATTTCCTTAAGATTTACCTTCAACTATTAAGTGCAAGGGCCTGCCTGATTGCATACAAATTGAAAGTGTTTAGGTTTGACCTCATATTATATGGTTTTGGTAGATCTAAAGGAAAAAATCTATAGAAAATTGTATAGTGTGTATCCAGCTTTAGAGTATGTTTGATAATAAATTTGGCAGTGACTCCACCAATGACAGGGCCTATGTGAGAAGGGATTCCCTTCCTGGGAAATTAACCAGTATTCTAATCAAAGTAATTGGGAGCAAGAGAGCTACTGCAACCAGCATACAACATTAACCACAAGATGCACAACAGTATAGAAATAATACATACTTTATATAACAAGAGATTATTAACATTTCATACATTCAATGTACAAACAGATATTATCATCAAAGAGCCCAATAGAAAACCTAGTGGAATTGTGCAGATGTACCCAGTTTTATATAGTCATTGTGCTGCCACGCAGCTTTAACTATCTAGCAGTTGTTATTACATGTTATGTTATGCTATGTTATTGGTATCTTCCTTGCACCCCTGCTGTTTCTGGCTAGATGGTTTCTCCCATCCTCCATTTTCCTGCTGTAACTCCCATTTTGTTTAGTTGGTATGAGGAGACTGCAGAGTGTGGAAGCTGTGTAACTTCATTGGAAATTTACCTATGGAAAAGCCTCTATGTTTATGCCTTTGCTAACTTGAAGCATAAAGAAGCATTGGAGAACACCTCTGGAGTCTTTATTCATTGAGTAAACTATCTGTTAAAGCCATCATTCAACCTGCTGCACACACTTACAGACTGGGGGTCTACAAGGAGGTCACAGGTACAATCGATGCTGAGACAGAACAGTCATTATTAGGGATATCCCCTAGATGAATGTTGCAGCAAAGTCCTGTTGTATGGGCTCCTAAGGATGATGAGAAATCTGCCTTTGTATCGGAGACCTAAAGATAAAATCTGCGTTGATGAGGAGACCCTCCTGCTGTTACCCAACCACTCAAGAAGCTATGGGCAGCTGCAGTTAAACTTTTAGAACATAGAAATAGTTGCATAATCATCTCTTCTGATCTGGCATTAGAAGCATGAACAGGACATGTTGCTAAGGTCTACACTCTACCCCTGAGTCAGGAAGTGTCACACATAAATTTACATTACAGTGTGATACTAGCAGCTGACAGCAGAGGGCAGCAGATCCCTTAATATATCTAAAGTCAAACCTTTTTTCAGTTTTAGTTACAGTAGGAAATGGTTAATACTGCTGTAATTCTTTTTCTGCTGTCTGTGTCCCACTGAAAAATTACCTTTACTTCCTATAGAAACAACAGGAAGTTAGAGGCACATACTTCAAAATCAGGGAAATCCTCTATTTGATAGTTGCCACCGCAATTAATGTTCCTATTGCAAGATATACATTGTTCTGATGACAGCTCAAAACTTTGGATGAGAATGGTCCTCAGGACAAATAGAGAGAGTGAATCCTCCCAGTGAAGGAGCCAAAAATATTGATCCAAAACTAAATGAAAAAATTACTTTAGATAGACTTTTAAAAAAAGAAATATGGCATTCAAGAAATTAACCCACACCAAGAAAATATTGAAGCATAAACTAGGATAGACTATGGATTTTATTTATTAATGGGGGTTCCACTTAACCCAGTGACTGGAGTCCCTTCAATGATCAAATCACATGCAAAGGATGTTCCTCATTCTCCTACATATCATTAGTATTCAATGTGAAGACTGAGAGAACTTCCCATGGGATGGCAAGCATCTATGGTTATAATTTAATGCAATAACCTACACCAGACAGCTTTATTGGATAATAACTTGGCCACGGCCTTTATTTATTGGTTTATAAATTAAATTAACTCATTAATCCATCAATCAATAATTTTCCAACTTTACCATTAGCATAACTTCGCAATACATAACATAACTACCCAGCTTTGACGCTCGGGTTATCACTAACCATATAATACTCCTCCACTTCAAGTCCCCCTTTCGAAAAAGGTGACCCTACCACATAAATTTATAGGCCGTGACTTATACATTTATTTATTTATATTTGGGCGGGCGGGCGGGAAGCTCCGCTCCGGCTGATCTTCTGAGGCGACTGACTCCGTGCCCTCGCTCCCACTCCTATATATAGCCTGTCTCGGTTCCAGAAGCTTCGGTCACCTGACCTTCCGCAGGCAGCTATTTTAGCCAATTAGAACCCTTCTAACTCAGCACCTCCCGCCTGAACGCTCTAGGCGGGGGAAACTAGAAACTGCCTATTCTGCAGCCCTCCCATGAGGAAAAAGTAGGACAATGCGGTCCCTTGAAACCCCTTTCCCTTTTTCCATTCATTCCTTTAGTAAAACAACCCCATTGCCCTTTTAGCCCCAATCATTTTTGCAGAGGCCATGCATTTCAAAATTCATAAATTAAGTCATATGAGCTTATTTTTTAAGATTTAGAGAAAACATGAAAGGTGCAGTGACCTATTGGATCCATTCAGCATTTACTTGTCACTAATTTAACTCCACTACACTGAAATAGTAAACAATAACTCCAATCTGCACATTGCTTTTGTTCCTTGACCTGCTTTATTAAATAAGCATAAAAGTATGGCGGCATTGATAACCTTGCCTATGTACGGTTTGGGGTTACTTGCAAAATTGGGGAGTAGGCTGTAGAAGACTGTCTATATGGGATGTCGGTCAGCAGCTGTACATATATAAAACCAACTATTGAAACAGGAGTAAGTTTATACCCATTATCAGCCAAAGAAAGGGAAATTTGAACTCAATTTAAAAATTGAAGTTCTAATCAAAAAATATAACCTGTAAAAACAAGAAATTGGTGGTGATGACACACCTGAAAGTCCCGCTTGCTATACTGTATATCTATATGCATAGTACACCTAAAATAAACTAACCAGAAAGGGTAAAAAAAAGGACAGAAGAAAATCCTGCTGCAGCAAGATTGGAAAACAGCAGGGACAGCTTAATCAAACACTTTGTTTTTAACCAGTAGAATAATCTACAGCCAAACTCAGTGAACCTAGAAAAAAGTCTGTAAGTTATGAAACACAGCAACCTAACTCCAGGGAGTGCTGTCACATAAAACACACCGACCAATTAGCTGTGGATATTTGCAGAATTGCTTTCAGATGATCATGTACTCTGATTATCCTGCAGGTATTGTGGGAAAACATTAATGATAATGTAACTAATGATGAGTAAAGAACCACTCTGGCCTAGTTACACAAGTTAATCATGCCAATAAATGCCGTTCCAATTAGGTAATGTTCTAAGATTCCCAAAATATAGGCAGACATTTTTCCACATTCATAAAGAACATACTGATCGTGGATTATAAAATGGAATAACAATGTAAATAAGTTACTGGGAAAGGTTTGGTGAATTATTAACAAAACAGCTCTGCTGCCTCTGGAGGTAAAATGAGTCCATATAAGTTTCAGTATAACACAGAATTTGTAAACCAACAATACACTATGATAATACATCCTTTAATAAAAAAGGCTGACCTCCTCAAGCCAAAGTCTAACACTGGGCCCTGTACATATCTGCTTAGTGGCAGAAAAGGAAAGAATGCCTTTTTCATAATGTTATTCATAGCCAAAAAAAGTGCTTACCTCTTTGCTAGGGCAAGATAATCTACCGAGTGTATACATATAAAGCATCCTAAAAAGATGGCTGCTTAAGAACGCAAACTGCAGCAGTGGCCCTTACAGAAAGTGAGGGGAAATCCTAGTTAGCCACGAGGATCACAAAAATAGAGGACCCTTTTACTTCTCTTCTGGATTTAATCATACTTTTGGTAACAATAGTAAACAGGGAAAATAGAAGGTGAATCTCCCCAGCTGAAGCACAGAGTCAACAATAAACAACTAACATTGTAATACTGAGCTGTCAAAGAGATTGCAATGCCTTGTTAAAATAACAATTTGTTAAAGGACTTTGCAGCAGTGTTTAATGGAACAGGTGCCCTATGTGAGGGTTTTCCCTCACCACCTGTTCCACTTAGAACTGCTGCAAAAGATACATAAAAATCATTTAGGCCTGTAGTGGCCGTTCCCGTAACCAATATTTTTATAACTCAAACTGTAATTATGTGTTTTGAAAAACACATAAATGAAGAAGAACCTGTCATTGTATTAGTCCTATGCCACCACCACATCATCATTGTCCATAGACATGTTACAAGCAGCAGCAGACGAAGCACCCAGTGCTTTACATTGAAGCTTGGATGCATTTTCAAACTTGTGGTCATACATTTGGTATCAACATGTTTAAGCATTTGCTGAGTAATTCTTCCTAGACCACTCTTTGCTGACAGCGGTCCTTCCAACATTGGAGTGGACAATTTGTTCCTAAAATCAGTTTTCATTAAATTCACAGATGAAAACACACATTCTACCTCAGTTTACTCATGGGAAAGGGAAAGCATAGTTTTTGCAAATTTAACCAGATGTTGGAGTTTAGGTACTTTCAGGTTACCCTGAAGGACCCTGATAAAGCTTTGTTCTACCATGTGCCAATAAGAATCATATGATCATATGTGTCAGTCTGAGCAACATCAGTGAAATCTGTTAATTGGTATTCAATGAATTAAGTATGCAGTCTGTCAAAAACAGATGGGGAACAATTTGTGGAAAATGCTTTGTTTAAAGGTTTTTGTAAAGCCAATAGCTGAATTATTCTGTTTTCAATAGGCATTGGGACATTTTTTAATGGCAGTTACTGCTCTTGTGTAAAATGTTGTTGTTTGGACCATGAACCGTTGAACATCTGACAAAGTATCTACTGTAGACAGGTGTTCCCTTGTTTGGTAGCCAATGAAAATGCTGTCTGTTGATTTGAAGTTTGCACTATTAGTGTGGTCACATGCAATCAGTGCATTACTTTCAAGGAAAACCAACAGGTTTGGCCTGATAATGTAGCCAATAAGACTTTTAACGAGTTGGCAGTACTCAAAGTACAAGTCAGGTAACGATGGAGAATTGCTCTGGAAAATGTGATTGAATTGGGTGAAATTTGGCAGAATTGCTTGAAGAAACAGAAAGTTGCACTTAATGAGAGGATCCTGTAGCAAGAGACGTATCCTTTCTACAGTTACCAAGCGGTATGCATCACCACCTAACTGAAAATAACAGGGCAGCATATTGATTTAGAATGCGGTTGACACACTCAAGCATAGAAAGCTACTGGTAGAACAAAGCTTGTAGAAAAAAAAATTGTAGAAAATCTGCCCCAACAAATTCATGAAATTTGTGATACAACTGTATATTTTTTCCTTATAAAAATCTACTCACATTTCACAATGCAATCTTCGGCAAACACAGCTCCACCTAATCCCAGCGTGATTACAGCACCGCTCACTTCACGTGTAGCACCCAATGGGCTTTCTTAAAGGACCTTGCTTTATGCACTGGTCCAAATAAATTGATGGAGGGGTGATTATGGTGTGGGGTTGATTCTTAGGAGTTGGGCAGCCCCTTTAGTTCCAGTTAAGGGAACTCTTAAGGCATCAGCATACCAAGACATCTTGGACAATTTCATGCTCCCAACTTTGTGGGAACAGTTTGGGGTTGGCCCCTTCCTGTTTCAAAATGACTGCGTACCAGTGCACAAAGCAAGGCCCATAAAGACATGGATGAGTGAGTTTGGGGTGGATGAACTTGACTGGCCTGCACAGAGTCCTGTCCTCAACCCAATAGAACACCTTTGGGATGAATTAGAGGGGAGACCGTGACCCATTCCTTCTCGTCCATCAGTGCTTGACCTCACAAATGCGCTTCTGGAAGAATTGTCAAATACTCCCGTAGACACACTCCTAAACCTTGTGGAAAGCCTTCCCAGAAAAGTTGAAGCTGTTATAGCTGCAATGGGTGGGCCAACTCAATATTGCTCCCTACAGACTAAGGCTGGGATGCCGTTAAAGTTCATGTGCGTGTAAAGGCAGGCATCTCAATACTTTGGTGCAAAAAATGTGTCTGTTGTGGAAGAGTGTAAATGCACAGCTTAGCTTACACTACTGGTTTACAATATGCCTCTTGTGTTTTATTAGATTACAATAAGGCATAATCATATTTTATAACAGCAAAGACTTAATCCTTTTTCATTTTCTTTGCTTTCCTTTAATTATTGTTTTCCTTTCATACTTTCTGCCTTGTTTTCCTCTTGTTTCACAAATAATCCCCAGAGTTTATTCATCAGTTACTCATTTATTTTAGAGCAGCTCAGCCTTCTTACTGAGCTATGAAAAACATTTTATAAACTACATTTTTCCCTTTTTAAAGTTTCCAAAACAAATGAGCAGGCAGAAGGGTAAAGAATGTCAAGAATGCATAATGGATAAGGACAGACATCACAAAAACCTTGTATAAAGCCCATTCAAGCAGAGCCATTTTTGGAATCTAGACTATTCACTGTGACAAAAATAATAAAAGTAATTTAAAATTAAATAAAGGAAAAGCGTTTATAAATAAAAACTGCATATTCCAAAGGTGCCCCAAAACAACCTAACATGGCTGACTAATTGAAAGGATTAATCTTCAGCAGGACAGGTAATACCATACAACCTTATAACCAAACATCTAGATGCGGAGCTTGGTTCTTAAACCATTATCAGGCCCATCACAGATGCAGTGGAAGCAGTCATAAGATGGATATATAGTTGACATAAGACCACATTTTTAAGTCTACCAAGCTCTAATGAATTCTACTGAATTTCAGCTGTTGCTGATATCACATTGTTTGGAAAATTACATGTGGTTGTCTGGAACAGTAAGAAAAAAACTGTTGAAGTTACTGCTATAGTCCTGTAACGAGAGGGTCATTTGGTGAATGCTTAAAGGGGTTGTAAAGGTTCAGATTTTTTTAAATTAAAAATAACAAACATGCTATACTTACCCACTCTGCAAAAGGGTTTTGCACAGAGCAGCCCTGATCCTCCTTTTTTGGGATGCCCCATCGGTGCTCCTGGCTCCTCCTCTTTGTGGACCTGTGCATGCATGGTCCCGAGTAATGCTGCCGTGTCTATTGACACAGACAGCGGGATTCGGCCCTGCCCCCACGCTCCAGTATCACTGAATTTGATTGACAGCAGCAGGAGCCAATGGCTCCCGCTGCTATCAATCTGTCCAATGAGATGAGAGCCAGCGGCTGGAGCCGCTGGGATTGTGCACAGTGCTGGAACAAATGGGCTCAGGTAAGAAAAAG
This sequence comes from Pelophylax lessonae, assembly GCF_965119305.1. Taxonomy (NCBI): domain Eukaryota; kingdom Metazoa; phylum Chordata; class Amphibia; order Anura; family Ranidae; genus Pelophylax; species Pelophylax lessonae. The sequence goes on from NC_138774.1 coordinate 154,567,399, forward strand.
GGGGAATCTGGGGGGGGGGGGGGGGGGTGACGCCGCAGTAAAAAAAGTTTTTCACCCTAATGCATAGAATGCACTAAGGTGAAAAACTTTGAGACTTTACAATCCCTTTAAACGTAATTGAAAATGGTCAAAATGGCAACGATCGTGGGTACACTGCAAAATAATACAAAGCAGATAATGAAAGCTGCACAAAGATGAACTCTTTACAGCAGCATGGTTTAATCAGGGTACCATGTTGCTGTATAGCATAGTCTTTAGAAGACTATAACAGAGAGCCAGGCTGAAAGTCACTACTTCTGTGAAACACCACAGAACACAGATATTTGTAATTTTTCTCATAAACAGTGTCCCTCACAGTGAAGTCTAGGGTAGCTCTAGTAACATAGGTGAACAGCTGGAAGGATCCAAGGTACAATGATGAAACACTACCCCACTGAAACTGGAGTATTCTGGTAGCAGCCAAGGCAGTGCTGGGTCTTCTGGAGAAGCTGTGTATCATGCGGCTCCTGCCCTGGTGCCCTTAGTATGCAACACCGACACAACCCCTGCACACAGGACACCATGGAAATCCAGCGCTAGCCTTGGCCCCTCCTCTCACTGAAGCAGCGATGGCCACCGGGCCCCTCCCCAGCTCCCACTACGTATTGCCGGGTGAGTTAATTCTGTACTGGGCGGTGGGCCCCCTTGCCGGCCGGGCCCCCCCTTCCCGGCCGGGCCCTCGGACCACGTCCGCCCCTGTCTGAAAGCGAGGCTTGAAACGATCATGGAGCGCAGCGTGGAAGGGATGACATTGATGGTGGTGTGGAGGATGGTCTATGTGGACAGCTTTACCTGGGATGCCTGCATACTTAGGTGTGCCTATTTTAATTATCAACCATGTGAGTTGCTAAATGTTGAACCTTCATTAAATGTAACCATATTGCTACACTTAGAGGCGCCTCTCTTCTCTTTTATACTCTGTTGTGACGTGACACTACTTATATATCAAGACATCGCTTGTTTATCAAGTTAAAATGTATGAAAAAACTTTTGCTTGTCTTGCAAAACGCCCTCAAATCAAGTTACTCTATATATAAATATATATAATATATATATATATACTGTATATATAATATCATACCTAGCAAAGAGTGAGTGAGTCCATACACATTACTTACAAAGTGTCCCCAAACTATAGCACAGCAGGTCATGTTAATAAAAAAATCTAGGTTGTTCAATTGCCATCACATCCATAAAAAAAGCATTTTCCCACCTGAGTATGGAGCAGGCAGGGTGGGAGAGAGCCTCAAACCAAGCGGAGGTCAGTTCAGCATACACTGAGACCACCTAGCACCAAACATAAGAGGGAAAGATGAGTAGAATATTCTCGCAAGGGGTGGTCATATAGGTCAATTATATATAAGGGACTCCGAAACACATTGGATGTGCCTATGCAACCTCTGCATGTGGATACAAATACTGATACTGTGTGATTCTGCATTGTGCAATTGTGTACCCCTTCTTTTTACTGTGTACTATGTTTGATATATTTACTACCTTTTGAATGTCACAATCACGAATGCTGGCCATACACTAGCCGAAAAATCGTTTGAAAATCTGTCATTTGGTCCGTTCGTTCGTTTTTCGTCCAGTTAATGGGCACGAATAGAAAATCAGTTTTAACTTTTCAGAGCTGAAAAATTGAAGGAACAGTTTGGAAAATTCTGCCGAACGAACAATAAATTGATAGGTTAATGTATTTTTTGCCTGAACTCTTTGCACTAGGCATATTTGACAAACTGAACCAAAAACTGATTAATTTATGTCCATACGATTTATCGTTCAAAATTCGGTCATTACATGATGGCACGATCGTCTGCTCTCACGGCCGAGTGTTGGTTTTTCGAAAATGAGTTTGAACAATTTTTCGGCTAGTGTATGGCCAGCATAAGTTTGAGCTTTGAAGCTTCATTTACACTTACTGTGCTTGTTTTATTCAAATGGGGAGAAAATGATCTGGGAAGTATAAACAAACTTTATACTTCTCCAGACCTCTTTCTTTTGCATTTCAATGGATTTGTATTTACATGCGTTTACATGTGTTTGATGTGTCTCCCTTAATCTAATCTCCCTCTGGACACACAAACCTTTAAACAAAGGTGAATGAATGCACCTAAATGCAAGTAAGCACACAGTATAATTTGTACAATTTACAAACATTACATGCATTTATATGCATTTAAAAATGTCCTTTAAATGACATGATTGCATATAAATGTATGTAAGTCAGTGCCTGTGTGAATGACACTATAAGAGTCGGTTCACACCGTTGCCCCGACTTTGAAGTCGCCTGTGCAGCACGACTTCATCGCAGCTTGCAAACGACTTCTCATAATAGAAGTCAATGCAAGTCGCTCTGACTTCGCCCAAAAGTAGTGCAGGAACCTTTTTCTAAGTCGGAGCGACTTGAGTCGCTCTGATTAGAACGGTTCCATTACACAGCATGGAGCGCTACGTCGGAGTAGTGTGAACCAGCTCTAACAGTTCATTTGTCTGGATACGTTTACAAGGGAGCCAGCATTCGTCTTTACATATTTGAGATTTTAAAGCAGTATTAAACCTAAAAGCAAGTTTTTATTATATTACAGTTTACCAATTCTTAGATGTGATGGCTGCATTTGTTTTCTTTTTCTAGCTTTCTTATTCTTATTATTTTCACAAGGTGATCCTGCCAGTAAGTCTGTTTAACAGAAAGGGCTGTTCTGCACATGTAGCAGTTGAGGGTTGAGACAAGCCATTTACCACTGACAGGGGTGCTTAAAATGATCATCTTTTATTTATTCTTGTAAAACCTTTATCCCAAAAGGATTAAAAAAAATGCTGCAACTGATTAAAAAGTGTTAGCTGGAGGCTAAGTTCAATGTATTAGTGTATTTAAATCTGCTAGTGCATCTAACACTCCCCTCCCCTCACACTGACAAATCTGCTGTCTAAAGGTGTCTATGTTGCTCTTTTATGCAGAGTGTAGGCACCCTATTTCAGGAACAGTGATACTGGTCATATCACCAGGTGAAAACAGAGGGAAAAAAGCCTAAGAAAGGAAAACAAATGCAGCCACAGTATTGAAGAATTGGTAAACTGCAATATGTTACATTTTTGGCTTTAAATAGGTTGATTGGGGAAATACAGCATTTGAAGTAAACTGAAAGGGGAAATTATGCATGCATTTTACAATCCTGGAGAAGTAAATATGGGTTCATTCTTGACTGAGAATAATCTGAGCATCATGTTTATGTCATAGTCTATATCTAACAATATGCTTTCATCTGCCCTAGTACACAAAAGAAAATTGCAGCTCTATGTAATAGCTTATACATAGTACATTTTTTAGGTCACCACAAAAATAACAACGCCCTTACAATTTCAAGAAAAAGGGTTTATCGATGGCGGTAAATACGTTCCTGATTTTTTTTTTTTAGTAAGCACCCTGCTGGCTTCTTTCATCACCCTTGATCTACCTGCATTGCGAAAAGAAGCACAGAGACGGCCTAAAATAAAGTTGATAATAAAGAAAAATGGAAATATGTAATCAGCATTTGAAAAACTTGCATAGACTTCTGTTAAAACGAAGTCCCAAGTTTCACTGAAATCGGAGGTGCAAATCGCGCTGATCTATAGCATTGAAATCGCATGGAAGTAGCGCAACTTCAAAACCGGTCAGCAAAGGGAAAAAAACGCTTTGGGTTAAGGCTTGTAAGAGATGAATAGTGATGTAGTACACAGTCTGTAACAAGTTCATCTGGAAATTGGGACTCTACATAGGAAGTAAATGATTAACACCACAAAGTTTATAGAGCCACAGTGGGACAAGTAAAACCAATAACACAAAAAATTGCAAGGCTATGCCTAACACATCCACTAGATGGAAACGACCAGCAATCAGGCTGTGCCTGTCTACTTGCCCAGCAGCAGTGTGAGAGCCAAGGTGAAGTGATAGGTGCTGATGATGTCCGTGGGACAGTCCACTCTGGTGCCCAAGAGATCCGGATGGAATTTCAGATATGGGCTGGTGGAGGAAAGAGGCAGCGATCAGGCACTGCGGACTACAGCTGACCGAGCGGGGGCGGCCGGTGATGGTGTCAGTCACTGCGGCCAGGAGGCAGGCTTCAGATCCAGGAAGCAGTCTGGCAGTGGAGGGCAAACCAAAGGCAGAGAGATCCGGTCACCATGATAACATGTTTCGTGCATCAGCTCCTTGTCAAGTCAGACCTTTACCATTTTTTTAACTGGCGGTTGGCTTTTTTAAAAAGCAATCCTAGTGACTAACTAGCAGCTGGATTGCTTTTACAAGCAGCGGGAGGTGACTCCCCCCTCCTGCTGCCTTCCACTTTATGGCAATTGCCCATCACACCAGGAGTGCCGTTTGACCAGTCGAGGCTTCCACTAGCTGATCATAATACACAAATACCGTATCAGCTTTTTTCGGCTTTATGATATAGTAACCCGGAAGTGATGGCCTTACATCACTTCCGGTTTTCCAGGAAGACAATGGCGTCTTTTTCAAAAATGAAAAGTATTTGATCCCACTAATGCTTTTAAGGCCTTTATAAGACCCCAGATCTCTCCATAAAGAGTACCTGTCACATGCCTAATACTGTCATAAGTGATCTTTATATTCCTTGTAACAGCAATAAAAGTTATACTAAAAAAAATTCAAAGTGACAGTGTAAAAAAGAAAAAAAAAATTTAAGTACCCCTGTCCCCAATGCTTACACACAAAGGCAAATGCACACATTGATCCCACATGTACGCAGTGATCATCCCACACATGTGAGGTATCACCACGAACGTCAGATCATGGGCAATAATTCTAGCACCCGACCTCCGGTGTAAATCTAAAGTGGTAACCTGTAAATGCTTTTACAGCATCGCCTATGGATGGTAAAACGTATGTAGTTTGTCCCTGTTGCACGGGTGTGCGCAATTTTAAAGTGTGATATGTTTGGTATCTAGTTACTTGACATACCATCATCTTTTATATTTTACAGAAAATTGGGCTTTGTATTCAGTTTTTTTGCATTAAGATTTTAAAAAAGTTTATTTGTTTCAAATAAAATTGCATCTGAAAAAACGCTATGCTAATACTGTGTGCAACACTCATCAATTTATTCTCTAGGGACTTTGCCCTAATTTAGGGGTTCTAAGAATATTTCTAGCAAAAAATACTAATTGTTGCATGTAAACAAGAAGTGCCAGAAAAGGTCTGGAGCTAAAGCGGTAAACCAACAATTATAGTTTTGTCCTTACTGTACTGCAGATTGCATTCGAAGGCTGCATGACATCTAAGTGGTTGGCAGTCTTACAGTACAGTCCTGAAGTCCTTGGTTTAACGCCTACTAAGGACACTATCACCATAAAATATGTGTTTTGCCTGTGTTTATATGGTTTCCACATTCCTGAGACATACTAGAAGGTTATTTTCCTGCCTTGATGAACCTTTGTTGAGAGTATGTGTGTTTGTAACTGTCCCAAGATTTGCAGGGGCCAATTTAAATGTTTTAGAAGATAATGATTCTGTATAAATGAATGAACTCAGTGAACATGATATTTTTTCAAATTCCAGAGCAGGGAAAAAACACTTCGCACACTATCTTGTATACATGTCTAGCAATTCAGATTTATTATTATTTAATCATGTAGCATTACATTGTTGGATTTGTGTTTTGCAAAGGTAACTATATAATCACTGTACTTTGATAGACATAAGCGGTTCTTTTTTTATTAAGGTGTTCTTACTAAAGAGACAGAAACACCTCTTACACTGATGACTCACACTGGTTGTGCTAACACATAAAAAATAGAGCGTCCTTGCAAAGAACCATTGATATTAATCATACCATTTAAGAGTTACATGTCTGGGAAAAACTGAATCATTGTTTGTTCTATCTGATCTTCCAATTGAACATCCATCTCAGGAGTGCACCCACTGGTAAAGTTACAGGACAATCTTCACTATTTCTTTTCTGCTAATACAGTGTTGTTGATACAGACCAGACAAACTAATAGACATCGTTCATCAACATGTTCAAGATGGTATTTTCGAGATTCTGCAGTAAAGTGGTGCATCAATGAACAGGGAGAAGATACAGCTTGTCTAAAAGGTTTTGATTTTTAAAGCAACCCTTATATTTGCCAATGTTCACAGAAATAGCTGCCAAGTATAACCTATTTCGCTTACACCAGAGCATAAGAACTGAACAAAAACTTGGCTCCAGCCTGTTCCCCAAGACCAAATATTCATTTTATTTGATGGGTATGTCCATTTTGTTTCTAAAGTGGCATCAGGCTGTCAAGTGCAGCCATCATGTCTACGACATCTCAGCCTTTCCCAAGATAGGAGATTCTGTCTTGGGAAACAATATTGCCACCATTCTCTGCTGTAAAATAGGCACAAGTCAGCAGCCAGGTGGGGTGCCATAGCTTACTGCAGCAAAATAGGCGTAAGTCAGGGGCCAGGTGGAATGCCATAGCATACTGCAGAAAAATAGGCATAAGTCAGGGGCCAGTTGGAATGCCATAGCTTACTGCAGGAAAATAGGCTTAAGTCAGGGGCCAGGTGGAATTCCATAGCTTACTGCATGAAAATAGGCTTAAGTCAGGGGCCAGGTGGAATGCCATAGCATACTGCAGAAAAATAGGCATAAGTCAGGGGCCAGTTGGAATGCCATAGCTTACTGCAGGAAAATAGGCTTAAGTCAGGGGCCAGGTGGAATTCCATAGCTTACTGCATGAAAATAGGCTTAAGTCAGGGGCCAGGTGGAATGCCATAGCATACTGCAGAAAAATAGGCATAAGTCAGGGGCCAGTTGGAATGCCATAGCTTACTGCAGGAAAATAGGCATAAGTCAGGGGCCAGGTGGAGTGCCATAGCTTACTGCAGGAAAATAGGCATAAGTCAGGGGCCAGCTGGGGTGCCATAGCTCTCTGCAGGAAAATAGGCATAAGTCAGGGGCCAGGTGGAGTGCCATAGCTCTCTGCAGGAAAATGGCAGAAGTCAGGGTCCAGATGGAGTGCCATAGTTTACTTCAGGAAAATAGGCATAAGTCAGGGGCCAGGTGGAGTGCCATAGCTCTCTGCAGGAAAATAGGCATAGGTCAGGGGCCAGGTGGAGTACCATAGCTCTCTGCAGGAAAATAGGCATAAGTCAGGGGCCAGGTGGAGTACCAGAGCTCTCTGCTGGAAAATAGGCATAAGTCAGGGGCCAGTTGGAGTGCCATAGCTCTCTGCAGGAAAATAAGCATTAGTCAGGGGCCAGGTGGAGTGCCATAGCTTACTGCAGGAAAATAGGCTCAAGTCAGGGGCCAGATGGAATGCCATAGCTTACTGCAGGAAAATAGGCATAGGCCAGGGGCAAGGGGGAGTACCATAGCTCTGTGCAGGAAAATAGGCATAAGTCAGGGGCCAGTTGGAGTGCCATAGCTTACTGCAGGAAAATAGGCATAAGTCAGGGGCCAGGTGGAGTGCCATAGCTCTCTGCAGGAAAATAGGCATAGGCCAGGGGCCAGGTGGAGTACCATAGCTCTCTGCAAGAAAATAGGCATAAGTCAGGGGCCAGTTGGAGTGCCATAGCTTACTGCAGGAAAATAGGCATAAGTCAGGGGCCAGGTGGAGTGCCACAGCTTACTGCAGGAAAATAGGCATAAGTCAGGGGCCAGGTGGAGTGCCACAGCTTACTGCAGGAAAATAGGCATAAGTCAGGGGCCAGGTGGAGTGCCATAGCTCTCTGCAGGAAAATAGGAATGTCAGCAAACAGTTTAGGCGTGACAGTTCTCTGCAGGAAAATAGGAATATGTCAGCAACCAGGTGAAGTGTGACAGTTCTCTGCAGGAAACTAGGCATAGGTCAGCAGCCAGGAAGAGTGTCACAGTTCCTTGGGGGATCCAGGAAGAGTACCAAAGCTCCCTGCACACAAATATGCAAAGTTAGCAGCTAGGTGGAGTGCCACAACTCTCTACAGGAAAATAAGCACAAGTCAGCAGCCAGATGAAGTAACACAGCTCTCTGCAGGAAACCAGGCATATATCGGCAGCCAGTTGGAGTGTGACAGTTCTCTCCAGGGAAATAGGCATAAGTCAGTGGCCAGATGGTGTGTTACAACAACCCTCTAAAGGAAAATGGGCATAAGTCAGTAGCCAGATGGAGTGCGACAGTGGAGAAGTGGAGTGGCACAACACTCTGCAGGAAAATAGGCATGTGTCAGAGGACATGAGGGGGTGCCAAAGTTCTCTGCAGGAAATAGGCATAGGGGGAGTGTCACAGTTCTTTGGAGGAGCCAGGTGAAGTACCACAGTTCCCTGAACAAAAATATGCAAAATTTGAGACCCGGGTGGAGTACCACAGTTCCCTGAACAAAAATATGCAAAATTAGTGGCCAGGGGGGGTGCCACAGTTCTCTGCAGGAAAATGGGAATAAGTCAGCAACCAGATGGAATGCCACAGCTCTCTGCATGAAAATAGGCATAAGTCAGAAGCCAGGTGCAGTGTGACAGTTCTCTGCAAGAAAATAGGCATAAGTCAGCGGCCAGGTGAAGTGGTTGGGGTTGAACAGGCTCTTTTTCAAACACTATGATGATTCCTTCTATATAGCTGCAGCCATAGGTGTGCGCAGCCTATTGCATTAGGGTGTGCACCCCAAAGTTTAAATACACATGCATGTGTTTGCCTACATGTATATGGCCCCGGTACATTACTCTCCCTGCTGGCAAAGTGAAATAGAATTGTGTGGCACTTCTCTTATGGCAGAGCAGGTCCGAGGGAGATCTTTCCCATCTCCTCACTGGCAAACAGAGCGATAATGCTAATGTGCCCTAGGTGATTAGGGTGTGCCCAGGCACACCCGGCACACCCTGTGCGCACGCCTATGGCTGCAGCTCTCAGCAGTCAATACCGCCAACAATTTCTGTTTTTTTGGAAATTGGCAACAGTACAACTAATCTAAAAATGCCTTGTTAATACATGCTCCTCCCTACATACTTGTCACTATGGAGCTACCTAATGGAGCTACTTTCAGTAAAGTATTTTTAAACCCAAAGACAAAGAAATAACATATTCCATATTACCTTCTATTTTTATTGAGTACTCACTCTTTATCAACACATTATACATTTTAATATTTCCAATTTCCATTATAGTATTACATCTCATTGAATATCTGTCAATTCTATCATAAAATATTAACATTATTTTAGTTCTCTTTTATATTCCTAACCACAGTTTTATTTCTAAACCTTATTCCTTACATTTACCTTAATTTATGTAGTTAAATTGCATTTTTTAAATCTATATATCCAAACTTTTATCTCAGACCATATAGGATTAATCTTAGTCAAGTTATACTCTTCACCTGAATTATCGCCATTTTTTCTATAAAACAATTCAAAACTATTTCTACTGTATATTAAAGCCTCGTACACACGCAACGATTTTCCGCCGACCGATCGTCCGTCTTTTGTCCAGAGTGGTGTCTGTTGGTTGGAATGTGCTCTAGACTGCACACGAATTTTCCCGAACGACAGAATTCTACTTCAGAAGTGATGTCATGTGTTGGATTGCTTTCTTTGTGTTCTTTCATCTCTGAGCATGCCTAGTCTTGCTCATAAGATTTTTCCCCATCGAAATCTGTACTAATGAGACGAAAATCGGAGGTGTTTTGATGGTCGACAAAAATTATATAGCCTGCACACCAGGATTTTTTCGGCCGAAAAGTCGGAGTCAGCTGTCGAATGCACCATACTAACAAGCCGAAAATCGTCAGATCGGTCGTCGGACGAAATTTCCCTTCCGAATTTCTTCTCGTGTGTACAGGGCTTAAGACCAATCAGTTTTACGGTATTCACGTGAAACTGATTGAACTAGTTTTAACAGACATACATGCTTACTTTTGGTGATATTGTCTCGTAAAATAATTTTATTTTCCATAAATCCATAACTAAACTAAACAAGCACTTTTTCTGTGTTGATCAGTGTTAGTTAAAAAAAAAAAGTATTGTTACTGTTAATAAAAAGTATAAATTATTATCTATAACTTGTCCTGTTTAAAATTACACCAAAATTATGATTCTGGTTCTAAACATTGTGGTTATTTACAATTACAATAAATGCTTTTTTTTTTAATTAACAGACGCAATACATATAACTTATAAAAAGTATTAAAGTAGTATTAAAACCAAAAACCAAAAATATAATGCATTCCACCTTACCAATGCTTTTTTCCCCACCGTTTTCTCCTGGTGATCTGGCCAGTAACACACCTCCTATTCCTATATTAGATTGCCCCCACTCTGGATGAAGGAGCACAGGGGGCACATATAGACAGCAGCAATGTCAGTCTGGGGGGGGGGGGGACTGTTAGATGTACTAGCAGATTAAATACACTAACAAATTGAAGCCAAACTCCAGCTAATACTTTAGAAGCAGTTACAGCTATTTTTGTTTTCTTTTTGGGATAACGGATTTACATAAATAAATAAAAGCTCATCGTTGTTAGCAGCCCTGTCAGCTTTACAATTTGTAATTTGGTAAGCTGCAATCTAATAAATGTTTGCTTTGGGGATAAATACCGCTTTAATGCCTATAAATTTGAATTAAAAAAAAGTTTAACAATTTTTTTTTTTTTTTTTTTTACTCGTCAGTACGCTACACTATCTGCACTATCCACTACATGTAAAAATCTACTTTTTTTTTGCTAGAAAATTACTTAGAACCCCAAAACATTATATATATATATATATATATATGTTTTAGCAGAGACCCTATAGAATAAAATGATGGGTGTTGTCACATGGTATTTGTGCAACGGTTTTTCAAACACAATTTTTTTTGGAAAAAAAAAAAACACTTTCATGAATAAAAAAAAAAAAAAGTAAAGTTAGCCCAATTTTTCTGTGTATTGTGAAAGATGATGATACGCCGAGTAAATAGATACCTAACGTGTCACGCTTTAAAATTGCAGTCGCCCGTGGAATGGAGGCAAACTGCGATGTATAAAATTCTCCATAGGATACACTTTAAAGGGATTGTAAAGTCTCAAAGTCTTTTACCTTAATGCATTCTACCACCACCCGCAGAGGTGATCGAGTGGCTAATTAGCCACTCTGATCACTTCTGCATTGAAGAGAATCGCTGGCTAAAAAGAATGGTATTGGGATGATGCCTGTAAGGGCAGCCACTTGTATCACTTCTAATTAGCCACTGGGATCACTTCTGCATTGAAGAGAATCGCTGGCTAAAAAGAATGGTATTGGGATGATGCCTGTAGGTGCAGGTCTCATCCCTGTATTACTACTGAAACCCAAGGATGTACAGGAATGTCTTTGGGTGGAAAGTGGTTAACTGACATTGTGCAGATTAAAGCTCTGTCTTTGACCTGCAGATACATGAAAGTCAGTGCTTTAACAGTGTTTATAAACGCTGTGGGGTCGATTTTCTAAAACCGGAGAGTGCAATATCTGGTTCAGCTCTGTAGAGAAAACAAAAAGCTTCTAGGTTTATTTTTTTATTTTTTTTCAAATTTTAATTGAACAAGCTGAAATTAGAAGCTGATTGGCTATAATGTAAACTGCACCAGATTTTGCATTCTCCAGTTTTAGTAAATAAACCCCCAGTATCAAAAAGTCTGTTTTTTTTACAGCAGCTGCTGGAATAGCTACAAAGCAACTGCTGACTGTGGTAGGTGTTATGGCATTCATTTGTAATTATGCAAAGGTCTCCCTAAATGACATCCATGCTAAGCAAGCAGTTTCTTGTGTTAACAATGCAGCAGGGCAGCCACTCAGCAAGGAACCTGGAGTCTAGTGGAGCACACTCTAGTAATAGGGCCTACTATAGTGTTTTCCAGCTTCCAGGGGGATCCCACAGATATGGCACATATACACTTATATTGGTTTAAGCTGGACCAATGTAACTAGGTAAAAATTGCCATACATAAAATTCAGCTTTAAAGGGTTCGTAAAGTCAGAAGGCTTTTTTATCTTAATGCATTCCATGCATTAAGATAAAAAACCTTCTGTGTACAGCTTCCCCCTCAAACCACCCCCCCCCCATGCTTACCTGAGCCTCCTCTTGATCCAGACTCTCCTTCGTATTGGCTAAGACACAGCAGTGGTGCCATTGCTGTCATTTAAAGTCAGTTAGCCAATGGGGAGAGAGAGGGTGCAGGGCCAAACCACAGCTCTGTGTCTGAATGGGTACATGAAGCTGCAGCTTGGCGCGGGTGCCCCCATAGCAAGCTGCTTGCTGTGGGGGCAATCAAAGGGAGGGAGGGGCCAGGAAAGCCGAAGAGAGACCTGAAAAGAGGAGTATCCAGGCTGCTCTGTGCAAAACCATTAGACAGAGGAGGTAAGTATAACATGTCTGATATTTTTATTGAAAAAAAAAAGAGACATTACAATCTCTTTAAGGCAATACCTGCGCTGTCCAGAGTTATCATGGGAATACAGTACCGAAACACTGGTCCAGCTGAAATGCTCAGGCTCAGGAGATATCCAAACAACCGTGGATGATAGATGAGAAACAACTTCATCCTAAAGAGCTATGAGGTTGATTTACTAAAGCTGGAGAGTGCAAAATCTGGTGCAACTGTGCATGCTAGCCAATCAGTTTCTAACTTCAGCTTGTTCAATTTGGCTTTGATAGAATTAAAAATAAAAAACTGGAAGCTCATGGTTTCTGTGCAGAGCTGCACCAGATTTTGTACTCTCCAGTTTTAGTAAATCATCCCGTGAATGTTTTGCCTCAATTCTGGCTGTATGTAAAAGCTGAACTTAAAAAAAAAAAAAAAAAACAAGATGCATATGTTCTTCAAGTCAACAGGATAATTAGATATCTGTTTATGAAAGCTCAAGAGATCCTTACATTTTAAGATCACCTGTACGCTTGAACATGAGCCTTCTTCAGCACATTTAATAACGTTTCAAAATGACTGACTTGAATGAAGTACCTTTTCATGCTGATTATAATAACAGTAGCTGGAAAAGATGCACACTCATTATGAGAGGTCAGAATCCACGGCACTGTTTATTAATCTGTGGAAGGCTGAGAGTTCAGTGTTCAGTGAACTCTGCTATGGCAGCAAAACAAGTGCTGCTCAATTGCACAATCAGAATTAAATGAGCACTTTTTTTTTTTATTGGGCTGTGTTTGTTCTTATTCTAGCCGAGATAGAACAAGCAAACAAAACAATAATTAGAGAAGAGGGAGTGGTTCTTTATAGTAAGGAAGACAATAGCAGTACATTACACAAGGGAATTACTTACATCACTCTACTCCGTCCAAGTTCCCCAGGGAAAATAAGATATGTTGAGTGAAGTTCATTGTTAGAGTAAAAGCAATTGCACTGGGACTTTCTGACAAATTTATTGCGTATTTATTTATAAAATGCCAGGAGATTACATCGTATCGTGCAGCGTGGGAGGTATTAATAGAAACTAGAGGTAAACAGGTATGCCATCACAAACAGTGGTGAATATTGAGGAGTGGGGATTGAGAGGCTAAGTGGTTTGTGGGTTTCGTCAGAAGGAAGAGAGGATCATCTACAAAATGACAACAAGCCATTTGTCACCAGTGGAAACAGTCCAAGTTACATCCCATTGGTGGCTCCCACTGAAACAAATAGAACTCTAATCAATAACAAAGCCAAAGGAGAGATTTGTCCACAACCCGAACCTGAACAGTTCTAGTTCCAAGCTCTTCGCTGTCTGAAAAATTTTCAAAAATACTCCTGTCTCCAAATATATTCTTGAAGCAGGAAAGCTATTTTATTTATTTTTTTAATTTTTGAACCTATACATTGGTTAATGTGAGTTACACCACTTGAAATCACATATGGGCAGCACAGTGGTGTAGTGGTTAGCACATTCACCTAGCAGCAAGAGGGTTGCTGGTTCGAATCCCAACCACGACACTACCTGCCTGGAGTTTGCATGTTCTCCCTGTGCCTGCGGGCACTCCGGTTTCCTCCCACACTCCAAAGACATGCTGGTAGGTTAATTGGATCCTGTATAAAAAAATTGCCCTACTGTGTATTTAGGGACCTTAGATTGTAAACTCCTTGTGGGCGGGGACTGATGTGAATGTGCAATGTATATGTAAAGCACTGTGTAAATTGACAGCGCTATATAAGTACCTGAAATAAATAAATAAAATAAAATAATGGCCAATTTACCAGATACATGGCAACCAAACATAAGAATGGGAAACTTAGGCGGTGCTGAGGAACTATTTGTCTTCAAGCAGCACTGGTACTTTCTGGAGGTATAGGAGGTGGAAGAGAAGATGACATCAGCTGATGTGGTGTATACCAGTCCTTGCCCTTCTTCACTAAGACAATTTTTACTTATTTATTATTGATATTTATATAGCACCAACAATTTTTGCATCGCTCTACATACACTATAGTTGTGGCCAAATTTTTTGAGAATGACACAAATATTCAGTTTTACAAAGTCTGCTGCCATAGTTTTTATGATAGCAGTTTGCATATACTCCAGAATGTTATGAAGAGTGATCAGATGAATTGTAATTAGTTGCAAAGTCCCTCTTTACTATGAAAATTACCTTAATCCCATAAAAAAAAAACATTTCCACTGCATTTGTGGGGAAGGTTTTAGGATGCCCAAGAAAGTCCAGCAAGTGCCAGGACCATCTCCTACAGTTGATTCAGCTGCGGGTTCATGGCACTACCAGTGCAGAGCTTGCTCAGGAATGGCAGCAGGCAGGTGTGAGTGCTTTTGGAGGATGGCCTGGTGTCAAGAAGGGCAGCAAAGAAGCCAATTCTCTCCAGGAAACTCATCAGGGACAGACTGATATTCTGCAAAAGGTACAGGGATTGGACTGCTGAGGACTGGGGTAAAGTCATTTTCTTTGATGAATCCCCTTTCCAATTGTTTGGGGCATCCGGAAAAAACCTTGTCTGGAGAAGAAAAGGTGAGCGCTACCATCAGTCCTGTGTCATGCCAACAGTAAACCATCCTGAGACCATTCATGTGTGGGATTGCCTCTCAGCCAAGGGAGTGGGCTCACTCACAATTTTGCCTAAGAACACAGCCATGAATAAAGAATGGTCCAAAAACATCCTCCGAGAGCAACTTCTCCCAACTCTCCAAGAACAGTTTGGTGATTACCATGGCCTTTTCCAGCTTGATGGAACACCTTGCCATAAAGCAAATTGATAATTAAAGCTGTAGTATCCCGCTTTTTGACACTTTTACCTACAGGTAAGCCTATAATAAGGCTTACCTGTAGGTACAAATAATATCTCCTAAACCGGCACGGTTTAGGGGATATTTGCAATGCATGCAGCCACTCGCGCGAGCGGCGCATGCGCTCTGAAGGTCCGGGGGGCCCTTCAGTTTTGCTTTCCGGGAGCTTGCCGGAAAATCACTCCCGCGCGCATGCACGGGAGGGACGTCATCGCGGCTCCGGCCAATCACAGCACCGGAGCCGCTGAACCTGGAAGAGTCGCCGAGGTATCATGGCAGCGCCCGCAGCGATGTCCGGGGGTCCGTGTCGGGGCTTCGTTCTAAGGTAAGTAACACATAATGGGCTAGTATGTGATGCATACTAGCTCATTATGCCTTTGTCTTGCAGGGTTTTTTTTTTCTTTTTAGGGTTTACAAGCCCTTTAAGTGGCTTGGGGAACAAAACATTGACATTTTGGGTCCATGGACAGGAAACTCCCCAGACTTTCATATCATTGAGAATTTGTGGTCAATCAATAGGCGGGTAAACAAAAAAAACTCCACAAGTTCTGACAAGCTCCAAGCATTTATTATGCAGGAATGGGCTGCCATTAGTCAGAATGTGGCCCAGAAGTTGATTGACAGCATGCAGGGGTAAATTGCAGAGGTCCTGAAAAAGAAGGGTCAGCACTGCAAATACTGACTCTTTGCATAAACTTAAGGACCAGGCCTATTTCTGACACTTCTTGTTTACAAGGTAAAATCAGTATATGTTGCTAGAAAAATACTTAGAAGCCTCCAATCATTATATATATATATATATATATATATATATATATATATATATATATTTTTTTTTTTTTTTTAGCAGAGACCATAGAGAATAAAATGGAGATTGTCGTAATACTTTATGTCACACCGTATTTGCTCAGCGGTCTTACAAATGCAATTTAAAAAAAAATACACTTTTTTGAATAAAAAAAAAAAAGAAATCAGTAAAGTTAGCCCATTTTTTTCTATAATGTGAAAGATAATGTTACACTTAGTAAATAATTACCCAACATGACATGCTTCAAAATTGCGCACGCTCGTGGAATGGCGAAAAAGGTTGCTACTTAAAAATCTCCATAGGGAACGCTTCTAGTGCTAGCGATCGCAGCGATACCTCACATGTGTGGTTTGAACACCGTTTACATATGTGGACGTGACTTGCGTATGCGTACGCTTCTGAGCGTGAGCTCGGAGGGACAGGCGCTTTACATTTTTTTTCCTTATTTATTGTACCTTTTATTTTTACACTGTCCCTTAAACACCCCTTCCAATAGAAATAAGCAGGACAGGTCCTTTTTAATGTGATATCTGGGGTCAAAAAGACCTCAGATCTCACATTTACCCTTGAAAGCAAAAAAAAAAAAATGGGCCCTTTAAGGCTTTCGGGAGGAAGCGAAGTATGACGTCTGACATTGCTCCGTCCTCCAAGGCCATAGAGTCGAGTGGGGGCCATCTTGCCCTCACTCGACTTTCTGCACAGCACCTGAGAGGACCGGATCGTTTTCCCCACTACCAACGGGGAAAACATCCGCGAACCTGCCGCTGGGACCACTTTTATTTGAAAGAAGACCTCCTGCCCTGTAAGAAAATACCAGGGTTATGTCAACTATCTGCTGCCATAACACCGCTATGGAACGTCAAAGTAGCAACGTAAAACTGAGGCAGGAGGTCCAGAAGTGGTTAATGTACCGTATTTATCGGCGTATACCACGCACCTCACATTTGGGAGGGAAATTTTAGGAAAAAAAGCTTAAAATTTTAAATAAACAGCATTGAACTCAGAACTTTTTTTTTTTTTAATCAAATGCAGTTTTCCTGTGCCCATGAATGCCGCCTCGGCAGCGCAGTGTCCATAAATGCAGCCTCACCAGCGCAGTGTCCATAAATGCAGCCTCACCAGCGCAGTGTCCATAAATGCAGCCTCACCAGCGCAGTGTCCATAAATGCAGCCTCACCAGCGTAGTGTCCATAAATGCAGCCTCACCAGCGTAGTGTCCATAAATGCAGCCTCACCAGCGTAGTGTCCATAAATGCAGCCTCACCAGCGCAGTGTCCATAAATGCAGCCTCACCAGCGTAGTGTCCATAAATGCAGCCTCGCCAGCGCAGTGTCCATCAATGCAGCCTCGCCAGCGCAGTGTCCCCAATGCAGCCTCGCCAGAGCAGTGTCCCCAATTCAGCCTAGCCAGAGCAGTGTCCCCAATGCAGCCTCGCCAGAGCAGTGTCCCCAATTCAGCCTAGCCAGTGCAGTGTCCCCAATGCAGGCTTGCCAGCGCAGTGTCCCCAATGCAGCCTCGCCAGCGCAGTGTCCCCAATGCAGCCTCGCCAGCGCAGTGTCCCCAATGCAGGCTCGCCAGCGCAGTGTCCCCAATGCAGGCTCGCCAGCGCAGTGTCCATGAATGCAGCCTCGCCAGCGCAGTATCCCCAATGCAGGCTCGCCAGCGCAGTGTCCATGAATGCAGCCTCGCCAGCGCAGTGTCCATCAATGCAGCCTCGCCAGAGCAGGGTCCCCAATTCAGCCTAGCCAGTGCAGTGTCCCCAATGCAGCCTTGCCAGCGCAGTGTCCCCAATGCAGCCTCGCCAGAGCAGGGTCCCCAATTCAGCCTAGCCAGTGCAGTGTCCCCAATGCAGGCTCGCCAGCGCAGTGTCCCCAAAGCAGCCTCGCCAGCGCAGTGTCCCCAATGCAGGCTTGCCAGCTCAGTGTCCCCAATGCAGCCTCGCCAGCACAGTGTCCCCAATGCAGCCTCGCCAGCGCAGTGTCCCCAATGCAGCCTAGCCAGCGCAGTGTCCCCAATGCAGCCTCGCCAGCACAATGTCCCCAATGCAGCCTCGCCAGTGCAGTGTCCCCAATGCAGCCTCGCCAGTGCAGTGTCCCCAAAGCAGCCTTGCCAGCACCATTACATTGCACAGATCGCCCATATTTTTTTTTTAAAAAAGCCTGGCAACGCTGAGGCAGAGGGGTGCGGGCCGTGCGAGGAGAAGCGAGTACCAGCCGCCGCTGTCATCTGACGTCCTGGCGCCTATGTGTCCCGGCATTGGGCCACTGTGCTGTCTATCATAGGAGGCGGGACTTCCTATGACAGCAGCCGCTCGTCCTTCCTTCTACTCCGCCCGGCCCGCCCCCTCCTCTTCCTCTCAGCGCTGCTCTGCCTTTTTTTTTTTTTTTTTACTATATCGGCGTATAACACACACTGGTGCTTTGCCCTCCATTTTTAGGAGGAAAAAGTGTGTGTTATACGCCGATACATACGGTAATTGTCAAAAAAAGCCTTTGACACATAAAATGCTTGTAATTATACTTCAGTATATCATAGTAACATCTGACAAAAAAGATCTAAAAACACTGAGGCAGCAGACTTTGTGAAAATAATAATTGTGTAATTCTTAAAACTTTTGGCCATGGCAATATATTGTCAAAAGTATTGGGACACCTGCCTTTACATGCACATGACCTTTAATGGCACCCCAGTCTTAGTCCGTAGGGTTTAATATTGAGTTGGCCCACCCCTTGCAGCTTTACCAGCTTCAACTGTCCACAAGGTTTAGGAGTGTGTCTATGGGAATGTTTGACCATTCTTCCAGAAGCGCATTTGTGAGGTCAGGCACTGATGTTGGACGAGAAGGCCTGGTCTGCAGTTTCCGCTCTAATTTATTTCAAAGGTGTTCTATCAGGTTGAGGTCAGGACATCAATTTCCTCCACCCCAACCTTGCTCATCCATGTCTTTATGGACTTTGCTTTGTTCACTGGTGTGCAGTCATATTGGAACAGGAAGGGACCATCCCCAAACTGTTCCCACAAAGTTGGGAGCATAAACTTATCCAAAATGTCTTAGTATGCTGATGCCCTAAAAGTTCCCTTAACTGGAACTAAGGGGCCAATCCCTGAAAAACAACCCCACGTGATAATACCCCCTCCATCAAATGACTTGGACCAGTACACAAAGCAAGCCTCATAAAGTCATTGATGAGCGAGTCCTGACCTCAACCCGATAGAACACCTTTGGGATGAATTAGAGGAGAGACTGCGAGCCAAGCCTTCTCATCCAACATCAGTGCCTGACCTCACAAATGTGCTTCTGGAAGAATGGTCAAACATTTCCATAGACACATTCCAAAACCTTGTGGACAGCCTTCTCAGAAGAGCTGAAGATGTTATAGCTGCAAAGGGTGAGCCAACTCAATATTGAACCCTACAGACTAAAGGCCCGTACACACGATACAAAAATCGGAAGTATAATTTTGTCCGATGAACGATCTGCCGATTTTTCGGATTGTTAGTATAGTGCTTTCAACAGCCGATTACAAATTTTCAGACGACAAAACTGGATGTGCAGGCTATAAAATTGTTATCGTATGTCAACACAACGTCCGATTTTCGTTTAATTAGTATAGTTTTCGTCCGAAAAAAATCATAAGAGCGAGACTAGGTATGCTCAGAAACTAAAGAACACATACAAAACAATTCAACACAGGACATCACTTCTGAAGTAGAATTCTGTCGTACGAGAATTTTCGTATGAAAGTAACCTCTTCACTTTCCACATCAGACTAGCATGCAACAAAAAACAGACGAAAAATCGTCCGATAATCTGATCGTGTGTACGAGGCTTAAAACTGGGACGCCATTAAAGTTCATGTGCGTGTAAAGGCAGGCGTCTCAATACTTTTGACAATATAGTATATATGTTGTACATTCACATTGGTCCATGCCCTTGAGTAGCTTACACTGCTGGCACTCTTGGCTCCTCATCTCTGTGTGCCACCATAGGAAGTCGCTTCCTTTTGTAGCACACCTGCAGGTTCAATGCGGGTTCGATGCTGAGCCATGCTGTCTGTGTCACAGACGGTGTGGCTTGGCCTCAACCTCCACTCCCTTATCAAAGGATTTGATTGACAGCAGCAGCACCCAATGGCTCCCACTGTTGCCTCCCTGTCCTGTGAGGAGGGAGAGGGCAGAGAGAATGGAGGGAGCCCCTGCTCTAAGCCACAGCGCTGAATCAAGATCAGGTTTAGGTAAGTATAAGGAGAGGGGAGTTGCCCACAGAAAGTTTTTTTTACCTTAATGCATAGAATGCATTACAGTAGCTCTATGTCATTGCTCATGGTGGATTTAATATTAGTGTCAATAGAGGACCATTCCTGTACTGTAAGGATCCTCATCAACCACTTATAAGCTGGAAGTGCAGGTGGACAGGGTGACAGTATATAAAAACAATTAAGAGGCAGGAAGAGAGCACTGTCTCCTCATAACAGAGTGCCTCAAGTGTTACTAAACACACAACAGTAAAATCAGTCTGTATATGTAGTAAATCATGCTTGTTATACTCACTGTGGAACCTAAGGGGTTAATCCTCCACATTGTGTATAAAGGCTGTGTGATCCTATCTCTTTGATCCTCCCCTTCTTCCACTGACCTTCCAGACCATTTCCTGATAGAACAGAACATTAGGAGTCAGGCTGCACATGCTCAGTTTGGTGTGTATTGCTATAGTTTTTTTTTTCTTGTGAGAGTGCATGTGATCAGCACAGAGCCAATCAGCACTGTCCAGACAGAGGGTCAGTGGAAAATGAAAACTACTCCTACAAGCTTTAACTAGACTGTGACAGAAGTCACAAGACTGCTATATATTTCTGATGAGAAAAGGCATTTTGCAGTTTATATTTACTATAATTCATCTCCATGTTCTGTGTACTGTGGGATACCAGATATAGTGAATGCAGGCTTCTGGGTTTATTTATTTTATTATATTTATGAAAGCTTCCAAATTGAAAAATATGTATATGACGATTGGGTTTAGATCTATTTCAACCTTTTTCCCTTTTCACACACTTCACTAAATCAAAGCTGAGTTTTCATTCCAGTCCACACTTCAGTTTCTCAAAACAACATAAACGGTTTTCCCGTATATCTCTGAGGGTAAGATGTGATAATGTGATGAAAATATCATACACAATGAGAAAAAAAGCATAGTCTAGCAATGATCATATAAAAACAATCACAGGACATCTGTGAAATCTTCATCATACAACACTTCCTTCTACAGTCCTACCTACACCAGTAGTGTATTTAGGTTTTGTGCTGCCCTAGGCCTGACTAAACTTGGGCACCCCCTTATTTAAATATGACCCACCCCTTCCTGTACAGGCCACACCCCTGCATGTTTATGACCCGCCCTGTTATCTGTAAACCACAGACTACAACCAGTTTTTCAGTGCCCATCAGTGCAGCCCCATCAGTTTCCATAAGTTCAGCCTCATCAGTGCAGCCTTATGAGTGCAGCCTCATTACTGGACATCGGTGCAGCATATCAGTGCAGCCTCATCAGTGGCCATCAGTACAGCCCCGTCAGTGGCCATTAGTGCAGCCTATCAGTGCATCATATCAGTGCCCATCAGTGCTGCCTTATCAGTGGCCATCAGCGCAGCCTCATCAGTGGCAGTCATTGCAGCCTCATCAGTGGCCATCAGTGCAGCCCATTAGTGCCCATTAGTGCAGAATATTAATGCAGCCCCATCAGTGAAGCTTATCGATTCCCACTTTTTTGCTGCCCCCCTGCAAAGTGCCGCCCTAGGCCTGGGCCTTGTTGGCCTAGGCCAAGATACAGCACTGACCCACACCACACCTCAGAAGCCGAATAAATGGTTCCAATAGCCCTCTCATGGTTTATTTATGTATGTACTGTCCTTCTCCCCATAGTACCTCCAACCCTAGTACCCAACAAGCATATACTTGTACTTGCCGACTCACTTGTACTTTGTATCCCCCACTAATCATTACACATATCAAAAGGAAGTCTCTCTCATGACAAAAGATGAACCATGATTGGGTTCATCCCTTACAGAAATATCTCAAGTCCATGGGTTAGGAACCCCTGCCCAAAGGTGAAGCAGATAAGCCAGCTGACTCATCTACAGTTGAAAATTGTATAAGGCTCGGTTCACATATATGCGATGCGGGAAGGCTGCGAATTCTCAGCCTGTTCCCGCATCGCACACGCACCCCCGGCAGTTCACACTGCCATATGCGATACGCTGGGGGTGTCAATGTAATCTTAACGACACCCCCAGTTTGATCGCATATCGCAGTGCGATCGTGCAGTTCGCACAGGATCGGATTGCACAAGTGTGAACCGCTGTGCGATCCGATCCTGATGCGGCTGCAAAAATGCCTCCTGTGCGTGTTTGCTGCGGGAGCGATGCGAATTTAGCCATACAGTTTGTATGGCTAAACTCGCACCGCACAGCTGATCGCATGTAATGTCGGAGCAGTGCGCTCCGATATTACATGCGAACCCCGCACACGCACAAGTGTGAACCGGGGCTTAGTATTATTCCTGGATGAGCCAGGAAACTTTAGGGATATGCAGCCCGTGAAACACCAAATAATTGGTAATGTTTTTAAAGAATATATACAAAAATATATATATAATTGAGGTGGTATTGTCTATCATCATGGTCACTGTGGGGTTGATTTAAAAAAACTAGAGAGTGCAAAATCTGCTGCAGCTCTGCACAGAAATCAATCAGCTTCCAGGTTTTATTGGCAAAGCTTAATTGAACAAGCTGAAGTTAGAAGCTGATTGGCTACCATGCACAGCTGCACCAGATTTTGCACTTTCCAGGTTTAGTAACCCCTGCATGTAATCAAGGGGATATGCCACATGGTTGGGTTTTTAGATGTATACAATACAAGGGCATTGTATATGGTCGGATTAAGTGTGGATCAAGAGGCGTGTATGACCCCCTATAATTAAGGGGTCCAGTGCTTCTGGTAAGCAGTACCTGTACATATCACTGGGTGAACGTGTGGAGGTGGAGGCTTTTGAGATTTTCAAGTCTGTGTTTCCATCAACTGCTGTTACTTTGTTTAACCCTTTTGATGATTTGGACACTAGAGACTTTATTTTGCATGATTGATTGCACATTGAAATATTCAATTTATTTATAATTATGTGATATATTTATTGTTGAGCTTTACATTTTTTTCTCTATATCTTCATTTGTCACGTTATTCACGTTTATGTTGCAGCTCACAGAGTGAAAGTAATTTCACCCCAGTCACATTTCACGTTAATTATTTATTTTTAGTGTTTTTTAATCACATTCACTTTGGCAAGTTTTGTTGGGAATTACACCAATTGTTTCTTAATACAAGGGCATTATTGGAAAGTATAAGTTGACAATGGTTTAGCTGATTATTGTTGGCTGACCAGCTAAGGAAGAGTCAGAAAGTCTATGTGAGAGATGGCAGGCAGGGGGATCAGATTCATGTAAAGTATGGAATTTAGTGGATTCACATTAATACATTAGTGTTTAGTAATCTGCTTATGTGGGTTCAGGTTCTGCAATGGTGTTACACTCTAAAGGCCCGTACACACGTACCGATCGTCGGCATACAAACGTCGGTGGACGAAGGATCTGCCGATTGTACGCGTGTTAGTATGGTGCCTCCGACAGATGTCTGCGCACAATCCGCGGACAAAAGTCTTTCTTGCAAACATGAAAATATTTGTATGCCGACACCAGAACGGACGATTGTTCGCCTGTCAGTACACAATTCGGCCGACAGACCGCAGATTTGCAAGACTGGGCATGCTCAGAAAATAGAAAACACAGGGAAAGTTAACCATTACATGACATCACTTCTGCAGTCGGCGGACAAAATTCTTGTGCTGTCCTTGTGCTGTCTTTGCACTTTTCAGCAGACACCGACATCCCGGGGAGAAAAGAGGAACATTTGTAAGCCGACCATCGGTACGTGTGTACGGGGCTTAAGAGGCCGATTTACTAAGGTTTTGAGAATGTTCACACATTAAAATGTGTAAGTTTCACATCAAGTATCCCATCGTGTGCAAACGAAATAATTATCCAGGGATTTGCTTTTCACATTATTGTGTGAACATTCTCAGATCCTTTAGTAAATCAGTCTGTAGGGTGTGTGGTGCAGCAGGGAGTTCATGTATTCTCTGAAAGATTCTGGTATCTTCATGAGCTCCTGGTCTGAAGTTTTCCAATAATGTTGTGCTGGTAAACGATTTAAATGTTTAGGTATTTGGCTGCAGTAGCTATTAAATCTAGACATGCAATGTTATTACGTACACTGTAATATAAAGAGGGGTGTGTATCATTTACAATTACGGTAATCCTCATACCCTAAAAATGATAATGGTTTATATACACAATAGCATTCCCACAATGAGGTGAGAACCTCCTACCGGGTGGCATAATTGTAGCAGCAGTAACAATGACAGACTTATTTCATAAAAACCTCACAAACCCGAGTAGGAAAAACAAGAATTTAAGTATCAGTATTCTAGAATGACTTTGTGAGTCATTACTGAATCCTGAATAATTGCAAGTTGAAGTCTATGCAGCCTTCTAGGCTGTTTAGGCTGCATTCACACCTGTGTGTTGTAATCGAAAATAGAAAAACAAACATTTTACAGCATGTTTCAATAATGCATGGAAATGAAAGATTAGGGGTGCATTATCATGTCATTCACTTTGAATGGTACCCCAAAGCACCTTGCAAACACACCTAATGCATGTGCATTGCAGTGTACCAACCACAATGCATAGATGGGAACCATTTGTGCATCCTGCTGCAATGCATTAGAAAAAAGTAAACCATTATCATAGAGGTGCAGGAGCTGCCATTTCTGACTAGTCTTTGAGCAAAACTCTGCAGTTTCCTTTGAATCTTTCAATAAGTGAGTAGCTAGCTTGGGACACTTGATAAGCACAAGAGTGTTTCAGCTCCACTATTGCTGGAGTTTACAGCTGGCTTCACATCCAGCTTCTGTCGAACAGGCATACTGGAAAACCAGCATCGAATTAGCACTTGCAGCCAATGGCTGCGAGCATTGATCAGTGTGTTCCGGTGGGGGGGGGTCAGTCCCCCTGTCAGAACACAATAGCACAGTGAGATTGTCACACTAACATCACTTGTGTTAGTATGGCGATCACTGGGTTGAATGAAAAAAAACTTCTTGTGTATTCCCTGCATAAGCGGTGGAACAAAGTTAAAGATGACAGTGGGGGAATCTCGGCCCCTCCCACTGCATCTGTTAGACAGGGAGAGAAGAGTCAGTCAATCACATGATCACCAGGAATGGCTTTGAAATACAGTAAAGATGGCATTTTTTTTTTATAAAACACAGAGACAGGAACACTTGTCATTAGGACACAGAAATGATTATATGAAGTAGTCAAAGTGGGTTAACAACCACTTTAAGTGACAGCAAGGCTCAGTTTCCCAGGTTGTCTATGGATGTTTTTTTTTTAATGTTGAGGTAGCGCCTGTTAAGATTTATTGCTGTAGAATTTTTGCCATAAAGCTACCTTATCAGAGTAGATTAAGTAGTTAAGAACTATATTAGATCTTTTATTAGAATCTTAATAAGAGCAAGAGGTCCACAAAAAAAGTGGATCTAATGTGTCTTTAAAATGAAAGCTGAACTTTGGGATTCTTAAAAAATCTAACCTTGCAGTGACTCTAATGCCTCGTACACACGCAACGATTATCGGCCGACGATTGGCCGACTTTTGTCCAGTGTTGTTGTGTTGGTTGAAATGTGCTCTAGACTGCACATGAATTTTCTTGGCCAACAAAAATCAACTTCAGAAGTGATGTCATGTGCTGTTTTACTTTCCGTGTGTTTTTTCTTCTCTGAGCATGCCCAGTCTTGCTCATCAGATTTTTGTCTGCCGAAATGTGTACTGACTGACGGAAAATCGGCCGTTGTGTTGACGGTCAACAAAAATGTTATAGCCTGCACACCAGATTTTATTCAGCCGAAAAGTCGGAGTCGGTTGTCGAAAGCATCATACTAACAAGCCGAAAATCGGCCGATCGGACGTTGGCCGAAAATTCCCGGCCAATAATCGATGCGTGTGTACGAGACATAAGGGTAGAGAAGAGGTATCATACCTTAGTTCTCTCTCTGGCAGTCTCCACTCTGGATTGGTCCCTCACCATCCCCACATACAGTGCAGAACTATTGGCCCTACATTGTAGTTAAGTGGGGAGAGGGCACTGCAAGGTTATCTTTTATTGTTGGATTTAAGCTTGGTATACATGGGCCAAATGCCAAGAGACATTTGCCGGTTGAAAGAAAAACGTTCGACATTCAGCCTGTCCTACAGAAGCCAGCCATTTGGCTGGCTTCTGTCAGACAAGCATGCTGGAAAACCAACAGCCGACCGACTCCCAACCAGCGCTCTCAGCCAATGTCGGAGATCACTGATCGTATCACAGATGCTGGGAGCTGACGTCTATGGATTGCCTACTTAAATACTTCTAGCAGATTTGGCAACATATGTTTTATACATTACCATGGGTAGACCCATTACCCAGTGTTTTATTCTTAGGAAGAAAAAAAATGGTCACCATAGCAAGTTCCTCCAATGTAATGGGAGAATCTAACTTTTTTTTTTCGGTCTAGGGGGAAAACCTGTAAATCATTATTTTGTATGTATGTTTGTAGATATAAGGAACTTGTTGTTTTGGAGATATAAATGTAATAAAAGTGAGCTAATTCTTGCAAAATGTCATTGGGCGTGTTTACTTATTTGCCATTTTTACAAATGTGCTTATATTAGTAAGGGGTTGCTGAGATTGTGCTATTTTTACCACAAGCATCCCATTTGCTCCCCTTCTTCATAAATGTCAGAAGTCTGTTGCCCTATATGGTCACAGAGTGATTTGGAAGGAAATATAATAAAGGAATACTTTTGGAAAGACTTAGGGCATTCCTCAAGTATAAACAATCTTAAATACAAAAACGATTTATACAAAATGCATCTAGATTTCTAAGACTGCCCAGAACAATATTAAAAACAAGTAAAAGAAAAAGACAGAAAAGGGAAAACAGAGAAAAAAGTTAGGTAGTTTGGCCTTAAGCTAGAACTACAGTAGTGTGGGTTGATCTGAGATATCTCTCGATTCATGTTTCACCTGACTCACATTGATGTTTTGTTCCCAGGAATCGTATACATAAATCTCACACATAAAAAAGTGATCGCTGATGAAACTATATAACAGCAGCTGGCACGAAAAGGTGAATATATAACCCTCAGAAAGATATAAAAACAAAAAGTGAAGTGCTACAAAACATTTAAATTAAGACAATATAAGTCCAAATCAAGACTGTGGCGAAATATAAGTGAAAAGATAAACTGTGTATCAAACTAAGAGGAGATTAGTCCATCTGTGAAGAATCCAAACAAAAATTACAAGTCTTTGAAAAACGTGACTTTCAGTCACAGTTGTGAATATAAAAGAAAAAAGGGGAAGTCTTCTGGTTATATCGAAAAACCACCAGTGCATTTTCTAAATAAAATCAACCCAAATCGTGCTCCCCTCCACCGTGCCAATGCACTCAGCAGACAGTTGGTGTATAAACGCCTCAAATCCTATTCAACAGGTACTATAGTGATGACATCTGGGATCGATCCCACAGTTAGAGCCTGATGTCTTTGACCCTCTGGCATCCACTGCTATACAGGGAGAGTAGGATAGCTGGCACTGGCAGGTCCAGTTAGATCATCCCCAGAGCCAAAATCAGGCTGTATAAAAACACTCCCATGAATCACTTCATTAGCAACCAGAGTCTATATCAAACAGGTGGGAAACGAGTTGGGGATGATCCAACCAGACCTGCCAGCTATCCTACTCTCCCTGTATAGCAGTGGATGCGAGAGGGTCAAGGACATCAGGCTCTCCATCTCATCCATCTTTGTCCAGAGTGGTATTTTGTTGATTGGAATGTGCCTAGACTGCACACGAATTTTCCCGCCCGACAAAATTCTACTTCAGAAGTGATGTCATGTGTTGGTTTGCTTTCTTTGTGTTCTTTCTTCTCTGAGCATGCCCAGTCTTCCTCATAGGATTTTTCCCTGTCGAAATCTGTACTGACTGCACGAAAATCGGACGTGTTTTGACGGAGGACAAAAATTTTATAGCCTGCACACCAGATTTTATTAGGCCGAAAAGCCGGAGTCGGTTGTCGGAAGCATCATACTAACAAGCCGACAAATCGGCAGATCGGTCGTCGGACGAAAATTCCTGGCCGAATTTGTACTCGTGTGTACGGGCCTTAACTGTGGGATTGATCCCGATGTCATCACTATAGTACCTGTTGAACAGGATTGGAGGCATTTATTCACCAGATGTCTGGTGGTGAGTGCACTGGCACGGTGGAGGAGAGCACGATTTGAGTCGATTTTATTTAAGAAATCAACTGATGGTTTTTCAAAATAACCAGAAGACTTCCCCTCTTTTCTTTTATATTCACAACTGTGACTGAAAGTCACGTTTTTTAAGGACTTGTAATTTTTGTTTGAATTCTTCACAGATGGACTAATCTCCTCTTAGTTTGATACACAGTTTATCTTTTCACTTATATGTTGTCACAGTCTAGATTTGGACTTATATTGTCCTCATTTAAATGTTTTGTAGAGCTGCACTTTTTGTTTTTGTATACATAAATCTATTCTCGAGAGTGACATATGTGTTTTCGAAAAACAGGAAAATGTATGTTACATTGGGATCAGACTTCTCCATAAATCCACTGATCCCTTCTCATTTAGAAATCATGGTAACAGGTGGTAGTACATTTTTCCAGTACTGAGTTTGGAAAGCAATTAAAGTCACTCAATAGCAGGAGATCTGGGAGTCAGTCGGCTGCTGATTTTCCAGCATGCACGTCCGACAGAAGCCGGCCGAACATGTCGCCTTCTGTCGGACAGACCGACATACACACAGGCAGAATGTAGGGCATTTTTCTTTGAACCGGTATATCTCTCGTGAAATTCTGCTCATGTGTACGGGGCTTTAGTCAGCAGGTACTTCAGCAACAATTGAAACATTTCCCCTGAGAAGAAGGGTGTGCATATAACAGCAAGTATACATGTAGAAGAAACAATCTACAAAGCAGAAAGGCAAAATGACCTTCATTATCATTCCCAACATGAAATACTTGAAAATATTTTGCTTTAGGGATTGGCACACTAACTCCCTGAACATTTGAAGAGTATGCAGAAACATACGTATGCCCCATCCAGGAGCTGTTTAAGTGACCACTGGATTACTTTATGAGGTGGGTTCCTTGCAGAGAGCAAATCACAAGCTGAATTTTTCATAAACTGATAAAGATTAGGGTAGATAACTGAATGGATCACCCAGTGTCCTAATATTCCAGGGAAAGATTGGTATGTCTGTCATTTTAGTACCATGGTATTTTCTATAATAAGAATGGTCATCTTGTGCCACAGCCCAAGAACTGCATGGCATGTAAGTCAAAATTGTATTCATAGTATACTGCTGTAAGGTTATATCCCCAAAGATGTGTGACACCAAATATACAGGGAAAAGGCTGGGGAACAAAAACAGCATCCCAAAAGGTTCACAGCATTTAAGCAATATTACTTGCATACAACAAGAAAAATCTAGGGAGATGCAACTGAGTCCAAAAAGCAAGAACTTAAAATGTCTGCAGTGATAATAAGAACCACAAGGTGAATGTTGATTCAGTCATCTTGTGATATAGCCAGCTGTGGTGCAGGTTAGGTAACCATAGGTAAAATACTTCAAAGAAGAGATATACATGTGCTCAAATCCCAATAGCTTGTTCATGTATTTGAACTATCTATCAGGTGCTTAAGGGGTGTGACCACATATTAACGCTACAAATTCTGGATGGACCCTCTGCACACTGCTACACCCTTTCCAGCAAACTATGCAATACGAAACAGGGATGTTTAGTTCACATATATTGCAATACATGTTTAAGCTGACCAACTGCATCAAAGTAATCCCTCTTCTGGCCAGTCCTACACTGCCTTGCCACTGCAAATGCTCTGGTGCACTAGAAGAACTTTCCTTCGCTCTACAGCTTGGTTACGACAATCCCTTAGGTGAGGATTTATTGCAACATATCCAAGGAGAGGCATCAATAGCTGGATAGAGTTGTTTCAAATGCTTTTTCCCCAAAAAGGATTTGGTGCATTTGTGCTGCTTCTCTAGGAAGAAATCTAGGTAAAAAAATACTCTAGTACAATGGAAACAATTATTTGTTTGTATCAGGACATTTTTAGCAGGTTTCTCTGTCCATACAGATAAGGTTTAAGGTTTTTGCCACAATTGTTCAAGAATAGAAGAGTAAAGGCTTTTTTTTCCAAAGATCCCCATTTATATGACTGATTTTGGTAACCAGCTGGGAGGTCAAATTAGCCTTCCCTAAAAATTATAGTAATTTCCTCCAAGTCGCTCACTTTGCTTTTTACTGCAGTAGTCCTTTCTTTTTATTTTTTGAAGGTCCATCAGGAACACTTAGTTATTCAGGGAGCCCAAGCGATCTTTAAAGTGTCACTAAACCCACATCATAAAAAACTATCAATAAATGCTGTATTACATGCTGTTCATACTCACTTCATCACTATGAGATTCTTTTTCCGTATTCTACAAAAAACCTGGTTGATCCTGCTGTTCTCTATCTCCACCATCAGTTCATGTCCCCAAATCAGCTAGGGATTTTGCAGAGCAGTTTTGGCAGCTCAGTTTTCAGTGAGTTTCTATGCTGAGTATTTCCTCCCTATCACATCTGAGCAGCCCATATCACTATAGAGTCACACATGTGGGAGTATACACTCTGGTAAATGACAGCCCACTCCCTCCTTCCTCCTCCATGCTCACTAACCAGCTAAACACAATGG
Organism: Pelophylax lessonae; assembly: GCF_965119305.1. Taxonomy (NCBI): domain Eukaryota; kingdom Metazoa; phylum Chordata; class Amphibia; order Anura; family Ranidae; genus Pelophylax; species Pelophylax lessonae. Next base: position 154,598,379 of record NC_138774.1, read on the forward strand.
GGGTGGGATATTACATATAAATTGATGGAGGCTTCACCTTCCTGTTGTTCTAAGACACAGGCTGGAAGGGCGTGACACAGCCTGTGACTGGCAGAAATCCGCCCACACCATGTCATTGCCAAATAATAATAAAAATTTTACATATATATTTGTATAAAAATTTAAAACAGTTTATTGATATTAATTGTTTATTTTTACTTTGTATTCCAAAGGCTGTTTTAACATGTGACCAGCAGCAGAGAACTTGAAGCTCCTCCTTCTTATGTTTCCTTGCAGGCAGCCTGGGAAAAAACTGGGTCATGTGACAGCTTTATATCATTTAGGAAAAAGGTACTTAAATGTTTTTTTTAAATCAAAATATTTACAGTGCCATCATCCAAAAACAGATATAGACGGGACAATTTAAATTAAACAGTGTGTGTTTAGTATCACTTTAATGGTGTCAAAAGAGGCAGTACCAGTGCTGGGACAAGGTCATCCAATATCCAGGGCAAAGATGGCAAATTTTCCCCCTCCCCAAGTGTGCTGTCACTGTAATGAAAAAATGTCCATGTGTTGGTGGTTTCATTGGAGGAAAAAATGTTCTAGCTACAATGGTGTCACTGAAGAAAAAAATGTCCCTGTGTCAGTGGTTTCATTGGACAGAAAAATTGTCCCAGCTACGACAGTGTCTAATGTCCCTGTGTTGGTGTTGTCATTGAATGAAAAAAATTTCCCTGTATTAGTGGTCACTGGAATTAAACAATTCCCTGAGGACTGCTTTGGCATCTATGTCAGTGGCATGAAGGAGGGAAGGGGAAATGGGCTCTATGGGGTCCAAGGAACCATGGAACTGAGGGCATCCAGGGGGGCCCTGGGGTGAAAGGGGGGCTGAAAGGCTATGAAGGATGGAGGAGGCCAAGGGCTCCTGAGGGGTTCTGAAAGGAGAGGGGAGGTCTAAGACTGATTTGTCCCTCTGCTCTCAGTGTACTCACAATTCAGACCTCCTCAGGATTGCTTCTCCTTCTTCATGGCTCTGGTCATGTGACATGTCTCATGACAAGGGGAGACAGGAAGAGGGACAGCCTGCGATCGCTCCTTAGCAGCACCTTGTTGAGACCGTGGTGTGTTCTTAGCAGGTGCCCACTCTCTTCTGCCCACAGCAGGCTGCTATTGGGGAAGGTAAAAGCAGCATTCTCTCTCTATCAGGGTACCTGCTCCTTTGACATGTGACCCCCCCCCCCCCCTGTCCTGGCCCTGAACTGTACACTTGTATCTGTAGTACCTCTTTTTGCGTAGGTTGTCCAGTGACACCCTGGTCTGAATCTGAGGACGTTTGGGAGACATTGGAGACATAGAAATAAGGACGGAAATGCCTCACTGATTTATACAGAATTTATATGCAATAAAACAAAACCATAGACATGTTGCATAGGGCACATCACCAATGCATTTATTGTAAATAGCAATAAAACAGCCAATATTAAACTCACAAAACTGCTCCTGACTGCACAGGCACAGTCTGCACTACGGTGATGGTCAGGATGAATGGTGTTGGATGAACAATTGGTGAAGCCTGGGCATGTGCACGCAGCTTAAGAGTTTTGTCCGTGAAATATTTGCTGTTTTATCTGTATTTACAACAAATGTGTTGGTCTACGCAAGGCAGTGCACTTGTAGTTTGTTTTGTATTGTTCAGATTTTGGAGCATTTCTAGATGCTTTCATGTGCTGCAAGTATGCTGCAAGTGCTTTGATCTATAATATTCCTATATTGGCAGAGAAAATACAGTGGTGTTTACCTATTGGTGGTGAGCGTGCGCCTATTTACCGATTGCAGAATTCAAATGCAAGCTCAGTTTGATAAAGATAACACTAATAAACATTGATAGAAAAGTTTTCAGCATGCAACCAAAGAGCAATGGGGGAAAACTGATAACAAACACTTCCTGGCTTTTTATCTGTCCTAAGCAGCTTGCAAAACACAACACCCTCTGTTATGAAAGAGTTAATGCTTGTTTCTCTGGTAGGACCATGCTTCTTTGTAGATAAATCAATAAGCACCAATTTTCTCAGAAAGAGGGTGATTAGGCTGCAGCTTTTGCAGGGTCCTGGCTATATAAGGATGTGGTCACAGTGTGTTAAAAAGTGATAAACTACATCAAGCATGTTTGCTTTCTCTGACAAATTCTACAGCAGATCTGAGACGGGCCACAAAGGTTAATGACAATTTATTTATTTAATTACTGCCATCATTGAGTTATATAAGTTCCATTGTTAATTAGATTCAGTGCAGGTCTCATAATCAGCCACACATAACCTGTGTACTTAAAGTGAAGTGTATGTACACTCTAAAATGAATATTTGTAAAATAGTGATGTAGATTTACTTTAATAAAATGTCCAATTGGTGATCCTGCCAATTATAGCCCTTTCTGACAAAAATGTATTCCTTTTAGTCCGTGGAGGCACAGTATTGACACCCAAGGATGCTGCAGTTCAAGTTGAGGTGCCAATACTTGCTTTCTATCTCTGAGTTCCATGACTTGCCATAGAGCTGCTGAATGAGGTTCACATTAGAAGCACCATGTCATTCCCTAGAGGTGTGCACCAATGCTAGAAGCCAGTTTCCACAGCTACAACAAAGAATTGATTATATGATTAATGAAATGCACAAGTTTAATTGAACTTTAATATGTGGTAGTAATTAAAGAAATGAGTTAGCAACATGGCCCAAATGTTGCAATATGTGTAACCCATTCAAGTATTACTGTCATGTTTGAACCAAGCCGAGGATCAGGTAAGTAAAATGTTTTTCTGCCCCCTAGACAGAAAGAAGCAATTAACCCTTGCAGTGAGGACATGGTCCCCCTGCAAGGGAGGGTTTTTAAGCTTCCTAAATCTGGGCTTTACAGTGTATCCAAACTTAAAAACCAAAAATGTAATACATTTCAGCCTTCTATTCCTTGGTATGGTTTTCCTTTTATTTTCACCTGGAAAACCTGCATACATTTCCCGTTGCTGGGTGACTACGCCACTCCTCCACTTTATCAGCGGAGGTAGTCATGGTTGTTACCCTAGACTGCTCTGTTGAAATGGAATACAAACAGGTCTAGTTCTTTTTGTCTCATTTATCGCATTGCAATTGGTAGTTTACAGAAGCTAGTAAGGCAACTTTTGCTACATCTCACAGGAAGTGACAAGGACACTACATTTCTAGCAGGATCAACAAGTATTTCTGTACTTGCTGAATTTTATTTTTAAAGGGACTAGTACAACTAGTGACTAAAAACTGCAATATATTCAATTTTTGTACATGGGTTTAGTTATCCTTTAACCTAATATTTTACCTAGAAGAAAATGGAGTAAGAATAAAGGACCAAAAGGTCCCTAAAACTCACTCACTCAGCGCTATGGATATGGGTGATAGGTTATCACAAAAAATTAGATTAATACAGTTATATAGCAGCTGCTATTAATTACAAAAAACATATATTAAAAAAAGTGTATATATTATTCATACCAAGGTTATCCATTATGAACATATAAACACTAGCAGCGCATATAGGACACCGTCTCAAAAGTCCATACGCTCAATTCCAATGAGCCAAAATTCATCAATGATATTAATCGTGCAGTTAGGGTTCCCGTTTACTGGAGCACCTGGTATCAAAGTGGATGTTGAGGATGACAACTCCTTGGCATACCTCCAACTCTTTTTGACCGATGAGGTTATTGAAAAGATTGTTATGGAAACGAATCGGTACCAGGAGCAACAAGCTGCAGCGCATCTGAGGTTTTCAAGGAGCAGAATGTGGAACCAGTGACCAAAGCGGACATCTGGAAGTTTCTGGGCTTAATTATTCTGCAGGGAGTGGTGGGAAAACCCCTGCAGAAGTGGTCTTGGATCCTCAACAAATTACTGGCCACTCCTTTTTTTGGCATGGTCATGTCTGAATACAAATTTTCGCTCATTATGAAATATTTGCACTTTGCAGATAATGATGAATTTGACGAGACTTCTCATCCAGCTCCGAAACCCAAAAAGATTTGGGACTTTTTATCAAATTATTTAGAAATATTTCCAGCAGTCCTATGTACCAGATAGAGACATTTGTATCGACGAAAGTCTAATGGCCTACAAAGGAAGACTCAGCTGGATACAGTATATAGAGCATGCTTTGGCATAAAGTCATTCATGCTTGGAATTGCAGCGAGATTCCCTCCGTAGAAGTTCTACAAGTGGTGAAAGAATCATATGAATCAGTGGCGTAACTAGAACCTTCAGGGCCCCGATGCAAGAAACCATAAAGGGCCCCCCGGACGGGGCCCTTCCCTCCCAGCCTGGTGGCGAAACGCCAGGGCCAGTCGCAAGTGCAATGTTTGTGTGGTAGTTCTGCCATTGGTGTCAGTAGTTTTTTATTTTAATTATATTTTTCTAGCATTTGCTTTATTCATTTTTTTTTCTTACAATATGGATGGTAGGAAGATGACAGGGGGTGGGATGGTAGGAAGATGACAGGGGGGGTGAAGATCACAGGGGGTGGGATGGTAGGAAGATGACAGGGGGGATGAAGATGACGGGGTGGGATGGTTGGAAGATGACAGGGTGGATGAAGATGACAGGGGGTGGGATGGTAGGAAGATGATGGGGGATGAAGATGACAGGAGTGATGAAGATGACAGGGGGTGGGATGGTAGGATGATTAAAAAAAAAAAAAGGTAGGTAAATGATTAAAAAAAAATAATTAATTCATGCTATGTGAATCCAGCACTGGTTACATATGGAATTCGGTCCTATACACCAGGAAAAGAACCAAATTCAATGAAAGATTCAGCAGTTATGGAATGGCAACCCTTTGGTTCTTACGTTGATTGAGCAATTGCTGAATCAGGGGTACTGTGTAACCACAGACAATTTTTACACGTCTCCAGAACTCTATGAGTTCCTTCTTCAAAACAAGACGGATGCATATGGGACCGTTAGAGCTAACCGGCATGACATGCCGCCAACCTTTGCCAATAAAAAGCTCAAGGCAGGAGAAATAGTTGCCTGGCAGAAAGGCAAAATGATGGCACTGAAATGGCGTGACAAAAAAGATGTGTGCCTAATGAGTACCATTCACAACACCTCTACTCTTATGGTAGCGTAATACCGTAATAAAATGTAAATGTATTAAAAAGATTGCACTTACTATAACATGCAAACAAGAGAGCGAAATATCCAACACACATGTATCAAACTGCGGCGTCTCGCGTGTACCAGAAAGAAGTCTCCGACCGGAGACTTATTTATTACGGTATTACGCTATGTACCTTCTTTCCTTTTTGGACTATCTCCTATGGGCCCTCCCCTCCCATATGTGAGGGTTGCCTTGCTAGTATCTGCTCCAGCTCTCCCTGGATTTGTTGATCTGAAGGAGTTCCATATAGAATTTCTTGTGGTTGGCCCCTATCTGACAAGTTTCTTGTGGTCTTTCTATTAAATTAGAAGACCATTGGAATCTGGTAAGCAGCCTATTTTACACCTTCCTTGATCACGGTTGCCATCCAGGGGAAGCTCTGCTGGACATTCAACTATTACTACTGGGACTTGTGGTTCCTCTCATCTGAGACTCACTACTCCCTTTCTTTTTTATTTAAGGACTTTTGTGTTATCCTTTGGATCTTTTGTGCATTGAAGAACTTTTTTGAATAATGCATCATTTCACATGCTGCGATTGTTAGTCCTCATATTTATACCACTTCCAGGTCCAGAGTTACGTTATTTGTTTAATATTTTCTAGGGTTCAATGCTCTATGTTTATTTATATATTATTCACTTTTCTAGCGCAGCACATTTTGGGTATATATTTACTTAATTTTGTCACACCAATAGGCTGCCTCATAATTCTCTTCTGGGTGCCCAAGAGTCCTGCCAGTTAGGCTATAAGGGGCCCCATGATATCTAATACAGTTGTGGGTGCTACATATCATTTTTATAAATTATCATGGAATGTACAAACATGCAAGGCTGTAGTTTGTGTAGTTGTAAAAAATTGCATAAATGGTCTGGTCACCTGAGGTGGAAACTGAGAGGCAGGGCCTGGCACAGAAAGGGTCAGTCTATCACAAACTGTTTTTCTTTAAGCTTTTGGAAATGACCTAGCAATTTTGTCACTATTGGTGTGATAACTGTTAACAGAAACTGCTACAAAAATTATAAACTGAACTCAGTTTCACCTATATAATATTTCATGAAATAAAAACCATCACATGCAGATTTTACTTAACACCCATCTCTGGGTTAGGGATTCTTCCTCCCTGTTCATCTTCCCCCCCCCCCCCTTGAGCTCACCCTGATCCTAAAAAAAACACGACCTCGGAGCGGCATGAATGGACTTCATATCATTGAAGTCAATGCAGGTCGCCCCAAAGTAGTACAGGACCCTTTTTCTACGTCGGAGCGACTTGTGTCTCTCCTATTAGAACGGGCCCGGTGCTACTCTATGGCAGGCGACTTGTCAGGCGCCTGACAAGTCGCCCCAGTGTGAACGGGGTCGAACAGTGACTGCATCTGATTGGAAATAGTCCCTGTTCAGTTGAAAAATTTTCACCCGGCTCCTTTGATTTTTCAATCGAAGATTATGAAGTTGGATGGTGCTGTCAGGGTCAGTCACAGCCTACATTTTGCACAATTCAGCCTGGAATCAAAATCAATTTAAAATCACATGACAGTTTGCACTCTATTTGCAACAATTGAAACCCTTTAAAAGGTTTCTGCACTACTTTTCTGCGCTTCTCAGCCAAATTGCACTGATCTGCAGCTTTGAAATTGCACTGAAGTAGCGCGATTTTAAAGCCGCACTGGTGTGAACCAGTGCTAAAACTGGTGTAGGAAATATGGACTATGTGTTCAGAGCTGATATAAAGAAATAAACAAATTTCATCTAGCACAGTTAAAGTTCACTTAATTATTGGGATAAAGCTGTGGTTATGTTATTCATCCAACATCATACACACACCATTTGTTTTTTTTTTCTTTGCATATGATAAGGAATCCGAAGTGAACCCAGCTTCACCTCATTTACTGAATGAAGTGAACATTGACTTTGCTAAATGACCAGTCTATTCCTTTAGTAAATCAACCCAGTATATGCATGTTTATACTTGTCTATCCTTTAAGAGAAATCCATTAACAATTTGAAATTCTACCTACACCACCCCTGTAAGTGAAATCTGATATTGAACATCCTGCAAGAGGGGGTCTCTTCCACGGTAATACCAGGCAGAGCCAAAGCCAATCCCTGAGTGCATTTAAGGAGAGATGTACTTTAAGCTTAAATAGCAATGACTCATAATTTGTTTTGCCTTACGATAGTAATGTGTGGTGCATTACCTGGATAAAATTATATTAGAAAAAAAAATGTCTTTATTGTTCACATTTTTACCACTTTTTACTTTTATTTTATCCATTTCTTTCTCCCAAGAAATCACCAAAAATCTAAAAAAAATAAGAAAAAGAGTTAAAAATAGCAGCCCTTACTGAGATTTCAAGCTCTCTCTAACACTCCCTCCTGCTGCAGTTCATTTGAGGTGAATGCATTCAGAATCTGCTGTTTCAGTTGTACAGTTTCATTTCCATCCATAGCATACTGTATATACAAGCCTTACGTAGCACACAAGTTATGTACCACAGTGATGAAATGCAGAGATTAATTTCCTCTGTAGAAAAGGCAGAGCTTTTGCTTGAGCTTTCTTTGGCACAGAAGTTTATTTTTAGGAAAAAAATGTTTACTCCTGTTCAGACTATCGGGAACTTTAAAAGAGAAGTTACCTAGGTGGATGCAGCATTGGTCTGATGCTGCATCTGTCCCCTGACGCTTCTAACACTGAGAACTGAGCGATCAATCACCGCTGATCGATCGGTTCTCACAGCTCCCAGCTCTCTGCTCTCCGCCTCACGTTTACTGGAGCGCTGGGCTGTGGGGGTGAGGGGGGGGGGGCGGGCTCAGGCTCTCAGCAGCTTACTGAGAGGCTGAGCCGGGTCCAGTCCAGGCATGGGGTGGATCCCGACTCCATTTTCGCAATCATGTCCAAGCCTGGACTGGGTCTGTGACATCAACTGACAGATGGCTTCGGCCCGTTGTCTGTTGAAAACGATGATCCACAGGAGCTTTGACTGTACTTCTCCTTTAAAATGATTAAAAGTACTAGTTACTTTGTTACTGTGTATAAACCAGTTGCACACACACACTTTAGGGCTCGTTTATACAGCTGTGTTAGGCTTTATTCACACTATTGTAAAAAAACGCATATGCAAGTGTTTTTTCATTACAGATCTGAACACAACTGGATTGTTTTCAATGAAGACATTCACACAGATGCGTAAACATGCATGTATAAATGCATGTAATCACATTTTTAGGCACTACGTGTATTCTAAACAAAGGAGGAAAATAAGGCATGGTTATGTATGCATACATATCTTTACACGTTTAAACGCATTTTTTACACAAGTATTTTACTGATCTTTACGCAGGAACTTTTCTCCTTGAAAATACATGTGTAATGACATCAGTAAAGAAATCAGCATTTTCCTAGATACACAAGAAATTCCTGAAAAACCTGGGCCCCACACAATGCTCCCCTCCACATTCCCAGCGAGCTATACACTGCTACCAGCATTGAAGCCCTAGGTTTCTTGTCAGGGTGTCCCTGACGTCCTCTCTTTGTTCTCTTTTTTCTTCTTTTTTTGCCTCCTGCCTTGGGAGGCCTTTGTTACTATGTGTCTTGACCATCCTTTGTCCAGCAGACCTGACTCTCATATTCAGTCCATGGCCTCCCGGTTTATGATTTGCACACAATTGCTGTAGATGAACAGGTAAATCATATGTAGCAGGATTTGTTTAAGTCACTTTACTGGGTATATGTAAGGGTTTACAATCATTTTAAAGTAGCCTAAACTCTAACTAGATGGCAATGGTGTGCCATGCCTGTACATTATGTGTTGGCACATCTGGGCATATTCTCAACAGGTGACAGGGTGAAAAAGCAGGAGCACAACTGGGAGACAGATGTCACCTTGTAAGAGGAACAAGGATGTTTATGATAGGATCACTATTTTATAAGGTTAAGAATAACTCAACTAATACAAGTTTGCACAGGATTAGAGTGAGATCAAAGCAAAGGAAAGGGGGCCTTAAGGACACTGATGTAAGGGGACTCTGAGGACACTGATGTGAAGATAGCTGAAAGGACATTGATGACATTGATGTGAACGGAGCTCAAAGGACACTGATGTGAAGGGGACTTTGAGGACACTGGTGTGAGGAGGCTCTGAGGAGGCAAAGGACACTGATGTGAAGGGGACTCTGAGGACACTGATGTAAAGGGGGCTCTGAGGTCTCTTATTTAAATGGAGCTCCAAAGAACCAGTGTGAGGGATCTCTGAGGACACTGATGTGAGGGGGGTTCTGTGGACACTGATGTGAAGGGGGCTCCAAGGACACTGATGTGAGGGGGGCTCTGAGGACTCTGAAGGGAAGGGAGCTCTGAGGACACTGGTGTGAGGAAGCTCTGAGGACACTGATGTGTGGGGTCTCTGCTTATAAGTAAATAGAGATAAGCAAACTAGTCAAAACAAATGACTTATAAAACAAATTTACCTAATTTAGACGTTTGAGACAGGTTGTGTAAAAGGCACGTATGTCTAAACATTAACTATAGTTAGAGATAGGTTAGACAAGCGCAACTACATTGAATAGATCTGGACTTGGAATAAACTAATCTGGACATTGTGAGTGTAAAAGGTTTTGCATGGGTCATAGGACATGTTACTGGACATACTGTATTAGTGGCTTCCATAATTTTTCAATAAAAAAATGTTTATTAGATTTAAGTATAATGTAAAAGCTTACAACAACGTATTTACTGCAACGCTTTTCTTTAGATCTCATCAGTTAATAATCAGAATGCTAAACATCAACATAGATAGTTGTCCTAAATAAACCTAGACATGTCTGGCCTCTTCTTCTGAAAGTGCTTGCAGCCTAGTGGTATTCTAGTAGCTTCAATACTTTCTGAATCAATGACCTGAAAAAAATATGCAGCTCAGATGTTTTGACTTTACTTGTTGCATTCTTGTTCTGGGTCAGCGATCCAGAAAGAACCAGTGGGGGAATTACCATGCCTCTATTTGTAAAAAAGATCACTACTATTGAAGCTTACATATTTCACTACATAAAGGTTTATTATAGGAAAAGCATGATTTAGATTTGATTATTCAATCAACAAAAATTGTGTGAATTTTTGGTAAGCTTTCTTTACAACAGATCCTCCTCGCAACACCAAAAAGTTTCTGTGGAACTGATATCAGCCATATCTATACAACATTTTATGTACATGGAAGAATATGCAGGTAGTTAGGACACTTATAACATTTTAGGTACATGGTATTTGAGGGTAGGTGGGACACTTACCACATTTTATGTACATGGAAGTATATGCGGGTAGTTAGGACACCTACAACATTTTTTGCACATGGAATCATATGTGGGTGGTTGGGTCACTTACAAAATTTCTATGCACACGGAAGCCATGTTTTTGGTACTATCTGGCACCACTAAATGTTTATTTAATTAATGTACAGTTTTCTCCAAAGATAGAATCATTAGTATTCATGGAAAGTCCTTTCATACAAAACATTATCCAACTGAGCTTACACTGTCTTAAAGGAAGTTGTGTCGCTTGCTTGTTTGCTAAAGGAACTACATCTTTATATACAGTATATCTGGTCCTCAGGCAACCATACCTATTTTCCCCTCAACACTCTGAAATTTAAGCTTAGTTCACACTGTCGAATGTCAAGTGGCATTGGCCGGTTCAATAGAAACCAGCCCACATTTGGCCTGTGTGTACTGGAGTTGGTCCGACAGAAGCCTGCCATTTGGCTGGCTTCTGTCGAAGGGGCATGACAGAAAAAGGTCTGCCGATCAGCTACTGATCAGTGCTCTCAGCGCACTAACTGGTGTTCTGGCAGTGGGGATCCCCCTGTCAGAACACAATAGCACGGTAGGGGAGATTGCTGTACCAACATTGCATTGTTAGTACAGCGGCTCCTTTTGAGCTGTCGGTTTTTTTTTCCTTCAGCTCTGTTGGGTTGAACAAAAAAAAAATGACTTGGGCGTAATAGGCTTTAGGATTGCCATGGAATAAGAATAGTTAGATTTATCTCTGGTACACACGATGAGATTATCAAATGATCGTCTGTTTTTTTTTTTTGTATGCTAGTCTCACATTGAAAATGAAGAGTGTACTAAAGTGATGAAAATTCTCCTATGACAGAATAATAATTTGGAAGTGATGTAATGTGTTGTAGTGTATTTTTATTGTATTTTCAAATGACAACTGTAGTGAATAAACGAAAATCATAGGATCTGGAAAATTATTTGTACTTGCCCCATTGGATAATATTGGATGAATTGTCGTGATTGGCTCTCGAAAGCTGTGTACTAATGAACAGATTATTGTACGATCGTTTCAAAAGTGGTCTTTTTCGTACAATATTCTGATCGTGTGTACGGGCCATTAGCCAAATTTATCAAAGAATGGGCATCCAAATTGAGTGGGGTCTTTGGCCACCTTTACATAAGGATATAGGATGAACACAACCTATGTGTACAATGAGGATTATCTCTGCATTAAAAAAACTTTGTTGTCTTGGATAATGAGTAGCACTAGGTGCAAACACATTAGGAAAGGACAAAAGGAAAAAAGGTCAGGCAGGCAGGACAGCCTGTTAAGCAGCTGCTTTGCCACACAAAGACTTTGACAATAACAATCCCCTTTTTAATGTGGTCGGGGGATGACTGCATTGACTTAAAACAAAACCACAAGTGCAACAATAGGAGGTGAAATTAAATAACCACAATTGTAGAAAATAATTCTGAAAGCAATTTATCTGAACTTCAGTTCCCTCAGGCGTCCTCTGTTTGTGTTTGATACTATTGTGCAAATGAAGTTGATAGCTGTCGAGGTGTTCCATAATCTGCAGATTAGCTTCTTTTCTATTTATTAGGGACAACAATTACTTTGAACTTATTATTCCTCTCCGAAATGAAAACACACTCCCCATTCTCCCCCCACTAAACTAGACAGGAAAATACTCCATAGCGTGGTATGTGTATCACACATCTGTGTTCATTCTCAGCAAATTGACAGAATGGAGATGGAATTTTAGGGTGTTTCTCTAGAAATGTAAACCAACTTGTTACATTTAAAGTTAAGAAACCTACGGGCATACCTAAAGGATATTTTTTCCACAGCAACAAAACGTTTGAGACTTTGCATTGTCTTGGAATTCACTGAGTACCATGTGGCTATATTGATAATTTCCTGCTAACTCAAACTATGTTTATGTCTTTTATTTTAATCCTCTCCATTATTACAGTGAGTAAAGGCACCTAGAGACATGAAATGCAGATCTTTTAAAACAAACAATTTTATGTAGAAGTGCAGAGAATTGAGTAATGATCTATATCTTTTATATTTATTTGTCTTATGAATATTATCATGTAGCAGGTTTTCCAGGCATTGTGCCTGATATGGGTCTGCCATTGTTACCGGTGACACCTTCAGCCCATTTAAGCTGAATACCCAAGTGTGAGATTGGAGACAATGACCATTCCGGCATCTTTGGTTTGTTTTGTTTATTTGATAATGGGGATGGGAGAAGGGAATGAGTGGGATACTCCTCTGGCTCAACTAGGTACAAATGGGCCACTTTGCAGAAAAATGCCTGTTAGCGCTGTCTTGACGCCAGCTAAATGCTGACCAACGCTTGCTGGCGCTTAAGAAATACTGACTTGCTGAACTGTGCTTGAACTTGACTTTTGACACTCTGGTTAGCTCAAAAAGTCCTGGACTGTACTGAGACTTGACTCTTGACACTCTGGTTAGCTCAAAAGTCCTGTAAACAGCTCCCTCCAGTCCTTCCTGACTGAGGTAGCTCCTGTCAATGCTTGTGCTGCTGCAACTCTCAACACTGCACACTGCAAGCTGTACACTTTAACACTTCAGGGCCCAACCGCTGGCGCCCCCTTTACACTTCAGGGTCCTCTCGCTAGGCACCCCCTCTACACTTCAGGGTCCTCTCACTAGGCACCCTGTCACGTACCTGATCTGAGGCTCCCCTTGCGGCTGAGTGCGGCACACCCCTGGGGTTGAGACAGAGGGTGTAGCGCCCACAGAAGCACTGGTTGCCGGCAGGGTCCTGATGGTAGACAGGCGGTCTCTAACAAAGTGCTGGGCAGGAATACACCGGACAGTCCAAGGAGGAACCAGGAACAACCAGGCAGTAGGTGTAAGACCGGCCGGGGGTCAAACACAGGAAGCTGCAACAGGTGCAAGCCAAAGGTATAGCAGGAAAGCCAGAAGCAGACAAGTCCGTCCTTGGGAAAGCCAAGATCAGGTACTGGAGGGCAGGTAGACAGGAAGCAAGTCCGTGAGCCAAGCCGAGATCAGATAACGGGAGAGCCAAACTGGAGCAGGGATGGTCAGACGAAGCCAAGGGTCAAAGCCAGGAGAGAGAGCAGACAGGTCAGGAACAAGCCAGGTCAAACTGGAATCCAGGAAGTAGCAATGCTCAGGAAACAGGAAGAGCTGAAGACAATCCAGCAATCTGATGGGCTGAGCAGAGTCCTTTTATAGGTCAGTGAATTAGTCTATGGCCTGAGTCCATTGCGGCCATGGGAAGTACTGGCAAAGTTGCCAGTTTGCAGCACAGCCATTTCACTGACAATGAGTCTATGGCCTGAGTTCATTGCGGCCATTGGAAGTACTGGCGGAGTTGCCAGTTGCAGCATGGCCGTTTCTCTGACACACCCCCTCTACCTTCAGGGTCAACACTGGCACCTCCTTTACAGCTAGCTGGCTCCTGGATCCCTTGGACCTTCACCGGAGTGGTCCCCTCTGCTAGGCATACCCCCAGGGGCAGTTTACAGAATTCACAAACTGGGAATGCTTTCCTGAAACTGGACCCCCTCTGCTCCGCTGGTCCCCGGCACACCGGATCCTTTCTGCAGCTCAGCTCACTCCGTCCCCTCAGGCAAGCCGCCCGGGACACCCGATCCTGCTGACAGGAGGAGAGACAGCCGTACTCTCCCTCCTGGGACTCTGCTTCCCACCAAAAGACCCTGCATCATGCGCTCCCCTCAAACTTATACCCACTCCCAGAATCCTGTGCAACAGAATCTGCCTTTCTGGGGTAGATACAGACCTGAGTGTGCCATTGGCTGGGTTTCCTCCACTGCCCAATGATAACCCTCTCATGGAGCACAGTGGGGAGACTCCCCAGTCTCAACAGCTACACCTGGGAGAAATGACAGCCCAGCTGAAAATTATGGCCCTGCTGTTAGGCAGCTAAGGCCCACTATACTTTGCCTAGCACCTACCTTGTAGGGTGCTACAATCACATATATTCATATCGCACCAACAATTTACGCAGTGCTTTATATATATTGTATATATGTATATCAGACCCTACCCCCAAGGAGCTTACAATCTAAGGTGGGTAGTTGCTTGTTGGAACAAAACATTCTAGATCATGTGACCTGCTTTAACTCTGCATTGTGGGTGTCAGAAGTCTTTAATCCCTTTAACAGGTTTCTAGAGTCAAAATGTTTTTTACTATGATGCATACTAAATGTTCCGCCACCTGTCCAAACCCCCATCCCTAAACACCTGGCACCTCTCACCGATCCCGGCAGCAGCTCCGCTCCTCCATTTCCTGGTCCTACCGGAGACACGGACAGCAATGCCATAGGCTCCCACTGCTTTCAGTCAAACTCATGTGAGGAGGGGGAAAGGGCATGGCTTACCAACTCTGTGTGTCTATGGACGCACACAGCCTGGCTCAGAAGCACGCCCACATTAGTACCTGGGTTGCTGACAGGACACCTGGAGGAAGAAGTGGACAGCGTCAGCAAGGGACTAAGGAAGGAGATGAGGCAGGGAACCTTTACTATCATAAGTGGAGAAAGTTTCAGCATCAGTCCCACAGTGCCTTACCTCTGTGGCTTAAAGCGGAGTTCCACCCTAAAAAATTATTTTTGGCTTGTCCGCTTGCTTTAAAGTACCGGAAAAAGAAATGGATAATGTCAATTTTATTTTTCTTTTCACTTACCTTGTTTTTAATGCAAATATACTTACCATGCTTCCTCTTCCTCCCTCTGCGGACATGGCCGCCGACGTCACTTCCTCCTTCACATTGCATCCTGGGAGATGAGCGTCATCAATCCCAGGATGCAATGGGAATGGCTGGCCGCTATTCAGAATGCCGATCGCAATCTACAGCGCATGCGCAAGATTGCGATCGGCATTCTGGGTAGACAGTTCCAGGAAGAAGGACACAGCGGGGGACACAGCGGCTTCAGACGCCCACAACGGAGATGGGCGCGCTCTGCAATCAATTTTAAAGGTAAGTATTTATCTTTATTTCTTTACTGTAATTACTGTGGTCACAGTCAGCGCTGTATAAAATGTACAGTATGTAGCATCAGCTACATACAGTATAAAGAGCTGTTTTTGGCAGTGGTTCAAAGACTTCAGTGCAAAGCCTTCTCTATTTGGCTGAGGTGGGAAGGCAGGTAGATGACATCATGATCCAATCAGCCAATCAGAGGAAGCTTTTTATTTGTTGGTAAAATACAAGCCTTTTGTTTGAATGGCTGAGCATCACTCAGCCCAACTCTATGTTGTTCCAGTAGCAGACAGGAAGTCCGGAAGTCCCCATACGGCTGCCAGAACTCAGTGCTGTATACTGTATGCAGCCGATGCTACATACAGTTCATACAGCTGTGACAGCAGGCACATCTATAAATAATGAAAAAAGTTTGTCCGGGCCAACTTGGCACAAATTCATTTTTAAAAGTAAATAGAGTAGGAAAAGGTTAAACCCCTGTAGGTTTTTTTTTTTTTTTTTTGCTGTATGTTTCTTAATTTCTTGCCTTGGAGATGCAACAGTATAAGAAGGAAGATTTGTTCCCCACTTAAGCCCCGTACACACGATCAGATTATCGAACGATCTATCCTCCGTTTTTTTGTTGTATGCTAGTCTTATGTCGAAAGTGGTTATTTTAATACGAATTTTCCCGTACGACAGAATTCAACTTCAGAAGTGATGTCATGTGCTGGATTGCTTTGTATGTGTTCTTTCTTCTCTGAGCATGCCTAGCCTTGCTCTTAAGATTTTTTTCAGACAAAAACTGTACTAATTAAACGAAAATCGGACGTTGTGTTGACGTACAATAATAATTTTATAGCCTGCACATCCAGTTTTTGTCGTCCGAAAATCCGTAATCGGCTGTCGAAAGCACTATACTAACAATCCGAAAATCGGCAGATCGTTCGTCGGACGAAATTTCCCTTCCGATTTTCGTACCGTGTGTACGGGCCTTAAGACTGCTGACTTAGCAACAAGTGCCCCCACTGGCAGATTTCTCCTCATCTCTACATCAGCTAATAATCAGAGTGCTAAACATCAACATAGAATAGTGGTCTTAAATAAATATAAACCTGTGTTAAAAAAAAGAAGACATGCCATTGCTGGCCTTTTCTTCTGAAAATGCTTGCAGCCTTGTGGTATTCCAGTAGTTTCAATACTTTCTGAGTTAATTACCTGGAAGAAATATGCAGCTCAGATTTTCTGACTTCACTTGTTGCATTCTTTTCCTTGTCAGAAGACATGCCATTGCTGGCCTCTTCCTCTGAAAATGCTTGCAGCCTAGTGGTATTCCAGTAGTTTCAATACTTTCTGAGTTAATGACCTGGAAAAAATATGCTGCTCAGATGTTCTGACTTCACTTGTTGCATTCTTGTTCTGGGTCAGCGGCTCAGGAAGAACCAGTAGAGGAATTACCATGCATCTAGTATTTGTAAAAAAGATCACTGCTATGGAAGCCTAAATATTCCAATCCATAAAGGTTTATTCAAAGGATAACTCCACTTTCGTGGGGGAAAATATCAGCAAAAAAAGAAAAAACAATATAGCGTATACAATTGCAACGCTAATCATATTGTAATTGAATGTTATTAAAAATTACCTTTACTTTTCAATCTGCAGCTGTTGTAATTTTCTGAAAATGCAATATGGCTACCTGGAGCTTTTCTGTACACAGAATGTGTACTGACCACACCCCAGAAACATCATTTCCTGCTTGTGTGATTGGCTCACCAATTTTCCCAGAAGTCTGCATTAAGATACAAGTTTGAATTCTGGCATCCCCTGCAACAAAAAAAGTCATTTTTGGTTAGATACTCTCAAAAGGAACATGTCTAAAGGGTTGCAGGCCCAGCAGATTTCCTCATTAGTGCTCAGCATGTCAGAGAAATGGCCGTGTTACAACTGGCAACTCCGCCAGTACTTCTAATGGGTGCAATGGACTCAGGCGCGCACCCATGTGCAATGGGCGTAATTTGGCGCATAGGCAAACGCGCATGCGCAATGACGTAAGTTGGCGCATAGGCGACCGTGGGAACGCATTGCGCCATAGAATCAATCACTGGCCCATATATGGACTCTACTCAGCCCATCAAATTGCTTGATTGTCTTCACCTTTTCCTGTATCTTTAGTGTTTGCTATCTTCTTGGATTCCCAGTTTGACTCGGCTTGTTCCTGACCTGTCTGCTCTACTCTCCTGGCTTGGACCCTTGGCTTCGTCTGACCATCCCTGCTCCAGTTTGGCTCTCCTGTTACCTGACCTCGACTTGGCCCAAGGACTTGCTTCCTGTCTGCCTGCCCTCCAGTACCTGATCTCAGCTTCCCCACGGACTTGTCTGCTTCTGGTCTTCCTGCTATACCTTTGGCTTGCACCTGTTGCTGCTTCCTGCCAAGCCCTGTGTTTGACCCCCGGCCGGTCTTTCACCTACTGCCTGGTTGTTCCTTGTTCCTTCTCGGACTGTCCGGTGTATTCTTGCCCAGCACTCTGCTGGAGACCGCCTGTCTACTCTCAGGACCCTGCTGGCAATCAGTGCTTCTGTGGGCGCTACACACTCTGTCTCAAACCCAGGGCTGTGCTGCACTCAGCCGCAAGGGGAGCCCTCTATGCATCTCGGCCTCGGATCAGGTACGTGACACTGCAGCTGCCACAGCTGATAGATAATTATGAAACCACTCCCATTAGACCCACTCAGCACAGAGGAACAAACAATGATTTTTTCAGAATAACAAAAGGTAGGAATCTGCAACAAAGTTTGTTAAAATCCCTGCAATGTACAGAGATCACCCAGAGGGCAATGTTTTTTTCTGAACAAAAGTGGCGTTACGCTTTAAGAAAAAGCATGATTTATATTTGATTATTCATTCACCAAAAATTGTGTGAATTTTTGCTAACCTTTCCATAACAGATCCTCCTCGCAATACCAAAAAGTTACTGTGGAACTGATATCATTCATATCTATGCAACATTTTACAGACATGGAAGTATTTGAGGGTAGGTGGGACACTTACCACATTTTATGCACATGGAAGTATATGTGGGTAGTTAGGACACTTACAACATTTTTTGCATATGGAGTCATATGTGGGTGGTTGGGTCACTTACAAAATTTTATGTACATAGAAGCCATGTTTTTGGTACTATCTGGCACCATTAAAGGTTTATTTAATTAATGTACAGTTTTCTCCAAAGACAGAATCATTAGTATTCATGGAAAGACCTTTCATACAAAATATTATCCAACTGAGCTTACACTGTCTTAAAGGCAGTTGTGTTGCTTGCCTTGTTTGCTAAAGGAACTACATCTTTATATACAGTATATCTGGTCCTCAGGCAACCATTCCTATTTTCCCCTCAACTCTTTGAAAGTTAAGCCTAGTTCACACAGCTGAATGTTGAGTGGCATTGACTAATTCAATAGAAACCAGCCCACATTTGGCCTGTGTGTACTGGAGTTGGTCTGACAGAAGCCTGCCATTCTATCAAAGGGGCATGACTGACAAAGGTCTACTACTGATCGGCTACTGGTCCCCCCGTCAGAATACAATAGCACAGCAGGGGAGATCACTGTACTAACATCACATAGTTAGTACAGTGGCTCCTTTTGAGCTGTCAGTTTTTTTTTTTTCGTTCAGCTCTGTTGGGTTGAATGAATAAAAAAAACGACTTGTGCGTAATAGGCTTTAGGATTGCCAAAGGACAAGAACAGTTAGATTTATCTCTGGTACAAACGATGAGATTATCGGACGAATGATCGTTTTTTTTTTTTATGCTAGTCTCATATAAAGAAAATAAGAGTTTAATAAAGTGAGTAAAATTCTCCTACGACAGAATAAAAATTCGGAAGTGATGTAATGTGTTGTAGTATATTTGTTTTGTATTTTCAAACGACAACTCTAGTGATTAAACAAAAATCGTATATTTTGGATTTCTCAACATTTTTAGTCTTGATGACAATGGTCATCAAAGCAAATAGAGAGGGTGAACCTACCTAGCGGGGGCACAGGCAGCAATAAACATTTGACTGGGGTTAACCCTTCTCTACTACATCTAAAACAAAGTGTACAGTATACACATTCTTTAAATCAAACTAACTTTAGAGTTTAGGTCTGCTTCATAAATGCAATACTACTCAACATAGGTTACCATTAATTGAACACAAAGTTAGGAACTACAATTTATCCCACTGTAAAATGCAATGTATGATCTTATACAACAAAGAGCTATGAAAATACCTTCATAGCTATTTTGAAACAACCCACTGGGTTGATTTTCTAAAGGCAATTAGACATTGCACTTTGCAAGTCCAGTTGCACTGATTGTTTCCATAGCTTAGTGAATGCAGTGAAGCTTCACCTTGTAAAGAATGCCTATGACTGGATGTAGGAAATCAGCAGAGCTTCACTACATTCACTAAGCTCTGGGAAAAGTGCACGGCCTATTTGCCTTTAGTAGGTCAACCCCAAACTAATTTGCAAATTTGATTATCATTAATTAAAATATAATCTTTCTTTTAACTTAGTAAAATTGTATACCCACCTGGACTCCATGATAGAAAAAAAAAAAAACTATTTATATTACTTATGGTATCCATAACCCTCTTGAAAAAAAAAATAAAAACGTGATAATACATCCAATGAGTTTTATAACAAAAAAGGAATGACAATGAATTTGATGGACCCATAAGGTCATAAGGAGTACCAATTGATCATGGGGCAGGACAGATGCTAAAGTGGTTTAAATCTTTAGACAGATAGTCAGACTAATGCCTTGTACACAGGATCAGATAGTCGTACGAAAAAACTCACTTTCGAATTGATCGCATGATAATCTGATGGTTAGTACACAGCTTTCGACAGCAGATCACAACATTTCATCCAACAACACCTGAATGGTCAAACACGAAAGCTTTTGTCATACGATAGCCTAGCGAACGACAATTGTTTAATCAGTACAGTATGCGTTTGCTAAAAATCGATAGACGAAGACCATGCATGATCAGAAACAGTGCTTTAAGTGGCCCAAAAGAAGTGCCGGTACTCTTATTATAGCCTATAAATTTTGTCGCCCCCACAGAGCACCCCCCCCTGGCCTGGGCTGGGACTCCGGAGCAGGGGGACTCACTGGTCTGGCTCTGGAGTGGGAAATATTCTTGGGGGGGGGGGGCAATTGAGGGCGCAGATGTCCAAAATGAGCGTACTGGTACGCTATGGCGCACGGAGAGGTGGCGGTATGCTCAAGAGCCATATTTGGAAGTGGCGGTACTGAGTACCAGTGCATACCGGCCCACTTAAAGCACTGATCAGAAACATAAAAATAACCTGGAAAAAGCCTGACCATTGTTTTTGTTTTGCACTATCGGATACGTAGCTACCCAACCAGGAAGCTTTTTCATAATCATACGCAAAAAATTAAACGTTTAGTATGCATTGTTGGATTCGATACTAGTGTCATGCAACAAAATGCGAACGATAAGTCGTCCGATTATCTGACCTTGTGTACGAGGCATAACCTGTTGATCAGGCCCAGGCTGAATATCAAGCAGTCTACTTAAGCGTATGTGATAAGAGCTATTGTGACATTCGCTATGAAGAACATCAAAAGAAAAATAAAAGGATAAGAGAACTTCCTTGCCTATCATTCTCTGAAAGATATCTACGCATTTATGACCACCCATCCTCAGAAGATACGTTTGCCTTGACACTACAGCAAATAGTTTAAATATACAATACTACCACCACACAATGCTTTTGTAGTAAGTCAAGTAGAACACACAAACCCCCTGTAGCCACTTCTAAGATCTCTGTATGAAAAATGTTTTACTAAAACTGAGAACTGCAGGATGACTTCATAATTACATATTTCAACTAGGCAACAAAGGGAAAGGCAATTAGTAACAAAAAGGATTTTGTACACCAAATGAGGGAGCACCAAGATAATCCTGGTTCATTGGAATCTTAGGAGAATGAGAGTGTTGTTCTCAAAACACAAATGTTAATTCTCTCTCAGCAGCATATTATTTGACTGGTCTGTGTTGTAAAATACGACATACGCTTTATACATCTTAGCAAGGAAAGCATAGTAAATTATGGAAACCTAGTGTCAATAATAAGATGTAAAACCATTTTGTTTTATTTTTTGCTGTATTTTATATATTTTATTAAAATTAGGGGTCTATTTATAAATGTTTTCAAACTATTTTTACCTGGGATTCACACATCTGATTACAAAAAGGTGTGAATCTTTGGTGAAAGCTGTGTGAATCCTGTGTGATAACATTTTTAAATAGATCCTGAAGCGACTGTTTACTGTGTTGTGCTGTGGTAATTCACGTTATAGGCTCCTCGGTGTGATACAGGACTATTCATTCTGAATGGCACCCTATGTAACTTCTCAATGCACTTGCATTGCAGCTCAGCACAACATATGGCAATGCACTTAAGTGCACTTTTCTGGTGCTTTTTGGTGTGTTAACAAGTAAACCCAGCCGAAACCGATTTGGGATCGCGGACAGAATTTACAGCAATTCAGACCAAGATCACAAAATGCCAGATGTAAACAGGGCCTAAGATTGTAGTTCTAAATGGGAGTGGGCACATAGTTGAGCCTCCAGCAGGACTCCATAGGTTCCAACAGGCATAGTGGGCACCCACACACTTGCAGTTGGGTAGTATGGACAGGGGGCAGTATGAAAATAAACCTCAGAGGAGAAAAATTATTAAAAAAAAGCAGCAAAAACATGTAAGTTCTATTATTAGCAGGTCATTTAGCACACAAAAAATGACTTTAATATCAATTTAAGGTTCCCTAAACATGCCAGTTTTGACATCTGTGGGCTCTTTTACAAATATTATAGGTTGCACTTCTGAACAAAATTAATCATGTAGATTATTTTTGTTTAAAATCAATGATTTACCATTTAAACAGGCAAATGGTCCACATTGTAAAAGAACTGGGACACGAACATTGATCATATTATCAATACCTTGATTGTTACTAAGATCTGGCTTATCCATTGAAGATGAGCAAACCATACTCTAGTCTAGGCTAATGTGGAGGATGACCACGCTTTATAAGTACAACACATCTTCCAACAGGCGTTCAGCAGTGAACGATTGACAAACTGATCAATCATTTTTTACAAACAGGTCTTATAGTATCATAATGGGAAGTGCTTAATGTGTTAGCTATTCCTAAGTTACGGGGATACTTGCTACAATAATACATTTATATAAAGAGGTGTTTTACATAGCATTCGATATACTATGTAAGTAACAGTTGAAAAAAATATTTGCATTTTTGTAAAGAGAATAGAGGGGAAAAAAAATGTTTTCTGGAGGGACTGTCTTTGAGGATGGAAACAGGGCATACATTTGAGGCCCCTTTCACACATAGGGTCTGTTCAGTTCATCAGTTCAGTCACGTCAAAATGTATCAGTTTTCCATCCGTTTTTCATCCATTTTTCATCCATTTTTCATCAGTTTTTCATCTGTTTTTCATTAGTTGTCATCCGTTTTTCGTCAGTTGTTATCCGTTTTTCATCCGTTTATCGTCAGTTGTTATCTGTTTTTCACCTTTTGTCATCCGTTTTTCATCCGTTGTCATCCGTTTTTCATCCGTTGTCATCCGTTTTCATCCGTGTTTCGTCCGATCCGTTTTTTTGACGGATGAAAAATAGGGCATTTATCCGTTCAAAAAAACGGACATTGACGGAAGCGGATGAAAATGGATGTTAACCACTTGCCGACCGCCGCACGACTATCTACGGCGGCGGTCAGCCCCTCACAGGCAAAGTGACGTAGGTCTACGTCGCTCGCCTGTGAGGGTTTAGGGAGCGAGCGCGCGCCTCCGGAGGCGCGCTCCCGCTCCCGCGTGGTCACGGACCCCCCCCGCGCGTGTGACCGGCGGACCCGATCGCCGCCGGCCACTCTGCGATCGGCGGGGGAGAGGGAGAAAGTCAGGCAGCTTGTGTAAACAAGCTGCCTGTCATTCTCCTCTCTGTATGAGAGATGATCACATGGATCTACTATGTAGATCCATTGATCACTCTGCATACAGTTGAAGCCACAGCCAATCACAGTTAGAATCACGCCCCTAGGGACACACACAGCCCCTCCCTCTCAAATAAAGTTAACCCCTTCACTACCAGTGTATTTTTACAGTAACAGTGCATATATATAGCACTGATTACTGTAGAAATGTCACTGGTAACCCCAAAAGTGTCAAAAATGTCAGTCAAGGGTCCGATCTGTCCGCCGCAATGTCGCAGTACCGCAAAAAAAATCGCAGATCGCCGCCATTACGCGTTAAAAAAAAAAACAACAAAAATGACAAAAATCTTTCCCTTTGTTAGTAAACGCAATAACTTTTGCGCAAACCAATCAAAATACGCTTTTTGCGATTTTTTTTTTACCAAACATAGGTAGCATAAAACAAATTGGCCGAAAATATTAAAAAATTTTGATTTTTACATTTTTTTTGGGGGGAATTTCATATAAAAAAAAGGGAAAAATATTGCTATTTTTGCAAAATTTACGCTCTTTTTTTGTTTATAGCGCGTGATCAAAAAATCGCACAGGTGATCAAATACCGCCAAAAGAAAGCTCTGTTTGTGGGAAAAAAAGGACGCCAAATTCGTTTAGGTACAGCGTCGCACGACCGCGCAATTGTCCGTTAAAGTCACGCAGTGCCGAATCGCAAAATACCCTCTGGTCGTTTAGCAGCCAAATCCTCCGGGGCTTAAGTGGTTAACTGATGATCATCCGTTGTCATCTGTTTTTACATAGAGATACATTGATGTCCGTTTTTCATCCGTCAACAGATGGATGAAAAACGGACAGCATGTGTGAAAGGGGCCTAAATTTCTATAGAACACATGGGGGAAGATTTACTAAAATTGGTACACAGAGAATCTGGTGCAGCTCTGTATAGAAACCAATCAGCTTCCACGTTTTATTGTCAAAGCTTAATTGAACAAGCTGAAGATAGAAGCTGATAGGTTACTATGCACAGCTGCATCAGTTTTAGTAAATCTCCCCCATAGTGGGATTGGAAAGGCACCTGTTGATGGATTTTTTGCTTTACCACCTGAAAATAGGCAGAAATGTTATGCTTAGTCCATTCTGTACTGAGCAAATTGAGATTTATTGAAAGAGGTGGATTTATCACATCTACAAAGCTGAGCAAATTCTGAGGAATGCCAGACAATATAGCATAACCTATTGTAATATATTGGTACCAATAAGAACACCCTGTACAGCTTTGCTGAAAATAAATGAATGTAAAGTTCCAACAATCTCCATAGTGAATTCCTACTAAAATGTCACAGCTGTTATTAAATTGTTCAGAATTAGCTGGGAGGAAAAACACAATGTTGATTTTCACCACTTTGTTGCTATGGCGATGGAAATGCTGGAGACATGGATATTTTATCGCAGTCAAAGACTGCCACGGTATATGTTTTGTAATTTTTCATCAGTGCAGATATGTAAACAAATGTGACCTCCACTGAATCAAGAATAAACAGTAAATAGCAAAAATTATGTTTCTATGGACATCTATTTATGCTACATCACATCAATGTACAGTAGATGATAAAAAAATGGTGCAAAAGGTATTATACATAGAGCCTATGTTTGTTTTAAGTATACTACATAAAAAAAAAATCCAATTTTAACACATACAAATATATTGCACTTGAACTAAATGCAACCTGTCACAAATACTGATTTAATTCAATGTTATGAAATAAAATACATGTCACAGCATTTTCATTCAATAGCAACTCGGTTGTTCCCAGCAATGGAAATTCCTAAACCAGCCTTTCTCAAAACCTTTTTAATACAGAGAAATCATTTTCATGTCCCGGGGAACCCCTGCTTACTGATTAAATCTGTAGCTCACAACATATTTATGGGGTCAATAAGTAAGTACTGTAAGATAAAAAATTATAATAGAAGAAACAATGTAGTGTATCTAGCATATATGACACCCAAAGTAGTTTTTTTTTTTTTTTAAACACTCCCCTGCTCTATAAGAAAATTTGTTTCAGTAACAGTGATGAAATGAAACAAATAATAATAGTAGCCAGAAAAGAAAAAACAATGGTGAAAATTGTAGTGGGAATAACAGAGACTTGGTTCGACCCCTCACATGACTGGCTGGCCAATATCCAAGGGTATTCGGTGTACTGGAAGGACAAGGTAGGAAAAAGAGGGGGAGGGGTATGTCTCTATGTCAAGAACAATATAAAGGTGATAGAAAGGAGTGACATTACGGATGGGATGAGCATGGATTTAGAATCTGTGTGGGTTGAACTCGATAGGGAAGAAGATAAGGGAAAAGTAGTTGTGGGGGTTTGCTATAGGCCACCTAACCAAGGGGAGGAGGTAGAGCTGGAATTTTTAGCACTAATGGGTAAAGTGGCAAAACTGGGATCAGTCATCATATTGGGGGACTTAAATTATCCCGACATTGACTGGGAAGAGGGGACTGCACACTCACAGAAGGCCCGTCTATTCACGGAAACCTTACAGGATAACTATATGTCACAGTTGGTGGATTCCCCTACCAGAGAAAACGCAGTCCTGGATCTATTGATCACTAATGACCCAGACATAATCTCGGTGGTAGGAGTCCAGGACAACCTGGGCTCTAGCGATCACAGGATGATCACATTTAGCATAAATAACAATATAACAAGGCAAGTGGGGAACATAAGAACCCTAAACTTCAGAAGGGCAAACTTTCCAAAACTGTACTCATTGATGGAAAGGGTAAACTGGGACCAAACCCTGGGATCACTGACCACAGAGGAAAAATTGGAATGCTTTAGGAACATATTAAGCAAATGCATCTTGCAGTGCATTCCTATGGGAAATAAATTTAGAAGAGACAAAGCCAAACCTGGCTGGCTAAACCGTAGCGTTAAAAAACTTATTAGGGGAAAAAAATTGGCCTTCAAGAAATATAAATCAGAGGGCACAGTATCGGCCTTCCAGCAATACAAGGAGGCAAATAAGAAAAGTAAACAAGAAATCAAGATGGCTAAAATCAACTTTGAGAGACAAATAGCAGAGGATAGTAAAAAAAAACCAAAGAAATTCTTTAAATATATCAACAGCAAAAAAACTAGGGCAGAGCATATTGCAAACATAATTAACGATGAGGGGAGGATGGTTACAGAGGACACTGAAAAAGCAACCGTGCTGAATGCTTTTTTCTCGTCAGTCTTTACGCAGGAAAAGGAGGGGTACACTGACCATGACTGTATGGTTAGTAGTAATATACAGGACTTGCCACTATGGCTAACAGAGGGTGAAATCAGGGAAAGGCTGGATAAACTTAACACAAACAAATCACCAGGTCCGGATGGCGTACATCCGAGAGTACTCAAGGAACTCAGTAAGGTTATATCTAGACCACTGTTCCTGATCTTTGCTGACAGTATTAGGACAGGAGATGTACCAGGGGATTGGAGGAAGGCTAACGTGATTCCGATATTCAAAAAGGGCCAGAGGCATATCCCGGAAAATTATAGGCCTGTCAGTTTGACATCAATAATATGTAAACTTTTGGAGGGGATGATAAGGGACTATATCGTAGAGTTTGCTTAAGACAACAACATCATCAGCAGTAACCAGCACGGGTTTACAAATGGGCGTTCTTGTCAAACCAATCTCTTAGCATTCTACGAGGAGGTGAGCTGTGAGCTAGATAGGGGCAGACCAGTGGATGTGGTGTACTTGGATTTCGCTAAGGCGTTTGATACAGTTCCCCACAAGCGCTTAATTTATAAAATGAGGTCTGCAGGTATCGACAGCAGGGTTTGCTCTTGGATACGGAACTGGCTAAAAGGCCGTGTCCAAAGGGGGGTCGTAAACAGCGCATACTCAGACTGGTCTGAGGTAGTAAGCGGGGTGCCCCATGGCTCAGTCCTGGGACCAACCTTGTTCAATTTATTCATAAACAGCATTGAGGACGGGATCAGTAGTTCGTTATCAGTTTTTGCAGATGACACAAAATTGGCCAGGGCAATAACTGCACAGCATGAAGCAGATATCCTACAGAATGACCTGGACAAAATAACGGAGTGCGCATCGACATGGCAAATGAGGTTTAACGTGGAGAAGTGTAAGGTTTTGCACTTGATGACTAGAAACATAAAAACACAATACACGTTAGGAGGGGAACCCTTGGGGGAATCAAAAATGGAGAAAGATCTGGGAGTCTTGGTTGATGATAGATTAGGCAACAGCATGCAATGTCAAGCGGCAGCTTCCAAAGCCAACAGAATATTAGCATGCATAAAGAAAGGGATGTATTCCAGAGATAAGACTATAATCCTTCCACTTTATAAAACTCTGGTCCGACCGCATCTGGAGTATTCTGTCCAGTTCTGGTCGCCAGTCCTCAGGAGGGATGTGTTGGAGCTGGAGAGAGTCCAGAGAAGGGCAACTAAACTGATTAGGGGGTTGGAGGACCTTAACTATGAAGAGCGGCTGCAATCGCTCGATTTATTTTCCCTGGAGAAGAGACGTCTGAGAGGGGACATGATAGCAATTTATAAATATCTTAATGGGGATCTCAGCTTAGAAAAAAAGCTATTCATTCGAAGGAATTGCATGAGGACTCGAGGACATACAATGCGATTAGAGGAGAAGCGTTTTAACCTCAGGCAACGAGGAGGGTTCTTTACTGTTAGGGCTACAAGATTGTGGAATTGTCTACCACAAGAGGTGGTTTCTGCGGGTAGTATGGTGGCTTTCAAAAGACTCTTAGACTTACATCTCAAGGATCAGGACATTAAGGGCTATGTTAGAGGATTACAGCCACACACACCTACACAGGTTGAACTGGATGGACTATTGTCTTTATTCAACCTCACCTACTATGTAACTATGTTGTGCCCTTTACACCAATGGTCAATGGAAAGTGCCTTCTTAAACTGGTAGTCAGTGTAGTGGTCCCATACATTAGTGGCCAATGGGAGAAGGACTCCTTATATTAACCCCTTCAGCCCTGGAAGGTTTTACCCCCTTAATGACCAGGCCATTTTTTGCGATACGGCACCGCATTGCTTTAACTGACAATTGCATGATCGCGCGATGCTGTACCCAAATAAAATGGGTGGTATTTTATCACCGCTGTGGTTTTTATTTTTTTTGCGCTATAAACAAAAAAAGACCGACAATTTTGGAAAAAAAAAACCTATATTTTTTACTTTCTGCTATAAAACACATCCAATAAAAAAAATGTAAGGATTCAAATTTCTTCATCATTTTAGGCCAATTTGTATTCTGCTACATGATTTTGGTAAAAAAAAAAAATCCCAAAAAGCATATATAGATTAGTTAGTGCAACGTTTATAGCGTCTACAAACTAAGGGATAGATTTATGGACTTTTAATTTTTTTTTATTGTTTTTACTAGTAATGGTGGGGATCAGCAATTTTTTGCGAGCCTGGGACATTGCGGTGGACAAATCTGACACTAGGTGACACTTTTTGGGGACCAGTGACACCAATATAGTGATCAGTGCTAAAAAAAGTTTGCACTGTGCACTACTACTGTATAACTAAGACTGGCAGGGAAGGGGTTAACATCAGGGGCAATCAAAGGGTTAACTGTGTTTTCTGGGTGTTCTTTCTTACTGTGTGGGGGGTGGACTGACTGGAGGAAGAGAGACATCTGTGTTCCTGATTAACAGGAACACAAGAACTATCTCTCCCTCTGTGACAGAACGGCAATCTGCCCTGTTTACATAGGTCCCGGCTCACGGTTTACATAGGCAGACCCCCGTTCTGTCTCTCCTAGGAACGAACGGCGGGTTCCGGCGGCCATTGCGGATTCCGGATCTGCTGATTGGCTCCTGATGTGTTCAATCACAGTGGGAGCACGGCTCCAGCGACCCACGCATGCCCCAGAGCAAGCGACGATAATCATGTACAGGCACGCAATTTTGCACTTAACCACTTAAGCCCCTGAAGATTTTACCCCCTTCCTGACCAGGGGGTATTTTGCGATTCAGCACTGCGTGGGTTTAACGGACAATTGCGCGGTCGTGCGACGCTGTACCTAAACGAATTTAACAACCTTTTTTCCCACAAACAGAGCTTTCTTTTGGTGGTATTTGATCACCTATGCGAATTTTTGATCATGCGCTATAAACAAAAAAAGAGTGTCAATTTTGCAAAAATAACAATATTTTTCACATTTTTTTATATGAAATTCCCCCAAAAAAATGTAAAAATCTAAATTTTTTAACATTTTCGGCCAATTTGTTTTATGCTACATATGATTGGTAAAAAAAATCGCAAAAAGCGTATTTTGATTGGTTTGCGCAAAAGTTATCGCGTTTACTAACAAAGGGAAAGATTTTTGTCATTTTTATGTTTTTTTTTAACGCGTAATGGTGGCAATCTGCGATTTTTTTTTGCGGGACTGCGACATTGCGGCGGACAGATCGTACCCTTGACTGACATTTTTGACACTTTTGGGGGTACCAGTGACATTACTACAGTAATCAGTGCTATACATATGCACTGTTACTGTAAAATGACACTGGTAGTGAAGGGGTTAACTTTATTTGAGAGGGAGGGGTGGTTTGTGTCCCTAGGGGCATGATTCCAACTGTGATTGGCTGTGGCTTGAGCTGTAGGAACAGTGATCAACGGTCCTACATAGTAGAACCGTATGATCCTATTCCTACACAGGGGAGAATGACAGGCGGCTTGTTTACATCAGCCGCCTGCCTTTCTCCCGCTGTCACGGATGATCGTGAGTGCTGGTCCGTGACCGAGCGGGAGCGCGCTCATTCCCCAGAGCCTCACAGGCTAGTGACGTACCCATACGTCACTTTGCCTGTGAGAGGCTGACCGCCACAGTATATGTACTTGCGGCGGTCGGCAAGTGGTTAAGGGCTGC
Source organism: Pelophylax lessonae (assembly GCF_965119305.1). Taxonomy (NCBI): domain Eukaryota; kingdom Metazoa; phylum Chordata; class Amphibia; order Anura; family Ranidae; genus Pelophylax; species Pelophylax lessonae. The sequence goes on from NC_138774.1 coordinate 154,628,758, forward strand.
CCTACCGCAGTAAATGTATGTGGGGCGGTCCTTAAGTTTAATGTTTAGCGGGAGAAGGACACCCTTACATTGTTGACCAGTGGGAAAATGCCCCTCTTACACACAGCAAAACAAAATATTCATATCAGTGGTTACTAGGAGCTAGAAACTATTTATTGCTTGAGGAACCCTTAGTAACCTTTGGAAAAATCCCAGGGTTCCACTGAACCCTGGCATAGAAACACTGGGTTTCTCATTCCCAAACACAAGCACACCTCTCCACCAGGAGGTGAGTCCAACCTCTGATGTCTTCAAGTACTACAACCTCTTGAAGAATCTTCCATTGAGGGAAGTGGTGGCCAGGCATCCAAACAAATCCCAAAGTGTGTTGATTGGCTGGTCCTCCAATGCTCTCACTGATTCCTCCTGTCAGTCCCTACATGACTGCTGTGTCCTGGCGTGAAGAAGAGCCATCAGATGAAACCACAGAACATGCTGTATTAATCAAAGCATTCTCTGATTGGACATGGTGTAAAGTGTGACATCGCTGCCCCACCTCTCCATCTCATCCAATAAAAGAACACTTTGCATTTATTCAGAAACTGCAAAGTATTCTTTGAATAGTGCCCTTGTAGGGAAACGCCAGCATGGTGGTAAAACATTGCCTGGCAGTGGATCATTATGTACCAGCGAGAAATTTGGGCAGTTGAACTGACCAATTTCCTTGTTCAAAAAACAGCAGACTAACTGGGTTCTCATCGTTACGCAGCACAGATCCACTTTGAAAAAAGTAAAGTTTTTACAGATTCTGTCACTGTTCTTTATAATGTTACAAAATAATACTAAATTTACTGTGATGCAGGCTTACTAAATAATCATTATTAGTAGTCCTCAGAAAGTGAGGAATGTGAAGTATAAACTTTTTTTGCAATTTTCTGCAAAAATGGCAGATATACTGTGAAGGGTTCAAAAACAGGCAAAAGGTATAGCTACTAATTGCAGCACAAAACAAAAACGTGATTTTGCCCTCCGAGAGTGTTACCTAAGCTCATATTCACTTTCTGAAATGCCCTTAAAGATTGCAGGAAATAGAGTAATTGGGCAACCATTTCTCAAGCGTGCTGAAGGGCCATATTTAAACAAAGGAAGTGCTGGTGCCTTTTTCAGTTGACAGGCAAAACAAAATCTGGAAAACTAAAATATGTATGGAATGCTCTGATTATTTGTACACCTTTCTGCCATAAGTTGTGAAGACATGCCAATGAGGCTTTGAATTTCCTGAGCTAGTGGCTGCACCAAACTGGGAAATTACAACATGATGCAGAAAAAGGAACTGAGATAACTGACTTTTTTTAAGCTCTAATAACATTTGAGAGATTTCACTAAGACGGATAGGTTATTTTAACTTCACATGTCAATATTGTGACAACTTTCTCCTAAAAATGTTTCAATCACAAATATAAAAATGTGGAATTTAGAATTTCAGGTTGTTTTTGCATAAAATGGCAATTTATCTATTGAAAGCTTTTTTCTAAATGTATTTATTAATTCCTATTTTATCTCACAAAGTTGAATTATATCACCACCTCAAACAGAGCTCCCTTGTCTGCTGTCCTCAATGAAACCCACCGTTATCGCCAGACTTAAAGCGGAGTTCTGCCCCCCGTTAAAAAAATTAAAAGTCAGCCACTACAAATACTGTAGCTGCTGACTTTTAAATAGTAGAACTTACCTGTCCAGGAAGCCTGCGATGTCAGCACCCGAAGCCGATTTACGTATCGGCTCTCAGGTGCCGCCACTACCGCCATCCAGGGTAAGGGAACCCGGCAGTGAAGCAAATGCTACTGCACATGCGCAAAGCGCGCTGCGCTTTGTAATTGGCCCAGCGGCGGAGGAAAAAGGAGGGGGCCGAACTTCCGAGGGACAGCACCGCGGCACAGTCTCCCAGGAAGTGGAGACTGTGCCGCGGGTACCCGTTCCCCCCTCCCCCCTGAAAGGTGCCAAATGGGGCACTGGAGGGGGGGAGTAAGCAGATCAGCGGAGTTCCACTTTTTAAGCCTGGTACACACAATGAGATTATTGTCTTTTTTTTTTTTTGCATGCTAGTCTCCATATAGAAAATTCTCGTAACACAGAATAGAAATTCAGAAGTGATGTAATGTTTTGTAGTATATTTGTATTTTATTTTCAGACTAAAAGTGTACCGTACAAGAAAAAGTTTTGTTTGTCCCTTCAGAAAATGTTAGACGAAAGCTGTGTACTAATGGTTAGAATATTGTATGATGTCTTCAAAAGTGGTATTTTTTTTGTACAATTTTCTGATCTAGTGTGCCAGCCCTAACATAAAACCTTTGTTTTTCTCATTCAGGTCAAGGCAAGAAAACAGGTTCAGAACTTTACCCATAACAACTTGCTTTTTGCTGTAGGCTGCCATTTTGCTGAAGCCCAGATCTCCCAAACAGCAGTAAGTCATAAAATGGACCTAAACCTATTGATTTAACGGTTTCAAAAAACAGTTGCAATGCCTGGAATTCTGGGATTGCTAACTGTCACATTTGCTTGTGTCCTCAACCAAACTGTCATACCATCAAATGTCTGGTGTCATAACATGATCACATGTGCAGCACCATGGCAGTTGCAGTTGAACCACTTTGCCGCTGCTCACTAGAGCTCTACTGCGGCAAAGTGGCTCTTGTAGGTCTGACGACGTAGACACTCCCCCTTCTCGTCGGCGCGCGCGTGCCGCCGGAGGCTCGCTCCCGCTGTATTCACTCACAGCGGGAGTCAGGCCGCTGCTCTTCCCCGATCATCGGGGAATCAAGTCTGGAGATCCGCCCGCTTGTGTAAACAAAGCGGGCGGATCTCCTAAGTGACAGGCAGTGTCAGATTGCAAGGTTCAGCATAGCAGTCAAGGGTCCGATCTGTCCGCCGCAATGTCGCAGTCCCGCAAAAAAAATCGCAGATCGCCGCCATTACTCGTTAAAAAAAAACACCAAAAATGACAGAAATCTTTCCCTTAGTTAGTAAACGCAATAACTTTTGCGCAAACCAATCAAAATACGCTTATTGCAATTTTTTTTACCAAAAATATGTAGCAGAAAACAAATTGGCCTAAAATGATAAAAAAATTTTGATTTTTACATTTTTGGGGGGGGGGGGGGGGATTTCATATAAAAAAATGTGAAAAATATTGTTATTTTTTCAAAATTGTCGCTATTTTTTTGTTTATAGCGCAAAAAGTAAAAATCGCACAGGTGATCAAATACCACCAAAAGAAGGCTCTACTTGTGGGGAAAAAAGGACGTAAATTTAGTTTGGGTACAGCGTTGCATGACCGCGCAATTGTCAGTTGAAGTTGCACAGTGCCGAATCGCAAAAAGTGGTCCAGACGTAAGACAGAAAAACCCTCCGGTGGTAAAGTGGTTAAACAGAAGCAGCTTCCTTGGATGTAAAGCATGGGTGTCCAACCTTTCGGCTTCTCTGGGCCACATTGAGTGTAGAGAAATTTTCTCGGGCCGCATATAAAATTATACTATAGTTAAGTTATATAAGTAATAAAACGCTGCCACGCCCTTTACCGCGCTGCGCCGTGCCCTCCCCTGCACTAATTTAACACAACTAGAGGATGATCAAATGAAATGCAATCAGTATACAGAGGTTTACGTCTTCTGAGAGATTTTAAAGAAACAGTGATTTGAAGTGATCAGCGTCTACAGATCAGTGTCTACAATTATGTGTTGGGGGATAGTTGCACCCCTAGCACATATGACTTAGGCAGCCAGAAAATGTCATGTCCTTATTCATACATGTATGAACAAGGACATGACATATTATGACAAAACACAACTGGTTATTAAAAAACATATTGCAACAATTTACACACACTAATGCACATACCTTTTCTACTTATTTTGCAGACTGTTGGCGGTTACTGCTGGTGCGGTTACTGCTGGCGATTACTGCTGGCGGGTAATTCTGGTTGTGATGTTGGGTACTGCTGGAGGAAGCAGCGGCTGCAGTAGAGAGCAGAGCCACTGCTTCCTGTATGGCTCCTGTCACAGGCGGAGTGCATTTCATATCACTCCGCCTGAGACAGAGCCAGAACTATGCAGGAGTGACAGGCTCTGTCACTGACTGCAGACATCCTAAGTCTTTCGCAGCAGCCAGGGGATCGCACGGCACTTGCAGCCTAGTGCGTGCCCATCCAATGCAGCCTAAACCATGCCATCCAATGCAGCGTCACCAGTGCCTGCCCATCCAATGCAGCCTGATCAGTGCCCATCCAATGCAGCCTCGCCAGTGCATGCCCATCAAATGCAGCCTGATCAATACCCAACAATGCAGCCTCACCAGTGCATGCTCATCCAATGCAGCCTAACCAGTGAATGCCCATCCAATGAAGCCTGATCAGTGCCCATCCAATGCAGCTTCACCAGTGCATGCCTATCCAATGCAGCCTCACTAGTGTATGCACATCCAATGCAGCCTCACTAGTGTATGCACATCCAATGCAGCTTCACCAGTGCATGCCCATCCAATGCAGCCTGATCAGTGCCCATCAAATGCAGCCTGATCAGTGCCCATCCAATGTAGCCTCACCAGTGCATGCCCATCCAATTTAGTCTGCAATGAAGAGAGAAGAGAGCTGATGGATTGCGGGGATCTCCCGCTTACCCGGTGACCGCTGTCATACAAAGTCCTGCCTCCTGGACCGGCTCCTATGATAGAAGTCACCAATGTGCTGTCTATCATAGGAGCCGGTCCAGGAAGCGGGGCTTCCTATGACAGCGACAGCTGGGTAAGCAGGAGATCCCTGATCAGCTTGTAATCCAGAAGCGCTCTCCCCCCCCCTCCTCCTCTCCGAGGCAGCCTCTGCCTACAGTTAGTTGGAAGCCACTGTGGCCGTGCCCCCGACTCAACTTCCTTCCTCCCCAGCAAAAAAGTAATAATTGTCAGGGGGCAGTGGGCCGCATTGCCTGTGGTTCTGGGCCGCATGCGGCCCTCGGGCCGCAGGTTGGACATGCCTGATGTAAAGGATAGGAGGGTTTAATTCTGCGCATGTGCAGAACAGGGCGAGACAGTGCATTACTGGATTTTAAACCATCTAGACACTTATGTTTAATGTTTTCCATAGCTATACCTGCAAATTGGGCCACCCTGAAGTGATCTAGCAGGACTTTAAATTTCCTACTTTCCACTTACTTTTTTACCTTCTTATCTCTCTCCTGCTGATTCGTTTGCTGTCATGAGTGAAATGCAATACCCAGTCATTTTGGGTTTTGAGAAGCATATAGCTCTTTCCCCCTTCCCCCCACAATATAGAAGTGGGTGCCTAAGTGACCAATTTCCAGACCAAAAGAACATGTGAGAGTAAGCCCAAAATGCCAGGTGGGACAGCTGACCCGGGGCACAATATTTTCATATATGTTGGGGGCAATGCTGCATGCATCTTCAAACTCACCTGTGGCTGCTGGCATCTTCACCGGTGAGTTACTGTGGTAGTTGTATGTATGTGTGAGGGGAAGTGTGCTGCATTGTATATGTGAAGGGGAGAGGATGACATTGTATGTAGGTGGCAGGAGGAAGGGGCTGCATTTTATATATGTGCGAGGGGAAAGGATGGCCACAGTGTATGCATGTGTGAGAAGGAGAGCTACATTATATGTTTGTTTCCTGCTGAAACTGACGATTTCTAATGATTTTCAGCCTGTGTGTAAAAGGCTTTAGAATATAGTGAAGCAGGTATGCACTTGTAACATCTTATTAAGAGAAAGGCAAATAAAAAACAGAGACATTTTCCTTACACATGGCCACTGGCCAGTGATGTCAATAGGGTTGGTGTCGCCTGGTGTGGTAAAACATGGTGTGCTCCCCCCCCCAACCCGACGCCATACTGTATGTTATATACACTGGTCTGTATAGTATATGAGGTACAGTATGGTGTCAGGGTACAGACTGCACTGTATATACTTAAAATATGATATCAGGGTACAGACTGGTCTGTATATAATGTACAGTATGACCAGTCTGTACCCTGACACCATACTGTACAATATACAGACCAATCTGTACCCTGACACCATACTGTACATTATATACAAACCAATCTGTACCCTGACACCATACTGTACATTATATACAGAGCAGTCTGTACCCTGACACCATACTGTACATTATATACAGAGCAGTCTGTACCCTGACACCATACTGTACATTATATACAGACCAGTCTGTACCCTGACACCATACTGTACATTATATACAGACCAGTCTGTACCCTGACACCATACTGTACATTATATACAGACCAGTCTGTACCCTGACACCATACTGTACATTATATACAGACCAGTCTGTACCCTGACACCATACTGTACAATATACAGACCAATCTGTACCCTGACACCATACTGTACATTATATACAAACCAATCTGTACCCTGACACCATACTGTACATTATATACAGACCAGTCTGTACCCTGACACCATACTGTACATTATATACAGAGCAGTCTGTACCCTGACACCATACTGTACATTATGTACAGAGCAGTCTGTACCCTGACACCATACTGTACATTATATACAGACCAGTCTGTACCCTGACACCATACTGTACATTATATACAGACCAGTCTGTACCCTGACACCATACTGTACGATATACAGACCAGTCTGTACCCTGACACCATACTGTACGATATACAGACCAGTCTGTACTCTGACACCATACTGTACATTATATACAGAGCAGTCTGTACCCTGACACCATACTGTACATTATATACAGACCAGTCTGTACCCTGACACCATACTGTACAATATACAGACCAATCTGTACCCTGACACCATACTGTACATTATATACAAACCAGTCTGTACCCTGACACCATACTGTACAATATACAGACCAATCTGTACCCTGACACCATACTGTACATTATATACAAACCAATCTGTACCCTGACACCATACTGTACATTATATACAGACCAGTCTGTACCCTGACACCATACTGTACATTATATACAGAGCAGTCTGTACCCTGACACCATACTGTACATTATGTACAGACCAGTCTGTACCCTGACACCATACTGTACATTATATACAGACCAGTCTGTACCCTGACACCATACTGTACATTATATACAGACCAGTCTGTACCCTGACACCATACTGTACGATATACAGACCAGTCTGTACCCTGACACCATACTGTACGATATACAGACCAGTCTGTACTCTGACACCATACTGTACATTATATACAGACCAGTCTGTACTCTGACACCATACTGTACATTATATACAGACCAGTCTGTACCCTGACACCATACTGTACATTATATACAGACCAGTCTGTACCCTGACACCATACTGTACATTATATACAGACCAGTCTGTACCCTGACACCATACTGTACATTATATACAGACCAGTCTGTACCCTGACACCATACTGTACATTATATACAGACCAGTCTGTACCCTGACACCATACTGTACATTATATACATGTAGCACCCTACAGGTAGGCACTAGGAAAATATATAGTGGGCCTTGTCTGCCTAACAGCAGGGCTGTGATTTATTTAGCTAAGGTGTCAGGGCTTCCAGATGTGCCTGCTGAGGGGAGAAGTATCCCCACTGGCTCCTGTGAGTGAATTCTCATAGGGCAGTGTGGGAAGCCCAATCAGGGGGACACATCCCAGTTTGTGACTACCCCAGAAGGCAGATTATGCTGCAAAGGATTCTGGGAGTGGGTATAAGTTTTGGGGGGGGGGAGTGCGTGGCACTGTGTCTTTGGCGGGAGCAGAGTCCCAGGAAGGAGAGTGCGGCTGTCTCTCCTCCTGTCTGAGGAAGCGGATGTCTCAGGGTGTCGCCCGAGAGAGTGCTGAGTTGAGCTGAGGGGATCCGGTGTGCCGAGAGCCCATGGAGAGAGAGAGAGAGGGGTCCAGTCCCAGGAAAGCCTACAAAGGTCGTGAGTACTGAGGATTGCCCCTGGGGGTCTGTCTGAAGTTAGAGGGGGCCACTATGGAAGAGGTTCTGGGATCCAGTGTAAAAGGGGTACCTAGGTTGAGGACCCTGAAGCTACAGAGGGGCTACATAGTTAGTGGACCCTGAAGAGTTCAAGGTTAAAGGGGGCACCTGCAGTCTGGGCCCTGAATTGCACAGAGCGTGCCAGTTAAAGTGACAGCTATACAGAGTTCTGCTATATATTATCTCAAGCTGTGCCAGGTGGGGGAAAGTATTCAGTGACTTACATAGAACAACAGTGTCAAGAGTTCTACAGTTCTCAGTCTTGGATCTTCTGGACTATAAGTCGAGGATTCAACACTTCTTCTGTTCTACAGAGTGTCGGTGAGTATTGGCTTGCGCCGGCTGGTGTCACAGAATACAGAATACACTTGAGATTAGAATTGTATTAAATGCAAGTATGCCATGTTGTAGCTGTAGATAGAGAGTGACATTATCTTGATTAAAGCGGAGCTCCCCCCAAGAGGGAAGTTCCACTTCAAGGCCTCCTCCCCCCCTCCTTATACCTAAATGGCACTTTTTTTTTGGTGGGGGGGGGGGGGGGGGGCAGGTACCTAGTTTTGACAGGTACTCCTTCCCACTTTTGGTTGGATCACCTAGGTGATCCAACCGGAAGTTCATCTTTCCACCTCCCTCCCCGCGGTCATCTGAAACACATCACAGGTCCCAGAAGACTGTGGGACGATTCACAATCCACAGCGTGGCTCGCGCATGCACAGTGGGCACCCAGCTGTGAAGCTGCAAGCTGTCACAGTCAGGTGCCCACAGTTGAGATGGCAGCTTCAGTAACAGAAGACAGAAGGAAGGGACGGCTCGGGTGAGCACATCAGTGGATCCTGGGACAGGTGAGTGCGTGTATACTAAAAGTCAGTTTTTGTAGCTGCTGACTTGCCTGGAAATTCATCTATAAATGTATGCTGCTCAAAGTGACTGAGGAAAGAAGTACAACCAAGTAACAGAAGAGAAAGTAACACAATAATTTTACAAAGTAAATAAATAAAAAAGGAAATACACAGAATAGATCACATGTAATGTTTCAATAATATACAAATAATTTAGTAACAATCATTAGCTAACCTTTTAAATATTAATAGTAAGTAATCACATGTAACCAATCTTTCACATTTATGAAGAACTAGCCTATGATGCTCCATTTTTGTACATATTTTGAGATGGTTATTGCAACGCTATCAGAAACTTTACAAGTTTACATTAACCACTTAAGCCCCGGAAGATTTTACCCCCTTCCTGACCAGGGGGTATTTTGCGATTTGGCACTGCGTGACTTTAACGGACAATTGCACGGTCGTGCGATGCTGTACCTAAACGAATTTGACGTCCTTTTTTTCCCACAAACAGAGCTTTCTTTTGGTGGTATTTGATCACCTGTGCGATTTTTTGATCATGCGCTATAAACAAAAAAAGAGCGTCAATTTTGCAAAAATAACAATATTTTTCACATTTTTTTTATATGAAATTCCCCCAAAAAAATGTAAAAATAAATTTTTTTAACATTTTCGGCCAATTTGTTTTATGCTACATATGTTTGGTAAAAAAAATCACAAAAAGCATATTTTGATTGGTTTGCGCAAAAGTTATCGTGTTTACTAACAAAGGGAAAGATTTTTGTCATTTTTGTTGTTTTTTTTAACGCTTAATGGCGGCGATCTGCGATTTTTTTTGCGGGACTGCGACATTGGGGCGGACAGATCAGACCCTTGACTGACATTTTTGACACTTTTGGGGTTACCAGTGACATTACTACAGTAATCAGTGCTATACATATGCACTGTTACTGCAAAATGACACTGGTAGTGAAGGGGTTAACTTTTTTTTGAGAGGGAGGGGTGGTGTGTGTCCCTAGCGGCGTGATTCTAACTGTGATTGGCTGTGGCTTGAGGTGTAGGAACAGTGATCGACGGTCCTACATAGTAGAACCGTATGATCACTGTTCCCACACAGGGGAGAATGACAGGCGGCTTGTTTACATCAGCCGCCTGCCTTTCTCCCACTGTCACGGACGATCATGAGTGAGCGGCGGACATCGGGTCCGCCACTCACACGCGCGGGGGGGTCCGTGACCGCGCGGGAGCGGGAGCGCGCCTCCGGCGGCGCGCGCTCGCTCCCCAGAGCCTCACAGGCTAGTGACGTACCGGTACGTCACTTTGCCTGTGAGGGGCTGACCGCCGCAGTATATGTACTTGCGGCAGTCGGCAAGTGGTTAATAAATTCCTAACATGTTCCTGGACTTAAAGTGGTTGTAAGGCCTAAAATACAGTAGATATATATATATATATATATATTTACTTTTTTGTTATATTTACCTGCTCTGTGTAATGATATTGCACAAAGTGGCCCAAACCTCTCCCCACCTCTTTTGGCTCCACTTGCTATGGAGTGCACATGTGGGCTCACGTCCAAGTCTGGCTGTGTGTGTCCAATGACAGTTGCAGTGGCCATACTAATGTGTGGAATTGGGGAAAAATATGAATACACTTGATTACTTTTAAAGAACTGTAGTAACTCCAATCTTGTTTTACCTAAACAGAGATGGTTTACATTTTATAAGGAGATTTTATGAGAAGAAAATAAAAGTACCATGGAAAAAATAGAAGAGTGAAAAGCTAAGGCCAAGTACACAGGCATGGATGTCAATAGATTCCCCCATCCAGGCTAATAGCATGAATAAAGGAATCTGCACCGATGGAGATTCTATGGGCCCTGTTCACACTGCAACCATGGTATGATGTGTAGGAAATGCAGGATTGTCATTCACGCATCTCTTTCTAATAGCACAGCCAGCTGGGTGACCTGACTTTTGTGACTCCTGCATTTATAAAACACAACTGAGTCACTTTCCTAAACACAGTCTGTGTCTGGACAGCGAAAGAGCGGCAGAAGACTGATGAGATTGGCTCTCTGCTCCATATGAGCACATGTTAATGCAGTATACCTGATTGGCTCAAAGTACTTCCTCCACCAGTCTAAATGTTATTTTACAGGGGCTTACAAGAGCCTAAAACCAAGTGAGATTAATCTACATATATTCCTTGCCTTTAAAACACACTGAACAATTTTTAATAAATGCATAACTGCATTCATTGAATTTATTATAAACAAATGGGGACAGCATTTCAGATTTTTTTCTACTGATGATACAATAACGGTAGCACAATTACTCTTATGATGAGTGCAATATGTGGAATTCCATTGTTGGAATGCTTCTGAAAAAAAGGCTTGCCTAGCTGTGTTTGGCCTCAATTCTTCTGAGTCAGATCCAAACACACTTGCAGCAATTGAATGTCTTACGGCCCCTAGTCCATCTCCAGAGCGAGGAAGAGAGGGTGGCCATGGAGAAAGATTGTAGCCACCCTCTAACAGGAAGTCAGATCACAGCAGAAAAAAAAAGGAATTTGTAGTATACATATTTTTGGTTGCCCTATTAGGACTTCAGTCTGTAGAAGTCCAGAGGGCAGGTCCTATTATATTGATGTTTATTGACTTGGAAGAGGCTGCAAGCAATTAAAGGTAATTTTTGAGTTAAGAATATAAACTTGAATATATTACTTTTTTTTATTTAACCAGAGTTTGTGTCACTTAAACCATTTCTATTCCAACCTCTAAATTATTGCATTTGTTGTTTTAAAAGTCAGAATAACTACTTGCTCTCTGGAAAATTTACCCCCCTTCATGACCAGGCCATTTTTTGCGACATGCCACTTTAACAGACAATTGCGCGGTCATGCAACGCTGTACACAAACAAATAGAGCTTTATTTTGGTGGCATTTGATCACCACTGCAGTTTTTATTTTTTGCACTATAAGCAAAAATACCGACAATTTTGGGAAAAAAAATAATATTTTTTACTTTTTGTTATAAAACATATAATAATACAATACATAAATGATAATAACATGAAAAATTGAATTTCTTCATTAATTCAGGCCAATATGTATTCTGGTACATATTTTTGGGAAAAGAAATCCAAATTAGCGTATATTGATTGGTTTTCGCTAAAGTTATAGTGTCAACAAACTATAGGATATTTTTATTTATTTTATTATTGCTAGTAATGGTGATGATCATGATCATCGACTTATAGCAGGAATGTGATATTGCCGGGGACAGTCGGGACACTAAATTACACTTTTGGAGTACCAGTGACACCAATACAGTGATCAGTGCTAAAAATATGCACTGTCACTGTACGGACACTGGCTGGGAAGGGGTTAAGCATCAGGGGAGATCAAAGAGTTAACTGTGTGCCTAGTTAGTAATTTCTAACTGTATGGGAGATGATTTTATTAGGTGAAGGCATGGATCCATGTCCCTACTATGCAGAAGCACAGGATCAATGCCTTCCCTACTGACAGACCAGTGATTTGTCTTATTTATATAGGCAAATCGAAGTTCTGCCTGTGTACTGAATGATCAGCAGGTGATCAGCAGGTGATCAGCAGGTGCTGGCGGATATCGGATCGGATATTGTTCGCAATGTACCTGTACACATAGGTGCATAAGCAAGTGCTGCATATACTTGTGTAAAAATAGAAAAATCTGCTTTCCTGCTCAGTATTTAACGTTGGTATGTGCAAATACCCACACATATGAGAATAAATATTTTGAATTTTAATAAATGTTGCCATAGGAAATGTGTTGTATCCGCAAATATGCATGAATACGTGCAACACAAACGGCTGAAATTACATCCAGAGATGCTGATGCTTAAACATAACATAAGTGCCATGTGCACGAGGCCCAAAACTATTCACTAGATTTACCTTTCAAATATATATTAGCTGCTTACTAGATGTTATATTTCCTGCCAAATGAGCCCTAGATCAATCAAAGAAAAAATAATCTGATTTGACATTTTCTTGTTTGTGTATCTTTAAACAAAGAAAAAAAAATGATGTGCCAAGCACAAAGCATCTACCTTTTTATAACGTTCTTTGCTCTCAGTGCAAACATTATGGAGGTCGCAGCAATCAAACAATGCGGAGAATGAAAAACAAGTGCTTGTTTATTACTATGCATTGGAGTTTGAGATGTTGGTACTATATTATGGAATGCACAAAACACATAAAAACACTTGCTTCTACATTCCTTAATCCAGCGGAATAGCTATCATCATTTAGGACTTACAGAGTCTGCTCAATCTTTATCTTGAGTGGTAATATTATGATAATACAATTGGGGAAGTTTTGGCATGAAAATGACAAACTGGCTTATCATCCGTTCTGCAGCAGAAATATATTGACAGTTGCCATACTAATGTGTGGAATTGGGGAAAAATGTATATACACTCATTTACTGGAAGAACTGTAGCAACTCCAATCTTGTTTTACCTAAACAGGGATGGTTTAAATTTTCTTTTCCAAAAACTTTTATTAGAGTTATCAGTAATAACAGAATAAAAATGTACAAAATTGTACAACGCCCATTTCTTGGTCCATTATGGCATATAGCACAGGTGTCAAACACAAGGACTGCGGGCGGAATGAGGCCCCCAAGCCATTTCATGTGGCCCTCACACCTCTCCTGCAGCTGAGGCACCCCCCTTGTCTCTGCCCCACCTTGTCTAAGTAGTCAGCAGCAGAGAGGACAGAACTCCTTTGCCAGATCCTGCACTCCTCTGTGTAGCTTCAGAAAGGCTTGTCTTTGCCCCCCCTTCCCAGTAGTCCGCAGCAGAGAGGAGGGCAGAACTCCTCCTACAGATCCTGCACCTCTCTGTGCAGCCACAACACCACCTTGCCTCTGCCTCCCCTGGTCTCAGCATCCAGCAGACTCTGGAAGCTGAATCCAGCCCTCCTCTGGTTCTCCTCCATACCCTGCACTATCTTCTTCCCAGATCCACCCAAATCTTCTTCCTGGCAGCAGCACAAGGTAAGGGGGTGCATTGTGATGTAAGGAACGGTGGGTGACTCTTGACTTCTGATGGTGGGGGTGCTCTTGACATCTCATGTAAGGGTGTAAGGGGGCATGGGGTGCTCTGGACATCTAATCTTACAGATATAATCATATTGTAAAGCGCTGCGCAAACTGTTGATGATATATAAATCCTAAATCCTGTATAATAATAATAATAACCGCCCCTTTGAGGGCAACCATAATGCTGATGTGGCCCACAATGAAATTGAGTTTGACACCCCTGGCATATAGCAATGGTTACAGAAAAATGTTAGCAAAAAAAGCAGCCTATGAGTAACCTCCTATTGTTTGGTCAGGTAGCAGGGCTGTAGAAGGCATAAAACCTACACACTTGGGGAACATTAATGACCCAATTACCAGGAAAAAAAAACAAAAAAAAAAACAATGCAATGTCAATTCATATTGTATCAAGTCATTAACTGCAACATGTACGATTATGTGGATTTACTCTAGCCCTTCAGTGGTACATATGATAAAGATGTCATGCAGGACCAACAATGACTTGAAAGTTAAACCAGCATGTGGAAGAAAGAAGAGAGGAAAAAAAGTAAGGAAAAGAGAAAAATAAAAGCAAAAGAAAAGATATAAGATACAAGATAGAAGACGTGCACCCTCTATGTATTGTACAAGTGTCCCTCCATCCAGATCAGGAAGGTCCTGAGAGGTATTTTATACAGGGATCCCATGTTTTCTCAAAGTAAGCCAGCCTGTCATGGAGGATAGCTGCCATGCGTTCATTGATCATAATCCACGTCAGTTTGGTTCAAACAGGATCGTGGGGGATTTCCAAGATCGTGCAATAGAAATCCTGGCTGCTGTAAATATAAATATGGTCAGGCATCTCACATATCCTGGTGTTCCCTCCACCACCTCCCTAAAAAGGCCTGCTTTGAAGTCTTGGTTAGGTTCACCTGAGTGGGGGAATAGTTAAAATAATATAAGCCAGTCCCCCGATGACGTCATCTATTTGACGAAACTAGTTGGGCGTGGCTATGACGATTCGTCATCAAGCACGCTTTTTGACCAGCAGGAGAGTCCGGTGCAGCCACACTGCTTGCTGCTTTTTGAGTGAGCAATTGTATCTGTTTTTTATTGCTTTTTTTAAACCTATTGCCCGAGGATTTTCTTAGTGTGATTCCCTTTGCAAGCTTCACTTGTTATTTTTTAAATTATATGTTTTTTTTTTATAGGTTACACTATGGTCGTATATGCTTTTAATTTTTACATTCTGCTGATGAACCAACCCTGACTGGATCGTGTTTGGCGCTTTGGAGTTTCCCTTTATAAGGAGACGTAACACGCACATTTGACCAAACTATATGATGGTCCACAAGAACCGGTAAGAGGGTTTAATATATGGTGTCATCTGGTGGTGGAAGCACTACGAATTGTGATTGTGGGGACACTGATGAACCAAGTGAATCGTGGACAATTTGTTTTCTTTGGATTTTCGTTTCACATATATTTTCCCTTTTCTGCCCTTGTGTATGGGCTCTTATGGACACTATTTATATATTTGGTGTGATTTCTTTGTTTTTCACCTAATAATTTTGATGTCATTATATTGAGTCATGATTTGTGAACTCATGATTGATTTGTGTTTTCACAACATTGAGTTAAATTTTTTAGCGCTGCTTCATATATTTATCACAGTTAAAATGATATGCTCGGATCCAAAACTGCTTTACTTTACAGCATGTGTGAGTGAAAATCTAAGGCCAAAAACACAGGAAATACATTTCAGTAGTGATTAAATAAGCTGAAAATACTTTAAAAAAAGGCAGAATGCATTTTCTGCATTAGAGTAGAAAAATCTTCTGTGAGCATCTCCCCCAGGACTTCCTTAAATGCGTGCCTGAGCCCTATCAAGATCCAGCGCTGTGCCCAAGAGATGAAGCTCTCTCTCTCCTTACTGGTCATGGAGACTGCATTGGCAGCCATTGGCTCTTGCTGCTGTCAATCACAGCCTGTGTGTCCATTGCGCTGTGTGTGTTAAAGGACACAGAATCAACCCAACACGAATGCCCCCATAGCAAGCAGCATGCAGACACTTGGCAGGGAGAAGGTGTCAGGAGCGCCCACAAGGACCTGAGAAGAGGAGGATCAGGGCTGCTCTGTGCAAAACCAACTGCACAGAGCAGGTAAGTATGACATGTTTGTTATTAAAAAAAAAAGATAGGTTTACAATCATTTGACTAGTAGAATTTTTTTTGCAATGTTTTGTTTTCCCAACATTCATTTAATTTTCTAATAGATAATGGGATCAAATTGACCAAATTTTATTGATCAAAATTTATTGATCAAATTTTTGACCATAGTAAAAAAAAATTAAAGGAGCAGGATGGAAATATTTTTTTCAACGAAATTCTGACAGTGATTGTGGTTTTCATGCGAGAAATTCAATTCATTCCCAAATTAAATGTTAAAAGCAAACAAAGTTTTTAATTACTTTAGAATAACATTCGTCAAGTCTCTAATGGCATTATTGAATGTACTAACGATATTTATTTTATCATGAATGTTTGTTCAAAAATCAACTGTTGCATGCTTTAGATCAGTGTTTTTCAACCTTTTTTGTGCAAAGGCACACTTTTTTCATGAAAAAAATCATGAGGCACACCACCATTAGAAAATGTTAAAAAAATTTAACTCTGTGCCTATATTGACTATATATAAAGTAATTCTCTTGAATAGGAATCAAATAAACACAAAGAAATTATTTTATAATTACTTTATTATGAATGCGTGGTGGTGGGGACAAGGTGCCTTCCAAGGGGGAGGCTGCGCAGAGAGCATGGGGTGGCAGCATACCCCTTCCTTCTGAATCATACCAGGCCACATCCCTTTTAACACTGCGAGGGTACCTTTCAAAATGAAGCCCCCCCCCCCCTCTTTGTAAGGCAACTTGTTACCAGGTTGAGGAGACAAAGATGTAATTTCTACATCTTACTCCCAGAAGGGATCATGTGACTCACGGGCATGTGCTGGGGGCCTATTAGAGTGGAAGCCCCTTTATAGTAAAGGTGCCCCCAAATATCTGATCCCCAATAACCTCCAAAATTGAATAAACACACTCAAATCATGAAAAAGTATTTTGCTAAAAATTCCATAAATAAAAAACAATGTCACATGCTGTATAGTAAATTCATCATCAATTTCCAACATTAGGGCAGGCAACAATGTAGAGCCAGCCTCAATCCTGAAGACCCAGCACCACACCACAATGTCATCCTACCTGATAATGTTGCCCAGGCTGCCTGTCACCACCACGACGTGCTGTCTGATACAGTCTTCTTCTTCTCCAGGTTCTGTGACAGTGAGTCCCGCGCTGCGCACCTGCAGACAGTGCAGTGCGTGCTGAAATTGGGTGGAGGCGGAGCCAAATTGTAAAAGGCGGGGACTGGGAGGCGGCGGGGCGGAGGCCTGGAGGAGAAGAGGCTCAGAAGGGGTGACGTCACTGGTTGCTAGATGCTAAGCGGCCTCTAGCCTAGCAACCAGTGCTCCCCGCAAAAAGAGATCGCCGCCGCCGCAGCCACAGGACACAGGACAGTGGCAGAGAGAGCAGCGCCGCCGCCACAGCCACAGGACACGAGCGGATGATAGATGGTCAGTAAGGCGGTCTGAATCCCACCACTGCCCCACCACTGCTTAACATGCGCTTCGGATGAAATTGGAATTTTTCCCACGGCACACCAGGCAATATCTCACGGCACACTAGTGTGCAGCGGCACAGTGGTTGAAAAACACTGCTTTAGATCACATGTGTCAAACACAAGGCCCCAGGCCATTTTATTTGGCCCTTGCACCTTTCCTGCAGCTGCAGTCTCCGCCCACACCTTGTCTCAGCAGTCAGCAGCAGACTATTCCTACAGATCCTGTACCTCTCTGTGCAATCTCAGCACCTTCGTCTCTGCATTCCCTGGTCACAGCATTCAGCATACTTCAGCAGACTCCAGCCCTCCTCTGGTCCTCCTGCAGACATACTTCTTTAATTCAGACTGTATTAAGACTAAGGCTTAAATAATAAACATGTTATATTCTGTCTGAGCGGTCTCCAATCAAGTTTCTTGTGGATGATTCCAGCAGTGTGTGACTCTTTTTCAGACTTGCGTTATCTGCTGCAGGAGTGAGCGATGTGCTGGTCTGCACCTACGTACCCTTCAGTTTTAAGCAATAATGGAATCCAGAGGCAATTATTTAACATGATAAAGATTAGATACATTTATAGAGTCTTACAGATACAACCTGGCCATCCATAATGGGGCAGCCATAATTCTGATGAATAACACAATGAAATTGAGTTTGACACCCCTACTTTAGATGATTAATTGATTGTAAACTAAGATTTCATCTGATAACTGATTAGGAGTTAAACCACATGACAATTCCTAATATCTCTTGGGGTCCTTATCTATGAGATATTTGCGCTTAAAGTGTAACTCCACTTTTATGAGGAAAAAAAAAAAACAATCAGTGGTGTCACTAGGGTTGGTGTCACCTGGTGTGGTAAAACATGGTGTCA
Source organism: Pelophylax lessonae (assembly GCF_965119305.1). Lineage (NCBI taxonomy): Eukaryota > Metazoa > Chordata > Amphibia > Anura > Ranidae > Pelophylax > Pelophylax lessonae. The sequence continues at coordinate 154,647,232 of NC_138774.1, forward strand.
CCCTCCTCGGCCAAATGTTTTTCTCAAATAACCTAGACAATGGACATGCTAGTTTTGGGCTGGCAGCGCACGGTCATGGTGTGCACCCCAAGCCGACCCCTGCAAAAATGGTGGTTAGTGCTACTACACCAATCCAGTGTGCTGTCATAGATGGGAGCGACACCATTGCAGTCGGATACAGGGCCTTCTTTTATAGTCATTGCAGTCCTATGTAATTTTGCTCTCAACCGCAACATCCCAAAAAACAAACACATAGATTTATCTAACAAAAATGTCAAAAATGTAAACATAAAGAACTGGGCCACACAGGTCTGTCCAGGCTCACTGATTGGTTGCTAGAAGTTACTGCACATCATTGCTGCTCCCCCATTGCTAATAGAGGTTACTGCACATCATTATCACTCACCCATTGGTTGCTAGAGGTTACTGCAAATCATTTCCGCTCACCCATTGGTTGCTAGAGGTTACTGCACATCATTACTGCTCACCTTTTGGTTGCCAGAGGTTACTGCTCATCATTACCGCTCACTGATTGGTTGCTGAGGATTACTGCATATTATTACTGCTTGCTGATGGCCTGCAACTTTCCCCTCTGCAAGCTGTTTGGTTCTGTCGCTGCTTTATGAATCTCCCCCCACTGTTGAAAGAAGAAGGGTGAGGAAGAACAATTCAGACATAGTCTGCCCTGTGTATCTTTGATCTCCCCGCTGCTGATGCTGTGCCAGCGGGGAACACAGAGAGCCAGCTCTGCCTCACTTTCTGTCACCTGCTCCGGTCCAGACAGAGGGAGAAGCGGGACAAGCGGGCTCTTGAACATACAGCTCACAGCTGTGCTTCTCCCCTGTCACAGTGTGGCTATGGGAGAGCAAGTGGGGGGATAGGCTGCACCTGGCACTACACCATGAAACATATTTTCAGGGCTTGGTGGTGTCACCCCTCTAGCGGCTGTCATGCTGGTGCTACGCGCATGGCAGGATTTTGAATAGACTGTGTAGCAGATTCCTACCTGTTGCTGCTCTGAAGAAAAAGCTGTTTGTTTGATCGTGTCCTATGCAAAGTGAATGGGAGGGTATGTGTTCATTCAAATCTTTCAGTGTTCTGTTGTAGGGTCTGCATTCCTTTAGAAGTAATTAGCCCTTGAGGAGTCACTCACCAAAACTGAAATTTATATTGCAGGGGTTGCCTAAAATCTGACTCGTACCCTAATGATCGGGTTGCTGCCTAAACTTTGTGGTTAACCATTGAAATCACTTACGGGTAGCGGTGGAGCGCAGCAAGCCGGGGAACCGTAGCTAGCGGCGAGGAAGAGCAAGAGGTATCCCACCTGCTCCTTACTATCTAGGAGCATTGTGCGGCTTTAACGAGCTGATGCCGGTCGGGGCACTTCTAAATGTAAGCACAACTACTACAGAGTTGTTTTTTTAAATGGTGTTGCGTGATCACCTTGTTGTTTTTTTGTTTTTTTTATGCCAATTGCCATCTATTGTCTGAGGGGAGGATGCTCCGTAAGGAGGATTGCCTTTAACTATGAAAGAGTTCTAAAATCCTATACAAATTTGCATTTACAAAAAGGCGTACAGGGTCCCTGAGACCTAGGGGCTCTGGTGAGTGCATTTATTATCTGCACGTGTTGGAGCACTGAATATTTTTAAAGAAAAACACGTTTATTGCACTGCAAGGCTTATGGTTACAGAGACTGTCACAATATTTGGTGAACTGTCACATTTTACAGTGTACTTTTAATTTTTAACTTTCAATGATTTTTGTTATCTGTTTTTTGTCTTTTTTTTTTCTTTTTATCTTTTTTGGCATCACGTCATTTAGACACATACTGTATATAGTAGTGATCTCATCACTGGGGTCACCATTACTGGATTTTTATGTTTGATATCACCTGGTTTTCTGAAAAATTTATTTCTGTTTTTTTTTTATTTTTATATTAAGCATATTGTATTAGGCTGTTGTCATGTAGTTTATATAAGCCTATACCACTATTCACGAGGACATTTTTACAGGGGGAGTATGCAGTAAGACCTCACATTGTTTTTTGCATATAACACCGCCTTACTTTACTGGAATATTGAAGATAATTGCAGCAGCCACAGATTGAAAAGGAAATGTGATTTTTCAATAACATTCAATATGGCTTGTGTAGCATTTGTATATGTAATATTATTTTTTTCATTTGCCATATTTTTTCCCACCTATGTGGAGTTACCCTTTTAAAGATCAAATCTAAATTAAAGCAGTATTAAACCCAACATCAAAAACGTATTAAATTGCAGCTTATGATACTTAGATGTGGGGGCTATATTCACTTTCGTTTTTCTGGTTCAGTCTTTTTTATTTAAAGTTTGAAATAAAATTGACATTTACAGTGTAGTACAGAGAGTTTTTGATCACAATGTCAGTAGTTTTCATAGGTATTAACACATTCAAGAAGGTATTATTGTCCATGGAATCACAATACACTTTGCTCAGAGAGGACTACTATTATAAATCCCATTATGATTGTCAGCAAGTGTAGCGACTGACCTAAATGAGTCAGACAAGAAATTATTAGAAACAGAAATATGAGAGAAAAAGTAAGGAGATGGGGGGGGGGGGAGTTTGCTGGGGAGGGCCTCTCTTTCTTTCTTTTTTTAGTTCCCATATTTTACCCTGGTGATCCAGTCAGTGTCTCCATTGCTCCTCCACCCAGAGTGGTGACACCCGAGGACAGGATGTGTGTTACTGGCCAAATCACCAGGTGAAAATAAGCAAAAGCAAAAGCGCTTTTAGACGAACTGGAGAACAGTGACAGCGAAACGGAGTTACTTGAAGAACTGAGCGATAGCGATTTATGGGAAAAGGGGTCCCTGTCCCAGGGGAGATGGGTTCCCTGTCCCCAGGAGGAGATGGGGTCACTGTCCCCAGGAAAGAAGGAGTCCCTGCCACCAGGGGAGAAGGGGTACCTGTCCCCAGGGGAGATGGGGTCCCTGTCCCCAGGAAAGAAGGAGTCCCTGTCCCCAGGGGAGAAGAAGTCCCTGTCCCCAGGAGAGAATGGGTTCCTGTCCCCAGGGGAGAGGGAGTCCTTTTCCCCAGGAAAGAAGGAGTCCCTGTCCCCACGGGAGAGGGAGTCCCTTGTCCCAGGAAAGAAGAGACCCTGTCCCCAGGGGAGAAGCCGCAAGGTTTAAAGTAACTGCCTAATTAAAGAGCTGTCTCTGCCGCCCCTCTCAAATTGTCGCCTGGATCTCCGGCTTGAACCAGTTCCATGAACTTGTAAAATGTTAGTAACGTGTTCGAACTAACCGGTGTGAATCAGCTGAATCCCACCACTGGTAATAACTGTGGGGGATGAGCTGATAGAGAAAAGAAAAGTACAGCCATTAGGTGGAGGCAGGATAGGCTTCTTGGAAAAGAAAAGTTTTCAGGGATCGCCTAAAAATTAATTGAGTAGGAGATAGCTGGACAGATTGGGGTAGGGAATTCCAAGTGTGTAAGAAGCTTGGGAGAAGTCCTGGAGGTGAGCATTGGAAGAGATGACAAGGGAACTAGAGAGCAGGCAGGAGGTCTTGTGAGGAATGAAGGGAATGAGTAGGTTGGTATTTTGAAACTAGGTTAGTAATATACAGAACTGCTGTTAGAAAGCACGGGGCCCCATACAGCCTAACTGGCAGCCCCCCCCCCCCCCCACAAATACATCAAGACAATATATACACTAAAATCTTAATTAGCGGACACAAACATAATAGAAAACCTGTGTGAATTTGCCTTTTTTAATTATTTTTTAAATTTTAAAAAAGAATAAATTAATTATTTTTGAAAAAAAATGTTAAAAGTGTTTACTATTATTTTATTTTACATTTTTTTTTAAATGATTTAATACAATGTTTAATTATTATTATTATTTACAATTTGGTATTTTCTTTACAGGACAGGAAAGCCTGCAGCGCTGCAGGAGGGGGCGGCACAGTCAAAGGGCGGGATTAGAAGCAGGCAAAATAGGGAGAAGGAGGATCAGTATCAGAGAAGTAATTGCAAGAACGATTCCCTGTGTCTTTGTCTCTCCCTGCAGAAGCTGAAAGCTAGCAGGAGGGGGAGAAACTAGCTTTCAGCTGCTGCCTGCAGAGAGTCACACAGGGCTACCTTCTGTTATTGCCCCTCTGCCGGACCGCACCGATTCACCATACTGTCGGGGCCCCTCTGTGTGCCCCCCCCCTCCCCTATCTGCAGCCCTGGTGATATAGCTGGGGGCAGAGTTGTGGGCGGCTTTGTAAGTTATTGTTAGTATTTGGATGACCCTGGCAGCAGCATTCATTATGGACTGAATAAGGGATAACCTATTTATGGTTGAATACTATTTTTATTCAGAGAATGCATAAAATATTACAAAATGCACAGTAGATATAGGTTAAAACAATAACCAACAAATACCCAGAAACAGAATAGGGGGGACATGCATCAGGTCAAAATAATGTATAAAAAAAGAAAAGAAAAGGATATTGCAACAAATAACAATGAGAAAAATCTGTAGAATGCCAAAGACATAATATAAGACACATAAAACCCCAACATGAAGTTCAAGCTGAGTTACGCAATCAAGTGAGTCCCGCATGTGGGAGAATGGCATGTAGAATAAGACTGCCTACCCCCCAAGGGGAGGTGGCTCGAGGGAGGGATAGCTTATTTAAAGGTAAGCCAACGAGTGTATCTGTCTGCTAGTACATCATACAGGCAGGCAGTTACACAATGACAGAAGGAATCTAGAACTACTATAGCGCTCAACAGTGCCCTGGTAGTTCATTGAGAACTACAAGCCATCAGCCACAAAGGGAGTCGGTAGTTGTAGTTCATTCATTCATTCACAGAACTCTATGAATAAATGGCGGTGGGGGTGTGTGCGCTCTTTTTAAATAATGATAGTGGGTGTGGGGAGAAGATCCCTGGCCCATTATTACAGGGAGGGGGGGGGGGGATCAGGGAACAGCTGCAGGAGGGGTAACGTAACATTTTCCCAAAGGTGAACTCATCCTTTAAAATAAAAAGTATGTAACCACTTTGCCTTCCATTCCTTTCACATGGTATTTTTGTCCAGTTGCATCCTTTGGTTGGCTGACGGCAAGCTCCTTGGAGAAAAAAAAATAAACACATTTTTCCACTGCAAAAATATGTGCATTTATTATTTTGTCCCCAGCGGTGAGCTTAGCCTTAAAAGGGGGTGAAGACATGACTACCTGCGTGCTGACTTTTGGGATGAGTGACGCTGAGCTCCATTTATTGTAGAATTAGGTGTGGAGCTACTGGGCTCAGCAGACATTGTGCAGGAGACAGCGCCGGAAAAAAGGTGAATATGCAGCAAAAGCTGCAGCTGGCATGGGGACCCCTGCTCTGGCCATTCTTTTGATAACAAAATAAACGTACCAGGATTGAAACAAGAAGGTAGGACATTATTATTATTATACAGGATTTATATAGCGCCAACAGTTTGCGCAGCACTTAACAAGATGAAGGCAGACATTACAGTTACACTACAATTTGGAACAAAAGGAATCAGAAGGCCCTGCTCGTTAGAGCTTACAATCTAAAAGGGAGGGTCAATTGATACAAAAGGCAATAGCTGTGGGGGATGAGCTGATGGAGCAAGCATTATTGCTACATTCACATGGGCGTACAGACTCTTCTGATCTACGCATGTTTTTGTTTGTAGTACAAATGTTCCTGCGTATGATCAGAAAATCCTTGTGCAAAAATTGTCTTTTCCCCCAATATCTGTACCTGGTACACATGTATAAATATGTCATCAGGCACAGATCTTTGGTCTATGGATCTGAATGCAGTGCATGTTTAGGCCCCTTTCACACAGGCAGACCATTCAGATCCACCTGTCCGTTTTTCAGGTGGATCTGAACAGATGCCCCATGCATCCCTATGGGGCATCGGATGTCAGTGGAGACATGTCCGCTGACATCCGATCCGTCAAATCTGGACGGATGGAAACCCTATTTCCATCTGTCCAGCGGATCGGATGAGAACGGACAGACGGTCCGTACCCATCCGATTCCCCCATAGAGAACAGCGGGGACCTGACAGCTGTCTCCGCACATAGCGGGGACCTGACAGCTGTGTCTCTGCACATAGCGTGGAGACAGAGCAGCCATCCGCCTGCTCAGTGGGGGATCGACCCGCCGTCTCAGCGGGGGATCGGCAGATCGATTCCCCGCTGAGAAAAACGGAGTTTGCCGACGGACTCCCCTGTGGGAAAGGGGCCTTATGCAACTGTGTGGATGTCTCCATTGAAACCATACAGCTGAGTTCAGATCTGTAAATAAAAAATACCTGCACACGATCAGTACATGATTCTGCACTTCTGGGTTTGGGGCATGCGCGCCGCTGGTGACCTGCTCCTGCTCTGATTAGACACAGCATGAGCTGACTGGCGGTTACAGGGAACTCAATGTCTGCCGGGTCCTCCCAATGCTTCAGCACACAGGCAGAACGGCAGTCCACCTATGTAAACAAGGAAGATCGCCGTTCTGTCACTATAGAAGACCTGGATCCTGGGTCTCTGCTAAGCATGGGCACTGATCCATGCCTTATCCTAATACATGCACCTCCCCCACAGTAGTAAAGCACTGGTCAGGCATCCTGTGTTTCTGCAAAGCAGGGACATGGATCCATACCTTCCCCTAGTAAAAGCACCTCCCACGCAGTTAGAAATTACTAGCTAGGCACACAGTTAACCCTTTGATCGTCCCTGATGCTTAACCCCCAGGGGCAGACTGGTGACTTTTGGCCCAGGGGGCAAGTACAAACCAGAGGCCCATGGTACAGCGACTTGGCCCCACTCCCACTCTGCCTCTTCCTGTCCTCCTCCTGACCCCCATCCCAGGTACTCTCTACTCACTGGCTGAATCCGGCCAGGGGGTGTTTGGGGGGAGCTGGGACAGCTTGGTAGGGGCCGGCCGGGGGAGGAAAGTCTCCAGTGAGACTTGGAACCGGCCTCTGCTCAGACACATCCTAGCTGGGGGGGCTGCTCTCTGTCCTTGTCTTCAACCCGCACTCAGTAGGTCAGTGGCAGGAACTGCCCCAGTCCTCCCCTGTTAACCCCTTCCAGTGTCACTACAGTAACAGTGCATATTTTTTAGCACTGATCACTGTTTTTGTGTCACTGGTCCCCAAAAAGTGTCAAAAGTGTCAATGTCCGCCGCAATATCACAGTCCCGCTTTAAGTCGCTGATCTCCACCATTACTAGTAAAAAATAAATCTATCCTGTAGTTTGTAGATGCAATAACTTTTGCACAAATCAATCAATGTGCACATATTGGGATTTTTTCTTACCAAAAACATGAAGCAAATGACATATTTGCCCAGTCAGGGTTCCTCAAACTACGTCCCTTAGCTGTTGCGGAACTACACATCCCATGAGGCATTGTAAAACCCTGACATTCCGAGGCATGATGGGAATTGTAGTTCCTGAACAGCTGGAGGGCCATAGTTTGAAGATAAATTGATGAAGAAATTTAAAGATTTTACATTTTTTTTTTTTATTGGATATTTTATAGCAAAAAGTAAAAAAATTTATATTTTTTTTTAAATTGCCTTTTTTGTTTAAAGTGCAAAAAATATAAACCGCAGAGGTGATCAAAAACTGCCAAAAGAAAGCTCCATTTGTGGGGAAAAAAAGAACATACTTTTTTTTGGGTACAGCGTTGCACGACCGCGCAATTGTCAGTTAAAGTAACGCAGTGCCGTATGGCAACAATTGGCCTGGTCATGAAGGGGGGTAAATCTTCTGGAGCTGCAGTGGTTAATATTGAGCTGTTGATGTATATGAATGATCTGTGATTATTGGGAACATTGAATATCGCCAATAAAACAAATCGGTTGTGATTTGGCGGCAGCTGTAAAGCAGTGATGAGCCGGGTGATGGAGCTCCGGGAACATTACAGAGGGGGCCCCCATATACATGGGATAGGACCGGTAGGCACGGCGGCATTGGGATTGTACAGCGTCCTCCCGCACGGCTTGCCCAGCGGTGTTGTTGTGATTTAGTATTGCCGCAGAATGGGTGACCTCCTGCCGCAGCGTGCACACCGTCTGACGATACTGCGCAGTCCAGCCCGCCGCATCCATTTGGCATATTTTATTTGACGTTTCCCTCGCAGACTGACACCGACTCCCTCCTGCCACCACCGCTACCAACACTGTTGTTTACTTCTCTTCACAACCAGAAGAGAGCCCCGCCCACTGGGAAAGGTAGGACAGGGAGACTTCTATTTCAGCCAATCGCCGCCTGCCAAACCGTAACAGCACCCAGGCTTCACCAATAATCGCGTCCTAAGCTCCTCGGGCCACGCCTATTACTACGGAACACGCCTTTTCAGCAGAGGACGGGTTCCCCCCCGAAGCCACCAATCGGCTGCCTGTTTACATCCTAAAGCGTGAGTAAAAATGGGCTGGGCCGATAGTGGGAGCGCGGTCGCCACGCCCATTCTGCAGGATGTTTTTGCAAGGGGCGCGCCGCTATTGGCCGAGCGCGCTGTAATTGGGCGGTGAGGCCAGTGCCTCCGTGGTGGGCGGGTAATGTCTAGGTGACGCAGGCGGGCGGGGTCACGTGTTGTTTTCGCCGTGCCGCTCTCCCTGCCCCCGCTCTAGTCTGTCTGTGGTGAATGTGTACGGCGAGGAGAGGAGCCGCCGCCGCTGAGCCGTGCACGCCGGGGAGACGGAGATTCCCGGCGCCTAGACGCAGCGCCATGCGTGTCCTCTGAGCTCCCCCCCGTCAGACGCTGACTTTCATTCACTGGCAGAGGGAAGGTAGGACGCCGGCAGGCTCCGTGCATAGCTGCAGAGAGGCCAGCCCTCGGGGCTCCCCCCCCTCCTCTCCCTTCTCCATGGCGGGTGTCCTGAGCGGTGAGGAGGACAGAGCCGGCAGGACAAGCATGAAGCCTGGTCCTCCGTCCCCCCCTCAGGAGGAGAGCGGGCGTCTGCCTCAGGTACAGGAGGAGAGTGTTGTCACCGGTGAGGAGGACGTGCAGAAGAGAGGCTACCTGAGGAAACAGAAGCACGGCCACAAGCGGTACTTTGTACTGAGGGCTCACAGCCACCTGGGTCCAGCCCGGCTAGAGTACTATGACAACGAGAAGAAATTCCGGAGTGGTCTGCAGCGACCTGGCCCCCCCAAGAGGGTCATCTTCCTGTCCCAGTGCTTCACTGTCAGCCGGCGGGCCGATGCCAAGAACAAGCACCTGCTGGCCCTGTACACCAAGGACGAGTACTTTGCCATGGTGGCTGACAGCGAGCAGGAGCAGGACTCCTGGTACCAGGCCCTCAGCCAGCTCATCAACGAGAACAAGAAGTCCTGCCTGGCCGAGGACGACGAAGAGCTGGAGGAGGAGAGCTATGGTGGCTTCCGGGCCGGCACCGTCTTCAAGGAGGTCTGGCAGGTCAACGTCAAACCGCGGGGATTGGGCCAGAGCAAGAACCTGTCCGGGGTCTACCGTCTCTGCCTGTCCAACAAGGCCGTGCACCTGGTCAAACTCAACTCAGACGTGGCCTGTGTCCACCTGCTGCTCATGAACATCCGCCGCTGTGGCCACTCTGAGAACTACTTTTTCATCGAGGTGGGCCGCTCATCGTCCACAGGGGCTGGGGAGCTATGGATGCAGGTGGACGACTGTGTGGTGGCCCAGAACATGCATGAGACCTTCCTGGAGACTATGAAAGCCCTGAAGGCATACTCAGAGTTCAGGCCGAGGAGCAAGAGCCAGTCCTCCGGCACCAACCCCATCTCCTTCATCACTACCAGACGGTACTTGGGCAACCTGCCTCCCAGCCAAACCGGCCTGCAAAGAAGGTCGAGGACTGAAAGCATTGCCGGTACCCCTCCAACGTCCAAGAGCAACTCTTACCGCTTTAGGACCTCCAGCGAGGGCGAAGGTACCATGACCAGGCCATTCAGGTCAGTGACTGGCAGCCTTATCCACCTAAATACAGCACGAATAAATCTGAATAAACAAGAAGGTACTGGGAGATATGTCAGGGCACCTTTTAATTCTGGCTACCACTCCAGATCGGCCTCCCTACCGGTTTCCCATTTTCCCTCAGCTACGAGCCCAATAAACGTGTGTTCAAGTAGTGGCCCTGGGTCTGTATCTGATGCCTTGACAAGACCCTCCAGTTCTTCAGCGTGTGGCTCCCCTAGTGATGGCGGCTTTATTTCATCCGATGAGTATGGCTCAAGTCCTGGAGACCTCAGGTACTTTCGCGTGAGGAGTAATACTCCAGACTCGCTAGGTAACACACCGCCCATACAAGAAGAAAACACTCTCAGCGATTACATGTCAATGAGCATGAAAAGCCACCCAGGTGGTCAGGATGATTACATGGAAGCAGAGAAAAGTTTTAGAAAAAGAACCTACTCCCTGACTAAGCCCACCCATGTCCCATTACAACAAAAGTCCAATGCTGCTGTTTCTTTTGATGAAAACTCTGAAGAGAAGCAGTTTGCTTATTCTGAATCACCAAAGTTAAAAGACAGCAATCACCCTGAGGATTACAGTAATGGCCTCATAGATTCTATGTGTAACCAAAGTGGGAGTAAAGCCAAGGACGATGGCTACATGCCAATGATGCCTTCAGTTTCATGCAACAATGACTATTTGCCAATGGCACCCAAAAGTGTTTCTGCTCCAAAAGAAATCATTTCCAAGTGCCCATCTCAGGTGGATTCAAAAGGGTATATGATGATGTTTCCAGTTGCCAGTTCACCTGTCAGAAATACATCAACAGGAAATGCCTCTAAAGACAGCCAAGAGAAAGTCACCAATGGTGAGTACATGGACATGTCCTATGGAAGCTCCTCAAAGCAGACTATTGACTCTAATTTAAATAACTTCCGGGGATTCAGTTCTTATTTTTCTTTACCCAGAAGCTTTAAAAGTTCTTCAAAACCTTGCAGCGATCATAATGAGTATGTTCCTATGTCTTCTCCAGGAACATTACTGCAAATGGAGGAAAACGTGAGTGAAGTGTGTAAGAATGGGGTTGCAAATGGGATGTCAAAGACTGATTTGAAATCTTCCAGTGACATAGTAAATCATGTTAGGGCAACAAGGCCAACTAAACTTACTCTTGCTATGAGAGGGAGCAATACAATACCAAGAATGTTTGATCATTCTACTTCAGCTGAGCCGACCAGCCCTGGTGAATATATAAATATTGACTTCAGTGATAAAGCGAGTAGTACGCCCTATTCTCTTTCTGCAGAAGGATCACCTTCTTCTTTGGGCTCAAGTTGTGATCACAGACAGTCCCCCTTGTCTGATTACATGAGTGTAGACATTGATGTGCAATCTCCGAAAGCCACAGCTGAATTTTCTAACTCTCTAACAGACATTTCTGCCTATACGTGTCCTGGTATTTCCAGAGTTCAGCCCAGTGCAGAATATGCCAAGCTTCCATGCGGTACAGCTTGTGTCACTACTACCAATAATAGGAATGATGATTACACCACAATGACCTTTAATATGGCAATGACTCCCCCAAGACCTTTTCCTGATGAAACTGAAAATGGTACAAAATTAGAAAGCCCATCATCTATTGTAAATCGGCTGTGTATTGGGGATATGTCATCCTTTAAAAGTGGCTTCCCCTCTGTCCTGAACCCTAAGACTGAACCTGTAGCTGGTCCTAAAGTTATCCGTGCTGATCCACAGGGAAGACGGAGGCACAGCTCTGAAACTTTCTCCTCTGCTAGCACAGTGACAACAACTTCCTCTTGCTTTACTGAAAGTGGCAAAAGGCATAGTTCTGCCTCTTTTGACAATGTTTGGCTGAAACCTGATGAAAACAATTGTGATCAAGAGAAAAAAATGTCTAGAAACTGCTCTACAGGTTTTCAGCATGGTCTAAACTACATAGCTCTGAGTATGCACGATAGTGTCTGTGAGCCTGCCTCGCCAGTTTGCAGTCAGCACCAGAATGGAAGCAGAAATTTGGAAACGGGAGCTTATGTCAGCATCGATTTCTCCAGGGCTGACTGCCTGAAGTGTTCTGCCTTCAGAAAAGGTTTGTAAATGCTAACATTGCCCCAAAAATGTTTAAATCTTTTGGCACAACAGATACATTTTAGCATACTGTATGTGATGCAATGCTGTCTTGTTTTAACAAAGGTTTGTAAACTAATGACTTTTCTTTGTTATCCACAACTTCATGCTGGGTATAGCAACTTCTGCTACTGGTGAGGTGGCATTCATATCCTTCCTATGTTGGCTTCTTGTTCAGAAAACCAAATAGTACAGCTGGTGTGTGGGCATATTGTTTAAATAAGACTACGTAACTTGCTGTAAAGTAACCAGTTGTGGGGCAAAGTACAAGGCTGACATTGCATTTAGAGCAGCTGGATTAGATTGGTTGTGTAACTTGGCTGTTTTTTTGTTTAAGCTTTTTCTGAAGGCCACCTCTGGTATGTTTGCTTTTCTTCAGTTTAGGCAGCTTTAAAATTTTGTGACCATATCGGCTGCTATCCTAGAAGCATGTTGGTTATAAATGCACACATGACTAAATTCTTCTTGATTAGGCACCACATTTGCCATACTAGAAATACTATTTGAAGAAAAACATTTTATTTAAAGGTACACTACGCTTTTAGGGTCCTTTCACATGAGCGATCCGATCAGATCCGCCTGTCAGTTTTTTAGGTGGATCCGATAAGATCCTCCATACATCCCTATGGGGCAGCGGATGTCAGTGGAGACATGTCCAATGACACCCGCATCCGACCCTGTCTGTGAAATCTGGACGGATGGAAACCCTATTTTCCATCCGTCCAGGGGATCGGATGAGGGCGGACAGGCGGTCCGCTCTCATCCGATTCCCCTATAGAGATGCATGGGGCTCTGACACCTCCCTCCCCACACATAGAGCGGAGAGGGAGCGGTCACCTGACTGCTCAGCGGTGATCTGTGTATCTATCCACCTATCCTTTTTATTTTTAATTTTTCTGCACGTATTTAAGGCCTGCAGATTTGTTAAAACCCCCACACATACATTTTATGAAAGCATGGAGAATAAAATGGTGGTAGTTGTCAGTTTTTCCCTTTTTTTTATATTGGTTCACATTTATCAAAGGCATAGCCATAAAAAGTGCACTAAAGTTAATTTACTGCACACTTATCAGACATTTACGATTTTTTTTGGGGGAAAATATAAAATATGTGGTTGCGTCAAGCAAATTATATTAACAGCCTCCCGCCCAGCCTATAGTACAATGACGGGCCGGACGGGACCACTGTTTTTCTGGGAGGACATCATATAATGTCCTCCCAGAACGCGCACCTCGCGGGGCCGCGCAGCAGTGCGATCTGTTGCCCTGATGACTGATCACTGTAACGGCCTTTTGCTAGTACCATGTAATCACTGTGACCAATCGTAGCAGATCACATGAGCCTTGCAAACCATGGATTACTTCCTTTGTTTACCATCTATTGTGTACTATTGTGTTGCTAGCTGTGATTGGTCAACTATCACATGGTACAGACAGGGCTAATCTCAGCCCATCTGTACCATGTGATTAGCTTTGGCCAATCCACAGCTAATCGCAACAAGACACTGAACAGTTTCATTCAGTAAAAATTGTTGCTTTTACCAATTAAATTCACAGGTATAAGCAATCTTAATGTGAAAAAAAAATGCTGATCACTTTCCCAGAGTTTTACAGTGTTTTGTGGCAACACTGTATTGCTATGCTCACAATATAATGGAAATCAACATCGTAAAAGAGGGGAAAAAATTATTAAAAATAATAATAAAAAAAAAAAAAAAATATATATATATATATATATATATATATATATATATATATATATATATATATATATATATATATATATATATATATATCTCCAAAAATATTGGGACGCCTGTCTTTTACACGCACATGAACTTTAATAGCATCCCAGTCTTAGTCCGTAGGGTTTAATATTGAGTTGACCCACCCTTTGAAGCTATAAAAGCTTCAACCTTTCTGGGAAGGCTGTCCACAAGGTTTAGGGGTGTGTCTATGGGAATGTTTTTTACCATTCTTCCAGAAGTGCATTTGTGAGATTAGGGACTGATGTTGGATGAGGAGGCCTGGCTCGCAGACTGTGCTCTAATTTATCCCAAAGGTGTTCGATCGGAACAGTCAAGTTCTCCACCACAAACTCTCTCGTCCATGTCTTTATGTACCTTGATGTGTGAACTGGTCCATATTATTTGATGGAGTGGGGGTTATGGTGTGGGGTGGTTTTTCAGGGGTTGGGCTTGGCCCCTTAGTTCCATTGATGGGAACTCTTTTTGGACAATTTCATGCTCCCAGCTTTGTGGGAACAGTTTGGGATTGGCCCTTACAACATGACTGCGTACCAGTGCACAAAGCAAGGTGTGTATGTGTGTGTGTGTATATATATATATATCTCTGTCAAAGTTTGTTGGCTCTAACTTTCCTACGGACTAAATTGGTTGAACTAAGACTTGTGTATTTTTTTCAACCACTGTAGTGATGCAACTAAATGATATACACTGATTTGGGTTATTTTCACCAAAGAAATGTAGCAAAATAAATTTTGACCTAAAATATATATTTTTTTGTTTATCAAAAAAAACGCAGTGGTGATTTGAAAGAGCTCTGTTTTTGTTTTTAAAAATGATAAACCGTTCTTATGGGTACAGTGTTGCATGTGCAATTGTGATTCAAAGTGTGACAGCGCTAAAAGCTGAAAATTGTCCTGGCCAGGAAGGGGGTGAAAGTGCCCGGTATTGAAGTGGTTAAACATGCCTCAAGCCTTGAAAACCACATGTTCCCCTAAAATGGTGACAAGCTGCAGTACCCAAAAATTGTCCATAGGGGACATGGTGGTGCTGTCAATACACTCATCAGTGGCCACAGCTGCTGATTGATGAGAACATTTTCAACATGTTCCACACTCCGGCTGAAGCTGTCCAAATGCAGTGCCTGGCAAGCTGTGTCTCTGCTCCCTCCACCTAGACAGCTAAATGGGCCAACAACTCCGCTACCCTCACTGTCTCTTCTACAAGCAAGTATGTGGAGCAGCAAACAACATAGAGCACCCAGTGATGGTGACCATGGACATTTTAGGTAAGTGTTTTTTTGGGGGGGGGTAAACGTATTTGGACATTTTCATCTTATTGGTGTAAATGCTGAAATTTTTTCTGGAATGACCGTTGTTGCCTATTAACCCCCTGACCAAACACACTGCACAATCACAAAATGGGTGGTGTGTGAGGTCAGACAGTTGACAGATCTACAACTCTCAAAACTTCATGGGACCTCTGACATTCTGTTTTGAAGCTGAACTCTGGGCAGACAGCTGAATACATCAATGAAATACATGTTTGGAAATGGTTATAACTACAAAGCTTAGGCATTTCTGTTCATACTTTCTTAAAATTTGATCCAGGCTTGCCATGCAGCACAACAAGGTGGAGGATTGTTTCTCCCCCGAACCCTCCCTCCCTCTTGTCCATTCGTGCCATGTGCATGGTCTCTTCTCCCCCCCCACTTGTGCCACGTGCAAGGTCTCTTCCTCCCCCTTGCCCCCCCTTCTTCCCTCCCCCACTTGCGTACATGCTTTCTCTCTCTACCCCCTCCGCACTCTCTCTCTCTCTCTCTCTCTCTCTCTCTCTCTCTCTCTCTCTCTCTCTCTCTCTCTCTCTCTTCTCCCTCCCCTATGTGTGCATGCTCCCCCCCCCCCCCCCGCGCACACTTTCTCTCTTCCCTTGTATACTCTTTTTCTACCCTTGTGTACACGCTTTCCCCCCCCCCCCTGCATATATGCGCACACGCTCTATTCCTTCCCCCACCCCCCTTGCGTACACATTCTTACATTCTCTCTCCCTCTTCCCCCTTGTGTACATGCATTTTCTCCCCTCCCCTTGCCCCCCTCCTTTTTTTTGTGTAGACACTTTCTCACTCTTTTCCCCCCTATGGCACACACTTCTTTTTTATCTCTCTCCCCCTGTCCTTTGCATACGCGCGCTCTCTCCCCCTCTCCCCTTTTTTCCACCTCAAACGTTCTCTCAATTTCTCTTTTTCCTCTCCCTATTTCTGTACTTGTCCAGGTCTGAATCTTAAAGCAGAGGGGGTTCACAATGGAATGCTCGTGATAACTCCCTTTCTGGTTTTGACAGCCCATGCATTTGAATTGGCTGCAAAATGCACTTGAACGTGCAGAAAGAAGTGCAAGAACTGCTTTTACAAATTGCACTGCATCAAACCGCATGCTACTGCAGTACTATGTGGTTGGTGGGCGCAAACATGCAGTATTTGAGATGCATTAGCGGTGCCAGTAACAACTAATTGGCACCCAGGGCTGTGGAGTCGGAGTCGAGGAGTTGGGAGTCGTAGGAAATTTTGGGTACCTGGAGTTGGCAAACAATGCTCCGACTCCTACTAAATTTAGATTGGAATTAAAAAAAAAAAAAAAAAGCAAGTTTAAATGTCCCAATTCACAAAAAGTTATAATTAATGATTTAGTATAAGGAAACTTATAATTGAGGAGGCCAAATGTAAAAAGGAAGAACTACAGAAAGTGTCTTTCTTTTTAAAATAGATGCATGCACACGTCACAGAGTCAATTATTTTGCTATTAATGTTAGATTTGTGGATGAAAATAACAAAACAATAACACGGACCCTCGGATTAAAGGACACTCAGGCACATCACACCAGAGATTACCTTCAGATGTTAGTGGAGTGTGTTCTAGAAGATTTTGAAATGACAAAGGAACAGATTTTATGTGTTGTGACAGATAACGCTTCGAACATGTTGATCACAATTGAGAAGACGTACGCAGATGAAGAAGGTAACAAACAGATATTAGAGTTAGAGGAAGACAGCTCTGCAAGTATTGGAGAAAGTTTAGAAACTGAAGAGAATGCTGACATTTTTTTAGACGACTTTGTTGAAGAAGCATTGAAGCTTGCTACTATTCATCATATGCGATGTGCTGTTCATACACTGCAACTGCCATAAGAGATGGATTAAAAGATCGCCATGCAGCCACACTAATTGGCAAATTACGGCAAGTAACTGTTGCAGCTAGGGCCCCGCAAACAGATGCAATTTTGAAAAGACGTGCAGGAAAAGGAGCCATTTTGGCTCTTTTCTTTCCTTCAAGGAATGTATAAAATTGCATAAAAAATATTAATAGAGGAGTCGGAAGTACAAAAAACGGAGGAGTCGGAACATTTATCTACCGACTCCACAGCCCTGTTGGCACCTGTGTGTGTGTGTGTCTCATGAGGGCAGTGTGTTCACTTGCAGAGCACGGAACACACCCTTTCTGCACCGCGTTCTGATGTGAATGGGCCCTCAATCCAGACATTTCCTCTCCAATGCTTATTTGTACTTTTTTTTTTTTCTGCAACTAGATCAGCCTGATTGCCGGCATCGTTCAACTTCATTTTAACCTTCCAACCTGGACCTGCTATAGCCTGTAATTGGACAGCAAAAAAGCAACAGCACACTTTTTCAATCTTCTATCTGTCACTGCAGTCCTACTTTACAGGGACTGCAAGATGCTAATACCAGAACAAATGCAAGTACTTGGCATGTTACCAAAACATAACAAATAATAAGGCAGGTCTTACGTTATGCAATTTTCTTACCTTCAACCAGGATTTGAGGTTAAGAAAATTGCAGTAATCCCTCCCGCAGAGCTATTGTGTTCTGCTGGAGGGTATAGCTGCCTGCAGTGATCAGGGGAAAAAGACTGGTTATACTGAACCAATGCTGAGGAAACTGCTCAAGGTGTGAGTGGTGCAAGTCTAATGTTGCTTTCAAAGCGGAGGTGCCGGTCTCTGAGATCAACAGGGAAAATGGGATGAATGGCTGCACACTTCGGAAGGTGCCAAAATCTTTATTGTAGTATTCAACAAATAAAATTGTATACAGAACAGCGAGCACCAGGTGATAAAAAAAAAAAAAAAAAAGTTAACGCCTTCCACACAGATAACAGCTAGGGATGCACCGAAATCCTATCCCATTTCGGCCGATAATGGGTTAACAATGCCGAAATTAATGGCCGCCGTGAGAAAGGAGGGCGCAGCGCAGGTTTTAAAAGTCCCGCCTCTGGCCGGCAGCCCGCCTCTCAATGACGTCCCTACTACTACGATGTGTGTATGAATGAATGAAGTGTCATACCGGGCGGGAGGGCAGGCGAGCGGCCGCTAATAGATATAACTATGTGAGCCTTCACTTCACTGTCACCGGGACTGTGTGTGAATGAACTGACCTGACACCGGGTGGGATGGTGGGGGGAGCGGCCGCTAATAGCTGTAACTATGTGAGCCTTCACTTCCCTGTCAGGCATGTATCTCCGCTGACAGGGAGGTGAAGCGCTCACATAGTTATTATCGGCCGCTCCCCCCCGCCCGGTGTCAGGTCAGTTCATTCACACACACATTCCCGCTGACAGTGAAGTGAAGGCTCACATAGTTCTATTAGCGGCCACTCGCCCGCCCTCCCGCCCGGTATGACACTTCATTCATACACACATCGTAGTAGTGACATCACCGGGAGGCGGGCCGCCGGCCAGAGGCGCTTCTTTTGAATGAATGACTCCGGAGGAGAACTCAGCAGAGTGACAGTAAGGAGATTGAATCGTTGGGATGGGGGGGGGGAGCTGAGGCGAGCTTACCATTGGTATTAGTATTATGCAGCATGAGGGGTTAATGTATTGTCACTGCTGGTCACTGATGTATTAGTGACCGACCAGTGGCAGTTAACCCCTTTGTGCTACATTAGTGCAACCAGTATCAGTGCAACCAGTGTTAATTAACACTGATCCTGGTTGCACTAATGCAGCACAAAGGGGCTAATTAACTGCCACTGGTCGGTCACTAATAGATGAGTGACCAGCAGTGGCAATACATTAACCCCCTCATGCTGCATAATACAAATACCATTGGTAATTTAACCTCTTGCCAACCCATCACAGTACATATACTGTGACAGGGTGGCAGCGACAGGTGTACGTCGCTACCTGTTTTTGGTGTATGCCCCTCTTCTATCTATTTTAAAAAAAATTTGGGGAAAAAGTCATTTTTGGTTTTCGGCCAAGGGCATCCTGCATTTTCGGTTTCGGCCCAGAATTTTCATTTCGGTGCATCCCTAATAACAGCGCTTCATGATGCAAAGGTTTTGTGTTATGATTAAGCGCCGTTATCTGCATGAA
Organism: Pelophylax lessonae; assembly: GCF_965119305.1. NCBI lineage: Eukaryota > Metazoa > Chordata > Amphibia > Anura > Ranidae > Pelophylax > Pelophylax lessonae. The sequence continues at coordinate 154,666,450 of NC_138774.1, forward strand.
ATGCGTTAAGATTTTTATCTCCTGGTGCTCGGGTCTGAATAAAGATTTTGACATCTTTCTGGAGTGTGCAGCCATTTATCCATTATTCCCTGGTTATACTGAAGTTACTTGATGGTTGAACTTCAGTATAACCAGCCTGCCCATAGACTGATCGAAATTCGGACAGTTCCTCCTGAAATGGCTGAATTTCGATCAGTCTATAGCCAGCTTAATGCTTTCAAAGGGGAAAGATCACCAATGCCAGCCTACATAAATCTTTCAAATGCTAGGGCATTTTATTTACAGCGCCACTCATCCAAGAGTTCTAATACCTCATACATAGATGGTTAGTAAACCTTTCAATTGTTCTATATCGCAGTCTGTCAGTCCTTTCATGGTGGTTGTTGTCTTGTCATTGTCTTCAGCTTCCCTCACTATCCTCTGCAAACTGCACAACCCTATTTCCCTCTGTAATAGAGAGAGGAAGGATTTTGTAGTGCAAATCAGGGGAGCAGCCTAGTGTGACAATGCTACTTTGCTATTGATATAGTAAAGTAAGTGAGCATTGTCACCTTGGGAAAGGAAGTATTGTTACTGGCATAATCCCCAGATAAAAATAAAGGGGAGAAAATCCTGAGCTTTTTAGTTGCAGGTGTTCGTCCATGATCGCAGAGGGCCATTACTCGTGAGTACGCCTCCATATAGCGTTCAGTCACAGCTTGCCATAGACTTTATGCTACACCTCTTTCACCTGTGTGCACAAATTGCCAGGATGCATGCAGTGCAGCTAGACACCCAGGTGTGCAAGGAGTCTAATGGGTTTTCCCTGTGTATTAGGATACAGAAAATTCCACTGATCTACATAGAAAACTAGTTTTGGGCAGTCTACCCAGAACTGTTTGTTTTCCAGGTCAATATTTCATGTTTTGGCTTTTTTTTTTTTTTTTTTTTTTTTTTTTTTTTAATTTTTAACTTTATTGCTATTAAGCATTGTGATAGCATTGGTCAGGTGACATGTCTTTATGTAGACATCAAGGGTCTTTTGAAGCCCTAATATCTCCCCTGCCCCCCTCATTTGTGGCTGGGGGTGGCTAGGCTTTACAGTCCAGGGGCGCACCTATGGAGTCGATGGGGGTGCCCAAGCACAAAAACATCAATTGCCTTACACATGTTACATATTGCCGTGCATGCCGATGTGAGCGAAATAATTCATTATACATGGTTAACACTAAACTGATGACTTATAGCTTTTAATGCGCCACCTATGGAAAATATAAGGTACTGAAGTTTTGGCCTGCCACAATTTAAGTTTTGGCATGTTTGGTATCTAATTTGCTCGGCGCTAACTCATCTTTTCTCGTTTATCAAAAAGCAGGTAATATGGCATCTGTTTGCCATAAAATGAATTAATATTTTTTACTGAAAGTTTGCATTTAATTTTGCATGTGACATAAAAAAATTGGAACTACCAATACTTTTTTTTTTTAATGGCAAAAAACCCAGCAAGCATGTATTTTGTGAAAGCTAAAACACGAAAATACAATGATCAAATACACTTTTTTTAAATTGGAGTATAGCATCAAGTCAGTTAAACTCCTGGGGTATTGATCTGGTCAGTTAAGTAGCCGAAGGGAATGTTAATGTTAATCAGTTTCAGCTGCTTTTGTGGTAATGAAATTCAGGTGCACTAGATGGGCACCAATGAGATCCCCTCCAGAACAAGCATGGTTTTACAGTTGGTGGCCACTGACCTTCCCCTTTTTTTTTCCCTACTCCCTCTTTTCTGACTGTTTTTTTTTTTTTTTTTTTCCACTGGTTTTGCATTTGGCTAGGGTCAATGTCACTACTGGTAGCTTGAGGTGATACCTGGACCCTATAGAGGTTGCACAGACAATCCAACTTTCAGGATGGCACATCAATACGTGTCATTGCCTGATAGTTTGCTTTATCTCCCAGCACAGTCTCAAGAGCATGGAGGAGATTCCAGGAGACAGTTCTCTAGGAGAGCTGGACAGGGCCATAGAAGGTCCTTAACCCGTATCTGCTCCTTTGTTCAAGGAGGAAAAGGATGAGCACTGCCAGAGCCCTACAAAATGACCTCCAGCATGCTACTGGTGTGAATGTCTCTTACTATACAATCAGACTTCATGAGGATGGCCTGAGGACCCGACGTCCTCTAGTGGGCCCTGTGCCCACTGCCTGGCACAATGGAGCTTGATTGGCATTTGCCATTGAACACCAGAATTTGCAGGTCTGCCCCTGAGCACATGTTACAGATGTGAAAGTGTCTGGAGAAGCCACTGAGAACATTATGCTGTCTTTAACATCATTCAGCATGACCAGTTTGGTGGTGGGTCAGTGATGGTCTGGGGAGGTATATCCATGGAGGGACGCACAGACCTCTACAGGCTAGACAATGGCACCCTGACTGCCATTTGGTATCAGGATCAAATCCTTGGACCCATTGTCAGACCCTACGCTGGTGCAGTGGGTCCCAGGTCCCTCCTGGTGCATAATAATGACTGGCCTCATGTGGTGAGAGTATGGCCAGTTCCAGGAGAATTAGGAACCTTTATGTTTCGGTCTGTCTGACGCCACCAGGTTGCACCTCAGTCTCTTCAGGAACTCAGCGAGGCCCTGGTCCAGATCTGGGAGGAAATACCCCAGGACATAATCTGTCGTCTCGTTAGGAGCAGGCCCCGATGTTGTCAGGAATTCATAAAAGCATCGGTTGGGCAAATATTCACTTTTTTTTTTTTTTTGCAGTATCGGTCACAAACTTGCTGACATGACCGATACTGCTTCAAGTGGTTGTACCGGAGTGATGCCTGCAGCTACAGGCATCACCCCGGTACAACCACTTGAAGACGGTCGGCTTTCTTTTAATAATAATAACCAATGCGGCTAAGCAGCCACTCGGCTGTTATCACAAGCTGCCGGAGGGAGGCGTCTCGCCGCTCTGCCTGGGTCTCCCATCCCACTGAGAGGCTTGAGTGACCAGCCAGCACATCTGCTTGCTGGCCGTAGACCCGGTCAAAGCAAGAATCGGCTCTGATCGGGTCTCCGATGTAATAACTCGGAAGCAATGTCATATCATCACCAGATTTATAAAAAAAAAAAAAAGACTGTATTCAAAACAGCCAAACTTGCCGTTTTTTATATGCTTTTAGTGCAGAGGAGGGGTTTGGGGTCTTGTAGACCCCAGATCCCTTCATAAAAGAGTACCCGTCACAGACTTTCTGTCACCAGGGATAAAAGTGATCAAAAAAATAAACTTAGGACGGTGTTACAAAAAACTTTAAATGTACAGAATTTTGGAACCTAATATCGGCCTGAAGGATGGCCGAAAAATGTATTGGCTCTAAAAAAAAAATATATATATATATTGGTCGATCCCGAATGTAAAACGGAGTACCATTTTGAATTGCTGCAATAAAATTTCAACAAAATGGACTAGCCTGCTGCATTTTTTCACTTTGATTTTCGAGATTTCTTTAAATTAAGCCCTCTGTAGGTTGATGATTTTCATTTGCATCAAACAATGTGGCATCCTTTCATTCCTAACATATTACCCAGTCTGTTTCAGTGTAGATATCCAGCATATTTTTCCCCATTCAGATCTGATGTGTTTTTTAAAGTGTTCCTTTTAAATTTTTTGAGCAGTGTAATAATGCAGTACAGTGTTATAATGGCCCTTTCACTTATGGCAGTACACCTTACATGTAGTGCTTTGTGATGTCATTCATATTTAACTGTTTGTTGTGTTGGAGTGATGCCTGTTGCCTATTAACAAGCGTTCACCCCCTTGCGTAACTTTGGCCATAGGAATGTATTACAACATGCGCTGTACCCAAGTATGAATGTGTAAAGGCAAATGGGCATACTTTCACAAATTTCTTGGGTGCCGCAAATATAGGCCGTACGCCCCTGCAGATAAGTCAAAAGGTTTGTGTTTGAGCCTTTGTCATATAACACAGTGGATATCATTTCATGCTGATCAACAAATCTTTTTAATATCCTAGTCTAAACAGGCCTCTGCAAACTTTTTTAAATTGGTACAATAAGGAAAAAAACACAAAATAACTGCATAAGTATACACCTTTTTTAAAGTGGTTAAGCCATTACTTTACTATAAAATGATCATATCCACTCTGTAATATAACACTAAGTGCTCATGTGCCTGTCTTATAGAGGGGAAAAAAGTAGATCTGTACCTATATCAGTGGCTCCCAGCAGTCAGCTGATCCCTCGACTCTCTTCTCTGCCTGGCTGACAGCTAGTGGGCGGTGCCGAGCACTGCAGCTGACGTTAGCTGGGGAAGAGAGGAGATAGCCGAGCGGGCATGTGATAGATACAGATCGGCATATTTTTTCTATAAGAAAGGCACAGGAGTGTTTATATTACGTGGATGGGGTTATTTTATAATAAATGAGAGCAGCAGGAGTGGAGGGGCAGGCGCTGACACAGCACACAGACAGGGAGAGGAGGGGGGAGGAGGACACAGGGGACAAAAGAGCAGGGCTGCAGAGGACGGAGGCACGTACACTGACCACAGTGTCAGGGCTCAGCAGCCATGATACACCGTGGTCAGTTTACAGAGGGGAGGGTAGAAATTGGCAGGATCAGCCAGGTTTTTTAGGTGATGCGAGGTGCTGTATAACATGCTTTAGGAAACAGTATGTGTTTTTTTTTTTTTTTTGGGGTAACAAACACTATGTCATTATGTTCGATGTACTTTAAGTGGTTGTAACAGACATTAAATAAGGGCAAAACATATCTATAGTGTACTTTTTCGATTAAGAGCATTAAGTGTCTTCTGACAAGTTTTCCTGACACCTAGAAAAAAGAGAGCTCCAGCCGAATGACTGCCACAGCTCTGTTTCTGTATGCTGTGTAAAGGGGGGTCTCTAACTAATCAGCTGTCAGAGCTCTACTCACTAAGCTCTGCAGAGTACTTCAGCTGTTTGCTCCCTTTTTTTCCTGACCGCTCATACAAGCTTTAAAAATTCTGGACTTTGAATGGTCATCTGTGTATCACCAAAGGCTAGTCCCTTCACTGGGTATATAAGGTTTAACAGCCATGTTAAATCTGTTTGGATAGGTTCCTTTCCTCTGTGCAGATCTGGACACTGTGATTCTCCCTCATTACTGTTTGCAAAACTACATTACCACTGGTGCGTGTGTGTGTTTTTTTTTTTTTTTTTTTCTCCAAGCCATTCTTGTTTTACTTTGACTTCTAGTTGGGGGTCATTGTTTCTTGTGTATTACATTACAGCTTTCTACTAAGGTTTACCTTTTTTATTTTGTTGGAATTATTTGGTCCTTTACCTTCATAAGCCTTCCAGGGCCTGCTGCAGGGAAACATCACTACAGTTATGCTGCCACCCTGATGATTCTTGGTAGGGATCTGTGACATGCTATAATATTTAACATTTCAATATTTAAAATATTTTTTCTGCGGCCCCTTTTTCTATGAATCTCCAAACTCATTGTGTTTATTACTAATGTTAGTCTTTTGGATAATTATGATTGACACAATATAAATTACATTTGTAGACAACACAAATGTCCTAACAAATTTTGGACGTCATCTGGCTTGCCTATTAAGGACCCCCGTGAGACTCCATGATGGTATCTCATAGTGGAGATGTATTCACTCACTCTGACCCTATCTTGGTACCCCTTTTTTCCACCTTGGCACCTTCATCTTATGTGTGTGTGTGTGTGTATATAATATATATATATATATATATATGCTCTTTCGTTCATTGACAGACACAGCGACATAGCTTCATTAGTCGGATGGGTTATGCTGCGCTTCCTAGGAGTAGGACACTAGGCAGAAGAGGGTTAACAACTTCACACCATGTGGCAGTCCCAGGTGCCTACTCATGGTTTTCTGGGTACTTGACCAAGCTGAGCGGACGGTACTGCTGACGGATGTGTGCCTCTCGCGGCTGGATCGGCCCGAAAATTGAGGCCGCATCTTTGCGGCCTACTCGCGGCTGACTGACCAAATTGTCTGAGCGACTGATCAAGCTAACAGAGCTGCCAGCGGACTCGTGTCCGGATCCGGCCCCAAATTTTAGACACAACTTTGCGGCCTACTTGCTGCTGGCTGTTGACCAGGCTGTTTGAGCTGCTGAACAGGGTGATAGAGCAGCGATTGGGCTTCCCTCGGGGGGGGGGGGGGGTGGACATATGGACTGCCTGGCGCCACCCTTAATCCGGGGGGGGGGGGGGGGTGCCAGGCAGTGTGTGTGTGTGTGTATGTATACATATATAGAGTACAGACCAAAAGTTTGGACACACCTTCTCATTCAAAGAGTTTTCTTTTATTTTCATGACTATGAAAATTGTAGAGTCACACTTCAAGAGGTAGTCGCCTGAAATGGTTTTCACTTCACAGGTGTGCCCTGTCAGATTTAATAAGTGTGATTTCTTGCCTTATAAATGGGGTTGGGACCATCAGTTGTGTTGTGCAGAAGTCAGGTGGATACACAGCTGATAGTCCTACTGAATAGACTGGTGGCTGCTTTTTTCTTGCCATAATACAAATTCTAAGTACAGGAAAACAAGTGGCCATCATTACTTTAAGAAATGAAGGTCAGTCAGTCCGAAAAATTAGGAAAACTTTCGAAAGTGTCCCCAAGTGCAGTCACAAAAACCATCAAGCGCTACAAAGAAACTTGCTCATATGCGGACCGCCCCAGGAAAGGAAGACCAAGAGTCACCTCTGCTGCAGAGGATAAGTTCATCCGAGTCACCAGCCTCAGAAATTGCAGGTTAACAGCAGCTCAGATTAGAGACCAGGTCAATGGCACACGGAGTTCTAGCAGCAGACACCTCTCTAGAACTGTTAAGAGGAGACTGTGTGTGTGTGTGTGTGTGTGAATCAGGCCTTCATGGTAGAATATCTGCTAGGAAACCACTGCTAAAGAAAGGCAACAAGCAGAAGAGACTTGTTTGGGCTAAAGAACACAAGGAATGGACATTAGACCAGTGGAAATCTGTGCTTTGGTCTGATGAGTCCAAATTTGAGATTTTTGGTTCCAACCACCGTGTCTTTGTGCGACGCAGAAAAGGTGAACAGATGGACTCTACATGTTCCCACCGTGAAGCATGGAGGAGGAGGTGTGATGGTGTGAGGGTGCCTTGCTGTGACACTGTTTTTTTCAAAATTGAAGGCATACTGAACCAGCATGGCTACCACAGCATCATGCAGCGGCATGCTATTCCATCCGGTTTGCGTTTTAGTTGGACCATGATTTATTTTTCAACAGGACAATGACCCCAAACACACCTCCAGGCTGTGTAAGGGCTATTTGACCAAGAAAGAGAGTGATGGGGTGCTGCGCCAGATGACCTGGCCTCCACAGTCACTGGACCTGAACCCAATCGAGATGGCTTGGGGTGAGCTGGACCGCAGAGTGAAGGCAAAAGGGCCAACAATTGCTAAGCATCTCTGGGAACTCCTTAAAGACTGTTGGAAGACCATTTCAGGTGACTACCTCTTGAAGTGTGACTACAATTTTTAGAGTCATGAAAATAAAGAAAACTCTTTGAATGAGAAGGTGTGTCCAAACTTTTGGTCTGTACTGTGTGTGTGTGTGTGTATATATAATATATATTATAGTGATCGACCGATAACGTTTTTTTGTTGCTGATACCAGTATTTTGGCCATCGCATATCGGTATTGGCCAATATTTTTGAACATTCAAATTTTGCAAAATAAACGCAAATTTCGACACAAATCTGTTACTGAACATATCAAACTTTATTAACGATTTTAACATTAAGGGCTCGTTCTTCACACCTTAACTGCATGAGAACTGATAGGTAAACTTCAATTGCAGGGACATTTAGTTTCACATCATTCTGATTGTGCATTAATAATAAATAATAACTGCTGCAGTAGTGCACTCAATCACTGCAATAATTTTAAATCACTATTGCAGTGCAGTCAGTGCAAAACTGCTAGAAAAAAATCTAGGCAACACAACAGCTACACAGTGGATTGGACTGGAGTCAGTGGACTACCTCTGCAGTAGGACACTCACTGCAACTACTGCAGTCAGTGCAAAACTGCTAGAAAAAAGCTAGGCAACAGCTACACAGTGGATTTGAGTGGACACTACTCTTTTTTCAATACTCCCAGTTAAGTAGAACAATATTATACTGCAGAAAGCAGAACATTTCAGCATGTCCATAGTCACCTGTTAAAGGGCTTCTGTTTTTGTTTATAATGCTGCCACTTCATAAACATGAGGAGGAGCAGAGAGAGAGGTATCTTCTAGCATGGGAAGCAAGTATTTTGTAGCGTGCCTCATTTTCTTTCCACCACTGAAGAGGCTCAATTTCTGGTTCCTTCAAATAGAGATGAAGTTCATCATCCAGGCTCATTAGTGCAGATTCAGAAGAAATTGAATCCTCCGCATGAGGCCCCAATAAAACACAGAAAATGTCCTGATCAATTCGACCACGATGAAAAAGATTCTCTTCTGTTCATTTGACGTATTTTTGGACATCTTTCTGTTTTTGCAGCATGCTGCTTTTTCATAATATCAAAATAGTGATCTGGACTTGTTTTTTCGGCAGGAACCTCCTGTTGAAAATATTCTGTCAGCCATTGTTTTGCCTTTGCCAATACATCATGAGATGAGAAAGCATTGTTTTTGTATTGAGGATTCAAAAGACTTGCAAGCACAACATTTTTAATCTGTTCATGCTTCTCAAAACGTATATCAATCAAAGCTATTTGGCTTGACAGATCATTATTTAAAAGTTGGAGGGTGTTGTGTGCCATGACACTGAGGTCTGACATATCATCAAGCCTCATTCCTTTCCGCAGGTTTGCTCCACTGTCTCAAAGTAGCACAAGCATCACTCTGTCTTTGTTGATTCCCCAGTCTTCAAGCCTGCCTAGAAACATTTCTCTACTGTACTCAGTGTGGGATCCTTGCATCACTTTTGTATCCAACACCAATTGCCTTTTTGTCCATCCGCTGTCAATGAAGTGGCATGCAAGAATCATTAGTGACTCGCCTGACACGGTTTGTCCTGACCAGCAGTTAGTTGTAAATGAGTGAGTTGCCAGCATTCTCTGGTTGCAGCATTGCCTTTACTTTGTCAACAACCTTTTGGTGAATCTCTCCCAGCATTTCTGTTCGATAATACTTCTCACTCTTCAGTGTGTAGCTTGGCTCAAATATGGACGTCAACCACTTAAATCCTGAGTCGGACACCATTGTAAATGGCTGCTTATCAGTGACAATCATCTCTCTGATTACTCCTGTCCAGCAGTTGGGATCTTCCATCTGAATCTAGACAGTGACGCATGTTTTTTTTCTGAAACGTATCTGTTATTGTTGCCTGGGATAGTGGAGGAGGTATTTCAAAATCGCATTGATATTCATTTTGTTTTTTCTATGCTGCATGTTATAATTCAATATGATGAACTCTTAGATGGGCCCAAAGATTTGACGTATTTTTGTTTTTTGCAGTTACTGATCCCATGCTTATTAGGATTGTACATGTGTAGCACACTGCTGCTTTTCCTGGAGAACGATGAGACGAGAAATGGTCCCAGACCACACTTTTTACCTTTTTCTCTCCTCATCCATCTCCATTTCAATTTGAAAGACACAAAAAAGATAAAAATTGTGAGTTGGTGGCTGACCCCTGGCAGTATGGGTTGCTTGCTGGCCCCCTGTTGTGGGTTGGTCGCTGACGCCTGGCAGTGTGGGTGGCTTGCTTGCTGGCACCCTGTTGTGGGTTGGCTGGCTGCCATCCTGTTGTGAGTCGGTGGCTGACGCCTGGCAGTGTGTGTGGCTTGCTGAGTTTCTGGCACCCTTGTGGGTCGGTAGTTGACGCCTGGCATTTTGGGTGGTGGGCACCCTGTTGTGGGTTGGTGGCTAATGCCTGGCAGTGTGGTTGGCTTGTTTGCTGTCACCCTGTTGTGTGGGTGGGTGGCTGGCTTGGTGTCACTCACTCACCCTGGCCTGTTGTGGGTGGCTGGCTTGCTGGAACACTGGTCACGGTGGCGGGTGGCTGGATGCTGGCCGGCTGGCACCCTGTTCTGTTGTGGGTCGGATAGCTGGGGGCTGGCACCCTGTGGTGAGTGGCTGAGGCCAGGGCCTGTGGGTGGATGGCTAGCACCGTGACCGGACTGTAGCTGGCTGCACACGAGGCTGTCAAAGGCGTGGGAGGCTGTCTTAAGGCAGAGAACATGTGCAGCGCGCGGTGGAATGTCACATATGGGCCAAGCAGGCGTGAGAGGCGGTGTTAGAAGGCAGAACGCGTGCGCGCAACATACGCAATGACGTCGCGAAAATATCGGCACTATCAGTAAATCCAAAGGCCGATTCCAGTATATCGGGGAAAGTGCATATCGCCCCTCGATATATTGGTGTTGCCGATTAATCAGTCGATCGCTAATCGCTAAATATACACCGTATCTCTCTGAGTACACCCTCACATTTTTGTAAATATTTTATTATATCTTTTCATGTGACACCACTAAGAAATTACACTTTGCTACAATGTAAAGTAGTGAGTGTACAGCTTGAACCAAAAAGGTTATTTGATCTCCTCAGACCACAGGACATGGTTCCAGTAATCCATGACCTTAGTCTGCTTGTCTTCAACTACGTGTTTGTAGGCTTTCTTGTGCATCATCATTAGAAGAGGCTTCCTTCTGGGACAACAGCCATGCAGACCAATTTGATGCAGTATGCGGCGTATGGTCTGAGCACTGAGAGGCTGACCCCCCCACCCCTTCAACCTCTGCAGCAATCCTGACAGCATTTATAAATAGATTTCCCAAAGCCAACCTCTGAATGTGTATGTATGTTAGTATGTATGTGTGTGTGTGTGTGTGTGTATGTATATGTGTGTGTGTGTGTGTATGTATGTATGTATGTATGTATGTATATGTATATGTATATATATATATATATATATATATATAAATAAATGCTGAGCGCGTGCACTCAACTACTTTGGTCGACTATGGCGAGGCCTTATCTGAGTGGAACCTGTCCAATTAAACCGCTGTGTGGTTTTGGCCACCGTGCTGCAGCTCAGTTTCAGGGTCTTGGCAATCTTCTTATAGCCTAGGCCATCTTTATGTAGAGAAACAATTCTTTTTTTCAGATCCTCAGAGTTCTTTGCCATGAGGTACCATGTTGAACTTCCAGTGACCAGTATGAGAGAGTAAGAGCGATGACACCAAATTTAACACACCTGCTCCCCATTCACACCTGAGGCCTTGTAACACTGAGTCGCATGACACCGGGGAGGGAAAAAAACTCATAGGGCCCAATTTGGACTTAGGAGTGTACTCCCTTTTGTTGCCAGCGGTTTAGACGTTAATTGCTGCGTGTTGAGTTATTTTGAGGGGACAGCAAATTTACACTGTTATACAAGCTGTACACTCACTACTTTACATTATTATTTATTATTTATTATTATTATTATTATACAGGATTTATATAGCGCTGACCGTTTGCGCAGCACTTTACAATATGAGGGAAGACAATACAGTTACAATACAATTTAATACAGGAGGAATTGGAGGGCCCTGCATTGTAGCAAAGTTTCATTTCTTAAGTGTTGTCACAGATATAAGAAAATATTTACAAAAATGTGAGGGGTGTACTCACTTTTGTGATATATAATTTATAAATTAGTAAATATAAATTTTATAAATTAGTTGAGAGTGATTTGCAAGACGAGCAAAATTTTTTTTATAAAGCACAGTGCCTCCATCCCTAATTTCATAAAATATTTGGGACTTTACATCAGACAAGCACTGTGCTTTACAGGCCAATGCCTCATATAAAGTCCCAATCTGTGTTTCACACTGCATCCGCCAAGGGGATGGAGGTGTATGCTTCTCAGCTGGTCGTTTTCAGTTTGTACCATCGCAATAACATCGCTATTAGTGCCGGTTCACACTACCGCGGCACGACTTTGGGGGCGACCTGTGAGGTCGCGTGCACCGCGACTTCGGCGCAACTTGCACAGACTTCATATAATGAATGTCAATGCAAGTCACTCCGATGTCGCCCCGAAGTAATACAGGAACTATTTTCTAAGTCAGAGCGACTTGAGTCGCTCCTATTAGAACGGTTCCCGTAGAACTGCATGGACCGCGACTTGTCAGGCTGACCAGTCGCCTGACAAGTCGCGGTAGTGTGAATGGGCACTTAGCGTTTTGAGATACTAGACCAGTCATGGATGGAGGTGGGTTGGGGGAGGTTTGGGCTGCTCCCTCCCACCTGCCTCCTATCCATCCATTAGCAGCCATGTGCTGCCATTGTGGAGACACTCAAATTTAAAGTGTTAGGCCTGCAGGTAAAACAGGGTGCCGTGTAGTGGCCCTGCAGCTTACACATGCGTTTGCAAATGCGTGTCAACTAAACCCCTGTTCTTTCTTTATATCATGAGACAGGTCTACTTGGTTGGTGGCAGACTGGAGGGAGAGTCCATCAGACTGGGGGCTGGCTGGCTTCCATGCACCTCTTTTTTTAATCCTTTTTAACTTTTGTTTTTTCTGATACAGGGATGGAGACGCTGGGCATTACCTGCTGGTGTCTCACCTAATGTAGCCTACATTGTTCATGAATTACAGAAAGGCTCCTTCTAATAAAGCCAAATTGCAAATTCTTTGTACTTTTTTTAAAGGGCCAGAATGTTCATGATGAATCTTTTTTTTTTTTTTTTTCATTATTTATCGTGCTGATTTAGTGTGAATGGTGCTGGCAAGCCCAGTTTAACAGGTTGCTGATCACATGATCTTTTAATTTACATCTAGTAAACAAGTTTTGTTGGAATTGAATTGCTTCTGTGAGAATGCGGAGATGAATTCAGAATATCAGCCTGCCTTTTTTGTAAAGTCTTTAGCAACATTCAGATTTTTGGAATGGGTATTAAATCCTAGCAGGAACCTGCAACAATGCAATTTGGAACTTGCAATGTTTTATTCTAAAGTTGTAAGCTGTCATCCTTATCCATAATTTACTACTTGATAAATTACTAACCTAGAACAAGCATGCGCACATGCTTGTTTTGAGTCCATAACTATATGGTGAAACCAGGATCAAGATGACAGTCCCAGAGTTTGCGCTTTCAGAGGCAAGCGGGCACTTGTAGCTTCCACCTTCCCACCCATTTTATTTCCTGCTATGACTTTTGAAATATATATAATGTATTGCAGTATTTTGTATAAATAAATTGTGGCTTTAAATCATTAACCTTAAAACCAAAGCAGAAATGAGTATCTTTTTTTTTTTTTTTTTTTTTTTTTTTCAGCATTTATAGTGATTTCCCCCCACAAAAATGTATATAGGTATTTTTTTTTTCTTTTTTACACCCAGTCTTACTGTTAAGCAATGCAAGATCTGTGAGCATTTCATTTTGTACAGTTTCATTGTTCAGCATTAATTGACTTTATTTGTATTTTATTTTCCACAGACTGAGTGGATTACCATGGAAACCATAGAGAAGACTGTGTCACCCCAGCCTCTTTGCTGTAAAAACAGAATGAGGTGACTTGGGAAGACAGAATGCAGAGAGATAATGTGTGAAGCCGTGTTGAATTTCAAATGGACGCATACTTGCTTTCCCACACAGATTAAATGTACAGCAATTTAAAGCTTAAATTGACGTGTTGGCACAGGAAGCTTATTTTTTTTTTTCCAGCATACCTATTTTTGTGAGGAAAAAGATGGCATATTTTGCAAACTGCATATGGGAGATTGCTGTGTTTTCAGGAAGTGGCTCTGACTTGTAAAATGCTTCAGAACTGGCTTCCATAACGCACTTGTGCCATTTTACTTCCCAGACCTGCCCATCGAGTATTTTCACAATTTGCTACTGTAGCACCTAGGAGAGTGTAACACTATGCTTTAAGAATGTTTCCTAAAGTATAGCCAATATCAGTTTATCTATATATGGGTTCTAATTTTTGGGTACAAATGAAACTATTCTATATGTAAAATTTAAAAGAGGTATTTTGAGGTTTTTCTTTCCCAAAGTCTACATATTTTACTTGATCTATATTATGAAAAGATGTCTCATTCAATGAACAAAGATACATTTTCTATGGAACATGATTTCTTTTTTGTTACCCCTTTGAAAACATTTTTGTGAATCCTTGAAAGCATTTTTTCTGCATCATTTACTTTATGTATTGGAAGTATATAATTCCTTCAGGTGCACATTTGTATTTTTTTTTATTTTTTCATGAGAAGATATACATTTTATTTAACATTAAGCAAAAGATGCAGTATTAATTTTCTTAGTAAAATATTATTCTCTAGAACGAACATAGGGGTGGCTTCCATGGTAATTCCCTAAATCCCTGTTTTTACAAAGACACAAACTTTGGTTCCCTGTGAATGACTACGCGTACTAACATTTAAATGACAATATTGGCAGTACAGCGTAAAAAATAAAACTAACAAGACACGTATGAATACTGTGTTGCTCCTAAATTATGGGTACTCCTGCCTTTAAGGATGAGTATTTTATTGCATGATGTTGGTGATTAGTACACTTTGTTTTAATTTGTAGTCCCCCCAAAATGTGTGTTGCTGTGCTTCTACTCTTCTATCAAAGTTTGATTTAGTCACTGTGAACAAGGTATGCTGGAACACAAAGCTGCCCAATGTGTACACCATTTTTTAAGGGAACCTGTCACAGCTGGAATTATGCAAGACTCTTGACCATTCCATCTGTCCCCTTTTGAGTCAAGCTCAGAGGTCACTTGAAGTTTGACAGTTGCTGCCTTGCCAAATAACTGACATTAATCTGTCCTCCCTGCTCCCAAGAGTGCATATTGGTATCAAATAGAAGGCCACAATTTTTATATTCCCTTTTTTTTTTTTTTTTAACGGAATGTATTTTCTGTTTTTATATGTATAGTTTGTAAATGGGCGTAGTCATAGTTGTACATTGCATTCAAAGTCTCTGCTTCCTCCATAGCATTGCCCAGTGGTGGTTCTCCATAGCTGACTCATTGAAAACCATCCACTCTCTCTATGTAGTTGGTATCTCAGAAGCTGTTAAAGAGGAAGGCACAGTTATGGTACTGGATAATTTGGGAATCTCTGAATTTATACAGTAACAAAAGCGAGAAAATTGGATCACTTATACATATGAAAGCCGCATCAAAAATGATTAAACGGTGTACACTGCAATCATTGTTGGTATCTGCTAAGTGAAGTTTCTTGACTTTTCTTACGTTTAACTTCAGAGTTGTATTATTTGACTTTACTATGCACTCTTTAGAGTTGTGAGGCGAGGCAACAGTTGTCAACCTTCAGATGACCTCTGACCCCCGGTACTTAAAGGATCAGGCTCAGTACAGCTAAATAAGGGGAAACTATATCATTCATAAGTAAACATGGCCTAGTACACAGTTGAAATGCATACGGTATATGTGAATTATTTGACATGCCAAAAGATTTTGCAATTCTGTGCAGCCAGTCTTGTGCTTGGGCACTTCTGCCATACAACACTATTAGAGCCTTACCTTCACTGCAATGGCAGCACAGCTTGTTTAAGAGCACAGCCCTAGCCTGCTGATTGGACAGTGAAAACTATCACACTCATCCTCTTGCTTTCTCATTTTTCGCATATACTGCAGCAGAACCTAATTGTTAGTGGTGGCCCTGCCTTTCCCAATTTGAGCCCTTCTGTGCAGCAGAATACAGGTCGCTGTTATCCAGGTGAATTCAGGTACTTAAGCTAGTTATGCAATTTATTTAAAAAAAATAATTTATTAACTGTAAAAATGCATAACTATTATTTTTTCAAATTCGTGTACGCTTCGGTTCAATGACACCAGCAGTTTTACTTTGCCTTTGCTCCCTGGAGCTTCATTTGGGCCTTGGGAGTGAAAAGACCAGTAAGCCATGTATAAGCAACATGTCTTGTAGCTTACCCAGGGCTGGGGCATCTCAACCAGTATCCAAATTGAGCAGCAGTTGAGCAAAAAAAAGGTGGTGGGGGGGGGGTGTAAGTATAAGCTGCAAATAGGGCCACCATTTAATGAAACATGTTTATTTTCCCTGTATGAGCAAAGCAGGCCAGAGATGGTTTCCAAGCTTTAGCATTGTGTATTTGCAGCAGACCCTAAACTTTATTACAGGAAACAATCAAATTAGTGAGATGGGAGTTCAGTTTTAGGTGAAGATAACATGGCACATATATGGGCCATCTAGAAGGTACTAAATATCTTAAGCAATTTGGGTGGGAAAGTAAGTGTCTGTGTAAATGTAATTTTGTTTAAGAACTGGCTGGCTAAATTACCAACACTGCTTGATAACCTGCTTCTGTAAGAGTTCATTTGATTTCCATATCATTAATAGTACTCAATTTTTTACATTTACAAAGCACACCCTGTCCCCTCATGGCATCGTAGGGTTTGCTGCATTTTAAACCCCTTTATATACACTTTAATTTTTCATTGAAAAAATAATAAATATTTAATTTTCATGTTTCTAGAATGGGAAAGCGGTACACTCGGTTTTTGAAGTTTACAGACTCCAAATTTTGGTCTGTGTAAAACTGTTATTTGGCTTGGTAATACATGAGTGCAAGTTTTAAACTACAGGTATTACTTTAAATGCCACACGTTTTTCAGTACAAGAGTTTTTATATTGGGTATAAACCATTTTCTCAATGCCATAGAAATGTTTTGTTTTTAGTGACCGTTATCTTGCAGCTGCCAGTTTAAATCTTACAAATGGATAACCTCAGCATTTAGTAAGTTAAATGTCAAACAGGTACAGCATAAAATATGCAATCTCTTAGTTTACAAACAAAACTAATTTATTCAGTATTGTGCTGGAACATAATTTTTGGAATATGTAAAGCATATCACTAGATAATATCTTCCAGCTTTCAGTTTATGCTGCTGTATAGTATAAAATTTACCAATGATGGAAGAAGTGTGTCCTGTAAATTTAATTTCATATTGGAAAGTTATTTTGTCTGTACAAATTAATAAAAGATGGTTGGTACTGTTTGTTATATCTGTTTGTTTCCTTCATGCATCTGTGAAGTAATTGATTTCTCTCTGTAAATAACATTTTTAGTTAACTATATTAGAAAACTGTATTTTCTACCAGATTTTAGCATAGCTTAATGGGTGTTGATGTACTGTTTTTTTTCCCCCTTAATGCAATAAATTTTGCTGTTTTCTTATTTTTTTTTTTATGCTAAAAAACTTGTTTCCCTTTTCAATGGCTTATTTCATGGAGTCTCTAACAGTAGTCATTCTGACCATTGTCTTGTCACATGTGGCTCCTGACTTTCAGCTTCCGAAAGGGTCGACTTTTTTAAAGCAATACAGTGCTTTTTTTTTTTTTTTTTTTTTGGTTCAATAGACTTCAATGGAGAAGCTGCAGAAAAGCATGTAGTGCGTTTTTACAGCAATTTGCATTTTCTAATGTGCCCATCAACAAATTTGCCAAAAAAGCATTATAAGTGCAATTCGCTGTAAAAAGCATAGCAGAAACGTTAATAAGCAAACTGCATATGGGTAAATGGAGCCTTAGTAGGTGTTCAGGCCTTAAAAGTCTTATGTTACTGAAAACCGCCTCCTATGTAAAATTAATTCAGCTTAACATACGGTACTCTGGAATACCTTTTTTTTTTTTTTTTTAAGCCTACTCTTCTCTCTCCCTGTGCATTATTAATTTACAAATTGTATACATTTTGTTTAAAAAAAAAAAACTGTCAGGAATAAATTAATAAAACTTGCATCTCCATCTTATCAATATCCTGCCTAGCACTTAAGGTTTATTTGAGGAGGGCTCAGTGAAGCACAACTCCAGCTAGGGCACAAAAAAAGGATCACTGTATTTTATTTAAAAATAATCATTCTGGCTGCTGCTTTACTTGTCTGAGCTCCAGCCCTTTGCCCCCACAGACTCACCAATCCAACTCCTATTCTGGATTAAATGACTCCTAGATGTCCTATAGTCTGGTATTTTAATAAAAGGAATCCACCAGGATTACAATATGGGAACTGCAACTGTTACCTCTGCAAGGTCCAGGGCTAACATACATTCTGGCTTTACTACCTTGTATGTCACTGACCTGGAACACAGTATACTCGATCACATGCTGCTGTAGACACTAGGGCTGTCTTCAAAAAACAAGTTGGTAAATTGTTGCTGTGTTTTTATCTCACGCATGGTTGTGCAGATTCTCTTCTGTACTGAAATTGCTCTGCTTTCACAGTATACTGTGCCCCTCTTGCAGTGTTCATATGAAGCTGCAGCAAGTCTCATAAAGCCTGCTTCATTTACTGGTGGGAGGATGTTGAGCATCATCGAGCACCAGCCAGCCTGACTGCCCTGGCCTGCCCCTTTCATTTATTGGATTTTGGCTCATTCAGTCATGGAGGTTTAGCATTATGTGAATGTTACCTTGGGTAGAGGGCACACTTTTCCATACTAATACTTATCCTCCAAGAATTTAGACAGTTGTATAACTCCCCAAAAGGGCCAGTCCAGGTTTTGACACAGGGCAAGCGGTCTTGCCAGCGAAGTACTGAGGCAGGGTGCTGTGATGAATTCCGAAAGCTATGCACAGCACACTGCAGGCCTGGCTAATCAATTCTTGTCTGCTCGCATTGCATAGAGAAGCACAGAGTTTCAGTGATGACAATGCTGGGTCTAAAATTTGGTATGTAAAGAAAACAGGATTTAATAAACATTTCGCTAGAATTGTTATATGAATAATGCTGGCACACGGCTAGCGGTGACAACATGACAAATGCAGCTTTTGTCATGTCACCACTATCCATGCTGGAATAAAGAAATTAACTTAGAAGCCTTTTCGTGTGTTGGATTTATTCATATAACATTTGGTTTGGACGTTCAGTATGGGCACCGACAACTTAGCTCTTTATCTTCCCACAGTGCAGTGGAGCTAGGGTGAGTTGTTGTTTATTTCATTAGAATGTTGATGAAAGAGAGAAGACACCATAAAGGGCAAAATTTAAAAGCATATTCAAATTCCAAGATTGTTTTGTTATATCGTATTGAAAATGCTTTTTCATCCTGGCAGAAATCTAGGAAGCTGATAATTTCATGTGCTTTCTGAGAGCTAATACAGATGGCTACAGAGTCATTCCCCCTGCTATGGAGAAAAGAAACTGAAGTGAAGTTGTTGCTCCATAAATACATTTCTGTGGGCGAGTATAGTTGTCCTAGGAAATAAAAATAAGCTGCGCTAGTGAGAGCTGATGGGTATGTGCGATACACCAATCACAATAGCATTAAAATGAATACGCCTAAAGATGATGATTATAAATATGCATCAAGTGCCAGGTGGGCAACAAAGATACTGGATAAGTGTATATCTAGTGTCCACTGAATCATAAACCATGATAGGTAGATAAATGCATAAATAGAGAAAACATTGGATATCCAATAAAAAGCTCATAAATGTAATGATTGTGACCATAAACGACGAACACATAAATAGGTTAGTTCATAATAGAGCTTGGTAGAGTCCCAAAAATAGACTCCAGAATCAGGGTATTGAGTGAAGTGAATGGAAATAATCCAGTAAGGCTAATCACAACGGTGCTCCCGCACAAGTGACATGCATGTCTCCTTGCCAGATTCTGGTAAAATGAGCCTCCAAGTATTGGTTCCTCACAGCACCACTCTGAAGGGATCCCAACTCCAGCAAACCTCCAGGTCATGGCCAGAAGTGCATGGTAAAGCCGGTAATGTCCACAAGATGGAACTCAGTACGCCATAAAGAAAAGAGTGGACACTATCCAGTCCAAGGCCACTGCTTCACTTTGCCACTGAGGTGAAGATTTAAAGATGGCCTTTACTTTAGATTTCTCTTCAGGGTCTAACTTGGCACCCCCTTTCTTACTCACTGCGTGTGCTGGCCCCAGTCCACTGACTTTCTCTGGAGTGGTCCCCTTCCTGGGAAGACCCCTGGCAAGCTCCCTGGTACTCATGGACACTGTTTTTCTTCAGGTCGCTCTGCCAATTAATCCACAGTCAGTATCCTGGACTTCCTGGCTCAGCACCCCACTTCTGGTCCACTAGGCCGACTGCCTGTGGCCACTTTCCACACTGACAAGAGGAGAGACAGCCATCACGCTCCTCCTGGGACCTGCCCAAAGACGCCCTGTCACATGTGCCCCTGGCTTTTATGACCAATCCCAGGATGCACTGTGATTGTGCCTCCCCACTAGGACAGCCACAAAAGCCTGTGTGTCACTGGCTGGGTTTCCTCCACTGTCCAACAGGCTCCACTATTTGATACAGTGGGGACACTCCCTCAGACCAGCCAGTCTTGACACAACGTCCAGCACCATTCCTCAAAGATGATTCTGGGCCCTGTCACTCTCGTCCTCTCGTTTCATATGTGCCAGGCCAGCGGGATTTTGGCTTCTGCCTGCTCACAGTGCTGCCCTCGGAATCAACATTGGAACTTTGCTATACCCGTAATTTATTTCTCTCCACCCCATCCACATCCCAGTGCGGATCCTACTTGTCGGCACAAGCGCCCAACACATCATTTTCTTTTGTTTCTGGGCCCGGTCACTGGCTACCTATCATTTAGTCCCAGAAGATGGGTGCTTGCAGTATCTCCTTCACTGCAACACTCGGCACCATTTTTTTCTTCTTCCTGCAAGGGTCAGGAGTACATTCTTCAGGGGCCCCTGGCACCAGGGCACCCCTCACCAAAACTCCCAGGATGCACCACCCACTCCATCTGGGGATCACCCACTGAACTCCACCATTGGCCTATTGGCCCAAAAGTAAGTAGTCCTACTGGAACTCTATAAACAACTTTGTATTCAAAGATCCCGGCCCGATGGCCCAAAGGATCTCATGAACAGTATGTGGTAAACTTTTTTTTCTCCTGAGAGGGTCGGCCCTCTGATGTAAGTCCACCAGCCAATGGCAGCTGGCGCTTCCCTCAACCCCTTCTGCTAGGATAGAAGGGGAAGGGGTAATGGGAATAGCGCATCAGCCCCAGCAACAACTGAGCTTTATTTATTTTTTTCTGTGTGTCTCTCAGCTAATAGATATGGGCTATATAGAATGCCCTTCTCAGCAGTCAAAGTCTGGATGGGGAATCCGCAGTATCTTCCCCTACTTGTCCCAAATCCTGATCGACCAGGTCTATCTGGGCGGCTGACCTCCACCTGGTCCAAGTAGATGGCCCGCCCGTGATTTTACTGCTTTTTGACTGATAGGAATGTTTTCCACAAATCCATCCTGGACTGGTTACGATGTGGCTTGGGGATGAAAAGGAAGTCCCATACAGCTTCATCACACCAGGACTCCCTTTTAGCCTCCATTTCCAGCATGACCTCCCATGGAGAACAGGGACAGTCACACCCACGCTCCAAGGCCACCCGCCTCTACATCTACCTCTGCATCCTTGAAAAATCTGGGAAGGGTCTTTCAATTATCTCTCCCAGCTGGAGAGTATGGGGTCTCTTCTCTTTTGATGAAGGAGGCGTAGGCCTTATTTTGATCCCAAGCTCGGGCATAGTTCTTAGGTGGGGTTAGGTCTGGGACCCGATTGACATAGGCCTCACAGAACCCCAGATTCCTGGCACACTCTCCTTGCACCACGGAATTTCTAGTCTCCTCATCAGGTGTATCAAGACTGGCTGGACTGCTCCGATCTTCGGACCCCCAGTCCCATTCAGTCTCCTCCGACTTCCAGACATCTAGTCCTTCCTCCAAGGACCCGAACTGCTGCTGGGAGACCCCACATCAATGGCCCTGACCTCTTCCTCGCTGCTCACACTTCCACATGCACTTCTGGATTGGCGGTGGCTCCTCCTGCTAGGCAGAACTTTCCAGCACACGCTTTCCCGCGCGTTAAAGTAACCCTTCTGATGCCACTGCATTTCAGCTCAGCCTGCATGGAAGTTACTATAAAGCGGACCGTGCCTCTCAGCTTGCACGCATCTGCCATTCTTGCTTGTACCAGGGCTCCAACTGCGCCTCCAGCACTCTGAGCCAACTGACCCTCCTTGCCATTCTGTAGAATTGTCCCGCTGTCTAATGCACAGCCAACATTTATCTTCCTAGCACTTGTACAAGCAAGACTCGCCATACTGTATTTAAAAAATGTCCCACTGTCATTAAATGCATGGTCAACAGATTTCTGTACAGCATCCATTTTGCCACTATTCTGGAAGAATGTCCCGCTGTCGTTTGATGCACGGTCAACATTTTCCTGCATGGCTCTGGCACACACATGGCCCCCAGCACACTGCTCCACGTGCCCTGGGCCGCCATTTTCTTCATCCACATTTGCACCATTTACTGTTAAGCAGACACAGTCTATTTGTACAGCAAGATGCATTTCTTCCGCTCTCCAGCACATCACTTGATCAGACAATTTGTGATTCTGACAGAATGTCTTTTGTTGCCAAGGGTAACTTTTGTTGTGCAATTGACTCTTCATCCCACTCTCCCGTAGAGCAGGCCCCACACTTCTCTGAAGCATTAGAACACAGTTCTTGATTAAAAAAAAAAATGAAATTTTCACAAATTTTCTTTGGCCGTTGCTGTTAGCAACCATTCCGGTAACCCATGGTGATATCCAGGATGAGCTCCCAAATGTAGTACTGCCCCCTTGAGAGCTGCTGAGAATGGATTCCCTGGGTTACCCATAGCAACAGTCTATGAAATCTTAGTACTTTACCTTTGGCCCAGTCAAGGAACAGTCCAGGGGAGTTGTTTTTTTTTGTATTTTATTTGGAACTGGGATGGGAGAAGGGATGAGTGAGATTCTCCAACTTAGTAAAAATGCACAAAACCTGAGGACGTCTAGCTGCGGTGTGTGCGTCAAGGCCGCTGCTTCACTTTGCCACTGAGGTGAAGATTTAAAGATGGACTTTACTTTAGATTTCTCTTCAGGGTCTAACTTGGCACTCCCTTTCTTAATCGCTGCGTGTGCTGGCTCCGGTCCACTGACTCTCCCTGGAGTGGTCCCCTTCCTGGGCAGACCCCTGGCAAGCTCCCTGGTACTCGGACACTGTTTTTCCTCAGGTCCCTCTGCCACTTGCTCCACAGTCAGTATCCTGGACTTCCTGGCTCAGCACCCTACTTCTGATCCACTAGGCCGACTGCCTGTGGCCACTTTCCACACTGACCAGAGGAGAGACAGCTGTCACCCTCCTCCTGGGACCTGGTTTCCCGCCCAAAGATGCCCTGTCTCATGTGCCCCTGGCTTTTATGACCAATCCCAGGATGCACTGTGGTTGTGCCCTCCCACTAGGACAACCACAAAAGCCTGTGTGTCACTAGCTCGGTTTCCTACATTGTCCAACAGGCTCCTGTATTGGATACAGTGGGGACACTCCCTCAGACCAAGTGAATCACAGCTGGACACGTAGCAGGCAAAACTAGAAATCCTGCTCCCTGATAAGCAGATGAGCAAACAAATGCCTTTACCTACCACCTGACTAGGAGGGTGCGACATAACCAAGGCAGATTTGTTTTCAACTATGTCAGACTCTCAGAAAACAAATTCGTTTTAGACCGGCAATACATGGATCGAAATTCAGCTGGTTCAGCAGAGACTGTCGATCAAATTCTGTACAACCTACCTGTCTGATTTTTCCTGCTCGATCAGCGCTGCAGCGCTAATCAGTATATTGTGACAAGTCTCTCCGCTATCAGAATACAATAGCTAGGTGAGGACAATTCCCTCATCCACCTTACATTTGTGGATGGGGGAATCAGGTCAGTTTTTAGCATTCAACCTCCTGGAAGAATGAAAAAACTGACCCATCTATGGCCTGCCTTAATGCAGCCAGGACTCAAGTGCCAAGGCTCCTTTTCCACTCCTGCTGGAGTCAGAAAGTGAAATGCAACCTCCAGAGGATGCAAACATTGAGGGGAGTAAAGCGGTCCCAGAGGAGGTGTTAGAGGAGGCCTTTGAATATTTTTACCCCCAGCTTCTCATACACCCGATGTTATGGCTTCCCGCAATATGCTTTTCAATGTAGATATGCTAACTTCTGTGTGCATAAGCCTCGGTATTGTTGCACTTGATTCTCCTCCAGTTCACGATGCCCTCTTGGGTAAGAGACCTGCTAAGTCTAAAAAGATGATGATTAGGTAACCCTGAAAAGACGTTTCTGTTTTATTCATTGATGGAAAACAGCTCCTGATTCTTCTTAACCATTGGGATCATACTGCCCCCTACAGGAGTAGGACACTAACAGGAAAAATTTGCGCCTGCTAGGCCCTGTAGTCAGCTTGGCGCATCCCTTAGAAGGGGTCGCACTGTGGGGACGCTTCATTTTTTTTTAATGACAGCCTTTGACCTCACGCCCTGGTGCGTACCTTTCTTCAGGGTGTCAGATATTTGGTTCGTTCAGTGCAGGCTCTGTTGCAGCCCTGGGATCTTAATGTGGTGCTTTCCACTCTACAGAAGCCTCCCTTTTAAAATATTCAGGAGGTTTCCCTGCTTGCGCTGCCCCAGAAGGCGGACTTTTTTGGTGGCTATCACCTCTGCGCGCAGGGTGTCGGAACTGGCAGCGTTATCCTGTCGTTCACCTTATTGGTGATTCACAAAGATAAGGTGGTGCTTCCCCTCTGTCTGTCATTCCTTCCTAAGGTGGTCTCCGACTGTCATTTGAATGAAGACATGGTGTTGCCTTTCCTGTGTCCTGGGCCAAACATCTGAAGGAAATTGCCTTGCATGCCTTGAATGTGGTCTGGCAACTGGGGTGTACTTGGCAGCTATGGAGTCTTTTAGGAATTCAGACTCTCTATTTGTGCTCACGGACGGACCTCACAAAGGGTTGTCCACTTCTTATGCGACCATTTCCAGATGGATCAGACAGACAGTGGTTCAGGCCTTTTGCATCAGGGGTTAGGTTCCTCCTTTCCCTGTCAAGGAGCACTCTACTAGGGCGCTTAGTGTATCCTGGGCTTCCATCCTCAAGCCACAGTGATGCGGGTTTGCAAGCCGGCCACCTGGCCGTCGGTGCACATTTTACAAAATTTTTAGAAAGTTGATGTGTTGGCAACTGCAGATGCTTTTTTTGGCTGCAAGGTTTTCTGGCTTCTGTTTTAGTGGACCTGGTTTTCTTTAAGGGTGTATTGTTTTTTTAGGTGAGCTCCAGTTGTTTATGGTTGAGCCCCATGTTACCTGGTTGGCTATGGTTAGCCTTGGAAATTTTTTTCTGCTTTTTTCCCACCCCTCATGTTTATCACTGCTTTGGGACATCCCAATGGTTAAGAAAAATCAGGAGCTGTGTCCGTCAATTAACTAAAGAGAAAATGGGATTTTTGACTTACCATAAAATCCATTTATGTGCATTGACGGACACAGCACCCACCCCTCTGGGGAGTTGGCTTTCTTCTGACACCGCTTGCAACAAAACTGAGTGCCTATAGCTGGGAGTGGGTGTATACCACCTGAGACCAAGCTTTTTCCTGCCTACTGTCCTACTCCTGTGAGGGTAGTATAACCCAATGATAATGAAGAATCAGGAGCTCTGTCACAAATCCCATTTTCTCTTACGTCCTCCGACAGTCGCCGCCATCTTCATATTCGTCACAATGGGGTATTAGACTTTGCTCCGTAGGAGTAGCTAGGCAACAGAATATGTCAATATTAAAGCTTTTAACATATCCCCACCCCAGGGGGTGGTCCCCTCAGTCTATACCCTCCTGCTTCCTGTTTCCTGCTTCAGTTTCAATGTCTAGCTTGTCAGGAGTAGCTGGATCTCTTTATGCTGGGGCATTTTGTCTCAGCCTTTATCTTCTTCTTTGATTTTTTGTTTGAGTTTTTTCTCTCTCTTTGCTTAGCTGTTCTTTTTGTCAGCATTAGTTAGTTCTTCTGATGAAGAGGATTAGTGCGGGCTGGGTCTCGGGCTGATCCCCCTGGTCGCAGGATGTGGGTCAGTGGCTTCCCAGCCTGCCATCGAGCGTTCAACCAGGTAACGCTCCTGGCACAGTGAACGACCCATCCCTGTTCGGTGCAGGGATGATTGGTGAGGTGGCTACCTCACTGGACGCTGTGCGGTTTCTTAACCCCGATTTTTTGCGTCCTGGATGCGACTCTCCCTGCCACATGCGCAGCGGCTTGTTCGCCTGTGCGGGTTCCCCACGCCATTAGGAGGTAAGTGTATCTATGTGGGGACCTGTCTGTTGGGCGGGTGTCAGTCTGGGACTGTGTAACCCTGCCTGTGTTCACACTATTGAAATCCCTATCTCTCTGGCTGCATGCTGTGGGCTGCAAGGAGGGGGGGCTGTGCTGCATTGTCTGTGTCAGTTTGTGTATGTGTGAACGGCTGTGTGCTGTGGGGCATGATTTTTATCATGTTTGGGGCACTTTCAGCGACCGCTGTTTTTACATGCTATGCTATGCTATGTTTGGTCCACCTCGCTGAGGTGGAGGAGCGGCGATTTCGGCGCCAAACGGCGCCATTTTGGCAGCGCTCGCTCCGGCCACATGGTACCACTGCGGGCGGCCATTTTCTTGTAGCCTTCCATAGGCTTTCATGGAGCGCCCTGTGTTGCATTGCTTCCTCTCCCTGGGTGCACCGATTGAGGCAGCAGCAGCAGCGATGGTCTCTACAGGTTTTTACCTCCCTCTCCCTTTATCCTTGCCTGTGTT
Organism: Pelophylax lessonae; assembly: GCF_965119305.1. Lineage (NCBI taxonomy): Eukaryota > Metazoa > Chordata > Amphibia > Anura > Ranidae > Pelophylax > Pelophylax lessonae. The sequence goes on from NC_138774.1 coordinate 154,693,082, forward strand.
GAGCCTTTTTCTCCCGGTGGGGGTAAAAATTGTGCCAGTGTGTGTGTGCGGTGGGCAGCGCTCGCCGCGCTTGTTTAAGGGGCAATTAACCCTTTATTTTCCGGCTTATCATTGGGGCAATGGATTCTCAGGGACACAAAAGGGCTGTTTTCCCCCCCAGGGGGGGTTTTGGCTGCGGTTGTGGCTAATCTTGCTGCTCAGGTGCTAATGCTTGTGGCTGTTCAATCCACACAACGTCCCAGAGTTTTCAATCTCCTCTGACAGAGGGTGCTGGTGATGGGGCTGCTATAGCTGGGGTCTCCTTATCGGGGTCCCGTTCCTCCCTGGGTCTTGTGGGGTCCGAGGTGGAGGCTGAGGTAGAAGGGGGGGAATAATTCTCCCCCTGGCTCGCCTGAAGAGCTTGCACTCATGGATGAATTGGTTGCTTCTATCAAGCAAACACTGCGTTTACGGGTTGAACCACGTCCTCCTGCTGCCCTGGCAGCTTATGGGACGCAGAAAAATCGCAAGACATCGCAGGTCTTTCCCTGCACTGATGATTTTCAGCGCGCTGTACAATGGCGCAATATACGCAAGCCTTTTGCTGTACCAAGTAGGTTCAGGCTGCGTTATCCTTTCACGCCTGCTACTGATGAATAGGTCCACTGCGATTCCTGCAGAGGATACCTCGGTGTTCCGGGATGCTACGGGCAGGAGGCTGGAGTCTCTTGCCCGTCATGCTTACTCTATTACGGGTTCTATGCTAAAGGCTCTATTTGCTTCGCTTAGGGCAGCCCAGGCTGTCGCGAATTGGACGCAGGCACTCAGGCGCGTCCTGGTGGCTGATTCAGCCTCACCGGCGACATTGGATATGGTGGATAAAATCCATCAGGGTGTCGTGTATTTGTGTGATGCGGACCTGGATATAGTACCGTTGGCTGCACGTGTACACAGTGTGGCGGTATTGTCTCGCCGCCTGGTTTGGTTGAAGTGTTGGTCTGTGGACCAATCTTCGCGCAAGACCTTAGCCAATCTGCCCTATGATGGATCTCGCCTTTTTGGCGGATCTTTGGATGCACTGATAGAGGGGGTCACGGGTGGTGAGAGCACGCTCCTGCCCCGATCCCACCAGGCTAAGGCTGCTCATGGTAAGTAGCATGCTTCTTTTCGGCCCTCTCAGGGGTCCTTTCGTGCCTTTCGGTCGCCCTATAGGGGAGAACCATTCAAAGGCCAAGGCTCCCAAAAGAAGCCGTGGTCGGGTAAGCATAAGTCCGGCCAGTCCGGATCCGCTGCCCATAACAATGCGGCCTGAAGGGGCACCCTCACCCAGTTCTGGGGTGGGGGGACGCTTGCTCGGTTTTTCTTCAACCCTGGTTGGCCCGTGTTCGGGACAGGTGCGTTCAGGAAATCGTTCGTTCTGGTTACAAGATCGAGTTTTCTCTCCCGGCCGGAGAGCAGATTTTTTCCCTCAGGTGGTTCCGGTGCCTCATCGGGACAGATTTCGGGGGTTCTCTTCCAATCTGTTCACTGTGCCCAAGGAGGAGGACAGGGTACGTCCAATTCTGGACTTCCAGGCTCTGAACCGCTTTGTGCGGGTTCGCAAGTTCCGCATGGAATCCCTGCGGTCGGTGGTGGCTGCCCTGGTTCCGGGGGAATTCATGGCCTCCATCGATTTGAAGGATGCGTACCTTCACATCCCGATTTTCGAGGGTCACCAGAGGTGACTTCGATTCGCCATTGCGGAGGATCATTACCAATCGTGGCGTTACCTTTTGGTCTCGCTTCGGCTCCACGGGTTTTTTTCGCCAAGGTGCCTGCACCGGTTTCTGGCTTTATTGAGAGCCCAGGGCATCTCTGTCCTGGGGTATCTGGAAGTTATTCTGGTTCGGTCTGCGACCAGCCAGGGTCTGGAGGAGGACCTGTCCTTCCCGATGCTGGCTCTCAGAAGTTTGGTTGGGCAATTGATTCTCCATAGTCGACGCTGTGTCCGTCGATTCGTCTTCCCTACCTGGGAATGATTCTGGACTCGGTCCAGGCGAAGGTCTTCCTACCGGACGACAAACTCAGGACTCTTCAGGAGAAGTCAGGTCCCTCAGGGACGTTCCGTGCTCGTCACTCCGGACGCGCATGAGATGTCTGGGATTGATGGTCTCGGCTTTCGAGGCGATTCCCTTCGCCCAGTTTCACACGCGGGGTCTCCAAGCGGAGATCCTGTCCAGGTGGGACGGGCGACCGCAATCTCTGGTTCCAGATTTCGTTGGGCCATCGCACCAGAAGGGATATTCTGTGGTGGCTCCAGTCCCCGGCGGTGTCGGGGGGCAAGTCTTTTCGTCCTCTCTCAAGGACGGTGGTCACCATGGATGCCAGCCTGTCGGGCTGGGGTGGTGTTCTGGGCGTTCTGTCCGCCCAGGGAACTTGGTCGGAGGCGGAATCCTCCCTTCCGATCAACATTCTGGAATTGCGTGCGATGAATCTCTGCCTTCATTGTTGGCCGGACGGGCTGCAGGGCTGTCCGGTTCGGGTGCAGACGGACATTGCCACGGCGGCGGCTTACGTCTTTCGCCAAGGGGGCACCAAGAGAGCCCGGGCGGCTCGGGAAGTGGCCGACATTCTGTCTTGGGCCGAGACACATGTCCCGGCGATATCAGCGGTTCCCATTCCGGGGGTGGAGTACTGGCGGGTGGATTATCAGATGCCGCCAGTCCCTGGACCAGGGGGAATGGCCCCTCCGTCCGGATGTTCTCCAGATGTTGTGCGCGAAGTGGGGTCTTCCGGAGGTGGACCTGTTCGCGTCTCGTCTGAACAGCAAGGTGAACAGGTTCGTGGCAAGGCCACGCGATCCTCGGGCAGACGCGTCAGTCGCGTTGGTAGCTCCGTGGCATCAGTACCGACTGATGTATGCGTTTTCACCGTTTTCAATTGCTGCCCAGGTTCCTTCGCAGGTTGGACTCGGAACCGAAATGCAGTGATTCTTGTGACACCGGACTGGCCTTGCTGGTCCTGGTACGCAGACCTCGTGCATTTGGCGGTCGACGCCCCGTGGCGTCTGCCTCTTCGGGAAGATCTCCGGTCTCAAGGGCTGATATTTCATCCTGCCTTACAGTCGCTGGCTTTGCCGGCCTGGCTTTTGAAACCGAGGTCCTGAGGGATAGGGGTCTCTCCCCTGAGGTCATTCACACTTTGATCGACGCAAGGAATTTTTCCTCGGGGAAGGTCTTTTACCGTACTTGGTAGGCCTATTTTGCCTGGTGTGAGTCCAGGGGGTCTTCACCTCACCCGTAGTCGGTGTCTGGGGTGTTGTCCTTCCTTCGAGAGGGTGTTGACAGCGTTTGGCGCTGGCTACGTTCAAGGGTCAGGTGTCTGCGATGGCCGTTCTTTTTTCAACGTCCTATGGCATCTAACTCCTTGGTTGGCACTTTTGTTCAGGGGCATCTGGTCCCTCCTAGGAGGGTGCCTCTGCCTCTTTGGGACTGGAATCTTGTTCTGTCCGTGTTACAACATGGTTCTTTTTTGAACGGATCAGGTAGATCTCGTTGTCTATGTTGTCCTAGAAGGTCACTGTTATATTCTCCGTGTTGTGAGAGACACAGGACTCTGGTCTGGAACAACGGTTGTTTATTCAGGACTCACTGTACAGCATTACAGGACAGCTCTGCATATCAATACATCTCTACATGTGTCTAAAGATGGCCACTCTGCCCCTTGACCCTTGTCATCACTCCTGGGTGGAGCCAGCCTTAAAGTGACAGTACATGTGAAACCCTTCAGGTATAACACCTTCCATCCATACCTAAAAAAAAAAAACAAAAAACAAAAAAAAAAAAACAACAAAACGAGAACAGGCATAAAACAGTAACTCATAATTGTCCAATACAGTCCTCCAACTCAGGAGATTTACATGGTTTCTTCCATGTCCGGATGTGAGAACAACTTCCAGGGAAGCTCCGGGGAGAAAATGGCAGCGGATCACTTTCGGCAGACCCGTCGAAAGTCTCGTAACCGGTCTTGCATTTGAAACCGGTCAGGAGGGCGACAGTGTCGTTGAGGACGGGCACCCAGCGACTTGGGGCTGGAGGAAGCAGGGCTGGCCGGAATGGACACCGGCGGGGCCAAGAGGGGATTCCCTAGCTCAGAGGGTGAGCAGACCTCTGGACCAGGGCTGGAGGGCTCTGTTGGAGCTGAGTTCAAAAGTTCAGAGTCTCCCCAAGCATCAGTCTCAATGCCTCCTGATCCGGTAGGAGCAGATCCTTGAGACACTGGAGGTGCAGCCGATGTCAGGGATTCGGGCAGCTGAGAACGAGGACGCAATTGGTCCGCATGCCTTCTGCAAATGGAACCATCTTCCAGGCAGACCCTATACATTTTGGGTCCCAAAGTCTCTGCGACGATAGCAGGAAGCCAACGAGTGTTGGAAGCGCCATAAGATCGGGCCCATACCTTTTGCTGGGCTGTAAACCGGGGAATCTCGTCGTGTTCGACCCTCTTGTCTTGGGACTGCCGTACATGTTCCTGGACCGTTTGAGGGCGGAGCATATCCAAAACAGTCCATGGCTGCCGACCCAAAAGAAGTTCAGCTGGAGTTTTCCCAGTGGTTGCATGTGGTGTGGTTCTGTAAGCAGAAAGGAAGGAGTCCAGCTGCTGGGGTGACAGGGACTGTTGTTTACTTGTAGCCACAGTAGCTTTGAAATAGCGTTTGAAGGTCTGTACAAACCTTTCTGCTTGACCATTTGTAGCCGGGTGGTAAGGTGCGGTCAACTTGTGTTTGATGTTGTGGGCAGTCAGGAAACCCTGAAACTCCTGGCTTGTGAATTGTGCACCGTTGTCTGTGACAATTTCTCTGGGGTATCCAAACGTAGCAGCGAGATGTAACAGTATGGAAATCGTCGCCTTAGTCGTTGGCTGAGTAACAGGAACGACCTCAGGCCACTTTGAATGGGCATCAATAATGATCAAAAAGGTGTGTCCTCTGATCGGGCCTGCAAAGTCCAAGTGTAGGCGAAACCAGGGAACCGTGGGCCAAGTCCAGGGCTGGACGCACCCTCGAGGAGGGTCTCTCGCAGTTTGTGCACATCCAGCACACGCATTCACATATGTCGTGATATCGGAGTCGAGGTTCGGCCACCACACATAGCCTCGGGCCTTTTGTTTCATACGTGTGCCCCCGGGATGACCAGTATGTAGCAATTCCAGAATGTGTCTCCGGAGGGTCTGTGGAACGATCACTCGGTCTCCCCATAAAACACAGTTGCCAGACACAGTTAATTCCAGACGCCTACGGAAGTAAGGCTCATAATCCTGTGTGACAGTTGCAGGCCAACCGTACCGTACCCAGGAGAGTATTGTCTTAAGGAAGGTATCCTTGGCTGTATGGGCTGCTACTTCCTCGGAAGACAGAAAGGACAGGCTGGTGTAACGACAACTCTTGACAGGTGGAGAAGAGTCTGTTAATGTCCTTGTCAGACGGGACATGGCGTCTGCATTAGCGTTGGCATCATGGCTGCGATACTGGATTTTGTAGCTATATGCTCCCAAGAATAGGGCATAGCGTTGAAGACGGGCTGCAGTCGTCTGGGAGATGCCTTTGTCAGGGCTAAAGATCTGAAGGAGTGGTTTATGATCAGTCAGTATGGTGAATTCCCTACCATACAGGTAAAGATGAAACTTCTTAATTGCCCATATGAGCGCCAGAGCCTCTTTGTCAATGTGAGAGTAATTGCTTTCTGCTTTTGTCAAGGACCTGGAGGCGAATGCCACAGGTTTCTCTGACCCATCTGGTAAAACGTGAGATAGTACAGCCCCTAGACCATAGGGTGAGGCATCACAAGCCAAGGTGAGAGGCCTTTGGAGGTCATAGTGCACGAGCATGCGTGACGCCAACAGCTTTCGCTTAGAAACTTCAAAAGCACGTTGGCATGCAGCCGACCAGTTCCATCTGGAGTGTTTCTCCAAAAGCTTGTTTAATGGAAACAAAGTGTGTGCTAGATCCGGCAGGAATTTGTGGTAATAGTTCAGCAAGCCCAGGTATGATCGCAGCTGCTGGACGTTGGTCGGGGCTGGAGCTTTTACTAAAGCATCAACTTTGGCTTCCGTGGTGTGTATACCCTCTGCATCCACAAGGTGCCCACAAAACTCCAATTTAGGTACCATGAATTGGCATTTCGCCAAGTTCACTTTTAGACCCTGTTCTTGCAGTCTCGCCAACACAAGCTCCACGTTATGCTTGTGTTCCTGGTCCATCAGGCCCGTGATGAGCATGTCATCTAACAGGCACTGTGTGAAAGGAATGTCCGCCAAAATCTCATCCATTTTGCGTTGCCAAATGGCTGGGGCGGAGGCTACCCCAAACACCATCCGATTGTATTCATACAGTCCCTTGTGAGTGTTGATTGTTAGAAACTTGCGGGACGAAGGGTGGACCTCAAACTGTAAATAAGCTTGCCTGAGATCAAGCTTGGTGAACTTTTGACCTCCTGCAAGAGAGGCAAAAATGTCATCTACTCTGGGTAGGGGATACTGGTCTATCTCCAGTTGAGAATTTAGTGCCATGCGGAAATCGCCACAAATGCGTAAGTCCCCATTCGCTTTCTTTACTGGTACAACTGGTGATGCCCACTCGCTGTGCTCTACCTTTGAGATGACACCTTGTTCCTCCAGCCGGCTTAGTTCAGCTTCCACACCTGCTCGGAGTGCGAAAGGTACCGTCCGAGCTTTGAAGAACCTAGGCTGGGCATTGGGTTTCAGCCTGAGTCTCACACAGTCATGCTTTATTTTTCCCAAATGGTTATCAAAGACTTGCGGGAATCGCTGTTTCAGGGACTTCACCCATCCCTCTTCATCCCCTGATGGGATGGTCACGCTGTTGCAGGGGTTAATGGCGATGTCTGGCATGCCAAAGTGAGCAATCCAGTCTCTCCCAAAAAGAGGGGGTCCCCCATGTTCTAGGATATACAATGGCATTCTCTTTGTCTGACCCTTGTAGGATACCTGTACTTTCACGTACCCCAGTGGGTGGAGTATCTGCTTTGAATATGTCTGCAGTTTGATTGGTGTTGGACGGACAGTTGTTCGGATCAGAAGTTTTCTCCATTGTTTCTGGGTGATAACTGAAACTGCTGCTCCTGTGTCTACATCCATCTTGAGTTTCTTTCCTTCCACGGTTACCTCTACAGTCATTGCTGAGGGTGCTGAATGCATATGATGTATGTCCAATCTGTGGAGCACTTCCTCATCCTCTGATTCAGATGACGATGTATATCTTCCCACCATATATGCCTTTGTCCTGGGGTTCAGAGGTTGTTTATTTCGCACCTTCTTACTACGGCAGACTCGTTTCAGATGGCCTGCCTTTCCACAATTATGACAGAGCTGATCCTTAAACCGGCAGACTTTGTGATCATGGTCTGTATTCCCACAACGGTAGCAAGCTGACGTCTTGGTTGGTGAGGGTCTATATTTACAGTTAGCTGCAGTTTGCTTGACTGCTGTTCTGAAAACTTCCTCTTTAACCTCTTCCCTTCTGCTCTGGGGGTTCAAAGCTTCTGTATCTTTCACAGCCATTTCCATCACTGAAGCTATCTCAATTGCCTTTGTAAGGGTAAGGTCTTTCTCTGTTAACAGTCTCTTTTGGCTAGACTCACTATTCAGTCCCATGACAAACTTATCCCTCAGTGCAGTTGGTAAATACTCCCCAAAAGAACAGGTTGAGGCTAGTCTGCGAAGGGCGAGCACATAAGCCTTAATATCTTCACCCGGCTGCTGCTGCCGCTGATAGAACCTGAATCTTTCTGCAATCTCTAGTGGTTTAGGCTGGAAGTGATTCCCTAACAGTGTCAGGAGCTCTGCCAAAGTCTTAGTTGCTGGTTTTTCAGGGAAAAGGAGATCCCTAAGAGTGTCATATGTCCTAGCACCAACCAGTGTCAGAAAAACTGCTACTTGCCTGTCGCCTGGGATGGCATTTGCACAGAAATATTGTTCTAATCTTTCAATCCAAGAAATCCACGTTGTCTGTTCTCCATCAAATTCACTTAATGTCCCAATCAATGACATTTTCCTGCTGGGCTCTGTGGGTTTTGTATTCCTGACAATCTAGAGTTTTTTTTCTTCCTTTCCTTTCTCACACGGATAGTAACCTTGTAAATCCCATCCTCGTCGCCACTGTTATATTCTCCGTGTTGTGAGAGACACAGGACTCTGGTCTGGAACAACGGTTGTTTATTCAGGACTCACTGTACAGCATTACAGGACAGCTCTGCATATCAATACATCTCTACATGTGTCTAAAGATGGCCACTCTGCCCCTTGACCCTTGTCATCACTCCTGGGTGGAGCCAGCCTTAAAGTGACAGTACATGTGAAACCCTTCAGGTATAACAGTCACCTTTTTTGGTGGCGATCACGTCGGCTCGCAGAGTGTCGGAGCTGGCAGCTTGTCCTGCCATTGTCCGTATCTGGTCACTCGCTTGGTTAAGGTGGTCTTGCGACCTAACCCTTCTTTTTTTCCGAAGAGGGTTTCGGAATTTCACCTCAGTGAGGTCATTGTCTTGCCTTCGCCTTGCGCAAAGTCTAAACATCCGGAGGAGGTGGAGTTGCACTCCTTGGATGCTGTTCATGGCGATTGGGGTTTACCTAAAATTGTCTGAATCTTTTCGCAGGTCGGATTCTTTGTTTGTCCTTCCGGGGGTCCTCGGAAGGGCGTAGCGGCGTCGGCTTCTGCCGTCGCCAATTGGTTCAGACAGGCCATTGAACAGGCCTATGCTTTGCGGGGAAAAGTTTCCCCTATGCCTGTGGAGGCGCACTTTACCAGATCTCTGAGTACGTCTTGGGCCTGTGGTCATGGGGCTTCTGTGGCCCAGGTGTGTAGGGCGGCGACCTGGTCGACCGTGCACACCTTCACTCTGTTCCACATAGTGGATGTTCAAGCATCGGCAGATGCTTCCTTTGGCCGCAAGGTTCTTAGTGCGGCGGTCCCTTAGGGTTCCTGGTTTTGGTCCTTTGGGCTGTTTGGGATTTCTTTTTATCCCTGGGTTATTTGTTTTTTTCCTGGGTTATTGCTCCCGTTGAGCAAATTTTTTCTCGTGTTGCCCAGCTGGTTTCCTTCCTTTGGTAAGGTTACTTTCTTTGATGTGGAGACTGCGTTGCCTTTAGGCGCGGCTGCGTTTCCCACCCCTCATGTTTGCACTGCTTTGGGACGTCCCCATTGTGACGAATATGAAGATGGCGGCGACTGTCGGAGGACGTAAGAGAAAACAGAATTTTTGTAAAATCTTACCTGTAAAATTCCTTTCTCTGAGTCCTCCGACAGTCGCCGCCCCCGCCCCTCTTTTGGGGTTTAGGTACTCTACTGCTATTCCACTGAAACTGAAGCAGGAAACAGGAAGCAGGAGGGTATAGACTGAGGGGACCACCCCCTGGGGTGGGGATATGTTAAAAGCTTTAATATTGACATATTCTGTTGCCTAGCTACTCCTACGGAGCAAAGTCTAATACCCCATTGTGATGAATATGAAGATGGCGGCGACTGTCGGAGGACTCAGAGAAAGGAATTTTACAGGTAAGATTTTACAAAAATTCCGTTTTATCCCTTTGAGAATCATTGCCTAACTCTATCCAGTGGAAAAAGAGTTCACTAAAAGTGGTCTGTATCGGCAGTAAACGTGGCCGTCTAAAGGCACAACGATAAGAAAATCGGAAGTAAAATTTAATGCGACTAATGATCTGTCGATTTTCGAATTGTTAGTATATTGCTTTCGACAGCTGATTATGAATTTTCGTATGTCAAAAACTGAATGCGCACATAATAACATTTTTATCATACGTGAGCACAAAGTCCGATTTTTGTTTAATTAGTACAGTTTTCATCCGCAAAAACTCGTAAGAGCAAGACTATGCATGCTCGGAGACCAAAGAATACATATAAAACAATTCAACGCATTACATCACTTCTGAAGTTGAATTCTGTCGTATGAGAATTGTCATATGAAAGTAACCTATTCACTTTCGGTATGAGATTAGCATGCAAAAAATAAACGGACGAAAATTTGTCCGATAATCGAATCTGATAGTGTGTACGAGGCTTAAGTCATAAACATTTTACCCTGTCTATATCAGACATTCCTTCATTTTAAGATTCCGCTGACCAAAAATTTGATGCTGCTGGCAGCACTCATACATCTATTTCCCAAAGACAACCTCTGGATATGACACTGAGCACGTGCCCTCAACTTCTTTGGTCGATCGTGGCGAGGCCTGTTGTGAGTGGAACCTGTCCTGTTAAACCACTTTATGGTCTTGGCCACCGTGCTGCAGCTCAGTTTCAGGGTCTTGGCAATCTTCTTAAAGCTTAGGCCAGTGATGGAGAGTGGGAAAGGGGACATTTCCACTGTCTCCCTGCCGGAGGGGTTATCCCACCCAGATTGGATCAGCATCCATATGAGCTGTGGCTCCTCTACCAGAAGGATACATCCATACAGTGGTCAGTTCCAGTAGGAACAATCTTACTACCACTATTACCTCACAGCCTCTATTCAAGTGAATATTGTGTACCCTTCGTCCACCATTATAGCACCATTATTATATATATATGTCGGACCACTTATGGGTTCTTTTGGCTCAGGAGATATGCTCACTCATTTATGTGATGGTTTTTATGTACTGATAATTTTTAATATGTTATCATAATACATTTTGTATGTATTTACACATTTAAGGATTGTACATTTCTTTATGAGAGATAGATGCCTTAAAAGTCCTATTATTCTTGGGGGTTATCCCTTCCCCATTTTTTGTTGTTTCTTCATATACATATTGGATGTGGCACCACTATATCCAGGATCACGTCTCAACTTTTTCATATATCACCAACTAAGTTGTCCTATCAATTGGCATGAGAACATAAAGCGCGGAGAGGAAATCGATGCGGAGGACTGGTTTGAGCCTCTTGTATCTTTAAAGGTGTCATGAATACAGCCTTGTTAGAAGCTGGCTATAAAGTGTGTTCTAGGTGGTACTTAGTCCAGGAACAGCACTTAAAAATGTTCCCTTGGTTCTCTTTTCTGTGCTTTCGATGATGTTGCCAGGTGGGAACAGTACAACATGTGTGGTGGGCATGAGTCTATAACTTGATATACTCGGTAACCATTGTAAACATCCCTAAGAATGCTCAGGTTGCCCTTTTGAATGAGCCAGTTGAAAACATCCCTAAACATACTCAACTGTTGAGTTTCCTAGTGGCTAAGAGAGCGATTGTGACAGGCTGGAAGAGCTCTATGATTGATGATTGCTGAAATGTAAACTTACTTGGCTCATTTTCAAAGAAAAAAAAAGTGTGCTTTAAGATAAATAATCATTTTAAGATAAATGATCGTTTAGACACAATCTTTTCTCTAATTTTTGCATAAATAATCGTTATTTGACAAGGTTGGAATCCTTCACTCTCATATCTGCAACTGCCATTGGTGGTGATTGTGTGGCTGGATTAGGGCAGGCTCCTGGATGGGTGAGTTCCCCTCACTCTTTCTCTCCCTCTGTTTTTCCTTATTCCACAGTCTCTAGTTCTGTCTTATTTTCAATTTCCCTACACTTTTTTCTTAAACATGATTGTTTTTCTTTTAATAGTTTAATACTGTGGAGCATGGTGCCCACGTTTTTATATTCTTGTAAAGCTAGGTACGTCAATTTCTCATGTTTGTCAGCATACAATAACCAACCCTGTCTCTCCAGCGTTGGATGGTTTAATTCTGCAGTCCATGATGTTACCGGGGGGGGGGGGGGGGGGAGAGGCCACGTTGGAGGACCCCCACACCTTTTTTTTTTTTTTAACCGTCACTTTTTTTTTCAGCTGTCTATGGGGAAATTTTTTGACAGCTGATAACTCATTGGTTGTTAAGGATGCCGACTTCCGGACCCCGCTCCTTAACAACCAGCTTACACTGCGCGCTGATTGAGCAAAGCTTTGCCCAAGCAAGGCGCAGAATGCACTGCGCAGCGCGCAGAGCTTTGCAGGTTGTTCGGAGGGGCTAACACCCTGCAAAATCGGGTGTTAGGCAAATTACCTAAATACGCTTGGGCCGAACTCAAAAACTGTTTGCCCAACCCTACAAGTCAGTATCACATGGCCTAAGTTCACAATCTAGCACTTAATATTCCAGACGTTTTCATGGTAGTCTCAAACTTTGAAGGTAAGGAGAGTTTTTTTAAACCGTGCCTCATCCTTACCTGCAGTTTTTCAGACAGTATATCCCCTCATGACAAGTTTCGCAGAAGAGGGGACAAGTGTGTCCCAAACCAAATGACATGCCTGTTTGTTCAAGCAATGTAATAATATTGAAGCTAAATCCTACAAAAGCCATAATCTAGATTTTACTCCCTGTCAGAAAAACCATGCTCAAAGGAATGCCCATGCCTGAAGAATGGTCCTCAGAACTGGGGCCAAAATTAGGACCATGCGTGAAACTACACGAGCACCTGCTCATGAGCGCAAGCACGCATGTTTGATGGACTTTTGGACCCAGGGGCCTGTTTAAAGTGGCAGTGCTGAGGGATTGATGGGATAAGTGGCAGTTTTAGGGAGGATCAATAGCACTGCTGGGGAAAATGGGGGGGGGGGTGGGATCAGTGGCAGATGTGGAGAGGATGGGATCAGTGGCAGTGCTTGTAGGGGATGGGATCAGTATCTCTCACTTGCTGTCACCTGTCAGTCAGTGTCCACTTGGTCCCCGCTGCCTGCATGTGAGAGAGGGGAGGAGAGAGGGGGGGTGAAAGATGGGGCGGGGGGTGAGAGAGAGGGATGAGGGTGAGAGATGGATAGTGGTGAGAAAAAGGATGGATGAGAGAAAGGGTTGGTAAGAGGAAATAAGAGAGAGGGGGTGAGAGAGAGGGATGGGAGAAAACTGGGTGAAAGAGAGAGAGCAGGGGGAGAGAGAGGGGGTGGAAGAGGAGGGGAGAGATATGAGAGAGAGAGGGGGTGAGAAAGGGGGTGTAAGGGGGGGGGTAAGAGAGTAGGAGGTGGGATAGAGAAGGGGGTGGAAGAGAGAAGAGGATGAGAGAGGGGGGGTGGGAGAGGGGATGAGAGGAAGGAGGGGGTAAGAGGGGGAGGGAGAGGGAGTGGTAGAAAGGGGGTGTGAGAGAGAGGGATTGGGGTAGGAGAGAGAGAAGGGGGGAGAAAGAGAGGGGGGGTGGAAGGAAGAGGGGGAGAAAGGGAGAGGAGTGGAGGTGAGAGGGGTTGAGAGAGAAGGGGTGGGAGAGAGAGGGGGGAGACAGAGAAAGGAGATGGCAGAGAGAGAGGGGGTGGGAGAGAGGAGGTGAGAGAGAGATGGGGGTGAGAGAGAGAGTGGGGTGGGAGAGAGGGGGAGAATGGGAGAGGCGGTGAGAGAGAGAGGTGGGTGGAAGAGAGGGGGTGAGAGATGGGGATGGGAGCGAGAGGGGGAGACAGAGAAAGGGGATGGGAGAGAAAGAGGCGGTGGAAGAGAGGACGTGAGGGAGGATGAGAGAGGGAGGGGATGGGAGAAAGGGAGATGGGTGAGAGGGAGAGGGGTGGGAGAGAGAGAAAGAGAGAGGGGTGGAAGAGAGGAGGTGAGAGAGAGATGGGGGTGGGAGTGAGAGGGTGAGACAGAGAAAGGGGGTGGGAGAGAGGGAGATGAGAGAAAGGGCGGGGAGAGAAAGAAAGAGGTGAGAAAAAAGGGGGATAGAGAGACAGGAGATGGGAGAGAGGAGGTGATAGAGAGACACCCTAGCCCTGCCCCCCTGTCTGCAGTCCCTCCTGTGCTCCTGTGTGTGGGTAGGTGTGTGATGTACCTACCTCTCGCCCACCCTTGGACATCCTGTCTTCCTGTTGATGTCACAACTGGGAGCGGACAGGAGAGGAGGTTGAAGAAGGAGTGCAGGCACTGAAAGGCCCCGGGGATGCTGTTGCTCAGGTCAGGGTGGCAGTGGAGATCTCCCTCCCGGGCTTGCAGTTCTAGCCAGCTTTGTGCTGCTGGCCTTTACTGCAGCCTCTGGGCTGCCCACTCTCTCTGTAAAGATGATATGCATGGTTCGGGCATATCCTGCCTTCAGCCCAAGAATGCCGCTGTTGACACCAGATTGGCGGATTTAGCTCCGCTGCCTTGCACCCCGCCGCCACTACTGGATCAGGACTCTACATGACAAGGAGGCTGGGCCCTGGGCAGCTGTCCCTTTTGCCCCACGTTAAAGACGGCCCTGCATCAGCTCCTTCTGCCTGTGACCTGATCCCATGTGCATCCGTATCCAGACCCAGCTTGTTACTCTGCTTCTTCCTGAACCTTTGTTGCTGGCATGTGACCTGACCTTGCCTCTTGCCAGCTGTTCTGGTACCTCACCTCCTATGCTCACTTGATACTGACATTGGCCTGAAACTGACTTCGCTACTGGTTCCTGATTCTGTATTCCTATTGTCCAATTGTTGCTGACGCCTGCCTGTTTGACCACAGATTCGAGATCCTGCATCTGCCAGCTGTGTGCTTGCTTGCTGCACTGTCTTCAGCTCTGCATCTGCTACTCGATCTCCTGACCTGGATCTTCTACAGGCACCCATGCCACTCTGTGTCCTGGTATACCCTGACATAATTCCCAGGGGAAACGGGACAAGAGGTGTAGGGAAGCCCTCTTGTAAATTCAGCCTTAACCGGGTGTGTGACCCGTGCCTATTTAGTGCAGACTCAAAATTCTAAGCTGGCTGAACATTTCCTGTTCGATAGGATCCAATTCCTGTTTGAAAGGAGCTCATTTATGCCCCGTACACACGTGCAGATTATCTGAAGACTTTTGTCTGTAGACTTACCAAAACCATATAATATAAGGTCAAACCTAAACACTTTCAATTTGTATGCAATCCGGCAGGCCCTTGCACTACATAGAAAAGGTAAATCTGAAGACAAAAGTCTTCAGATAATCTGCACGTGTGTACGGGGCATTAGTTATTGACTCCTCCTGAGGACTGTTGGTATATTTTCACTCGATCAGTGTTTGCAGCCAATTGGCTGTAGTGCTGATCAGTTTATACAGTGAGGCATTGGCGGGATTCCCCCATCCACCTTAAATGTGTGGATGGGGGAATCAGTTTGTTTTTTTGATCAACCATCTGGTCCATCTATGGCCAGCTTTCCACTACTGAATTTTTTTTCATTGGATGTGGTCAGCTTACCGCTATTCATTCAGCTTTGTGCCTGTTGGAAAAGATTTTGCTGGCATACAGCACTGCCTGTAATCATTTGTGGTTTAGGTCTAAACTACACAGGAGAATTTTAGTAAATAGAATAAAAAAGGTTATAGGTTACCAAATCAAATTGCTAAATTATGCCAATCGACTTCTTTTTTTGAAAGGTGTTTATTTAAATTTTTGCATAACAGTAACAAAAAGAAAACACAAGGGCAACATTGCCCATAAAACAAGTGTAAGGCAAGCATGTAAATTACACAAGGGTATCAGAAGACATCTTAACCTAACACCACAGAAGGGGGGGGGAAGGGGGGGGAATAGAGAGGGGCCAGACGGCCCAAATCAAGGGGGGGAAGGGGAAAAAATGGGATGCGTACCACAAAGAGCCAGGAGGGCCAAGCAACTGCGAGGCTACACTCCCAACCGGTTGTCACAGAGATGGGGGGGGGGGGAGGAGAAAGGAACACACAAACAAGACTAACCACACCATACACACCCACACAACCACAATCACACACCGTCCCCTACCTCCAGGTACCCACCCCCCAAGAAAAGGGGGGGGGGTATAGAACATACAACTCATGTAATAAAACAAATATAAACCGCATGACATCCGGGGCTACTCAGACTCAGTCGAGAGATAAGCTGGAGGGCAAAGGGGCATCTGCCCAATACGAGTCTTCCACATCAAGCCAGGGCTGCCAGACATTAGTGAACTTTTTAGGACACCCTCTACTCTTATAAATTAGCTTATAAAGCGGAACATCACTGCGCACCAAAGTATAGAACACCTGTATGGTAGGCGGATGCCAATCGACTTCTAGCTGCAACTAAACACAGTTCATCCCACACAAGCATTGTGAGAGTCCAAGGTCGATCCAGAGGTTTATTTTAGTACTTTTGAGATAAATACACAAATATGGTAATGGATATATGCATAGCAATATTGCAGTAAAAAAATTTTATAATTTATGTCATAAAACATTTTATTACCTACTGTATCATTATTTGAATTACTGAAAGAAAATAACTGATTAAGAGGCAGGTCACCGATTATTGCCCTGACATGCATTGCTTCAATAACCATTCCATTTCCTTCATTGCTTTAAGGTCTGCAATTGGCATATGAGGTTGTACTTTTATGCTTTAGAATCTATATTAGCAATATATTGCTTATAGGCAGGTGATTTATGTGTATAGGGAAAACATAACTATATTACAGTGCTCTCTATATACTATAACACTGTCTTTATGAAGCAAGTCAAGTTTCATTTGAAATGAATGGGAACCACAATGCTACAAACAATGGTGCCCTCTTCTGGAAATTATTTTCAGCATGATTTCTACATTAGGTCATTTAGTGTCTGTCAAATAAACTATGCTAATTACTGCATACAAATCTCTATAACAGTTGTGTATAGAAAACTTTAAATCTAAGCAGCATAAAACAGGTTTTATACACAAAATAAGAAAGCATACAAAATCCTTTATGAGCAGAGCTCTGCAAAACTCCAGCAATAAATAGCATTTAGCATTAAAAGGTTTATTTAACATGTTAAAAAAAAGGCTTATATAAAATAATTGTATCATTTTGTTTGCTTTGGGCCAGTCAATTAAGCCATTTTGGTAAAGAAATGAATGTAAAATAACATCTGTAAGGTTTTATTGCAGTAAACACAATAGATGGAAAGAGAAATTTTAATTGTGATCAACCAATTGACGGATCAATTCTAGCATAGATTATACAAGACTGACAACACCTCTTTATCTACTGACATTATTGATCAGAATCCCAACTATGTATATGGAGTTTGGACTTTTTGTTTTTAATTTGCCACCGACAAATTCTTTAAGGTAACATATAAATATATACTTGGCCTAGTATGTAAAGAAAGAAAAAGCAAAAAGAATTTGGAGCGACATAACAGGAAGTCACAGAGTGAAATATATATTGACAAATGGGTGCAGTACAGTTCATCGATTTAAACACAGTTACATTAGCAAGAAATGTCAGTAAATTGTGTCTATTTCACTATAATTCAGCTACATTTGAAAGCGGAGTTCCACCCTAAAAACTATCTTTGCACCTCCGCTAGCTTAGATGAACCTGAAAAAGAATTGGATAATTAAATTTTTTTTTCTGTTTCACTTACCTTGTTTTTAATGAAAATATACTTACCTTCCTTATTCTTCCTCTCTCTGTGGGGCCGCGGCCCGCGCCGTCGCTTCCTCCTTGCATTGACTCCTGGGAGATGAGCGTCATCGATCCCGGGAGTCAATGCGCCTGCACCGGAGTCACTCGTCACTTCCGGTGCAGGCGCGTCATTCCCTGCTGAACAGCTTCTGGGCATGCCCAGAAGCTGCTCAGGGATGACGGGCCTGTCCCGGAAGTGACGAGCAGGGCATTCTGGAATTTTGACGTCACCAAAGAGGACACGAAGAGGGACGCTCCGGCTTCAGCTGCCCACACCTGAGATGGCAGCGCTGGACAAGACATTTTCAAGGTAAGTATTTCTTCTTACAGGTAAGTGAAACAGGGTACAGTTTAGAGGCTATCGTTGCTTAAATGCACTAGCCCTGACTGTCCCGGGGGTATTTTTAGGTAAAAAAAAAATTTCTGCCCGGAATTCTGCTTTAAGCTGTAAAATTGCTTAGACCTTCTTAATACGGTTTTCAGCTTGAATAAAAGTTTTGTGTACAGCAAGGCATTTGCAAAGCTTCAGGCAGCTTTGTTGGAGCTTTTAAAGCACCCTTTGGCTCTATTTTAAGGATATTAAACACCGATCTTAATGGTGATCTCTTTTCTCAATTTTAATGCCTAATTCCATGTTTAATTTCACTTTAAATAGTTTATTTGGGCCAAGCTGGTCCAAACAAACTATTTCCTTTCTACTGTATAAGGCCCTGTTCACACCTGAGCGATTTTCTACTTGAATCTTGTAGCTCTAAGCCCTCGTTCACGTGAAATTGTATGTCAACTCATAGCTTCCTTTGCCTGCTACAGCACTGTTCCAATCAGTGTGACGCTGACTTTGCGGCACCGCATCGATTTCCAAAAGTAGTTCCTGCACTACTTTTGGTGACTTAGGGAGTGATTATAATAGACATCTGTGCACAAACCCACACAGATGTCTTTCAAATCCCCCCCGGAACTCTCACTGAAATGCAGGTTTGAAATCGTGCGAGTTCAGCTGCAGCTCAACAAGCCAAATCACATTCATTTTAATGGCCCATTTTCACATATGAGCGTTCTGTTGCCTGAAGAAAAATGCCTGTGGCTCAAAAGAGTACATAAGCGTGTTTTTGGCCCCATAGACTTCAATAGAAACACCTGACTTTTATGAGCGTTTTGTCGCTCGTTTTCTGCCCAAACAGCAGCTCTCCACCCCTAATTTCCTCTCCCTCTCCTCCTAATGCTTTCTATTGGCTAAACAAAATGCCTGAAGCTGTAAAACACTTGCAATTCACACTATTTAAAAAGATGTAAAAAGATGCAAAAACGCTTTTAAAAAAAATGCCCAAAAAATGCCAGTAAACCAAGCCTAAAGTGTATATAGTATCAGCAGAAGTGTGCTCTGGGAGAGGTACGGGGAATTCCTATCTGTTGCCAGAACAAAATCGAATGAAGATCAGGGATGCTCAGCCATTCAAAGCAAGCCTTGTGTTTTATCAAGGAATTCAAGGTTTTCACTGATTGGCTGAGGGGCAGATTGTGTCATCATCTGCCTGTACACTGTTGGAACACAGTGCTGTATGTAGCTGCATACAGTTTATACAGCGCTGACAGTGGGGTGCATCTGTTAGTAAAATAAATAGTTAATTTGGGCCAAACAAACTATTTAAAATGAAAGTAAACCTGAAGTTTGGCTTTTAAGTGGCTGCTAGCAGACTTTAATCAAATTTCAAGTAGTGATAAATCCTGCAAGCAGCTTTTTAAAAATGCCAGCACTCTCATGAAGATCTCTGTTTAAAATCCTCACAGGAACATTCTCAGGGTCCAAAGCGACTTTGGGCAAAATAGAAAACCTCCACACTGGCTCTAAAGACTCCGTGTACCATTCTCTGACTGACAGTTCGGTTTGCCGTGTAGCCACGCCCATCGTATTTTGCCACTCCTGACTACGTCAGGGGGGGTCACCTTTGGTTTTTCACATATTTTATTGTGTTTTTCACTATTGATATATAGGTGCTGTATATACAGCTTTCTTACAGAGGTTAGTCAGCATAGTTGTTAGGAGGGGGGGGGTGGGGAGGTGGGAAGCATTTTAAAGAAGATTCCACATCAACCTAAAAGCCAGGGAGTTGCTGTGTCAAATGTCAAATAGAGATATACAAAGTAATACTGTTACTTTTATATCTACTCTGCATTCATCTGCAGATCATAATGATGCCCTTCATTCTGCAGATGCTCTCAGTTTAAGAAGTATAGCCAAAGTTTTTTTAGCTACACTCCTCCTGTAGGTCACAGAAGTGCAGTTTTGCTCAGCTGCACCAATGGAAGACTGAGGCAGCTGGTGACTGACAGTCCTGGCTCTCTGCTCATAGCGGAGGGGAGAACTGAGCAATCAGCAGTGTTTGATCGCGCGGTTCTCAGTGCAGATCCGGTGGGGAACAGATGCAGCATCAAATCCACTTCGGTGAGTATAAGGTTTTTTGTTTCTTAACAAACCCCAAACTTTTATTTTAAAGCAACCTGACAAGGAAACAAAAAAAGTTGTTTTTTATTTAAACAAAAAATGTGTCTTTATGCCAACCGCCCACAGTGTATACACGTCATTACTTTGACGTTCAATACCGGGGAATTTCTGCTCTAATCCTGATATCAATTCTTTCTTTGGGCGATTCAGTGTCTGCTAAAAGAGATCTCAGTGGCAGATTCGCCACTAGATCACTGCGCCCCCCCCCCCCCCCCCGCCACTTTCCGGTTGTTTCTGGGTTTACCGGAGCCGTCAGAAAACCCGGAAGCGATACAATCTGATGGCTAGCAGGAAGTCGAGTGAGGGTAAGATGGCCCCCACTCGGCTCTATGCCCTTGGAGGACTGGAGCAACCTCTGATGCCACTTCTGGTTCTCGGGCATTCAGAAATTATTTTTTTGTTTAAGTCAAAGTGTCAACATTTTATTTTTATTTTGCTTTCAAAGCTAAATGAGAGATCTGGGGTCTTTTTGACCCTAGATTTCCGAAGAAAGAGAACCTGTCATGCTTATTTCTATAAAAGGAATAAAAGTGATAAAAAAATGAAGGGACAGTGTAAAAATAAATAAGAGAAAAAATGTAAAAAAAAAATATCCCTCCGTGCTCACATCCTGAAGCGAACGCATATGTAAGTTGCGCCTGCATGTGTAAATAGTGTTAAAACCCTGGTATTTTCTTACAGAGCGGGCGGTCCTCTTTCTCATAAAAATGGTTCCAGTGGCGGATTCGCTGCAGGGTCTCTTTTATGGTTCGCGGGAGAGGTACCTCCCCTCCCGTCACTTCCCGGTCCTTTTCCCCGCTTACTGGAGCCATCGGTAGCGGGGAAAGCGACCTGGTCCATTGCAGTCCTAATCAGGAAGTTGAGTGAGGGCAAGATGGCCTCCACTCAACTCTATGGCCTTTGAGGACTGGAGCGACGTCATACATCGCTTCCTCCCAACAGCCTTAAAGGGCCTATTTTTTTCATGCTAACTAAAAACTAATTTTTTTTTTTTGCTTTTAAGGGTAGATGTAAGATCTGAGATCTTTTTTACCCCAAAGCTCACATTAAAGAGGACCTGTTCTGCTCTGTTCTATTACGAGGGATGTTTACATTCCTTGTAATAGGAATAAAAGTGATAAAAAAAATAAAAATAAAAGGGATAGTGTAAAAATAGAAAAATAAAAGGTAAAATAAATATAAAAAAATAAATAAAAGTGCCCATCCCTCCGAGCTCACGGGCAGAAGGGAACGCACACGCAAGTCAAGCGCACACATGTAAATGGTGTTCAAACCACACATGTGAGGTGTTGCTGCGATCGTTAGAGCGGGAGCAACAATTCTAGCCCTAGACCTCCTCTGTAACTCTAAAAATGTAACCTGTTAAAATGTTTAAAGCGCTGCCTATGGAGATTTTTAAGTATGATAGTTTATTGCCATTCCACAAGTGTGCGCAAATTTAACCACTTGCCGACCGCTGCACGACTATGTACTGCGGCGGTCAGCCCCTCCTGGGCAAAGCCACGTATCGCTACATCGCTCGCCCACGAGCCTCTAGGGGACAAGCGTGCGCTGCCGGAGGCGCGCTCCCGCTTGTTCCCTGACATCCCCGCACGAGTGACCGGCGGCTCCGATGTCCGCCGGCCACTCGCGATCTCCCGCTGAAGAGGGAGAAAGGCAGGCGGCTAATGTAAACAAAGCCACCTGTCATTCTCCCTGGTGTAACTGCAGAGACTATATGATCCTGCTATGTAGGATCGTATGTCTCTGTGGTTACATCACAAGCCACGCCCCTTGACATTTAGAATCACGCCCCTAGGGACACACTTAACCCCTTGATCACTAATAAAGTTAACCCCTTCCCTGCCAGTGTCATTTTTACAGTAACAGTGCATATTTATAGCACTGATTACTTTAGTAATGTCACTGGTACTCCCAAAAGTGTAAAAAATGTCAGTCAGGGGTCCGATCTGTCCGCCACAATGTCGCAGTCCCGCAAAAAAAAATTGCAGACCGCCACCATTACTAGTTAAAAAAAAAAACAATTAAAAAAAAAACAATAAAAATGACTTTTCCGTAGTTAGTAAACGCAATAACTTTTGCGCAAACCAAACAAAATACGCTTATTGCGATTTTTTTTTTTTTTACCAAAAATATGTAGCAGAAAACAAATTGGACTAAAATGTTAAAACATTTTGATTTTTACATTTTTCTTTTTGACAATTTCATATAAAAAATTTGAAAAATATTGTTATTTTTTAAAAATTGTCGCTCTTTTTTGTTTATAGCACAAAAAGTAAAAATCGCACAGGTGATCAAATACCACCAAAAGAAAGTTCTGTTTGTGGGAAAAAAAGGACGTCAATTTAATTTAGGTACAGCGTCGCACGACCGCGCAATTGTCCGTTAAAGTCACGCAGTGCCGTTTAGCAAAATAGGCACTGGTCTTTGAGCAACCAAATCCTCCGGGCTTAAGTGGTTAAATCATATCATGTTAGGTCTCATTTACTCGGTGTAACATTTTTCGCACTACACAAAAAATTGCGCTAACTTCAGTTTTTTTTTTATTCATTAAAGTGTATTTTTTCCCAAACAATTGTGTTTGAAGGACCACTGCGCAAATACAATGTGACATAAAATATTGCAATTAAATTCTCTAGGGTCTCTCCTAAAAAAAATATATAATGTTTAGGGGTTCTTAGTAATTTCAAAGAAAAAAAAATACTAATTTAAACTTGTAAACAAAAAGTTCCAGATAAGGCCTGGTCAGCAAGTGGTTAAACCCCTTTATAACCCCTGGTGTGCCCTAATTAGGCCTAATTAAAGCATTTGTTTCCCTTAAACTATTATTTTCCTGCTGATTTGTTTTGTTTTATTTTTATTTTATTAACTATTAATATTCAAACTTTTTTTAATGTTAAAGTGGTTGTTAAGCAGCAGGAGGGGTGGGCGGGCTGTGACACGGAGCTGTCAGGTAGGCAGGAGAGGAGGACACAGGAAGAGCAGAGAGCAGGGCTGCAGATGACGGAGGCACGTACACTGACCACGGTGTCAGCGCTCAGCAGCCATGATTTACCGTGGTCAGTTTACAGAGGGCAGGGTATAGCCAGGCAGGATCAGCCAGGTTTTTCAGGTGATAGAAGAGGCCAAATTACACAGCACAAGTACTGTGCTGTATAACATGCTTTAAGGGAAGAGGATCATATTTTTTTTTTAGAGTAACAAACACTTCAACCTTTTTTCTGTCAAAGTTAAAAAAGTACAAAATTGGAAAAAAAAACTTTATTTCATTTGTATATATCTTTGCAATGCTTTGTGCCATAATCATAGTTTTAGTTTCATTTTAAACAAGGCATGATATATAATAAAATGTATACTTTTAATCTACAGTAACACCATTTTAAATACTAGTAAAAAATGCATTATTTTAACTTTATTGCTGTTTTGGTCTAAGGATTGCAAAAAAAAAAATCATAATATTAAAAATATTTTAACAAGACAAAATCAGAAAAAGAAGGCATTGTTTGTTAAAAAAAAAAAAAAAAAAAGGTATTGCTGACTAAACAGGTGGATAGCAGAAATGTTAAATTTCCTTTGGTCCGTAGGGTGTGTGAGAGGTGAAGTGGTTATTATTTGCCTGTCCCACAGACAAAGCAGTGCAATAGTGGCCAGAGGGTGAAACCACCATGTACAGTTGGGGCTGCAAGTGTGTTGGATGCTGGTGATTCTGGTTCTTTTCCAGTAATTTTGTTTCTTTTTTTTTTAATTTTATTAAAGTCGCTTCAAAGATGGAATGGGATATTGGTTATTGGGTTTAGATCCACTTTAGGTTTTTTTTCTATTTGGATATAGCTGAGTAGAAGTTGCATAATTGATATAATCTCATGGAAATAACAGTATACGGCATAAACACTGCTGAATAAAAGCTAGACATTTTAAAAACAGTTCAAATATTTATCAATACTATGTAACAAAATCTTTATTGTGTCACATAACATAAGCGCAAAAATAATCTTTATTAAACATAGCGGATCTATACAAAATAGTGTATACACTGTTGCAAATAAAATTTTGAATAGTCCTATATATCCTTGGTTTAGTGAAATGTTTTAAATCCTTCTCACAAGAAGACCAAAAGTAAAATACTGATATAGCCAATCTCTCTTTATTTCATTCACGCTAGATTCAAGATACATGACAACTCTTTTTTATTGGTGTAAATACTTTGGTGATTCCTGAAAAGGCTGCTTCTGACAGTTAAACTAACATATTAAGCATGTCTTCTGTGTGTCTGTTTTATTTAAATGCTATAAAGAATATGGCTAGTTATATCTTGTGTTCAGTGTACAAAAAAACAGAACGTTAAAAAAAAAAAAACCCAAATAAAACAGAAATTGCACAGCGACAGTATAAACAATAAAATCGGCATGGCCACAGACATACTTATCATACATTGTCAAAAATCCAATTAAACAAGGGGGGAAAATGCAAGCTATAAAATCAGTAGTATTTTCATATAAGAGTTAGAAAGTTATAATTCTTACAAATACTGCTGAAATACTAAGATGGTTCATACAAATTTGTGACATTGTGAAACATGATTTTATACTTGTATTTTCCTTAATTATTTCATTGACAAACTAAAAAAAAAAAAAAAGTGTTTTACACAATATACACATTTCATTACTTACAAAGAGAAATAAGCTTAGCAAATTTGATATTTTGAAACCCAGGGTATGGAAGGGTTAGTAGCACCATGAAAAAATGTTTTCCAAAACTGAAGCCTCATTATTTTAAACATACTCAGTGCGTTTCTTCGTGTAGCTGATTAAAAAAGTGCCATTTTGGTACTGGGAAAAAAACTTCATGTGATCCTTTGCGAAAACTCAGGTTTCTCTCTCAGCAGAGGTTAATCTTTTTCTCAGTCCGTTCATCAAAATGCACCAGACAATCCTCAATATGGCACTTTGGTGAGGTACATTTGAATTTATTTAAAACAGTATCTGGTTTTTACTTTATCTACACAGTAGCACCATTGTCACTGAGGACAATTCCGACCTAAGCTTTCTTCCACAGGTAGCCAGTTCTCCAAAACGTTACGTCCTCTTCATACATACTTGGCATCGACTGATGCGTGTTCTTAAATCGCCAGCTTTAAGTGTTTCAGACTGAGGTTTACTGGAAACGGAAGGGGGGAAAAAGTTTCAGTTAAACACGTTTTATATGTTAACACCTATTACCACTGTTGCATTTGAGCACTTATAAAAATATTCATCAACTGATCAGACTGCAAATTATCAATATTGTCTATCTACTTGTCCCAAACAACTCGAGGTGTATATTTTGCCAGTCATCCAATGCCCCTCTCTTTTATAGTCCTACATTATGGAGTTGCAATCAAAAGAAAAACAGTCATGGGTTCAAGCAGAAGTAGCAAGCTTTTTCAAAGAAATGTGTTTTTGCTCAAAAATTAGGTAATGTTGGCTAATAAAAAAAAAAAACATTATATGATCATCCGTGAAACCTGGAGGAACAGCTTTGTGCATTTCCAGCAGAGAGCAAGTCCATAGGAAGACCAAGAAAATAACTCTCAGATGTCCTAGGAAGAATTTCCCAGAATTTTACATTAAACTTGTCAAAAGTTTTGTTTCAGCACTCTGGCATTGCTCACTAAATACAAGAATGATAAATGTAATTTTTAAAGAGGACTTGAGTTCAAAAATTGAAGACTTGCTATTCTATAGGGAACATCTAGAAGTTTTAATTGTGCACAAGAAGTATCCTTTTCTTGAATTCCTTCTGAAAAACAGCGATGCGCTTTCCTAGGCATGCCTGTGCCTTCGGCTGGCCATACACGGATCTGAATCTCAGCCAGATCCATGGCTGGAATCACCGTTCAAATCTCGGCTGAGATTCAAACTATTAGTGGGCAGGCTAAATGTACAAGTTGATTGATCGATCAACTTGGGTATACCCAGCCTGTCGGATTCGCTTTGGATTATCACAAGCAGCTGCTATAGTCGCTAGTAATAATCGTTGTCTTCTCCCAGTGGGGGAGAAGACCGGCAGAAGACAATTGCTGATTCCCTGGTCAGTACTGTCTGTGTTGATGGGGGAATCGTGTGAATTTCTTTCCTGCAACCCATGGTTTCAGGAAAAAAAATAGCACCATGTATGGCCTGTCTAAGTCTCATAGCTGTACATCTGCAGTGTGATATCACCTAAGGCATTGCTGCCTTTGATTGCTAATCTCACAAGATGTTGATTTAATTATGTCAAAACTGTGCACCTTTCTGAAGAGAAAGCTGTTCCTTAAGACCTGCTGTGCAAGGATCTCTCTGAATCTACTTAATTTATTATGTGCTTTCTGAACATATCCTGCTGCTAGTGAATATTACTCCATCAGTTATCAGACCATGAGTTATTGGGGAGGCAACTATGATTTAAGGAAACAAAGCTCTGCCTCTACCAAGATGACCACCTCCACACAGACACACAGTGCAGAACGAGGCATTGTAATTTAGTAAGCCAATGAAGGAATGCAGTAATATATAGCCTAGCAGAAGACGCATTTCAGTCAAGCTTGATAAGCTCGCTCCCCATTAACAAGAACTATCACAGAAATAAGGGAAGCAGCATCATTTTTTAGAGCTTAGTCTGCAACAATATGTTAAGGGTATTGACATACCTAAACATTTCAGAAAGGTCCACAGTAGCCAGCCAGAAACTGTATGAGTTGGCATAGTAATTGCAAGTACCACGGCCGTGACATTCAATAAAAGGAGCAGAGCGGAATTCCTCTAAACATGATCCAGGAGATGCTAAAGCTTGTCCTGAGCCTTCTGCACCTGCACTTGTATGCTAGGACAGGGAATAAAAACAATAAATTCAGTTTTTCAAAAAATAACTGCAATAATTCAGTACAACTGTAGATAAATAACTAGGCAACTATAGACATGGTACCCTTAGACCACAGACACATAAATGCCTTTATTCCACCAAAAAAACAGCAATGATAAAAACATAACACGTATACAGAGTATATACCACAGTTTTCAGTTAGTTTAACTTTGCTTTTAATGTGATTTCAAATAGTGCTTTTATTTTGGTTTGTGTTTACACTGACTAATAACCTGTCACGTCCAGAAGTGTCAGGGACATTTCAGTAATAGATGGATGCGCATGCGCGCACATTAGCTGTTTATACACTGGCGCAAAATGGCGTATATAAGGTCAGTAGCTGCACTAGTGCAGTGCTGTCTGATCTGCAGCTTTACCTGAGTTCTGTTCCTGTATTGATTCCTGTATTGATCTGGTTTTTCTGACCACGCTTACTTATCTCCAGTCCTGACCCCATCTCGCCTAGACCTTGTTATACCTGCTTATCTACCTGATATCCTGTTGCCAACCTCTGCCTGTATACTGACTATTCTCTGCCTGCTCCTTTTGCCATATCTGATTATCTGTGACCGATCCGCTTTGTCTGACCCTGGCTCCAGTCTTTTGCCTATCCTGCACTGTCAAGTGCTTGGTGACGCTGTCTTGGATCTGCACCACTGTTCCTGCTGCTACCTGCTGCTCTGCAATCCAGTCCTGTCTGGTGACTCATAAGCCACACATCTCGGCTGCCAATGGAAGACCAGCGAAGGCACTCTTACCCCACTGAGCTTTCGCATACACTGTTGTAACTCCAGTGTTTCCTGCGCCAGGGCTGTACTAGAGGTCTCCCTCTGCACGTCAGGCTCTGCCACAAGGTATGTGACAAGAGGTCACTGGTACATAGATGCCCACACCAATTTTAGCAGTGTCAGTATGCAATGATTAATTGGACAACTGTATAACTCTGCCTACCTAAATAATGCATTTACATTTTGTACAACAAATAATCCTCTGAAATATTTTTTTATTATTGGTTGACAAATAGACAAACATGTAAAAAGTTATTATTTTATAAACACTGCACACACAGCTAGAAATAGAATGACAGTTAAGGTGGGAGATGTTTAGATTACTAATAAACGTCATGCAATTACCATGTAATAGCTTTCCGTTTTGACGTTAAATGTGGACCCCATGTCAGGGGTCCCACAACTGTGGCACAAGGCTTGAAACGCCTCGAGATAGAGAGTCCATCTCCCCAGATTCTGACATTGATAATTGAGCATGTCCACCTGTCAATTTTCTACACCTGGGAAGTGGACAGCAGACAAGGCCAGAACATAAAGTTCTGGCCAAGTGAGGATCAAGTCCACTTCCTTTTGAGCGGAGTCTCTGGTGTCTCTTTGATGGTTGATGTGGGCCACATTCATGGCATTTTCTGACTGGATTCTTGATGAGTGACCTTACAACTGATGAATCCAGCAATAAAGAGACAACCAAATCAGCCTGTGTTCCAGGATGTTGCTGGGAAATCAGGAATCCTCTGACAACCAAGGCCCTTGCACCAAGAGGGCAACTAGGACTCCTCCCCAGCTGGACAGGCTGGCATCCATCGTGAGAACCTTCCACTACTTTGGGGGAAAGGGTTTTCCTGACTACAACACCAGGTTGGAAATCCACCATGTCAAAAAGAGTCTAGCCTTTGCAGGTCAGACACAAGGGGCAGTCCAAGGACCAAGTCTGTTTGTCCCTTGCTGCCAGGATGTTGATTTGCACCAGTGTGGGGTGATATTGAGGAAAATGCACTCCCCAAAGTAGTATACCATTAGGCCCTAGACCGCCTTCATGAACGAATCAAGGGCTAAAATATTTGCTAGGCAGTGACAGTCAGGAAGATCTTATCAAAGGGGTATATTGGTGTTAAATCTAATCAGGCTTTATAGATATCTGTGTTTTATACAATAATATGGGATCTTAAAAAAATATTTTTAAAAATGTTTGTACAAATAAGGACAAATGTGAATTTTATACATAATTTGTTTCATGTTTCAAAGGCCTGATCTTTCTCTGTTTTTTGGAGTTACAGCAATCTGGAGTAGAACTGGATGTATAGCACTGCCTTGAAGGAGGCTAGTATCAGGTCCAAGAACCATGTAGAGACATAAAACAAGGAGCGACCCTGTGATTGAAGAGCCTGAACTTGAGAGCAGAGGGAAATTCATTTGCACCAGGCATCTTGGGCATGGACTCATTCTATATCAGGCCCAGGTACTTTAATTGGTGAGTTGGTTCCAGAAATTACTTCCAAGGGTTGAAGATCCAAACAAAGTCCTATACTATCTGCTGGATACTAGCTAACAGGGAAAGGGAGGACTGATCCTCTTAGCAGGAGACCGCCCAGGTAACCCACATGTATCCTCTAGGAACAAAGCAGAGCTAGGACTGGAGCAAGAACCTTGGTAAGCCCCCAAGGGGGCTGTGGCTAGGCCAAAAGGAAGGGTGAAAAATTTGTAATGCACTTCAGGACACACAGGTGTTGATTTACTAAAACAGGAGAGTGCAAAATCTGGTGCAGCTCTGCATAGAAACCAATCGGCTTTCAATTTTTTTTTTTCAAAGCCTAATTGAACAAGCTGAAGTTAGACGCTGACTGGCTACCATGCAGAGCTGCACTAGATTTCGCACCCTCCAGTTTTAGTAAATCAACCCCGCAGATTGCATTGATAAGGAGGAAAGATGGGAATGTGTCAGGATCCTGGGTGTCTCCTGAAGCGAGAACATTTCCCAGAAGGAGGAAGGCAATGGCTGATATGACCAAGTCCATAACTCCAGTTTGTAGCCCCTGGAAATGAAACTCCGGACCACCTATTTTTGTGTGAAGCTCTCCTTCATAGGATATTACTGAACAAAATGTTTTGGAGGAGCAATTAGCATCTCAGGATGAGGCCAGTCACCATACAGGAAAGGTTTAAGAGTAAGTTGACTGGAAAATTGACTGGAGATTAGCAGGGAGGCTGCTTTGATGTTAAACAGGAATGTACAGCTTTAATAAAGATAGCAATGGTATCCCTAAACTTGCATGAAATTTCAGTCAAGTTGAAGGAGGGGCTTTTTTACACTGGTGGCATTGCTTACTAACCTCTGAAAAGCAATCTGCGGTGGATCACTTTTCAAAGGGCACTATAGCAGTGGCTACAGGTGTTCAGGGGTCTCTACTGCTGCCTCCTGATGTATATTGCAGGACCGCACTGCAACTGCAAGCCAAACATTTGTCTCGCAGTTGCATCGAGGCCTCATTAATCTCAAAAGGCAGTGCCACCCACCAAGCTCTGCAGCTGAAGTTAAAATTGCATGTTTACCGCCCAGTTAGACTGTAATGTTATAATTCTGGTGGGCGGTCGGGGAATGGTAAAACCATAGCTCAATCGCCTAAACCCCCCCCCCCCTCCCCCCAGCCACCAGTGTGAAAAAGCCCAAAGAGAACGGAGATCATTCTCATCTACTCCCTTCTCCATCATAGTGTCTGCAGCCAAGGCAAAGTCCAAAATTGTTACAGTAGGGGAGACTGAAGGCACTAGCTTATAAACCCTGTTATCTAAGGCCACTAATAGGAGTGAAATTCTGCCCATGAAACATTATCGCAGATGATTTCTCTCTTGGTATGTAGGAGGAAGGATGAGTGACTGAAGGGCCAGTGTAGTACCCAGAAGAAGGCAGGGAATAAGTATCCAAACTACTAGGGCCTGTAGAAACAATCTGACCACCCTTCCCCCAAAGCCATGTGATGAGTCGGGGTTAGCAAAGCCATCTGAACCCTTAGCCTTGCGCTTGTAATCTTCCATGTGCAGTGTAAAAGTGTCTCCAGAGGGGAACTGATGACCTCTGCTGCCATGGAGACTGAAGGGTTAAGCATTCTGTGCCAGGCACTGTAGGCTGTTGTACCCAGGTAGGCCATTGTGCTGTGTTATGGAGAGAGCATTGGTCACTACTGCAATCACTAAGCACCAGTGCTCCAATTAATGCAACTTGGAGTTTCCACAGGGCTTGCTTCTTTTTCTCATTTACAGTGGGTGATGGAAGTGGGAGTAGCTAAAAGAAGGTATTTACAGTAGGGGGAGGGACATGAAAGTAAACCTCTTGCATTGCCCAGTGTGAGCAAAACACAGGTTCAATTTAAAGTGGTTGTAAACCTCAAACATTGAATATTAAAAAAGCATATCCCTCTATAATGTATACTTGTCTCAATTAGGAGCACTAAGTTTAATTTCTGTCTACTTCTTCATTCCTCTGCTATCAGCATGAATCGCTTCTGACAAGTTTTCCTGATGTCAAGAGTAAAAAGGTGACAAGTTTTCCTGATGTCAAGAGTAAAAAGGTATCAGGGAAGGGATCTCCAGTTGATTGACAGCTTCAGCCCTGTTTTTGTGAGCTGTGTGGAGGAGGGTGTGTCTCTTCCCTCCAATCAGCTCTGAGAGCTCTGCTCACTGAGCTCTGCAGAGTGTAATTTGAGCTCTCCACCCATTTTTTTTATGACGGCTCAGACAAGCTTTATAAATTCAGCCATTTGAACAGAAGAGAGGACTGCAGGTACAACTTATGTGGGAGGATTTGTTTAATTTCTGTGTATCACCTGAGGCCACCCACTTCACTGGGTTTATGTAAGGGTTTACATCCACTTTAAGTTTTGAAATTCAGCAACATAATTACATACCACAATGATCAGAATACATTATAGTAACATTTCAAACTAGATGAAACACAATTAAAAGGAAAAGGGTTTACAACATACCATCATGAATGAATAGCCAATCCAGAGAGAGGACCACCCTTGAGGACAAGGAGGAATCTGAATGGTTTGGCTGTGAATGGCAATCACCATGGCAGGAGCTTCACAAACAGTGCACCTGTAACAGAAAACCTTGGTAAGTGTGAAATTATACAGAAAATAATCAGCCTCATTCAGCTGCATTATACAGATTAATAAAGTAAATTGGACTGCTCACACTTCGTTAAATAAAAAATATATGAAAATATACATGTACTTGTTGCCTTTTTTCAGAATGTGCCTCAGCTGTAGGCACTGAATGGCACAAATGGGGCTGCACTGATAATCAGGGCACTCATGATCAGTGCCCTGATTATCTCTGTAAATGTCCCCTGTCACACTTGCCCTTTACCGCGTGAGGAAAGGAATGCCAATAACCGGCAAGTTTGTTTACATGTAATCAGCTGTGATTGGACACAGCTGATTACATGGTGATCAGCTGTGTCCGAAAAACACATTGATCACAGAATGCACCAAATGCAGGGCCCAGGGGGATCGTAGGGGGTGTGGTTCTGGGAGGATGTCCATGGACACCCTCCCAGAACAAGTTAGCCATGCTGTAGCCATCTTTCGGCTATAGCGTGGGCATGAAGTGGTTAAAGTCTTGAAGAGGAAACGGCAACAACTTCATTTCATTGCCAAATTACATTGACTTTGTGGAACTCCTGAACTCAGAAATGCATTTTGCATAACTAGAAAACATACTTGTTTTATGTTACAAGATCTTTTTTGTAGCTGTCCTTGGCTGGCAGTGCTTAGTCTCCAGATCATATGCATGGTTGGATCGTAGGCCAAACGATTCATATGCATCAGTGGTTTACCCATATGCTGACAAAGGTGACTAAGATAAAGCAATATGCTGGATTTGAGTCCAAAGCCAAGGGGTATTTTTCCAGTACACAATTCTGGTGCCAAAATGTATCACTGCCAAGATCCTTCCCAGACTGGATGTTTAACTTCTTGGCTACAATTGTGCACATAGATGACCATTCCTAATACATTTACTACAAATATCACAGCTACCAGTGCAGTTATTCTACTATAAGACTACATAATAATCCCTTGTCCTGCCAGCCTGATGCAGCTTAATTACTATATGTCCTTCAAAGTGGTTCTGATCACATAACAGACATTATTTTCTGTTTGATGTTCTTTACTATATATGCTTAACCACAGAGATATGTACAATTGTATATGTTCTCTTTAGCTAGCATGTCTTAAGACACAAACAAGAATCATAATTTTACAGGAAACAAAATTGTATATTAATTTAGGGGAACCTTTTTTCTTCCCAAAACTGATATTTTAGTGTTGTGTAGATCTTTAAATGATGTGCTGTCTTATAATACCCCATAGACTTGTGAGATATCTTATTGATGTTCCTGTCTCTACGATGCTACAGAAGCCACTGCAAAGGTGATACAAAGCAGGTGAAGCTTATGGAATATAGATGAATTGTAAGTGTATTTGAAACCAAAAACTTTTTCTTTGGTTTTGGATAGAGTGGGGAAGGAACAGATCTCTCGTTGGGTCTTTACTGTTATCTAGGGACGTTGCAGGGATTTAACCTCCTCTCACTTTCTGTTCTGTTGACAATGATTTCCCAGACAGGAAGTAAAAAATAAATCTAAACAAGGACACATACAGAGATACAAACCTAACAGGCGTCCTGGACTTCTCCTACTCTAATAAAGAAAAGCATGTTTTCTGTGTTTCTGTTGGAGAGTTAAGGCCCGTACACACGATAAGAAAATCTGTAGGGAAAATTCGTCCGACTACTGATCTGTCGATTTTCGGATTGTTAGTATGGTGCTTTCGACAGCCGACTCCGACTTTTCGGCTGACAAAATCCTGATGTGCAGGCTATATCATTTTTGTCGTCCGATTTTCGTCTCATTAGTACAGATTTTGACGGAAAAAAATCTTAAGAGTAAGACTAGGCATGCTCAGAGACGAAAAGAACACATACAAAACAATCCAGCACATGACATCACTTCTGAAGTAGAATTCTGTCGTACGGGAAAATTTGTATGAAAATAACCTCTTCACTTTCCACATCAGACTAGCATGCCACAAAAAACGGACGTCAGATCGTTCGATAATCTGATCGTGTGTACGGGGCTTTACTCTCGCTTCCTGTCTGTCATGGGAGGTGGAATCTCTGTGGGGAATGTAGTGTCTAATCCTTCCCTAATCTATACAAAATAAAGAAAGAAAAGTTTTGGCTGGATTTACACTTTAGTGGTAATCAAGGTGCTAATACAAGCCGACCGCCACACCACAATTAGTAGATGGAGAACATCACTGAAATAGGTCAGGGTCTTGTGGTTTTTAACCCTGTGATTTAATATTTATGGTTTCTATGGGTGTTGTAATAATTGGGAGCATCTAGTGACACCTTGGAGCATCTTGGTGGTTGCGGGACATTTGGTCTTGGATGAGCTGTTCAATTACAAAGTGCTATAGAGGAATCTTGCATTTCAGCAAAAGCTTCCCTTCTACGTTAGCCTGTCAGTGACCTGTATAAGTGCAAATCTTTGGGGAAACCACATCTATTCTCTCCCCTACATGACAAATAGATTATTGCTACCTTTCAAGATTGCGTTTTTACATGTCAGTTACCAGACATGCTAGACAAATAGTGTTGAGGTGTGAAACCTACATTGTGAACCCTAATGGAAGGTTTTTGGCCAAAACATGCAGTCTGATTATTGCTCATTCTGACTCTTAATGTAAAATCCATCAGAGAACCATGAACCATGACACTACTGGTTTGCTCAATGGTGGTGGTGATGCATAAACCCAACAGAGAGATCTGTTCATTGAGCCCTACATTATTCAAGCTACATAGGTTGGTACTTCTGATACTTGGACAAGCAAAATCACCAATGTTAACATGTCTGCAAACAGCTTAATAGGCAATTATAAAAAAGTAAAAACCTCACCGGCTGATATATGGCTGAATGTCTCTTCCCCTTAGGGGCTCCATGTTTGCTGGCATCAGCTCTGGCGTGGAGAGCCAATAGGAGTAATCATTTCTTGATGCAAAATTACACACATTATTGATATTGCAGAACATAAAAGGCATAGTGCTAAAACGTCGCAGGCAGCTTCCAGCAGTACCTAAGAAAAAAAAAAAAACAATGATAAGGACACTGTAATGTGTCTTAAATTGCAATGTGAGAATTATTCCAAACATTTCTAATAGTTACATAAAAAATAACATTATTTGCATCACCTTGGTTCTTAGTTATAGGTTTTTAGAAATTCCTATTGTTTTTCATTTTGCTTGAATTGGAAATTTGTTATGTATGTAAATTAAAGCCTAGTACACACTAGTATTTTTTTTTCGTTCAACCCAGCAGGGTTGGAAAAAAAAAATGGACAGCTCAGGAGGAGCCCGTGTACTAACTACCTGATGTTAGTACAGCAATCTCCCCTGCTGTTCTATTAATTTCTTACAGGGGAACTGCCCCCCTGCCAGAACACTCCCGTCAGTGGCTGAGAGCGCTAATCAGTAGCCGATCGGCATACCTTTTTCGGTCATGCCCCTTCAACGGTCGGCAGACTGCAGTACACACGGGCCAAATGTCGGCCAGTTTCTATTGAACCGGCCAATACCGTCTGACATTTGGCCCGTGTGTACTAGGCTTAAGTCCCAAGAGCTGATGTTTTCTTTATATTATTCAGTTAGCACTTGATTAAAGAACTAGTCCAGCACATTCTGGGCTCAGTTTGTGCATAAGTCAATGTAAATGGTTTTCTGTCTTCACAATGTGAAATTCTATAGCATTACATGTCCCCCCTTAGGCACTGAAATATCTGTGCTTTTTGATCATGTATTTACACATTTACAGTATAAATGTTTATTTTATACTTAAGGAGAGGTGTTTATTTCTGATGTCCTTAAATATGATAAAACTGTTCTCTGGAACAATAGAATTACAGTATATGCCCAGATTTGTGAAAACATGTGTTTAGATAACATACAGTGCGAATATAGATAATGTTTTCAAAATAGGGTCAATTAATTATTACATAAAGAAATGTATTTGATGGGAGATGCTTTATAGAAGCACTTACAGTATATTGATTAAATAAATTATGGAGGTCAGTATGTCATGCCCATTTATCATTAACAAAAAAGCCATGCAGGCACTGGAAGCCAGCACAAATCCATAGAGGGTAAATGCAGGATATCCTATCAGGCACTCCCTTTATAAGCTCACTTACCAATAGTGCTGAGATACAAGTTATATGAAAGAGCTGCTGACACTATGCAATATATACACTATATTGTCAAAACTATTGGGATGCCTGCCTTTACATGCACATGGACTTTAATGGCATCCCAGTCTTAGTCTGTAGCATCCAATACTGAGTTGGCCAACCCTTTGCAACTATAACAGCTTCAACTTGTTATACCTGAAGGGTTTCACATGTACTGTCACTTTAAGGCTGGCTCCACCCAGGAGTGATGACAAGGGTCAAGGGGCAGAGTGGCCATCTTTAGACACATGTAGAGATGTATTGATATGCAGAGCTGTCCTGTAATGCTGTACAGTGAGTGCTGAATAAACAACCTTTGTTCCAGACCAGAGTCCTGTGCCTCTCACAACACGGAGAATATAACAGTGGCGACGAGGATGGGATTTACAAGGTTACTATCCGTGTGAGAAAGGAAAGGAAGAAAAAAAACTCTGGATTGTCAGGAATACAAAACCCACAGAGCCCAGCAGGAAAATGTCATTGATCGGGACATTAAGTGAATTTGATGGCGAACAGACAACGTGGATTTCTTGGATCGAAAGATTAGAACAATATTTCTGTGCAAATGCCATCCCAGGCGACAGGCAAGTAGCAGTTTTTCTGACACTGGTTGGTGCTAGGACATATGACACTCTTAGGGATCTCCTTTTCCCTGAAAAACCAGCAACTAAGACTTTGGCAGAGCTCCTGACACTGTTAGGGAATCACTTCCAGCCTAAACCACTAGAGATTGCAGAAAGATTCAGGTTCTATCAGCGGCAGCAGCAGCCGGGTGAAGATATTAAGGCTTATGTGCTCGCCCTTCGCAGACTAGCCTCAACCTGTTCTTTTGGGGAGTACTTACCAACTGCACTGAGGGATAAGTTTGTCATGGGACTGAATAGTGAGTCTAGCCAAAAGAGACTGTTAACAGAGAAAGACCTTACCCATACAAAGGCAATTGAGATAGCTTCAGTGATGGAAATGGCTGTGAAAGATACAGAAGCTTTGAACCCCCAGAGCAGAAGGGGAGAGGTTAAAGAGGAAGTTTTCAGAACAGCAGTCAAGCAAACTGCAGCTAACTGTAAATATAGAACCTCACCAACCAGGACGTCAGCTTGCTACCGTTGTGGGAATACAGACCATGATCACAAAGTCTGCCGGTTTAAGGATCAGCTCTGTCATAATTGTGGAAAGGCAGGCCATCTGAAACGAGTCTGCCGTAGTAAGAAGGTGCGAAATAAACAACCTCTGAACCCCAGGACAATGGCATATATGGTGGGAAGATATACATCGTCATCTGAATCAGAGGATGAGGAAGTGCTCCACAGATTGGACATACATCATATGCATTCAGCACCCTCAGCAATGACTGTAGAGGTAACCGTGGAAGGAAAGAAACTCAAGATGGATGTAGACACAGGAGCAGCAGTTTCAGTTATCACCCAGAAACAATGGAGAAAACTTCTGATCCGAACAACTGTCCGTCCAACACCAATCAAACTGCAGACATATTCAAAGCAGATACTCCACCCACTGGGGTACGTGAAAGTACAGGTATCCTACAAGGGTCAGACAAAGAGAATGCTATTATATATCCTAGAACATGGGGGACCCCCTCTTTTTGGGAGAGACTGGATTGCTCACTTTGGCATGCCAGACATCGCCATTAACCCCTGCAACAGCGTGACCATCCCATCAGGGGATGAAGAGGGATGGGTGAAGTCCCTGAAACAGCGATTCCCGCAAGTCTTTGATAACCATTTGGGAAAAATAAAGCATGACTGTGTGAGACTCAGGCTGAAACCCAATGCCCAGCCTAGGTTCTTCAAAGCTCGGACGGTACCTTTCGCACTCCGAGCAGGTGTGGAAGCTGAACTAAGCCGGCTGGAGGAACAAGGTGTCATCTCAAAGGTAGAGCACAGCGAGTGGGCATCACCAGTTGTACCAGTAAAGAAAGCGAATGGGGACTTACGCATTTGTGGCGATTTCCGCATGGCACTAAATTCTCAACTGGAGATAGACCAGTATCCCCTACCCAGAGTAGATGACATTTTTGCCTCTCTTGCAGGAGGTCAAAAGTTCACCAAGCTTGATCTCAGGCAAGCTTATTTACAGTTTGAGGTCCACCCTTCGTCCCGCAAGTTTCTAACAATCAACACTCACAAGGGACTGTATGAATACAATCGGATGGTGTTTGGGGTAGCCTCCGCCCCAGCCATTTGGCAACGCAAAATGGATGAGATTTTGGCGGACATTCCTTTCACACAGTGCCTGCTAGATGACATGCTCATCACGGGCCTGACGGACCAGGAACACAAGCATAACGTGGAGCTTGTGTTGGCGAGACTGCAAGAACAGGGTCTAAAAGTGAACTTGGCGAAATGCCAATTCATGGTACCTAAATTGGAGTTTTGTGGCCACCTTGTGGATGCAGAGGGTATACACACCACGGAAGCCAAAGTTGATGCTTTAGTAAAAGCTCCAGCCCCGACCAAGGTCCAGCAGCTGCGATCATACCTGGGCTTGCTGAACTATTACCACAAATTCCTGCCGGATCTAGCACACACTTTGTTTCCATTAAACAAGCTTTTGGAGACATACTCCAGATGGAACTGGTCGGCTGCATGCCAACGTGCTTTTGAAGTTTCTAAGCAAAAGCTGTTGGCGTCACGCATGCTCGTGCACTATGACCTCCAAAGGCCTCTCACCTTGGCTTGTGATGCCTCACCCTATGGTCTAGGGGCTGTACTATCTCACGTTTTACCAGATGGGTCAGAGAAACCTGTGGCATTCGCCTCCAGGTCCTTGACAAAAGCAGAAAGCAATTACTCTCACATTGACAAAGAGGCTCTGGCGCTCATATGGGCAATTAAGAAGTTTCATCTTTACCTGTATGGTAGGGAATTCACCATACTGACTGATCATAAACCACTCCTTCAGATCTTTAGCCCTGACAAAGGCATCTCCCAGACGACTGCAGCCTGTCTTCAACGCTATGCCCTATTCTTGGGAGCATATAGCTACAAAATCCAGTATTGCAGCCATGATGCCAACGCTAATGCAGACGCCATGTCCCGTCTGACAAGGACATTAACAGACTCTTCTCCACCTGTCAAGAGTTGTCGTTACACCAGCCTGTCCTTTCTGTCTTCCGGGGAAGTAGCAGCCCATACAGCCAAGGATACCTTCCTTAAGACAATACTCTCCTGGGTACGGTACGGTTGGCCTGCAACTGTCACACAGGATTATGAGCCTTACTTCCGTAGGCGTCTGGAATTAACTGTGTCTGGCAACTGTGTTTTATGGGGAGACCGAGTGATCGTTCCACAGACCCTCCGGAGACACATTCTGGAATTGCTACATACTGGTCATCCCGGGGACACACGTATGAAACAAAAGGCCCGAGGCTATGTGTGGTGGCCGAACCTCGACTCCGATATCACGACATATGTGAATGCGTGTGCTGGATGTGCACAAACTGCGAGAGACCCTCCTCGAGGGTGCGTCCAGCCCTGGACTTGGCCCACGGTTCCCTGGTTTCGCCTACACTTGGACTTTGCAGGCCCGATCAGAGGACACACCTTTTTGATCATTATTGATGCCCATTCAAAGTGGCCTGAGGTCGTTCCTGTTACTCAGCCAACGACTAAGGCGACGATTTCCATACTGTTACATCTCGCTGCTACGTTTGGATACCCCAGAGAAATTGTCACAGACAACGGTGCACAATTCACAAGCCAGGAGTTTCAGGGTTTCCTGACTGCCCACAACATCAAACACAAGTTGACCGCACCTTACCACCCGGCTACAAATGGTCAAGCAGAAAGGTTTGTACAGACCTTCAAACGCTATTTCAAAGCTACTGTGGCTACAAGTAAACAACAGTCCCTGTCACCCCAGCAGCTGGACTCCTTCCTTTCTGCTTACAGAACCACACCACATGCAACCACTGGGAAAACTCCAGCTGAACTTCTTTTGGGTCGGCAGCCATGGACTGTTTTGGATATGCTCCGCCCTCAAACGGTCCAGGAACATGTACGGCAGTCCCAAGACAAGAGGGTCGAACACGACGAGATTCCCCGGTTTACAGCCCAGCAAAAGGTATGGGCCCGATCTTATGGCGCTTCCAACACTCGTTGGCTTCCTGCTATCGTCGCAGAGACTTTGGGACCCAAAATGTATAGGGTCTGCCTGGAAGATGGTTCCATTTGCAGAAGGCATGCGGACCAATTGCGTCCTCGTTCTCAGCTGCCCGAATCCCTGACATCGGCTGCACCTCCAGTGTCTCAAGGATCTGCTCCTACCGGATCAGGAGGCATTGAGACTGATGCTTGGGGAGACTCTGAACTTTTGAACTCAGCTCCAACAGAGCCCTCCAGCCCTGGTCCAGAGGTCTGCTCACCCTCTGAGCTAGGGAATCCCCTCTTGGCCCCGCCGGTGTCCATTCCGGCCAGCCCTGCTTCCTCCAGCCCCGAGTCGCTGGGTGCCCGTCCTCAACGAAACTGTCGCCCTCCTGACCGGTTTCAAATGCAAGACCGGTTACGAGACTTTCGACGGGCCCGCCAAAAGTGATCCGCTGCCATTTTCTCCCCGGAGCTTCCCTGGAAGTTGTTCTCACATCCGGACATGGAAGAAACCATGTAAATCTCCTGAGTTGGAGGACTGTTTTGGACAATTATGAGTTACTGTTTTATGCCTGTTCTCGTTTTGTTGTTTTTTTTTTTTTTGTTTTTTGTTTTTTTTTAGGTATGGATGGAAGGTGTTATACCTGAAGGGTTTCACATGTACTGTCACTTTAAGGCTGGCTCCACCCAGGAGTGATGACAAGGGTCAAGGGGCAGAGTGGCCATCTTTAGACACATGTAGAGATGTATTGATATGCAGAGCTGTCCTGTAATGCTGTACAGTGAGTCCTGAATAAACAACCGTTGTTCCAGACCAGAGTCCTGTGTCTCTCACAACACGGAGAATATAACACAACTCTTCTAGGACGGCTGTCCACAAGGTTTAGGAGTGTGCCTATGGGAATGTTTGACAAGAAGCGCATTTGTGAGGTAAGGCAGCAATGTTGGAAGGCCTGTCTCTCAGTCTTCGCTCTAGTTCACCCCAAAGGTGTTCTATCGGGTTGAGGTCAGGCCAGTCAAGTTCCTCCACCCATATATAGAACTTTTCCCTGTGCCTTCTCCCTTTAGTAACTTGGTGTAGGGAGAAATGGGTTGAGAAGGTTTCAGACTTGGGAGGAGAAGACTGGACGATATGTGGAGCTTCCCTTTCACTCACTTTGTATCAGCAAGGGACTGGTTAATTCACTTTGAATTCCTACATAGGATATATTATACTCCAGAAATGTTATCTAGAATTTACCCAGAGGCCTTAGCGGAGTGTTGGCGCTGCTCACATTCTCAGGCTAACTTTGGTCATGTCTTTTGTCATTGCCCAGTGGTTCAGGAGTTTTGGTCTGCCATTGTGCGCTGTATCGCGGAGATCACCTCTGTGCCTGTGCCTATGACAGTGGCAACCTGCCTACTTGGCCTAGTGGAGGGCCTGGTGCCTACTAGGGCTCAGTGCACTTTGCTTACCCTGCTACTATTTTATGCTTGCAAATCGCTGATCCTCTATTGGAAGAAAACCATTACACCCTCCTTGTCTTACTGGAAAGGGCTTGTGAATAAAGTGATTCCGTTCAATTAAGCTACATACTTGAGCAGGGGCTGCCCTAAGAAGTTTGTGTGGGTGCAGGTGTTTCGGATAATTTTTCAACTGCACCTTTCTTCTGTTAAGTTCCACTCTGCGTGGCGAGGCATTTTGTTACTTGTTCTTTTTTTGCAAAAATAATAAAAAGCAATTTGCAAAACAGAAAAAAAAAAGTTCCTCCACCCCAAACTCACTCATCCATTTCTTTATGGACATTGCTTGCGTGCACTGGTCCAAATCATTTGGTGGAGGGGGATTATGAGGCGGGTTGTTTTTCAGGGGTTTGGCTTAGCCCCTTAGTTTAAGTGAAGGGAACTCTTAAAGGATAAGTCCACCCTAACATTAAAATCCCTGCATCTATAGACCTCCACAATCTAGCACTAACCTATATAGCCCTGTAAAGAAGAAATCAGTATACTTACCTTTTTTGAAGCCGATCCGATCTGATCCCACGCTGAGCTGTCAGCCGCAGCTTCGCTGTGTAGGTGGGTGCAGGGGACACAGCCGACAACCGAAGCCCCTATGGGTGACGTCACTTCCCATTAATTTTATAGCTGTTGTCAGCCGTGTCCTCTGCAGAGCTTCCGACCCTGGAGACAGGGTCAGAGCGGCTTAAAAAAGATATGTATTTTAGTTTTAGAGTGGACTTATCCTTTAAGGCATCAGCATACCAAGACATTTTGGACAATTGAATGCTCCCAACTTTGTGGGAACAGTTTGGGGATGGCCCCTTTCTGTTCCAACATGACTGCGTACCAGTGCACAAAGCAAGGTCCATAAAGACATGCATGAGTGAGTTTGGGGTGAAGGAACTTGACCTCAACCCGATAGAACACCTTTGGGATGAGTTAGAGCAGAGACTGCAAGCCAGGCCTTCTCATCCAACATCAGTATCTGACCTCACAAATGCGCTTCTGGAAGACTGGTCAAAATTTCCCATAGACACACTCCTAAATCTTGTGGACAGCCTTCCCAGAAGAGTTGAAGCTGTTATAGCTGCAAAGGGTGGGTCAACTCAATGTGGAACCCTACGGACTAAGACTGCGATGCCATTAAAGTTCATGTGAGTGTAAAGGCAGGCGTCCTAATACTTTAGACAATATAGTGTATCTGTAGTGAAACATGTTTTTCATATACATTTGACTTTCTGTCCCGTTATCCCAATAAAACACAGTTCAGATGGCTTTTCGCCAGCCTCTACTTAACCAAAAATGTATAATTCATATCACTAAGCTTTAAAGTGTATATAGAAAATGTTTATAAAATCTTAAAGATATTTTCGTGAAAGTATATAACTTTCTTAAACCCCTTAATACATTATCTCCTCTATATCTGTTTTCACTCATTTACTCAGTATAGTTATACATGGCC
Source organism: Pelophylax lessonae (assembly GCF_965119305.1). NCBI lineage: Eukaryota > Metazoa > Chordata > Amphibia > Anura > Ranidae > Pelophylax > Pelophylax lessonae. The sequence continues at coordinate 154,735,932 of NC_138774.1, forward strand.
AGATTACAAACTCTTCTAAGCTAGCCAAATTCTTATATCCACACTGCAGTTCCAAATGCAGTGCTAAAGCCAAAATCAACAGGATAATGTTTAGCTGAATCTTTAATTAGACACCATAATGTATTTTCTGCAAACATATATTTTGAGTAATTAAAATGTTCACCTGATTTTCACTTATGTAACTTATTTGCTATAATGAAGTACAAATAAAAATTTGGAGATGCTCCCATTAGGTAGAGCCCTGAGAACTGAGCAATCAGTGGTGTTTGATCATTCAGTTCTCAGTGTTAGAGCCGGCAGGGGACAGATGTAGCATCGGGCCTACGCTGCATCCACCTAGGTAACTATGATTGTGAAAGAAAAAATCCCATATATCTCCTTAACCACTTGTCTATCAAGGTACATTAATAACTTTAAGAGCCAGTGAAGAGATTTTATGGGGCTCCCAAATGCCCTCTTTGTGACGACAATAATGTTAAAAAAATGTAAAAATTGTAAAAAAAAAAAAAAAGAATTACATAAAATACATAAAAAATGTTTTAAAGCAGCCCGTCACCTCCCCATACACGCCCCATATAAAAAGAGTGTAGGGTGAGCAGGTGTATGTAAATATCAATTGTGCCACCCATGCGAGGTATGATTGCAAACATCGGGAGTGAGAACAATAACTCTAGAGCCATAGTTCATGGTTAACTCTAAACTGATGAACTGTAAAGCTTTTTAAGCATTGCCTATGAAAAATTTTGGGTACCGTTTTTGTGATTCCATGGGTATGTGCAATTTTAAGACTTGACATCTTTACTATCTATTTACTCAACGCATCCCAATGATTTTTATTTTACCACAACTTGGCTATAATATTGTGTTTGTTTGCACTAAAATTAATTTTAGTGTATTTTTTATCAGAAAATATGCATTTAATAAAAATATGTGCAAATATCGAGCAACATATAAAATTTCAACTACCACCATTATGTACTCTGGGGTCTCTGCTTTCAGAAAATCTATACTTTTGGGGGGACGGGGGGGGGGGGGGACGGGGGTTTACGCTAACTTCTAGCAAAACGTGTGCAAAAAAAAAAAACGTTTTTAAAAAAGTGGACCTAATTATAGAGTGCTGAAATACTATTTGACTTGAGGTTAGCTTTAATATTAGGTGTACGCCAAAAACAAATGCTTCTTTTGTGTATGGGCCCAGCAGACCACTGTAGGGCTAAACTATTGATTAGTAATGTTGGGAAATTTGCTTGTCCGATCGTTCTTAGAAATCTATGGCCACCTTACGTCACAAATACTGTACAACAGGTAACACAGCCTGCAAATGTATGTGTGAATGTATTTCAAACGATTTAATCCATAGAAACAAGGTTTTTAAAATACTTACATAAACTGAATAAATTACTTACATTATGCTGAAACACATTGGTAAAAAAACAACATTAAACATGCTATATTTACATTTGGATAGCAGATGACTCTTTATATATTCTATTTTTTTTGTTTAAAATCATGCAGCTTCCTTACCAAGATCTTGACCATGGGCTCTTTCATTTCCTTGTACATAGAGAAGAGAAAACCCGTCATAAATACTGTTAGTTCCCTGAGGACAAGGTGGTGAATCTGTAGACTGGCTGTGGCGGGTAATAAGGAATCCATGAGCTACAGATCCTGAACCAGGAGGGCCCGGAAGACCTTGCATTCCATCTGGACCTGGAGGGCCTTGGTTTCCTCTTGATCCTGTTAATATTAAAACGTACAAAGGTAAAAAAAAAAGTTGTTTAAAGTAGAACGAAATCCAAAATGTTTTTTTTCTTGATATAGTAAGGGAGGGTTATAACCCCATCACTTTTTTTTTGCCATCTGTGTCCCATTGTGCCTGCGTGGATTTCCTCTGGGTACTCCAGTTTCCTCCCAGACTAAAAACACATGTTATTAGGCTAATTGTGATTGGCTATTGTCTAAATTGGCCCTAATATGAAAATGCAAAGTGTCGCGTAAATTTACAGCGCTAATAATTGGGGGGATTTCCAGAGCTGGTGCTAGACTATTTTGTGCCCTAGTCAAGACCAGCTACTTGAAACCCCCCCCCCCCCCCAAAAAAAAAAAAATAATTAAAAATAAACATTGTGCAGCTTTATATCACCGTATATCCGTGATGTTTCTCTGGACACTGGACTTTGTGTCATGCCCAGATGAGGTTTGTCGGTGTGCCCCTTAGGATCACAGAAACCTTGGTCTCTCCTGCCCAGACCAATTTTCAGCTTTTAGCGCTCTCCCACTTTTGCAGCACTGTACCCAAACAAAATGTTTATCATTTTTATTTTACACAAATAGAGATTTCTTTTGGTGGTATTTTTTCAACACCGTTTTTTTTATTTTTAGCTTTTTTGATTTAAGAGCAACATTTTGAAAAAAAAAAAAACAACAACTTTTTTTTTAGTTTCTATTTTAAAATTTTGCAAATTATAAAGTTATAAAGTCTACATCAGCCTTTTTCACCCTTGTGTGCCTTGAGGCTTCTTCAGGGGTGCCTTAGCAAAATGCCTAAGAATTGCTCAAAAATGACATATATGCAAGCCAGCTGGTAAATGAAGCCTGTCTTTTAGGTACATAAAGCCACGGGTTTTTCCTGGGCGCCATTACGACTTTCTAGACACTGGCATCCTAACAACCTGTTATGCTATCAGTTGATAAGGAGGATGTCAGTCACCTCCACAGTATCCTTTTTTGACCCTTCTCTGCCTCTCTCCCTCAGGACTAGGGTCATATTATCTTACTGATGGAGAGAAATTGAGGGAGAAGAGAAACATTGGAATACTAGTCAGTACCAGTGTACAAAACGGTATTTGCTTTGGAAGACACAAAAAATCACACCTAACGTTGGGTGTCCTACTTGTGTGGATGTTGCTGCATTATGTAAAACTATTAGAATAGGTTTTTTACAGTTTAAAGTGGGGTTCCTCTAGACTGTCAATAATTTTAAAGGGTGCCTTGATATTGTCTATAATTTTAAAGGGTGCATCGAGACTGTCCATAATTTCAAAGGGTGCCTCGAGACTGTCCATAATTTAAAGGGTGGCTTGACTGACAAAAGGTTGAAAAACACTCGTCTACATGCTATGGTGCCATTCATTGAAAGCTGATCACACTTGATCACACCTAATGTTTTTTGAGGCCCTGAAATGTCAGGTCAGTACAAATACTTTTTTTTTTTACACAAATCATACCAAGTTATTTTCTCACACACAGCATAGGCATACTTGCAATTTCACCCCAAAATACATTCTGCTACTTCTCCTGAGTATGGCGATACCACATGTGTGAGACTTTTACGCAGCCTGGCCACATAGAGAGGTCCAACATGCAGGGAGCACCGTCAGGCATTCTAGGGGCATAAATTACACATATAATTTCCTGATGACCTATCACACTTTTGAAGGCCCTTGAGCACCAGAAAAATTGAAACACCCCCAAAATGACCCTTTTTTGTAAAGCAACCCCCCCCCCCCCCCCCACATATATTCTATGAGGAGTAATGAGCCTTTTGAACATTTTACTAACACATAGCATGTACATAGCAAAAATGACACCCCAAAACACATGCTGCCACTCGTCCTAAGTATGGCAATACCACATGTGTGGGACTTTTACATAACCTGGCCACATACAGAGGACCAACATCCAAGTAGCACCTTCAGGCATTCTAGGAGCATAAATTACACATTTAACTTCCTGACTACCTATCACACTTTTGAAGGCCCTGGAGAACCAGGACAAATGAAACACCCACAAAGTGACCCCATTTTGGAAGACAAACACTCCAACGTACATTCTGTGAGTCAAGGATAGCCTATCAGCTTCTAAATCCATCTTGTTCAATTAAGCTTTGGCAATAAAACCTGGAAGCTAATTGGTTTCTATGCAGAGCTGTACCAGGTTTTTCACACTACAATTTTAGTAAATACCCCCTTAGTGTCTATTTGCTATATGATGCAATACACAACAATACGAGGAAAAACATACCTGGTTGCCCTGGTGGACCTCTGTCACCTTTGCGTCCTGCCTGCCCTTCAAATCCTGGAAGTCCATCTCTGCCAGGGTCACCTGATGGCCCTAAAGAACCTTAAAAACAAAAAATAAAATGGAAATAAGTGACAAAGTTCCATCCAAAGTAATAACTATACCTGTCGACCAGTTTAGTTACAAGAAAGTAATCATAAAATAAATGTGGGGCTGCCATTGATTAACTCTTCCTGTTAGCTGGCTATCTCTGGCTTCAGTACAGTCTGAATTACTTAATGAGAACAAGAATGCAGATCAGGAAAGTCATAACTCTTTGTATATAAGTACTTGCTCAAATTCAGTGACTTTCAAAGTATTTAAGCAACTGGATCTGCAGAACAGCCAGAAACAAATGTTTGCAGAAAGGTGAGCAATAGCAGTTTCTGTAGCAGTCCCTACTGCAGGCTTCTTTCAATTGTAAAAGTTTCCCCACCTACATCAGGATGAAACATGTTTGACTCAAAATACTGTAACTTGTATTGGCCACTATGAATAATAGGTAAATATATAGGGGATAATCCATACCTAATTTTATTTTTTTCACAGCACTATATGAGGAACTGTGCAAATGGCCTTTGTAATGTTTATGCAAAGACTTCACACTTTTAGCCACTTTCAGCAAATTGAATTGGAGTATAGGAAATGCAAAGTGTGTAATATATTTTCACAAATATTTATAAACTATGATTAACTCAGCAGGGATGTCAAAGTGGTCTTGCTACAGGGTTCCTTTTTAGAAATAATAAAACAACACTGATGTAAAATGAACATAAAAATACAATTTATGGGGAATATATTATTTGACATCCCACAAAGCATTACCTGGTGATCCAGGGGGGCCTGGTGGTCCAGGAGGTCCTGTGTTTCCTGGACGCCCTGGTTGTCCAGGTGGTCCCTGTATGGTCTTGATTTCACCTTTGGGACCAGGTGGTCCCGGGAGACCTGTTAATCGTAAAAATAAAACATATGTATCACTCAGTATTTGATAACTGTTTTGTCATCTACAAAAAAGACCATATGAATATAAGGAGATAATGGCCAAAGTATATAATACAGCATGAAAGTTCTCACCTGGAAGACCTGGGCTACCTAGATCACCTTTACCGCCAGCCAGACCAGGAGGACCACTGGGCCCTTTCATACCTGAAAAATACAACAGAGCAGAACATGACTACAGTTGCTTTTCATCTCTTTTATCCTAATGTTGTATTATTAGCCACAACAGGAGATGCAATGTACATGTGACAGTGCTGTCAACTACAGCCTCTTGTGAACTGGGAAGGCTGAGAGCAATATAACTCAGCACCTATCATTGTCTACTTCTAACAGACAACTCATATAAATAACACAAAAAAGAAGATCTAAAAGGGGATTAAAATATCACATTCCTCCAAATAATAAGGCTTATATAGAGTGCTGTTCAAATTAAGGTTAGTGTTTCTCATGTTTGGCCTAGGCCATTGTCTCCTAGGCCAAATATTTCTATCATGATATGCAAACACTAGGCATAATCTGGGATGTGACCGAGCCTGTGTGAACATCCAGAGACCCATTAATATTACCTGGGAATCCTGGGACACCCGGAACTCCCTGATCTCCTTTCATTCCATTTAAACCTGGTCTTCCAGGATCACCCTGTAAATAAGCACACAATTTTAGCATAAACAATTACATTCCTTTCCTTTGGATTAAATGATGAGCACTGACAAGGCAGTTGTGGTTGTCTTATTTATTTTAATGTCACAATCCACATTTTCACATTTGTAGCCAAGCACTCCTGTTCATCTCACTTCATATGCATACCAAATAAAATTGCCAGATAGTGACAAACTCTAGATTTGTGTTTTAAATATATCTAAAATGTATGTAGACTTTGTTTGCACTCAAAATTGAAGTGGATTTGGCAGGAAAAATCTAATTAATGATAAGGTAATGCTACAGCTTAGTAAAAGCTGAATCACAATATACAGAGTCTGCAATATTTCACAGCCGCCTGTTTAAATGCTTTTGGCGCCACTCAAAGTAGAGAAGAAAGCATATCCCTGTGTCCCAGAAAATAACGTACAGGCTTGTCCTAATACCAATCCAGGGGTTAGTAAATATAAAGAGGAAAGGATCGCCGCTACTCCTGATCAGCTCAGGTGAATGAACAACAAAGAGCCAAATTTCTCCACCACATCACACACTCTGATGATTTTGACCCGCCCATTGGAGTTTAGTCATACTGTAAATAGTTAGGTGGGTTTACAAAAACCAAAACACCTATTAAGCAATTTAGGGGTACATCATAAACCTCCATAAAAGATAAGTGTATTTAGAGTCAGGTCCATAAATATTGGGACATCAACACAATTTTTATCTCTTTGGCTCTATACACCCCCACAATGGATTTGAAATTAAACAAACAAAATGTGTAACTGCAGACTTTCAGCTTTAATTTGAGGGTATTTACGTCCAAATCAGGTGAAAGGTGTAGGAATTACAACAGTTTGTATATGTGTCTCCCACTTTTTAAGGGACCAAAAGTAATGGGACAATTGGCTGCTCAGCTGTTCCATGGCCAGGTGTGTGTTATTCCCTCATTATCCCATTTACAAGGGGCAGATAAAAGGTCCCTCAAATTTAAGCTGAAAGTCTGCAGTTAAAACACATCTATATTGTTTCATTTCAAACCCATTGCGGTGGTGTATAAAGCCAAAAAAGATTAGAATTGTGTCGATGTCCCAATATTTATGGACCTGACTGTATATATAATTACTTCCACCACTAATTTAAAAATTAGCAGTCTATACACACTACAACCCCCAAAGCCCCTATTTCATAGTCCATCTCGAGAGCAAGCAAGAGAGAGTGGCTAAGTTCCAACATACAGTGGGACAGTAGGGAACAAATGTAGCCACCCTCTAACAGTAAGTCAGATCACAGCAGGAAAAACAAAGAAATCTAGAGATTTGAAGGAGGCTGAGAGCAGTAGAAGCTAATTTTTAAAATTAGGAATGCATACTTGATTAGAATTTTTTTAAAAGCAGAGTTAACCTTTAAAGTGACACTAAACATTATCCTTTTTTCTCCAAATATAATCAATACACATACACAACAAAACAAGGTAATAACTTTAAAGCAATTGTAAAGTCTCATTTTTTTTTTTCATAGAAAAATAACAAACATGTTATACTTACCTGCTCTGTTGCAGTGGATTTGCACAGGGCAGCCCAGATCCTCCTTTTCTCAGGTCCCTCTTCTGTGTTCCCCCTCCCTCCTGTTCAGTGCCCCACAGCATGCGGCTTGCTATGGGGGCATCTGAACTGAGTCGCAGTTCCCTGTGTCTATTCAGACATGGAGCCCCGACCCCCCCCCCCCGTCCCCTCTCTCTCTTGATCGGCTAGCTAACTTTGATTGACAGCAGCGGCAGCCAATGCTGTGTCTTAGCCAATCAGGAGGGAGAATCTCGGACGGCTGAGACACTCTTGGACATCGCTGGACAGAAAGGGGCCTCAGGTAAGTGTTAGGGGGGCCGAGGGGGGCTGCTGCACACAGAAGCTTTTTTTTCCTAATGCATTGAATGCATTAAGATATAAAACCTTCTGACTTTACAACTCCTTTATTGATCCTGTAATCCATTTTTGATTAAATATATTACTATATTTTTCTGCCTCCCTGTAACATCCTCTGTGAGCTCCTGAACCTCACCTTTTCCCCTTCAACCTTTTGTTTGGAACAAGCAGTTCACGTTTTTTGCAGTTTTGTGCACTGGTCTATGCACACTACAAATCCCACAATCCATAATCTATCTCGGGAGACGCAAGAGAGGGTGACCTACATTTCTACCTATCTGGGATCATAGAGAATAAATGCATACAGCCTCTAACAGAAAACTGGATCACAACAGCAGCAAAATAAAAAGTAAAAGAGTTTGGAGATTTAAAGAGAGCTGAGAATGAAATAAGGTGCTTAGCATCGCAGATGTAACATCTTGCAGAAGATGCAATTTGTTTTTAAACACTTTGGTCCAAAATCTGCTCAACATGGATCCACCAAATGTGTATCACGTCTCCAAAATCATTACAGCCTCTAAGGATCCATTCACACTAGCGCGACTTGTCAGGAGACTTGGTCGCCTGACAAGTCGCAGTAGGTCGCTCGCCATTGAATAGTACAGGACCCGTTCTAATAGGAGCGACACAAGTCGGTCCGACTTAGAAAAAGGGTCCTGTACTACTTTGGGGCGACCTGGAGGCGACTTGCATTGACTTCAATTATATGAAGTCTGTGCAAGTAGCGACTTCCCAGGTCGCCCCATAAAATCCTGTCGCGGCAGTGTGAATGGGCTGTAAAACATGCATTAGCGAGTGATGAAGATACAACAATTGGATGGAACCATGTACCATCGGGTAAGGACCTTAAGGTGTACATACAGTATAGTCAAAATCAGACATTCAGTTGTATTTTCATTATTTCTAGCCTACTGCTATTAATCTGAATTATCTTGGAGTTTGAAAATGTACTTTTTAAAGAATCCCAAACATTTACTTAATGTGCATATAAAACTATATTATCTCATGAACCAGTGTATTTAACAATTATTAAATGTTGATGCAATTAGGCCAACTGTTCGGTAAACTCTTCCTCCTTAAACTCCAACTCCAAAGCTCTAAAACGAAAAACTTTTTGTTTTTGATAGCATGGGGTAGGGTGTTTTTTCTTGTTTTGTGCATCCCCAATAAAGAAATGTCAGCTTAATTCCTAATCTGTTTTTAACATCACAGGGTGACAATGGTACTTGAGGCAAATTCTCCCCAGAGGAGACACAAACAAGAATAAAAGTTCCACAGCAGTTATATCCCTTTACCTTTCTGTCCAGAACTCCAAAATGTTTTCCTAGAGTTGGACTTTTAGGTAGACCTTGCTTGAAATATACCTTTTTTAACACATCTTTTACTGAATTGAATACCGAATAGTGCAAGTGACATTCAGCACAATGTACAGAGTGATCGCTATGTCAACAATACTGTATCTAATACAGAAAGAATGGTAGATAGAAAAGGAAAAGGGTAGGTAGGATGAGAAGGTGGCGGCAAATGGTGCACCTCTTGTGTAAAGCTCATTTAGTTAGGTCTATGAATCAATGGAATGATAAGTGAAGGATTATTAACAGCTATGTTGATTAAACATCACTGAGTTTGCTTAAAGCAACTATTTTATGTTTAGCTGAGGTAGCTAACGTGTGGATAAAAAATTCCTCAGTTTTAAAGAATTGATTCTACATGTGTTTCTTTTTGTAGAGGTGAATGGGATCATTCCTTGTAAAACACAAAAGTTAATATAACCAACAACAGGCATGTACAGTGCACCTGGAAAATATTCACAACGCTTCACTTTTTCAACACTTTATTTTACAGCCTTATTCCAAAATGGATTCAATTCATTATTTTCCTCAAAATTCTACAAACAATACCCCATAATGACAATGTTAAAGAAGTTTGTTTGAAATATTTTCAAATTTAATATAAATGTAAAAACAAAAAAAAATCACATGTACAAAAGTATTCACAGCCTTTGCTCAATACTTTGTTGAAGCACCTTTGGCACCAGTTACAGCCTCAAGTCTTTTTCACTACGATGCTACAAGCTTGGCACACCTATTTTTGGGAAGTTTCTCCCATTTTTCTTTGCAGTACCTCTCAGGCTCCATCAGGTTGAGTGGGGAGCATCGGTGCACTGCCATTTTCAAATCTCTGCAGAGATATTCAATCGGGTCCATGTCTGGGCTTTGGCTGGGCCCCTAAATAACATTCACAGAGTTGTCCTGTAGCCACTCCTTTGGTATCTTGGCTGTGTGCTTAGGGTGGTTGTCCTGTTGGAAGATGAATCTTCGCCCCAGTCTGAGGTCCAGAGCGTTCTGGAGCAGGTTTTCATCAAGGATGTCCTTGAACATTGCTGCATTCATCTTTCCCTCAATCCTAACTAGTCTCCCAATTCCTGCCGCTGAAAAATATCCCCACAGCATAATGCTGCCACCACCATGCTTCACTGTAGGGATGGTATTGGCCAGTTGATGAGCAGTGCCTGGTTTCCTCCTTTAACATTCTTGCCACTGGGGCCAATCTTTGTTTCATCAGACCAGAGCATTTTGTTTATCATGGTCTGAGAGTCCTTCAGGTGCCTTTTGGCAAACTCCAGGTGGGCTTTCATGTGCCTTTTACTGAGGAGTGGCTTCCATCTGGCCACTCTACCATACAGGCCTGATTGGTGGAGTGCTGCAGAGACGGTTGTTCTTCTGGAAGGTTCTCCACAGAGAAAAGCTGGAGCTCTGTCAGAGTGACCATTGGGTTCTTGGGTCATCTCCCTGACTAAGGCCCCCTCCCCTGATCACTCGGTTTGGCTAGGCAGCCCACTCTAGGAAGAGTCCTGGTGGTTACAAACTTCTTCCATTCACAGATAATGGAGTCCTCTGTGCTCATTGGGACCTTCAATGCTGCAGACATTTTTCTGTACCCTTCCCCAGGCCTGTGCCTTGATACAATCCTGTCTCGGAGGTCTACAGACAATTCCTTGGAATTCATGGCTTGGTTTGTGCTCTGACATGCACTGTTAACTGTGAAACCTTAAATAGACAGGTGTGTGCTTTCCAAATCACGTTCAAGCAACTGAATTTACCACAGGTGGACTCCAATCAAGTTGTAGAAACATGTCAAGATGATCAGTGGAAACAGGATGCACCTGAGCTTAATTCTGAGTGTCAGGGCAAAGGCTGTAAATAATTATGTACATGTGATTTTTTTTGTATTTTTAATAAATTTACAAAGATTTCAAACAAACTTCTTTCACTTTGTCCTTATGGGGTATTGTTTGTAGAGTTTTGAGGAAAATAATGAACTTATGTAAAATTCCAAAATGTGGGAAAGGTGAAGTGCTGTTAATACTTTCCGGATGCACTGTAGATGGATTAGTGCAGGATACATTTATTTATTCAATATTACCTTCCTGACAAGCACAGAAAAAAAAGTAATTGTTAACAACTTTTTGACATTTTACTGCCAGGGATTTCCAACACACCAAATTTAGCCCATCCTGGTGTTACAAACAGGTAATTTACTAATTTGGTAGAGGATTATGGGACTATTGATTGGCACAATATTTTATTATGTCATAATTTTAATTTTCATAGCTGTAAAAAAAAAAAACACCAAATCCTAAAATAGAAAGCTTCATTACTTTGGTGTTTTCCCTCCTGTTAGGTCTGTGTTCCCTTCTGGCACTGCATTGCAGGTCCTACCATACTAAATGTTCAAGTTCGTAAGGAGGGCGGTACATATTTATACATTTCACAGTTTTCCATAGTCCCATGTACAGTATCTCACAAAAACTAAGTACACCCCTCACATTTTTGTAAACATTTTATTATATCTTTTCATGTGACAACACTGAAGAACTGACACTTTGCTACAATGTAAATTAGTGAGTGTACAGCTTGTATAACAGTGTAAATTTACTGTCCCCTCAAAAGAACTCAGCCTACAGCCAATTATTGTCTAAATCATTGATAACAAAAGACAGTACACTCCTAAGTTAAAATGTCCAAATTGGACCCAAAGCATCAATATTTTGTGTCACCACCATTATTTTCCAGCACTGCCTTAACCCTCTGGAGTTCACCAGAGCTTCACAGGTTGCCACTGGAGTCCTCTTCCACTTCTCTATGACGACATCACAGATGTTAGAGATCTTGCGTTTCTCCACCTTCAGTTCGAGGAATCCTCACAGATGCTCAATAGGGTTTAGGTCTTGAGACAAGCTTGGCCAGTCCATCACCTTTACCCTCAGCTTCTTTAGCAAGGCAGTCGTCACCTTGGAGGTGTGTTTAGGTTTGTTATCTTGTTGGAATACTGCCCTGCGGCCCAGTCTCTGAAGAGAGGGGATCATGCTTTGCTTCAGTATATCACAGTACAATGAACTGTAGCTCCCCAGTGCTGGTAGAACTTATGCAGCCCCAGACCATGACACTTCCACCACCATGCTTGACTGTAGACAAGACACATTTGCCTTTGTACTCCCCACCTGGTTGCCGCCACACATGCTTGACACCATCTGAACCAAATAAGTTTATTTTGATCTCATCAGACCACAGGACATGGCTCCAGTAATCCATGTCCTTAGTCTCCTTGTCTTCAGCAAACTGTTTTTGGGTGGTCTTGCGCATCATCTTTAGAAGAGGCTTTCTTCTGGGATGACAGCCATGCAGACCAATGTTATGCAGTGTGCAGCGTATGGTCTGAGCACTGACAGGCTGACCCCCCACCCATTCACCCTCTGCAGCAATGCTGGCAGCACTCATACGTCTATTTCCCAAAGACAACCTCTAGATATGATGCTGAACATGTGCACTCAACTTCTTTGGTCAACCACGGCAAGGCCTGTTCTGAGTGGAACCTGTCCTGTTAAACCGCTGTATGGTCTTGGCTACCGTGCTGCAGCTCAGTTTCAGGGTCTTGGCAATCTTCCTATAGCCTAGGCCACCTTTATGTAGAGCAACAATTCTTGTTTTCAGATCCTCAGAGAGTTCTTTGCCATGAGGTGCCATGCTAAACTTCCAGTGACCAATATGACAGAGTGAGAGCGATAACAACAAATTTAACACACCTGCTCCCCATTCACACCTGAGACCTTGTAACACTAACGAGTCACATGATATTAGGGAGGGAAAATGGCTAATTGGGCCCAATTAAGACATTTCCACTATGGGGTGTACTCTCTTTTGTTGCCAGTGGTTTAGACATTATTGTACTAATGAAAGGATATGACTACCCAACATATTAATTTGCCTGTGTGATGTAAACAGACTGCAACAGCAGGAGAACAATCTACACCAGTCTTTTTAAAGCATAGCAGTAAAATGACTTGCAGAAGTTGTAAAGAAAAGCTGTAAATGCACCACCTGCTGGCTGCAAGTGGCAAATATGGAATATTCATATATAATACTTTCCTAGGTAAAGAAATATTTTTAGTCATGAGCAAAATAAGAAATATTTAAAATGTATACAAAACACCACAGAATGTCATTCTGTTGCAGTAATAGCTTTACATTCAGATCTTCTGGAATCCCTGCTAGTTCAGTGACTATAAACAGTGGCTTGTTTAAGGGCAGGCCAGCTCACTATATGTCATGTATAAAAAAGGGACACTGGATGAAGCCTAAGCTCGGTGGGAGGTTTTTTTGAGGAACATGTGTGCAGCAAAACCATAAAGAGGCTTACCGGAACACCTGGGATTCCTGAGTCTCCTTTAGGTCCTGGAAATCCAGGCTGTCCAGGTATACCAGGATTTCCTTTATCTCCTTTGAAGCTTGCACTGCCAGGGGGGCCGCGGGGTCCTTCTGGGCCAGGTGAACCTTTGTAACATTAACAATGAAAAGTTAGACTCACACAAAAGGATTAAAACAGAATTTAATGTGAAGAAATTGGAAGATATGTAAAGCATAAGCTGCTTGTATGTTTTTTTATACTACCTGATCATATTTCATTTCAAATTTAAATTGCTATTTTGTAAGCAAATCGTGATTACTGCTATTAATATAAAAAGTGACTGCTCTCATACCATTGTTTCAGATATGGTCTATGGCTGAAATGCATTAACATTGTCCAGTGGTTTGGTTTACAGCAGTGGCGGCTGGTGCTCATAATTTTTTTTTTTGGGGGGGGGGGGCGCAAACAGAAAAATGTAATAGGCATTGCTTTGCGGCAAAAAATGCTGTAAAAAAATTGCGTGACTTTGAGGTCGCAAAAGTGTGAAAGGGGCCTTCAGTAATTAAGGTATAGTGTGCCCCCTTTCAATGCAGAGAGACCAGCGTGCCCCCTTTCAATGCACAGTGACCAGCGTGCCCCCTATTAATGCACAGTGACCAGCGTGCCCCCTTTCAATGCACAGTGACCAGCGTGCCCCCTTTCAATGCAGTGACCAGTGTATATGCCCCCTTCAATGCAGTGACCAGCGTACATGCCCCCTTCAATGCAGAGATCAGCGTACATGCCCCCAATGCAGAGACCAGCATACATGCCCCGTTCAATGCAGAGATCAGCGTACATACCCCTAATGCAGTGACCAGCGTACATGCCCCCAATGCAGTGACCAGCGTGTGTGCCCCCTTCAATGCAGTGACCAGCATACATGCCCCCAATGTAGTGACCAGCATACATGTCCCCAATGCAGAGATCAGCGTGCGTGCCTCCAATGCAGTGACCAGTATACATGCCCCCAATGCAGTGACCAGTATACATGTCCCCAATGCAGAGATCAGCGTGCGTGCCTCCAATGCAGTGACCAGTATACATGTCCCCAATGCAGAGATCAGCGTGCGTGCCCCCTTACTTACCTGGAGCAGCAGCGGCGGTGATCGGCTCCTCCTCAGTCCCCCGAACGGCTTCTTCTGCGCGGTCCTGGCGCGTCTCCTCCAGTCCTTCCGGTCCCGCCTCTTCCTCGGCCAATGGCATGGGGTTTGCCTTGCGGCCAATCAGGAAGCGCGTATTGGACGTGCTTCCTGATTGGCCAGGAGGAGGAACGGTGTGACAATAGCGAATTTTCATTCGCTATTGTCACACAATGGGTGGGCTCGGGACGCACTGCTCTGCGCCCCGGGTCCACCCTTTGCATCGCCCTATAAGAGCCTCTGGCTCTAATCAGGTGATGAAAAAAAATCCCCATTGAACTCCATGCGTCGGGCGCCCCTGCATGCAGATTAGGGCCCCTGCGCCCCTAACGAGCTGGCCGCCACTGGTTTACAGTGAATTTTAAATACCAGATTACACTATGAAGAGGATCAAAATAAAATGTACTGATGCACTGGATTACAATTGGCAAGTCTATTCTACTATAGTGTGTGTGTGCGCTCACATGTATTGCTGTACTGTAGTACTGCTGTAGCAAATGTTCAGGTAAGGAATGGCACTGCTGAAATCATCTTAGAGTAGAAGTCAAGGCAAAATGTTTTTTTCAGCTTTAATCAGTGTGGTTACCTTTTATGTAGCTAGCATTTTTAATTTTCTATACACAAACCCTCAGGCTCAACCTGGGTAATTGCTCCTATGCTTGTAGTGGTGGCACCAGAATTAAACGGAGGTGATTTTGGTTCTACCTGTGCCACTGAAAGTAAAAGTATTTAGGGACACCCCTACTTACAGAGTACCTCCATGTGTCACACGTTCTGCAAAGAAAATCGCTTCCAAAGGTCATGTGACCACATTATATTTTATCAGCTAGATCCTCTGCAGCCACCTCTTTTGGAATAGGAAGACCAACAGGCTCATGTGGCCTGCTTTTATTAGATATTTTTATTTTACTTATACATTTTTTTTTAAGTAAAGATTTCTAAAGCACTGTGTCTTTAGACTGGTGCATTGACTTCTGCTTTAAGCATTATCCATTAGAGTATAGTATATTATATGGATTGAATCCTGAATAGCCCTGAACAATGCAGCTATTGTAATATAAGTCAGTCTGACCCAGAGACATGTGGTTGCTACTTGTCACTTATTTTATCTCTAGAAACTTTCAATTTTTTTTCTCTTGTTGTTCATGCTTTAGAAACCACAAAACATGTGTTGCTGCATTACTCTATATTACTGATAGAAAAAAATAAATAAAAAATGCACCGATCTGAAATAAGTATTATCTGTCAAAAGTCATGCAGCCAATTTGAGTTTCCAATGAGTCACCCTAAAATGCTTTACTTTGTATCTATTAAATGATGGCAGTAACTACCAGATTGAAATTATTTTGATGCGAATGTTTAGTTCTTTATCAAGGATTTTTTTAAATTGTTCTGCTTAAAAATTGCATTCTTCATTTCAGTCTCTTTACTGGAACATAGAAATTAGAGCGTTTGTATTTACAGTGGGGGGAAATAAGTATTTGATCCCCTGCAGATTTTGTAGTTCTAAACTGGGGTATAGAGGTACTGGAGCACTCAGGGTGGGGCATATCTGTGTTCGGAAGGTGTCATGTATGTGAGCTCAATCCCTGACCCCATAAAGCTGTCTGGTGGGGGGATTCTCCTGCTAAATGTAAACAAAAGCGCCAGTAAGATCGGCAATGTCATTACCCAAATATGCCAATGCCCATATTTGGGATATATATGATGTGTTTTCTTTGCATTTATAAAGTGTTGAAAAAGCTATAAAAAGAATGCTTGATAAATGACCATGAAAGTGTTGCTTTTTTAGTGGGAAGTGCTTAAAGGGGAAGTAATGTCGAAGAAATGATCGACTTGGAGGTGTGGTTAGGTTGTGGTGTGATAGCAGACATTTTGTGAAATCTCAAGATGGATCCGTATAACTTTGATCTTTTTGACACTTGGGCTTGGTCCAGCTCAGCTTTGCTGACACAAAAAGCTTTGCCCCTGGCAATCAAGCGCAATGTCTCTGCTCCTACCTGGCACTGTCAGTATTGCTGGCTGGTTTAATGCTTTTGCCTGCACATAGAAGCGAATTGTGTTACCACACAGCTGCTCTGTACAACCAGAAAGTGACTGTATAGAGAACTGCCCTGTCCTAGTTCTCTATTATTTCCCAGTGAATTCTGGGATACAGAAGCCCCTGCATTTTCTGCCCCAGTGCCCAGTTAACACTTTATAAACACTTTATTAACTTGCTATAAATGCTATAGGTGCTGTTAAGATGTGGTTACAGGGCATTAACCATTGAAATCAATGGGGGTAGCTGACAAGCGGCGATGCCTCATGAAAGCAACATGCTGGCTAATTTTTAACACAACACAATGCAACACTACTGCTCCAGTGTGAACACTTTCTTAGGGCTTGTTCACATGTATGTCAATACCCTGTGTTTATGCAGCATTTATTCAGCATTTTTAAAGCCTCACAATTGCCTGCTATAAATTTTTCAATGACACCTCACAGTGCTGTTCTCACAGGAGTGGCAGCATTGTGTTGTGATGCAAAAGCATCAAGACAGTCAGCAATACTGCCAAGGCACTGAACATTAGAGCCAATGGCAAAGCTTTTTGTGTCAGCAAAGTGGAACTGGACCAAGCCAAGTGTCAAAGAGATTAAAGTATACAAATCCATCTTGCAAAGATTTTACCAAAATGTCTGCTATCACCCCAACCTAACAACACCTCAAATTAGATCATTTCTTCTATATCACTTCCCCTTTAAGCACTTCCCACAAGAAAAGCAACACTACCATGGGCATTAATCAGGAATTTTTGAACCTTATTCAACGCTTCATAAACACATCAAAAATGCTATGGGGGTGTTAATGAGCACTGCTTCATTCTTCATAATCAACACACATGTGAAGAAGCCCTTAGGCCCCTTTCACACTTGCGGACCATTCAGATCCACCTGTCATTTTTCCAGGCGGATCTGAACAGATGCCCCATGCATCTCTATGAGGCAGCGGATGTCAGCGGAGACATGTCCGCTGACATCCGATCCGATCCTGTCCGTCAAACCCGGACGGATGGAAACGCTATTTTCCATCCATCTGGCGGATCGGATCAGATGAGAACGGACAGGCGGTCCATTCTCATCCGATTCCCCCATAGAGGACAGCGGGGATCTGACACAGCCCGGAGACAGAGCTGTCATTCGCCTGCTCAACGGGGATCGTGGATTGATCCCCCGCTGAGAAAAACCGAGTCCGCCGATGGAGCAGCCATGTGTGAAAGGGGCCTTAGTCTGGTTTCACAGAGGATGGATTTGACAGCAAAGCTAATTATATAATTAAATGCACCCTAGCCATCTTCTAATGTCCCAGCACAATACCCAAAGATCTTTGTGTCTGCATAGTTCTTTACATCTCGGTAAGTGAATCCTACATGTGGTGAAATATGAATTTTCTAATACTTGTTTTCCTGAGCACTTGCATAAGAAAGACATGTGAAAAGATTATAAAACAAGGAGCAGTCTGTCAGTCCTCTAAAATGATGCTGTAACAGAAAAGCTTGTATTCAAAATAACTGAATTCATTACCAAACAATTTGTCACTTTATAACTCTGAACAACAGAATTTTCATTTGTAATTCAGACATGGAAGAAGCTTTCAGCGTGTCTAGAGTAAAGTGCCCTAGTCATGTCAGCGTGTGACAGGAGGCACTTCCTCCCAGGGAGAATAAAAGTTAAAGCAAGTCAGTGTGACCATTAAAAAAAGAACCATCACTTCGCATCAGAACAATTCCTGATCTGGGTGTTTCTGCAAAATCTGAATTACACAGTGACCACAATCTGTATTATATGGTGTAACTTTCATTATTTTGTGTTTACACACCATAAGGAATTAAGACATCAATTCATGTGTACAAAAACTGTATAGCATGCAACAAGATGGCATGGGTTAAGAACAAACCTTGAGGACCTGGGAGAGGTTCACCAATGCCCAGTGTTCCGGGTTAAAAAGGTCACACAACATGACACAAAACAAAATCACCGGTTAATACACATCACAAAGAAACATTAACACCAAAAGTTGTTCACAACAGCAGAATTCCATTGTCTTTACATGCATGCAAAATACGGCACTATTGCCCTTAAATGTAAAGGAGGCAGAAAATATAAGGTTATTTCATTCACAATCAACACATTGAACATGATAGCTGGATAAGCATTGATGTCTAATATAAGCCATTCACTGACACCGGTGTAAATTATGAATTCATTTCGGAGCAGAACACTTCTTTCATGGGAAAATTAATTTGCAGACCTTAGGGAAAGCATCCGGTGCTGAAAACAAAACTGACATACATATTTTAATAGGATTCTCAGCCCATATAATGGAGGAGCTGGAATGAGGAAGTGTTTAGTAATGTCATGCATTTTTTATGATATTAACTGTTGTATATCCGGTCACACTGCTAGTAATCATGTTTCTCCGTAGCAAAATAACCAACAGATTTAGTAAGCAAGTATAACATACAAGTTTACGTAAGTTCAATATGTTTCCTGTTAAAGCCCAAGAAGACAGAAGTTATATAAACATTTAACACTAGATCCTTTAAACCAGGAGTCTCAAACTTTTCTAAATAAAGGCCAGTTTATAGTCCTTCAGACTTTAGGGGGGCCAGACTGTGGCCAGCGGGAGTGGAAATTTTCCTGGCATCAGTGGGAGTAAACATTGCCACATTTAGTATTAGGGGGAAGAATAGTGGCCCATTGTTTGTGTCAGTGGAAGAAATGGTGCCCCATTGTTCACGTCAGTTGGCAGAATAGTGTCTCAAATCAGTGGGAGGAATAATGCCCCAAAGGCCAGATAAAATCAAGCAAAGGGCCGCATCAAGCCCCCTGGCCACAGTTTAGAGACAACTGCTTTGAACAGAAGCACCAGCTTGGGCTAGCAATCTGGCAAATTAGGCATTTTCAGAAGAGTTCAGGTGTTTAATATCCTAGTGGGCTGGTCTAGGACAGGATGGGCCGTTTGTTACCACTTAACAGTGTACCCAACCTAAACATCTGGCTCCCAGTATGTCAGCCGTGATAATGGATTAGAACTGAAAAGAATGAGTCTATAAGTCTATAACAAAGAGTACACTATATGTTAAATCAGCTAAATAATGAACTATGGACCAATAGGGATGGCAAATCACTTGCAGCAGCGATCCCCAAAGCAGTACAGAGGGACAAATAACAGGTCAGGTTTTTCATGATTTCTTCAACAAAGTCGCAGGTGACACTTGAAATGAAATGTGGTAATCTTTGTCAAAACTATGCATGTGTCTGTAAGCATGGCGTACCTCGAGCATTTGGCACCCGGGGCGGATCCTATATCTGGCACCCCCTTCCCCCAGATGGGCAAGCAACACACCACACATCGACATGTCATCAAGTGACGTCGCGTGTAGCGGCTCTGCTTCACTGTGGCCCAAGACTCGAAAGAATCCTCTTTCCTCTGCTCCCCCCAGCGGCCAGGTCCCTCCTCCTCTGCAAAAACAGCACCGACTGACCAGAGGCACCAGACAGAAATACATGTAACTGGCAGTGGCACACTTACTATGTGCTACTGCCAGTGGCGTCACTAGGGCTGGTGTCACATGGTGCAGTAAACAATGGTGTCACCCCCCCCCCCCCAAAAAAAAATATTTTCCTGTTTTCTGAAAGTGCGCCAAAAATGCAGCATGCGGGACTTTTGGTGCGCTTTTAGAAAATGCAAAAAGAAAAAAAACGCGCAACCTAATAGAAGTCTATAGGACTGCAGCTATAACTGTGGGTAAAATGTAGGAAGACCCCCCTTTACATTGCACAGCCCCCGTACCTCTGCACCGCTATACATTACAAAGCCCACGTACTTCTGGACCCCTTCACATTACACAGCCCCCATACCTCTGGACTCCTTTACATTACATAGCCCCCATACTTCTGGACCCCTTCACATTACACAGCCCCCCTACCTCTGGAACCCTTCACATTACACAGCCCCCATACCTCTGTACCCCTTTACATTACACAGCCCCCGCACCTCTGGACCCCTTTACATTACACAGCCCCCCCCCCCACACCTATCGACCCTTTTACATTAAACAGCCCCCCCCCCCACAACTCTGGACCCCTTTACATTACACAGCTCCCCCCACACCTCTGAACACTTTTACATTACACAGCCCCTCCATGGGCCCCTTTACATTACACAGCCCCCCGTGGACCCATTTACATTACACAGCACCCAATGGACCCCTTTACATTACGCAACCCCCCCATGGGTCCCTTTACTTTACACAGCCCCCATGGATCCTTTTACATTACACAGCTCCCCCCACACCTCTGAACCCTTTTACATTACACAGCCCCCCCATGGACCCCTTTACATTGCACTGCTAACCCCCCATGGACCCCTTTAAATTACACAGCCCCCCATGGATACCTTAACATTACACAGCCAACCCCCCCCCATGGACCCCTTTAAATTATACAGCCCCCCGATGGAACCCTTTACATTACACAGCCACTCCCAGCTCTCCCTCTTCCTACCCTTTTAGAGCATGCAGGGCGGGAGACACAGGAGGGCGAAGCAGGAGGCACTGAAGCAGAATGGGAGAGAGAGAAACAGCAGTGCTGAATAAACAGTGGGATCTGCCGGAGTTAACTTTTTAAGTTAACAGCAGGTGATTGGTTGCTAGGGGGTCCTAGCAACCAATCACCTGCTCCATAACTTAGAAAGTTAACTCCGGCAGTTCCTGCAGTTTATTCAGTGCTGCTGTTTCTCTCTCTCCCGTTGTGCCTCACTACCCCCTGCTCCACTCTCCTGTGTTAGTGAGCTTAGCAGCCGGACCTGAGTGTCACCCTCTGGCGGGTGTCACCCTGGTGCTCCCTGACGCCCCCCAATGTGTGGAAACCCCCGCCCCCCTGTTTGTACGCCACTGCCTGTAAGTTTAGACACATTACCTGTTAGCAGTTCTTGAGAACTGGATTTAGAAAACACCTGTTTAGGGCATAGGGTCTAAACTAGGGATTTTTACCCAGGAGGAATCTATACCTCCTCTGGGGTATGGGAACCAATTGATAGGACTATTGGACTGGAAAAACAAAAAAGCAATTGAAAAAGAATGATCTACATTACTGAACATGAAATCAAAGTGGGGACTTAAAGTGGATGTAAACCCTCACATATACCCAGTTAAGTGAACCCCCCTCCACATAGTCAGAGGAAGGAAGAAACATGCAGAGCTGTGCTGTGAATAAATCAGCTCTCTGCTAATCTAACTCTATGCACCTACTGGGACACAAATTTCCAGCTGTTTTTTATCTCCTGTTTCAGAGAACTTGTCAGAAGTTACCATGCTGATAACAGAGGACCGGAGCAGCAGACCTAGAGCTTTGGAGAGAGAGATAAGTAAACACTACAGATATATGTGCCCAGGTCAAATTTCATGAATGGGGTTTACATCCACTTTAAGGTCAGTAATTGATCTGCCAATTCAAATTTTGAATGCACCAAAAAAAACACTAGTTTTTGCTTACATAAATATGTAAAATACTTATTATTTCCTTTTCTTCTTAATATTCTGTTCTGTTCCTAGCTATCTACAGAAAAAGAAAAATCTAGATACTGACTTCTTTTGAAGTCATGCTGGTACCTAATAGGTCTGGTAGTGATGGTCATGGTAATTTTGACATTCTGGTAAAGAAGCTATGTGGACATGCTGGGCAGTCTATTGGGGGGAATCTGTAATCATGCAAATCTAACCCTTAAACTGTCAGGGGCAGCACTGAATTTTCTTCCTCTACTGCTGCTCTTGCTTCTATAGTCATTATAAATGTGCTCCCACCAGTATTTTCTCCATTCACTCCTAAGGTACATTAAACAATTAAGGACAGATTACCACCTTCAGCCTAACCCAGAGAGTAGTGGCTGCAAAGACAGACTAAACCATGGTAAGGTATTCAAAGAGGACATGTACACAATGTTATAATATATGATTTGCCTTTTAACTTCCCTGGCGGTATGATTCTTTCCAATTTTAGGTGCTGAAAGCGGTACTATTATTTTACATGTAATTCTTAAGAACGAGCAGCCCAAACCAACTATTTACATATGATTTTTTTTTTACTGTGCGTTCTTCTTTATAATATCTCGAGTATGATAAAGTTTGAAACACAAAATCATAAATTATAATATAATAAATAACTATAAATAAGTTAAAGTATGTATGTATGTATATATATATATATATATATACACATATACATATATTATATTATATTTATATATATGTGTGTGTATATATATATATATATATATATATGTGTATATATATATATATACGTATATATATATATATATATATATATATATATACGTATATATATATATATATATATATATATATATATATATATATATACAAAAAAAGTACAGTAAAAATGCAGGAAAGGGCACTAGGGGGCAAACTAATGTGAATTTATTTTATTTCGTAATGTATCAGTGTGTTTGGTGTGTTTTACTGTTTGAATTTGCCGCTGGTTCCACCCATCTGCGAGCGTCACGTCGCAGGAGACGGAAGCCGGGGCACACAGAGCATCGGGAGGAAGATCCGGCTGCCGCACACTGCCGGGATACATCGCTGGATCCCGGGCACAAGGTGAGTACCCTCTCTTACAGGATCCAGCGATCTCCCTGGCGGCACCCCGAGTGTGGCTCGGGGTTACCGCTTTTGGCACTGAAATTTAACCCCAAACCACACTCGGGAATACCGCTAGGGAGGTTAAGACATGTGTTAATTTTTTAATATATAAAACACAGGTCATTTTATCCAGCTCTTCTTGTATCTATACTAAGCAATATAAA
The DNA here is from genome assembly GCF_965119305.1 of Pelophylax lessonae. Classification (NCBI taxonomy): domain Eukaryota; kingdom Metazoa; phylum Chordata; class Amphibia; order Anura; family Ranidae; genus Pelophylax; species Pelophylax lessonae. The sequence continues at coordinate 154,759,283 of NC_138774.1, forward strand.
TAGCTATAGGATAGTACTTATCCTCTAACTGATGGAATTGCTAAGCTAGTGTTTTTTCTAACTTGATAATTGGTCATATTGTGTGGCATGTTTATTTGATTGAACATGCACACATTTTGTTGAAAGGAGCACAGTTTTTTGCACTATGTTTCTTTTGAAAGATATCTAGTTTATCTAAGATGAAGGGAAAATGCTGGCACCAGCACCAGCCTGGACCAATGTCACAATGTACTTTGTACAGCGTGACATAAATAATGGATACCTTGCATTGTGTCTGCCCTATCAGTAATGCATTAATAAGGTCAACTCAATAAACACTATGTCAGTGAATAGTTTATAATACATTACATATTTTATCATAACACAATTGAAGAAATGTTTGATAACAGATTTAACTAGTGACTCAAACCTATTGTATATATATAATATACAGATTTAAGCCCAAAAGGAGGAGGAGGACAACCTGGTAACTGCAGATCCTCCTGAGCTACAGATGCATTGTATTTCAACCATTGTTTTCAACCAGCCAGTGACTCTGCAATTAATTGGCAGAAGGCTACGTGTATACAAATTTGAGGAAAGCAAATAGGAACTCTATACATAAAGTTTTTTTATTTTATTTTAATGTTTGATATTATATAGAAGGGTTAGAACCTCTGTTAGGTTTTTCCTATTGTTTCTGTTTCTATAGGGGGATTTTTACTCACTCCCAACTTACTGATCCTTTGTTGGCTGGACAAGAAATAAAAGGAAATCTCCTCGATTCTCCTCCTCCTAAAGCAGCATTATAAAACTGGCAGATGTTGTAATGCTTCCTCATTCTAACAAAAAAGAATTGCTGGAACTACAGGTTATGTGAAAGCATTCAATTTGTAATTTGTTCCAGACAAAATTACATTAAATTCCTATTTATATGATCAACAAAGGAACTTTCTCCTTGTTCATACTGTATACACAATGTCCATGGCGTTGCTTTCTATTTTGCACATAAAATATACTTGTTTTATATCCAATAAATAGCAGTTAAAAGTAAACAAAATGGGTTTTCTTTTTCCCTTAGCTTATTAAAAAATAGATTAATAGTTGAAAATAACCTTTTCTTGCTTTGTGACACAGAGCACAAGAGTTTAAAAAAATGACTGCTTGAGGTTTCACAGCTCCCTTTTTTTCCTGCATTAAAGTAGCAAGAGTAGAGGAGAGGTATTAACCACTGTATGACCCACGGCCCTTGGCTATCTTCACCTCATTTTAGAAGCATATTTAGAAAGTAGTTAATAGAAGACAGAGGCATACTTTCAAAGAGGTGTTGTTGACAGCCTTCTAAGAGGTTATTTAAAACCTGTATAGTCTAATGTTTTACACTGCCTGCAAAACAGTCAAATGTACATGCACAAGGAGTGCCAATTATAGATTTCAATGAACCCAACAGCAATGGGTGAGGAGGGCTTCAACTCTACTGATCATAATCTGAAGCACACAGTATGTAAAAATTGGATTTTTTGGATTCACTGAAAAAACATTTTCTCTGAGTTTGTTGAAGGACACAACTTGATGATAATTAGGCAACCCAGGGTTATACTCTTGAATACAGGAGATTTTGACACTTATACCACTTTCTATCTCATACATGTTGTAGCAGTTTTAGCAAGCAGTTCAATAACAGAAATATAGTATATGAAGATAGGTAGCTGTATACCCCTATAAACTCATAAACTGGTGAGTAACTAAATACTATTTTCTGTATCGTTCTTTAGGGGGCACAGCTTTATGATAATTAAACAAACTAGGGATGTTCAAAAGCAGAACAAACAGATGGATGGGCATACCTAAACAAACACAGGTGAAGCAGCCCAACGAAAAAAAAAATAACCACTGACAGACCATTTTGACCAAAACTAGCATCTGTTGAGGCAGACACATGAACCTTAAAGAACTTACAGAACATATATACACAATATCAGGACACAGTCTATAGACACAAAGGCCTAAATAACAAAAAGCCAGTGAGAGTTTGCACTAGGGTAATGGGATTTACTAAGGCATTTTACCTCCTAATTCACAGGCTTGCACAGCAACCTGTGAAATCCACTTAGAATTAGTGGAACTGGGAGTTGGAGCAACTCTGTTAGGACCTTGTGGAATACCAAACAAGGTAAGCCCTGGTGGTCCTCACCACATCTCGGCAACTGAAAGAGATCTCCTTGGTATCCTAATGAGGTAATCCTCATTAGGATGGATGATCTCAAAACAACCTTGTCAATATGCAAGATCAAACAGGGCTACATTCAGGACAATGCTGATAACTCTGAAACCCTTCGGACCAAAATGATGGCCATAAGAAAGGATACCTTATAGAATAGTAAGGTCAAGAAGATGTTATGAATAGGTTCAAAAGGAGCTCTTTTCACAATTTTGACAATACCAATTTGTAAACCCACAGATGGAGTAGAGATCTAACAGGGTAGGCAACATGTATAACCCCTTGTAAAAGTATGAATCTGTAAAAGATTAGCAAGAAGCACCCATGTGTCAGTTACGCAAGCTTCCAAAATACCTACAGTAGATCTATCTGCAGGCTTGGGTCCCTTGGTTTGCCAAGGGGGGTAAGTCAGAGCGCCTTGTGGATGTGGACAGAAGAATGGATCTTACCTAGCTGTCATCCAGTGCCGAATCAGGCAGAAAAGTCATCTAGTCAATGCAATTAATAATTGCATTTCCTGTCAGTGGAATCCCTTAAGCCAAGGGTTTCAAACTCAACTTTATTGAGGGCCGAATCAGCATTATAAATGCCCTCAAAAAGCTGGTTTTATCTGTAATACTGGAGGAACACATGTGCTCCCACTGTGGAGACTCTTTAAAGGTAGAGTTAGGGTCTGCAGATATCAGGGTGCCTTGCCGGGGCCTGCAGCTTACACATGTATTTGCCAATATGTGCAACTAAACCCCTGTTTTTAATGCATACTGTTAGACAGGTTTATTTGATTGGTGGCTGGCTGGTTGCTAAGTAGTGACTGGAAATCCTCTGGCTTCTTTGACGTGGGAGCAGAACAAAACAGTCGGCTTACCAGAGATGTGACAAATGCTGTTTCTTATTTTGTAGTGTTGCAGAGTGTGTGGAGAAAACTCCCTCACAGAATCACTTAGCAGAAATAACAAAAAAGGAAGTGGCTAGTGTGCATGTTCCTTCTCTACTGCGTCACAAGTCCCAGCTAAGAAGAAATAACAACAAGAATTTTTAAAATTTACAGTTGGGTAAAAATCAGTGCAGTTGGGTAAAAATTGGTGCCTAGCAGCCAAAACAGAAAGTATAGGGCAGGATGAGTAAAAAAAAGATGGGCATATTTAACGGCATGGTAAACATTCCTACATCCACCTTGTTTTTCACCTGCATAAGATGTTCCTTGATCATGTAGTTTGATGGTGTAATGTGTTGCCCTTTACAGCACAGCCTATAGTAGAGTAAATCTTTACATTCCTGTGTCAGCAATTTCAGTTTGTGCTGAAACATGAGGCATGCAGCACAGCACTGCACAGTAATGCATGACTTTTGTCTATAGTGTGGGACCTGACATTTCCTGTAAAAAAACTACATATGCTGCAATGCCTGGGTTTCTCAGTCAAGGGCTTGTGCCGGTGAGAGCTATATAATAATAAGATCTGACACAGACATAAGCAGGCAGAACATTCACAGTCACACAGAGAGCTCACTCATGCAGTCCTTCATTTCATAGCATAGCACTCCCATATTTGAGCAACACGGAGGGCATAGTAAGGCAAGCAGGAAGTTATCCTGTGCTCTTGGTGCTTAGATACCAGCTAGCTGACCCAATACATAGACATAGGGGAATCAATCAGCTTTGACACTACAAGCTGAAGCCACAACATTTGAGCCCATCATTACAAGGTAAGGAAAAAATCAGCACAGGGTATATGACTATACTGATACCTAGTTAAAACAATGAAAACATTTCAAAGTAAACAATACCTTTAAATTACAATGCGCAGCATGAAAACTCATATACCGAAAATAGGGAAAACAGCAGAGAAGGAGAAATGTATATTCCCTTCATATACAGCCCAGCCAGATACATTAGCTTTCTAAAACATGCAGCCTGAGATTAAACATTGTCTGTGAACAAAAGAAAGGAGGAAAACTAAAATCTTCTACAATGCAAGCCTGCAAGCCATCCACAATTCAGATATTGGAGGAGGGAGGAGAACTGCCCAACTCTGGTTCCAACAACTGCAAAGAATCCCCAGACATACTTGCCTGACCTAAAAAGTGGAGTCCTGTGCTAATGGGGTGTCACTGCTGTCTGAATATACTAGAAGCCGTTGGTTTGAGTACACAATATAGAAGAAAAGAAAGAGACATCTGAAAAACACTTATGAACTCCTAAGAACACTTAGCAAAACTGAGCAGGTGTGAAGAAGGGGAAGGTATGGCCTCTAAGAGTTGGCCTTCAGTTTTTCTATGTGTCTAGTGTTCAATTCTCCTGTAGGCAAAGGGTAAACCCTATGTTGTATAATTATTATAAAACTTTCCTTCTCAATAGATGATAGATAAAAATCTTTCTACATTAACTCTACATCTGTTAAATTCTGTAAGATATTTGTGTACATATTGGATGCTATAAAATGAACATGTTTTAGAGCACTACATTTTACATAGAAGCCAAGAGATCTACAAATATAGCTTTAAAAAAATTGAAAGGAATTAACATACTCCATTAGTTCTCCACTTTTACCAGGAGGTAACTCCTTAAGATTAGTAATAACTAGGAAGCAGATACCAAAAAATAGACAATCTTAACAGTTGAGGTCTATGAAACAGGAAAAAAGAGCAGATGTCAAAGTCTACAGGACAGTCATTGGTAATGAAAGTTTGAATATGTATATAGTACATGCTATTGCTCCTTGTTCCAAATATAGGAAGGAGCAAAAGCATGTCACAGAAAAAAATACTGGTTACTCATAACACCTGCACCTTGTAGAACAAACTTTAACACTTACTGCATTTTTATGGCATATAGGGCAATTTTAGACACGAATACGAGCGTAGCTTTTCAGGTTTGCTCTTCAGTAATGTCAGCAGTGAATAGGCTAAATTTATGCACACAGTGCTTATTTTTAAAATATTAATTATTTGTATATCTCTACTTGAAGTAATGAGATACAAAAATATTTGCTTTCATATTATGTGAGCATCCTTCAGTTTTCAACTTTCCTTTAACCTAACATTGAAAAATATAATAGCACTGCATTATATTACCAGATTACTATTGTGGAAAATATTATATTCTAAAAACTGTATGTGGTTAACCCATGCAATGAAGGTATTTATTATAATAATTTTGTATTTATTATGAAGAAAGAAAGAAAGAAGTCCGCAGTGGATGGATGGAGGAATCGGCAGGCTGCACCTTTCCTCTTCTGGCTGCTGGGCTTCAAACTACCCACCCACACATCTCCTTTTTTGAGGCAAAACATTGCCGGAGAGTGTGGGTGGGTCAGATACAGGAGGAGAGGGTGGGAGGAGAAGGAGCAGGACCAGCTCTTTCTCCTCTGCCGTCCGTAACGGGGGGGGGGGGGGGGAGGACTGTCATTTCTGGCTCTAGGCCCTATCCCTTAACAACACTTCCCAGCGTTCTTTGCTGCAGTCCTGTGTCTCTTCCTGCTGCTGAGTGGTGGATGCAGAAGAGAGAGGGTAAGTGGGCTCACACAGACACATTGCCGCCTGCTGCTGCACTCTCTCTGTGCAGCGGGAGTGGCAAGATGTGTAGAGGAAAGTGTAAGCACAGCAGTGCTGGTGGGGTGGGAGGTAGAAGACAGCCCATAGCACAGTTGCCTCTCCTCTGGCTTCCCCACTGCCTACAGTGCTGAGGGGGAGGAAGACCAAGGGAGACAGTCGGCACTACTTAGCCCTCGGATACACAAATGTGCACAGGGTGATTAGGGTGTGCCCAGGCACATCTGGTACACCCCCTGTGCATGCTTATGCCTACCTTTCTGGAAGCCCATAACTTCAAACTCTGCCACTTTGCTGATTGGTTACTGCTTCAGGTATTGAAAAATTCTGAATCTTTCAAACACATGCTCCCCCACTGCACACACTGAAAATTTGGGAGGAAACATGGCATCAGGAACAGGTAAATAACACAACAGGAAGTGCTGAATGCCCAGCAAAGTAGATGAGTTTAAATAAAAGGGCTGCCGAAAAGGTTTATGTATATTCTTCTACATCATGGGCCTTTGGGCCTTATTTACTTTTCACTCTGTGGTGATGGGATCATTAAAAACAATTGTAGCAATAGTTTATGCCAGGGATCTCCAAACTTTCTAAACAAAAGGCCAGTTTACTGTCTTTCAGACTTTAGGGGGGCCTGACAGTGGCCATTGGGAGTAGAAATGGTCTTGACATTAGTGGGAGTAAACAATGTATCTTTGATATCATGGGAGGAATACTGCCCATCATTGGTATCAGTTGAAGGAATAGTGCCCCATCTTGGTGTAAGGAGAAGGAATAGTGTCCACCATTGGTATCAGTGGAAAGAAAAGTGTTCCATCATTGGTATCAGTGGGTGGAATAGTGCCCCATTGTTGGTGTCTATGGGAGGAATAGTACCCCTTTGTTGGTGTCAGTTGGAGGAATAATAACCCATCATTGGTATCAGTGGGAAGAATAGTGCCCCATTATTGGTGTAAGTGGGAGGAATATATCTCCATCATTGGTATCGTATGTGAAATTGTGCCATTTCTTTGGTGTCAATAGCAGAAATAGTGCCTTGTTGTTGATGTCAGTAGGAAGAATTATGCCCCATTGTTGGCGTCAGTGGGAGAATTAGTGTATTGCATCAGTGGAAAGAATAGTGCTAAAAGGCCCGGATAATGGTGAGCAAAGGGCTGCATCCAGTCCCCAGGGCTGCAGTTTGGAGACCACAGGTTTAAACCATGTGAATAAAAGGAAATTATTGTAAGTACACCTGGCAACTATAGTTTGTCCTATATGCCTTTATTTTTTTTATATTTCAATATTTTTCATTGAAGTCATAAAACAATGTCATACCAGAGTTTTTTCCCCTCAAAATATTCATAGGCATAAGACCTCCTAATATTAATCAGGGAGATCTCAACAATAAACAATCTTGGTAGGAATACCAGTAGAGATAACAGAACAGTATAATAAGATATGAGTTATTATCAATAGGGTCAAGGAATACATATCCAATCCACTAGGGACTGACTGTGCAATATTCCATCGAGCCATTTCGATATGTGATACTGGTAATGGCTATGTAACGGGGAAAAGAGATTGGGGCAGGTAACAAGGGAATAGGGAGGGGAGAGGAGGGGGGGGGGGGGAGATCAGTAAGAGGAATCCCCAATGTACATTCCTATGAGTATCATCAGCATAGAACTATTTGTTCTATCAGAACATCTTGCACTTATTTAAGAAATCAGACAAAAAAATAAATTGTAAGAAAGAAAAGGAGAAAAAAAGGGAGTAGATCAAGGAAAGGGAAAGGAAGGAAGGAAGGAAGGAAGGAGGGAAGGAAGGAAGGAAGGAAGAAATGGAGGTAAAAGGAAAAAGAGGGCCAGCCAGAAATTCATTAAGTTACAGAAAGTATTATATCCATGGATCCCATGTCGCATCAAATTTCTTAGTAGAGTTGCAAAGAATACAGGTAATCCTATCATTAACCATGATTCAGTTAGGTTTATTCTTCAAGGGGAACCATCGACTTCTTCCAATATTTATTATTAGTTATTCTAGCTTCTAAAAATATATATGTAATAGGTTTTATCGATTTTTTATCAGGAACCTCATCAGGAAGTTTTGAAAAAGCACTGGTTCTGGGGATCTACGGATAATAACCCCTGTCACTAAATGTATCAAATTAAATATTTAAATCCAAAATCTGGTAACTACAGGGCACTGCCACCAAAACATGTCACATTGTACCCATCTGGCCACAACGCCTAAAGCAAGTGGGGGATGCAGATGGGTGCATCCTCACAACTCTGGTCGGGACCAATTAGTGCTGTGTTAATAGATACTTTGGGTAAAGCATTGGCAATATCTTGCCAGTCATAAAATGTAAAAGTGGTATTCAAGTCCCTTTCCCATTGATTCATATAAGGGAGCTTAGTAGTTGGGTCAGTAAGAGTGGCGTATATTGTAGATACCCATCCCCATAGGAGGCCTTTCGTTTAACAAAATTTGTAAGTGTAAGGGTTCCCTCTAGCAACCTAAATTTAGATTGTGTAAAAAAGATAAGATGATTGTACCGAAAGGTTTAACTAGCGGGCTTTTGCAAAGTATCTTTAAAATATTGTAAGGAGTATGGTTGATCCCTATTTAGGTGGTCACCTATCCTAAAAAGCCCCTTGTTAAGCCCCATAGAAATGGTATCCGAGTCAGTGCAGGGGAGAACTTGGTGTTGCAGAACAAGAGGGCCAGCGGGGTATGTGGAGATGACAGGGGTTTTCGAAGCTTTACTCTATCCCAAACCATTAGTGAATGAGACAGGGTAGGACATAAAATGGGGGGGGTGAAGACAGTTAGGAAGCCACATTAGAGAACCAATGGCAAAAGGGTGGCATGAGAAAGCTTCAATAGAGACCCAGAGGGGTGTAGATACTTTGGTCGTTGTGTGGGAAAGCTGAATTATTTGAGCAGCTTGATAATAGCCTGTAAATTAGTTAAGCCAAGCCCACCACTCGGGTTTGAAACATACAACGTGAATTAGTTCAATCTGGGTTTTTTATTGCCCCAAATAAAGCAAAGGACTTCTGATTGTAAACGTTGTAGATCTCCCCTTGGGACAGCAATTGGCAAGGTTCTAAAATAATAAAGTTTCCTGGGTAGAAATGTAGTTTTAATAGAGTTGATTCTGCCAAACCAAGATAAGGGATAGTCTACCTATCGTCGACGATATTCCCAAAGTTAATGAAAGAGTGGAGGGTAAAGAGTGTTGATCAAGGATGTTAGTTGGATACCTAAACATGGAAGACCCATTGAAAACTTTAGGTATTTCATAAGGTCAGCACCCTTGAGGGAGGTAAAGAAATATTAAGGGCCATTGTACCACTGTTTTTTTGATGGACAGCTTGGTTGGTATGCAAATGTTAAGAAAAATATAAAGTATGGCATGTGAAATAAAATAGAAAAATCATATATTGAACACTATAATTACATGAAATAAACACATACAGTAATGAGAATGTGATATTCTTGGTAAAGTTATTTACCATTTGTTTAATTATTATATTGTGGGCAATCATGCACACAGCTACCATAAGAGAAAGAAGTAGGGGGTTTCTTCGGTGCCTCAGGCCAAGTTATGGGACTTTGTAGGCAAGTGATTAATACACAATTGTATATGTAAAATCTAGTATGATTTATTATATAAACGTATATTCAATAAAAATTATAACAGACAGTCATAGTGTGTATAGGTGTTGGGTTATAGACCCAAGGTGCATAGAGGAAAAGTAAGTTCGGAAACAGGTTTCCGTGACATTGGTGAAAATAAGGTGACTTTTTTTGGATATGCTTGCTTGGAACTGTATTCACAGAGGTCTTCCAAAATTTATCCTGTTTTTCCTATTTTGGATAAATTTTGGAAGACCTCTGTGAATACAGTTCCAAGCAAGCAAGCCTGGAAGAACAGAGAATCATATCCAAAAAAAGTCACCTTATTTTCCCCAAATGTCACGGAAACCTGTTTCCGAACTTACTTTTCCTCTATGCACCTTGGGTCTATAACCCAACACCTATACACATTATGACTGTCTGTTATAATTTTTATTGAATATACGTTTATATAATAAATCATCGTAGATTTTACATATACAATTGTGTATTAATCACTTGCCGAAAAAGTCCCATAACTTGACCTGAGGCACCAAAGAAACCCCCTACTCCAGATATACAGGGACGGAGGCAGACATAAACTACAGCTTTCCCGAGATCAAACATACCCCCCTACCATAGGAGAAAGGCACACAACTTCCACACGTGGTGCAACTGGGTCCCAAAGACTGAACAAGGACTAACAGTTTATAAGAAGCCCCCATACATAACTGTTCTAAAGTTAAACCTTCCACCGTGATAAATACAGATTACCACACTTATCTGCACTTTCTTTTAGATGATCAAAAAGAAAGTGCAGAGACTGTATTTTTGTCACTGTGGGGTTGATTTACTATAACTGGAAAGTGCAAAATCTGGTGTAGCTCTGCATTGAAACCAATAAGCTTCCAGTTTTGTTTTTGAGATTATTATTATTTTTTTTTTTTGTTAAAGCTTAAATAAACAAGCTGAAGTTAGAAGCTAATTGGTTACCATGCACAGCTGCACCAGATTTTGCACTGTCCAATAAGTAATTAGTAAATGAACCCCTGTGATATCTTTGCAACATGTCCTCATTCCCCATTCCATGTAATGGGCTTGGGACACAATTAGTATTTGGCTAGTAGGGAAGAAAAACTTAGTATTTACATCAGACCCTTTGTTAATTTTTCTACAGAAAAGATTTGTTGTCTTTTGTCACACTGTAGATGTTTCCCGACCTCTTGTTTTAAGATAATAATGGTCTAAATACAGAAATCAAAGACAATTATCTGTGCCCCAATCTTCTTAAAATGTATGTATAGCCAAACATTTTTTTTAGTTTGGCTATATGGAAGGGTTAAAACTCCTTTTAGTTTAATATTTTGATTTTTGTGTTTCATTGTAGTAATTTCTCTTCCATGTTTTCTTCTTATGGGATGCAAGAGGAAAAGAGACAAAATCTCTACAATATGAGGGGAATTCTCTTATACAGTTTTCTCCAAAATAGGTGTTCCTTTGGAAGTTTTCCCTCTTACCTCCTATTCCAGTAAAAACTATAAAATTTTTCTCATTTCTGTCTTGGTGACACTGGTCACTAGGACAAACAGGGAGGGTGAATTTCCCCTTCAAGGACACGGATGGCAAAATATAACAAGTGTTCTAATCTTAAACTAAAAACGTGTTTTGGCTATACATGCACTTTAATTATGATATTGAAGACAGGATTCACAAAGATTATTTGGCAAAATAAACCTGTTTAGTTTAGTATTTGACAAAATTAAAAACAATTACTTCTTAGCATATTATGTATTGTAACATTTAAGGCTCGGTTTTATTATTCTGCAATAGCTAGGACACTCTCGAAAAACTGGTGAATGAGCTTGACAGCATATGAAGGCTTTATATCACCAGAACATCAAGCTTTCTTTGACAGGGTAAAATATCTACGAGGCCTTCAAAGCCAACATACACTAAATTAACTGGCATTAAATATCAAATACTGAAACCTTGAAAATCCATTCATATAAAGACAATAATACATTTGGATTTTGCTTCTGTTTTGATTTCACAACACAGCAAATAAAAGGCTTAAATTATTTATAATGTAAGTTTCATACATACATGGAAATACTTCTCATGTATGGCACAGAATCATAAAATTTTGTATAAATAATGCATGCAGATTATATATATACTGATTACATAGTTCTCCTCTATATAAGTGTAAGTATTGTGAGCTTCATCATTTATTCATAATGGCTAGTCTAATGCATCTTGGTGTACAAACAAGTCAGCTATCTTGACACGGGTATGGTAATCATTCATGTACTGTACATCGCCTGTTATGCTTATTGTCCAAGTCATGTGAAGGCTGCCTACCACTTCTTTATAGGAACACTAGTATTTGACAAGTCACTGATCTAAGTTTTATTTAAGATTGTGATGAATTTGGAAGGAAATTAGATGTTTTAAAGCACAGGCATCACCCTTCTTACTGATTTGACATAAGGCATAAAACACAAAGCCATCCGCAAAATGTTTAAAGGGTAACTGATTTTTTTTTTTTATAAATGTTTATTTTCAATTTATTTATTTATTTTTTTTTACTTCAAATAATTACATAACATAATTCTAAGTGTCATTCACAGTGAACAATATTTCAATAAATCATTTGGTAAAATGAGAGCATTGACCTGAATAAGATTTTACTACCTACTTTGTTCTGCTCTATCTGTACAGACTTTTGAAGTGTCCATTGTGCTCAGTAAGTATTGCCGAAATTCTGCAGTCTGCCTTTAAAATGGCATTAAACCCAAAAACAAAAATGTATTAAATTGCAACCTACCAATTCTAAGATGTGGTGGCTGCATTAGTTAAATTAATTGTAAAGTCTCGTTTTTTTCCTATAAAAATAACAAACATATTATACTTACCTTCTCTGTGAAGTGGTTTTGCACAAAGCAGCCCAGATCCTCCTCTTCTCAGGTCCCTCCTTTGGGATCTGTTATCCTGGCCCCTCCCTCCTGTTGATTTCCCCCACAGCAAGCACCTTGCTATGGGGGCACCCAAGCCAAGTCACAGTTCCCTGTGTCCATTTAGACACAGAACCCTGTCCTAGCCCTGCACCCTCTCTCCCCTGATTTGCTAGCTGACTTTGATTGACAGCAGCAGTAGCCAATGGTGCTGCTGCTGTGTCTCAGCCAAACAGGAGGGAGAATCTCAGACGGCTGAGACACTCGTGGACATCGCTGGACAGAGAGGGACCTCGGGTAAGTATTAGTGGGGCTGCTGCACTCAGAAGGCTTTTATCCTAATGCAAAGAAAGATTCTGTCTTTACAACTCCTTTAAAACTATTTAATGTAGGCTTTTTTCATTTATTGCACAGGGGGGCCCACAATGATGAGATTTTATTAGTTAATATAAAAACTTTATCCCAAAAGGAAAACTCCTGTTTGCTGTGACTGCTTATATAGTCTTAGCTGGAGTTTGTCTTCAATTTGGTAGTCAAGTCCATCTTAATCTGCTAGTCTAAAGGGGGGTACACACTATAAGAAAATCGAGCAAACAATCGTCTGATTTTCCCCGTTGTTTCACAGCAAATCAGAACCGATGAATGAAAATTCGTACGAAAATTCTCGTACAACAAAGGCTTTTTTTTTGTTGTTGTTCATTGTTTCTGATCATGCGCAGTCTTTCTTTTCTGATTTTTCTTGTATGAAAATTGTATGAAAACAGTACACATCAAACAAAAACTGTTTGTTCTGTTACTGTACGAGAAAAATGTTGGAGTTCGTCCCTTCGAGAATTTTCGTACGAAAAGTCGGAATCAGCTGTCGAAAGTTGAGAACACACTATACAAAAATTGTACGAAAAGTCTGTGGTTGAAAATTCTCGCCCAATTTTCTTATAGTGTGTACGAGCCCTTACACTACTCACTCCTCAAACTGACAGTGCTGCTGTCAAAGGTGTCTGCTGGTGCAGCTGTGCATGGTAACCAATCAGCTTCTAACTTCAACTTGTTCAATTAAAGCAGAGTTACGACCTCAAAATTCTTTTTTCGATAAAAATACTCCCGGGACAGTCAGGGCTAGTGCATTTCAGCAATCATAGCCTCTGAACTGTCCCCGGGTTCACTTACCTTTTAGAAGAAATACTTACCTTGAAAATGTCTTGTCCAGCACTGCCATCTCAGGTGTGGGCAGCTGAAGCCAGAGCGTCCTCTTCGATGTCCTCTTCGGTGACGTCGGAGTCTCAGAATGCCCTGCACCGGCCGGCCCTGCTCGTCACTTCCGGTGCTGGCGCGTCATCCCTGCACAGCTTCTGGGCATGCCCAGAAGCTGTTTAGCAGGGAATGACGCGCCTGTACTGGAAGTGACGAGCAGGGCCGGTACAGGCGCATTGACTCCTGGGAGCGATGACGTTCGGCTCCCAGGAGTCAATGCAAGCAGGAAGAGATGGCGCAGGCCGTGGCCGAAGAGGGAGGAAAAGGAAGGAAGGTAAATATATTTTCTTTAATAACAAGGTAAGTAAAGCAAAAAAAAAAATCGTGATAATCCAATTCTTTTTCAGGTTACTTAGAGCAAGCGGATGTCAAATTTTCATTTTGAGGCTGGAACTCCACTTTAAGCTTTGACAATAAAAACCTGGAAGCTGATTGGTTGCTATGCAGAGCTGCACCAGATTTTGCACTCTCCAGGTTTATTAAAGCAACCCCACTGTGTGTTATGGACTTGATCTACAGACAAAATAAAGGGGTAAAAAAAACTGAAAAAAAGCAAAATAATGCAGCTACCACATCTAAGGACTGGTAAGCTGCAATATACAGTACTACATTTTTTTTTGTTTTTAGGTTTATTACTGCTTTAGGCTACAGGTGACTATACAGCTATGCATGGACACAGAATAGTACCAAAGTTTTCCTTTGAACACAATAGATACTTCAAGAATCTGTGAATGCATACAAAAACAAAGTAGAGCTTTTCACTGATTATAAGGATGACTATTATGCAGACTTGCCTTACTATATAAATCTGTGCAAAAGGTTAAGTCAGACTTTATTATCCTTGAGCTGTCAAAAGACTTTTACTGAAATCTGCAGAGTTGTACATGTTAGGTAAATGACATTCCCTGACAGCTTTGGTCACAGCTGTGTATGGCCGTCTAACTCCAGGGCCTGCAGAAGAAACTGCATGCCTCATGTTGTTCCACTGACTAAATCACATACTGTACTTTGTGAGTTGAAAAGTATGCTTTATAATTGACATTAACTAGGTAATTTGCAAAACCTAATTACAGCAATTACAGGAGCCTAGACAACTCTAAGCAGGGAGCAGCTATGGCATGATACCCATTTGTACAAATTTGATATTGCCAAGGTGACCTAAATTTTCAAGAGGAACGCACACTTTGTACCCAGTCAATTGACAGAAGTAGATGGTTTCATTTAAAACTCTTTTGTTTTGATAGCTGCACAACATTACTCGTAATACTAAGATATACAGTACCCAGCATTCCTGCTTCTGTATGCCTTGTTCTATCACTGAACAACAGGCACAGCTCAATCAAAGCTGTGTTTACAGGGGTCAGGCCAGGTAACAGCTAACACCAGTTTATAAAACAGCCTGAACTAGCTGAGGTTTGACTTGGTACTTCTTTAACCAGATAGTTACTCCTGCTTGTAATTTTATTATTTTTTATGTAATAATTGTATTATTATTATTATTACTATTATTATAATTAGCATAATAAATAATAATAATAAATATTATTATTATAAAAATAATGATTAAAAAAAAAAAAAAAAAAGTAACCTGGAATACTTTAAACCTGCTATTATCTTGAGATTTAACACTCTACATTTACATGCAATATTCTCAGATTTAAGGGCTGACCTTCAGGGCCTGGAAGTGAGATCACAATTCAAATATCCATTTCCATATTGATCATTAGACGTATAAGGGGGAAACATCAAGATTGTTAGAAATTTCAGCAATAATCCCACATTCTGGTTACATATCAACTTTCTTGCAGCAAGTCCCAAACGTACCAATGGACTCAAACTATTATCAGTGCTTTCATAGAGAGCAACTTTGGCTAAAATTGGGGCAGACCAAGTCAGGAGCTTATAAAGTTTGTCAGTGTTAGACTCTGCAGGTGTCCAATATTGAAAGATATCACAACTACATGAGGATGCTGCAGGGGGAACATTGTGTTTAATGGCCCCTATAGGCAGGGGTCTTCCTTATTTTCATTAAGATCACACCACTCCCCATTTTCTTCAAAAAGTGATTCACAAAATGTAAAAACACCAGCTCTAAAGTCTAAATAAAATGATTTATTCATTCTCAAAGCATGTAAACATGAATAAGCATGCAGACCAAGAAAACTGGTGCTGCTACTGATATGCAAGTTTCAAGTTTTCCTTCCAAAGGTCAATAGTGAAGTCTTTCTCTAATTCCTCTCTGCAGATGTAGGCATATAACCTTGCAGAGAACCGTTACACATAACCATCACAGAAAGACCTGTGCTATCTTGTGTGTGTGTGACTGACTTCACCATCTCTATGCTGTTAAGGAAACAAGATGGCCGCATCCAATGGGAGAATAACTGTGTTTTTGAAGACCAATTGGAAAAAAGATTTTTGTTTACTTATTATACACTAGTAGGTTTATAGGGTTTCATTTATATTTGTGGCAATGGTTTCTGTAAGCATTGGAAATGGGAAAGATTGCCTAAACATTCCTCTCTGGGGGTTTTTTATCAGCTATATAACTCCTTCTCTAATTTGTTTGAAGGTTCTGTAAACAGAGCTAATTTTGATGTTAGGAAAGTGCCTGACTTCACCCTGAAGTGTAGCTCATGCAACATTTTAACAATATGCCCTATGGGTCTGCAGGACAAAGGATTGATCTGCTGACTGATGTGAAACACTGATAATAGCTTGCTTTATCCACATTAGCACATGCACAAATACACAATACCAAAAGGTTCTTTCCCACAATACATGCAATAAATACAAGGCTTACAAGGAGAGCATGACAGAGCAGGTTTGTGCTAGAGCTTTCTCACTGAACTGATGGGTATGTATGAATGCAGATGACCAGGTTGCTTATATATGAAGTGATAGCTGAACTGACTACAATTAGCACACGACATCAATGCTATGAGTGTGCTTACTGTATGCATGTTTCCTGTCTTCTCTCTTTTTTGGATCCAGCTTATTTTGTATTTTTGTTTGAATAATGTTGGGAAGATGAGGTCTTTCCTTACAAATAGGCCAAATTTGGTGCCAATCTGATCTAATATCAGTAGCATCTGTCATATTCTCCTTGTATAAAGTAAATCACAGACACATGAAGACACTGCTCACAGATACAGGATGTAAGATGAGAGACTGATGATCAGTGGATTCCGCCATCTAATGCAATGGTATGGAGACGATGAAGTGCAGGAATGAAACTCGCAGAGACAGGGGGTCCAAATTTGCTCATGCCCCAGTGCCCCAATGGTTTTGATTTCAAAGTGTAGAAGGCAATGAATTTTGCTGACACACGTGCTCCCTATGCTTACTCACTTGGTGACCATAAACATACAAATTCTGTTGCCACCAACTGTGCCAATGCTATTTTGTGTGCTCACTAGCTCATTTCAGTGACATCATGCTGAAAACCAGTGCTCATTTTTTTGCTACCAGCTATTAGTTCTTCAGAGTAAGTAGTAATGATCCAAAATGTTTTGATATAACATAACATTATTTTTAAATAAAAAGATTGAAATAGATTTTTTTGTCAAAAATCTATCAATCTGATGTCCAGAAAATTGTCAGACAATAGTAACTGAGGAGGAATCAGTTTTATATGATGTTTAGATTGCATGTTTGGTATGTAAAGTCGACCTCTGAATCTAAAAAGCTGGCAGCAAAAGTAAAATCTACATAAAGTGAATAAAGCATTTATTTACCTGGTCTTCCAGGAGGTCCTGCTGGTCCAGAATTTCCTTTGGGACCTGGTGTGGCAAGTCCTGGGAGACCTGGTTGTCCTGGTGGTCCTGAGCTACCTGGACTACCAGGATAACCACTGTCTCCTTTTTGACCAGGAAATCCAGGAGATCCGGGAGGTCCAGAAAATCCTGGCTCACCCTTTGCACCTGCAAATACACAAAGAAAAATCATATATTTCAATTAAAAGGCATACATAGATAAATTATCATATGGGTGCTATGTACAGAAAAAATGGACATAAAACTCATTTACAGGTATTCTTGGCTAATTATGAAGATTATGAATGATAAATGCATTAAGAACTTAAACAGTGAGGACGCAACTAGCAAAACTATGAACCTTACTATGACACACAACTCAGACTAAAGGGTAAATTCACATCCGATGCGGTGGGACTATGATGGGTGGTTTTTCCAGAGCAGTCCCACTGCATGAAAGAGCAAAACGCTTTGTCTCTATGTGCCTAGTTTACACCACTACAATGCAAATTATATCTTTTCATGTGACAACACTGAAGAAATGACACTTTGCTACAATGGAAAGTAGTGAGTGTACAGCTTGTATAACAGTGTAAATTTGCTGTCCCCTCAAAATAACTCAACACACAGCCATTACTGTCTAAACTGCTGGCAACAAAAGTTAGTACACTAAGTAAAAATGTCCAAATTGGGCCCAATTAGCAATTTTCCCTGCCTGGTGTCATGTGACTCGTTAATGTTCAAAGTCTCAGGTATGAATGGGGAGCAGGTGTGTTAAATTTGGTGTTATCGCTCTCACTCTCTCATACTGGTCACTGGAAGTTCAACATGGCACCTCATGGCAAAGAACTCTCTGAGGATCTGAAAAACAGAATTGTTGCTCTTCATAAAGATGGCCTAGGCTATAATAAGATTGCCAAGACCCTGAAACTGAGCTGCAACACGGTGGCCAAGACCATACAAGAACAGATTCCACTCAGAACAGGTCTCGCCATGGTCGACCAAAGAAGTTGAGTGCACGTGCTCAGCCTGATATCGAGAGGTTGTCTTTGGGAAATAGAGGTATGAGTGCTGCCAGCATATATGTGTATGTATGTATAAATACATATATGTGTGCATATATATATATATATATATAAATATATATCTATATATAGATATATATTTAGATAGATATTTAGTTAGTTATTATGTGTCTGGATGTGTCATTACATGTTCTTTTTATCTTCAGTTTCACTTTTTAAACTGGGCGGCACTGTAATCTCACAATATCTCACGAGATTACAGGTAGCCCACCCACTTTTACATGGATCTCGGCCGTTTTCAGAGGAAAAACTTCTCCTCTGTTCTCCCTCTGAGAACTGAAGTTCTCCACTTCATAAACAGGGTGCCAGAGGAGATAATTTTCCTCTGAGAACTGCCGAGAAGTGAACTAAGAAAAAAATTCCCAGTTTCATAAACGTACACCTATGTTTGCTAATAGGTCTAACTAAGAACAGTACCTGCTGTTCCACAAAGACACTAAGCAATGGATAAAAAAGTAGGCCTCGAAAAATAGTAGATTTAGGCTGTTTACGTTAGGTGGTGCATCATTTACTACTGACTTGTCTCATGCTGTTTGAAAGGTAAGGTTATCTGAGCATAAATCTGCTTTTTTAATATAGAGAAACTACTAAAGCTATGAATAAAGCAAAAACTGTACCTGGACTCCCAGGAAGTCCCGGCAATCCTGGTGATCCAAAACCCGGTAATCCTAAAACACAGATATTAACATTAATGAAAGCTGATGACATACAAGAAAATGTAATCACAAGATAGTCACAAACCTGGTTCGCCTTTTAGACCAGCAGGTCCAGGAATTCCATCTTGACCAGGCTGACCTTTTTCACCTGAAGGTCCTGGGGGCCCAGGACGTCCAAGGTCTCCTACAAGAATGACACAGTAAAATCATTTAAGCTATGAATAATGCAAAAACCTTACCTATGTATAGTATACTATTTGCTTATAAGGGTACCTGAAAAGAATTAGGACACAGCTTTACAAAGTCATATATACAGGTCATCAGGTCCCATAACAAAATTTTGATGGGGCTCCCTGGTGACCTGCAGTCTTAACTGTGACAATACATCACTGTTCTTAATATAAAGTATGTGCTTCAAACTTATGTGCTCCACGATGAGATGCCTCCAAGAGACCCGTAGTGCTCCAATTACACACTGCACTCACCAGATGGATTTGACCCCTTGTGTTACCAAATAAGCCAAATTGCCCTCAATATGGCCAAGATTCCAATGTACACAGCCCCCTCATTTGTCTTCTGTTCATCTTTCTAATGTGTTCTTAATGCCCCTCAGAATCTCTCAGAACATATCCACCAAGTACCATTAGGAAGAGGAAGGAGAATCTCACATAGTGAAATTCAGCTTTTACTAAGTAAAATAATTAAAAGTAACGACATGGATGTTTTTCCATGTGATTTAAAGCATGGAGACATGGATAGGATGGGTAAGTTTGCTTTGAATATTAAAGATGACTTAAATAGCATTTCCAGTTTGTGGTGCTCATATACAGGTAAGTTCCGCTTTAAACATCATTGGTTTTAATTGGGATTATACAGTATATAGTGAGAGGTTATAAAATGATGAGGGGAATTTATTCATAACCACACATATTTAAATCTAAAATGTCACAAAGAGATAGGTGAATTGGATATTATATGTTTATACAGATATGCATTTGAATAAAGATGTCTTTTGAAGACACTTGAACAGCTATGCATTTAGAATTGAAGACAACAATACCCTTATTTGATATGTGTTGGTATAAATTTCTCCTAGCCCTTACAGCTTCAAGTCCACTATGACCAAGCCCATTTATAGGAGAAGCATGTCAGTGCGCTGTCTTCATCTGCCAGGAAATGTACTCATTATTGGAAAAAAACAATTTTTTTGATTCAGCAGAAGTGCACCACAATTTATTTTTATATTAGGTGAATGGGAGACAAATTTATGAAGAGCCCCTAGTACGTTACCCTAGTTGTTAAAGGTTTCATGGGCATAAAGTGGTACAAGCACTAGCTCTTAAAGTACACTACTACAGATCAGCGAGTTGTATTAACAATATTAATAATCATCACAATATTTTATAATCTTACATAATTGTAAATACTCTTTACCTTTCATACAAACGTCTTTCAACTCTGGCTTTGCAGAACTAAAATTTCAACTGTTTTATCAGGTGTTTAGCTAAAGAATAATACACTTTAACAGCATGAGAAAGACTGTATTCGGTATACTGGGTTAATTCATAGTGACAGGTTAGGGGCTAGCAGTAGAAGTTCTGGGTTCAATAAATCCACATGGCTAAGACAATTAGAAAATGCTGCCTATTGCAAAGAGAAAGCAAAAAAGAACCTGTAAATAGAGAGATCCAGAGGAGTCATCCTGTTCAACTGTTGTCAGCTCTTTCAGCTGGCCATACATTATACAATTTGCTTATTCAAATTCCTTTAGATTTACCTTAAACTATGTAGTGCAAGGGCCTGCATACAAACTGAAAGTATTTAGGTTTGACCTCATATATGGTTTTTGTAAACCTAAGGAAAAATTGTACAAGAAAGTTGTATAATGTATGGCCAGCCTTAGACTGGAGTCCGGTTCAGCATTAAAAGCAAACCATTTCAACTCTTAATAATAAGTTCATGCATCTGTGTTAGCAGATGCATAGGCAAACAGATTTGTGATAGTTGCCTCAACAATCTCCCTTATTGGGCTCCATCCCACCTCCTGACCCCATTGAAGCTGCATGGGCTGCTATGGCTATAGTAACACTTCTCTTCTCTTAGTCATTTTATTTATTGCATTGACTTGCTGAAAAATTAATTTGTGTTTTATACTGAATGATGAAAAAAAAAATTATTACAAAACAAAGAAACTTAGAATCATGCATGAATTTGTCTACAAGTAGAACATCTATCTTTTCCCACAGCATCCAATTGATTTCTTTTTTTATCCAATCTAACTGATCACAATCAATTGGCAAAATAAAAAAATGTTTTTTCACATACAGTATGTCCAATCTTTTCAGATATTGGAGTTCAGAACCTAGCATGCCTAGTGCTAGCAGTTTCCTACCCCTTGGTCCTGGTGGGCCTGGAGTTCCAGGGTTTCCTGGAGGTCCATCAAGTCCTTTAGACCCTGGAAGACCTGGAGAACCTAAACAAAAAGAAAAAGTAGACAATAGTGATGACAAACTATTACTTTGGTAGAGTTGAAGTATAACTAAAGGCAAAACTTTTTCTTTAGTTTTGGATAGAGTGGAGAGGGATTAGAACACCTGTCCCTAAAAAAGTAATAGAAGGGACATCTTCCAATGAGGGCACTAGTTCTGGTGACCTGTGGGCTCCGAGAGATTCCCTTAATCTGCAGGGATTTCTTCTCACTTTCTGATTTGGCTTATGGGACAGGAAGTCAAGGTAAATCCCCCAATGGAGCACTGATGTAAAAAAATAAACCTATAGGTGTTATAACCCTCCCTTGCTCTATCCAGAATGAAAAAAGGTTTTGTCTATAGTTCCAATTTAATTCCAGGACTGTGCCAACATTTGATAATATCAAACTGTACCTGTGTAATCCATGCCCACCAAAAAAATGAACACTACTTGCCTTCATCACACTTTCTTTAAATGTATGATGGCTTTTGGAGTTGAGTCTATTCATTTCTGTTTATATTAGGAATACCATGATTCATATTGGAAATATGTGCTCTGTTTGGTCTTGTGCATTTATATGGGTACTAAACTTTTCATTTGTATATTCCAATATAATTTTAATTTGCAAAAGGAGGTACATTATCTCATACAAAGTGTCCAGTAAACGGATTTTAAACATAGCCAAAATATCCCCATTTTACACTCCAAGTAGTTTATCAGTGTAATAAAGGTCTGTCAACATATAGGCATGATAATGAGAAAATCAGGGACACTGATTCTAGTTACATTGATCTGAAGACACTTCTGCTTGTGTGGTGCTGATCTGAGAACTGTGACAGGCTGTGCTATTAGGGCTTATTCACATGTGAGGCTGGTGGGTGGTAAAACCTTGTAGTTGAGTCAGTGTTTTTACCTCCACTCAACGGCTACTCCCTTTAACTGCAAAGGCAGTGGCCAGAGGTGTACACCTGCCGTGGCTGTGATGCTTTGCAGCTGTGTCTGGAATCATACCCCCATACACTTGCCAATCATGACATATTCAATTGAATGGGGTTGCTTGTGGGGGGGCCCAGGGGGTTACAGTAGGTGGTGAGGGGGTGATACAATGCTCTTCACTGCCTATGCTTTGTGAAGAGTAAACCTAACATGGGTGGCTTTTCAGAGAGCATTGTATATATGAACAAGTCCTTATGGTGACACAATGGCCACTGTGGCATTGATCAGGGACACTGTGACTTATCTAGTGGTGATCAGTGACAATATGACTGGTGTGGCAGCGATCAGGAGCATTCTAACTGGTGTGGCAGTAATTAGAGACAATATGACTAGTGTGGCAATGATTAGGGACACTGTGACTGGGGAGATGGTGATCAGGGATACTGTAACTGGGGTGGCAGTGATTAAGGACAATATGACTGATATGGCGGTGATCAGGGACACTGTGACTGGGGCAGTGGTGATTAGGAAAAATGTAAGTATCCCTAAACATGACTCACTGTTTGCTATTATGATTGCTGAGATAGGCTACAGCTATCACATGGTACAGGGCTGCTGTAATCAGGCCTGTACCATTTGATTACTGTGCCCAATCACATAGATCACAATAGTAAGCAATGTTGTCATGAATGACAGTTGTTTTCTTGTGACCATGTGCACGGACAATGATCACATAGTACCTAGGTCAATCACAGCAGCCCAGTACTGATCACTGTCATCTGCTGTGTCCGGTGGACAAAGTGGGCAGAGATTGTGCTGCTGCGCGCCACAGGGCATTTATGTGGAATAACAGAGCACCCGTCTGGCCATAATGTTACAATAGGCTGGATGGGAAGTGGTCGAAAAAATGTTCATTTACCTGAAAATCCTGGGGAACCTGGATCTCCTTTAAGGCCTTGAACACCTGGTAATCCTGGTAATCCAGGGCTTCCTGCTTCTCCTTTACTTCCGGGAGTGCCAGAAAAACCTCCTGGCCCTGGTTCACCCTTTAAAGACAAATAATAATAGTCACTATATTTGGCTAATATGGAGCAAATACATTTCAGAAGGTTTCTCCATAACCCAGTCATGACCTTTTAAGGCAGCTTGGATTGTGTAATTACTGGTAAGATAACCAGCTGAACTCTATATATAAAAAATAAATAATAATGAAGATGTGCAATCATTTAATAATCATTAAGTGTATTTTAATGCAGTGTTAGCACCTAAATTTGACTTAGTATGAGCCTCTTTAAGTCACTGTACAGTAGAGCTCAGGCAGGTACAGAGGGAAGCAGCACAAGGAGCAAATTTGCTGTTCCTCAATGCTCATGTACTAGCAAGAAACATGCTGATAGTAGGAGAGTAAAGAATGACAGAGTAATAAGCTCATCAGTCTGCTTCTTTTCCTTTCTTTTCCCAGTAACTGGTTGAGGAAGTGACAAAAACTATAAGTGTTACTTTACTGCAGCAGAACAATATTAGGCCATATTTTTAGGCCTGCAATGGGAGGCCAGAAAATCAGCTTGCCCTTTGGCATTCAAATAGAACTTTTACTTCAAACTAAGCCTTATTACCGTATTACAGTATATTGTATACAACATACTTAACAGTAAATTAATACCTTCTGTCCTTGTAAGCCAGGTGGACCCGTGCCTGAAAGTCCTGATTCACCTTTTTCACCTTTAGATCCACCAAATCCTGGAGGTCCCGGTGATCCAGGACGCCCTGGCTGTCCAGGAAAGCCCTTTTCACCCGATGGCCCTGTAATGCAAATGTTGCATAAAGTAGTGTTTAATATCAAAGTCACATGTGATTAAACAAATTTTCAAGTGTCTAGTGACTGTAACAAAGATATAGCTGTAACAGTGCCACAGTGTAACTACTTCTAATTAACAAAGCATACAAGATGAAACTGGCTTTGCTTTAACATTAAACTTGTGAGTTTAGATTTTTCTCTGATACTCTTTATTTTGTCCAAATACCAACTGTAGCTGTAAATATATGTTTAGTGTACTGTTGTTTATGGCCATAGTAATGCAATCCTTAGCAAGCAATTTCTGATGGAAGATACAGTGTGTGTAAATCTCCAATGCCCATCTCCCTAGTTACACAATATTTCATAAAAAAAAGGGCATGTATGCAGATTGCTTGGTTCTACTTTTGTACCCATGAGACTTTAAAGTTGCTAATCCCATTCCTGTGATTGTGGCCTCTTCAACATACAGAACACCTGGCATGGGGTTTAGTTCAAGAAAATGACTGGGTACTTTTGTTTCTCATATACTAATTTTTCAACAGAGAAGAACATTCTACATGCATACAGAACTATAGAATATAACTGAAGTGGATCTTCCTTCAATACCTATAGAGTTATGTTAGTAATGCTAATGGAAGGCATGCATGAAAGATTAACACTGTAGAATGAATTTCTTATTTTTTTCCAGGAAAAAATCTGCTCCAGGTGCTCCAGGGCTTTAAGTGCAATGTTATCTGCTAAGGATCATTGTTCAAACCATCCTCCTTAGAAGAGATCATGTGACCAAATGCTTTATTGGGCACTGCAGGTAGCCCAGAGCAGCTCTTTTCCAAAGAAAAGGTAAGAAATTCAGCCCTTCTAAAACACCATATTTATTAATTCCAGCATGACTGTGAATATATCTTGAAGCCTTGCATTACAATACAGATACAACAAAAGAACACCTACCAGGAAGTCCCATTTCTCCCATGTTCCCTTTTGGTCCAGAAGACCCGGGTAATCCAGGTTGCCCAGGAAAGCCAGCATCTCCTTTAGGCCCTTTGAATATAAAAGACACATTTAATTAAAATTATATTCCTGCTCAATATTTCAAAACATACAAATACTGTATACATTTATGACGATTTGTGTTATAATGCAGTTAGGGCAGCATTTACCACATAGCACACATGGGCCATTGCGGGATTACAGGAAGGAATTATTAGATTCACTGCTGCAAGTGAAAACCATTATTTTTTCTTAGTAGGCTCCTGAACAATGACCTACATAGTCTGTTGGAGAATGTAATGAATAGTGAGCCTCCTATAACAAGACATGGGGGTCAAAACCTGATGCAGCTGTGCATGGATGCCAAATAGCTTCTAACTTCAGCTTGTTCAATTAAGCTTTGACAAAAAAAATCTGGAAGAGCTGCCCCACAGTGCACTCTCCATTCTTTGTAAATATACTCTGATATTCATATTTAGAATATTAATCAGGCAATGCAGATCCTTACAAAAGGTGTCAAGCTTATGACTGAACCTCTATAGAAAAACAATGTCACTGTACCTGTTGGACCCAGGCTGACTATCTGATACCAATGAGGAAATGCATATTTGCAGATGCATTCACTTTCAAATTATCCACTTCCAGACTGCCTGCTGCATATATACTGCAGCAAGGAGTCCCAGCTACAAAAAATCATGTAATGGACGTGATTTTGTGCACGAGATGTCAGGGGGCACGTGCGCCACCAGAGCGCTACTCCTGCTGTGAATGGACACAGCAGGAGTCAATCAGAGGGTACGGTGGCCGTGATGGCCACTGGGACTCGCCGATGGTTCGGTGGAATGACAGAACAGCAGTCTGCCTATGTAAACAAGGGAGACTGATGTTCTGTCACAGAGCGAGAGAGATTGCGATCTCTCTAAGCTGAAACACAGATCTCTCTTTTCAGATCTAATTCAAAATTATGGCTCTTTTTTTGTTTATAGCGCAAAAAATAAAAACCGCAGAGGTGATCAAATACCACCAAAAATAAAGCTCTATTTGTGGGAAAAAATACATCAATTTTATTGGGGTACAGCATCACACGACTACACATCTGTCAGTTAAAGCAATGCAGTGCCGTATCGCAAAAAATGGCCTGGCCATTAAGGGGGTAAAACCCTCCAGAGCTGAAGTGGTTAAACCACTTCTCTGTTTTCTGAATAAAATAAAGTATATAAGTCCCCATACACTAGATCTCCCCCTTGCTTTCTCTCCCCCCCCCCCTCTCTCTTTCTCTCTTTCTCTCGTCCCCTCATGCTCTTTTTTTCCCTTTCCCTCTATCTTTCCCCCCCTCTCTCTCCCCTAGTTCTCTCTGTCACCCCCCTCTTGCGTTTTCTGTCCCCCCTATGGCTCTCTCTTCCCCCCCTGTCACCATGTTCACTGCTCACCATTTTTTATGTTGTCTGCCAGAGTGCCCCATGTCTTCAAAATCCCAGTTATGCTCCACATCTTTTCACACTGTTTTGAGTTTTTAAGTGTAAAGTTGGGCAGATAACGTGTTATGGGTATTGTTAAAGTTTACATATTTCCTATATTGTTTAAGTATTGAATGGTTTTGTTTCTAAAATAAGTTTCTATCACATTTTAGGTTTTCAGTAAAATAATGTTCCTTGTAAGTACATTTTTATGAGTCTTGAACTTATTTTAGGATTTATTTTGCTGGGGCAAAAAGGTACTGTATTTTCTGGCGTATAAGACTACTTTTGAACCTCAAAAAAATCCCCCAAAAATGGGGGGTCGTCTTATACGCCGAGTATAATATCTCCAAGGTAACCTAAGTATAAGTATTACCGGTAGATGTAATCTCTCAAGATGCTGGCTGTGTGGGAATCCTGTACCGGCATACCGTATGTACCGTAGCTTCAGGCTACATACAGTGTACCGCACTGAGCCAATCAGGGAGAGCGATGTATTCTATTATTGAATGCAAAGCCTGCTCGGATTGGTGGAGTAACATCAGCCCGCCTCTCTGACTCTGCCAATCCGAGCAGGCTTTGCATTCAATAATAGAATACATCGCTCACTGTGATTGGCTCAGCGCGGTACACTGTATGTAGCCGAAGCTATGGTACATACCGGTATACCGGTACAGGATTCCCGCACAGCCAGCGTCTTGAGATTACATCTACTGGTTATACTTATACTTAGGGTACCTTGGAGATATTATGAGAGATTACATGTATTACAGTACTTGGGGTACCTTGGAGATCTATGAGAAATCTGATGTTTTTCAATGGTGTTGCCTTGCTTTGGAAGGGGGGTAGTCTTATACGGCGAGTATAGCCCAAAACCTATGTTTTAACTTGAAAATTAGGGGGGATCGTCTTATACGCCCAGTCGTCTTATACGCCGGAAAATACGGTACTCTTTCCTTTACAGTGACATCTTTGAAAAAGTACAAAGAGGCACCAAAGATATGCCTTCCACCAAAGGGCATACGCAGTAAGTGTTTTTTTGCACTGTTGTTCTTCAGACTAACATTTTAGCCAATGTGTCCCCCAAATGTGCACAGATAGGGGAATCATACTAGATATAGAACATACAATATCCATAATCAACACAATAGAGTAGGGCAGCAGGAATGAGCACTAACTGTCTTAAAACTGAAGGGTCATTTGGGGATCACTCCGATCCATTAGTCATATGCTAGTTGATACACCCAAGGCTTGGCAAATAGACATCACAGCAATCACAGGTTGCAAAGCAGAGCCTTTTGGAGAAAACAATGACTTGTTTCCAGTCTCTTGTCTATGGGGTACTTGAACTCTAGAATGTTCTCGACGGGAATGATCAGAGTCCGCAATGGAAGAGCTTTTTCTATAGGGTATTGCTCAACAAATTGCTTGAGAGACAAAAATAGGTTCACAGGAGTGGACCAGCCATCATAAAAAAAATCTAAAAGAGAAAATATATAATTATGCTTGTGGCCCCTGCGTTCTGAGTCAGCTATCATGGCAATCATTTTGTGCATAAAATCTGAAATAGCCACAGAATATTCCTCTCTGGATAATGCAGAGGAGAGAGTCATGCTGGTTGGAATTGGAAGAGAGTGTGTGGATTAAAGTAGGGGATGACAGTCTAGACTGTTGGTGTCCTGTCCTTGAGAAGGGACACTGCAAGTTGCCCCGCCACTGTTAGTGCCACTGCAGGGCCGCTTTTTTTGCTCTTATGATTTGCCATACTGTCTAGCATGTAGAAGTGATATTTTGCCAGAAGGGTGCTGGCAAAGTTATTTCTGCCTGACCAAGGAATTATAAACAGCAGCGAACCCATTTGATCCTCATGAGTAGCTGACTGTGACTCCTCAGGCAGAAGAGGCAGAATAATGCCATGTGTAATCGTACGCAGGAAAGTGCAGCGCAGGTGCAATAGAAATGGCACATGAAACACATTTTAGAAAGCATCACAGCCATGTTTCTAGAAAGTGCCTGCAACACATGAACTGGAGAAATAAAAGGAGACCAAGTAGCATATTATGAAACATTATGTACATTCTACGTGGTGATGACACATATTGTACAAGTGCAACAGAAAAAAATATGTTTTAAGCCCTTAGGGGAATACAACAGGAAACAAATTACATGCTTATGGCAGCCTGGAGAGCACCCTGCAGAGTGGTCTGGAGAGCACCCTGCAGCAAACAGACAGCAGCAAGGTACCAGAAAGTTCCAATGCAGGACCCAGTAATATAAGTTACACTCAAGACAGTCTTTGACCCTTCAATTGGCATACTTGCAGGATTACACCTGCAGGTTATCCTGTACCTTGACCTCTAAAACATGCAAACTATGCAACAAATGCAGGACATTAAGTGCCTGCAATGTGCCATAAGCAGAGCCCATCACCTGAAGGTCACATTACAGGCAGAATCAGCATCTTCTTCTTGGCTGGGTTTGAGTACAGCCTTTGAGGCAGCACCATGATCAGCCGATCTGGAAAACTGCAAAATAAGCTATCATGGCTCTGCAACAAATGAAGGGTCTTGATTAAAATAAAAATATCTTGTTAAAAAAAATGAAAAAATGCCAAATAAAATGGGTTTCCTGAAACATGATGGGATTGGGATGCGTTATACTGGTTGTTTTTTTTTTTCTACTGTCCAATTCTACTGAAGGTAGCAGTATAACCCAGTAGTCTCAAAATTATGTCTGACCCTATTTAACGAGCAATAAAGAACTTAATTTGCAGTATTACTTATTTGCCCCACTAACAAAAAGGTACCAGTAAACAAATAAATCGTGTATAACAGCACTAAACATTCCCTAAGATAAAGATAAGATACTAACCAGGTAAACCTGAAGATCCAGGGGGCCCACTTTGACCTGGTGTTCCTGGATTACCAGGCATACCACTATAGCCTTTTTCTCCATTTAATCCGGGTGAACCTTAAAAATAACAGAACATTTAACATTATCTAGGTCATTACAAAGTAGGGGCTCCATCAGAAATTTACATGTAAAGATTAATTTTTTCCAACAATTTATATTTTTGACTTGATCCCAATCACATATACAGTATATCTAAAAATATTTAAAAAAAAGCGAATGATAAAATTTAGAATTACCATCTCTCCCAGGCTCTCCTTTACTTCCTTTACTTCCAAGTCCTCCAGCCCCATTTCCTGGTGGGCCTACAAGACCACGTTCTCCCTTGTCACCCTTAGACCCAGGATTGCCATTTAAGCCGGGCTGCCCAGGAAATCCATCAAGACCTAAGAAAGAAAAAGGTATACCATTGCTGGGGTTACACTCACGAGGTCACAGCATTCAAACATATTTGCGTCTAAAAGGTTTATTTACATACAACGAGATTAAGCTCTGTTTGGCATTTCAGGAGCTAACTTTTCTCTGCTGCAGTTAAGCAACATTAGGTATTGTCCTCCCAAAGCTGATTAATCTGACACTCTGCGCACTTCTCCTATTAGCAAATACCTTTCTAGTTAGCAAGCACTGCACACAGATTTGCTTCTTGTGCTGCTTCTTACTCACCCAGTCTGAACAGGAGAAATTAAGGTACTTACACTGCCTGAACTTATATAATAAGAAAAATACAACAAAATGTATTAATGAAAGCAGAGCTGCAATACTCTTGTTTTTTTTTTTTTTTTTTTTATATCTACCTAGAGTTCAGCTTTAACTATACAATTCAGCCCATTCCATATAACCAAAGCTGCTTCTTTGATGCAAACAAACTCATCAGAGTTTTCAAACAGCCATTGAACTTTAAGTAGAACCTATTGGTCTGGTGTCTAAAAGAGGCTGAAGATGCTTTTCACATACAGTGCCTTGCAAAAGTATTCCGCCCCCTTGAACTTTGCGACCTTTTGCCACATTTCAGGCTTCAAACATAAAGATATAAAACTTTTTTTTGAAATGTTTTTTTGTGAAGAATCAACAACTGGGACACAATCATAAAGTGGAACGAAATTTATTGGATATTTCAAACTTTGTTAACAAATAAAAAACTGAAAAATTGGGCGTGCAAAATTATTCAGCCCCTTTACTTTAAGTGCAGCAAACTCTCTCCAGAAGTTCAGTGAGGATCTTTGAATGATCCAATGTTGACCTAAATGACTAATGATGATAAATAGAATCCACCTGTGTGTAATCAAGTCTCCGTATAAATGCACCTGCACTGTGATAGTCTCAGAGGTCCGTTTAAAGTGCAGAGAGCATCATGAAGAACAAGGAACACACCAGGCAGGTCCAAGATACTGTTGTGGAGAAGTTTAAAGCCGGATTTGGATACAAAAAGATTTCCCAAGCTTTAAACATCCCAAGGAGCACTGTGCAAGCGATAATATTGAAATGGGAGGAGTATTAGACCACTGCAAATCTACGAAGACCTGGCCGTCCCTCTAAACTTTCAGCTCATACAAGGAGAAGACTGATCAGAGATGCAGCCAAGAGGCCCATGATCACTCTGGATGAACTGCAGAGATCTACAGCTGAGGTGGGAGACTCTGTCCATAGGACAACAATCAGTCGTATACTGCACAAATCTGGCCTTTATGGAAGAGTGGCAAGAAGAAAGCCATTTCTTAAAGATATCCATAAAAAGTGTTGTTTATAGTTTGCCACAAGCCACCTGGGAGACACACCAAACATGTGGAAGAAGGTGCTCTGGTCAGATGAAACCAAAATCGAACTTTTTGGCAACAATGCAAAACGTTATGTTTGGCGTAAAAGCAACACAGCTCATCACCCTGAACACACCATCCCCAATGTCAAACATGGTGGTGGCAGCATCATGGTTTGGGCCTGCTTTTCTTCAGCAGGGACAGGGAAGATGGTTAAAATTGATGGGAAGATGGATAGAGCCAAATACAGAACCATTCTGGAAGAAAACCTGATGGAGTCTGCGAGACTGAGACCTGAGACAGGGACGGAGATTTGTCTTCCAACAAGACAATGATCCAAAACATAAAGCAAAATCTACAATGGAATGGTTCACAAATAAACATATCCAGGTGTTAGAATGGCCAAGTCAAAGTCCAGACCTGAATCCAATCGAGAATCTGTGGAAAGAACTGAAAACTGCTGTTCACAAACGCTCTCCATCCAACCTCACTGAGCTCGAGCTGTTTTGCAAGGAGGAATGGGCAACAATTTCAGTCTCTCAATGTGCAAAACTGATAGAGACATACCCCAAGCGACTTACAGCTGTAAGCGCAGCAAAAGGTGGCGCTACAAAGTATTAACTTAACCTCCCTGGCAGTATGATTATTTCGGATTTTAGGTGCTGAAAGCGGTAGCATTATTTTGCTAGTAATTCTTAAGGATGAGCAGCCCAAACCAACTATTTATATATGATTTCTTTTTACTGTGCGTTCTTCTTTATAACATCCCGGGTATGATAAAGTTTGAAACACAAAATCCTAAATTATAATATAATAAATAACTATAAAATAATAACAAATAATAATATAATAATAATAATAATAATAACAAAAAAAAAACACTTTTTATTCAATAAATTATAGTAAATAACGTAATCAAAAACACTGACATTTTTTTTTGTCAAACAAGGATGCAATATTTTTTTTTTTTTCCAAAAAGGATGCAATATTAGTGGTCATATTGCTTCAATAAACGTCCCGGGTGTGGTAAATTTTGAAACAGGGTACAGCATAAAGTCCAATGTCACAGTCTGGACAGTAGTGCCGCATTTCTTTTCTGATTTTCCGCCCAGTGTCGTCACGCTTGGAACAGCAAACCACACACATCCTTGTGGGTGCAGACTTCTTTTCCGTTGGTGGAATGTGGTCCATAAAGTGACAACCGGTCAGGCGTTCGGGGTTCACAACACCAGCAGCACGGCGTCCGTATCTACTTACTGTTGGTGTTTGGTGCCTGAAAAATATGAGCTCAGCAATTTTCCACACAAAGCCCACATGAACCACACGCCTGTCACTCTTCTTTTTTAGGAGAATGAATGCGTTCCACAAACATTGTTCCAGGAGATGCCTGAATATTTATTTATAATATTTTTTCTGTTGTTTCCGCATTGCCGGATAGAAAGTCATGGCCTGGTCAGCTCTGTCCACACCTCCCATGGTGTTGTTATAATCCAGGACCAGTTTCGGTTTCAGAACATCTTTTCCACCTTTTGTATGTACCATGACAGTAGAGATGTTGTGGATGGTACCCATCAGGCAGACATCTTTTTTGTCGCGCCATCTCAGTGCCAACATTTTCCTTTCTGCCAGGCAACTATTTCTCCGGGCTTGAGCTTTTTGTTGGCAAAGGTGGAGGGCATGTCACGCCGGTTAGCTCTAACGGTCCCATACGCATCCGTCTTGTGTTGTAGAAGGAACTCAAACAGTTCTGCGGATGTATAAAAATTGTCTGTGGTGACAAAGTACCCCTGATTCAGAAGAGGCTCAATCAGCGTCAGAACTGAAGTGGTTGCCATTCCATAGCTGCTGAACCTTTCGTTGAATTTGGTTCCTCTCCCGGTGTATAGGACCGAATTCCAAATATATCCAGAGCTGGATTCACACAGCATAAATGATTTTATGCCAAAGCGTGCTCTCTTGGACGCAATATATTGTATCCAGCTGAGTCTCTCTTTATAGGCCATTAGACTTTCGTCTATACAAATGTCTCTTTCTGGGACATAGGACTGCTGAAAATTTTTCAAAATTAGTTGATAAACGTCCCAAATCTTTTTGCGCTTCGGAGCTGAATGAGAAGTCTCGTCAAATTCGTCATTATTTGTAAAGTGCAAATACTTCATAATGAGCGAATATTTGTACTCTGACATAACCGTGCCAAAAAAAGGAGAGGCCAGTAATCTGTTGGTGGTCCAATACCACTTCTGCAGGGGTTTCCCCACCACTCCCTGCATAATAATTAGGCCCAGAAATTTCCAGATGTCCGCTTTGGTCACGGGTTCCCGCATCCTGCTCCTTGAAAACCGCCGATGCGCTTGCGGCTTGTTGCTCCTGGTACCGATTGGTTTCCACAACAATCTTTTCAATAACTTCATCGGTCAGGTCAAAAAGAGTTGCAGGTATGCCAAGGGGTTGTCATCCTCAACATCCACTTTGATACCAGGTGCTCCGGTAAGCGGGAACCTTGGGGGCGCTACGTGCTCCGTACCGCAGTCGATCGAGCTCCAAGTCCGCACATCGCTGGGCACAGTCGCAGCATCATTGCTGAAATCGCTTTCTGCGTCCGATGACAAACTTCCCCACGAATCGCTATCACTCCACTCTGCAAGCGATTCTGTATCGCTGTCGCCCAGCAGGTCATATACCGCTTTTGAGGTTGCGGCGCGCTTGTTTGATGCCATGGTCGCTCTGCAGTATCCAGACACAAGGTACAGGAAAAATGCAGGAAGTGCAATGGAGAAAGCACTGGGGGGGGGGGCAATCAAAGGTCAATTTATTTTATTTTGGCAATGTAATCCAATAGGATTACAGTGTATCAGTGTGTTTGTGAATTTACTTTTTGAATTTGCCGCCGGTTCCACCCCCCTGCGAACATCACGTCGCAGGAGACAGAAGAGGATCGGGAGGAAGCTCCGCTGCCGCACACCACCCACATACATCGCTGGATCCCGGGGATAAGGTAAGTAACCCCTCTACCAGGATCCAGCGATCTTCCTAGCAGTACCCCGAGTGTGGCTCGGGGTTACCGATTTTGGCACTGAAATTTAACCCCGAGCCACACTCGGGAATACCGCTAGGAAGGTTAAGGGGGCTGAATAATTTTGCGCGCCCAATTTTTCAGTTTTTTATTTGTTAAAAAAGTTTGAAATATCCAATAAATTTCATTCCACTTCATGACTGTGTCTCACTTGTTGTTGATTCTTCACAAAAAATTACAGTTTTATATCTTTATGTTTGAAGCCTGAAATGTGGCAAAAGGTTGCAAAGTTCAAGGGAATACTTTCGCAAGGCACTGTATATTATAACCAATTTCACAGACTATATTACCAAAAATACCACCTTGATTTTCTGATGTTGTGTGAAGAAAAGCTTGAGGATAAATGATTCAGGTGTGTTTTTGAATTTTTACTAATAGGAGACATAAAAAAGTCAGCTGGAGATTTCAGATTTTATAGACATGGCCACAATGGTTTCTTTCCATCCCTGAAGTGTATTTAAAGCTAGAAGGCATGTTGAAAGGCTGTTCTTACAGGAGGAATCTCCGACCATGGCTATTACAGGAAGTGTCCACAAACCAGTGAAATAATTAGAAAGATAGACAATGTGATGTATTTACGATCTGCTGCTGTCAATCAGGGAAATTCATAAAGGATGTCTATGATGGCAAATATGTTACACAGCGTAAGTCAGTTTACAAATGATCTTAAAGTGTTTGTTACTTTTGTTAAAAAAAGCAGATCATGTTTCCTTCAAGCATGAATAACAGCACAGTGCTTGTGCTGTGTAAATTGGCCCCTTCCATTACCTAAAATACCTGACTGATCCTGTATGGCTATTCACCCTGCAAACTGACCACAGTTTATCATGGCTGCTACATGCCTCTGTCATCCACAGCCCTGTTCTGTCCTCTCTGTCCTCTCCTCCATCCTCTCCCCCCTTCACCTCCCTGCCTGTCTGCTCTGTGTCAGTGCCCACCCCTCCCCATCTGCTGCTATTATAACTACAATAAAAACATTCCATCCCCTCTGTAACATAACATTATGTGCCCCTGTGTCATATAAAATATATGCCGATCTGTACCTATATTAGAGCGTCTCCCGGCGCTCACATGACTGCTCAGCTCTTTCTCATCCCCGGCTGATGTCAGAGGGAGTGTTTGGCCCCACCTTCTATAGCTGTCAGCCAGACAGAGGAGAAGGCCAAGGAGTCACGTGAGCGACGGGAGACTCTCTGATATAGGTACAGATCAGCATATTTTTTATATAACACAGACACAGGGACACATAATGTTATGTTACAGAGAGCATGGGATGTTTTTATTGAGTTGACTTAACAACCACTTTAATTACTTCCTGTTTCATTATCTACAAACTGGAGGTAATTCTTTTTTAAGTATTAGCACCATTTTGTATCAGGAATACCGCAATCTGGTGAGTGTTTCAGTAAAGCCACCAAAACTGGCAGCAAGGCTTTTTGAATAAGGAACAGACCCTTTTAAAAAAAAGTGGAGAAAATGTTATACTGAATTCCCTTGAATTTGTCAGATTTTATAACCTACTGCACTTGATGAGGTTGATTTACTAAAGGCGAAGAAGACTGTTCACTTTGCAAGGGAGTTTGCTCTTAGCATAGTTAATGAGGTGAAGCTCTGAAGACATCCAGCATCTAGTTATGTGTAAGAAAAAAATACTATTTTGTTTTCCCTGTATGTGACTGGGTATTCTTTGCAATGTGAATTTTCACCACATTCACTGGCTAAAGATAAATTAATTTGCAAAGTGAACAGACTATGCAGCAACTCATGAGTGAGTGTACCACATTGTTCCCTACCCACGAATGTGCAGTCCACTCTTACCCGCAGCATTGGCTGAGCTCAGCATTCTGGTAGAGTGAAAGAGAGCCCACTGTGCATGTGTGGGTTGGAACAAAGCTGACTGCTCCTTCGTGAGGTGCTGGGGCCGTGCACCTTAGGCAGGGTGGAGAAAGGAGCCCAATGAAAAAAAAGCAGCTTAAACAGTAAGCATTATTTCACAAAATAGAGTACTGCATAGTAATGCCATGTAATGCAAAGGTGATTTTTTTTTGCAAATGTCATTAAAGAACTAACCCTTTATTAGGACCAGGGATGAGTCCCCTATCCTAGCCGGCAAGGAGCTGAACATGCACGGAGAACAGAGTCTCTACTATATAGACACTCCAGCGCGCACCAAGATATGCCATGTGTAGGAGTGACGGATTTATAAGAGTGTCCACTACATGTCTTTCTGGACATGGCTATGTGCATCATAACTTAATAATTTGGAGGTGTATCCACATAGTTTTGGCCATATAGTGTATATACATGTAGTTCTGTAAAAACTGCCACATTTAGCCAAGATGTATTACAAATTTCACATAGGATTTTGTACTTTTTTTAAATATATGTTAGGGCTTGTGTGATTAACTAAATGCAGCTTACATTTCTGTGCATTCAACCAGCTTTTGAGACGAGTTTGGGATGATTCTGGGATCGGCATTGTTTAAATGGTGATTATTTTACCTTTCTGACCAGGAAAACCAGGATTTCCTGGGGTGCCGGAAGTTCCTGCTGGTCCAGGTGGTCCCATTACTCCCATTTCACCCTTGGTACCTGTTTAAAGCAAGAAACTGAAAATAAGGACATTGAAAGGTACGGAAAAGGGATACAAGAAATATGAAATGAAAAATACAAGACACTAATGTTAAATGACGACATCCAAAAAATGTATTGGCTTTATATTGTAGATACTTCTTTGTTTATTTACTGGAGAAAATAAGACAATAGATCGCTCTAAGTTGGTCAGGATATTGCCACAATAGCCCTTTTCCCTGGCTTACCCTTAATAAGTAACAATTAAGGTATTCATTTTCTTTTACTTTAAAGTGTAACTTCACATATAAATATTTTATTCATATTTCTTTTTTAGTTTGTAAAAAAAAAATCAGATAGAAGTCTAGCAGATTTTTGGGGGGTAATCCATGTACTCATAATTCCTCCTCTTTATAATGAAATTGCTTTTTTCTTAACTGTCACAAAATGTATTTGATAACTATAGGGAAACATTTCAGAACCCCATGTCAAATATTAACATTTTTTCAAGGCAGAGGTTTCATGATCTATGACTTTTTTTTTAAAAAAAAAAGGTCCAGCAGTAGAATTATGTAAATACAGCCAAAAGTAGAATTTTGCTTTAAGCACACACCACAAGATGCTTGCAAACAACCCCCATAATAATTACCCACAAAAGGCTTATTTTGTGCCCCTGTGATCTATTTTGCTTGGTTAGTGGGGGCCAGGCTATACCTTACTTCATGGCTAAGATTCACCTACTGCCATCCCCACATTCGATAAGAATGTCCTAATTGGCCATTACAGTATAGTTTTTAGGGAAGTATTTTTGTCTGCTTTGTAAAGAAAATAAACATACTCTTATCTTTATTAAATGCAACAATTCACATATTTCAATTAGGGTTGCACCGATACCGGTACTCGTGCAAATGCTCCAACATCTACATCCGATACCTTTGCATTACGATTTGAGCCCATACAAAATTAATGGGCTAAAATCGCACTTCAAAGAATCACATGTCATTTGAACAGGAATGCAGTGTGATTCCTGTCGGAATCATATGCAGTTTCCCCCACTGCTCCTGTGTGAACCCAGGCTTGTCATTGGTGACTTCAACCTCCGGTCACACAAAATCGGTGGGGGAAATTCAGATTCAATTCAGACAGGAATCCTACCGCAAAGCAAAGGTACCACTCAAATCATACCACAAAACGTATCGGTACTCGGTATCAGTGAGTACTTCACTGAAAGTATCAGTATTCATACTCGCCGGTAAAAAAATGGCATCAGTGCACACTAACTTCAGTCATATAAAGACAGAAATGTTGCTCACCTTTAGTGCCTGGTACCCCATCACGACCTTGAAATCCTGGAGGCCCTGGGGGTCCTGAAAATCCACGTTCTCCAGGAAATCCAGGGCTACCACGTTCACCCTGTGGCCCAGGAATTTCAAATCCTGGAGGACCAGTATCTCCTTTATCACCTTGTATACCTGGTAATCCTGTACAGCAATTGGATATGTTAGAAAGTGTATTAATAAAGAAGGTTACAAAGCAAATAACGTATTAATATATATATTTCTTATAAATGTGTTCATGTTTTAAAATAATATTTCCTGAAATTTAGACCATCTTCCAAAATGTACAATAAAATTGAAAATATTAGTCCTATTTGGCTTACATAATAAACATCAAATTGTACATTTCCCATTTATTTTATATTCTGTTTATGGAAGTAAAAAGACACGAGAAAGAGCATGGAGGACATCAGCCACGAGGACTGACCTGAAAGTATTTTCCTTGAGCAGAGAATATTCAAGGAGGATAAAAATCACTTTTTTAAATACATGAAATGTTAAAGTTAATTTGGTGAAAAGTTGTTAAGGTCTTTGCATATTCAAGGTGCACTTGCTGTGCCTGAAGGTGTAGAGGGTTCACCTCTTCATATGGAAGGTTTCTATACAGTAAGAGCTGTGGAATAATGGAATGAATTTCCATAAAAGTTAGTTCTAGCCAACATTGTAGACTGCTACAAAACAGAAGTTTTGACTTACCTGTAAATTCCTTTTCTTGTAGTATAGTAAAGGACACAGGGGTTATATTCATAGACCATGGGATATAGGCTGCCATCTTCAGGTGACTAAACACTGGCAACATTTTTCGCTAAAGCCATCCCTATAGTGCACCTATATATCTCTGCCCACTCTGTGGGGCTGCAGTTTTAAACAAACAATATGGAGTGAACAAGACAAAGATGAGAGGTACATGTGTCCTGTACTGTACTTTAAGTAAAAGAATTTCCAGGTAAGTCAAAATTCTTGTTATCTTAATCAAACAGTACAGGGCACAGGATCTGTATTCACAGACCATGGTACATACCTGGTACATACCTAACTGAAGCCCTCATCAGCTGAGGCCTGAATGTCTGCCTGGTAGAACTTTATTAAAAACACTGAAACCATTATTTTGAAGGAACTGGTACAACGGCCCCTGGTGTCTGAAGTTGGCGCGAGGCGGTCAAAATAGCAGCCTTTCTTTGGACTAAAAAAAAAAAAAAAAAAAAAAAGATGAAGGGGCATGGAAAGAAATTCTCTTTTGTATCCCTTTGAAATGACCCAGAGTTCCAGGACATCTCAGAACAACAGCGGCACATATTTTAATAGATTTTCCACACTCAGAGAAGTGGGGATGATACTTTGTTGTGATGAGGGTTCCTAGGAAGGTTTGGTGGGCCAGGACTTGCAAAAGGTTAAGCCTTTGTTTTGAGGTTGATGCCTGGGGAGAACAGAAAGATGATTTTCTTTGAGTGGTGGTAGAAGTCTTAGGAATAGGACACTTAGGCTTCTTCTTATGGGGTAAAAGTACTTTTCCCAAAGTTACTTCCTTGATGAAATTTTCAAGAGTTTCCCCAAAGAACAATTTACTATCAAATTATATGCATTTACAATGTTTCTTACAAGCAGAACAAGCTTTTAGCTACACAATCCTGAGCATCTCCACAAAGATAAAAAAAATTTTTCAGACTTGGCAAATTACAATCTCAAAAGCATGAACACAAAGCAATAGGGCTAAAGGAAGGCATCAGCTGTAATTGTTTCTAAAAGAGCAGTGTATTCAAATACAGATTTCTGTTCTTTTGTCTTTGCCAGTTTGCGATAGTATCCACTACCAAAATAGATATTTCTTTTTAAAATCCTTTCCCAGAGGATAAATATCAGCAAAACGCTTTTCTGATTTCAGCCAGTCCTCATCCAGTCCACAATCAATCTGGGCGTATATCAGAAAAGTATTTTTAGACTTAGCCATGATCTTAGTACCCACAGGGGTCTGTTTTGGCTGTGGGGAACAAGGCAAAGCCTAGCGCAGACTGCATCAATTAGTGTGTCCACAGTGGAAAGCATTTGACATGAAGCCAACGCCTGTATCTCATAAGCCACAAGGGAAGAAAAATCCACAGCTGTAAAATCAATGTCCTCAATA
This sequence comes from Pelophylax lessonae, assembly GCF_965119305.1. NCBI lineage: Eukaryota > Metazoa > Chordata > Amphibia > Anura > Ranidae > Pelophylax > Pelophylax lessonae. The sequence continues at coordinate 154,799,753 of NC_138774.1, forward strand.
CTTTCCTTCATATCTTCAAGTAAAAGTGGTTCAGCTACTGATTCCTAAACAGGGTCAGGAGGAAAAAAAAAGTGAAAAAGGGAAGCGTTTTTGACCTCTGGAAACAAAAGATACTAGAAGGGCAAAAATGTTATCCAAAGAATTTAAAATTAAGGGTAGAAAAAATCTGCTTTTGTCAGACCGGTTGTATGGTGTGTGTCTGAGAGGAAGCTAGATTCAGATGAGGGGAGCAATGTCAATATAAGACATTGCTCCGGGACAAAGAAACAGCTATCACCCTGAACTTTATTCTTTGTTTCCTGTAGGCTGACCACGGAACAAATGGTATTTTGGCCTATAATCAAAGCTTCCCTGTGCCTGTAATCCTCTATTGCTGAGTAGATCCCCAGTTGGGTACTCAGGGTTCGGAAGTGCAGAAGAAATGGATTGAGATCCTGTGTCTGTGTTTCTAAAGATGTTGGCTGTGGTAAGGCAGCAAAATACTGCATGTATTCTCATATGAATAGGTGGGTAAGAACACGTCATCTGGGAGGTGTAACACAGTTATCTCATCATTTTGAGACCACATAGAAGGGGAAAAACAACAATTTCAAAAGTGGATGTGTGCAGAAGTCTTACAGACAAAATGGCGGTGGTTACCACAATAAAGTGAATAACTCCAAAATCCTCAGCTCACTAAACCATATAGTATGATATGCCCTGCAAATAGTGTTGTTAAAATCCAGGAACCAGAGTTCATAAACAAGGAAACCCTGTCTTACCTTATTCATGGTGTTTGGCCTATAAAAGGACCAGCCTTTTCCCTTCAAAGAGGTCTTTAGGGTCTGGGAGCCATAGAAATAGATCATGGCCCTGTGCCTGTATAAAATCCTGCAGCTAACTTTACACATTGCACTTCGTGCCATTGTAAGCACCTAATGAAGGAAGCCAACATAATGGGCCAGCCCCACGCAGTGGAGTCTGGGTATGGTTACCAAGGTACACACCTAGCAAACCCAATCCAGAAACTGCTAAGTAGCGCAAGGCAATAAGCAGGAAGATGTTGAAAGAGGTTTCACATGAAATCGTTTAAAACAAAAATACTTCTCCAAAGGAGAACAGGTCCATCACCTGAAGACACTAGCAAAAACCTAATGTCTTATTGATCAGGCAGGGGTATATGGGTACATTCTAGAGGCAGCCCTGTAAAGGTTTTTGCCAGTGTTCAATCACTTGAAGATGGCAGCATAGAAACCAGGGCCTATGAATACAAGTCCTGCATCCTGTACAGAAAAAAAATATATATACATATATATGTTTGTTAGGGTTTTTACTACTTCCTTGTAGCCTTAGGCTACAATTTTTTAAATATTATTTTTACATTTCTTTTATATATTTTTCATTATGTTTGATTATATCATGCAGTAACTATATCTGTAAAGGAGCCTCTTATGTACCAAATGGCTCCAGATGACTTAAAGCCTTCCATAATAACACCAAGATGTCTTGCTACTCATAGGTAATTAAAAAGGGTATAGCAATTTAATTTAATCTGAGAATCTTAAATGGGGGGGTCAGTGAATGAGTTAATATAGAATATGACGGAGTTGATAATTTCTGTATAATCTGACTTCAGCCTGCTGACAAAGTAAAGAGCAGATTCTAATTACATGGCAGTAGCAGGAGGTGGGACATCTTTGTATTATCACAGACATAACTAATTCATGGATACTTGTCTTAATGTATATGTGCAGACCAAAGTATTTTGTTTTGAATAGAGTAGGGAAGGGTAAAACCCCAGTCAGTTTGCTTTTTATTTTGCTATTTTAGCTTTCCCATTGGGAGATTCCATTCACTTCCTTTACTTGATACATAAAGTAAGAGGAAATTCCCTAGTTGTTATTGTAACACTGGCTAGCTATTACCTCTTGTTCTGGTGGCAACTGTAAAAAGTTTGACTTCCTGTCACCTTCTGCCCTGATAACAATTGTCACCGACAAATAGAGAGGGTGAGTTTCACACAGAAAACAATAAAAACTTGACAAAGGTTCTGATCCTTCCCTAATCTATCAATATGAAAAAAAAATAAAAACTTGTGGCCATACATACAGTTTAAGATTTGCCACAATTACAGCAAATGTGCATCCTACCAATCTGTCTATACTGGCCATATAAATAGGCTCAGGTGTGTTGTTCGGTGTTCACGATTGCCTTGTCCATGAGTTAATGGTTATTATTTACTGAACAGTCTTAGAAAGATATTAGACTGGAGAACCAACCACAGTACCTGGTGGACCTTGGGTCACAAGTCATCAGGTTTAGGATCATCGGGAGGCATCAAGCAGAAATGAGTTGCAATATATGTTGTGAGGAAGATGTTAGGTTAAGATAAAAGCACACACGTTACAAAAGACGAAAGTTAATTAAAAGAAAGAAAAAAAACATATAATTTAAGCATGAACTGTACAATCTATTCTGATTATTTAGATAAGCAAAGCTGTTTGTCTTATAATCCAGACTTTTTGTTTTTCAGTTTACTATTAAAAGCATAAATTCAATATCAATATAAATTTTTGTTCCCCCAACCACTAATGCCTTTAATCTACTCTAAACCGGTCACAACAAAGTGTAGCTAAAGCCCATAAATAACTATTATCTCACAAACACTCTTCTCTAACATTAATATTGAGTTGTGCAACATTACTCAGCCTTGATATTTCACTTATATTTTAAAGATATTGCAGTAAATTTGTAAGATAAAATCTGTTTAATCGGAACCAATTTTCCAATGAAAAGCTTAAAAAAGGTTTACTTTTTTATTTATATTCCAGATATTGGTGTATCTAACAGATGTTTCACTAGGACATTCTTTTAAATATAACCTGAAAAAACTATTAGCTGCAGGCTTCTGTTCTAAAAACTGTCTAGCACCATTTTTTCCTAAAAAGCAACTTGCAAAATACACTATATTACAAAAAGTATTGGGACATCTGCCTTTACATGTACATGAACTTTAATGGCATCCTAGTCTTATTCCATAGGGTTCAATATTCAGTTGGCCCACCCTATGCAGCTATAACAGCTTCAACTCTTCTGGGAAGGCTGTCCACAAGGTTTAGGAGTGTGTCTATGGGAATTTTTGACCATTCTTCCAGAAGCGCATTCGTGATGTTGATGTAGTATGGGAAGGCCTGGTTTGCAGTCTCCGCTCAAATTCATGCCAAAGGTGTTCTATCGGGTAGAGGTCAGGACTCTGTGCAGGCCAGTCAAGTTCCTCCACCCCAAACTCGCTCATCCATGTCTTTATGGACCTTGCATTGTGCACTCGTCCAAATCATTTGGTGGAGTGGGGTTATGGTGTGGGGTTGTTTTTCAGGGGTTGGGGTTGGCACCTTAGTTCTAGTGAAGAGCACTCTTAAGGTGTTAGCAAACCAAGACATTTTGGACAATATCATGCTCCCAACTTTGTGGGAACAGTATGGGGATTGCCCCTTCCTGTTCCAACATGACTGTGCACCAGTGCACAAACAAGGTCCATAAAGACATGGATGAGTGAGTTTGGGGTGGAGGAACTTGACTGCACAGGGTTCTGACCTCAAACTGATAGAACACCTTTGGGATGAATTCAAGTGGAGACTGCGAGCATGGCCTTCCCATCCACATCAGTGCCTGACCTCACAAATGCATTTCTGAAAGAATGGTCAAACATTCCTATAGACACACTCCTAAATCTTGTGGATGCCCTTCCCAGAAGAGTTGAAGCTGTTATAGCTGCAAAGGGTGGGCCAACTCAATATTGAACCCTTTGGACTAAGACTGGGATGCCATTAAAGTTCATGTACGTGTAAAAAGGCAGGCATCCCAATACGTTTGGTAAAATAGTGTTTGTATGAAAACAGATTAAGCCTGTAGAGCTTACTAAAAAAATACAGTCTATACATGAGGACATATGAGCCATCCACCTATTTGAAAAAATACAACTGTCTTCCAGTGCCTCCAAGTACTACAGAGGGGAATAATTACAAGAACAAGAGGCAATTAGATGCATAAAATGATCTGTAACACTTTAAATGAAAAATGGGCAATTTAAATCGTACAGAGCTCTCTAATTTAACCAACAATAAATATGTACATTGATCGCTTGTAAACCAATATAGATACATAGAAAAGAAGAACACAAGACTACAGAAAAAGTAGAGGATGAAAAAAAATGATTGCTACCAAACAAAAACAATTAAAAAACTATTGCAATTAAAAACTATTAAAAACTATTTTTTACATCAAATATCATCTCTGGCTTGCACTTCAGGATGTCTTTTAGGATATAATGCAATGCTAAAAATCTGTGCTCATCCTAATATTGCTTCAGTTATTACTATTACTATTACTTTTACTATTACTATTACTGTTACTGTTAACTACCAAACCTGGCCAGCAGTGGATGAACAATATTCATTTTACAATAGTGATATCAATTAGGAAATATTTACAATCAAGAATATTGGCTGTAAATAGATATGGAGTTTGATTACTGAACTGAAATTTTTTCTCACTTTTTTGTCTTTCCTTTTTTTCTCTTTCCTGTTTACGGATCCATAAAGGTATACAAACGATCAATGTACTTTTTTATTGTTGTTTGAATTGGAGAATTCTGTACTTTTAAATTGCCTTTGTGTTTCCGTTAAAGTGTTATATAAATTGTATTTTATCTGTCTCACTTCTTCAGGCTTTCACTTGTTTGTAACACTCACAAGTCAGGACAGGGATTAGGCAGCCACATTCTAAAAAGATTATAGGCTGTAATAATGTAAATCTGACACCAAATATTTCCAAGATTTTTGTCTGGCTATTATAAATTTATTGTAAACCTTATCAATATTAGTTTGCTGCTATGTAGACGTCAACATTGTATATACTGTAAGTCACTCTGTAGATAAAGGCACCTGCTGTATTTTACTAGCACTCTGCTACCTAACATGCCAACAAACTTATGATCATACATCTGATAAAAAGATATTATCTTTGTCATACATCTAGTGAATATTAGTAGTGGGTACATACAACAAACCCCAACCATTTATAAAAACACTGACATCTAAATTACAGTCATTTTTCAAGGAAAAGCTGCATTCATATATGATTTTGAACTTAATGATTATCAGGTATGCCAATTAAAACCAAATACTTATGATGCATGTCCATTAAAATACATGCTTGCTAGCATTTGATACTATTTAACATGTGTAATGTATTGTGAATTCATTGCAGTGAGACTACAAAGCATTCTCAATAGCAGTGAATTTTTAAAGGCCAAGTGGTAAAGGGTGAATTTGCTTGATATTAATTTCTTCAGATGTCAGAGGTTTTTTTTTTATAAACAGAGTGCAGAACACAACACATACATTTTATTAGTTATGTTTTAGGCATGCATAAGGTTTATTATCATGCAGTTAGTTACAAACATATACAAAGCTTGAATTAAGCAGCCAGTGATGATGCGAGTGGAGCAGTTGGTGCAGTGCTCAGTGATCACATGACATGTCAGCTGTGTGTTTCATGCTAAATATCTCTAGGTGCGTCTTATCAGCATTGGATGCATGAATGTAGCTCACATGCACCAGGCATAATGAACTGAACATAAAAGATGGTGGTACATACAAAATGTTCCATTTTAATTCAGCAGTGGTGGATATCTACTGACCAGCTTTCAGTGAATATTAGTATACATAACCAGTGCAATAATACACAAGTGTGAATGTTTATTTATTCACATGGTACAGGTGTCATGAATGCACCCAATCACAATGATGCTTTAACCGAACCTGATAATGACATTGTTGCAGTAATTGAAGAGTATGTGGACAGCTTGTACCATGTTATTTTAAATAACTTGTTTAAGGAGGCTGTGGCACTTACAAATTACTTTCTGAATAAGACATTTCAGTGTTACAATTTTCTTTTATTTCCTAATTTATTAAATAAATCATTTTCAGCTTGGTGTGAGAGGCTCATTGGTAGCAACTGTAGGTATATAAACACATTCAGTAAAGTTTAGGGGTTCATAATTTATTGCCAGTTTATGACCATTTTAGGCTGTTTAGAAAAATAAGGAAACCCTGAATGAGGGATTTGATCATAAAACAGAGCGCCAAGCTTTTAGGTAATTAGGACTAGAATTATTTTTCCATTGGTGATATTTAACCGAGGAAGGCCCGATGAATGTGATATCTTCAATAACTTGATCATTAATGTGATATCTTTAGGTGAAATTGGTGCCAAGTGTCAAAGCCCCTTTAAACAGTGTGATTTCAGCCATAGTGAACAGTGCATTAAAGACATGATATAATGTAATTCAATACAAATAATTTTTTTAACATATGTAAAGAAACAAAATGGGAAAAAATCTATACCTTAAGGCCCCTTTCACACATGCTGTCCGTTTGTCCGTTTTTCATCCATCCGTTGATGGATGAAAAACGGACATCAATGTATCTCTATGTAAAAACGGATGACAACTGATGATCCATCAGTTAACATCCGTTTTCATCCGCTTCCGTCAATGTCAGTTTTTTTGAACGTATGAATGCCCTATTTTTCATCCGTCAAAAAAAAACGATTGGACGAAAAACGGATGACAACGGATGAAAAACGGATGACAACGGATGAAAAATGGATGGCAACTGATGAAAAACAGATAACTGACGAAAAACGGATGAAAAACGGATAACAACTGACGAAAAACGGATGAAAAACGGATAACAACTGACGAAAAACGGATGACAACTGATGAAAAATGGATGGAAAACAGATAGCAACTGACGAAAAACGGATGACAACTGATGAAAAATGGATGAAAAATGGATGGAAAACTGATACATTTTGACGTGACTGAACTGATAAACTGAACGGACCGTATGTGTGAAAGGGTCAATCTTTTTCAATAATCAAGAAACTTCAGTAATCCCAATCCTGATCATGACCAATTCACTTTGTGCTTACGAACAAAATTTTTACACCATATTATTTTTTGCTCAGTCGTAGTAAAGTATGTAATGGTGATGCAATGTTCTTTTGTTATGGAACAGTGTATCACTGATATAATGATGTAGCAATTTAATGGTAGCACATCAGTTACTTACTCTTCCCAGGTCTGCTGCTGGTTGATCTGCCACTATCAAAAGAGTCTCCATAGACATCTATAAAGATCTTTCTTTGACACACATGACCAGGTAGCAAGCAGCAGCAAAACAAGTGATTGGTCATTTATTAAGTTAGGTACATGGATAAACAAAACAATAATGCTCCGTGACTTACCTGGAGGACCAGCGGGTCCAGGTAGCCCTGGAGAACCAGGAGGACCCTGACCACCAAAACCTGGCTGGCCTTGCAGTCCTGGGGGCCCTGGCTGTCCATTTTGCCCAGGGTCACCTAAAAAGAATAAAAAAAAAAATACTGTAGTTTTTTTAAAGTAATCATCCTAAGGATGTTTTTTTTGGCTATTATACCCCAAACTGTGTAACACAGTTGCCCATGAACCGTCTTAAAGTATATTTGGAAAAAATCATGGCTGGCTTATGTAGATCAACCTATATGTACCCAGTGAGGTTGATTTACTAGAGCAACAGTCTTTGTAAAGTGAATGTTAGTGAATAAGTTGAAATTGTTTTCACAACAAATACCCATTTATATGAGAGAAAAAACCTGGGTATTCAACATGAACACAGCTTTGGCTTATTTATTAAGTGTTCTTGCCTATGATATGACAAGTACACTCACTATTCCTTCTCTTATATATTATTCTCATTATAGTGAAAGCCTATAGGAAATTTGGCACCCTAACTCCTCCCACAGCTTTTACACTACTTAAACAAGTAATATACCGAAACGAGCGGATCGTTCCAGATCGTGTTGCTATTACTTTTTGGAAGGTTTTGCAAAATGGTTTGCAAAATGTTGTCGTTTTTGTGGATAAATTTGGCGAAATTGGCTCCATAGGAATGAATGGCGGAATGTTCAAAACTAGAGTGGGGCCTGAAAATAATTAGAGGGGGAGCGAAGAAATCTTGCCACAATTTCTAAACTGCTGCCACTCCCTCATTTTTAAGGCCACCTACACAAATGTTACATCAAAATGGTCGCCTATCCCTGCTGCCACTTAACATGTCCACATCTAAGCCATAGCCCTAAAAGTTTTTACACTATGACCATTTGTTTCCAACTCACACCGTCCATTAACATTCATTGAAACTCCACTCAAACCATCTCAAATTTCAAGGCCGTTTTCTAACCTGTGACTGTGCCTTCAGTTTTTTAATGTTTCATAGACATACTATACAACAAAATGTCCGCCGGAGTCTTGTGATTCTTACGGTATAAATCTCTAAGCTGTGAGATTTAGAGCTTTTACACTAGAGCCGTATGAATATAGGCACATCCAATTTTGGTAAGTTGCTCCATAAGAATGAATGGCGGAATGTTCCGGAATGTTCAAAACTAGACCGTTTGTTTCCAACTGCCAACATTTCTTAACTGCTGCCACTCCCACACATTCACCACACACACACCACACACACCCCCCCCACACACACACACACCACACTTACACACACACCACACACACATACCACACTTACACACACACACACCACACACACACACACCACACCACACACACACACACCACTTACACACACACCCACACCACACACACACACACACCACACCACACACACCACTTACACACACACCCACACCACACACACACACACACACCACACCACACACACCACTTACACACACACCCACACCACACACACACACCACTTACACACACCACTTACACACACACCACACACACACACCACACCCACACCACACAAACTGCTGCCATTCCCACACACACATAGTTACTCCACCCACTCCAGCTGGAGACTACTGGTGGCGGGAAGAACACTTCACACAATTTCCCTGGAAATTGTACGTTTTCTAGTTAGCTTTACTTTGCTAGGTGAAGAGCCTCTAATCCTTTAAAATTTCTGAACTATGATTTTATTTTAACTATTTTAAAATGTGCAGATATGGTCTTCTCCTTATGGATTGTAGTGCCTGCCACACTAAATAGAATATTGCGTACTGCCAACCATGATAGTGCTGCTATGAACAAAATTGTCACTTTCATTGAAGGGGAATTTGCAGTTAATGAATGTCATCTTTGAAAGAGGCTCAGACTTTTTTTTTTACAATTAAGAGATTGTCTGGGTTTTCTGCAACTAATTCAGAAACACACAATATTTTTATTAAACATGGTTTACAGTGAATCCCAAAGTTTATATACACATTATATATTTCTTAACAAATTTTTGAAAGACCTTTTAACATTATATTGAAAGCCATGATTAAACTCTATACTATTCACATCAATAAGAATCAAAATGATATTAAACCCCCCCCTTTTTTAAAGCAGAACTCCACCCAAAAGGGGAGGTTCCACTTTAGGGACTCGTCCCCCGCTCTTCTTGCACAAACAATTGGCACTTTTGAGGAGCGGGGGGGGGGGGGGGGGTGACAGGTGCCCCATTTTGACAGGTACCTGCTCTTACTTCTGTTCCGAGTGACGCTCGAAAATGGAAGTTCTCCTCCCTTCCTCTCCTCTGCAGTCTTCTGGAACACTGACAGGTCCCCAAAGACTGCATTCACCAGTCAGGATGCGCATTCGCAATAGGCACCCCGGGTGTGAAGCCGCAAGATGTCACAGCCAGTGCCCATAATGAAGATGCTGGAACCCCTGAGGGAGGACGTAGGATGAAGACGGCTGGGGTAAGCTAACCGCTGGACCATGGGACAGGTGAGTGATTGTTTTTTAAAATTCAGAAACTACACTTTTTGTAGCTGCTGACTTTTATTTTTTTGACAGGTGCCTGAAGATACTCTTTAAGCACTTACAGCAACTGATTTAATCCCTTACTGAGTACGCAATTTTTTTATCTTTTAATCCCTGTCTATGTTCCGGTTTAAGCTGGTGCTAAGGTCACTGCCCCAGATTTCCTGTTTCGGTGGTTCCTTCACTTGCAGCCATCCTTGTATTCAGAGCCGTGTCTCTCTACACTGTGTGCAATAATAGAACCACACTGCCCTGTAGCTTAGGATGGCAAGGCACTCCCCTGCTCCTTCTCTCTTTAAACCAACAGACTCGGTGGAGACTGCACTGTACACTGTTAATTGTTTCCTGTAAAGACCAGAAGTTCAGGGAAGTAGCAGCAAGAGACCAGGAGCCAACAGTGTTGAAAACGGTAAACTGTACGTGCTGGGGTAAGAGTTTAAAAAAAATGTTTGCTTGGTAATTTTTCTTTTTTTGTGCTCAATGTGGTAGATTAAAAAAATGCTGAGGGTTTAACACTACTTTAATCTTTTAATTTAATTTTAATTTTTTAATTTAAGCATAATTTCTTTTATTTTGTACCTTTTGGTCCTGGCGTTCCATCAAATCCTGCTCGTCCTGGAGCCCCTGGCATCCCTGGAAAGCCAGAATCTCCTTTTGGTCCTAGTGATCCCTTTAATCCAGTTGTTCCTGGGGGGCCTTGAGGACCCGGTAACCCGAATCCAGCATCGCCCTTTCAAAGAACAAAACAGCAAAGGTATTAAGTGAATTTAAGTGTCCACCATTATTCTTATTAAAAACTATAGTGTAACCAAACTTTCTTTATGATGATTATACATACATGTATTCTAAATGGACTATGCATTTAATATGCACCATTTGTGAAAATATAATTTTAGAAAAAAAGACTGAAACTAGCTGCCTTAGAGAAACACTCTGCAAACCGATGCTTTATGTGCAGCCTAAAATGCTAACAGATTTTTCAAGGTTACAAGTTCTGGGGAAGCAAGCATTACATATGCTGGTAGAGGTATGTGTTTCTTCAAAGGTATGTAAACCCTAAAAATGTACTTCACCTATATGATTCTGTTCTGTGCTCTCATCCTGTGCAACAATCATATCAGTTATGTTGTTCCCAGCCCATTTCTGAGGACACTAACCCCTTCCCTCTATGTTATGGAGAAAAGGAAAAAGAGGATACACTGAGTGAATGTTGTCACCCTAGGACATAAATGTGTTTTTGGCAGAATCACCAGTTGAAAAAAGCCTGAAAGAAAGAGGACTAATTCTGCCACAACATCCAAGGACTGGTGAGCTGCAACTAAATTATATTTTTGTTTTTGGGTTTATATACACTTTAGTTTGCAGAATTCAAAACAAGAAATTGCCCTGCGATTCTACAAATTTGACAGTTAAGTGGGAGTTAATGTTTACATACAATTTCAAAGTACCGTATTATTGGATGTACCATGGTACATCAAAATGTGATTTGGCTGTCTTATAAACAAACTCTACTTGTGGCAAAGATGTTAGGCTACATAGCACAATCAACTAGAGTGGGAAGTAGCCCATTACATAGGAATTTTCACAGTATCGTCTTACCTTTTGCCCTGGGAAGCCTGGCTGACCTGGTGTTCCATCTAATCCAGCTCTCCCTTGTGTTCCAGGTGGGCCCGGTGGCCCAGGGGATCCAGGAAAGCCTAAGCAACCAGAAATATGCGTGATTTTCATTTCCAAAGAATTTTTTTTATATTAAATTTAGTTTCTTTCAATATAAAAAAGAGGGCTTAATGATAAACAGAATCATTCTACAGTCTTGATATATGTATTACCTTTTGGCCCTGCTGGCCCTGGAAGACCAATGCCTGGTACTCCAGAATCTCCCTTCATTCCTGTAAGGCCTGGAAGACCAGGTTGTCCAGGTTGACCAGGTTCACCTAAGAACAGACAGCTGTTATTAAAGAGAAGTGTGGTATTTAAATAAAAAAATAAATATTCATACTCACCTAGATGGGAGCTGTATCGGCCAGATGCCAAATCTGTCCCCCGCCACCTCCACACCAAGAACTGAGCAATCAAAAACTGCTGATCGCTCAGTTTCCAGTCTTCAGTAAACAGAGAGCCAGTGACTCATGCTCTGCTTTGCATCTGCAGTGCTCACTGGAGCCCTGGGCTGTGGAGAGGATGGAAGTAGCTAGGTCAGGCCTTAAGCAGCAGAGTGGCTGAGTCAGCTGACGCTCATGCATCTGGGTGGATTTTAAAATTAAAGTTGGGATTCCTCCAGAGTCTGGACCGGATGAGTGACATTAGCCAACAGCGGACTTTTCCAGCTGTCGGCTGAATACGGGCCAAAGGAGTGCAGAACTAAGTGCATTCCTGTGACCCACAGAACTAGGGACAAAATAATTTGGCCCTACCACTGCTTTAAATATAAATAAAAGTGTAAATATTGTTGATTATTCTGCGCCTAGAATAGAATTGCTCTATGCCAAGGTTGTCCCAGACCATGGCATTACCAATTGAATAGACTATTTCAACCTTACACAGCATTATTGTTATACTTTTAACATATTTTCCTGTGCATCATGAGATGAGTAATCACTCAATAAAGATGAAGAGATAAAAAAGAGCAGTGTTCATAAGAATAATCAGAGGACTCTTTGTAGCCATGGAAACACACAGCTATTATCTTGCTCAAAGTTTGCAGAAGAGTGTGCAGTCCAATATGGGCTTATATAGGACACCTGTACAATATGACAGTAATAGCTATGCAATATAAATGTAAAAAATTGTATAGCCTCTGGAAAATATTCTACAATACCAAATAATTCATCCCCCCACCCCCAGGCACACAAATACAACAGAAAGAGCACTGCAGTTTCATACCTGGTGCTCCTGGAGGACCTGTGCTCCCAGGAGAACCTTTGGGCCCTTGCACCCCTTTCTCTGTTACAGTCTGACCAGGCGGTCCTTTAATACCTAATAAAATAATAACAATAATAAATATTGAAATAATTAGGTTTTGTAAGTGGTAGGGACACATCAAGCAAACATGAAAATTGTCAAGGGGTTGGGTTGAAAAACAAATATACACTGCCTGGCCAAAAAAAAAGTCACCACCCAAAAAAAAAAGATCAAACATGTTGGACCGCCTTTAGCTTTGATTACGGCAAGCATTCACTGTGGCATTGTTTCGATAAGCTTCTGCAATGTCACACGATTTATTTCCGTCCAGTGTTGCATTCATTTTTCACCAAGATCTTGTATTGATGGTGGGAGAGTCAGACCATTCTCCAGCCTTCTCCAGCAAATCCCAAAGATTCTCAATGGGGTTAAGTTCTGTGGTGGCCAATCCATGTGTGAAAATTATGTCTCATGCTCCCTGAACCACTTTTTCACAATTTGAGCCCGATGAATCCTGGCATTGTCATCTTGGAATATGCCCGTGCCATCAGGGAAAAAAAAATCCATTGATGGAATAACCTGGTCATTCAGTATATTCAGGTAGTCAGCTATAGAAAAGGGTGATTTACAGAGGACAGTCTTACACAGTCCTAGGACTAGATTTCATGAAGCCCAGCTATTCTGTCTTTAAAGTTTACTTCAGAAAAATAACACTAAGGAAAACTGCCATATTAAAAGACCCCTGTTTTTGAGTGAGTTACTATATAATTTCTATTTCCTCCTGGCATTATACTTACTTGCTTTTTATTTAAAAATCACAAGTTACAAAGTGCTTATTCATTCTATGATAACCCTTTTAAGGGTTTTCACTGGTGAAAGTGAAAATCACAAAGCCCCCTTAAAGTGGATATTTTAATTGCTTGACAGATCTGCATAAATACATTTTAAACATGTCACAATATATAGAGAGCATCATCTTTCAGAGAAGATCTACATTTTGTCATTAAATTGGAACTTCACTCTCCCAATGTATAGTGATTATTTTTAATCCTCATGCTGATAGCAATAGCAAATAGATAGGAAAGTATATCATATTTACTTGTTTTAAACTTTTGTATTGCCTAGACAAATTGTGTCATGTATCCCAGGAGTCTTCAGGAGGGAAGGACAGGTTTTCTCAGTTAAGCACACTCTCTTGCATGAATGCCTGGGCTAAGGGCAGATTGATTCCAGGAAGTAAATGCCACATGGATCATTTGCCCTTACTCAAGATGGCCACAGCCAGAAATGCTAGAGGGGTGGTTTTCGCAGTTATTTCTCAACAAAATAAAGCATGGAGACATGGATAGATGGGGGAGTTTGCTTTGAATGTTAAAAATGGAAGAAATTGTGTTTTTGGTTTGTGGTGCTCAGATGCAGTGAAGATCAACTTTAAAGTGGTAGTAGGGATGTAGACAGGACATGGACAACATTGATGAAGACTAATGGATAGCTGCGCTAGAAGCAGTACTAACTGTCGATTTCTCCTTCCCAAAAACTGACTCAACTATTCTTGCTACATGGGGTTTACTACACCCGCCAAAAAACACAATCTAGGGTTAGAACTGACTCACCTTAATGCCTGAGATGCTCGAGCTCTTAATTCACATGCTTTGGTGCTACCCTAAACTATTTAGATACTGGTCTAGAATTCTTTTAAACAGCTCAAGATTATGTTAAATTTCTCTACCCCAAGATCCCAAGGTAACAATATTGGACCTTGTTCCATCTTCCTCCAATGTTGGCCCACTTATTTTTCCTCGCTCTTAAACCTATAGCCTAGAAGAAGTTCCCCCTCCCCCACATATGCCTAATGGTAAAATGCTGTTGACGCTATATTGAAAAGAAAAAGATTGACATACCACCGTAGGGACTGCCCTAAAAACATCCAAAAAGTGTGGTCTCCTTGGCTATCATCCTCCCGATTGGGGTCCTTTCCTACCTCTTCTCTAGAACTCGGTAGTTGACCTGAAATTGCTGTTACTATATCTGCCTATACAGAAAATAGGGGACAATTCATATTGTTGGCTCATGTTTGTCTGTTCACTTGCTCTCTGGGGGTAATGCTGTGTTATTGTTTGAAATTTATAGATATATTGGACATATTGTATAAGGTGCTCTTGCTTCAAAAACTTGTGATACCATGCTACCTGGGTGTATTAATCATTATATTGTACAAATCATTAGTAAGACTTTATCTGGAACATGCAGTTCAGTTTTGGGCATGTTCTCAAAAAGTATATTGGGGAACTGGAGAAAGGGCAACCAAACTGATTAGAGGCATGGAGGAGCTCAGCTATGAGAAAAGATTAGAGGAATTGAATTTATTCTCTCTTGAGAAGAGGAGATTAAGGGGGGATATGATCAACATGTATAAATACATAAGGGGTCCATATAGTGAACTTGGTGTTGAGTTATTCAATTTAAGGTCATCACAGATGACAAGGGGGCACTCTTTAAGTCTAGAGGAAAAGATTTTGTCTCCAAATACGGAAAGGTTTCTTCACCGTAAGAGCTGTGAAAATGTGGAATAGCCTCCCTCCAGAGGTGGTTCTGGCCAGCTCACTAGATTGCTTTAAAAAAAGGCCTGGGTTCTTTCCTAGGTGTAAATAATATAAATGGGTACTAATATTTATACGAAAAGTTGATCCAAGAAATGTCTGATTGCCTCTCGGGGGATCAGGAAGGATTTTTTTTCCTCTACTGTAGCAAATTGGATCATGCTTTACTGGCGGTTTTTTGCCTTCCTCTGAATCAACTGCCGCTTAAGGGTTTGTTTATATGGGATTGCATGGTTGGGTTTTCTTTACTGTTTTTTATTTTTTATTGGTTGAGCCAGGTGGACTTGTGCCTTTTTACAACCTAACTATGTAACTATTAAACTGCATGTGCACATAGCTGTTATGCACAGGATTCAGTATGTGTATTGCTGCTATTTTGGACACTTTATAGTGTTGAGGTACATTTATTTATTTTATTTTTTTTGTTTTTCTTTGCTATTTTGTGTAATTTGAAAAAAAATAAAAATAAAACTACCTGATTAAAAAAAGTCAGTAAAGCCAATTTTTTTACTTTTCCCTACATGTAAGACTATAAAAAGTCTTATCTGTAGGTGCCTTTGAAATAGCATGAACTTACGCCATTTAGTACTTTTATTATTCTTTTTGTTGTTCTTTGCTATTTTGTATAAGTTTTATCTGCATGCACAGAACACTGAGTGTGTGCTCTGGATTCACAGAGTGCCATGTAATTATGGGGACTCCTTTGCACTTGCGTTTGAATGATGTCATAGCAATCCGGGCCATTCAAGCCAAAGCACCCAAACCTGGAGGGAAGACTGGGCAAAAATAAATGCGTCTGCAGCAGTGACAGCACACCACTGAAGAGCTCTGTAGGGTAAGTATGTCATAATGTGCTAGTATGCAGTGCATACTATTACTACTAAACTACATTATAGTATTAACTTGCGACATTTAAAGCAGTATTAAACTCAAAACCAAAAATGTAATGTATTGCAGCTTACCAATCATTAAATGTGGTGGCTGCATTAACTTCCTTTTCTCCATTTGTTTTCACCTAGTGATCTGGCTAGTAACACACCTCCTGTATTACAGTTTCCCCACTCTGGATGAATGAGCACAGGGGCACAGCAGATAGCAGCATTACCAGTCTGGGGGTAAATGTTAAAGTATAACTAAGCACAAAACTTTTTTTTTTTAGTTTTGGATAGAGTGGAGAGGGATTAAAATGCTTGTCAGTTTTTATTGCTATCTTTGGCCCCGTTAAGATGATTTACCCTCTCTACTTGTCCTGTTTACCATTATTGTCATAAGTAAAAGTAAATCCCAAATTTTGGGTTGTCCCCAAAAAAAACAATAGAGGGGAAATCTTCCACTGGGGACACTAGTTCTGGTGACCTAGGGGGCCCCAAGGAATTTCCTTAATTTGTGGGGATGTCTTCTCACTTCCTGTTTGGCTATGGAACAGGAAGTGAAGGGAAATCTCTGCAACAAGACACAAATAGAGAAAAAAAAAAATCTGACGGGGTGTAACCCTCCCTTGCTTCATCCAAAATGACAAATAAAGTTTTGTCTATAGTTCTACTTTAAATGTACTAGCGAATTGAAATATACTAACAAACTGAAACGTAACTCCAACTTACACTCTATAATCAGTTACAGCAAACAGTTTTTTATTTTTTTGTATTTTTGGGATAAAGGTTTTACATGAATAAAGCTGATTATTGTAAGAATTCCTGTCAGCGGTAAATGGCTTTTCTCATTCCTGTAAACTGATACATCTGAAAGAGAGCTTGTTTTGTTGAAAAACAACAGACTTATTGACCAGATGAAAATAGAAGAAAGAAAGCCTAAAAAAGAAAGCTAATACAACCATCACATCTAAGAATTGGTAAGCTGCAAAATAATAAATGTTTGCTTTTGGGTTTAATACTGCCTAAACTGGGTTTAATACTAAAATGTTTAAGTTCATGGTCAGAGATTAGGCCACATAAGATGTCATCAGACAGGTTTTGATCTGTGCCAGGCATGTGTGACCTGCACAGATACCAGGATTTTGAATATGCTATCTCTGAACCAGAATCACAGTTCAAAAAGAAGAAGCTTAAATTGGTTCTTTTTTTACGTTTTTTTACCCTAATGCATTCCCTGCATTTGGGTAAAAAAAAAAAAAAAACCTTTTACAGCTTGCTGTCC
Organism: Pelophylax lessonae; assembly: GCF_965119305.1. Classification (NCBI taxonomy): domain Eukaryota; kingdom Metazoa; phylum Chordata; class Amphibia; order Anura; family Ranidae; genus Pelophylax; species Pelophylax lessonae. Next base: position 154,817,267 of record NC_138774.1, read on the forward strand.
TCCACCATGTCCCTAAAACGTACCTGAATCCTCAATGGATCCAGCGCTGTGCACAGCTGGATATCTTCTCTCCTCTCTTCCTTTTAGGTCATGGACACACATGACTGCTGTCAATTAAATGCTGTGAGGAAGAAAGGGGGGCAGGGCCAAGTCACGCTGTGTGTGTCAGGAGCGAGCACAGATGTGTGCAAAAAGTTTGCAATGGGGGAGAAGAGAGGAACCAAGCATGCCAGTGGGGAACCCCAGAAGAGGCAGTTCAGGGCTGATCTATGCACTACAATTGCAAGGAACAGGTGAGTATAATATGTTTATTATTTTATTTTAAAAAATACCTTTATTAACACATTTTTCCTGGGATGATGCCTGAACTAAGATGATGCAGTATTGCTACTGACAAAAGCATTTAATGTATTGCCAAGGGGACTACTCTGATCACTGTCAAGAGGTAATAAATACCTGCACGTTACGTTTTTGCTGACTATGCATGGGTGAAATTTCGACCAATTCCTGCTGAATCAGCAGAAGTGGGAACTGCATTCTGGTCTTTAGCAGTTCCCCTATGGAGGATTGTCTTAAAGCATCTTTCCATACACTCTGCACTAACTAAACATTTTATTGAGCTAAAAGCTGATTTCTGGTTGCTACTGGATACAGTGCCTCACTGTGGTTTGCACTAAACTGCTTTATCGGTTTCAGTACTTTCCAATCCAATTACCTGGAGCTCCGGGGGCTCCTGGACGACCAGATACTCCCTGCACTCCTTTCTCACCAGAAGGGCCAGAGGGACCAAAGCCAGGAGTGCCTATAGGACCTCTATCTCCTGGAAGGCCAGGAAGTCCAGGGTCACCAGATGGGCCACGTTCACCTTTGAAGGCAAGGCCACCCTAAAAGCATAAAGTACAATATATATCCATATCAATTATACAGCACAAAAGGCCTTACGTATATCAGTGTTTAGAAAAGGAACACCAACCATTAAGATTAAAAAAATCATTCTCTTATTTTCTAGAACAGTTTAGAAACCTGAAAACATTAGATTAAGACCATTGGCTATTCAGTGTGGATTTAATAAACCATTCAAATGAACAACTGGTGACACTAACTAGCTCTTCTTCTTGTCAAAAGTCCAGTTTTAATGCTATCTGCATCATTAGACAATAGGAAACATGAAAAAAAAATGTGTGATGGTAAACAGCCTAGATATCACTGAAATCCAATCCAAATCTTTAGGTATACCATATACACACACCACACCACACCACTTCAATTAGTAAATAGATGAGGAAGCACTCATCTGACTAGTGGCAGGGTGAATGCACAATTCTCCAAAGTCAGAGCAAGGCCTAAAGTCAAAACCTTATTGCTATGACTGGCAGAACCTTGGCTGCACAGAATAAACTTTATATACAGTTGAAGGGAAAGTATCATTCATTTCCAGTGAGCACCCATATTGTGTTATTATGGCAGTAGTCACCTTAAAGTTTTTACATTTTACCTAGTTCTTCCATAATTGTGTTACTGTGTTAAATACAGAAAATTTAAAATTAATTACTAAGTCTGCTCTCTGTATTTGACTAAAGCTGGCCATACATGGATCGAAATTCGACAAGTTCAGCAGGGACCAGCCAAGATCTGATTTATCTATGGACAGGCTGATTGTACCCAAGTCAATCAACTGATCGACTTGGGTACAACTAGCCTGTCAGATTTTTTACATGCAATTACTGCCAGCCAGGAAGGCTCCCAGCGCTGCCCTGCTACCAGAGCACAACAGCACTGCAGGAGGCATTCCCCCATCAACACTGACTGTGTTGATGGGAGAATCGATCAGTTTTCTTTCCTTCCACCCCAGTATCTATACATTCCATTTTAGTTCCAGATTCAAGAGCAGCTTTAGAGTTTACAGCAAAAACTGATCTAACAATAGGGAACCTTATATTACACCAGCCTCTGAAGCATAAAGGAAACCTAAAAAAGAAGATACACTGTATATTAGGTGAAAATATGTGAAGAGGTAAGTGATTTAACATTCCTGATTAAAAGAGAATTATTGACTTGACTTAAAAACCCCTTCTGAATCCCTCAAAGCATTGTTGTAAGTAGCACTTAGATTCATTCTGATCTGTAGTCCACTGAGCATTAAAAGCTAATTTAAATACTGTTTGTGCGGTGCTGTAGCTCCACCCCAGGCTGAAGCCCAATGAGGGGTGCCCCTATATGGGAGCTATAACACTAGATGTTGCCACTGTTTAAGGTTCTCATTTTGTGTGCATTCTGATATCTGTAATTCACGACCATGCCAGTGCTGACTGATCCTTTACTATAGTAAGGGTGAGGAGATGTTTACTACGAGTAAGTAGAGGCACTCCTGTTTTCTCTAATGATGTGCTGTGATGCGAAATGCATTGGGCCGGGCCAGAACTTGGGACCTCATCACGCCCGCCGATGCCAGTTGTCGACGAGGTTTCTGTTCTTTGATCTCTTGTTTCATATTTTAGCAATGTGAGTACCATTTCACTTTTAACAAATAAACACACATTCAGCAGTATTCACGCTATGTGCATCCTTTTTCCTTCTTCCCCTATGGTGGCTGTTTGAGATACATGTGACCTGGGGATAAGGCATTTGAAGCCAGTGGATACCATAGGCCAAGATCCCGTGGTCTAAATTCAGTTAACCACAGGATACCAGGAGGTGTCAGTGTATCATGCATGTTTGATCTCTGTAATTGGAGATCCAATTGATCTGGTAAGAGGATTTCAATATGGTGGAGGGCACGTGTTTGTGTTGGAATTTTCAGGACTTTCCACGCTGTTGGTGGCTTTGGAGTGCACCATCACATGATAGAGGGAACTGACTATTTATTCATCTCTTTTTTCTGAACACATTAGTGACACATTTATTTGTTGCTGATTCTTTTACACTTTAGCACAAAATACCTGACCACTCTTTTACTATTGTGATAGTCAGTGCTGGCGGATCTGTGTGAGCTATCTGCTGATGCAATGTATGTTTACTAGCAGCCAGTAGATCTATAAGCCCTGCCAGTACTGACATGCACAATAGTAAAAGATGTGTCAGAGCTGGGGGGGGGGGGGGGATGTGTAATAGATCTTTTAGCTGCTAGTAAACATTCACTACACTGGCAGATAGTTTACACAGTCCCGCCAGCACTGAATTATCTTTTAATAGTGGCTTGTGTTAGGAATAGGGCGGACCCCTTGCCTATGTTGTGCTGAATGACTGCACTCACCCCCAGCTTGCACCTGCTGTCGCATACAAGTGCTGTCAATCATGCCTCATTACATATGTATTCATGCTGTGTGGTTAAAAAGTGGTAGAAGGCACTATCAACCATGAGGTCTCAACTACAAGATCTAGAAAGAAAAGGGCATTCTATATACATTGTACTCAAGATAACTGCAAGAAAAAAGTGAGACTTCTTTATTTATTTGAATCCCACCTTTTTAACCAGGGTACTTTCTGAGGTTGTTAGGAGTTCCTTGAGCAGTGAGCAATTTACACTTGTCAGATACTGTAAATTCCCACTAATACCAATAATCTTTTCAGCTCTCAGTAACAGGGTTTTCTCACTGACTGCAAATGTTATGGGAAATCTTTCCACTGACTATTACCATAAGAGAGGGCCTTCTCCCACTGACCACCAATCTAAGGGGGGCTTTCTTCATTGACCACCAAATGTAAGAGACAATTACCAATGTAGGTGTAGCACCCTACAGGTATTTGCTAGGTAAAATGTATAGTGGGCCTTGTATGCCTAACAGCAGGGCTGTGATTTGTTAGGTAGGGTGTCAGGACTTCCAGATATGCCTGCTGAGGGGAGAAGTATCCCCACTGGCACCTGTGAGAGGTTTCTCATAGGGCAGTGTGGGAAGCCCAATCAGGGGACACATCCCAGCTTGTAACTACCCCAGAAGGCAGATTAGGCTGCAAAGGATTCTGAGAGTGGGTATAAGTTTGGGGGAAGTGCGTGGCTTTCTCTTCTCCTGTCTGAGGAAGGTGGATGTCTCTGGGTGTCGCCTGAGTATTCAGAGAGTGCTGAGTTGAGCTGAGGGTATCCGGTGTGCCGAGAGCCTGCGGAGAAAGAGGGGTCCAGTCCCAGGAAAGCCTACACAGGTCATAAATACTGAGGATTGCACCTGGGGGTTCGCCTGAAGAGTTAGAGGGGACCACTTCGGAAGAGGTTCTGGGATCCAGTGTCAGCTAGTGGTAAAGGGGGTGCCTAGGTAGAGGACCCTGAAGTTTTGAAGGGGGTACCGGCAGTCTGGTCCATGAATTGTACAGAGAGTGTCAGTGAAGCGACAGTTACACAAAGTTCTACAAGATACTGCCTCAAGCTGTACCAAGCGGGGGACAGTATTTAGTGATTTCCACAGCACAGCAGTGTCAGGAGTCTATAGCTTTCAGTCTTGGATCTACAGGACTATAAGATGGGGATTCAACACTTCTTTGATTACACAGAGAGTTCTAAGAGTCAGTGAGCGTTGGCTGGCGCCGGCTGGCGTCAAGGAAGCGCCAACGGGCATTTTTCCAGTAACAAAGTCCCACGTGTAATTAGTTGAGCCACAAGGAGTATCCCACTCATTCCCTTCTCCCATCCCATTTAAATCAAATAAAAACCACAAACAAAGATGCCGGAGTTGTCGCTGTTTCAGTTATCACACCCAGGGCCACAGCTCACATGGGCTGGAGAGATTACCGGTTCTAATGGCAGACCCACATCAGGCCATAGGCCTGGAAACCTTGCTACATAAGGAAGCACTAAATTGGCCACCAGTATAAATGAGCACTTTAAGTGGAACTCCACCGAAAAGGGGAAGTTCCGCTTTAAGGACTCGTCCCCTGCTCCTCTTGCTCAATTGGCACATTTGAGGAGCGGTAGGGAGGGGAAGCAGGTACTCGATTTTGACAGGTACCTTCTTGCAACTGTAGGCAAACTAAGGTGAATTTATAAAAAATGGTCAATGCAATACTAGAACACTGAGGCTTCAATTACGACCCCACTTTTGCTTATAAATAGATACCCTGTTGTCAACAAGTATAATAGGAGATTTTCTAACACTTTTTAAAGAAAACAAAATACAAAGAGTGACACATTTTCAGAATATCATGAAGAAGTAAATACTCTCACTGTTGAATGACACTGAGAAAAAAAAATAACATACAGGTTCTCCTTTAGGACCTGGAAGTCCTGGGATTCCGTCTCTTCCGGAGTTGCCATCTAGACCTGGACTACCTGCTGGACCTGGGAATCCTGGGTCACCCTTTTCACCTTTAAGTCCAGACTGTGAAATAACTTCACCAGGGTCTCCTTTGGGACCAGGCCGTCCAGGGCTTCCAGGAACGCCATTAAATCCCTGTGCAGACAAAAAAGTAAATTTTTTAACTTCCTAGCTCAATGCCTAGAGCTCAAGCTTATATGTGAAAAAGTGAAAGGTAGAGTATGTCTTTAACTTCTTTATTCAATATTTACACTATTTTTTTAAAATTCAATTTAACTTTAGGTTCAGTTGTTCATTTTCAAGCATCCTCAGATATTTTATACAGGAAAGGCAGGTTGCATCTTTCAAATGTTCAGTTTTTAAACCTCACAATAAAGTAGAACTATACTGAGAAGTAAAACATGTCATGGGGGAGATTTACTAAAACTGGTGCACACAGAATATGGTAGAGCTCTGCTTAGTAACCAATCAGCTTTTAGGTTTTTTTGTGATTAATTGAGCAAGCTGAAGTTAGAAGCTGATTGGTTACTTTGCTGTGTACTTAGGGTCGTTGTCCTGTTGGAAGATGAACCGTCGCCCCAGTCTGAGGTCCAGAGTGCTCTGGAGCAGGTTTTCATCAAGGATGTCTCTGTACATTGTTGCATTCATCTTTCCCTCTATCCTGACTAGGCTCCCAGTTCCTATCACTGAAAAACATCCCCACAGCGTGATGCTGCCACCAGCATGCTTTATGAGTTCACTCTGTGTTTCATCAGACCAGAGAATTGTTTCTCATGGTCTAAGAGACCTTCAGGTGCCTTTTGGCAAACTCCAGGCAGGCTGTGCCTTTTACTGAGGAGCAGCTTCCATCTGGTCAGTCTACCATTCATGCCGGATTGGTGGAGTGTTGCATAGATGGGTGTTCTTCTGGAAGGTTCTCCTCTCTCCACAGAGAAATGCTGGAGCTCCGTCAGAGTGACCATCAGGTTTTTGGTCCCCTCCTTGACTAAGGCCCTTCTCCCTTGATCGTTCAGTTTGGCCAGGCTGAGCCCGTAGGGTAAAAGACCCTATCAAGGAAGAGTCCTTGTGGTTCCAAACTTATTTCATTTATGGATGATGGAGGCCACTGTGGTCATTGGGACCTTCAATGCTGCAGAAATGTTTCTGTACCCTTCCCCAGATCTGTGCCTCGATACAACCCTGTCTGGGAGGTCTACAGACAATTCCTTGGACTTCATGGCTTGATTTGTGCTCTGACAACTGTGGGGCCTAATATAGACAGGTGTGTGCCTTTCCAAATCATGTCCAATCAACTGAATTTACAGCAGGTGAACTCCAATAAAGTTGCAGAAACATCTCAAGGATGATAAGTGCAAACAGAATGCACCTGAGCTCAATTTTGAGTGCCATGGCAAAGGCTGTGAATACTTATGTACATTTCATTTTATTCATTTTTTATTTTCAATTAATTTGTAAAGATTTCAAACAAACTTCTTTCACATTGTCATTATGGGGTATTCTATGTAGAATTTTGAGAAAAATAATGAATTTAATCAATGTTGAAATAAGGCTGTAACATAAAAAAAATTTGGAAAAAGTGAAGCGCTGTGAATACTTTCTGGATGCACTGTATATCAAGTCAAATCTTTTCTTTTAGATTATGAAGGATTAGACCCCTTGCTTTTCTTTTTTGAGTTTTTCCCTCTCTTTTTGTTGTGCTGACAAACTTTTAACAATTAGGAAGGAAGGTGAACTCTCCAAAACACACACACACATTTGAGCAGGAGTAAGTTAGAACCTATGTAAAGAGAGGCAATCTAACTCTGCTATGGATTTTTTAATTAGTGTCAGTAAAATGTGTACTAAACCATATGTGTATGATTATTAAGAAAAGTGCATAAAAAGAAGCTGCTGCTATTATAAAAGGTATTGGAACCTCAAACAATAATCAAAAGACGGTTAAACAGTGCTGCTTCCTTAAAACATATGAACAATACATAACCTGTAAATCAATCACAATGCATAAAGTGCCAGTGCAATCAAAGATGCATAAAGTGATAGTGCAAATAAACAGGCAAAAGTCCATCAATAATATTAGGGTGCAAAGTGCTAGTGATGTCATCTCAAAATAGGATTCAGATGCCACTCCTTTCTCCCCTCCTGAGTCCCCACTCACCAGCAGTAAGATCAAAATCAGAGTGGTTTATTAATGGATGGATCTAGCTCCATCCCTCTTAAGCAGTGTGCAAGGCTCTCAGCAGAAAGATGGTCAGCAATAAGATGAAAATAAGCGTAGTGCATAGATGAATGGATCTAGCTCCTTCCCTTTTTGGTAGTATACAAGGCTCTCAGCAACTTTTCCCGTGGGGAAGAGTTAGAGACCCCAAACTGACAGCAGATACGAACGCTGCGGCGGCAATCCTCATACTTTACATGCTCCAAAATTTTAACATTATTGTAAGTGCGATTATTCTTATAATTTTTCAGTAAACAGTATTATGCTATGATCATCTCTCTCTTTATGGGAATGTACATCATCCTTATGCTGAGGGCCTTGTATAGTACCAAAAAGGGAAGGAGCTAGATCCATCCATCTATACACTACGCTGATTTTGATCTTATTGCTAACCATCTTTGTGTTGAGAGCTTTGCACACTGCTTAAGAGGGAAGGAGCTAGATCCAGGGGAGGACTGGGCCAGGGGGCAGGGGGGCAATTGCTACCCGGTCTGCTCTGATGCCCCGTTAAAAGGCTGCACCACTTCTGCCACAGACATGCCTAAAGGATTACTGCTGATGAGAAGTAAAATGTCTCCAATTCTGACCTACTAAGTGCAGGATGAAGACAAGGACAGAATGCAAGCCTCGCCCCCCCACCGGCCAGTTCCCTGCCTCACTGGAGACTTTCCTCCCCCAGGCAGCCCTGACCGAGCTGTCCCATTTCCCCCCCCCCCCCCCAACTACCCTCTAATGGCCAGGTCGGGAACACGGATTCACCTGGTGAGTAGAGAGTACTTGGAGAGGAGCTTCAGCCTGGAATGGGGTTCAGGAGGAGGGCAGGAAGAGGGAGAGCAGGAGGGGGCCGAGTCGCTGCACGATGGGCCTCTGGTTTGTATTTGCCCCCTGGGCCAAAAGTTGCCAGTCAGCCCCTGGCTAGATCCATCCATCCATAAACCACGCTGATTTTGATCTTACTGCGGGTGAGTGGGGACTCAGGAGGGGAGCAAGGAGTGGCACCTGAATCCTATTTTGAGACGACATCACTAGCACTTTGCACCCTAATATTATTGATGGACTTTTGCCTGTTTAATTGCACTATCACTTTATGCATCTTTGATTGCACTGGCACTTTATGCATTGTGATTGATTTACAGGTTATCTTTTGTTCATATGTTTTAAGGAAGCAGCGCTATTTAACAGTCTTTTGATTAACTTAGAACCTATGTTAGTTTTGTATTTCTTTTATTTCTTTCCTTGTGCCTGGTGAATATTTTCCCTCACTTAATTTCTGGTAAAATCAGAGTTTTAGAAAGTGAGGCAAAATCTCACTAAAAAAACAAAAAACAAAACAAAACTCATAATAAGCTTTAGAGGAAAAGGGAACTGAATGGTATATACCTATACAATAGATTCATAAAAGAAAGTCTTACAAATGTAGCACTTATTTCAATATTAGCAATGGTATAATTGTTCGGATCTAACAGAAGTTTCGGAGAATTGTCTAATTATTCTTTACAGTTCATTTATTTACTTCTACAGTGCAAAAAAATAAAAATAAAAAACTTACGGGTGGCCCAGAAGGACCTGTCAAACCAGGAAGGCCAGGATCACCTTTTGGCCCAGTAAAACCAGGCAGTCCTGTTGAGAAAATAATGATGCGTAAAGTACATGTGAATGCTGTGTTAGTTATAATGGTCAGTAGCACTTCAAGGCATGAAGCAGAGCATACTGTAAGTGTGCCCTGAGGTATGATGTATAATTACAATTTAAACAATGAAAAAGCTAATTTTTTAAGTATTAAATAACTTCAAATTTTCATTTACCTGGGCTTCCAGGTGGACCAGGAGGGCCAGGGTCTCCTGTAGGACCGATAAGACCGTTTCCTATGCAGTTGTAGCATGTATCTCCCTTGTCACCTGCATACATTTTACATGACACATATAAGTCAGTTAATGTAGTAACAAGCCTATTATAGTTATACATTATACATGCACAACCACTGTTTTACAAATGAATGCTTAATAGGGTACACTCATCACAAAAGTTTTCCAAAGAACTATCAGTTTCCAAAAGAGAGAGCAGAGCAATATCCTTCAAACCCCCCTGTCTCAGATTTAATCTCCACACAAAGGAAGGGGGGATGAAGAGGAAAAGTTACTGCTCTGACTCATGAGTATGAAAAGAAACTTGAGCTATTGAGCTCTGTAAAAAAGGGTTTTGTCAACAGCTACTACTAAGGTACCTAGGAAGCCTTAAACTACAGATTTTACTGCTACCTACAGAAGGACCTGCAAACTGCACAACGAAAAAAAAAATATGTAGGCCAACATAGGGTAAGCAGTACCAAGAGCAAACTCGTAAACACAGAGGGGTGGGTCATGTATCCCTTAGTGGACTCCAAGAAAATGATTTTATGATGAGTACAAAGGCGCATCATGACAATATATATAAAAGTGGATTACTGTGAATACCTCCACTCACTACCTAATAAGTGCACAAATATTCCAATAACAAGAAACATATAATTAAAAACAAATATAATTATGCAAACATATATTACGAATAAATGTCCTCTCAAAAGATATGTGCAAAATGGTCCAATAGAATATTTGTCCCAATAAACCACATGTGAGTTACTTCAAAACTTCCATGCATAGATGATAACCACCATAAAAATAGTGAATCAGCACTCTTGTGAGGGCTTCCAAACACGCCACCCCGGTGTACTAATAGCTGTGCCCTCATCTCCTGCGATGGACCTCACTACTAAATAAAAGGTCCAATATTGCTTTAAAATTTTAAAGTCCACAGATCTCCTCCCACAGTTATCCTCCTCCTTTCAGGGAGTCCTTACAGCAATAACATATAAATATAAAAAAGACTTCATAGTGCATACTGGTATTTTTTTTAAATCCTTATAACAAGATCCACTCATATTTACGAAAAAACATGTAAGCATATACATAGTCAAGCCACGCTCTGCAATAATAGCCAGCTGGGGACATTTCACAACGCCTTTACTGACCCACCTAGCGTGATAATGTCAGGAAAACCATGCCCACTGACGCATTGCATCCTTCCAGACTTTTTTCTAGAGTAACTATAGCCATCCCCCCTAGCAGCATTATAAGTGGATCTTTGAAGTGATACACACCACATGTATCACCTCAAAGATTACCACTTTTTATCATGTGAGTGTAATTTATTCTGGTTTTAACAATAAAATATTGGAGTGATCACTATGCCACTATGCCACAGTATCACAGTGTCTTTTAAATTTTTTGAGCACTGTTCAATGTTATAATACCTGAGCTGTTAATGACTGCTGGAGGTCTGAAAAGGATATTGTGATCTCTGAGGAGAGTCCAGATGGCCAAACCCAGATCTTACTGATTTCACGGAGGCACACATTGACCTTTGTTATGGGGGTAATTTTTTTTAGGTGAGAGGAGATTGGTAGAGGTATCTGCTAGTACACACCTTTTTCTCTTACTTTAAGTTTTTTTCCTCAACGGAGTGAATATAGATATGGACTCAATCATGAACTCCTATATAGATTTTTATGTCAATATTCACTGATGATTTGGATTGTATAAGTATACAATACACAAATGTGATTGATTGATTGGTTTATGTTATTTCAGTAGAGCATATTTATATTTATTATGGTCTGTCAATCCTGCTTTACTGAAGCTCAAGAGAAAAAGAGGCGAATGTTTGGGGGGGGGGGGTTACATCTCCATTCAAAGAATCTGTAAAGGAATCAATTCACAAAGTGTTCTGATAAAGTGATTGCTGCTTTTGGTACAAGCTAGAAAATCTACAAACAAAACAGATCATAAGATATAGTGCAAATTTGTATATTCTGCAGAACAAAGGTCTTGGAATCCATTGTCACCAGAGCTTGCTCAATCCTACAGTTTTCACAACTCTGCCTCAACAAAGGTCTATATTCTATCACATTTTAAAAGTTCAATTTCAGCTTTATTGGCTCTGACCAGTGTTACGTGGGCCCTGAATCTACTGGTAGTCCAATTCCTGAATGCTTATTTCAAGTTAGGACCTCCAAGAAAACCATCCTTTCCTAAGTGGTCACTGTTACCGAGTCATCTACTTTAAGGAATTCAGCGATAAAATGTTATTTTTTTGGTAGCCATTACTCCTGCCAAAAGAGTGTCAGAGTTGTAAGCATTAGTCTGTACAGAGCCTCATTTATTCTGCTGCCCCGATAAGTGATTCTGAGGCTGTTGGAGCAATTTTTTCCAAAAGTATCATCCACCATTAACTTTAACCAAAAAGTTATCTTGCCTTCTTTTTCCAGCAAGATGGGAAATCCACATTCTCTAGATCAGGCGTCACTAAATGGCATCCCGTGGTCCGCTTTCAGCCCCAGTAACCTTCCTACCTGGACCGCTGCCTCGCCAAGTAGTTCCCTGTGTGTCCTGTCCTGTCCCAGCTTCCGGCTCGCCTGCTGCTGCCGCTATAATATCCATAATATCATGCATTGCTCCCTCCCCACACTGCCTGTCTTATTCACACAAGAAGCACGGGTGCTCAGTACAAAGGGCGGGACTTTTAAAGTGAAGAAGTGGGTGATTGGTTGCTAGGCAGTCCCAGCAATCAATCACTCACCTTTAACGTGAAAAGTCCCGCCCTCTGTCCAGGGCTGTCGTGATTTCTGTCTTGTGTGAATAAGGTAGGGCTCTGTGGGTGGGGGGGGGGGTTGCTGTGCTATTATGAAAAGAACAGAGGACTGTGATGGGGGGTCTATGATTGGGGGGTTCTGGGATTGATTGGGGAGTTCTGTGATTGGGGGTTCTGTGATTTGGGGTGTCTGTGATAAGTCAGTCTGTGATGGGTTGGTCTGGAGTGGGGGGTCTGTGATGGGTTAGTCTGGGGTGGGGGTCTGTGATGGGGGATCTGTGATAGGTGGGTCTGTGAGGGTGGGGGGGTCTGTTATTTGGGGGTCTGTGATAGGTCAGCCTGTGATGGGAGGTCTGTGATAGGTCAGTCTGTGATGGGGGTCTGTGATGGGTCAGTCTGGGGCGGGGGGTCTGTGATGGGTCAGTCTGGGGTGGGGGTCTGTGATGGGTCGGTCTGTGAAGGGGGGCCTGTGATTTAGTGAGGGTCTGTGAAGGGGGGTCTGTGAAAGGTCAGTCTGGGGTGGGGGGTCTGTGATGGGTCAGTCTGTGATGGAGGGGTCTGTGATTGGGGGTTCTGTGATGGGGGTCTGTGATTGGGGGATTCTGTGATGGGGGGTCTGTAATAGGTTTGTCTGTGGTGGGCAGTATGTGATGGGACAGTCTGTGAGGGGGGTCTCTGATGGTCAGTCTGTGGTTGGGGGGGTTCTGTGATGGGGGTCTGAGATGGATCAGTCTGTGACTAGGGCGTTCCGTGATGGGTCAGTTTGTGATGGGGATCTGTGATGGATCAGTCTGTGATCGGGGGTCTGTGATGAGACAGTATGTGATGTAAAGGGGGGGGGGGTGTGAAGGGGGGGTGCTGAAGATACTGATGTAAAAGGGGATCTGTGATGTGAAGGGGGGGGGGCTGAGGACACTGATGTAAAAGGAGGTCTGTGATGTGAGGGGGGGGGGGACTGATGGACTGTCTGTGATTTCTGCACTAGCAAAACACAGGTCTCTGCAAGGGCAGTAGAAAAGAAATGTTTTCTATGTGTCCTATTCACACTGCAACAGCAACCCTGAGTGCTGAGCAGTGCAGTGTGAAATGCATACTATTTCTACGCACCGAAACTGAGCTGCGGTGCATAAACAAAAATTAAATTTAAATTTGACATTTCAATAAAGCTGGAAAAAAAAAAGACAAAGCGTGATATGTTTGTGGGCCTTAAAGGGGTGTTTGTGTGTGGGCACTGTGACGTGTACGAGAGGCTGCGATGTGGAGGATATCATGTGGAGTTATAGCACCAATATGACACTCGGAGCTCCGCTGGAAGAAACTTTTTTTCGACTGGCCCTTTTATGAATTTTATTTAGGTACCCCTGTTCTAGATGTAAGCCTAGTCTTTAAAGCCTATTTGGCAGCCACTTCTTCTTTCAGGAAGACTGAGCTGTTTGTGAATCCTCACAGCATAAGAATAAAACAGTCAACGTCAACACATACTATAACTTCCTGGCTTGTCAAAACAATTAGGAAAGCTTTCTCCTTACAAAACCTTTCCATTCTGGAGGACCTAAGGCACACTCAACAAGGGCAAAGGCAACATCTTGAGCAGCATATTGTCACGATTTTCCAGAGACAATCTGTAAAGTAGCGAAATGGTCATCTAAAATACACCTGCATTTCCCATTAAAGGGTGAGTCCTGCTCAGTTAATGACAGCGGAGTTTGGAAGAACTGTAGCTCAGCGTTTTTCTTCTGTTTCTATGCTATAAAATAACTGTTGCCACCCTCCCGTTCTGTGGGTTATTTACCAGTGTGTACTGCCATGATGCGCTAGGAAAATGGAAAAGTGTATACTCAGCTTTCTGAAAATCTCCATTCCTGATACATCTTCATGACAGCATACACAAGCCTCATCTTTGGTGATAGTTACCAAGAATGATGTGTTGGTGTGTGCACTTAACTTAGTTATTCAGTCAATTCAGGTAGAGGGGATAGAACCACAACCCAGTGTATGTTGCCATAAAGATGTACAAGAAAATGAACATTACAGAAATGTAAGTATACCATTTTCTGTTTTTCTTTCTCACCCATTGGGGATACAGGAAATCTTATACCTTTGGGACAGTTCAACTGAGGGTTTAACAACACAGAAAACAATCACTAACAGGCCTAAGGCCCCTTTCACATGGGCTGTCTGATCAGGTCAGTTTTTCCAGGCAGATCTGATCGGACCTTGCACTCTCCCCTTTGGAGCAGCATATGTCAGCAGGTGCTATCCGATCCTGCCGGAAAAATCCAGACGGATGGTGGTCCTATTTTCCATCCGTCTAGTGGATTGGATGAAACAGACTGGCAGCCAGTTTTCACCCAAATTTTCAATAGAGGAGAACGGGACTGTTCCGTCCTTGCTCTGCACAGCGGAGATGGACTTGTTATCTGTCTGCTCAGAAGGGATCAGCTGAGCAAGCAGAGTCTGCCAAACGGTGGCGCCCGAGTGAAAGGGGCTTTAAAAAACGACAGAAAGAAGCCGCCTGAAGGAGCTTACTCCTAAAGCTGGTATTAGAGGAAACCGCCACATCTGCCTGGTAAGATTTTAAAAATGTGTGAACAGAAGACCAGGGGGCAGCCTTACAATCTAGAAAACAGTTGCTTAATGCTGAAATGCCCAAGAATCCCTCAGAGATCTTGTAGAGTGTGATTTGACAAGGACGTATGATACCTGATTCTTGAGACCATAAGATTGAATGATGGTCTGTCTGAGCCACCTTGAGATGGTGGAAAGAGAAGTCACAACATGCTTAAGGGATCTATTCTGGGTTACATAAAAGTTATCAGTCCTCCTCAAAGATGCAATGGCTGAGAAAAAGACTGTCAAAGAAATACATCCAGACAATGGAGGAAAATTTCCTTTAGGTGAACCAGAACCAAACAGTGGAAATGGAAGAACATTGTCCTGGTCGAGGTGAGAGGTGGAACAATAAAAAAAAGTCCTGAGCCTCACCAAATCCTTTTCCCAATGCAAGTCCAGCCATGGCACCTTACAAGTTCAGGCCACCAGTTCAGACATTGACCTGACAAAGATGATGGCTACAAGAAACGCCACCTTGTGGGTGAGAGTATAGAGAAATATCTGTCTCGAATGGGTTCAAACAAGCATTTTCTAAAGCGCAGAGAACCAGATTTAGACCCCACAGAGTGAAGAGGGCAACCCCTGTACAAAGGGCTTTCTCAAAGACAGAGAGACCACTGGTTTCTGAAACAGAGCAGAAACCTAACCATTGATAGTGCTGAGAGCTATGCCTAGCTACAGGAAGGGAAGAGTTTGTCCCCCGCAGAAGCACCTGAGTTGGAGGCCTTAGGCCTCACACCAAGTTTAGTATGCCTTCCATGTCTAATAATAGACCTCACTAGAAGTGGACTTCCTTGCTTTTAGATCATAGAAATCACAGATTTAGGGATTCTTCTGTCCCAGCCATGTTGTTAAAGCCAGCAACTGTGAAGCAGAATGGCAAATTAGTCCTTGTTAGAGAAAATCCTGATGTTTCAGAAAAGCACACAGAGCATCTGCTAGGAGTTTTACCAGGTCAGCATATCACATTAGCCTGGGCCAGTTTGGAGCAATGAGGAACATCCTGAATATCCCTCAGATGCTCAATCCTGTGAATCAGACAGAAATACGTTTTTTAGGAGGGGAAAGGCAGCTTCACCTAGTATTGCCTACTTCCTGGGGACAAAGAGTTTCTGTTCATTTTTGAAACTGGAAGCCAGGGGGTCCATATCCAGCATCCTCCAACTGCCACACAAGTCTTGGAACACCTCCGGGTTTAGGGACCACACCTCCAGGTCCAGGCGCTGCCGGCTGAGGAAGGCTGCTTGCCAATTGACTACGCCTACAATGTACACATTTTAATTGGCTGGAATGTGAAGTTCTGCACAGAACAGATTCTGATCTGCCTCACTCAAGAGACAGCATGGTCCATGCTGATAGACCAATTTGTCCATCCTGAGACCAGATCAGTTTATTCCATGGCAACAGAATGTTGCATTGTACAGGTCTTGAGTGAACGTGGGAGTGTCTCCAAAGAGACTATCATCAGACCTAAGTTTCTCCTGCTAAGGAAGAAGGGTGCTATGCCACCTGTTTTACCCTCGAGGATGTTGTCAAGACCTGATTGATGAAGAGATTCTGTCCTTCAAAGGCTATGCAGATAAAACACTTTTGACGCAAAGGTTCCTATGTCCAGCACTTTAGCTAATGTATATGAACCCACATGAAACTGACATGCAGGAAATGAGACAAGAGGCTTAAAGCAAACTGTCACAGGTGAAGTTAATTCTACAGTAATTTGCTCTATGTATTCTATAAGCAGGGGATCAACCTCTGAAGCAGTTAGATCTTACTGGATTTAAGGAGTGTTGACCAGTCAGACACACTCTGACAAAGTAATGTCATAGCTACTATAGGACTGAATAAAGGGCCTGATCCCCAGCAAAAAGGGCTCTAGAATGGGCTTCTAACCAATTACCAATTTAATCCTTAAAGACAGAGACATCATCTACCACAATAGTATTCTGCTCTGTTACAGATGGACACTGCCAGATCCAGTGGGAACCAATCACTTCTGCACAGAATTCTCAATAAATGGATACAAGGCTAATGAGCATTTAGGGGGAGCAAACAGCTTGGGATGTTTCCAATTTGACCATATAATTTTCTATGAAAGGGCCCATCCATACCCAACAAGGGGGGAGCAGAAGATAATATGGTTCCTGGCCCTAGTCTGCACACACCTACTCTGTCAGTAGGGTTACTGCAAGCAGCCCCTCAACTGTTGGTAGGATATGAGCTGGGGGCACCCTATACAGTGGGACTGTTCTCCCCGGATTCTAGAATCAAATATGTTGTGACCGCATGGTGTTAGCACAACATATGGGCTCAGGGTAAGAGGCATGTACTCACAAAACCTGGACAGCTAGTAGCAGGTGAGGGTTGGGATTGCCAGAGGTGACCAAAGTCACTGTAGGCGGGTGGCAGGGACAGACTGAAGATCAAAAATCCCGGTGACTCTTTTCAAGCAAGAGCAGAAGCAGAAAGATACTTTCTTGGCACTCTTTGGCAGAAAAAGAGCACAGAGCTTGTGCGGCACTCCACCCAAAGGATGATGTCAGCACTCAGTCCCACAGTGTCAACCTCTTTTGCAGTAAAACCAGCAAGAATGGGGAATACAGGGGCCTGGTGACCTAAGTAATTGAGGTACCTCCTGATGCAAAGCCTAACTGGCCTACTCATTAGGTCTTCAGATACAGCGCAAGCACTAAGTCAATGCCAATGACTCTAGATCTGCAAAGCACTCTTTGGCACTAAGTACCTGAAGATCACTTCTAGGCTATCCCCGAAAATTCTTTCCAGTGCGGCCTGGGCATTAGACAGAGGACAGACTGAGGATGACTGCACTGGGAAGCTGCATTCAAAGAGACGAAGCTTCAGCAGCAAAAGTTTTGACTAATGAAAAAAAATTAAGAAACAAAGGTGCTGGCAAAAATTAGTTAGCCTTAACCAGCAGAGCTGTAGAAAAATGTCTATCCTTCAAAGACACTAGAAAAAAACTCAGACATATTGGTAGTGGGAGGTGTTATCCCGGGCAGGCCTACAGGTTTTTGTTTTCCAGTGACCAAACCACCTGTAGATGGCAATAAACCCAGATGTTTAGGATCTCTTATATCCTTTAACATAAGAGAAAGAAAACCTGTTCCACTTGCTGGCTACATATGAAAATACAAAATATGCAAAGGTAACATTTCATAGATACCATTTAAAAATATATATTGTTTCAAATGTTTTTTTTTTTTTTAATGCTGACCATATTAAAGAAACAAAATATATACATAACCACTACACATTCTCCTTAAAAAGCAATTCTATCGCTTTAAAGGTGGAGTCACAAATCTGAAAAATCAATGTTCACATCCCATAAAGTTTTGTCACTTACAACACAGGCAGTGCCACATAAAAATAAAGCCAAACAAAATATAACATTAGTAACACATAAATCAAAAAAGCCCAACTAAAACCTTTAAAAAGCAGACCTTGAAAAAGTTGATTCATTGTGATTCATTGACACAGTGGTAATAGCTTGGTGGGGTCCCCTATTCCTCTGTTTAGTTTCACCTAAAGATCACCACAAGATATCTTTGAGTAGCTCTCACATGTTATATTTGGATTTATAGTGTGGTGGTAATTCTATGGAAGCAGAATTATTATGTTTTACCTTTGCATAGCATTCTGCGTTACTAACCAACCAGGCATATTATTCTCTAGAAAGTGGAGTTAACTAGATATGAACTGTACAGTATACCAAGGTAGCACATAAATGGCATGACTCTATTTGCTCAAGACTGATAATCTACACAGAGACATATTTTATGAACATAAATCTCTCTTTTTGTGTTTGTTTTAATTTGAAAGCTTTTATAATACCTAATTCTGGAAGTTTTATTAATGCACTTAGTTCTATTAATGGCAATATGACTTTATGGAAGTGTGACATAGTGTTAAGCCACTAGGTGACTGAATTTGTATGGGAGGTGTGGATATTTAGTGCATGCCACAACCACAGTCATACACATCTTTATAGAGTTGGCATTGGGATGTCACTTGACAGTTACAGTATATCATAATAGTAGATTAACAATGTAGCTAAAAACAATAAAATAGTACTGCTTGAATGCCCTTCAAATCTGTATCTGTCAATCAGCGTGTAAATAGACTGGCGCAAGACAAACAAGATCAGCTTGTCAGGTTCTAGTAGACTTCAACAAAATGGTGGTCGTCTGCACACAGACATCGTCTCCATGTTGCTTGAATGTGAATGGGCTAAATAAAAGATGGCTTCAGCGTCTGGTCTCCACATGTACAGTAATCCTCGCATGTGTTTTACCCTTTCAGCCTCTAGGATTACGCCCCCAAAAATGGCAAAAAACATCGGAGAAGTTTTCTACAGTGGAGAGAAGGAGCTGAAACCATCTTTTACTTACTTACTTATCTTATTCACATTCATGCAACAGGAAGCTGGTGTCTGTGTGCAGATGGCTGCCGTTTTGTTAAAGTACATTTTAGGCAGCATATGTAAAATAAACCTGACCACTGTGGAACATATAACGCTTCACACATATTAACTATTTGTTCTCATTAATAATGCTCTTGTCAAATAGTTGTAGATCCCCCAATTGTTTAAAAAATAGCCAATAAGTGGAGCTGTAATCAGGAAGTTCAAACGCCGGCTTTCATGATATCTAAATACGCCTGAAACCTTACATTCCTTTTTTCCTGAACACTGGCTAATACACTGGTTTTATAAAAAAAAACCTTTATAATAATGGTATATTCCTTAGAACTCATAAAAAGAGTAACTCGCCTTTCATGCTACATATGTCAATGAATGCGACAGGTTGGGACAGACCTGTCAACAACATGCATATGAATTTGTCACAAAGATGTCACAAAGACTAGAATTGGCACAATTTACTTCAACATGACTCTGGTATTAATAACTGAGTTTCCCTAATGACGAAACAGCGTTATCGCTTTATGAATTTGTCACAGCCAAAGTGACATTTTAGAAAAGTGTCACAAATTTATACCGTTCAAATCTGTAGCATGCGTTGGAATTATCTCTTGAAGTGTTGCACAAGTTACATTAATTGGTCACTAGACTATCTAGTGCAACAGGAAATGTGTTAAAAATCTTTACTGAATCATCCTCATTCATTTAAACGTTTGACTTAAAGGCCAAGACTACCCAAAAACTTCTATTATAGTTATAAAAAAACTGGGGGATTGTGTGATCTACCAATTACTGACAGTGAGCTCTCCAGGATTCCACCTGTCCACCAAAACAACAAGATTCTTCATTTATGAATACTTTACTATGAATCCAGCACATGGATTGTGACATGCTCTCTCAGCTTTGAAACTTACCCCAAAAATTCTGGACTTTCTACTGTATGTAATTCCAAAAGAGAAAAACAAGCCTAAACGTGGACCAACCCACTGGTATTTATCAAAACTGAAAAGATATTTTAGGACAGTCATGACCTTAAAGTAAACAGACAATATTACATTTTTATAGATAGAAGGATAATGGGCAGAGAAAGTAAAACTCCAAGAAGACTGACAAAGCGTTATTTTTAATACACAATATCATAATTACCTTTCTGTCCTCTTTCTCCTGGAAGTCCTGAATCCCCTGGAAGACCAGGTGACCCTGGTGCACAGACTTCTCCAGCTATGTAAAAAAAAGAATAAGGACTATTAGACAACATCTTTCCAATGGTAATAGAACATGGCCACCAAGCAAATATATAATGATGTACTAGATAATATGTTACATTTTTTAACATATTTAAAAAACCTCACTCTATTATGTGAATAAAAGTAAAGTGAGCCTGTCCTTATGGGGTCAAACTTAGGTAAACCCAGCCTGTAAAAGGGGATGCTGTATACTTACCTAATAGGAAATTGTATCTTAAAACCCTGCTGTGTAGATCTCAATCTGTTGCAGATATCCAACACTTCTGGAGGTGATGAATGCACCCTTCAACGCATGCTGTAATTCCTCCCACTGGCTCCTACCTCACTACAGTATGTACTAACTGGTTGGAAGAAACACAGGGTCTCTAAGTTCAAGAATGGTTGAAGCACTTGCTGACTAGCCCTTTTTTACTATGGGCAGCGGATAAAAGTGGTCCTGCGAGCACATTCACCGCTGCCCAATAATTTCCAGGCTTACTAGAGCCGTCGGTAATGCCCGGAAGGAATTTGATGCGGCCATTGGCTGGGTGGGAAATCGAGTGAGGGCAAAATGGCCCCCACTCAACTTTATGTCCTTGGAGGACCAGAGAGAGACCTCTGACATCACTTCCGGTTCTTGGGCATAAGCAGAGGATTTCCCCGTTTTTTTTTATGTCAAAATGTTTTCTTTCTTTTGCTTTTAAAGGTAAATGAGAGATCCGGGGTCTTTTTAAACCCAGATCTCTCAAAAAGAGGACCTGTCATGCTTATTTCTATTACAAAGGATATTTATATTCCATGTAATAGTAATAAAAGTGATCAAAAAATATACAATTATTGGGACAGTGTAAAAATAAAAATTAAAAAGTAAAACAAAGAAGAAAAAATTATTTTTAAAGTACCCCTTCCCTCTGTGCTCGTGCGTAGAAGCGAACGTATACGTAAGTTATGGCCGTATATGTAAACTGTGTTCAAACCACACATGTGAGGTATCACCACAATCGTTAGAGCAAGAACAATAATTTTAGTGCAAGACCTCCTCTGTAAATCTAAACTGGTAACCTGTAAAACGTTTTAAAACGTTGCCTATGGAGATTTTTAGGTACGGTAGTTTGTCATTCCACTAGTGTGTGCAATTTTAAAGCGTGACATGTTAGGTATCTATTAGGTTAGGTATCTCAGTGCAACATCATCTTTCACATTATGCAAAAAAATTTGGGTGAGTATTGTGTTTTGTTTTTTATCCATTAAAGTGCATTTAAAAAGACCGCTGCGCAAATACAGTGTGAAATAAAATATTGCAACAATCACCATTTTATTCTCTAGGGTCTCTGCTAAAGAAAATATATAATGTTTGGGGGTTCTAAGTACATTTCTAGCAACAAATACTAGTTTAAACTTGAAAATTCCAGAAAAAGCCTGGTCAGTGCCTCTTTTATGTGAAGCTCCATTACATATAAAGTGAAAGCAATTTACAACATATTTTTACATAAGTAAACAAAATTTTACCAGTAGGACTCCTTGGCCCAGGTGGTCCAGGTGGACCCGGAGGACCTGGAAATCCTTGGCGTCCATCTTGACCTGGGGGACCTGGTATAGATATTCCTTGTGGACCTTCATCTCCCTTCTGTCCCTGTTCCCCTGGCAGACCAGGGTCTCCAGGTAGACCTGGGAACGAGTTACCTGGAAAAAAGTATTAAAGCTGGTCACTGGTAACATCTTGCTGTACTCAGACATTACAGATTGTTTATTCTGGGTTTTCTGCAATTTTGTCACAACTTTTAACCACCTTGGTGTAAATCATTCACGAAAAAAAATGATGTAAGAATACTAAATATTTTAATGGTTTTAGCCCATTTAATTTAAATTTTTAACTCATGCTTTATATTGTTTACTATTTATAAAAAAAATTCATTACCTATAAAGATTTAATTTTGTGTGCACCTATAGCACTGATTTCAGAGGTATAGGTTTACTAAAACCAGTGCACAGAGGTAGCTGTTTTCTTTTAGACTATCCCTTTGTAGCTGAATGTCCATAGAGCACTGTACAGAGCTGAAACAGAGAGGGGGAGGGATGTGCAGATGAATCTCCCATCTGATCATTCTATGTATGCTATGAAATCTGAAATCTCCTTAGCAAAACTTTTAGAATTAGCCTGTTTTTATGAAAAGGGGCCTTCCCCACTTCCTACCCACTGGCTAAAAAAAAAAAAAAAAAAAAAAACACCAATGCAATAGCTCACATTTACCTACCAAAATATATTTTTGAAATAAAAAAAAATATGATACATTACCTTTAACAACCAACACATGTCTATTATAGGGTTGAATTAAAACAAGCATGAACTGCACAGCTATCTCATCTGAATAGTTTTTAATATGCTAAATAATGCATACTTGTGCATCACCCCTCTGGAATGTATATCAGATAATTATGCAGCTAGCTTGGAAAAGGAAAGCCACATGCATACAGCCCATGGAAAATAAAATGAAGATTTATTATCATCATTACATGTTCTGAAGGTTAATAACATCCACACCCATACTACAAGCAATACTACATATATAAAACAGAGATTTCCAACCTTTGTAAACTAGTAAGACACAATGAAAAAATGGCTTCAAGTCACACTATCTATATTTAACTACTATACTTAAAGTGGTTGTTGTTAGAGATTTAGAGTTTAATATTATTTTAAATGAAATACATATGAATTTTATAATGTAACATGTTAGTTTTTGAAGGTTACTTTATTATGTCTTTGTGAAGGACAGAGAAGCCATTTTGCTTTGTATGTATTTCTCTTCTGAGTTTCTATGTTAGTATGTTGGGTGGAGTTATGTGTCCTAACTATAGACTGAATCTATATACGCAAGAGTGGCTGTTACTTTTATATTTAGAATTACTAACTTCTTGGGACACACTTTTTGGTGACATTGTCTTTACATACAGTATAAGAATACACTATGATAGATATTCTAGAGAGAGATGAGAAAAGGACATCCTATACTCTGTAGACATGTACCATCTGTCACATAGCTCTCTCCCCTTCTGTCCATTTCTGTTTTGTTCCGTTTCATATGTTTTGCTTTACTTTAAGAAAATAAACAACTTTCCTGAAGTATCGTGACAGTTGAGAAGTCTATTTCGTAACATTTTGGTGAAGAATGCGGACCTGGATGAAGTATATCTATCTTTGACTCCAGTTAACTATCCTGCTACGGGGATGAGTTTTTTGTCTGTTTTCTCACCTATTGACAGCTTGCGGTTCAGCAAGGAGAAGAAAAAAAAAAAAGACCCAACTTGTACGAGGTTGATTGACGTTACCATTTGGACAGTGGTCCCAAGTATGTTTAGGTTCAAGGAGGGCTTCCAGGTTAGGAAAGCATGATATTATGTATGTGAAGATTTCTGCCAAGGTTATAGTCCCTGTCAGAGGATATCGGGTTGGAGCCCACAATATAGTGCTGTAAAAGGGACTAAGACTTCACGTTATTTTTTAAAGCTCACCATTGTAGGCAACCCGATAGATATTCCATTTGGATGAGGCAAGGTGGAAGTCGGATTCTGAATTTTGAAGACAGAAGTCCAAGGACAAAAGAAATAACAAAAAGCAACAAAAAAGGACACTACTAATCTCTTGTTTTTCTTTAAGTGCGCACAGGACTGTCATTCTTAACAGGCGTGAGTGTGTTTGTTCATATAAGCAGATAAAATGGAATGGTTAAGATCTCAAGCTCAGAAGTATAAACATGTCGCTGTACTATCGGAAATGTATACATTCTATAAATGGAATACAGACATGCAGTGGTTTATGGAACAATGTCAGAGTGTAGATAAAGTTCTTTAATGGACAAACAACTAAATTTAATGCTGCATGTAAATTATTGTTATCTTTTCATGAATAGTTAAGCCTGAAAGCCACACAAAAAATATGTGTTAATAAATGTGGCCATTCCAAACACATACAAGGGGCAGAACAAAGCTTAGAAGAGAATCCATTAATTGAGATTGTGGAAAGAACTTTATGAAAATTAGATAAATGGAAAAAAAACTTGGTGTTTAGTGTTTAACAACAATCCTACAGATAAGGTTGCAGTTATAATAAGTTAATGACTGCAATTTTTACAAAAGATTCCAAACTTGGATTTGATTATTAAGTTAAAGGTAGTAGATTGTCCTAATTTACATGAGGCTACCCAGCAAATGTTGAAATGTAAATGTTTGTGCAACCTGAAGTTTCTAAAAGTCAACTGTTAAAGTTTTTGCAATAAGCATTTCTAGTAAGAGTAAAGACTATGGTTGTGGGAGGAAATTGGCCAAGCACAGTTTATGGGCGGGTCCCAGTCCATGAGTTTCACAAGACAATCAGTCTCCAAACAATTTCTTTGTTTTTGTTATATTCAGGAAAGTCATATTAAAAAGCAGTGTACAAGTTTTTTTTGCAGATGTACAATCGAAAT
This sequence comes from Pelophylax lessonae, assembly GCF_965119305.1. Lineage (NCBI taxonomy): Eukaryota > Metazoa > Chordata > Amphibia > Anura > Ranidae > Pelophylax > Pelophylax lessonae. Next base: position 154,842,091 of record NC_138774.1, read on the forward strand.
CTGTCAAAAACTATAAAAACGATAAACTCGATAAACGAGAAGGTTAACAACAGTATATTGGGATACAAAGTGTGACAGCAATGACTGACAGTAATAGATTATCTTCTGCGCTCTCTGAAAAGAATGTGACATTTAAGGCATGCACTATCAGTCCTTACAGAGCAGCAAAGATCCAGTTACACAAACTAGCTAGCTATTCCATGACAGTTTTCATTTCTTCTGTGGCTGACAGAATGACAGAATTTTGCGTCAATCCTTCCAGATACATGGAAAAGAGTCCATGGATAAAAAAAAGAAAAATATTTAAAAGGTACTATTACCTACTAATGTAAATGTTTTAAGAAGATTTTTAGGCCTTGTCAACTTTTCCTTGAGAATTTTTGCAGCCAAAGCATCTGTATGAGCAAATCTTAATGATATATTGAGACTTACTGAGGATATGGGGCAAATATTTTTAAAAATAAGAGAGGCCTTGTATACAATAATTTGAAGATCTAAAGAAAGCCCTTATTAATTCTGTATTTCTGATTAATGTAGATCTCTCTCAATCATTTTATATTCAAGTCAAGTGTATGTGGATGATGAGACAATTTTATCAGTACTTTTACAAAAATGTGTTAAATGTGCATTGGACAATGCTATAAGTCAAACACAAGTTTTATTATTAAGAAATGCAAGGGGTGGTAATACACAAAGATTTGACTAGTGACAATTGGATCTTAAGGAGAAAGGCTTGACAGTTGAAGTGGGAGATAAATATTTCGTGGCTCAAATGACGCAATGTGAGAGACAGAGCCACAGTTGTGTAATTCAACATGAAAGAGTCACTCCTTAAACTTTTATTGGACATTTGTCAGGAATAATTTCCTGTGCCTATATCGATGGATCCACATATTGGCACAATGGAGCATATGTGATGGGATTTACTGTTTGGATTCCAGATCAGCAACTTTTGTTACAATATAAGCTTCCTGGACACATGTCTGCACAAAGAGCTGAACCTGAGGCTGCCTTATGTTTGTTTGCAGTCAGAGTGACAGTGCAAATGTGGTTCATTCTCTCGCATTGTATCTTTCTATATGGTCCACGAGAGGCATGGTTGGTTCTCAAAAATAATTCACTTCAAAATGATCAAGTTTCTTTCAGAAATAGAACATATAGGAAAGATCAAAATAAATTAGTGGTCCTTTTGCAAAATTAAAGCAATTGTGAGTGCAGTAGTCAAAAGAATATAAGAATCTGATAAGGCTACTTCTTTACAATATTTAATTTGGTCACAGGATAAAGAGGGGGACCCTGAAATATTATCTTAGCTAGAATCAGTGCAGACTGATAGTGGAGATAAATTTTATTGTAAAAATACTGAAGTTCAATTGGTTACTTATACTTTAACAATAATGGCTAGAACGCTAGTGAAATTAAATTATTCTCTTTTTGCACGTCCAGTACCTGATTTTTTTGTATGACCTAATGGAAGTCAATTTTCGAAATACTTATTTTTAGAGCCCTTTGTCATCAAACGTCCGAGTTTTGTTTATTTGCTTATAGAACAATCCAAAAGGAAAAGGTAAACCTAAACTAAAGATTGAGTGAGTTATATACATGCTTTATTTTAGATAAATAGAAATTATGTTTTGATTTATACTTCTGAGTATGTCAAGAAATTATTCCAGGAGCTCAAGTTATGGTTAAGAATTACAGATCTGTAGGTACTTGGAATGCAAACTGGGAAGGTTCCTTTGTTATTCTTAAGTTAATTGGGACTATAGTTCATTTTTGTTTAAAGAATGGGTAAACAACACATAAGGTACATGAGCCTAGATTGGTCCATATTGATCAATGAACATTACTTAAGAAAAACATATAATTGTTTGATAAAAATTTGATACTTGTTTTCATTTTCTCTCCTAGATATGTCTTTCGTTTCTAAGTTTTTTTGGATGGACTTCAACTTTTTCCTTATATGGACTTGTTTCATAAGAGACATTCTGATCGTTCGATCATTATGAGAGGGGGAGTTGGGATACAATTCTCATATATTAATTTTTTTTTTTTTAATGAATTGTCTGATATAGGAGAATATGCGTGTTTAGAGCTTGAAAATATTTCACACATTGTGTTGCTTATTCAAACAGAATGGATTATACAGTTATGGGAATATTATGTGTAAAATCTGCTGTATTAATCCTGATGGCAGTTACAAGATAGAAAGAAACTCCATGTTGACATTGAAATTTGAAACTTTCTCCTACACAACTTTTGTTAGATCCTTGGAAGATTGATATCACAGCAACAGCTAATAATAATTATACTAGTTTAGTTTACATTATAGTTGTTACATCTAGATTTCCTAATTATTTTACAGAAACACATGTTATGATAAACTTGTAAACATAGAATTTATTTTATTTTCCTAATTTTGTTAGAAAACAACTTAGGGAAGTTAGATAGGTAGGTTTTTATAACAAGGATATACAAAAATTGTACATTTTAAGCATTATTATCAATTAGAGGATAGATTTATCTTATTTAAAAAATAATAGATTTAGACATTTTACATGACTTTTGGATATATACTTCTATTGAAGAAGATGCTAATTATATCTAGATGAAAAAAGATATAGTTAAAGTACATACAGGCTTGTGTGGAAGAGAAGAATCAGATTTATTGTGTTCAAACAGAGATAGATAGATAGATAGATAGATAGATAGATAGATAGATAGATAGATAGACAGACAGACAGACAGACAGACAGACAGACAGACAGACAGACAGACAGACAGATAGATAGATAGATAGATAGATAGATAGATAGATAGATAGATAGATAGATAGAATATATAAAAATGATAGATGCAGAAAGCCCCACTCTCAGAGATTGGTTCAATTTAACCAAATATATATACAATATGGAATACCTCAGCAGTAGAGATGAGAAACAGGCAGAGAGTTTTTCGAATAAATGGAGAAAATGGGCAGACTTCAAAAAGACCAACAAATAAACAGATGTATGGGTAGATTATGGGAGTGACTGTGCTGTTAGGTAAATATAAAATGAGATGTAGGAGAAGAGGCACAATAAAGAAACAGAGGGGTAAAAGAAATGGGGAGGGAGGGTTTTTTGGGTTTTGGGATATAAGGGGAAAATTTTTTAGTGTAATCGGTATAGCATTTTGTACATGTTTGTTCACATTGAATTAAAAACTAATATAATTTATATAATAAAAAAGATAGATATAATATATAAGAATGAATATGGCAATTGAATAATGAAGAGGTATGATTACTTATCATACTTATAGTTCTTTGGTGTGAAAGATAATGTATAAAGGCTTATACTGTACAAATAATTTAGGTATAGAAATTTACTGGGATGGAAGAGATTGTATTTATTAATTAAGTTATATTACAGAGTAATATAATTTTACAGATCAAACATATTATTTACTTCTTCCTCACATTGAAATAGGAAAATAGTTATATGATAAGGTCAAGAGTTTTACAAAAAGTTAAACAAATTTTTGAAATTGAAGGAGAAAATCTTTGATGATATTACATCATTTGGATGGAAAACTAACTAAAATGAATAAATACTCTAATAATTTATAGTCTCTTGATGGAATGAAATAGTTACATTTTTTACAGTAAAATCTCTGGGTTTTGGGGAAGTGCTTATGTACCTTATCTGTCATATCCACTTATTATTGTTTTTGTATTGTTTGTTATATTTTGTTTGTAATGTAATAAAAAAAAAAAAAATGATCAGAGACATTTCTTATTTAAGATAAATGCACTTTTAATAGTTGATTATAATGCATTGAGGGGAATTGTTGGAGATTTAGAGTTTAATATTATTTTAGATGATAAAAGTCTCTGAAATACATATGAATGTTATAATGTAATATGTTAGTTTTTGATGGTTACTTCATTATGTATTTGTGAAGGACAGAGTAGCCATTTTGCTATGTATGTATTTCTATTCTGTTTCTAGATTAGTATGTTGGGTGGAGTTTTGTGTCTTAACTGTAGACTGAAACCATATATGCAAGAGTGGGTGTTACTTTTATATTTAGAATTACCACCTTCTTGGGACACACTTTTTGCTGACACCATCTTTACATACAGTATAAGAATACACTATGTTAGGCGTTCTAGAGAGAGAGAGATGAGAAAAGGACATCCTACACTCTGAAGACATGTAACATCTGTCACATATCTCACTCTCCTTCTGTCCATTTCTGTTTTGTTCTGTTATGTTTTGCTTTACTTTAAGAAAATAAACAACTTTCCTGAAGTATCGTGACAGCTGAGAAATCTATTTCGAAGCCTCAGGCATGAAATATGAAAGATGTACATCCTTTCTATACTGTGTAGTTGCCTCTCTCCAAAGGTCTGAGTGTCATTCCTCTCTGCTGCCTGGTTCCTCTGTTATCAGCATGACTCCGTTCTGGCAGTTTTTCCTAACACCAAGAGTTAAAATGGTGACAGGGGAGGGAGCTGCAGCACTCAGCCTGTGAATGTTATCCACAGCTGTGCTTGCTCTCCAGTACTGTGTGAAGGGGGTGTGTTCCTTCCCTCTAATCAGGGCTTAGAGCTGTCAGTTGTATAAAGACTTCAGATCCCCACCCCTTGGTCCTAGAAACAAAGAGAAATCCTTTCTTCTGTGGGTTGTCAGAACGATCTACAGAAGAAATGACTGCAGATGCACAGCTTCCACTTATGTAGGTGGATTTCTTCTTATCTCTGTGTATAAACTAATGCTAGTCACTTCTCTGGGTACATGTGAGGGTTTACAACCACTTTAATAATCCAAAAACCAACATAGATTATAATCTAAAGCAGCCAACATTTACATTTAAATCATTTGATTACAGCAAATAGATAAGTGCCATCACAAATATAACTGCACTTTGCTCATCATGATAGGCTTTTATTTTACATCCTTTTTAGACAAGACTGTGAAAAAATATGTAAATGTAAATATACTATGAGCCAACTTATTAGGGCCTCACTGGTTTCATCAGGAATACAAAGTGTATATGTTATTTGTCATATTGAAATTTAATTTGTTTATTGATATGAATTTGTAATATAATTACGTGTTTTTCCATAATTCCTTTTCAGACCAATGAACCTCTAAAGGAAATGCGATTTTTTAATTGTATGTCAAGTTTAAACATTTTTTTCTAGCTTTGAATAAAGTAAGGAAGGATTAAAATCCTTCTTCAGGTTTTAATGCTGTCTGGGGTGCCACTGGAGATATTTATCTTTACTTTCTGTCCTGCTGACAGTGGTTTTCACCAGACAGGAAGTAAGGAAAAATCTGTAACAGGAACACAGAAATTAAATCCTGACAGGGCTTCTAGCCTTCACCCACTAAAGAAAAGCATTTTTATTTCTTCGTGTGTTGCCATTTTTATTTCTTTGTGTGTTGCCATTGGAGAAATCTCCTCACTTTTTGTCTTGTAACCTTCCCTGCTCTCCCTGTAACATTGGTATACAGGATTTTAGCTTTTGATACAAGAATTTTCCACCTTCACCTAAGGCTGGTTTTTAGTAAACCTAAAGGACATTGTACAATCAGAGATTTGCTTTCCCTAATGACAGATCTATATTACTACAGTTATATATATTTTTTTTTTTCAGATTAAATCCACTTGTAAGACCCATTAACTGATGAAGATTTATGTAACAGGAATACAGAGAAGGGTTTTAGTAAATCAAGAAACAGTATCCTATTTTGAACTGCCTAAAATTAAACTCACCTGCAGGACCGGGCAAGCCAGGAGGACCTTGTGAACCTGGAAAGCCACGCTCTCCTTTGCTTCCAGTTAATCCAGGAGGTCCGGTGTTTCCTTTGGGTCCTATGGTTACTGGTTCCTGTCCTCTAATTACCTGTTAAGTTAGAAATAACATAATATTTTGGCTGTCTTTATACTGATTCAGAGAGCCCATTGACTGCACATGTGGCCTGAAGGATGACAATCTTCAAAGAGGGAATATAAGTCTCGCATAAAGTATTTGATATGTAAATGCTCACTAATTTCAGCTTCACACATTTCAGTGAAAATATGACCATCCCAAGCATTGCAAGAGATAATAGGGAATTGTAACTAAAGAGCAGCGGCAAGCATGGCTTTAATTTTTAAGCTACTTCCTAATTATCAGGCAATGTTGTCTTGCAGCTTGTTCTTTAATAACACTAAACCAACAAATGTTGCATTCCCTTACAGTTAATGCTACATCTTCTGTGACTTTCTACTCCCTTTTATACTTGAAGTAAAGTTCAATGAAATACTGTAGTCATCCACACACATTATTTGCAGTCAACTTACCAACATGCTTTTGGCCTGTCAACATCAACATACAGTAAATGCAGAGAAAAGATACAAACTTTGAACAGATAATATCTTAATTAGACACAGATTTACCACTGTAGCGCTACAAAGCAACAATTATTTACTAATATTCTATTTGGTCTCCTCTTGTGGAGCTTAGCTGATTCTGGACTTTGAAGGTGAGTAACAACCTGAATGCCACTACCTATCTACATCAACCTCTAAGAGTATAGACAAAGATATGCAAAGATAACATCATCACCCACCAACACACTCATAGCTCCGTTGGGGTAGTCACACATGACCAGACAATAACAAGCATGTAGGTGGTGACTAGAGGAAAATAATGTGTGCTTCCAAGTCATGTGAAATGTAAGCTCCGGCTCCCCTGAGCCGTGGATGAAAGCACTGACAACAGAGTGGCTACGGAAGGAGGCAGGTGATGTTACAGACCTGGTAATTCAGCCCCATTGTCAAACCACTCATTGACACAGGGGAGCCCCAGCCTCCAGATCACATGAACACACTGAAGCTGATAAAAAAGTATTTACATAGACTTTTTTTTTACAAACAGTAGGCAGCATAGGTATGAGGATGAGGAATCAACATTTTTACCTAAATTAAATTAGCCTTTTCTTACAATTTACAGTTTTCATAGGCATTAGATGATCATCACTTGATCTAGGCAATGATAAGTAAATCAGTGATGCATTCAATATCTATGGACATCCTGCAATCTTTACAGTTACCCTCTGACCAACCAGTCTAAAGAAAGCAATTAATCACCTGACTTTGTTTTTTCTGACCAATCTTTTTTGTTCCCCGAGAAATATTGGCAGTGTAGATAAATAAAGTAAGAGGTGTCTGCTCAGTGCATACTTAGGCTCCATTCACACCTGAGCGTATCAATTTACTGGCACTTTTCAGGCTTTTTTAAGCTTTTTTTGCAGCTCTTTACAAGCTTTTTTAAAAGCGTTTTAGAAGCGTATTACAAGAATTTTACAGCTTCAGGTGTTTTTGTTTAGCCATTAGAAAGCACTAGAGGAGGAGAGGGAGAGGCGATTAGGGGTGGAGAGCTACAGAAAACGCTGGTAAAAGCGCTCAAGTCAGGTATTTCTAGTTAAGTCTATGGGGTGAAAAATGCTTGTAATCTGCGAAAAAGAAGCTCATTTACTTTTTTGAGCTTCAGGCATTTTGCTTCAGGTGACAGATCACTCAACTGTGAACAGGGGCCATTGAAATGAATGGGATTTGGCTTGTTGAGCATTTTAGAGCTTCAAGCTTCAAGCAGAAAAATCGCTCTGGTGTGACTGGCTAACACATGCATAACCAAAACAAGCATATCTGACAACAAATAAGTGTAAAGAAGTCAACTTTTCCACACACAGTGTATAGGTAGCTTTGTCGTTAGTGATTTATCTCTAAGGAATATGTCCATTGCCAGAATAGATAAAAATTTAATCGCTGGACACAAACACTGAAATGAATGTGTATGTTTTCATGAAAATGAAACACTAAAGGCTTTATGTCTGCTGGTTGCCAATAAATAGCAAATATGCATCTGTTACTCTTATAGAGGCTATAAAAACTTACTTCCCCAGGAGGTCCAGGGACACCACGGTCACCTTTTTGACCCTAGAATCAAATGAAAACAAGAATTTAGGAAAAACATACGGTACATTTAAATATGGAGAAAATAGTTTTCTAATAATATCAAAGTAAGTTAAGTAAAGTTATCCGTGTCAATGATTACCAGGTTTACTGACAAAGACGCTAAAAGTGCATTCGCACATTTCAAAAAGGTAAGCTTGTGTTTCAAACAATCTTAATGTAAAAGTTATGTATGGCTACTATAGCGGGTTATTAACCTAAAGTAGCTGCTTAGGAGCAGTAAACATAAATTGATTTCTAATAGTATGTGAGATTTTCTTTAAATCTGTAATTGGGAATAGGGGTAATAATAGAGATCTGGGCATAGGACACATTTGAATGGTCATAGGTACTAAATACAACAGTCATGGGCAATGTTGCCACTTCTACATATAAAGCACATGCAGGAAATGTTAACAGATGTGTGGCGTTTCTAAGATTAACGTGCATGTTCCTTTTCTATTTTTGCCAGATGTACTGTACATCCTGTTTTTGATCAACTGGTCACTGAGGCAGATTCTGAGGCCATTTTCTTGTAGCCCATGTCCTGTAAATAAGCCAGGATGTAGAAGTATAAATATCAGGATTATTTCTGCCAGGCTTTATGGATGACAGAAAAGGCCTACAGGTGTGGCATTTGCATTAAAAAATATTTTTACAAAAAGCACAGTGTATTTTAAACTGTTGGGGGTCCTTGTTTGCATGAGCCAGTCTAAAAAAAAAGGTGAACTTAACTTGGTTACATTTTTGTTTAGCTTTCATAGGTATTGCTATATATTGGTGTTTTGCTTTGATTCCTCCATGATTATTCTGCTGCATTTGAACTACTTCCTACCATTATGCAAGTGAACAGGGATTCAGCAGCCCTACAAGACATTATAAGACATTTTCCAAACGTGTGCCTTTTCTTGCCTCTTGCCTCTGAGCCTGCTACTCATACACATAAATCCCTGTCATGATGGCTCTACACTAACCAGGTAAAAACTCAAAAAATAAATTTTCAGTTGAGAGTCTCCTAGAGTTTAAGGGATATTAAAGGCTCAGGTTTTTTTTTTTTTTTTTTTTTTTAATAATAAACATGTTATATTTTTCTGCTCTGTGTAGTGGTTTTGCACAGAGCAGCCCCAGTCCCCAACTTCTCAGGTCCCCTGCCAGCGCTGCTGTCCCCCCTCTCCCCACACACTTGCCGAGTGCCCTCATCGTAAGCGGCTTGCGTGCCCGCTCCTGAGCCACTTCTGTGGGTCCATAAGAACTGCTGTGTCTCAACCAGTGAGAATGGAAAAACCTGGGAGAGCCGCTGCTCTTGTGCACATTGATAGATCGAGGTAAATATTAGGTGGGGGCTGGGGAGGATGCTGCACACAGAAGGTTTTTTGCCTTCATGCACAGAAAGTTAAAAACCTTCAGCCTTTACAACCACTTTAAAGTGATTGTAAAGAATTTTTTTTTTTTTTTTAAATAACAAACACATTATACTTACCTCCTCTGTGCAGTTGGTTTTGCACAGGGCAGCCTGGGTCCTCCTTTTCTCAGGTCCCTCATTGCTGCTCCCAACCCCTCCCTCCTATCAAGTGCCGCCACAGCAGGCAGCTTGCTATGGGGGCATCCGAGCCCAGCTGCAGCTTCACGTGTCTATTCAGACACAGAGCTGCAGTTTGGCCCCCCGCTCTCCTGATTGGCTAACTGACTTTGATTGACAGCCGTGGGAGCCAATGGCCAATGTGTCTCAGCCAATCAGGAGGGAGAGTCCCAGACGGCCGAGGGACTCATGGACATCACTGGAAAGAGATGGGGTTTAGGGGTTTAGTATTAGTGGGTACTGGGGAGGCTACTACACATAGAAAGTTTTTTAACTTAATGCAGACAATGCATTGAGATAAAAAACCTTCTGCCTTTACAACTCCTTTTAGTACCATGGTCTCAGGGCTCTTACACTGGTGTGCTTAAAAACATGTTTTTAAATGCGTTGCATTTAAATTTGACACAATGCAATTTAGATGCAGTTCTGCATGCATTTTCAAGGCTGGTCACTGGTTGAAATCTGGGGAATTCCCAGCTGACAGCAGGGATGAGTCATTGGTTGTTAGGACACCGGCAGGTGCCGCTTCCCTAACAACTTGACAGGTGATTAAAAAAATAAAAAAATCAAAAATGCAATGCATATGCATTTTCAATGCATTTTTGGTGAGTTTCCATTGATTTCTAAAGAAGGTGTGTTTTTAGTGCACCTTTTAAAATACATACCAAAAATGTAGCAAGCAGGGCCTGTCACAAAGCACCGCAAATGCAACCCAGTGATGTGAACAGTTACATTATGATTTAAAAGGGGAACATTTCCTAACATTTTTGTTGCGCAGAAAAAAATGTGTGTTTTAGAGCAGGAATGTGAAAGGGTTTTTACTTAAAAAAAACAAGGGCCCCAGCCTGTAACCAACAGACACTAAACAAAATAAGTGACTGCAGTAGGTTATCTAAAGGCTAATGCATTACGTATGCAACAAATGCTTTTATTAATGAATGATGTAGAAAGAATACGATTTTTTTTTCTCAAAATGTCATTAAAGTCTAACTATACTCTCAAAATCAACATTAACTATTTTTAATCCTTACAATGTTAACATTAGCAAATAGATAGGAAGGTACATCCCTTGTCTAAATCTTTTATATTTTTTTTACATTTCTTCAGTTGCATCCTGGTTTCTGGCCTAAGCCCGTGATGTCATACCTCCCAAGAGTCTTCATGGGCATTTTTTTTCTTTCATCGGGGGAGGAGGGGGCTTTCTTAGCTAAGTATACCCTCCTATCTGCATGCCTGAACTAAGGGCAGATGAATTACAGGAAGTAAATTCTATATCATCTGCCCTTACTCAAGATGGCAGCAGCTAAAAATGCTAAAGGGTGATTTCTCAACAAAATAAACCAAGGAAACATGGATGGATGAGCGAGTTTGATTTGAATACAAAATAAATTAAACAGTGTTTCAGTTTGTGATGATCAGGTAAAGTTATACTTTATAATTACATAAACCTTTCACCAACTAAAATTACAATATTGTCACTGGCACTTTACCCCCAGATCCAGACCCCACTTACACCCCTAAAGGTAACATAGATCAGCCATAATCTGCACTTAATTCCTTTAGAGCCCAATGTAAAACAATGTAATGTGGGGTGGCTGAGGATTGCAATGTGGGTGAGCTGAGAACTGTATTTAGGGGGGCTGGGGACTGTAATATGGGGGGGGGCTGTGGACTGCAATATGGGGAGCTGAGAACTGTAATGTGGGAGGGGGGGTTGAGGACTGTAAAATGGGGAGGGGTTGGGGACTGTAATGTGAGGGGACTGAGGACTGCAATGTAAGCGGGCTGAGGACTTTAATGTGGGGTGGGCTAAGGAATGTAATGTGAAGGGGGGGGGGGCTGAGAACTGTAATGTGCAGGACTGAAGACAGTAATGTGGGGTTGCTGAGAACTGTAATAGTGTGGTGGGGCTAAGAACTGTAATGCAGAGGGGCAGAGGACAGTAATGTGTGGAGGCTAAGAACAGAAATGTGCGGGGGCAGAGGACAGTAATGTGTGGGAGGGTGATGAGATCAGTGATGTACAGTGGGGAGGGTTGAGGACAGCAATGTGGGGGATGGTGTGAAAAGGGGTAGAATACACTGCAGTAAAGGAGGGCAGTGGACGGTACTGTTGGGGGGAGAGTTGATATCAAGAGAGTATGAGAACACTACAAAAAGGAGGGGAAATGTTATTGTGAAGGGGAGGGAGCTGACTCTTTTTATAAATTGCACTGCACCAAGCCACCATGCCATGTGTGGAGGTGTCATTAGGAATTATTGGAGCCCCTGCATATCTGGGAAAGTGCAGTGCATTCCTCTGTGGGTCAGGAATACATGCAATTTTGAGTGCCTTCTCCAGCTGCAGAGATGGGAACCAAGCTTAAGAGGAGAGGGGGGCTTTGATGGGAAGGAGCTGAGCCTTCACACAAAAATGTGATTTGGATCTCTGCTGCGAAAAAGTTTTTACTGACTGGACCTCGATGAATTTTAATTAGGTTTTACACTGTGTCACTGGGGAAGACCACTAGCCACATTACCCTGCTTAGGTAATTCAGTAAATTCAAAGGGCCTGGCTGGCTGACAGGGGCCAGCCCATGTCGTCTCGGGGCTTCTGAGTTTCCAGTTTCACCTACACAAGCTGAGCAGCAAGTGCACTGCTGGGGGAATGGGTTTGCCATGGCACCCTGTGCTGGTGAACACAGGAACTCAAAGGGCCTGGGACAGGCCTGGGCGGGCCACTGCCTGGCTGGCCCAGCCCTCTGAGTTCACTGAATTACCTACACAGGGTGACGCAGCAAGCACTTTTCCCTATTAACACAGGGTAAAACATGACAGGAAGCCTGCATGAGCCCCCTGGAGCCATGGAACTGACTCTTTAGTCATTTGGAATATCTTGGTGTGCGGTGGGAGTATATTGCCATGCAGTGGAAGCAGCAGGTGGTAGTGGGGGGCCCCAGGTCAACTATTGCATCAGGTCCCACACGTTTCAAGCTATGCCTCTGAATGCAACATTTACCTTGGTAGGGTGATATTACACAGTGAAGCATACTACAGTATCTACACACACTTAACTTTCAGAGGACTGCTGGATACTTGACATCAGATCATCATTACCTGTTATTTTAACTCCAGCAGCTTATGTACTGACATACAAGTATTTATTATAGTCTTGTGATAGCTGAGCTGCAGAAGGACTTAACTGTTAGTTATCTTCAGTCTCCATTAGCTCCAGGGTATATGTGATCTCATATGGTACAGATTTTGGTGACAACATTTTCATTTTAACTGGTAGAGGGTTTGTGTAAAACCCTCTTCTTATTTCTATAATTAATGATAAAAAAATGTTTGCATCCATAGCATATTAACCTTTAGTTAACCTACTGCAACTACTTATTTTGTCTGATCAAGGTTAGGAAATTGTCCTCCAAGCTGAGAATGCAGTGGTGATAAAGTTTCAGAGCCATGCTCCGGTCCTAGGCTTTTTCAATCCTGATGAAGGTGCTAGTTCATCAGTTAATCAGTCTATGAGTGTGTGTGAGGAGCCTAGTACACATACAGTAGTTGTAATTTGTTTCAGGTCTTTATTGATTAGGATGGTGGGATACAGTCAACCCTCCTTTTCAAGTCTTTATTGATTAGGATGGTGGGATACAGTCAACCCTCCTGTTTCAAGTCTTAATTGATTAGGATGGTGGGATACAGTCAACTCTCCTGTTTCAAGTCTTTATTGATTAGGATGGTGGGATACAGTCAACCCTCCTGTTTCAAGTCTTAATTGATTAGGATGGTGGGATACAGTCAACCCTCCTGTTTCAAGTCTTAATTGATTAGGATGGTGGGATACAGTCAACCCTCCTGTTTTAAGTCTTTATTGATTAGGATGGTGGGATACAGTCAACCCTCCTGTTTCAAGTCTTAATTGATTAGGATGGTGGGATACAGTCAACCCTCCTGTTTCAAGTCTTAATTGATTAGGATGGTGGGATACAGTCAACCCTCCTGTTTCAAGTCTTTATTGATTAGGATGGTGGGATACAGTCAACCCTCCTGTTTCAAGTCTTAATTGATTAGGATGGTGGGATACAGTCAACCCTCCTGTTTCAAGTCTTAATTGATTAGGATGGTGGGATACAGTCAACCCTCCTGTTTCAAGTCTTTATTGATTAGGATGGTGGGATACAGTCAACCCTCCTTTTCAAGTCTTAATTGATTAGGATGGTGGGATACAGTCAACCCTCCTGTTTCAAGTCTTTATTGATTAGGATGGTGGGATACAGTGAACTTTCCTATTTCAAGGCTTCTTGTTGCTTGTCTTGGATGTGTGTCTCAAGGAAACTGGCAAAAAGCAGAGAAGCGCCTAACCTGTTAAAATGTTATGGCTGTACCCCACCTTTTTAACCAATAAACTTGAAACATTTCATTGTGCTGCTTTATCCATATTTTTATGAACCATGGGGAGTAATGTGTACAAACTGCCGCATTGTGAATAACATCATTTTTTTAATATGCATGGGAATGTCAGTACACAAGGATTTAGATGACTGTAACTTCAATGAATAAAACAGAAATGAATAAATCACTGTGAAAAAGGTAAGAAGCAATAAGCCAAAGGAAAATGCATAAGAGCAAACAACAATGGATTTTGCGCTTGCAAGGATGTAAAGGCACCTTTACATTCTGCTAGTGCATGTGTCTTATATACCGTATTTTCCGGCGTATAAGATGACTTTTTACCCCAGGAAAATCTTCTCAAAAGTCGGGGGTCGTCTTATAATATAAGTATAATATTTTCAAGGTACCTTCAAGAGAGTTGCCCAGGAGATGGGAGCAATGCAGGGACTTTTTCTTCTGTTTCGGGCGCATGTACATTATCGGCCCCACGTCGCATGGTCAGGAAGTTCTGGATAGCTGCTCTCTGGCGGCGGAGTGATCTGACTGTCATGCACTCTATTGCTCAGGCGACGGGACTGTGAGGTGACTCGCAGGGAGCGGGAGATTTAAAACGATTCCCGATGGCAGCGGGTAGCATGGCACTGGCAGCACACAGTGAGTAGGGACTATAATTGCATATTGTAATGTCTTAAGTACCGTACTGTAGAATCCTCAAAGTGCCTTATTATGATTAGCATTAAGATTTTCAGTCACACAGCGCACTAGCTGCTGCATGACTCTGTCACAGTGTGCTACATGGCTTTTGGGTGCTAACTTTGTTAATTTATAGCTGTACTGAATGATAGACTATAACACAGTTTAGCAATAACAAAATCGGTACCCAAAAGCCATATGGCACACTGTGACAGAACCATGCAGCACCTAGTGTGCTGTTTGAATGGTTATCTTACTTTCTTACAGTACCTTGGAGACATACGAGAGATCTGAGAAAATGTTTTTCAATGGTGTTGCCTTGCTTCGGAAGTGGGGTAGTCTTATATGGTGAGTATAGCCCAAAAGCGATGTTTTAACTTGAAAATTAGGGGGGTCATCTTATACGCCCAGTCGTCTTATATGCCGGAAAATACGGTAAATCATCCATGCAAATACTATTTACCTTTTCTCCATCTCGGCCAGGACTTCCTGGAAAACCACGATCACCAGAAGGGCCCTGTAAAAAAGAAAAGATTAAATTACTAACATAATTTTTTTAAACTTCAAAAGTTTGGAGTGAATTATTTGGCATAAACTTTTACAGACCTCAGAACCAGGGAACCCACTTCTCCCTTCTTTTCCAGGTTTTCCCTGTTGGAAGCAAGCAAGGCAAAGAAAACAGGATTGGATTTCAAAGAACAGATTTATTTAGAAAAAATCTCTTTACTAGTGCACCTCCAAGAATACTTCACAGACTTAAAGTTGACAATTATTTTAATATTGTTGTAGTAACATTTCCTCTTCTTGTTTTCATTGCAAACAAGGAAAAATCATTTTACCGATTATCATCATGAATGCGCTATTTTCTATACTAATGGTAATACAAAAAAACAAGGTATCACATACAAAGCAAGGACAACACTTACTATTTTTCCTGGATCCCCTGGATCACCTTTTTGTCCCTTTACACCACCAGAAGGACCCTAGGAAAAACACTGACACTTCAGTATTCCAGTATCATAGAATGTAGGTTCCATTTTAAAGTGATAATAAACCCTTTTTTAAGCACTTTTACCAGCTGATTTAATTACTTACTAAGTATGCTGCTTTTTTATCTTTTAATTGTTCCCAATGTTCCAGTTTAAGCTAGTTCCATGAATGCTGCCCCAGTCATGTTTCTATTTCAGGGTAGTCTTAAAGGAGAAGTATAGCCAAAGCTCGTTTGGCTATATTTCTTCTATGGATCACAGGAGTGCAGTTCATTTTGCACTCCTGTGACCCGTTTTCAGCAGAGAGGGGGCTGAAGTCCACTTTCTACTGACCTCACAGAAGTTGGTCCAGGCTTTGTGTCATCACGACCACGGAGTTGCAATCCACCAGATCCCTGGACTGACACCCAGCTCAGCCATCCAGCGCACCGCTGAGAGCCCGAGCCAGCTGCTCCACTCCCTCCACAGCTCAGCGCTCCAGTGAGCGAGGAGCGGGCAGAGTAGAGAGCTGCTGACTGACAGGCAGCAGCAATCTGCTCACAGAGCTGTGAGAACTGAGTGATCGGCGGTGTTCGATCGCTCAGTTCTCAGTGTGGAGGCGCCGGGGGACAGATACAGCATCAGACCGATGCTGCATCCATCTAGGTAAGTATAAATAAAAAAAAAAAAAAAACAGAAACCCATACTTCTCTTTTAAAGTAGAACAATGGGCAATTTTTTTTTTTTATATTTTAGATAGAGTAAGGGAGGGTTATAGCCCCTGTCAGATTTTTGTTCACCCTCTGTGTCCCATTGCAGAGATTTCCCTTCACTTCCTGTCCCATAGCGAAACAGGAAGTGAGAGGAAATCCATGCAAATGAAGGGAATTTCTTGGGGACGCCCAGGTCACCAGAACTAGCGTCCACATTGGAAGATTTCCCCTCTATTACTTTTCAGGGGACAACCCAAAATTTTGGATTTTCTTTTACTTTCACTTTTAGTGATAATGATAAACAGGACAATTAGAGAGGGGGAATCTGCTTAACACGGGGAACAGACAGCAATAAAAACTAACAGGTGTTCTAATCCATCGGAACTCTATCCAAAACTAAAAAAAAAAGTTTGCCTTTAGTTATACTTTAAACTGCAAGTGCTGGGGTAAGAATTGTAGCAAATACTTTACTGCGGAAAGTTTATATTTTTTGGGCTCAATGTATTAAGCTAAAAAACACTAGGTTTATGAGATAATCCAATTTGTTACTTAGTTTGTGTTACATTTTGGATTTGGATTAAGGCTCGGTTTCCACTAGTGCGGCTACGAAGTCGTGCTACTTCTAGCGCGACTTCGTAGCTAAAGTTGTTTGCGGCTTTCAGTGAGACTTGTCCCTCATTATAGAGGGAAGTCGCACTGAAGACGGCTCAAAAGTAGTGCACGAATTGCTTTTGAAGTCGCCACAACTCAAGTCGCGGCAGTGGAAATGGGCCAGATAGAAATCAATGGCTTTTGACTTGCTGTGCGACTTGACATGTGTCAAGTCGCACAGCAAGTCGCACTAGTGGAAACCGAGCCTTAGAACAAAGTTTACTATCATTATATGTCACCAGTTATCCTACATCTGCCACTTCCTAAAATTTGCAAGTTACTAACAAAATGA
Organism: Pelophylax lessonae; assembly: GCF_965119305.1. Classification (NCBI taxonomy): domain Eukaryota; kingdom Metazoa; phylum Chordata; class Amphibia; order Anura; family Ranidae; genus Pelophylax; species Pelophylax lessonae. The sequence continues at coordinate 154,859,349 of NC_138774.1, forward strand.
AAATCCCATTTTTAAAGTTACAGCAATGTCAGTCACTGCTTTATCACATTCACATTCAGAAAGACAGAAAACAATCACAATAAAATCTGTATAAAATGGTGAAATGTTATGGAAGAAAGAAGTAGTCTACCCACTGGAAATGTTTTGCTTTGAGTTTAGTGTATGACATTTTTAAAAGATTGAAGTATACTCGCAAGCTTATTTATTGGGTTCAATTCAAGGCACGATACCTGAGCACAAAATGATATAATCTTTAGCCGTTAATCCTATTTGTGTTTAATGTAGTCAAACAAGAAAAATATGATATCTCTCATTTGTTGCTATGGGTTATTGTACCTAATTAAAGGTGATTTCCATCATTATCAGACAGCCTTCCCTTATTCATGTTTATTTGTGGTTTATTAGTGACCACAACTAGTGAAGCAAATGGGAGGCTACCAGAGCTCTAAACAAATTATTCCTCCAAAGTGAAGGCAGGCTTTGAAGCAACATTGCTCATAAAAAGAGGTCAGTGGAAAATCTCATCTCGAAGGAGTCACATTCTATGGTCCCCTGCACACATCCTGGAAAAGGATGGCAAGTACTCTCAGCCAATCAGACTCTACTGCAATGTATCATGCTTGTAGCACAGTAGGGAGAGCAAAGGGATAACTTCTTCAGGATACCCATACAACTCGGTGTCCAATCAGCAGGCTAACTAGGCAGAATGGCTACATGCAGTTGGGAAGACAAAGGCCACCAATCTTACTATGCTCTGGCATGGGTTTCCAGACCACAAGAGTAGCTAAGCAATGTGCTGTCTGAATATATAATATACAATAGATGCTTAAGCTAAAAATGCAAAAGGCTAGAATTTTAAGGTTACATTCACAGTCATTTGGGTAACTGGACAGAATTGTAAATATTTCAGTTCACCATTTCTCTAACAGTATATGAGAAACTATTATCAACAATAAGTGCCCATACTGTATATTACCTTTATTCAACTAACTTCCTTCCTGTTAAACAACTTTTACCAAGTGTAGGTATGTGATACTCTACTTTCCTTTTTTTTTTTTTTCTAGAACACCCTTCCAATTTATACAACAGAATATTAAACTGACAAACACAAAAGAAAGATGCTTTCCACTTACCGGAGGCCCTATAAGCCCAGGATCTCCATCAAACCCTCGCTCGCCTTTTACACCCTAGAAGAACACATTAACGATGATAAAGTAAGAACTGTGTAAAACAGCTGATAGACTAGATTAAAACATGCCTGCTCCAGATATTTCCCTAGCTGAGGTACCACAATCAATACTTTATTTGCCCATATCTTGGGCATCATCATTAATTGCAATAAATAATAAAGTGCTGTAAATGTATTTGCATCTAGGTGAAAACCGATATTCCTGCCTTATATATTATATATATATATATATATATATATATATATATATATATATATATATATATATATATATATATATATAGGGAGCCCTGCACATTTTTATGACACACAGCTTCTGGTACAGGAGTTTCATGTTATACCTGCGAAAGCATGACCCTCTATGCTGCTGTTATTCACACCTGAAGGGGCATTTTGGAATGAGTAGCCAACTGTCACAGTAGAGTTTCACCTAGAACATCCCCTCCAGTATTTTGGGGTGTCAGCATTTCGTTTTCGAAAGCTTACAGCACATAGTTGAGAGCTCTGCTCCTGCAGTTAGGGTGCTTCCTGCCACAGTGAGGTACTACAGGAGCAGAGTTATCCTATCACAGGAAGCACCCTTGCTGGTGGAACCAACAGTTAAAATAAGACAAAGGAAGGCATGCACTCGGGGTCTGTACATAGCTGTACATGCATTGCTAATACAACCATACAAAAAGTATGGAATCACCACTCTTAGAAAATGTTCATTCAATTGTTTAATTGTGTAGAAAAAAAACTAATCACAGGCATGCCTCAGAACTATTTTCATTTAACATTCCAACGTTCCGGCTTTAAGAAACACTTAAAAAATAAAAAAAAAAGAAAGAAAACTGTACTCAATTGCAACTGTTTTTGCAGACCAGAAAAATAGAAAAGAAAAAAAATACCGAATCACTTAATTCCGTGGAAAATATTATGGAATAATTAAAAAAAAAATGTTACAGTACACCACTAGAACTTTGTTGCACCACCTTTGGTTTTTATAACAGCTTGAATTCTCAGAGGCATGGACTTAACTATCGACAAACAGTATTCTTTTTCAATCCTGCTCCAACTTTCTCTTATTGCAGTTGCCAGATCAGCTTTGTAGGTTGGAGCCTTGTCATGGACCATTTTCTTTCATTTCCACCATAGATTTTCAGTTTCAGTTGGATTGAGGTCTGGACTATATGCAGGCCATGCCAATGACATTATATGTCTTTCTTGAAGGAAAGTTTTCACGGCTTTTGCCCTATGGCAAAATGCAAAAGTGTCCAAAATCGCAATATAAACCTGTGCATTTATTGAAGATTTAATGACTATCATCTCCCCAGTACCTTTACCTGACATGCAACCCCATCTCATCAATGATTGTTGAAATGTACATGTTTTCTTCAGGCAGTTGTCTTCATATATTTCATTGAAACGGCACCAAACAAAATTTCCAGCGTTATCACCCTGCCCAATGCAGATTTGTGATTCATCACTGAATTTCACTTTCATCCAGTCATCTGCAAGTCCATGATTGCTTTTCTTTAGCCCACTGTAACCTTGTTTTTTCTGTTTAGATGTTAATGATGGTTTTGGTATGACTTTTCTGTATGTAAATCCCATTTCCTTTAGGCAATGTCTTACAGTTCGGTAACAGACATTGACTCCAGTTTCTGACCATTTGTTCCTCATTTGCTTTGTTGTGCATTTTCTGTTTTCAACGCATATTGCTATAAGTTTTCTATCTTGACACTTTGATGTCTTCCTTGGTCTACCAGTACGCTTCCCTTTAACAACTTTCCCATTTGGTTTGTACTTTGTCCAGATTTTAGACACAGTGACTGGGAACAACCAAAATCTTTTGCAACATTCGGTGACGATTTACCTTTTTGAAGAAGCTTTATAATCCTCTCCTTTGTTTCAACTGACAAATCTCGCGTTGGAGCAATAATTCATGTCAATCAGGATGGTGCACAGCTCACCAAGGTGTACAAGCACTCTTTTTTAACTGCAGACTAATTAGCAGATGTAATCCGATGCAGATGTTTGATCCAGAACTGTAAAGTACATGGTGATTCCATAATATTTTCCTCAGAATTGAGTGATTCCATATTTTTTCCTCTGCTTGATTTGCAAAAACAGTTGCAATTGACTACAGGTTTCTTTCTTTCTTTCTTTTTTAAGTGTTTGTTGGAATGTTAAATGAAAATGGTTTTGAAGCATGTCTGTGATAAGTTTTTTTTTTTTTTTTATACACTGAAATAACATTTTCAAAGAGTGGTGATTCCATACTTTTTGCCAGGGGTTGTAGGCATCACACAAATGTAAATCTTTTTGTAGTAGACAGGTTCATTTTAAAACTTAACTTGGAAGGGAATGTTTTATAATTAGGTCTCTTAAATTGGTTCTACTGGGGGCAAGCAAAGGCCTATGTTAGGCTTTTTTTTTTTTTTGCTTCAAGTCAGTTTTGCATTCTCATATAAGTTCATGGGGATGCAAAGCACACTTGAATCAGGTCAAATGCAAGTCTCAAAGAGGTCAACTGCAAGTTGCAAATGTACTTATCAGTGAATTTTGAATGATGTTTAATGTGTCTTAAACCAGTGCCATTGAAACAAGCCCAAAGACCATTGACACAGGCCCTAACACTGTTGCTCACAGTTTCACTACAGCAGCCAGTGTTCTCTTTACTCCTTCTTTGTGTAGGCTGCAGGCAGTGCACTGCGAGGGCTAGCACACCCTCTGCATCACACAGAATTTTGTATTGTATCATCCATGTTATGCCCATCCTTAATATTGACCACAAATCTCCTCCAGGTTGGTAACTAAGTATGCAACAATAAAATTTGGATTTAGCATTACCCTGCATACTATAGTACCAATCCACTCTCCCATGTCATCTCATTTGGGAAGGGTAGCTTCAGAATATGCTTATACATCCTGTTACGGTCACATGTATCTCTTACTTTTTCCTTTCCCTGAACAGACTGTTGAGGGGCTGAGTACTGGCCAAAAAGGTCATTTGACCAGAACTTTCCAAGTTGAAAAGATTTATACAAGGTCAGTAAACATAAATTACATAGCACCATATAAAAAGCTGCATACAACATTCAGAATGTAAAAATGTCCAAAGATCAACTGATACTATAGCTATACATTTGGTTATTTTTATTTTAATAGAGTCCATCCAGGGTGCTCTCTCTTCAGCATGGTCATTTTATTTCTGGTATCTAAAAGCCCATGGAAATTTTAGATAAAACAAATTGCATGAAAGGTTTTCTATAAACATAACCACATTGTGAATTTTTTTTCTAAAGCCTGTAAAGACTTTTTAAATAAGCTCAAAATATCATGCAAGTCACTGTTCTTAACACACATTGAGGCTGATTTACTAAAGGCAGGGCCTAATGAATGTGGTGAAGCTTCACTTTGTAAAGAATACCCAATCATATGCAAAGAAAATAAAAACAGCAATTTTGCTTGCACATAATTGGATGATGGAAATCAGCAAAGTATCACCATATTCACTAAGGAGTTGATTTACTAAAAGCAAATAGACCATGCACTTTGCAAAGTGCAGCTGCTTCGGAGCTTAGTAAATGAGATAACACTTTCCTTTACTAAAAATACCCAATCACATGCAAGATTCACATGCAAAATTGAAAAAACAGCATTTTTGCTTGCACGATTGGATGATGGAAGTCAGCAGAGTGTCTGCTTATTTCCTAAGCTCTGGAGCAACTGCTCTTGCAGTGTGGAACTGCACTTTGCAAAGTGCACAATCTATTTGCCTTTAGAAAATCAACCCCTAAGCTTTGGGAAAAATTAATAAAACAGCACTTGCAAAATGCAATATATCTACCTTTAAATCAACGCCCTACAGAACATGTGAGAATAAACCAAGTTTACCTTTGGGATCCATTCACACCAGAAACTGAACATCTACTGCGCTTTTTTTAATGCACACTTGCAAGCATTTGATGCTCATTTTTATGCGTGTTTACATGCAGCTGGTGTGTGCTTGTCCATCCGCGTTTGTCGTGTGAGGTCACTACCTTTCTTATTTATTTTCCTTTACATGCACTGCGATGTGTTGTACTGCATTTGCACACATTTACATGCATTCGCAGGTGACAAATGCAGTATGCTGTACTTTTTTTTTCACTGCACTGCACCGCACCGTAAAGGTGTAAACTATGCCCATAGGATAACCTTGATTTTAGGCTGTCTATGCAGTTGGAATGCAGTCAATGATGCATCCAACTGAATCTGATGTGAATGGGCCCTTAGTGACAACTGCAACCCGATATATATATACATTTTGACTTTCCAGTAAAAGTCAAGCTTTGATCCCCTCATTCCTCCTTATTAATTAGTGAGCCAACCAAGCACACAAAAAGTCAAAAAGGGAAAGTCAAAAAGTGGCAAAAAGGTGGTACCAAGCTGACCAGAAAATCATCTTTGCATATCATTTCAATTGCTGATATCCAAACTCACTCATCTTTTTAAATTCATTTTTACAGAAGGTGCTGCTAGTGTATTTTGATCTTTTCTCCTCTTTTAAAAAATGTGTTGAATTTCAAGAGATCCAAAACAAAATATGCACTGCAGAGAATAGGAACATTACATCACTGGTTTGACTATTTAGTATTAATAAACTAGGTTTGTGATAGATTTACTTTAAGCCAAGTTGCTGCTTCTTTTCAAGGCATAGTCTAACATCAGCATTCCACATTGCCTGAACACCTGACAATAAAATGTTGTCTCTAACATCACTTTCTCCAAAACTGCAGCACCTAAAAGTAACCAAAATATTGAAATCACTGTATAAGTATGGAATATCATATACCTTTTCCCCTTTCTGGACTTGACCTTCCCCGGGTTCCTTCTGCTCTGTTGATTGTCCTGGAGGTCCAGGTGGTCCCTGTAGGCCTGGATCACCCTAAAAAAAAAAAAAAAACAATACGTTTGTTAACCTTAAAGATTGCTAAATAAGAATGTTTTCATGTTGACCAGAAAGGTAGCACTGAGGACAGCCAACTTGTACTGTACACAAGATTATGAATTTGAGAAACAAACTGTTTCCTGGAATTGACTTGTGATACCGTAAATGACAAGTAAAATATAAAAAAGTAATGATAGTTCCAGACAAAAAATACCTTTTCTCCCTTTGATCCTTGGAAATTTAAGCCCATGTTACCCTAGGAAAGTTAGATATGAAAGAGTTACTGATATACAACAATATGTGAGGAAGATGAAATATAGGACGTATTATGACTGCATTTACCTTCGGTCCTGGAATTCCAGGTTGTCCTGGTGGTCCCTAAAAAAAGAAACCAAGTGTCACCATGCAACAAATGCAAATTTGTGTAAGGACACGTTTCAGTGTATTAGCCTATTCATGACATCACATTGATTATTTTTATTGGTAAGTCTTTAAGAAGAACAGGCTTTAAATATACGCATACCGATTTTATCCTCTTATTCCATATTAACACATTAACAGAAAAGAGACTATGGTACCTTGAGTAAAATACCTCTGTAAGAGACAGAACCAGCACCAGAGTCTTAAGCTGGCTATGCACTGAGGTTGATTTACTAAAGGAGTACAGGCTATCCACATAGCAATGTGGCTGGCTACTGTTGGCCAACTTTTATGTAGACAGCCAGGTTCATTTTCTAATGCAGCAGAGGTTATTTTCTTTGCAAAATGCGTGTTAGTGTATACTGTGAAGCTGTGTTCAATACCAAATCATGTGTACCCAATCATAGAGAAGAATCATATTCATGATTGGATATCCAAAGGGCACAGCTTTACCTTATTTGCTAACTTTAACTTTGAACAGTGAGCAGCTTCTACTCATTTGGTAAATTAACACTACTATGTGTAGGGATTAACCTCCCTGGCGGTATGATTCTTTTGGATTTTAGGTGCTGAAAGCGGTACCATTATTTTGCATGTAATTCTTGTGAATGAGCAGCCCAAACCAACTGTATACATTTATTATATATATTATATATATATATATATGTATGTATACATATATTATGTATACATATATTATATATATATATATATATATATACTGTATATACGTACATATATATATATATATATATATATATATATATATATATATATATATATATATATATATATATATATATATATATATATATATATATAATGTATACAGTTGGTTTGGGCTGCTCATTCACAAGAATTACGTATATATATATATATATATATATATTTACATAAAAAGTACAGTAAAACTGCAGGAAAGGGCACTGGGGGGCAATGTAATGTGATTTTTTTTTATTTTGAATGGTATCAGTGTGTTTGGTGTATTTTACATTTGAATTTGCCGCCAGTTCCACCCCCCGGCGGACGTCACGTCGCCGGAGACGGAAGCCGGGGCTCGCAGACGATCGGGAGGAAGCTCCGCCGCCGCATACCGCCCGCATTCTTCGCTGGATCCCGGAGAAAAGGTAAGTAAAACCTCTACCAGGATCCAGCGATCTTCCTAGCGCTACCCCGAGTGTGGCTCGGGGTTACCGCTTTTGGCTCTAAAATCTAACCCCGAGTCACGCTCGGGAATACCGCTAGGAAGGTTAAAGGGGATCTATAAAATAAAACACATTATGCTTTGACAGTATATATATACTTGATATATACACTCCACATATACATATAAACTGTATATGTGTGCTTATATATAATATTATAATATATACTTATTCTAGAAATACAAACCGTACCGGTAAACCTGCAGGTCCTGAACGCCCAGGGGGACCCGGTAATCCTGTGGGACCTTCCAAACCCTGAAAAAAAAAAAAAAAAAACAGGTGATAAGCTTCATAGGCGTAAGGCAATTAAAGTAACAGAGACCATGATCAGATGAGAAAGTATCAAGCTGTGAGTTTTTTGTCCCATGATGTTGGTTTGCTTTGGTTTGCTTGCAGACATTCACACAGGAATCACAAATGAATGTAGAGATAATCAGTGCCATGTTTACAAAGAATGGATAACGTGTGACATGGCACTGAATTAAAGGCTCCTTACTGCAAAACTGAAGTTCAAATCCAGTTCATCTTGAATTTTCCTTATGTAGGTATTGTGTGACCACAGAATGGTCACCAGACATTGGTCTGATTAAGAATCATATGATTACTGCATATCTGAAAATGTGACTCAACCAGGAATCATCTTTTAGTAATGTATTTTAGGAAGACAAAACCTTTAATAAAAAGCGGATTACTAACCTGCAGTCATGGGTTAGAGCCATACTGGGATTGTTTTCCAGCACTATTTTTAATGAAAGCTCAATGCTTATGTAAAAGACACGTGATTCAAATACAGAATAATATTTATATGTAATATATGTATTGTATTAACAAAATAAACAATATCAGCTTATTTCTGATTTCCAGTCCCTATGATTTACCTGCACATCGGTGTTTATTTTGTTTTAATATTAGACCAAAGCCCAACTGATCCTTCAGTTTATATCAGGTAAATATATTTCAGGTGTATCTTTCTGAATAGAAACGCATGTCCCCTGCCAGAATCTGCAGAGTAAACCCCTTGCTCTCAGTTTGGAAGCAGTAGTCTCACTGCAGAGATCGGAAACACCCTCTATTGAGTCAAACCTATAGCTCTGCCATAAGCAATGTTCATACTTTCCACTGATTGGGGAGCTCTGGAGTCAGCATGGAGTGTGGTGGACATTTCTAAAGAGGTCACTGCAGGGGTTCGTATTCTACTGCAGGCTGGCAGGGGACAGACTTTTATATTCAGGCTGTGGCTGCTTTATAAATAAAACAAACTGGAAGACTGTGCACACCATTTTTTTTTTTTTTTTGATGCACCAGGCGTGTATTTTGCTTATTTAAACAGAAAAGAAGATATTTTAATCAAAATATTTTTTCTATGCGCTACTCCTTGGTCCAGTCCTCCACAATAGTCCCAGTTTGTCATGTGGCCCCTTGGAAACTGTAATTACCCACCCCTGTTGTAGGGGCTATTTCAAAATGTCATAGGGAGGTGGATTTACTAAAGGCAAATATACTGTGCACTGCAAGTGCTCCATATCTGAAATGAGGGGAAGCGCTGCTGATTTTTATCATCCAATCATGTACAAGCAAAAATGCTGTTTTTTTTTCCCTTGCATATGATTAAGTATTCTTTGCAATGAGAAGCTTTACCTCATTTACTAAGCTCTGAAGCAAGTGTGCTTGCAGTGCACAGTATATTTGCCTTTAGTAAATTCATTTTAATTTTTTCCAACAACTCTTTACTCTTTAGAGCTTTGCTGGATCTGCCATTATAAGATGATATTTCCACTAGTGCAGATACTACAAAGATTCTGCAATACAAACATTTTTCTGTAAGGCTCCTTTCACACGGTCCTCCTCAGTTGGCGGTCTCCGTGCTGCTCAACAAGGGATTGATACACAGATCCCTGCTGAGCAGGCAGGTGACAGCTCCCTCTCCGCTCTGTGTGCAGAGAGGGAGGTGTCAGAGCCCCGCTGCTCTCTATAGGGAATAGGATGAGATTCCCTGTCCGCTCTCATCCGATCCCATCAGATCCGATCCCCTGGACGGATGGAAAATAGGGTTTCCATCCGTCTGGATTTCACGGACAGGATCGGATGCGGATGGCAGCGGGTGTCAGCGGACATGTCTCCGCTGACACCCGATGCTCCATAGGGATGCATGGAGAATCCGATCCGCCTAAAAAACTAACAGGCGGATCTGATCGGATCGTTTGTGTGAAAGGAGCCTAACATTGTGGCCAATATTGCTGTCTTTAAGAACCATAAAGAAAAACAAATATTTCAAACACAATGTGTAAATATTATTCTATAAACTTAATTAATTTGGAGCCTGTGCTTAATTCACAGCAGCTGGATACTATCATATTTAAATTATTCTACAGTTTTGTACATAATAGTATATGCTATTTAACAATAAAATATGTAAAAGATAAGAATCATCAGCAAGAAAGGCTGTATAAAAACTTACTTGTAAACCTGGAAGACCTGGTAGTCCAATATCACCTTTCTGTCCTGGTTGTGACACTGAAAAAACTTGTCCTGGCTCCCCCTAGAGGACATAAAAAAAATGCATCAGGATGTAAACAACGGTGAAGATTCTCAAGATATGGTGAATGCCTGACCTCTGGTGGCTAAAATGTAGATGGCAAGTCAAGCATTTTTTCTACAGTTAAACCTACCATTGGACCCTGTGTTTGTGGCCTGACCTCCTATAGTAAATGCTTCTTGTTTCCATCATTGGCTTTCTGGTCACTGGTCTGAAAAAGGTATTCAGCCAAATCTGCTTAGGTTCCATGTCAGTGACTCAGAAAGCAATAAATCAATTTAACATGCATTTCCCCAAAAAATATCAGCAGTGTCTTCAGGGTACTGTCACTCCATTGTTATACAGTTTCTATTGTAAGGAAATTTTAATCTAGCTCTGTGAATGAAACAAAGCACTGCTGACTTTAATCATATGACCATGAGCAACCAAAATACTGATACATGCTTGAGTACTTTTTAAAAAGTGAAATTTTACCACATTTACTAAGCCAAGTGAAAATACCTTTGCAAATTGGAATCTAAAACTAGTCTTTCACAGTAAAACAAAGTGACTTACTTTGAAACCTGGTAATCCAGGAGGACCCTGGAAAGAAAAGAGAAAAATTTATTTAATTTAGGCGAAATTCATTTTAAATAAATATATGAACGCTTCCATTCTGTAAATACGGCTATTTACTAAAGGTAAAAATTCACCACAATTAACCAACCATGTGAAAAGCAAATTCTTGATCACTTTGAATTCCTAATCATGTGCAGGTGATTTTCACATAATTGGACAACTAAATATTCCCAAAATTTTTAATCAGAATTACTTTAGTAAATCAGTGCAAAGGTTTTATATCCTAAACAGAGCAATACACCATAATCCACCACAGAGTATTCTGAAAAAATATATATATTTTATTATATGCCCATAATAGCTGCTATGAAACAGATACCATTAAAAAAATTGGCATTAAAACAGTTTGAAGGCACCTCTGAAAAATATGTAAATATGACAAACACTCTACAATAATAAGAACACAGAATGTATTCATATTCATATTCAATATTACATTATAAATATAAAATTAAAGTATAAATTATAATTCCTAACTGAACCTTTTAGATTGGTAAAGTACTACATATCATAAACCAATATTTTCATTAAATACTGTTTCACCTTTCTTTTTCAATTTTATTTTTTCCTGTTGTTGCTGATCACTTTCAGCCCCTTTCAGCCATTTTCTGTCCACATATACTCACTCTACCGTTGACTGCACATATTTTTAATAAAGGTTATAATGGTGAACAAGTCTGTGCAATGTATGTTGGCACAGGCACTTGTATTCTCCACCAGAGTCGCATGTAACAGGGAGACAACGCAGATTGAACAATTAGAAGATTACTTTTTTAGCAAAAAAAAAAAAAGTCTGAACAAGAACCCCCTTCATATAATATGTCACCGGCACACAATGTACCTTAAGAGTGTAATCCCTTTTATTTGTATAGTTGAAGTAACAGAATAACAGCAACATTTCAAAACCTTGCAGGATTCCTTCATCATAACAAAAAGTGTCACTCACTTGCATTATGCACATCTAAATGGAATTATATTCCTCAAACACTGTGTGCTGGAGACATATTGTATGAGTACTGCAAATGGTGCACAAATACCTAATCACAGTTGAATGCCAGCATGCAGTGTTCTGGGGATATCCTAATGAACAAGGACCTTCATCATTAGCTGGCAGGTATTCTTTTAATGAAAGCTGCATATTTAAAAAGATTGAAAAATAGCACTATTCTACTTTTTTAACAGTACTATTAAAATGAATGGGACAAAGGTAAGGCGAAGGCCCAGTTACATGGCTTGTCAAATAGGCCTCTCCTCCAATCACAGAGTTCTCCTATGCAGCATTGGGTGGAGAGATCTTTGCGAAATACTGCAGGCACCACACTGCAACCTACATTTTATGAATGGGAACTAAAACATACTCTAGCAGTGGTGGCGAACCTTGGCACCCCAGATGTTTTGGAACTACATTTCCCATGATGCTCAATTATACTGCAGAGTGCATCAGCATCATTGGAAATGTAGTTCCAAAACATCTGGGGTGCCAAGGTTTGCCATCACTGCTCTAAAGTCAAGTGGAGAAGTCAGAGCAGTATCTCCTCTCCATTTTAAATTGGCCTTTTAATGTCTATTTAAAGGAAGCTTTTGACAATCTATTTACCAACTTGATTTCTATTTTGGACCAAAGTATATTTGTTCATAATGCTGGGCCACACAGAAACTCAATTTTAAAAAAGTAAACAAAAAACACACAAAAAAATCTAGAACAGGACAGAACATCTCAATGGACGCATAGGGAGTGAACATAACATTCAGTTCTTACCTGGGGACCCGATGGACCTGGAAAACCTGAACTTCCTGGAAAACCACGATCTCCCTATAAATAGAGTTTAAGGAGGTTAGACACAGATATTATCTTTACTATACAATGTAATGTGTGCTGTACTCATATAATAGATGATATGAAATGCTAGGCATCATTCTCAAGGTGCCCATGATACCAAGGTGACATTAAACAGTAAAAGGATGTGCAGACAAACATCTAACTGTCCTCCACATTACCTGAATCTGACTGCAGGTCAATAAATAAATACTGCTGGCTCCATCTTATCAGGTGAAAACAACAGTGATAAAGATCCGTAGACCGTCCAGCTGCTACTTGCTTCAACAGTCTTCTGCTAACAGTGTCTGTGGGTACCTTATAGACATGACGTGTCCTCTGGAGTGAGCAAATGTCAGCTCAAGTCCATGGGAGTCATATGACAGCAAAGCTAACTTGTTCAAAAAGGGTTTGTGTCTTCTAATCTTAATATTACCTATAGTGAAGTGAGTGAATACTGGTTCAAATAATAATGCAACCTCCTCCTGTATAAAAGTCATGTAAAGACCCAGACATGTAGTTAGATGAGGGGGAGTAATACATCAGCCTAATTATGTGGTCCTATTTAATAAAGCAAAGAGCAGCACACAATGTGCAATAATCTTGAACCATAAGACAATATTTACTGATTTGTTGGCTTTATCTTTATTTTTACTGCCTTATTAACAATGCTTTTCAGTATACCCTATCCTTCTATTTCCCACTTATTAGGGTTAGCTATGACCCCCAGAATAACACTTTGCCTAATACCTTTGTTCCATTGCATCCTGGAATACCAGCAGGTCCGGGGGCTCCATCTTGACCTGGCAAACCCTGGAAAGAAATGTAATGCTAAAAGTGAAATATTTCCCACACAACGGCTGTGAACGTTATCAATGGCAGGGTAATGTGTCCCCGGATCCTCAGCCCACTAAAAAGGTACACAAGACCAAATATACAGCAGACAAACAAGAGGAATTAGAAGTAAAGTAGAAAAGGGTTTTTGTTCTTACAGGCAATCCGGGTGATCCTGGAAATCCTGGAAGTCCTGGAGGTCCCTGTGAACATAGTGGGAATAAATTTGATTATTATGTCAGTATTGATATTAGTTAATCATTTAGGCAGAATGGGTGAAGGAAACGCAACAGTATATAAACCTAGATATGGATGAAGGAAAGCCTCTACATCTTGAATGAAAGTGTCCGAAGGAAGGACTTCCAGGTACGGGGAGAATCTGATTTACTCATCTTCCTCCCATGTGGCACTGCTAATGCTTAGAAATTATTTGTTCAGGCTACCTGACCCATCACATAGGGGTGGGGAGAGAGTATTCAGCCTTGTGTAAGTTTTACCTTGTAATGACTAGGAGTTACTGGCAAGGAATTTAACAGTGGGGCAGTGAAGAAAAGGTAAGTATGGGTTCTCCAAAGGTTGCCTAGGTGAACCCATTACTTTGTCCTGTGTAGGCACAGCACTTTCACTCAAGAGGCCCATTACAGTTATACTTAGGCTTTGAGCAGCAGACATAGTAAGCCAGTCTGTTACAGGTATGGCAATTGTGGTATACATGTATATTGACATCACTGGGCAGTTTATAAGTCATCATTGTGGGGCCAAAGCTGTGACAGCATTAATGTACTAATAAACCAAACAGTCCGGTACATGAATCATATATAAAAGTTTAACAATTGAATTACTTTAACCACCATATGACAGTCTTTACTTTTCAGCTCTGCCTTTAATTTGTTTATATATTTAACAAATTCCCGTGAGGAAGTCGGAAGTACGAAACGCGTCGGGGCGTGGCCAGGCGGCGTAACCAAGTCAGAGTGTACGAGGAGAGTGAGTACCCGGAAGGCGCGATCCGCGGCGTGGAGTCAGGATACGGGTCCCGATGGGTATACACCTCCGGTCATGCGATTATTCAACTGATGTCATGTGAGTGTAAGATATTGTGTATTTTGGAATAAAGCCAGTATTATACGTTATCACACTAGTAGAGCTCTATTCCTTCCTTCCCTTGCATGTCCATTGTACTTGATTGAGCCCATTATCGGCCCCATCCCGGAAGTCCAAGTGGATGCAGCAGAGCCTGTCACTGGTCTGATTGGTCCCAATCCGGAGTCCCGAGTGGTAGTGGCTGTATTGTGGCTTGTTTGCTCAGTGGTGAGAATCACTGGGCCAGTGGAGTCGGTGAGTGTGCATTACCTTCCCCCCTTCAGAGCACAGTGGTGGTGGTCAAGGTGATCCTTTATTTCTGCACCGATTAGGATCTTTCAAGGGATACATCAGTGTGAATATCGTTATTTGTCATACGTTTTTCAACGCTGCTTTGGTGGACTGATCCATGTTGGGACTATTTTATATATATTTTTATATATATTTTTATATTTATTTCTACAGTCTTTACAAGTTTTCAGTGAATGTGATTGGGGAGTGAGCTTATCATTCTTGTTTGCGCTACTAGAATTTTTTGTATCTACATATTGCCTGTATTTACATATATTCTCTTATTTCATGTTATTTTATCAAGTAGCAGCATCTGTTATCACACTATAGTAGAGGTAGTTATCCTCTCTAAGCGCTTGGTTGCTTGCAAACTAGTGTTGGTTCCGGGTTGTGTGTAAGCTATTTATATACATCCTTTAGATTTGTTTTTTTGTATTTTTTTTCTCATTCAAACAGCAGGTTGAATGAAAAAAAAAATGTCTTGATTCCCCCATCCAAACATTGAATGTGTGGATGGGGGAATCCTCCCTGCTGAGTTTTTGATTGTAAAAACAAATTAAAAAGGATTAAAAGAGGTGCATGGAAGCCAGCCAGCCCCCAGTCACATAGGTTGAACTGGATGGACTTGTGTCTTTTTTCAGCCTCACTAACTATGTAACTATGTATGTAACAGTCTGATGTACTCACCCTCCATTCTGCCACCAACCAAGTAGACCTGTCTCATGATATAAACACTGCATCCACCAAGGGATTGGAGGTGTATGCTTCTCAGCTGGTCGTTTTCAGTTTGTACCATCGTAAGAACATTGCTATTAGAGTTTTGAGATACCAGACCAGTCATGGATTGGGGTGGGTTGGGGGGAAGTTTGGGCTGCTCCCTCCCACCTGCCTCCTATCCATCCATTAGCAGCCATGTGCTGCCATTGTGGAGACACTCAAATTTAAAAGTGTTAGGACTGCAGATAAAACAGGGTGCCGTGTCGTGGCTCTGCAGCTTACACATGCGTTTGCAAATGCGTGTCAACTAAACCCCTGTTCTTTATTGATATCATGAGACAGGTCTACTTGGTTGGTGGCAGACTGGAGGGTGAGTCCATCAGACTGGGGGCTGGCTGGCTTCCATGCACCTCTCTTAATCCTTTTTAATTCGTTTTTTTCCGATACAGGGATGGAGACGCTGGGCATACCTGCTGGTGTCTCACTTAAAGTCCCACATAGCCCACATTGTCTATGAGTTTTTGTATTGTGACAGCAGAGAAACGTCCCCGCCAACAGAATACACTGATGAGCGCATCCGGCTACAGCCAGCAGCACTGATCGAGCAAAGAAAATCCGACAGGGCAGTTTTACAAAAGTAAAATGGTAGATTGGCTTCTGTTTAACCTCCCTGCTCATACATGGATCAAAATTCGGCCAGTCCCTGCTGAACCAGCCAAATTTCAGTCAATGTATGGCTGGCTTCATGCTATGCTGATAAGCATAATAATAAAGTGTATGTTACAATCACTTATTTAAAGTGACATAATATTGAATAATAGTGGTTAACGACAGTCATAATTAGTGGTGCAAATGGAGGCCAAGCCTGTCAGGAGTGTGAGTTCTATACATAGTCAAAAAAAACTGAGATTTACAATTACTGACAACAGTTCTTTACCTGTATGTAAACCCTAATAATTAGCTACTCCCAAAGCTTTTTTTCTCAAAGAATATGTACAGGTACTCCTCTCTTTCAAATCACCCCTTGTCTCCGCCCCCTACCCACCTCCAAATTCCGTCCTTTGGTGCCACCCCCTACCGACCTCCCAGTATTGTCCATTTTGGAGAAAACAGTATCAAGTATCATTTTGTTACGTGTATGGTGTGAAAAATCGGCGCTAATTCAAATCATAAATAAATGTGATACACTCTGTGACAATAACGATGTCCACCACTGTGGATAGTGCTCTATATGATAAAACCTGATGCAAAAATGTCGAAGTAAAATCAATCCTCAATGTAAAACTGTAAAAGCGAGCCTATACACAAAAGATCTTCAGTGGATGACTCTGAAAAGACTGTGCATAAATAAAGTCCTCAAAAAAATATATATATATATAATGCAATCACAAAATCAATGCAATAGATGAAAAAGGGTGATGATCAATGTAATCGTTGATGACCGATATGTGATGAAAAAATTCCTGAAAATATTTCATAAAACAATTCAAAAAAAAGTTGTGTATAAAAATATAAGTGTCTGAGAAAATCCCACAGTGTCCAATATACAATCAAAGATGAATGAAATAAATCTTCAAAGGATCAACCAATCGTAAAATATAACATCAATAATCTGGATATCGATCCAATCTCCAACAAACAGGTGTGTAGTGGCCGCTTACCTCCCATACACACTATCTGCACATGTGTGTAATCCAAACAAGCCGATTGCTTTCCTTTGAACTGGGCTTCCGACCTCTCTCCTCTCTTGCAGGCATGTAATCACTGATGTTCACAGTACATCGATCTCCCAATCCAGTAACGATCTTCAGCTGCACAATATGCTCACTCCAAGCCGTTCCGCCTCATAGGATAAAATGAGACGCTCATGGTGCAGTAACTTCAAAACCAGTTTAATTACAATAAAAGATACACTTACAATCAAATAGCAACAAACGAGCAAAAGCAATACACTGTAGAACCTCCGGCTACGGCCGTAAACACGGAGGTGACGTCACCCGGCTCTTCCCGACGCGCGTTGCGTCACTACCCACGTGACTTTTTCAAGTGGGTAGTGACGCAACGTGCGTCGGGAAGAGCCGGGTGACGTCACCTCCGTGTTTACGGCCGTAGCCGGAGGTTCTACAGTGTATTGCTTTTGCTCGTTTGTTGCTATTTGATTGTAAGTGTATCTTTTATTGTAATTAAACTGGTTTTGAAGTTACTGCACCATGAGCGTCTCATTTTATATCCTATGAGGCGGAACGTCTTGGAGTGAGCATATTGTGCAGCTGAAGATCGTTACTGGATTGGGAGATCGATGTACTGTGAACATCAGTGATTACATGCCTGCAAGAGAGGAGAGAGGTCGGAAGCCCAGTTCAAAGGAAAGCAATCGGCTTGTTTGGATTACACACATGTGCAGATAGTGTGTATGGGAGGTAAGCGGCCACTACACACCTGTTTGTTGGAGATTGGATCGATATCCAGATTATTGATGTTATATTTTACGATTGGTTGATCCTTTGAAGATTTATTTCATTCATCTTTGATTGTATATTGGACACTGTGGGATTTTCTCAGACACTTATATTTTTATACACAACTTTTTTTTTGAATTGTTTTATGAAATATTTTCAGGAATATTTTCATCACATATCGGTCATCAACGATTACATTGATCATCACCCTTTTTCATCTATTGCATTGATTTTGTGATTGCATTATATATATATATATATTTTTTTGAGGACTTTATTTATGCACTGTCTTTTCAGAGTCATCCACTGAAGATCTTTTGTGTATAGGCTCGCTTTTACAGTTTTACATTGAGGATTGATTTTACTTCGACATTTTTGCATCAGGTTTTATCATATAGAGCACTATCCACAGTGGTGGACATCGTTATTGTCACAGAGTGTATCACATTTATTTATGATTTGAATTAGCGCCGATTTTTCACACCATACACGTACCAATTCACGGTGGGGACACCGATTTAGATTGGCAGCTTTTTCTACATTTTTTTTTTTTTTTTTTCTTTATTTATTTGATATTTTGGAATTGATTTACTCCTATCAAACCCCTCTGGGTAGCGTATTGATCCTCTTATTTATTTAAGTATCATTTTGTGGTGCTTAGTAATTTGAACGGAATTTGTGAATGATAAATGAAATGCAGCAAAATAGATCTCTTGCAAACTGCAACAATAGCTCCCCCAAGCAATAATAGATCCCCCGAACAACAACATACCCCCTAGCAACAACAGGAACAATAGTCCCCTACCAGTCAGCATTGGCTGCTTGGAGACCTCTTGTTGTCTAACCACTACCAGCCAGCCACCAGTAGATCTCCCAACAGCCAGCAACAATAGACCCCTCCCTCAACAGTAGATCCCATCCAGCAACACTTGACCCCCCCCAGCAACATAAGAGAACCCTAGAAACAATTGACCCCTCCCTCTATAATAGATCCTCCTCCCCCAGCAGCACTAGATTCCCCAGCAGCCAGTATCAATGGGCCCTCCAGCATACCATACCTTGCCATTACATACATGCAGTGCTGCAGGAGCCGGAACTGCGTTCCCCCACGTTCCTGCTGAAAAAAAACCCTGGCTGCTCCTAATTGCTCCATTTTATCTGTTAGCTAAGTTGACACTTTCATAGTGATATTTAGCAACAGGTTCTTCAAACTAACATCTTCTGATTTCACCTGATTTATAAAAGTCAGACAAAGTGCAAAGGCTTCCTGTGCAACAAAAGAATTTGGAAACGGCTTTGGCACCATCGTTTTTTAAGGACAATAATGTCCTTATGTGGTTCCTCATTAAACTATCTAAAGCCATGGTGCCCAAGACGCTACCCGATGCCCCTCTGTGCGTGATCTGCGTGCCTGCTAGGCACTGAAAAACTCTCTGCGCTTCAGTACCTGTCAATGAAATAAAGGCTGTCCTGACAAGCAGAGTTATCTGACAATATAAATAAATTCCCAACCTCAGACAGAAGACGCCACCCCACCACTTGGTCTTTTTTCTCCTTTTTAATTTGTAATCAAAGTGCCTTTATTGTAAAGTCCTGGCCTCATTGGGAAGGGGGGGGGGAGCAGTATTGGACTATGTGATTAAAATGGTATTAAACCCAACATCAAAAATGTTATATACTACAGCTTACCAATCATTACATGTTGTGGGTGCATTCATTTTCTTTTTAAAGGCTTATTCATTTCTAGATGTGATGGCTGCATTATTATCCATTTTAAAGGTTTTCTTTCTTTTATTTTAACCTGGTGATCCTGCCAGTAAGTCTTTTGTTTTCAACAGATAAGCTCTCCTGCAGATGTAGCAGTTAGAGTGCTGGGACAACCCATTTACTACTGACAGGGGTGCTTACAATGATCAGCTTATATTTATTTATGTAAAATCTTTATCCCAAAAGGAACAGAACTGTTTGCTGTAACTGCTTCTGAAGTGTGCCCTAAAGTTTGGATTCAATTTGTAAGTGTATTAAAACTACTAGTACAGCAAACCTTCCCCTACCACCAGACTGACATTGCTGCTGTCCAAAGGCATCTTTGTGCTCCTTCATCCAGAGTGGAAGCACTCTAATACAGGAGATGTGTTACTGGTCAGATCACCAGGTGAGAACACAGGGAAAACAGCTGAAAAAAGAAAACGAATGCAACCACCACTTCTAATGATTGGTAAACTGCAATATATTACATTTTTGGCTTTAGGTTTAAGTCGAATAACATGTCAAAGTCAATGGTTCCCTATGAGAGCTGTCTTAACTGGTCCAACTTGTGTCGGTCTGACTTTGAAAATGCTTCCACTACTTTGGTACTACATTAGCACGATTTCTGTCCATTGATTTGAATGGAAGTTGGGATCATCATCTTAACTGACCCGACTTGTGGCATGCAACTTGTGCTCTGATTATCTTGAGGGGGAACCCCAAATTTGAAAAAAAAAAAAACAGTGTGGCAACACCCCAACCCCCTCCCTTCTTCAGTCTGGTATGGATTTTGAGGGGAAAACCCACACCAACATTTAAAAAAAACAGTAAAATCCCCAAAATCTATACCAGACGCCTTCCTGGGAGCGAGTTCCCCCCCTTCCTGGACCATACCAGGCCACATACCCTCAACATGGGGGGGGGGGGTGGGTAATCTGTGCCCCCCACCCCAAAGCCCCTTGTCCTCATGTTGATGGGGACAAGGGCCTCTTCCCGACAACCCTGGGGGGTAGTTGTAGGGGTCTGTGGGCAGGAGGCTTATCAGAATATGGAAGCCCCCTTTAACAAACCCCCAGATACAGCCCCCCCATGTGAATTAGTATGGGATACACTGTACCACTACCCATTCACCCAAAAAAAGAAGTGTAGTGTTACACTACAAGTCCTTTATTAATTGAAGAATGTCCCCCATCGTAGCGTCTTCTTCCTCTTGTTTACTCCCTCCGCTGTCTTCTCCCTCTGGTCTTCTTCTCATGCCCATGTTGAGGGCATGTGGCTTGGTATAGTCTTCGCTCATCCCCCCCCCCCCAAACTGCTGGGCTGCATGCCAAAAAATCCATACCAGACTGAAGGGTTTGGTATGGTCTTGGGGGGACCCCACCCCAGGTTTTTTTTTTTTTCTCAATTTTGGCATGGGGTTATACCTCAACATCCATATCAGACTCAAAGGGCCTGATATGGATCTGGGGGGGGGGGGAACCCACACAGTTTGTTTTTTTTATAAATTCAGGTTTCCTCCATACCAGAAGCATATTATTTGTTTTGATTGGTCAAAGGACAAGTCACAATCATCTTAAAGTCAGATCAAAGTCGGATCCGATTCATTGAAGTCGCATGGAAGTCAGACATGAAGTCACAAGGCAAAGTCGGATCAGAAGTCGTATGACTTTCCTGATGGATCATTTTGAACATAGCCTTACACATGAAAATAAAGTATCAGGGGCTGCCATTGACACCCTCTATAATTTTCAAATTGACCGCCAGTGATGCACCAGTCATACACCAGGTCAACCTGCTTTCCATAGCTATCTAAAATTGACATATTTCCCAAAGCATAATCTAAGGATAGCTTCAGATTAGTCCAGTAAAAAAGGGGTTAAAGTAGAAATGCACAATGAACTTTTTCAAACACACAGTATGATATTTCACTTTGCAATGTCAGTATTACAGGTATACATTACATACTCTTATTCCTTTGGGGCCAACAGGTCCTTGTTGTCCATCATCACCCTAAAAAAGAAGGCGTCAGAATGTGTGTTAGATGTTACCGATCATGACCTAGTTTCTGTATTATTTATTCAAACTATATAAGCAATGCATGCTATTTATGCATTTTATTTATATACTTGTTTATTTTACTTACTGGTATACGCAATGCATGCTAATTATGCATTTTATTTATATACTTGTTTATTTTACTTACTGGTACGAAATGTTTCCTTATGTAAGATTGAGAAACAAAAACACATTGTCATTAAATTATTACACGTTCACTTCATTCATAATCCGATATGTATATTTAAATGATAATTAATTAATAACATTTTGACATTGAATTCTGTGTGTGATATAGATGTTACAATATGATTATTAAACAGCGTTTAGACATTGAATCTAACACATGATAGAAAACGATGTAGGGCAATTAAAGGAGGATCAAACATTTTAAAATATGCCATGCAAATTAATAGAACTATCTGCAGTGATAAGAAATAAAAGAATGAGACAATGGCAAAGTCAGTAGAGATGATTAACGCAGTGGAGACTGTTTACAAAGTCAATTTTAACCTAACTTAGTGAATAATAAAAAGCTTTTTCCCTTCAATCATCTAAACATCTGCAGACAAAAACTCAGTTTTTGTTTATTATATCCCCTGCACATAAATGGGTATTCAAAGCGAACAAAGACAAAGCTTATCGACTAAGTTAAGTGAACATTGTCTTTGCAAAGTAAACAGTCTCTATTCCTATAATAAATCAATCCCTTAGTTCTGTAGTACCCTTTCAACATGAATGAAGATTGTACTGCCATCTTGTGGGCAACATCATTACTGCACTTTAGAAATGGACTACACTGCACAACTGTACAATCATAGCACAGTGATTTAGAGTACATTTACAGTGCTATACAAATTAATGAAAGAGGGTTTTTTTTTTTTAAATAAAACCTTTCTGGTGGCTTTTTAAAACAGTTCTGGTATACTATAATTCCTATATAGGTGAAAGCAATAAATGTTACTAAGGAATACAAGTGTTAAAAAAGAGAATATATCACTTTGTAATGTTAACCCAGTGTGTGGACAGGGTAGAATATGGTAGGCTTTGTCTTTCTTTTGGAAAAAAAAGTTTAACAGAGACTTGACAACATGTGCAGAAAAATGAATTTGTTTTTAAAAACCCATTAACTGCATTTCTGGCTCTATGTGTTTATTAACCCCACTATCATTGAAATGCTGGATAAGACACAAGTGTGGTAACATATAAGGCAGATAACTGAACATGGGTAGTATCATAAGCTACAAGTGCTGGGGTTTAGACAGGCTGCATCTGGCATTTGATAATGATGTAATGGGGCAAAATAGCGATTCTGTGAAAACATTACATTATATGGAAGAATCCTCAAGTCCTGGGAACTGGAAGGAGGCTTCTGAGATGCAATGTCAGCCCTCACTGAAACTACAAATCTCATCATGTGAGAATCAGTGAACAGAATGGACGGGCATGTGGGTGAGACTGTGGGCATGTAAAACTATGAATTTACATTGGAAAGTTCAGGCCGGGAGTCCAAGACTCCAATGTCCACCCACTGCAACAAGCAGGGGTGTTATTACACCACAAATACAGCGGTAATATACAAGACCAGTGACCTGGGGATAGCACACATCAGTCTTATGGACGAGACAATAAATGGGCAGAGGACTTTTCTATGAGTAAGGTTAGATTTCTTACTGTCAGGATGACTGCATACTCAAACAAAAGGAAAGTATTCAAAGGTATAGAACCACCTTTACATATGTCTAATAAAATATCTGCCTGGAGCTCAACTCAGTAAACCTGTGCCTATAAAATGCACACTAAACATATTTCAAATAAGCAGTAAAAGCACTTTAAAACAAGCCCTCAATTATCTCTGTGCAATAAGAATTTTCAGCACACTGAGCTGTGTACTCCTTTTTTTCCCAACTTTTTTGAAGTTGAAGTTGAAGAGCATACTGGATTTAGTGACGCAGGGGGAGATTTACTAAAATTTGTGCACTCAGAAGCTGGTGCAGCTGTGAATGGTAGCCAATCAGCTTTTAACTTCACCTTGTTCAATTAAGCTTTGACAATAAATAAATAAATAAATAAGCTGATGCAAACTGGTTTCTATGCAGAGCTGCACCAGGTTTTGCACACTCCAGTTTTAGTAAATAACCCCCACAGTGCTGTGCGATGTGCTGGACTGCAGGTAAACGTAACACGTCTGCATTTTCCCCAAGACACTGCACTCCACATCACCACTTCATTGTGCTGTGAACAGGGCACATAACAAACAATTGTTTTCTTTGTGCCCTTGTGATGACCAACTGGACTTTAGAGCCTTTGTTGTGACCTTTAGGAAAGAATAAATGTGTGTTAAATGCAGCTAGAGAGGTCAGGAATGGCTTGTTGTAAAGTTCTTTTACACTTTGTTAAGAATATGTAAACTATTCATTGTCCATAGTCTGACCACAGGTTCACTTTAAGGCAGCGCTACTTGATGGAAAAAGGAAAGGTTTAAATTTATATGTTTCTTTATTTTAAAAAGGTTGCTTTAAAAAGCACACCTGACCTTATTTGACACGTAAAACCTGCTACAGGCTAAAAACTTTACACATGCCCATAGAAACCTTCTGAAGCACCCTGGATGCAAATGTCAATACTTCCTAGCAGAATCAAGGTCTGACACATCATCCCTTACATCTTCCAACCAGCCCATCCTTATGGTGGGCATCCTAACTAGCCAATAGAAAGATACTGAAGGTCGGGGGGGGGGGGAGGGGGCAGACCAATTCAACACCTCTAAGAAATGCTAATATCTGCATAAAAGAACAAACTGACATTTGGGTCTCCAGGGAACCTGAAAAAACTCTTATACTTGCATTTTAATCCTACAGTCAGACTACTTGTTTCAAGTGGAATTCTAGCTTTACCCTAACTTAAACCCTAACCTATTTTAAAACCATCCCCTTCCCCCTCCTAACACCTATCTTACTAACATGTGTAAGAAAGACCTGTATACTTACCTATTTTCATGCCGTTCTGGTCTGGTCACATGATCCCACTTCCCTATGTCAGCCAGCACGGCTGCACGGGAAAGGAGGAAATGCTAACAATGGATGGGCCATTGAAGTCTATGGGTTACCACTTCATGCTTTAGTAGCCACTGTTGGAGCAACCTCTCCTCTCCCCTGCAGCCGCTACTGTCAGACACAGGGGAGATCAAATGGCCAGACCGGAGCAAGCTGAAAATACGTAAGTATAGACATCTTTCTAAAGCTGCTGATCGAAATTCATCTGTTTCAGCAGGGACCGGACAACGTTCAATTCCAGTATAGCCAATGTGGTTGTACAAAAGTCGATCTTCTTCTGTACAACAACCCAGCTGCAAAATATCCTCTCAGTGCTGCAGGCTATTGCTATAGGAAGTCTCCACGCTGTCAGAAAACATAGACACAGCATGGGGATTCCCCCATCCACCTGGAATGTGTGGATGGGGCAATCAGATCATTTTACTTCGTTCAACTTGCTGGTTGAACCAAAAAAAACAGATCCATCGATGGGCAGCTTTACATCGGTTAGTAAACATAGGTGTTAAGCAGGGGGAGGGGACAATTTTTTAAGTAGTTAGGGTTAAGAAGGAGTTCCAGTTTAAGTTACCTAGTGATTTCTGTGCATATTTTTTTCATTATTAGAAATGTATGTAACAGACTAGTTTTTTCCCAATTCAGTCTAACATTTTTTTTTAAATGCACTGCCTAGTTCAGTTTGTGCTGATCCAGGTAAGGGATTTTCTGAGTTCAGTGGTTAACAGAACATACCACAAACCACTCACATAGAATTTCCTACTAAACTGATCAGAGAACTGCCATTAGTGTCTTCAGCATTCCCAAATTACTAGAGGGGAAGTCGGTATATAATGCCCCTTGTACTTCCGTACTAAACCAACCCACTTATATCCATATAAAACAAATAAAGGCTAATAATAAAGACTATTAGTACCAGAATGTCTTGCTGACTTACCTTTGGACCCCGAGAACCAGGTGGTCCTTCAGGTCCTGGAAATCCAGGTAATCCCATCTGTCCTTCTAATCCAGGAGGCCCCCTCTCACCCTATCAGAAAGGCAGACATCAATAGATATTAAAGACTTAAATAATTGCATAATAAAACATTAACATCGTCTAGAGTTGGATTTGAATACTAAATATGAAGTATAATTTTAAATTAAGGACCAAACGCAAATGTACTTTTTCTATACATATAGTTAACATTTAAAAAATAGGAAAGATTGTGCTAAAGGGTGAAATCCAAAAAGCAGCGTCAGCACACTATTAGATATAAAAATGGTAAAATCATATAAACCAAACAAAAGTGCAGCACTCATAAAACTAAATCAAAACAAATCTAATAACAGCCTTGTATGAGTATCTATCATAAAATGTCCATGTCTACAAAAGAACTCCACCATTAAATTCTAGAAAAGATAATCTTCATATAAATCTCCACAAGATAATGTGGGAAACCCCTCCAGGTGAACAAAAAAAAAAAACAAGTGCTCCCACACCAGTGCCCAAATTCAGCTTACCGGAACAGTATGACCCTCAAAATGAGAAGTCATAGAGCTTGATGGTAATTAGCTCAAATCCTGCATATATGATGTCACTACTTACCTCCACCATAAATATCAGCATCCACTTGATGGTATTACACGTAGAAAATTGAGAATGCTCCACATAGTGAAAAACAATGCTATCATATATTTATTGAAAAAAAAAAAAACATACTTATGCCAAAACGCCACTTCTCCTGGATGCGCTGGCAGTGTTTTTTTCTGCCCCTGCCTCTAAACTCTTCTAAACGCCTATGTGTGTATGGACACACAGACTAAAATGCAGGGGGTGTTTAGAGGCAGAAAAAAACAAAACACCAGGCTACCCTAAGAGCAGCATTAAAAATGTCCAGTGAGCATGAGGCCTTAAAATCGAAATCATTTCTGAGATATGTAAATTACATTCTTCCCCCAATTTGAGCATGTAAGGAAGTTTTTCGCCAGAAGAGGTGTTGATCATATTTTGATTTATTTCACAAATAATACCCCTTCCTCTTGGGTTATTTAGGCAGATTTTCTTGTAGAAAGATGGAGGGTCAGTGTTAATAATTTGATAGTGTTTTTTTTTTAATAAAAATGCCTAATTTGCAAGAAATGACAGTGTTCATTATTTGGTATGAAAGTATGTTGAATCTCAGAAAGCGTACCAGATCCCTCACAATATGTGAAACTCCGTACAAGCTTAATACCAGATGGTACTTACCACCCTCCAAATTACATGGCATTTGCCCCTCATCTTCACCTAACTGTTATAGAGGATGCTCGGCCCTAGGCTCCTTCACTCATATTTTCTGGGATTGTGATAAAATTTCCTTTATTTGGCAGCAATTGGAAAGATTTTCCTCTAGGATCTCAGGCAATCCTATTACAATACTCTCACCCTTCCTAAAGGGCCGTACACACTTGACGAAAATCGGACAAAATATCCTCCGATTTTTCTCTGTCTTCTCAACGTTCATTACCGTTTTAGTCGACAGTGCATAAATGTTCACGAAATTTCTCATCCGATTTTTTTTTTTTTTTTGGGCACATTTGTTCCTAGACTTCCGGGTTGTCAGCAACTTCAGATCATGCGCGGTCTTTCGTATCCGATTTTTCACGGACGTACTGCATACACATTAAACGAAAATTGGTCGTCTGGGGACGGACGAAAAAAATTTTGCTGTTTGTCCCTCCGTTTTTTTTCGTTGAAAATGTCGGCATCGGCTGCTGAAAGTTGTGTACACACTAGGGGAAAATCGGACGATTTCACATCGGGCGGGAATTTTCGGCAGATTTTCTACTTTGTACCCCACTTAACTGCCTTCTCTTCACTCCTATCACAAGCTTACCTAAACCTCAGATAAGACTTATCCACACAATATGTGTTGCCATACAATGGCTGATTGCTGCAAACTGGAAATCCTCCTCATTTCCTTCTACCCAATTGAAATCCAGACTCTTCTCTATAAACCAGATGGAAAGAATCTTTCACACTATTTACAATTCAACAAAATTCTACAATAGCAAATGGGATCCATGGGTTGATCATGCTGTAATCTTATTTCAATCCTTTAATGTCTGAGCTAAATTTAACACATAGTCTGTAATTGTTAGGATCCTCCTCCCGTTGGAAGGTCCCATTGTCTTTGACAGTATAAGGATATCTGCTATATAATATGCTCCTATTTCCTACATATCTCTCTTGATGTTATCATATACCTGACTCATTACATCCGATTTTGTGTTCTTCTCCATTTCCTGTTGTTTCAAGTTTATTAGTTTTTTTTTTTTGATCTTGACATAATAGATTTGATATACCACTTTTTGATTACATTGTTATGTATCGCTTTTTGTACCACAATTTTATCCTTAATAAAAAAGTTTGTATACAAAAAAAAAAATATATAAAAAAATTCCACATGACTCCTGCATAAAAGTATATGTGAACCCTTACCTTGTAAAATATATACTTCAGTTTAAAATAAAGATCAAATGCAGATAAATTGTGTTTATATATAAAAACACTACAAATGACATTACATTACTTAAAAAGTCAGGATACTTTTTAACCGAAGTATAGTATACAACATACACATATCAGGACTATGGAATGTTGGGGTAACATATTCTTTAATGCTGAAATAGACGGGGATGGAAAGTTGGGGTAACATATTCTTTAATGCTGAAATAGACGGGGATGGAAAGTTGGGGTAACATATTTTTTAATGCTGAAATAGATGGGGATGGAAAGTTGGGGTAACATATTCTTTAATGCTGAAATAGACGAGGATGGAAAGTTGGGGTAACATTTTCTTTAATGCTGAAATAGACGGGGAAGGGATTTGGGTGAACTGCGTTGTTTCAGTTATAAGTGGCAAGGAATAAGATAATGTGATACGTCATTGTTACTATCACTTGTTCAGTCAAGCGCTCAATGATGAATGTGGAAATATTGTATAAATAATCATGCAATGAGAGGAAATAGTCCGCGTACAACAATTACGACCAATACACCCTATTATAATAATAGCTGCCTGACTACTGGAGGGGGTCTGCAGCCACCGTGCATGAAAGGCATGAAAGGTATCCTGCTTATGCACTATCCTGGTTTATATGATAGTGCATATAGCATCAGGTCACAGAAAAAGTGACAGAGGCCAAGTTATAGTACAGAAAGGTCCCCTGCAATTAGTGCTATACCCTATGACTGCATATAAGCATGCATTTTACTTATATACTTAATAATGATTAAAGGAAGCCTGGATAAAGAAAAATGTAGACTGCCACTGCTGACATCTAAAAATGCTATTTGCCTTTAAAATGGTTTTAATACTTTTAGACTTCAAACAGTCATGCAGCAAATGAAGTCAGAGAAGAGTACCAGGTTTAGGAAGTTGTGGATCCTCTAGTTAGGTGTGTGATCTATCGGAATAAGTAGACATTTTTCTAAGCAAAGCCCCTCGGCAGGTGTACATGTGACAGAGAGATGCACGCTGTCTGAACATACCGGCTGGTAACAAGCTCA
The DNA here is from genome assembly GCF_965119305.1 of Pelophylax lessonae. NCBI lineage: Eukaryota > Metazoa > Chordata > Amphibia > Anura > Ranidae > Pelophylax > Pelophylax lessonae. The sequence goes on from NC_138774.1 coordinate 154,888,820, forward strand.
GACTCTGTGGGAACATCTGATTCAAAGCTGTAGCTGGGCACATCTCCAGAACAATACCACAGACTTCCCCTGAGGGAGGTATTTTAGACTAATTACATATTGGATATAATTTCCCCCTAAATTCTGACTTTTCTAGAGACAATGATGTATGATCGTATTTACAAGTATCATTTTCTATGGTGCAATTTTACTATTAAAGAGCTACTTTCATAATTACTGTACATCTGCATGTGATCATTGCAACAAGGCAGGGGCGATATGTAATTTAAATTACATTTACATACAGCAACTTTTTTAAGATTCTAAAAATACATTCTGATCACCAGCAGCATAGAGGTGAACACAATTGGAGGAATTCATAAAGGGTGATGTAAACACCCTTTAAAAATGCATCAGGGAGTAGCTCTAAAAGTGACAGTGCTTGCACCCGATTCATGTACCAATCAGAGATATGCACATGAATCTGTCTGTGGAAGCTCTGAGGAAGGGAGCGTGCCTCCCGAAATGCGTCAGCGGTCCCAACATAGGGATATGCCCTTTCCACATCAAGGTGAACTTATTTTATGCGATTTTTACTCTTCATGTTTGTGAGTAGGTTTTTGGCATTCAAAATACATTTTTAAAGGTGTCCAAGGGTAATGCACTAGGTGCTTGCGCCTCCTTTCTTTTGTGTTTTCAGTCTTTGGAGTTTCCCCATCTGAGGAGAGTAGCATGCCTATAATTCCCGTTAGAGTGAGTTCTTGGGTCATTCAGTTGTTTGATGAATCTATCTGTGTTTGCACTGAGGAAGGTGTCTCCACAATGGACACTTCTTTCCTCAGTACATTAACTTCATCCTACTACCTCTTCCCATCCACTGCTCCTGAAAACGCTGACAGGTACATGGCTGAGGAGTTGCATACTTGAGGTGGGTGGAGCCTAATTCGAACTGAGAGACCAGTTTCCCATCTGGTCTGCTTTGCTTTTGAATCAGTCAAATAGTGGCTTTGGTATACGCGTACTGCCATGCGCCATCATACACAGGAAAGGTGGACCTGTTGGGGACCTAATCTGAGTTCCCCATCACGCTCTGCCTAGCCAACAGGTTCAGCTGCCGTGAATCTGAGTTTTTGATTGGGTGAAGGAACTCTGAGACTAGTTCCCCATCAGGTCTGCCCTGCCTGTGATTGACAGCTGATGGCAAGGGGTAGATTCCAAAGCCAATAAACAAAAACTAGTGTCCTGCTGATAAAAATTCTCACAAACAAAAATCATAAATATAACACACACAATGCATATATGATTACAAACAAACATAAAACATCTTCATAGGCCGTAAACAAATATGTAATATCCAAAAGTGTCTTTCATACAGTCAAATGTAAAAGTGATTGTGTCACTCAGTCAATACGCTAGTGTACATACAAGTGGTTGTGACGTAACGTGTAGTGCGGAGCCAGGTTACGTCATCATGCATTGTGAACGGAAGTCGAAGTGCCACCATTTTTTCTAAGCCTGGTCCATACATTATGAGATAAACTGATTTTATCTATGTGAGTGCATACTGAATACATTTTACTGTATATTTTTAATATTACACTATGGGAGTTTATTAATTATCTTAATTTGAGGGACTGAGTGCACATAATGAATTCCCCAACCCCTTAAAGGGGCAGACACTTAGACTGGTGGATAAACCATTGTGGAAGAGAGAAAGATATCTGGATGATTTAAGACCCCTGGAATTGTCCTCAAGTGCCTAAGACCTATGTGATATGAGTCACAGTCAGAAGGTAAAGGCACAGTTTGTGGTGGAGGATGTGTGGAATGGTGGTCATTGGAGTTTGGTCACTATGAAGAATTGAACTTTTATGTACACTAGTGCATTGACTTTAGGGACACAATCACTTTTACACTTTTGATTCTATGAAAGACACTTTTGGATATTGCTCCTAATTCACAACCTATGAGGATATTTTATGTTTGTCAGTGATCATATGCACACTGTGAGGTTGATTTACTAAAACTGGAGAGTACAAAATCTGGTTCAGCTGTGCATGGCAGCCAATCAGCTTATAACTTCAGCTTGTACAATTAAGCTTTGACAAAAAAAAAAAAAAAAACTGGAAGCTGATTGGCTACCATGCACAGCTGCACCAGATTTTGCTCTCCTCGGTTTGCGTAAATCAATCACTGTGTGAGTTATATTCATGATTTTTTCTTATAATAGTTTTTATTTGTTAATTAATTGTGTATATTTAGGAACACATATTGGTGTCAGCAGTGATTAGATGAAATAATCACTTTGTATTTTTCATTATTTTATAATTATTTAAATTTATTAGTTGATATATTGGCTGCAAAGGAGGAAAAATATTTTTTTAGATTTCAAAGCCGCTAATGTACTGATTAGTGGTTATGGAATTTGCCCCTTGCCATCTGCTGTCAATCACAAGCAAGGGGGACCTAATGGGGAATTAAGTGGAGTGCACACTATAAGAAAGATAAATCATTCAGATTTTTTTCACCTTTAACCTCCCTGGCGGTATGATTGTTTCCTATTTTAGGTGCTGAAAGCGGTACCACTATTTTGCATGAAATTCTTAAGAACGAGCAGCCTAAACCAACTATTTACATATGATTTTTTTTTTTACTGTGCGTTCTTCTTTATAACATCTCGGATATGAAAAAGTTTGAAACACAAAATCATAAATTATAATATAACAAATAGCTATAAATATGTTAGAGTATGTATGTATATATATATATATATATATATATATATATATATATATATATATATATATATATATACACATATACATATATAATATATATATATATATATATGTGTGTGTGTATACATATATTATATATATATATATATATATATATATATATATATATATATGTGCGTATACATATATATATAGATATATATATATATATATATAAATATATATATATATGTGTGTGTGTATATATATATATATATATATATATATATATATACATAAAAAGTACAGCAAAACTGCAGGAAAGGGCACTGGGGGGGCAAACTAATGTGAATTTATTTTATTTTGTAATGTATCAGTGTGTTTGGTGTGTTTTACTTTTTGAATTTGCCACCGGTTCCACCCCCCTGCGAGCGTGACGTCGCAGGAGACGGAAGCCAGGGATCAGAGCATCGGCGGAAGATCCGGCCGCCGCACACTGCCGGGATACATCGCTGGATCCCGGGGACAAGGTGAGTACCCTCTCTTACAGGATCCAGCGATCTCCCTAGCGGTATCCCGAGTGTGGCTCAGGGTTACCGCTAATGGCTCTGAAATTTCACCCCGAGCCACACTCGGGAATACCGCTAAGGAGGTTAATGTGACCTATAAACTTTACAACTCTCTTTTTTTCAGGGGGGAAGTAAAAATAAATAACTAAAATAATGTGGTTGCATAAGTGTGCACATCCTCTTATAACTGGGGATGTAGCTGTGTTCAGAATTAAGCAATCACATTTAAATTCATGTTAAATAGGAGTCAGTACACATCAAGGTAGAGAGAATTATGAACGGTTCCAAATATCAGTCAATATTGGCACAAAACCTTCAGGCTTCTGCTAGAAAGCTGAACATGAAGAGGAACTTCATGTTTCAGCATGACAACGACCCGAAGCATACATCCAAATCAACAAAGGAATGGCTTCACCAGAAAATTAAAGTTTTGGCCCAGCCAGAGCCCAGACCTGAATCCAATTGAAAATCTGTGAGGTAATCCGAAGAGGGCTGTGCACAGGAGATGCCCTCGCTTCTGTAAGACCGGTTGCCATACACCCTGTCCAATGTCGTCCTATGTGTAGTTACATAGTCAGTAAGGCTGAAAAAAGACACCAGTCCATCCAGTTCAACCTGTCTGGGTATATATTTATGTGTTTATTTCAATACTAAGTAGGGTGCCCATCTAATCGTTTTTTTAAACTATCGACGCTCCCTGCTGACACCACTGCTTGTGGAAGAGAATTCCACATCTTACTGCTCCGACAGTAAAGAACCCTCTAAGCTGATAACGATTAGGCAGCTTTTCTTCTAATTTCAGTGAATGGGCGTGTGTCTTTTTAACTGCTTCCCTCCCGCCATAAAGCAGAATGACGGCTGGAAAGTGGTTAAGTTATCCTGACTGGGTGTCATATGACACCCAGCAGAATGAGCCTCTCGCGGGCACCCGCGAGGGCGCGCAGAGGGGCGGTCGATGGTGCGATGTGTCACTCTGACACACCGCATCTCCGATCCTGGTAAAGAGCCTATGACGTAGGCTCTTTACCATGTGATCAGCGGTACCAATCACAGCTGGTCACATCATAACCAGGAAGTGCCGTTGATTGGCTTTCCTCCATTCGTGCTGACAAGGCGCGAGTAGAGGAGAGCCGATCAGGGGCTCTCCTGACGGGGGGGGGGGTCTGCACTGATAATCAGCGCATTGATTATGTGCTACATATCAGTGCCACCTATTAGTGCCGCCTATCAGTGCCATCTACCATCAGTGTTACATATTAGTGCCTCATCATCAGTGCCCATCAGTGCCACCTCATCAGTGACTATCAGTGCCACCTCATCAGTACCCCTCAGTGCAGCCTCATCAGTGCTCATCAGTGCAGGAGAAAACTTACTTATTTACAACATTTTTAACATAAACAAAGAAAAACTTTTTTGTTTTCAAAATTTTCGGTCTCTTTTTATTTGTTTAGCAAAAAAGAAAAAAAACCCAGAGGTGATCAAATACCACCAAAAGAAAGCTCTAATTGTAGGAAAAAAATGATAAAAATTTTGTTTGGGTACAGCATTGCATAAGTGCGCAATTATCATTTAATGTGTGACAGCACTAAAAGCTGAAAATTGGCCTGGGCAGGAAGGGGGTAAAAGTGCCCTGTATTGAAGTGGTTAAACTCCCTTTCACTGAAAAGTTTTTTCCCTATGCTATGCTTTCCCTATGTGTACTAGGCTTTAGTATCTGCATTTTATGTGTGTATCCAGCTCAGTAGATTTTAGTTAGTGTCAGGTACACTATAAAGGAAACCAGCACAGAGAGAAGTGCAGTAAAACCTTGGTTTGAGAGCGTTTTGCAAGACAAGCACATTTTCTTTAAAAATGTTGATTTGATAAACAAGCAATGTCTTGATATACAAGAAGCCTCACGTCACAACAGAGTATAAAAGAGAAGAAAGGTTCCTCTAAGTGTAGCAATATGGTTACATTTAATGAAGGTTCAACATTTAGCAACTCACATGGTTGATGAATAAAATAGGCACATCTAAGTATGCAGGCATCCGGGGTAAAGCTGTCCACATAGACCATCCTCCGCACCGCCATCAACGTCATCCCTTCCATGCTGCGCTCCACGAGCGCTTCAACCCTCGCTTTCAAAACTACTGCAGGGTATTCTTCCCGGTCACGACTGCAGACTGATGGTGGTGAGAGCTGGCGGTGCGGAGGATGGTCAATGTGGACAGCTTTACCCCAGATGCCTGCATACTTAGATGTGCCTCTTTTAATCATCAACCATGTGAGTTGCTAAATGTTTAACCTTTATTAAATGGAACCATATTGCTACACTTAGAGGCGCCTCTCTTCTCTTTTAAACTCTGTAGCTCCTGCTGGATTTTGCTTCTAATCCCCTTGTGGAGGCGCCATTTGTGGATGGACATTTTATAGTTACACAACCTATCACATTGCTATAATCTTTTTATATGGACTATAAAATGAAGGACTTATGAATAAAAATGGTTATTGAATGAATCATCTGAGTTTCCATTATTTCTTATGGGGAAATTATCTTTGATATAAGAGTGCTTTGGATTACCAGCATGTTTCTGGAACTAATTATGCTCGCAATCCAAGGTTTTACTGTATGTAGAATGCCATTGTTGACCTCCTTTTGCCAACAGTGTGACTTTCTCTGGTTTCATGTTTTATATATTTCCCATACAGAACAAGAACGTAGATCAGGAAAGTCAGAGTAAAGTCAAAACACCTAATCTGCATACGTGTTTGATTTAGTAACTCAAAAACGACTGAAGCCCTTGGATCTGCGTGACAGCCAGGGAACCAGTCTGTATGCAACTGACTTATTCAAACTGCTGTTCATGTTCCTGGCAATGTCACTGTATCTGTGGACTGTGTATTACCAATACTCAGTGTACCATTCTCTCTGGCATTACCTGTCCATGTTCATTTTCTGTGGCTGCAAGTGTCGGTTTTTCTGACTTTACTTGTCATTGTACAATGTTTTGGTGACTCCACCCACTGTCATTCAACTTTTTCAGGACCCCACCTTCTCCACTAGATTCCAAAAGAACATACTGAATATCTGACAATATGGAGCTCCAAAAACATACTTTTGGCACCTCTTGAGATCTGTTCAGGTTATGATTATAAGTACAATGTTTTTTTAAAGAATGTTCTACACTATGATATACAGTAATCTAAGGCTGTCATCCTGTCAATCTATCTCATTATTAACAAATGCTAGTTTTCATTTCTCAGGGCGGTTCCCGCTGTATAGAGGTATTTCTGACCTACATTTAATGTTATTCCCTAAGACAACCTTAACTAAACAACTCATCAAACCCATGAAAGATGTCTCATAAAACAGATTGTACCAAGCATGTTGTAACTAACCATCTGAATAGAACACATGCCGGCTCCTGCCTGCCGATGACTTGAATGTGAGCATGGTATTTGTGCTCACGCAGCTCAACTGTAGCACCACCCAACACCTTGCTTGGTATCGACAAGTCTTGGTAATAAGCCATGTCTTCTTCAACAGAACCGGACATGGTAGCTTGACTCAGAAGGAACACATTTGTAAAAGTACGAGGAAGATATAATGATGATATGAAGAGCAAATGAAACCATGGGAAGAGGTGCAGAGATAAGATTACCAGCACATGGTTTTCTGCAAAATGTTTAGTGTGGCTTTGAAATGTTTTATATAATTGCCGGCATTGTCAGAGCATGTTTGCAGAATTATTTCAAAACGGAATTCTGGCAATATTTTAGGGTCCATGCACACTAGGGGCAGAACAAATGCTAAAAACTCTAGCAGAAAAAGCAGAATAAAAATGTTCACAGTGCTTATATTGCACAAGCGTTTGAGTGTTTTATAAAGATTTTCCTTAACAAGAGTTTTTTTCCAAAAACATTTCATTCTATTCATTTTTCAATGTACACTTGAAATGGCCAAACGCTCCCAAATGCCACATTTATGCACGTTTATGAGCATTAAGCATTTTTTCTGCCCAAAATCTCCTCTCAACAACAGGATTCTGCCTTTAAACGCTCTTTTGAACATACGCCTGTAAACTTCCTAATGGGCACAAACCCGTAGGCAATAGGCCAACATAGAGCTACTTCAACAGGCTGAAGGAAAAAATGCCAGTATAAGCAGGATTTTTGTATGCCCAGTGTGCATGGAAGTGGAACTTTATTACTACCCTTAATAAAAGAATGGAAGGTATATTATATTTACTTGTTTTAATCTCTTTTTTTTTTTTTACATTTCTTCAGTTGCTTCCTCATTTCTGTCCTAGACCAAAATGATGTCATACATTCCAGGAGTCTCTGTGCGCTTTTATTTTTACTTTTTTCAGGAGTAGGGAGAAGGGAATTTCTCAGCTAAGTATACCCCACTGTCTGCATGCCTGAGCTAAAGGCAGATGGATTCCCAGAAGTAAATGCTACATAAATCATCTGTCCTTATTAAAGATGGTCATGGCTAGAAATACTAGGGAGTATTTTTCAAAGTGATGTCTCAGCAAAATAAAGCATAGAGACACGAATGGATGGGTGAGTTTGCTTTGAATATTAAAAATGAATTGTGTTTGAAGTGTTTTCGGTTTATGGTGCAATTAAAGGATTGTGTCACAGAAAATGGAGAAGTCTCTGAGTGATGGACATTTTGTAGAATTTGAAGGTAGCTACAGAATCACCAGTTTTAGTAGCTTATTATCCAATACAGCTGATAGTGATCATGGCACATCAACCTATTGTAGCGGCCTTAAAGTGAAACGTCACTATTTCATTCAATAATGACTATTTTTAATCCTTATGTTGCCATCATTATTAAATAAATTGAAAAGTATTTCATTTTTTTTTACATTTCTTCAGTTACTTCCTGGTTCCTGGCTTACTTCTTGGTTTCCAGGCCTAGCCTAATAATGTCACACCAGAAGTCTTGGGGGGGGGGGGGGGGGCTTCTGAGCTAAGCTTACCCTCCTGTGTGCATGCCTGAGCTAAAGGCAGATGGATTCTAGGAAGTAAATTCTGCATTGTTACTCAAAATAGCCACGGCGAGAAATGCAAAGGGGGGTGCTTCAAAGTGTCTTCTCAACAAAATAAAGCATAGAGACATGGATAAATAAGTTTACTTTGAATGTAAAAAAGGAATTAAATAGTGATTTTGGTTTGTTTTGCTCAGATGCAGTGTAGTTCCGCTTTAAAGTGTTACTAAACCCACAACAGTAAAACCAGTCTGTATATGAAGTAAAGCATGCTTGTTATACTCACTGTTGAATAAACAAAACAAGGGCGCCAGGTCAGATTAGTGTTTAAATTAAAAACAAATTTATTGCAATTCACTTACATTTAAGAGAATCAACATCAGCATTCAGGTGAAAAGCATGGATCCCCAACGATAGGTGCCGAGGGGTGGTTGGGACGCAAGCACCCAGCCACAGGTGTGTTCACAGATCCAGGGATGGAGTATAGGGAGTGGATGGTCCGGAGATCCCAAGGGAATGGGATCTCGCTGTGCCTCCTCCTCCTGGGGACATCCGCGGCGCACAGCTGCAAGCCGGATGCAGCGTCACAAGACACTGCCGATTCCTCCACGGAAGCCGGCAGGAGACAGCTGAGACTGTGGAGAGGGCGGGCCGCAACATCGTTTCAGAGGATAAAGCATTTTAGCCAGTTATTTTAGCCAGCAAATTTACCCCTTTTAGTCATTTAACGCAAACCGACGTAGGTCTACATCGGCTGCATTTTAAGTGGTTGTACCGTTTTTTTGAGCCAGCAGTCGGCTTTCTGGCGGTAATGACCGATGTGGCTCAGATGCCGCTCGATCGTTACCCCAGCGAGCGGGATGGGATGCCCCAGCCACCTTCCGCGGCTCTGCTCAGGTCTCCCATCCCACCGGGAGACCCAAGCAACCAGCTGGCGCATCCGCTGGCTGGATGGAGTCCCGATCAAAGCCGGATGCTGCTTCTCTAATGACGTAACCCGGAGGCGGCGTCCATGACGTCACCTCCGGGTTACTCGGCTGCTAAAGGCACCAAATTTAAAAAGTAACTCTATTCAAAAATGCAGTTTTCTGCATTTTGAATACATGGAAGTGTAGTGGAGGGGTCTAGAGTCTTTTAGACCCCCGACCCCTCCATAAAGAGTACTTGTCCCTGCATATTGCTGTTACAAGGGATGTTTACATTGCTTGTGACAGCAATAAACGTGATCAGATTTTTTTTATTTTTTTTTAAACTGTGCTAAAATTAAAAAAATAAATAAAATAAATAGGAAAAACATTTTTTACCTGCCCCCGTCGCAGTGAGCTCGCACACGAAAGAAAGCGTATACGAGGTCGCGCCCGCAAATGAAATCACTGTTCAAACCACACATGTGAGGTATCACCGCGATCGACAGAGCGAGAGCAATAATTTAAAAAAAAGAGCTACTCTCTAACTCTAAACTGGTAACCGTTAAACAATTTTAAAAGGTCGCCTATGGAGATTTTTATTGACCGTAGTTTGTCGCCATCCCGCGGGTGTGCGCAATTTTAAACTGTAACATGCTGGGTATCTATTTACTCGGCGTGACATCATATTTTGCAATATACAAAAAAATTGGCTAACTTTACTGTTTTGTTTTTTTTAAATGCAGTGAAATATAATTTTTCGCAATTTTTCAAAAAAAATGGCGTTTGAAAGACTGCTGCGCAAATACCGCGCGACAAAAAATATTGCAATGACCGCCACTTTACTCTCAAGAGTCTTTGCTAATATATATATATATATATATATATATATATATATATATATATATATATATATATAATGTTTGGGGGTTCTAAGTAGTTTTCTAGCAAAAAATACTGATTTTAACTTGTGAACAACATGTGTCAAAAATGGGCCCGGTCCTAAAGTGGTTAACCAGAGAATGATTTGTAAAACACCCATACATTTAACTAACACCTCTAATTTTAAACTGGATTGCCATAGAATCAACATTTCAGACTACAAAAATCTAATGCTAGAGGGAATGGGCAGAGCGAGATCCTAAAGTGATTAAGCATTTACAATGGCTGCCTCTAATGAAGTACAGTTCATCCACCCAATTATAGGTAGGATCGATAGCCATTTAATTAAATCTACTGAGCTACATAGCCACCTTTTTACTGTAACATGTTGCTTTATAGGGAAATGTAGAACTTGACACATGCAACCTTAACAGGAACCAGAAACAATACTGGCACACTTCACACTCACAAGACAAGTTTCCCTGCCAAGGCCAACACCGTTGTCTACATCACTTTTTCCTGCTAACTTTGATGACTACTCAAAGTACAAAGACCTTATGAAACTTGAGAACTTTTTTTTTTTTTTTTTATAATTCCCTTTATTAGAGTAGCAATTACATGAATAGTGCTATGTTTTGCTTATACTTGCAGAGTTTTTTATTTTCTCAAATTATACCTGCCTACGGATATATTTATTATTAGCAATACTGAATGCATGCCACCAGTCTGAACAAATCAATGCCACAAAAGAACTTCTAATAATTCTAGATAAATAATATTTATATGTTCGCTAATGTACTATTATGCTGTTTCAGGCACGTGCAGAAAGGGATCCCAATTCAAAATGTAAAGAAACACACCTTTGAGAGAGCTACAATCAGTTGAATATCACTTTTTGATGGATACTGATTGAGTTTTCTACTCTAGTTGTGAGTATTAACTTCATACCTGATGGTGTCTGGCTCCTACATCAATCCATTAATCCAGTAGGGGGACACTCCCCTAAGCACCATAGTAAAGGTACTTTTCTGACTAATAACGTATTGAAGCACTCTTTCCACTGACTACAAGTGTAAGAGGACCCTTCTCCCTCTGACCAGCTAGCTAAGGGGGTACTTCTCACACTGATCCCCAATCTACAGGGCCTCTGCTCTACCAACCACAAATGTAGGTAAGCATGCATCAACTGACCACCAATGTAAGGGGGCATTTCTCTACTGACCACCAATGTAAGGGGGCATTTTTCTACTGACCACCAATGTAAGGGGGTATTTCTCTACTGAACACTAATGTAAGGGGCATTTCTCTACTGAACACCAATGTAAGGGGGTATTTCTCTACTGCAGTGTTAATTTCGTCGACTAAAACCGACTAAAATGTTTTCGTCGACTAACACAATTCAGATGACTAAAATACGACTAAAACTAAAATGGCATTTTAGTCTTAAGACTAAAATACGACTAAAACTAAAATGGCATTTTAGTCAAAAGACTATAACTAAAACTAAATCGAAATTAACACTGGTGCATGCTCAAAGCATAAATAATAACATATTAGATTTTTCACTCCAGGACCAGCAGTAGTATATAATGAGTTTGGAAATTGTAGAGAAATGCTTAAAATAATGCATTACAAATTACAATTGAACTACACCCATTTGATTATAGATGACTAAAATGAGTTTTAGTCGACTAAAATGTAGGGCGTTTTAGTCGACTAAAATATACTGGAGTTTTAGTCGACTAAATACGACTAAAACTAAAACACTTGCAGAAGACTAAAATAGGACTAAAACTAAAATGCCATTTTAGTCCTAAGACTAAGACTAAAACTAAATTGAAATTGGCTGCCAAAATTAACACTGCTCTACTGACCACCAATGTAAGGGGCATTTCTCTACTGACCACCAATGTAGTAGGGGCATTTCTCTACTGAACACTAATGTAAGGGGCATTTCTCTACTGAACACCAATGTAAGGGGGTATTTCTCTACTGACCAACAATGTAAGGGGCATTTCTCGACTGACCACCAATGTAAGGGGGCATTTCTCTACTGACCAACAATGTAAGGGGCATTTCTCTACTGACCACCACTGTAAGGGGGCATTTCTTTACTGAACACCAATGTAAGGGGGCATTTCTCTACTGACCCCCAATGTAAGGGGGCATTTCTCCACTGACCACCAACGTAAGGGGGCATTTCTCTACTGACCATCAATGTAAGGGGCATTTCTCTACTGAACACCAATGTAAGAAGGTATTTCTCTACTGAGCACCAATGTAGGGGATTCTCTACTGAGCAACAATGTAAGCGGCATTTCTCTACTGAACACCAATGTAAGGGGGTATTTTTCTACTGAACACCAAAGTAAGAAGGGGGTATTTCTCTACTGAGCACCAATGTAAGGGGGTATTTCTCTACTGAAGACCAATGTAAGGGGGTATTTCTCTACTGAACACCAATTTAAGCGGCATTTCTCTACTGAACACCAATGTAAGGGGGTATTTTTCTACTGAACACCAATGTAAGGGGGTATTTCTCTACTGAGCACCAATGTAAGGGGGTATTTCTCTACTGTCCACCAATGTAAGGGGGCCTTTCTCTACTGTCCACCAATGTAAGGGGCAATTCTCTACTGAACACCAATGTAAGGGGGTATTTCTCTACTGACTACCAATATAAGGGGGCCTTTCTCTACTGTCCACCAATGTAAGGGGCAATTCTCTACTGAACACCAATGTAAGGGGGTATTTCTCTACTGACTAACAATATAAGGGGGCATTTCTCTACTGACCACCAATGTAAGGGGCAATTCTCTACTGAACACCAATGTAGGGGGTATTTCTCTTCTGACTACCAATATAAGGGGGCCTTTCTCTACTGTCCACCAATGTAAGGGGCAATTGTCTACTAAACACCAATGTAAGGGGGTATTTCTCTACTGACTACCAATATAAGGGGGCATTTCTCTACTGACCACTAATCTGAAGGGACATGTTTCCATAGATTCTCAATATAAGTGGGCAAATTTAAAAATTAAGTTTGTTAGTCTTAAAAATAAAATGACTTAGGATACTGTATATATTTCACAACCAATAATCACACAGTATATTGGTAAAATTATGCCAGACAATAACATTTGTGAACATGCTTTCAGAAGTATTCTGCTACAAAAGCGTGAGACCGCAAAGCTGAATTTCAGCAAGATAATACATTCCTAAATAAAACACATATATGTGGACAGTTTTAGCTGTTCTGCGAACAGGCAGGTAATCCTGCTATTTCTAATTTTAGCTTTTTTAAGCTTCCAGTGTCCTTTGGTCGCTGGCAGCTAAGCAGTATAGCATGGCTGTATGTAAGTAATGAGAATCACTGAAACGACTCAACAGAACTGAATTCTGTAGGTTGGCTAAAGTTCTGTATTTAGCATAGGAATCCAAATGTCTGTAGGTACATTTTGTCTAATGATGTTTTCTTGAGATGTGAGAAATGTTAGTATTGACCAAATTACTTCTTTTGTGCCTGGCAAACAATAGAATACTAACATTTGGCATATCTTCAATAAAATGCCAAACAGCCCTCTTTAATGCCAGCCTTTATAAAATATCAAACAAATTATGGACCCCACACTATTTCAAACCTCATATTCCAAGCGTTGAACAAGTGGCAGAAACACCCATTCCTGTCTTCCAACACTTTTTGAGCTCTACTGGAGTTTATTCATAAATTTAATGATTAAGGACCAGTAGAGGCAAATTGCTTTAGAGGATGGGGATGTATCTCTGACACTTGTTCAATAATGCTTTAAAATGTGGTTAGAGGCAGTGCGCTTTCTTACTTTTCTATGTCTGCCGAGATTGGGAGATAATGAGGCCCAAAGTCTGGAGTGGCAGGCTTCGGCAGAGGCTTTAGTGACATGGATCTACAATCAAATGTCATTTTTTCACCAGAAAGTTTAGACTGGAAATATTAGCCTATTGATTGGGTTAGAGATAATGGTAAGATAGAACACATAAAATAAACTTGTGGGGATGGACATTAGCTGCCATTGCTGATTTGTCTTAAGTCTAAACTTCCATCTGCTTGCTTCAGGTAGTGAAGCCAGGATCAAGATGACAGTCAAAGAGGCTGCAATGTTGAAATCACATCCAGAATGGTAGATCCCGTGCTTTTTGCTCAAAGCTTTTTTAAAGCAAACATCGGGATTTGTGCCTAATTTTATTAGTTGAAAAATCTAGCAGGCAATGTGTCTCATAAATTTAGATTAAATATACTGAGTTATGTTAAATATACAACAGTTGCGTAGCACCCAATATACAGTGTCTTGAAAAAGTATTCATAACCCTTGAAATTTTCCACATTTTATCATGTTACAACCAAAAATGTAAAATGTATTTTATTGGGATTTTATGTAATAGACCAACACAAAGTGGCACATAACTGTAAAGTTGAAGGAAAATGATAAATGGTTTTCAAAATCTTTTAAATATCTGAAAAATGTGGTGTGCATTTGTATTCAGCCCCTTTACTCTGTTACCCCTACTCTGTACCAATTACCTTCAGAAGTCGCCTAATTAGTAAATAGAGTCCATCTGTGTGTAAATTAATCTCAGTATAAATACAGCTGTTCTGTGAAGCCTTTAGAGGTTTGTTAGAGAACCTTAGTGAACAAACAGCACCATGAAGGCCAAGGAACACACTAGACAGCTCAGGGATAAAGTTGCGGAGAAGTTTAGGGTTAGGTAATGAAAAAATATCCCAAGCTTTGAACATCTCATGGAGCACTGTTCAATCCATCATCTGAAAATGGAAAGAGTATGGCACAACTGCAAACCTACCAAGACATGGCCATCCACCTAAACTGACAGGCCGGGCAAGGAGAGCATTCATCAAAGAAGCAGCCAAGAGGCCCATGGTAACTCTGGAGGAGCTGCAGAGATCCACAGCTCAGGTGGGAGAATCTGTCCACGGGGCAACTATTACCATGCACTCCACAAATCTGGTCTTTATGGAAGAACAAATAAATAAATATATATATATATATACGTTAATAAATATTGTGCATAAAGTGCTAGTGCTTAACTGAATGTACACGATAACTATATCATGGTTACCAATCAATATGCATATACAGTGAACGTGAATAAAATAAATCAATAAATATAAACTGTTATTTCAATCAATAAATCATGTGCTAAAAAATATATATATAGTGACAGTCTTTGTGTGAAACATAAGTCCAAAGTGCTGCGTGCTCATACAAAAAAGTGCCGGTGCTCTCTGTACACGAGTAGGAGCTCCCCTATAGGGGACCAAGAGGGGAGCACCTACTCGTGTACAGAGAGCACCGGCACTTTTTTGTATGAGCACGCAGCACTTTAGACTTATGTTTCACACAAAGACTGTCACTATATATATATATATTTTTTTTAGCACATGATTTATTGATTGAAATAACAGTTTATATTTATTGATTTATTTTATTCACGTTCACTGTATATGCATATTGATTGGTAACCATGATATAGTTATCGTGTACATTCAGTTAAGCACTAGCACTTTATGCACAATATTTATTAACGTATATATATATATATTTATTTATTTGTTCTGTGAAGCAGCGCAGGTATTTTCACATTCTATACTTTTTAAGGCACTTCCCTTTTTATACCAGCAGCAGCTCACCATATTGCACTATAAGAGTAATTTTAATCCTCAGCGCTAGCCTTTTATAATTTATCTTTATGGAAGAGTGGCAAGAAGAAAGCCATTGTTAAAAGAAGGCCAAAGGAAGTCCCATTTGCAGTTTGCAAGAAGCCATGTGGTGGACACAGCAAACATGTGGAAGAAGGTGCTCTGGTCTGACTTTCTAACCTAAAAGCAAAACGTTATGTGTGGCAAAAAACTAACACTGCACATCACCATGAACACACCATCCCCACTGTGAAACATGGTGGTGGCATCATCATGTTATAGGGATGCTTTTCTTCAGCAGGGACGGGGAAGCAGGTCAGAGTTGATGGGAAGATGGATGGAGCCAAATACAGGGCAATCTTAAAAGAAAACCTGTTAGAGTCTGCAAAAGACTTGAGACTGGGGCGGAGGTTTACCCTCTAGCAGGACAATGACCATAAACATACAGCCAGAGCTATAATGGAATGGTTTAGATCCAAGCATATTCATGTGTTAGAATGTTCCAGTCAAAGTCCAAACCTAAATCCAAATGCGAATCTTGAAAATTGCTATTCACAGATGCTCTCTATCCAATCTGACAGATCTTGAGCTATTTTTGCTCAAAGAAGAATTGAGCAAAATTTTCACTCTTTAGATGTGCAATGCTGGAAGAGACATACCCAAAAATACTTGCAGCTGTAATTGCAGTGAAAGGTGGTTCTACAAAGTATTGACTCAGAGGGGCTGAATATGAATTCATGCCACACCTTTCAGATAATTATTTGTAAAAAAAATTTGAAAACCATTTATAATTTTTCTTCCACTTAACAATTACGTGCCAGTTTGGTCTATCACTCATAATCCCAAAAAAACACATTTACGTTTTTGGTTGTAACATTACAAAATGTGGAAAATTTCAAGAGGTCTGAAATTGTTGTGCTGTATAAAAGAGCATCATAGGAATAGAACACCTGTGATTTTCTTTATTCATCTGTGTCCCTGATAGGTAGATTTACCCTTTGCTTTTGCCATTGTGACCATTGTCACTTATTGGGAACCAACATTTACCAGAAAAGGAGGCTAGAGAAAATCTCCCAATGGGGTCATCTGTTCTGCTGACAGATGTCTAAGAGAGGAGTACCCTTCCCACTGAAGAGATTTCCTCTCACTTCCTCTTGTATCTCTAGAACAGGAAGCAAAGGAATACCTTCACAATGGGACACAGCAAAAATGAAAATTGATAGTTGATGTGACTGTTCCCTACTCTGTCCAAAGGAATAGCTATACATACACTTGACAACCTAACATAAAATAATAATTTCAAAAAATAAATTGATAATAAAAAAAACTAAAAAGGATAATGTGGTTTAAAATGAAATTTGGTTGTAATTTGTATGAAGCTACGGAATTTTATTTGTCTATTCCCAGGCTATGTGGGCACTAGAAAATATCCAGATTCTGTCTAGAGAGAGGACCATTTAATTAAACTGGAAATTTATACAGAATTTTTACCTTACAAAAGAAAGCAATATAGTTGTCATTAAAGCCTGAACACAGCATTTGTTTGGTAGTCGATAGATTGGATAAGGCTTAGGACCTCTGTCAACTTTGCCATCTCTATTCCCATTTGGGAGATTCCTACTCATTTTCTGTCGGCTAAAGTAAGGAAGTGAGGGGGAAATTCCTCAACAGGTCACAACAAATAATTTCTAGCAAACTGAGGAAGCGTTAACTCTTTTCAGGGCTTTATTGTTAGAGTCCATAAGGGAGATTTCCCTCCACTTCCTGTCTAGGTGACAAATGTCTGCAGAATAGGAAAGACTCCATCAGCATTTAAAATCTGACGGGAAATTATCAATGGGCATAAGGACAAAAATTTAAATGTTACAGCAAATTCAAAAACAGAACACACTTGGCTGAAGCTGGGATTGAGCTTTATTCATCTGATAGTATTTGTGACAAGTTTTGCAGTTCTATTATATTTAAAAGTTACAGATTTTGCCAAAATCTGGTCTGAAGGCACTTTTACCTTGTCTCCTTTAACGCCACTGCAGTCACATTTTGATGACGATGAACAACCCTGACATGCCTGTGGGGAAAAAAGACAAAATATTAGATTGTAAGGTCTATAAATATAGCTGTTTTGGTTGCATACCTATGCTTGCTGTTCCTAATCTACTATAAATGTTGTAAAGCATTGTCAAGATTTTGTGCAGTGATACCATAGTACACATACATACATACATAAATATATTTAAAACCTAAAGGTATGTACTAGGGCTAGACCATATGTGCTGTTTTTAGGCCTAAGTAGTGGATAATTGTGTTCCCTTTGGACAGTTGTAATTAGATATGAATTTATGGCACTTTTCCACTGCAAGTACCGGCTGGGCTCTACTCGGCCCTGCTCGGCTCTGCTTGGCCCGGTTTGGTTTTCCACTGCATGGTACCGCATGGTACGGTGTTGGAACGGTTCAGTACGGTTTGGTATGATTTGCTTTTCCACTAAAGTAGTACTAAAGTAAGTGGGTGGGATAACAACGATTCTCTGACCAATCAGTGGCAAGTAGTGACTGCATGCAAAGGATTGTGGGATATGGTACCGGTATGGTACCTCTTGGAACCACAATCGAGGTGGTACTGTTTTAGAGAGCCGTACCATTCGGTTCCATGTAGTGGAAAAGCGCCGCCGTACTGTAACGAACCGTTCCAACACCATACCATGCGGTACCAGCAGTGGAAAAGCACAAAAGCGAGCCGAACCGTTCGGTTCCATGCAGTGGAAAAGCCCCATAAGATTTCGGTAGGCAGTGCCTTACATAGAAAAGAGTATGAGAT
The DNA here is from genome assembly GCF_965119305.1 of Pelophylax lessonae. NCBI lineage: Eukaryota > Metazoa > Chordata > Amphibia > Anura > Ranidae > Pelophylax > Pelophylax lessonae. The sequence continues at coordinate 154,907,366 of NC_138774.1, forward strand.
ATCAAAAAGAAGGGCCCTGACAACAACAGAAAATAGAAAGAGAGAGAAAAAGATTGTCCAGTTGAGAGGTCAATCTCTATTTAACCTTTTTAACGTTAACCAACAACTATCAAGTGTGAGGGCCTGCTTATAAAATTCAACAGAGACCCTCATGCTTTAGAGTTCTTGGTAAATCTAATGGAGACTAATAGACCTAAATGTGTGTGGCAAACTTTAAAATGCATTCCAATTTCTGTCAATCATTTCTAAGACCAGATTTATGTGCAGCAAGGCCTAATAAGCACTAATGGCAAGACCACCTAACAAGCTCCAAACAGAGGATGTACATGTAAATGGGGAAAGATAGGCATCAGAGTGTTTCCAAACCTTCCACTGCTCACATACATAACCATTTTTACAGACAGATGACTTTTGTAAATCAAGCTTTTATATAGGGAAGAGTCATATATGTGGTGTAATAAGTTCCGGGTTACTGGTACAGCTTATAAATGTGATTTAACCTCAGTGCAGGCTGCAGTCAACTGAATATGAGAATTGGTTAGGACTATAATCTTCAAAGCTGGCAGAAGTGCTTATTCAGCAGCTGTGCTAATCTGTGAGCAAGAAGTTACAATGGAGCCACAGGCAGAGGCGCGTCAGCAAATCCAGACTACCCACTGGTGAACTAGCAATGCTGAAATTTCACATGACCTAAGGCTCCGCACCACAAACCTATCAGTCTCCTTAATGCACGCTGTTAATTTGTAACCCTAATTACATTTTTCTAGAGCATTTTTGTCACCAGAATCTTGAAAAGTTGATGATAAACAATCACATATTATAAATAGTGCAAGCTGAAAAAAAGGTTATCCATGGAAGCAAACTGTAGTTTCTTGCTTTGGCAGATTATTGCCTCTCTCTGCAATGATGAGGAGCTAGCACACCAGAAGCAATGTCAAAAGAGCCAGCAACATAAAATAGAACCCCAGCCAAAGATTGTTTTCTTTAAATACATTTGGGGGTGGGGGTGGAACTAATGTGTCCGGAGTTACACTTTAACTTACTGACCATGCTCATCACAGTCATTCACAGGGTCACAAACTAACGATAATATAAACAACGCACAGCATTCCACTCTAACCACTCAGAATTAAGTTTAGAAAAAAGGGGACCTTCAGCTGGTTTCTATATGTAACTGTAAATGGTTGCATTTTCTTTTAACACCGCAACCTATTCCAAAAAGAAGAAATTATTTTCCTTAGCCAATTACATGGGAATATATGTGTTGATGTTCACATTTTAAACAAGAACAAAATAAATTGCAGGCTGTGGCACGGTGAAATCACTCCGCAAGATTCTGCCATCTATAAGATATGTTTCTGATTTCAGGTATTTATTCCTACACAGCAAGACAATTCATTTCAAATTCCTTACTTTAAAAGCTTTAAATGACATAACTTTTTTGAAGACTGGTGTGAAGACTGATGGAGTTGTTTAAACAAACCAATCACTTTATTTGCTTACATTTTTAAACAGGTTACAACGTATCAGATAGACCAGTGGTGGTGAACCTTGGCACCCCAGATGGAACTACATTTCTCATGATGCTCAACTATACTGCAGAATGTAGTTCCAAAACATCTGGAGTGCCAAGGTTCACCATCACTGAGGTAGACTGTCATGGTTTGCTATGAGCAGTGGTGGATGTAGGCAGCTTAGAGCCCTCGTGCAGGAAAGCAGCAATTATAACCTCAGTGCCAAAACCTATGTGGCATGTCAGGGTGTGGATTCCCATCTGACAGGTGAATGTAAACAAAAGGGGAAAAAAAAGACCATTTAGGCCTGGTGTAGATTTTAAGGGGGGACTCCATGCAAGAAACAATAGAAAGAGCATGCCCCCCCACACACACACACACAAAATGTATACCCAGCTCCCATCTGAGCATGCTCCCGGGCCACTGCATTCCCCAAGACACTCAATATAGGGAAGAGTCCCCTCTGATAAAGCTTACTGATGATGTGTTTGTAGTCAAGGATCTTTACCAGAATCTTAAAGCCTTCTTTAAAAATAAGGGGGGCCCCAGATACCTCCCTCTATGTGACATCTTAACCAAACTGGCAAGGTATCTTCCCCACATGAGAGCGTGTGGCTTGGTATGATTCATGGAGGGGGGGGGGGGGATAACACACGCCCCCCCCCCTTCATGGCAAGCCATGCCAGCTACATGCTAGGATAATTGTCTGGTCTGGTGCAGATTTTGGGGGCACCCTTAACAGCTATATCAGACCCTGACCTCGAGAAATTTGGGGTTAGGGGTCTAATATAGATGAAGGGAATCCTTGGCTGTTTGTTTACAAAAATAATGAGAATGTTAGTTCACATTTCCTAAAAAAAAACATACTGAGCAGCTTTGACTAAAGTTGAATAATCTCCTGGCTATCTCCTGGCTATAGGTAAAGGCTTATCCATGCTTCCCTAAGCCTGGCTGAGAAACTCCCAAAAATGGATTCATTCACTCAGTAAATTATGCATATAAATAAAAAAAGTGTTTTCTTATCCTGGGTTGGAGGTAACCAAAGAGTATTCCTACCTCACAATGCTGTTATTTGTTAATAATCACTGACTTAGCATGACTATCACTTTGAAAGTCAGACTTGTTTTTGCGGTTGGTTACATTTCAATATTCCTTAACTTCAGTAATTTTTTTTTACAATACAACATGCTGAAAAGCAGAAGAAGCAGATTCTTTATTGAAGTTCTGATACCTGCAATAACATAAGCAAGCACTAGAGGGCGTACATTATCTTCAAATCTTGCACAACACAAAAAAATACTGCATATTGTTTGCATGCAAGTAATTTATACAGTATAGGTGTCTTTTTACTCCAGTTATCAAAATTCAGGTTACTTCTATTAATTTGGGCTAACACTGTTGTGCTGTATTAGCGTATATGTGCATTACCATGTGTTGCATTAAAGAAGTCTATTTATTTAAAACACCAAAACGCACAAATAAATGTGCATGCATCATTTTTGGCAGCACAATGCACATTTATGCATTAATGTAATTTTTTCTGCTCTGCAACACAAGTGCATTGAGAAGGTGTGTTGGGGAGCCATTCTGAATGAATAACACTGCATAGCACTAATGTGCTTTACACAATTATTGTATATGCAATGTAATCATCTGTTTTTATTGGTATGCCATTGCACCATTTCTTAAAGAATAACTCTTGTCAGGAGGAAACATTGCAGATATCCAGTTATGAACACTTGATATTTCTCTAATTATATGTTGCCATGATAATACTGCAAATCTCTTTATTTCACCTAAGACCCCGTTCACACTGGGGCGACAAGTCGCCGTGGGTCGCCTGCCATAGAGTAGCACAGGACCCGTTCTAATAGGAGCGACACAAGTCGCTCCGACTTAGAAAAAGGGTCCTTTACTACTTTGGGGCGACCTGGAGCGACCTGCATTGACTTCAATGATATGAAGTACGTGCATGCCGCTCCGAGGTCGCTGTGCGAGCATTGCACCGCGACTTCACAGGTCGCCCCGGGAAGTCGGGTCGCCTGTATGTGAACGGGCTCTAACAGTAACTATGTCTAAACAATGGAAATGGTTGTAAAAATATTTAGTTTTGAATAAATCTGTTTTTTGTTTTTTCTGGAACCCAAAGGGACCTGAAATAAGCGCCAATTTCTAAAATGTGACATACTGCAGCTTATCAGTCTTTAGATGACTTCTGACCTGGAGATGGTTTGCAATCCCTGGATTACTACAAAACTAAATTGCAACTCCCTTCTTTGGAATGTTCTTTGGAGATTGCGACGTCATCAGCCCACCTTGCTGCATCAGCCAATCAGAGGAGGCTTTGTATTCATTCACAGAATACAAAGCTGCCTGTGAATGGCTGAGTGCCACTCAGACCAACTCTGTTTTGTTTCAGGTATGAGACAGAAAGTCACTGTCTCGCAGCTGGATATAACTGAAGCTACATACAGTTCATATAGTGCTTAGAGCCAATTCGGGACTTTGTGAAGGAAGTAGTTTGTTTGCACCAGGTTGGTCAAAAGGAACTATTTAAAATGACAAGAAACATGGAAATTGGCTTTAATGGATTCTGATTGCATACCTCCCAACTTGGGAGATGGGAACGAGGAACACCTATTAGCAAAAGTATGTAGATATAGGACACACCCCCTGCAACCCCCAATAAAGGAGAATTAAAAAAAAAAAATGAGTTAAATCCACAAATGCTTTTTTTCCCCACTACAATTCCTTTATACTGGCTTTTGAAATTTACAAATGCAGCAATTTAGACATTGGATGAAAGGTTTAGTACTGTGAAACACTTCTTGAAAGATAAATAATGCATTTTATGTACAAGTATATAGATCAGAACAAAATGAGGGACAAATGTGGAGGAAAGAGGGACAGAGAGACTTTGTTCCAAATCAGGGACAGTCCCTCGAAATCAGGGACAGTTGGGAGATATGTGAATGTAAACTTCCTTATATGGAACAGTGGAACCTATATATATATATGTGTTCCACTGTTCCATATAAGGAAGTTTACATTAAGATAGATAGATAGATAGATAGATAGATAGATAGATAGATAGATAGACAGACAGACAGACAGACAGACAGACAGACAGACAGACAGACAGACAGACAGACAGACAGATAGATAGACAGATAGATAGACAGATAGATAGATAGATAGATAGATAGATAGATAGATAGATAGATAGATAGATAGATAGATAGATAGATAGATAGATAGATAGATAGATAGATAGATAGATAGATAGATAGATAGATAGATAGATAGATAGATAGATCATCGAAATATGCAGTATTTATCTCATGAAACCATTCGGTATTTCTCATGCGATATTCAGTGGGATGGATACAGTGGAAATGATTTAAACCGTAGAAATATGCCAACGCAGTGTCAGTGCGATCCCTGCAGCATATGTATTATTACAAAAGAAAAAAGGTGACTGGTATTCCTGCTTTCACAGGACACACATGGTGTATCAAAAGCAACTAAGTTCAATTAAGTAAATTCAAAATATTTTTCTGAATGTCAAATATTGAATGAAAATAGTATAAAAAAATACACACATATACAAATGCCCTTCTTCCACCAATAAACAATCCAATGTTGTCTTTTTTCATTGGTGGAAGAAGGGTGTGTGTAATTTTGTATACTTTTTTCCCCTGGTAGCCTCAGGAGGAAACCTAGGCTTCCATGGAACCCTGGTTGAGAAACCCTACTAAGTCAGTTCTGCTGTTATATTTGTCAAAGTCATTGCTATATCTTTGGACAGGTCTGTTTTTTCTTGCTAGATTATATCCATTGACATTCTCTGAATTTCTTGAAAGTGTCACTCTGGTATCTATCTGTCAAACCTTCAAACTGATGACACCCCTCTCCTAACAGCTCAAGTTCCACGCCTTTTGTAAGAATACTTGTCTATTCATAATCCTATTCTATCTTGCGAATATTTGAGCCAAAGATATCTCTAAAAATTATTGTGAAAAAGTAAAGTATTCCCACTACATATGACATATGTTCTAACAAGGGATTAGACCAGGGGTCTCCAAACTTTCTAAAAAAAAAAGGGCTTACTGTCCTTCAGACCTTAGGAGTGCCGGGCAAGGGCCAGTGGGGGTAAAAAATATCCTAGCATCCAGCTGGAATAAACAATGCCCTATCTTTGGTGCCAATAGAAGAAATTCTGCCCCATTGTTGGTGCCAGTGGAAGGAATTCTGCCCCATTATTGATGTACAATATCTAACAAAAGTGAGTACACCCCTCACATTTTTGTAAATATTTTTTTATACCTTTTCATGTGAAAACACTGAAGGAATGACACTTTGCTACAATGTGAAGTAGTGAGTGTACAGCTTGTACGACAGTGTAAATTTGCTGTCCCCTCAAAATAACTCAACACACAGCCATTAATGTCCAAACCACTGGCAACAAAAGTGAGTACACCCCTAAGTGAATATGTCAAAATTGGGCCCAATTAGCCATTTTCCCTCCCCGGTGTCAGGTGACTCATTAGTGATACAAGGTCTCAGGTGTGAATGGGGAGCAGGTGTGTTAAATTTGGTGTTATCGCTCTCCCTCTCTCATACTGGTCACTGGAAGTTCAACATGGCACCTTATGGCAAAGAACTCTCTGAGGGTCTGAAAAAAATATTTGTTGTTCTACATAAAGATGGCCTAGGCTATAAGAAGATTGCCAAGACCCTGAAACTGAGCTGCAGCACGGTGGCCAAGACCATACAGCGGTTTAAAAGGACAGGTTCCACGGTCGACCAAAGAAGTTGAGTGCACGTGCTCAGCGTCATATCCAGAGGTTGTCTTTGGCATATAGACGTATGAGTGCTGCCAGCATTGCTGCAGAGGTGGTGGGGGAATATTTTTTTTAGAAATAAAATGGCAGTAATTGCAATATTTGATGTCACACGGTATTTGCGCAGCGGTCTTTCAAATGCAATTTTTTTGGAAAAAACACACTTCACTTAATTTAAAAAAAAATAAACAGTAAAGTACAATTGTTTTTGTATATTGTGAAAGATGATGTTACCCCATGTAAATAGATAACTAACATGTTACGGTTTAAAATTGCGAACACTTATGGAATGGTGACAAACTACGGTACGGTAATTTCCATAGGCGACACTTTCTAAATTTTTAACAGTTACCAGTTTAGAGTTACAGAGGAGGTCTTTAGCTAGAACTATAACACTGCTTATATTTGCGGATGCGACCTACCTATGCATTTCCTTTGATGCGCGAGCATGCTGGGACGGGGGCGCTCTAAAAAATGTTTTTTTATTAATATTTGTTTATTTACTTTTTTACACTGTCCCTTTTGAACAAAAAATAATCTGATCACTTTTATTGCTATTACAAGGATGTACACATCCCTTGTGACAGTAATAGGCAGTGACAGGTACTCTTTACGGTGGGATCTGGGGTCTAAAAGACCCCAAACCCCTCTTATGCACTTCAAAGTATTCAAAACGCCAAGATCAGCATTTATGAATACTTAAGATTTTTCAAAATCAGCGCTATTGGCAGCCGAGTAAACCAGAAGTGACCCTGTGACATCGCTTCCGGGTTACATCAATTCTGGATTTCTTTGTGCTGCCTGGTCGTTAAGGGCTCCTGGTGGGACGGGAGACCTGGGTGGAAGGCTGCAGGAGGGGGGTGGAACGTCCTCTCCCACTCCTTGCAAAAACGGCTGAGCAGCTACTTAGTCGTATCGGTTGTTATCACCTGAAAGCTGACCATTCGTTCTAAAAAACAGTACTGGGGGGATGCCTCTAACTGCAGGCATCACCCCGGTACAACCACTTCCTCAAAATGACATACAGGTACGTCGTTTTTTTTAGGAAATAGTTAATGATATTGTATGTCCTTTTGATCTATAAACAGATTGAAATTTAAATATAACTAAAGGAAAAAATGTTTTATTTTAGTTTTAGACATAGTGGAGAGGGATTAGAACACCTATTCGGTTTTCACTGCATTCTGTCCCCCCTTAAGTGAGATTCACACTCTCTATTTGTTCTGTTTACCATTATCACTGAAAGTGAAAGCCCACATTTTGCATTGTCCCCAGAAAAGTAATAGAGGGGAAATCTTCCAATGGGGACACTGATGAGGTTTCTGATGACCTTGGGGGGGGGGGGGGCAGGAGTTGTAAAGGCAGAGGTTTCATTTTATATTATTGCATTCTATGCATTAAGATAGAAAGTCTTTAGTGTGTAGCAGCCTCCCCAGCACCCCCTAATACTTGCCAGAGCCCCATCTCTGTCCAGCGATGTCCACGAGTCCCTCCGCCATCCGGGACTCTCCCTCCTGATTGGCTGAGATACAGCAGCAATGCCGCTGGCTTCACAGCTGTCAATCAATGTCAGCCAATCAGGAGAGAGAGGGGGCGGGGCCGAACCACATCTCCATGTCTGAATGGACAAACAAAGCTGCAGCTTGGCTTAAGTGCCCCCGTAGCAAGCTGCTTGCTGTGGGGACACTCAAAAGGAGGGAGGGGCTAGGAGCAGAGAAGAGGGACCCGAGAAGAGGAGGATCCAGGTGGCCCTGTGCAAAACCACTGCACAGGGCAGGTAAGTATAATATGTTTGTTATTTAAAAAAAACAAAAAGGAGACTTTACAATCACTTGCATTTGCAGGGATTTTCCCTCATTTCCTGTTTTCCCTGTGGGGCAGGAAGTGAAGGTAAATCTCCCAATTTAACATAGATGGCAAAAAATGACAGGGGTTATACCTTTTTCTACCTTGTCTCTCCCTCCAGCAGCTGAAAGCCGGTGGAAAGGGATCGGGGGAGAAACCAGCTTTAAGCAGCTGGAGGAAGAGACAGTGCACTGTTTTGCGATTGTCCTCCCCTTCCCACCGAACAGACCCCCCCCTGGTGTCTGGGCCCCCTGTGTGTCGGGGCTCACTACAGGAGGCCAGGTTGTACCCTCTTATCAGTGGCCCTGGATATAAAGTTTGTTGTGATACAAAACTGACAAGTTAACAACATTTGTTTGAGCTGAACTGATTAAATACGTGTAATGAAATATGCCAAGCTACCGGAATTATGCACCACAAATGTATTTACACAAAGTGAAATTAGATAAAAGTTGAAGTTTAGATATAAATTTTACTGCATAGGGATATTTATTCAGCTTTGACCAATTTAAGTATCTCATACCTGAGCAATTCCTGTGGAAGCTGCAAACCTCTGTAGTAGACACCTCTACTACAATAATAGCAGCAGCCTTCCGGGTCCAGTGTCAATCGGCTGTCATTATGCCTAGCAACCACAGAGGGTCAAATCTTATCACATTACCATCATTCACAGAATGCCTTGTATTTTTTATGAATACAAAGTGGTCTCTGATTGGATGAGATGAAGTTTGTGACATCACCAGTCTGCTTTTCCACCATACCAAAAAAAAAAAAACAAGGTGTTCTATGATTGGCTGCCGTGCTGATTAAGTAACCCCCCGTGGCTACTATCGAGAGGGGCAGCTGCTCAGCACTGGATCTAAAAGACTGCTTCTATCACTGTAGTGATAGAAGCAGATTTCACAGCTTTAAATGATATCCTCCTCAGCAAGTTTAATTAACTACCTACTTTGAATAGGAAGCATTAGAGACTATTATACCAAGTATCATTCTGGAGTACTTTAACACTAAACAGAGGAAGTAAAACCACCCAAAGATTTACAGAGAAAACCACTGTGAAAGACTTCTACACCATTCATCACTCAAGAATTCTCATGGCTACCTCAAGGCTCCGTTACTGAATCCTGGCTTAGTTACTTAGTTGGAGTAACTGTCAATGTATAATCTGGGGAGTGCCCAGAGTGAAAGTGAGGTTTGCAAAGCCAGCACAGTGATGTTAAAGGGTACAGAATTACTTTATGGTCCTAAACAGCACCAGTATAACATATATTAGACTAGACTGTATACTATCGTGACCTGATGCTCATATAGTTGAGTGTCAAAAGAGTATCTGACAAGAGTTTCCAGTGATCACTTTATTCAATGTACATGAGCATTCAACTTTCTTTGTGCAAACTCTCCTTTAATGAATATACTATATAACTGAATTAAATTGTGATATTTTTTTTATCTACCATCTACTTTAATTATGACCTCCAGTTAGGTTTAAAAAATAGCTTTTGTGTGCTCCTTAACTTTTCCCCAGTACTGTCTTTATTCTTTGCTCCTGCATTCTACTTTTTTCATTGGTCCCAAAATGCATGAACGGTTCAGCTTACAGTGACCAGCCCAATCCATGTGTGCAGGAATGATTCCTTTCTGCACATGCACAAGAATCACTTCATCCATCGCCAGCCAATGAAGATGGCCGAAAACCAGAACACAGGAGACGATGCTGACACCAGTGAGGGACCATTGGAGAGGTGAGTATTGATCTCCTTGGTTCTTCTTTAATTTATAGTCTGTATACATTTTCTATCTCAAGCCCTAATGAAGGGGCATTTTGGACCCCTGAAATGCATTGGCTACTCGTCCTCAAACCTTTACTGGAATAAAGTCATATCTGGTCCCTTCAGCAGTGGTGTGGTGCTTCAGTTCACATTCTTGTTACTTCAGACTGCAAGCCAGGGAAGCTGTGGAGATCCTCAGGGGTGTAGGATCTGCCTGCATGGGAACTAGATTACCCATATCAACATCATTACTTGAAGACAGGATAGTAATATCAATATGGTAACCTCAAAGGTCCTGCACTATTTGACCTAAATATCAGAGTTCAGCTTTCATCAGGCTTTTACAGTCTTATATTGTACGCGGGGATGTTCAAGACCCACCCATATTCTAAGCTGCAGTGGATACTATACTTGCTTTACAATGCATTCACAGTAAAACAGTATTGGTACTTTCACTGCAGACAGCCCGTAACTAGTCATTGAAGCAATATAGAAAGGTAAGGTGATGAGACCAGCCTGTAAGGGACACAGGTGGTTTAACACCTATGGAATACAGCCAACCTGACAATTACAGTCCTAAATGACAGGTCTGGAATCAGCCCTGTGTAATGTAAAGGTAAGCTGTATGAACGCACAGGACAAGGATGAGTCCTAAGAGAAGTGTCCTCAGGGCACAAATGCTTCTCATTCTAGTGAATCACAAGCTTCAAAGGAATGTGTCTCTCCCAGGAACATTTTTCACATTTTGCTAGTTTTCAAAAGAGTCAGAGAAAGTCTTCCAAGAGTTTGCCTGAGGATCTTACCAATTCTACCTGACACGTAGTGCAGCTGATCTTACTGCGTCAGGTGTACGGTTACACTTTTTTTTAGGAGTTTTCCTTGATTTTTCCTTGTTATACACTGTGAATACTGCAAATATGCATATGTTTGTAAGACTTGTTTTACCTGTAAGCTAAGCTGTAAAATGTGAAGCATAAATATTAATTATCATTGCTGGCAAGAATCCATCCCACATGAATAGAAAGAAAGAACATAGGAATAATCATGCTGTTTCCAACGGCAGCCAATCATCTGTTTTCAATTGTTCAAAAAATAGACTGAACTTTAATTAATTAGAAATACAGTATAGTAATGATCTAATAAAAGTATGGGAAAGACTCGCCCGTCCAGCACACAATGTCTCCAGATACAAGAACATGAAACTGCATGTACCTGACACCAGCAAACACCCTTTAGGCTCCTTGACAGTTCTGATTGGACCTTGGTTTATCCCTTTAGTGATTGAGAATTCCTGTATGCTTTGATTTATGAAAGAACCTTCATTCATCAAACAAAGGAGGGAGAATGGGGATATATTCGTCATGTGATCCTACTAAGTGCTATTCTACCTGTCACTTAATAGTACATTCTCTTGCAGCACTGCGTTGTCAGGCAATCATTGTTTAAGTTGAATATTTGTTCATTTCCCTGCAGCTTTAGGCTGGCCATAAATGGATCAAACCTTTTCCAGTTCAGAGGGTACAGACAAAATTTCGATCCATTTGTGGCTGCTCCACTTGAAGGAAATCAATCTAAAGCTGGCCATACATTATACAATTTTCTTATTCAATTTCCTTTAGATTTACATTCAACTATGTAGTGCAGGGGCCTGCCTGATTGCATAAAAATTGAAAGTGTATAGAGGTTTGACCTCGTATTATATGGTTTTGGTAATACTGGAAAATTGTAGAAGAAAATTGGTTAATGTATGGCCAGCCGTTTGACTTCTGATGAACAGGCTTATTGGAAGATTTCTCTTGGTCAGTGGCTGTAGCCAATGGGGTGCAGCCACTGATCAGTGTGTTTTGACAGCAGAAAGCCCCCCCTGGGAAAAAACAATGTCTCTGCAGAGAGGACTCCTCTAATCACCTCAATTGTGTGGATGGAGGAATCAGTTCTTCAATGGTATCAGTTTGATATCAGTTTCAGATGCTCCTGAAGTTATTCAGAATTCATTTAAAGGTGCATCTGACCTTCAGTTAACCTCCTTCTGACTTGATCAAGTGTATTTTGCATTCCTATAGACTTTTTTTTGTTTTTAAAACAAACATGTTATACTTACCTGCTCTGTGAAGTGGTTTTGCACAGGGCAGCCTGGATCCTCCTCTTCTCGTGTCCCTAGTTGCTGCTGCTGGCCCCTCCCTCCTGTTGAGTGCCCCCACAGTAAGCAGCTTGCTATGGGGGCACCCGAGCCAGGCTGCAGCTCCATGTATCTACTCAGACACTAAGCTGCAGTTCAGCCCCGCCCCCTCTCTTTCCTGATTGACTTTGACTGACAGCCACGGGAGCAAATGGCGTTGCTGCTGTATCTCAGCCAATTAGGAGGCAGAGTCCTGGACGGCCGAGGGACTCGTGGACATCGCTTGACAGAGATGGGGCTCAAGTAAGTATTGCTGGGGAGGCTGCTGCACACAGAAAGCTTTTTATCAAAATGCATAGAATGTACAGTACAGTCAGTGTTGATGGGGGAATCCCTCCTGTCGAGCCATTGTGTTCTCCCTGTGGGTGGGGTGGGGGAACCTGTCTCCACCTGGAGAACATAAGTAATTACTGCTAGTGGCTATAATAGCTACTAACAATAATTGCATGTAAAATCTGGCAGGTTGGTTGTACCCAAGTTGATCGATCGATCAACTTGGGTACATTCAGCCTGCCCATACATGGTTCGAATCTCGATTGGTCCCTGCTGAACCGGCCAAGATCTGAACTGTCTATGGCCGGCTTTACTGTAAACAAGACTGATAATAGCCTTTGTCACAACAGTGTATATGAGCATGAACATTTAAGCATGTGCTCCTATGATCATGTGCACTCTCATGGATGTACATATGGGCACCCATGTACACTGCATGCCTATGCAGGTGTACTGTGAAGTGGTAAAATTAGGGTTTATATCTATGGCCTGGTGTGGCAATGCACTGCAATTTGGGACTTTAGCTCTGCCCCTCCTTGTCATAAAGGGATTAACATCAGTAAACCAATAACATATGCATTAATAGTGACAATTTTTAACATGAGTCCCTTGGAATTATTAGGTCTTAACAGCATGGCTGTGTTTTTCCCAAATACAAGGAGAATTTAATAAATTAGAGTATACTGATGAATTACCTGTAAACCTCACACTATGCATAAAAAAAACTTTTGTTCTGGCGACAACTATAAAATGTTGGATTGTCCATCACTTTCTATCTTGGTGACAATAAGAACCAGAATAAATAGTCAGAGTGAATCTACCTAGCCAGGACCCAGACAGCAATAAACTTTATAGGGGTTCGAATCCTTCTTTATTTTATCCGAAACTAAAAAAAGTGTTTTAGTTATACGTTTTCATCGTCATGTATATCACTGGGGCAGTGTAACATGCTTGCATCTCCTCACTGATATTCCAAGTTTGATTCCCAATTCCTAAGGATGCTATCTAAGGCCCCAATTACATTATTGGGATACAGGAACAATTCTGTTCCCGTGCAGGCTACCACAGTAGACAGCACCACACACTACTTGCCATGCTACATTGATTTTGCATGACACTCCATTACACCTTGCCAATGGAGGTGTGATGTGCACCACAGTGCAATACATGACTACACATTAGTGCACTGCAGTACAGAAGGCTGTCAAAAAAAAAGTAGGTCTGATTTCTGGCCCGCTGGGGTGCATGTTAGCATATTGATTTTGAATTGGCTGCCTAAAGCAGAATATGTTAACCACTTGCTGAGCACCCTATAGCAATTTTACTGCTACAGGGCAGCAGCTCTGCGCAGGATCACGTATATAAATGTGGTCCTGCACTTCTGCCTGCAGGGGGGGCACGTGCGTGCCACCTTCAGGCCGCATCTGCTATAATATTTAACAACAAAATCTGCTAGTGCCAGGCACTAGATATCCTCCGGCAGGTGCTTATCTTTGGTAAACCACACAGAACGGGGACTAGAATCCATCTCTTCCTCTAGTAAAAGCAGCACATACAGTACACTAAGACACTGGCTAGGCACACAGTTAACCCTTTGATCGCCTTAGATGTTTAACACATTGCCAGCCAGTGTCATTAGTACAGTATAGTGTCTGATTGTCTGCCACAATATCGCAGTCCCGCTATAAGCCACTGATAGCCACCAATACTAGTATTAAAAAAAAAAAAAATTCCATAAATACTGTATATACCATAGTTTGTAGACGCTATAACATTCAAGAAAACTAATCAACATATGCTTATTGGGATTTTTTTTTTTTTACCAAAAACGTAGAAGAATACATATTAGCCAAATTTATGAAGAAGTTAGATTTTTTAAATGTTTTAATTGGATATGATTTATAGCAGATAGTAAAAATATTGTGTTTTTTTTTTTGGGTGATCAAATACCACCAAAAAAAGCTCTATTTGTGGGGAAAAAAAAGACAAATTTTATTTGGGTACAGCGTTGCACGGCCGCGCAATTGTCAGTTAAAGTAACGCAGTGCCGTATCGCAACAAATGGCCTGGTCATGAACAGGTGTAAAACTTCCAGAGGTCAAGTTAAGTAATGTACAAAAATGTTTGCGCTTTATCACACTGCACTTTAGAGGCTAGGTATAAAGCTAGGCCTAGTGGCTCTTTTCTAGGTTCTTTGGTTTCCTTTTTCAATCCAAACGCATAATAAAATATAACTTCATAACTCTGTGCACATATATGTGGTGAGGAACATTAGAATGTAAATTCCTTACCAAGGCAGAAAGGATCAGCATAAATAAGTGCTGATGATAAAGTGTTATATGTAATATGTAATAAGTAAAATAGAGACACAAACTTTATTTTTATAAATCGGTTAGTATAACCATTGTTGCAGCTACATTAATCAATAATTACAAATGCTGCATTTATTTAGAAAAATAAATATAAAACCCAGGAAGAGTTCGAAAAAACGGAAAATAAAAAAGGAAACTACATTTTATTGTATTTTTTCATTTGAATCATCATGCTATATATTTAATAAAGGTGCAGTATTTCTTAAACTGTAATTTAAAATTTAGTTTTAGGGATAACTGCCGCAGTCATTTCTTTTTACAGGCAAACAAATAGCTGGTGACCAGTGACCTGTGGATGTCAAAGGTCAGCTAGAACAGACCGGCCTGCAAAGCCCTTTGGTTATGATCTTGCTATTAAGTGAAATTAGGATCTTTTCTGCTTAGGAGCAAAGATTGTGTAAAGAAGGGTATCTTATTCCTCTAACAATCCCCATTAATAAATATAATGCTGAGTGAGCCACAGAATAAAAGACCACTTCCCAATGTAAGCCTTTGTCTTATGAGTAAAGAGACATCAAAGGTGAAATATCAATGTTTTCAATACCGCTTGCAATTTAGTCCAGGTCTGCAGAGTTCCCACCACTGAGATACCACCCAGATTATGGAAAGCAAATTCCAGTGAAGGCTGACTGACTTTTTTTAGTGTGCAGTGACATCACAGAGCACATAGTGATCTGCGAAGGAGCATTCCAAAGCAGCACCATAGGGGACTTCATTCTAGAAGCAGGGTACTCCACTGTACTTATTATGGGAACATCAAGAGAAGGCTGAGACAACTGCTAAACACAGATGGATATGATGACTTAGGTTAACTAGGCTTGTGTGGACACTGGATCTACTATCACAGTGTGTTACTTATGGCTTTATAATATTTATTTAAGCATTGCTCTGCTCCTTCCAATCACTGCCATGAAGCACTCACTTGAATTACCCAAAGGAACTACAATTTCTAGCATACAAGCTCCCCATCAATAGAGAATTTATTTGTAACATGGTCACATAGCAAATGGGGCATCTTGGTTGTCTAACTTGTGTTTTGGGTGTGCAGGGTGACAGGTTGCAAGCGGCAGTTACTGGGGAGGTCAGCAGTTAAGTGAACCCCCAAGTCAGATATTTTGCGCAACAGTCCCTATTAACAAGCTGCATGCACTCGGTGAAAAAATCACAATCAGTATATCAACATTGTGCTGTGCTAAATAAAATCCAGGTGTTACCAAAAACTGTTATAAGCAAACATAATTATGTGCATTCAATATAACAAAATGATTAATAAACATAACAATTTATGTCCACAGAAAAAAGACACAAATTGAAGTTTATATTATTTATCACTTTGTTATATTAAATGCACATGATTATGTATGTGTATATAACAGGTTTTGCTAACACTTGGATTTTAATTAGTGCAGCACAATTGTGATTTACTGATAGAGTTAAGTGAACTTCTTTCATTTATGTGCATCGACAAAGCACAGATTTGCTTTAAAGTAAACTTAAAGGAGAATTAAAGCCAAAGCTTGTTTGGCTGTACTTCTCCTGTGGATCACAATAGTTTTCCTTCTGCACACCTGTGACCTGTTTTCAGCTGACAGCGGGCTAAAGCTTGCTGTCGGGTGATGTCACAGAGCCAGTCCAGGCTCGGGGGAGATCACGACCATATGGTCAGGATCCACCCACAAATCTGGAGCGGTAACCAGCTGAGAGCCTGAGTGTGGGGGGGGGAGCAGAGCAGAGAGCTGGTGACTGACAATATATATATATATATATATATATTGAATCAAGTATTCAGTGCTGGATCTTTCTAAATTTTGCATTTGGAACTATTCGCAGTACAAGCAGAGAGATGTCTCTTTTCCTGGACAGCTTGTAGGCAGGTGCAGTCTATTTTCTCCACTGCAGGTGGCGCTTTATAACAGCAGCAATGCAGATGGAGGAAAGAGTCGAGGGAAACCTTGTGGAAGGGATTATCATTTTGGTGCAGAAATTCTGGCACTGATTTTGTTGGTCCTAGTAAGTCAAAAGTTATGTTTTTTTTTTTTTTGGGAATAGAGTAAAGAGAGGTTAAAACTATCTGTATCCAGCTGGGGAGAGTTTCCTTCACTTCCTGTCTTGGTGAAACAAGAAAAGGAAGGTAAATCTATCCAAACTGAGAAGAATTCCAGTCTTAGGAAATTGCCACCAGACCATTTGTTCCCATTGAAAGATAACTCCTCAGTTCTTGCTCTAATGACCACTCTAAAATTTAGGATTTCCCCTTACTTTCTCTTTCTCTCAGACAAAAGTGTCCAGGACAATTACTGGGGTGACACAAACAGCAGTAAAAACTTGTCAGAGGGTCTAATCCTACCCCACTCTTTTTGTTACATACAGTAAGTATAGGATTAAAGACCACATTGAGGTTCAGATCCAGCATGTGATTGTAGCTTTTCTTAAGGTAAGTCAAACAAAACCCAGACATATTTTTAGAAGAAGCTGATGTATCAACAGATCCTTCTCTTAACTGAAGCATTACCAGCAACATGTTCCATTAACGTTGTGATAAAATTCGTAATACAGAGCTAAATACTAAACCCAGCCCTGATGCTAAATAAGTAGTCTGCCTACTAGCAATATTTAGTTCAGAAATAGGTAAACTGGTCATGACCCCCCCCCCCCCCCGGCCATAGTTATAATATGAAGAAAAAACAGCCAAATCCTAAACATCTATCATTTGGATTGTTAAAGAGCAGGACCTTTACACTGTATGAAAACTATTACTGACAGTCAAAGCCAACTCTCCGTCTAAGTAACCAGAATGAGTGAATTATCCTTGACTTGTGCTTGTGTAAATGGTTTCATTTAATAGCCTTTGCAAAACTGCTTATGACTGTTTAGCTCCGCTTCCCACTAAATCAGTAAGATCAATGGGGGCCATGGCTGCTTATTCTGTTCAAGTTTTCAGGATATCCGGATTTTGTTTAAATGTTACCTAGGCCTCCCGCCACGAGCCTCAGGGGTTTTCTTCAAAAACCATTTCCAGATGTAATCAAACGGCATGTGGTATTTATTTATTGCAGGTCCACTTCACACTGTGCTTTACCATACTATGAAAACAGCTCTGGGAGTTTCTACACTCAACTTTGCTACACTAATAAACCTTCTTTATAACTCCCAGATGCCTTAAAATGAACTAGTGCTTAACAGCTACGAAATTTGCCTGTCATCACCTGCAGCTCTGTTGAAGAAATGAGACTGGCTTTGCACATGAAAAACTATAAAATAAATCTGACATTTCCTCTGCAGAGATTTGCTAAGAAATAAAAATATGAAGCTTAATAAAGTGATAAAATTCTAAAACACTACCACCCAATGCAATTGTTTTACCACTGAACTTTTTTTTATGTGTTCTACTGACCCAGTTCATGCCAAAACAGTAATATACAGCACACATATTGTACAGGACACCAGAGATGGGTCTTGGAGGGCAGGTATGTGTCCCCATTATTTGGGTTACGGTCTCTTAAAGGGGGACAACAAAAGTCAGAAGGAGTACTGCACCTATGCAGGTGGAGGGGTTTTGGGGTGATCCTGTGGAGAGGGTAAAGCTGATTTACAGTTTTCCCAGGATTGTTAATACCTGGTACGGGACCTGGAATGGCTTGGAGAAATTTAGGGTGGAAAAGGGCCTCCAACCCCGACTACGCATACTTCAGTCCTGAAAAGGTTAACCCACATGCAAGAGACACTGCCTAGACTCCTGTGGCCCCTCTTCTGGACCCCCAAAGCAGAGGGGGACACTAAACCCTTTTGTGGGGCAGGTTTACACTGGTGGTGAACCAAAGTTTTGTTTTGTTTTCTGTATACCACATGGACAGTATTTGTTTGGTATTCTGAAGGAAAGTTACTTTTGTTTGGATGTATTGAACAATAAAAGCCAGTTTGCAATGTCAGCTGTCTGGTAATCCAGAACCCCATAATATATAATAAATAAACCTGAATTAATATGACAGCTGTTGCTGCTGTCAGTCTTCTGTAAATGCTAGGTGCCTGATTACACTTCGCTTTATTATTATAAGCGACTGACCAGGAACAAGCATACTATAACCAGTCATAATGAAGTCAGGACTCCTAAACTGTAAACATCTTGCAAGTCAGTGTCAGGTCAGAACGTACTAGACAATGCATAGTGACAGCCAGGCAAACAGCAGTTAGTAATGGCCAGCTCCATATTCTATCAGTTAAAGTTCCCTTGCATTTCAATAGGCCAAGATTTATGTTGTACAGTTACTTCAAATGTAACTCAACATCAAAAATATTGGATGATACAGTTTTATTACAGCGTCTTTACTATCAGTTAAAGTGATACTATGGGCGCCAAATCATAATGAGAAAACTGCTTTAGGAAAATGAAAGCCCTCCCTCCTAGATTGTAAGGAGCAGGGCCCTCTGATTCCTCCCGTATTGAATTGTATTGCAACTGTACTGTCTGCCCTCATGTTGTAAAGCGCTGTACTAACTGTTGGCGCTATATAAACCCTGTATGATAATAATAGTAATAATAATAATAAAAAATAAGACCCTGTTCACACTGGGGCGAGCCGACTTTGCCGGGCGACCTGTGAAGTCGCGGTGCGCAGCTCGCACCGCGACCTCGGAGCGGCCGGCACGGACTTCATATAATTGAAGTCAATGCAGGTCGCTCCGGGTCGCCCCAAAGAAGCTCCAGACCCTTTTTTTTAAGTTGGAGCGACTTGTGTCGCTCCTATTAGAACGGGTCCACAGCTTCTCTATGGCAGGCGACCTACGACGACCTGTCAGGCGACCAGGTCGCCTGACAGGTCGCCCCAGTGTGAACCGGCTCTTATACCAAACCACACCATCCTCAGATGCCAGTCACTAGCTACTTCTAAAGCAGGCAAGCAGCTTTGAGGCCATGTTGGCAAAAGGATTTTCCTGGCTTGGCTGGCATCAGCAGCAACAATGAAAAATAATAAGAAGTCCTTGGAGATGGCCCTGGAGTTGCCATGAAGCACTCAAATCTACAAAATACTGATATTTCAAGAGGAACAATCTCTGCCTCTTGGCAACGGTCTCCCAGAAAGGGGATCTTCCCACTTAATAAAAAAATTTGAAAATACTTTAGTATATATTTAAAAATGTGTGTGTAACTAAGCCACATTTTTTGGGATTTATTTTGTTATACCAATGCCGTATTCCTGATTTAAAAGATGCTTAAATATAGAAATGCCTCATTTGCATTTTAAAGTGTAACCAAAAGCAAAACTTTTTATTTTTGTTTCGATAGAAGAGAGAGATTAGAACCCCTGTCAGTTTGTATTGCAGTTGGTGCCCCCGCAAGGGAGATTCACCCTCTTTATTTGTCCTGTTTACCATTATCATTGAAAGTAAAAGAAAATCCCTAATTTTGGATTGACATGAGAACAGTAATAGAGGGCACACTAAGGGTTATACTTATAACCTTCCCTTACTCTATCTAAAATGCAAAGAAAAAAAAAAAGCTTTGCCTTTAAATACAGTTTAAGGAAAACTCCAGTTAGGTATTTCATAATATATATATAAATGATACAGAAGCATTTTGTTGGATAGTACTGTTAAAATCATTTTCATTTCAGAATGAATCCATATATGACTTTCTAAAACTAACAAAAAATGTCAATATTACTTCCTTATTACCAAGTGTTATTTACAACAATCCCCCAGAAGAGAACTTTCAGCTTCCATGACTTCCTTGACAGAAATTTTACTTATTAGAACACTAGGACTGGGCATGTGATTATAGCAGCCATGCTCTCCCACTCGAGTAAGTGACCGAGATGCAGGTGTCAATATCCACAGAGCAGAAACTGGTTAGAGTCTGTAATCTTTGCAAATAACATGATTAAAGCGCAGTTCCACCCTGAACATTTTTTTTTCACTGTCCGCTTACTTTAATTTACATGAAAAAGAATTGGATAGTTAATTTTTTTTTGTTTCACTTACCTTGTTTTTAATGAAAATATACTTACCTTCCTTCCTCCCTCTGCAGCCGCGGCCCGCGCCGTCGCTTCCTCCTTGCATTGACTCCTGGGAGATGAGTGTCATCGATTCGCCTGCACTGGCCCTGCTCGTCACTTCCGGCGCAAGCGCGTCATTCCCTGCTTAACAGCTTCTGGGCATGCCAAAAAGCTGTGCAGGGATGGCGCACCTGCACCGGTAGTGACAAGCAGGGCATTCTGGGACTCTGACATCACCGAAGAGGACGCTTTGGCTTCAGCTGCCCACACCTGAGATGGCAGCGCTGGACAAGACATTTTCAAGGTAAGTATTTCTTCTAAAAGGTAAGTGAAACAGGGAAAAGTTCAGAGGCTATCGATGCTTAAATGCACTAGCCCTGACTGTCCCGGGAGTATTTTTATCTTAAAAATTTTTTCTAGGGTGGAACTCCGCTTTAATTTGGAAAGGATTGTAAAAAGAATATTCTTGTAAAGTGTTGGTGCAATGCACCTGTCCCCTGCGCTCTGAGTGGTGAAATCCTCTATCCACCTTCGCTACAAATTCATGGATCTTGAGAGCTATTGACATGGCAGTTCAGGAAGGCTTCGAACTTGCAGCCCCTTACAAGACCAGGGTAGTCTGGGACAACTAAAAACGATAAACAGACACAAGGCCGCAACGGCCTAGTGCATTATCCTTTAAAAAGGTTTATCAAAATAATGAATTAAAAATACTCTCAAACGAGTTCTTGATAAAAGCATATCAGACAAGATATATAGTCCTCAGCATCAAGATTGGGAAGAGTCACCCCCCGAAGCTGTATAGCTAACGCGTTTCGAGGCTTTGCCTCTTCTTCAGAGCCACTCGTTTGTGAGTATTTTTAATTCATTATTTTAATAAACCTTTTTAAAGGATAATGCACTAGGCTGGTGCGCCCTTGTGTCTGTTTATCGTTTTAAGAATATTCTTGTATTGGCATATTGCAATATATGATGAGGTCATCATTAGGATATTCTTATTAAAAAGACTGGAATAGGGAATCAGTAATTCTGCTAAGACACTTCTAGTCCAGCCTTTTTCAACTAGGGTGCCCAGGTACCCTGGAATGCCTTAAGGTCTCTTTAGAGGCGCCTTGGAAAAAAGCCTAAAAATTGCCCCAAAATTGTTTACAAGCTGGTGGGTAGACAAAACCTGCCTTTTAGCTACACAAAGCCCCAGGTTTTCATTGTACACCATTAAAACCTTCTAGATGTCAACCTCCTAAGGACCAATGGCATCATCAGTTGATAAGGAGGATGTCAGTTGCCTGCATATCATCCTTGTGTGACCCTCCTTTGCCTTTCTCCAGCAGCTTTGGGGTCTCATTAGCTAAGTGATGGAGAAAAACTGAGGGCGAAGAGAAACATCGGTATACTAGTCAGTACCA
Source organism: Pelophylax lessonae (assembly GCF_965119305.1). Lineage (NCBI taxonomy): Eukaryota > Metazoa > Chordata > Amphibia > Anura > Ranidae > Pelophylax > Pelophylax lessonae. Next base: position 154,929,561 of record NC_138774.1, read on the forward strand.
GTTTGCAAAAGTAATTTTGCTTTGGAAGAATAAATCACCTTTAACATTGGGTGTCCTAATTATTTTGATGTTGCTGCATTATGTAAAACTATCAGAATAGTTTTTACATTTCAGAATGGGGTGCCTCAAGACTGTACATAATTTTGGAGGGTGCCTCGAGATTGTCCATAATTTTAAACAGTGCCTTGACTGAAAAAAGGTTGAGAAACACTGTTCTAGGCAACCATAATTAGCCAAGTTGACCATAACACCATCATCACAAATCTGTCAACAGTTATGCCATATGCTGCCTATCCAAATGCTAAAGTGTCTTTAGTATTTAAAGAAAAATACCACAACATCTGACAGAATTAAATCATTTGAATAAAATCCACCATATGCCATTGTTAATGGCCTACCTTAGAGGCATTTTGATCATATACACAGAAAATACTGTAGCTGTCCACTGGTAATCAGCAATCATTTTCATTAGTTTGCATAACATGCTAAAATAATAACATGCTTTATTAACTAGTGCTTTCCCCAAAAGTCATTCCTTGGTTAAACCTTACATAACTACCTGAATAATGCATGTGACTAAGATAATGGTCTACGTTGACCACAAATGTTTGCACACATGCTTTTGCATGTACAGTCTTTAAAAACTGCATGTTGATATGTAGGGTATAGAACAATTTACTCTAATCAATGCTCAAGATGCTAAAGATATTGGTGTACTTAAAAAAATGAGTTGATTACTGATCAAAGATGTCAAAATAGTGGCACAAAAAAATTTAAACGGTATTTTAAAACTTTGACTAACACATTTTGATTTCCTGCCTATACATTTGTTATATATTTAATATAAAGTATTAGATAAACTGGGCAATTGGTGGTTTCTTATTTAGCACTGTTGCCAAGCTGCAGGATCAAAGCAAAAGTCTTGTCACAAACAACAGCTTCCATGGGTGGCATAAGATAAGACTGTCACATACCAAAATCAAATAGTCTGTGTTCAGCTTTACTTAAAGTAACTTCAGAATGTACAGTTGACCAAAGCCATCAAAAATTTCTTTAACAATAATTATAAAACATAGAAAAGATTCCCATCTAATAATGTTGTCTGCCTTGCCTCCCTTTTGTTCCCTTCAGCTGAAATTTTTCAAATCTTACCTACCACTGAGCAGAACCAGATATGGGTACAAGCAGTGACATATTCTCCATGGGTTCACTGTGTGCTAGGGCACATGTGCTCCAAGGGTGATGGGACCCACTGTGATCTCACACACTGCATCAGAGGCGTAACTAGAACCTTCAGGGCCCCGGTGCAAGAAACCATGAAGGGCCCCCCCCCCCGGTTCTCTCTTGTGACACGTCCCCTGCAGCAGCCGGCAGGAGAGGCCCAGAGACAGCAGATCACAAGTGAACTGAATAGGAGGAGTGACGGGGGTGGCATACAGAGGAACCAATCTCCTCTATTTTCCTCCTGCAGCTTCAGGAGGAAAAAGGAGGACAGTGATTTCTCTACATGCTGCCCTCGCCACCCCTCCTATCCAGGTGTACAGGGACGCTGCACAGGCCCCCTGGAGCATGGGGCCCGGTTGCAATTGCAAGCCCTGCAACCCCTGTAGTTACGCCCCTGCACTGCATATGTTGAGGACTGATGCAGTCCTAACTCAGCTGTAGCTGCGCCTATAACTTTGTAAGTGCTCTTGTTGGGCTTTCCCTATCCCCTCCTGTGTCCCATCCTGGTCCTTTCTACCATCCTCATGCAGTCATATTCTCCAGCGTCTGGTCATCTGGACCTGCCCCAGCCTGTAACTAGACAGTGGAAGTAGAATCAGCATGGTGATAGGCTCATCTATCGCTCTGTCACTCTGCTTTTTATTACTATCAGCATACATGCAGCCGCTCTATCTCTGCTGGCCAGCTGCTGAATATATATATTTAATTGTCAAATGAACCAAATACTTGTCTCCCACTGGCCTTTGTGGTTCCTCCTGTTAGCTTGTACGTCCTGTAGTGATGAAGGTGCCATAGTGCCGTACACTTGCAGAGGCCGTAGAGCGGAGAATAGGCTGCCGGAAAGGAATATAAATACTTCTTTTATGGGTGACCTATTTTGTAAATATGGCCCCATGGTCACTTTAATGATTAAAGAGCTACATTAATTTGTGTATTTTATATCTACCTAGAGTTAGCTTCAAAGAGTATTGGCAGACAACAGTTCATGGGCTTTGTGCTTAGTAGAATATTGTACATATAGCAATAGGTGACTCTATCTATCAATCCAATATAACCTTAACCTAGCCCAAGTATATGTGGTTGCTGCCCTTAAATGACATATCCTTAATGTGCACTAATAGGCAGTACTTGGCATAGCACAGATCTGTTGTATACACTTTCCTCCCCCCCTTAATATAAGAGGAGCCTCTTTAAAATCCACAAGAGAGCTAGTTTGATTTTCATAATCTTTTTGCATTCTGTAATGCATTCCAAGACTAGTTCATTTTCAGGCATGAACAAACATGCCAATAGTACTCAGTGCTGAAGTCTTACTCTCCCGCACTTTGCATTCCTCAAAAAAGAAAAAAAATCTGAACATTAGAGAGAGAACTAAACCTGTTGTCATTACCTGTAGGCTACATTCACACCAGATTCATGTGTTTCAACGCGCTTTAACGCGGACATGTTTTTGTCACACATTACGTGCATTACAAAGTAAAATGTGCACCTGAATTGCATAGAAAAGTACATTCCAATCTACAGTAAATATAGCATGAGCATTAAGATCAACTATAGTGAAAATGAACAGTATTATCAGTTTTAGTTATAGTTGGGAAGGTCTAAAAACTTAATCAGGTTTTTATTTCTTTCTTTGATTTTCAATAAATTTCTGTGTTGACACCAAGAAAAAATGGGGAATATCTTGTGGGAATAATTATGGATACAACCTCTGTCTGTATTCTTTATTTCATTGTGGTAAAGTGGGAAGGATTCCCTTCTCCATGTGTGTTCCATGTGCTCAGTGAGCATGGAAGTGAGAGTGAACCCCTGAAACAAGGACCCACAGTAAACCTTCTTCCCATAGCCTAAAAAAATGTTGGGGGGTTTACATTTACCTTGATTCTTACACTTTTGTCCAACTCTTACCTTTACGTTTAACCTACCACTTACTTAGCCTGCTCACTTACCCCTGATCCCTAACTTTAACCTTAAAACCTAAGGTGGTTGTAAACCTTTAAATATACCCAGTAAAGTGACTGGCGTCAGGTGACACACAGAGATGAAACAAATAAGTTGTGCCTGTTTATCTGCAGCCCTCTCTTCTCCACAGCCATTTAAAGTGTACAATTTGCACTGCATTACTGACCTTCAGAAGGAAGGGGTGGGGATCTGATGTCACACACTGCACAACACAGATCAGAGAGCTGAGTGTAATCTGAGACTTAAGCGGAGGGAATGGAAACCCTCCTGTATACAGTCTCAAAGAGAAACATGCACAGCTGAGGTTGTCAATCATAGGCTGTGTGCTGGAGCCCCATCCCCCAAGGTTACTTGGTGTTGGCATAACCTGTCAGAAGACAGAACTCACACTTGGTGTTTTGGATTGAGGCAAGTACTTTGAAGGATATTCTTTGTTTATTTTTCATTTCAGGGGTTTACAACTTTTTTAATCTTAAACCCATCTCAAAACTTAAAGAGACGCAACTTAAAAGAGACGTATGGCCAAAGTCTGTTAGGTCATAATTCTCATAGGAGTGCTTACTTGCTCTCCTATGACCCAAATTCACAGGCGTCACAGATCTGCACAAGACTTTGGAAGGACCAGATGCTGGCAGTCACCACTCTCTGCTTAGAGTGGACCTAGAGATGAGCGATCAGCGGCCATGTGATTTCTTATTTCCTGGCGTTAGGGCCAGTGAGGAACAGCAGGGAGGTGAGTCTGTATGTTTGTTTGGTGCTTTCCCACCCTTTTAAGCTTCTACTTTGAAAAATCTAGTATTTTAAATGCTTCATTGGGATGTCTTTCATTTTTACAAATAACTTTTATTTCAGCTGAAAGGTGCCTTTGAACTAGCTAGAAAATGTCATAGCAGACCCTTTCCTCCTCACATGTTATAATCCTCTCCTTTTCTGACTCTAATTCCTGTCTGTGCTGGCCCAGCTATTTCACCCCTCCTCTCACCTTCCTACATACCCTTTTACATGGCTGCTTGGGTAGGAGCAAAGGAGAATGTCACTTGAGTGACAGCTCTGAATCTACCCTGACTGCTGACGGCACATCCAAAATGGTGCAGATAGCGGCAGTCTCAAGGCTTTTGACTGTCCACACAAGGGAGGATTTTAAAAGGTAAATAACAAGCATGCAATACTTTAAATGAACATGCAATCTTATGAGAATACCATGAAGAGTCACGTATATATACTGCTCTCTCTCTAGTTATTTTTTCTTTTTTTCTGCCTCTAAACACCCCTCCATGTTAGCCTATGTGCCAATGCATACATAGGCATTTACGGAGGTTTATAGGCAGGAGCGTTTAGAGGCAGAAAAAAAAAAAAACATCACTTGTACATTTTTGCTGAAAAAGATGCCTAAATGCATGTAAACAAGTCTAAGAGCTAGGCGTGTTTAGCGCTTGAGAGTTTATTCATTTCAATGACCAGAATAAATGAATATTCTGGCAAATTAAATGCATAAACGCCCAAGTGCTTGATGTGCCTAAATGTGCCTAAAATTTTTACAAAAGCCCCAGTGTGCATGAGGCCTTAAAATGGAACTTTAGTCAGAAAATGAAGGCCTGCTGGACGATTGTAGGTCGGCCCATTTTGCAGGTATAACTATGTAAAATGTTAAAAATAATTGTCTATACTGTTTAAAATCCACTAATACACTGTTTCACCCCGCTCTGCACATGCTCAGTTGCTCTCTATTTTAAGCATTTTTAGGCACTGCTGACAGCCATAAAGCAGAATTAAACCCTCCTATCCTTTAAAGACAAGGGCGCTGCTTCTGTTTAAAATGCAACTGCCATGGTGCTGCACATGTGATCAGTTATGACACCAGCCATTTGATGGTTTGACAGTTTGGTTGAGGACATAAGCAAATGTGACAGTTAGCAATCCCAGGAATGTAACTTTTTTGAAACCATTAAATCAATGGAATTAGTTCCACTTTATAATTTACTGCTGTTTGAGGACTCGGCTTCAGCAAAATGGCAGCCTCCTGCAAGAAGCAAGTTGTTATGGGTAAGGTTCCACTTTAATGTTGATTTAAAGAGTTTAGTTCCGCTTTAAATTTGGTGCCTTTTTTTCCTTTATTTTCACCTGCTGATCTGGACAGTAAGTCTGTTAATTATCATCTTCCTTTAAGAGACCACTTTGTCAGGAAAAATGGCAGTTAACAATATAATGGTATGTTTTTATTATTTTATGTTAAACCTTTATCCCAAAGGGAAAAAAATGCTGTAACTGCTTATAAAGTGTTAGGTGAAGTTCAAGTTTGTTAGTCAAGTCAATCTAAATCTGCTAGTGTATCTAACGCTACGCTCTCCAGACAATGCTGCTGTCCAAGGGTGTCTCCTTCTTCTAAGACACCCTTGGTATATGAAGGATCACCAGGTGAAAATAAACATAAAAAAAGCCCAAAACAGAAAGCAAATGCAGCAATCACATTTAAAGATTGATAAACTGCCTACAAATTAAATTTTTGGTTTTAATACGATTAAAATCTCCTCTCTGCTCTTACCTTCATCTACCACTGGGTTGCTCAACATAGTCATAGCAATCTCTATGTGTTGTACAGTGCTCTCCCCCTCTCTATAATTTGACATGTACAGGCTTATTCAGTACTAGAGCATAGCTAAAGTCCCTCTCTTCTAGATTGTAAGCTCTAACGAGCAGGGCCCTCTAGTTCCTCCTGTATTGAATTGTATTGTATCTGTATTGTCTTCCCTCACATTGTAAAGCGCTGCGCAAATTGTTGGCGCTATATAAATCCTGTATAATAATAATATTAATAAAGTGTGGTAATCCATTTCAACCAATCAGAGTTCTGTTTACTAAAATTTCTCACTGAAAGATTGCATCTGACGGGACAGTACAGGATACAGTGCAAGGCCCAACTGCCTTTTTAAAATCCTAATTACATTATTTCCCACCTTGATATTTCCCAGACATATTCAACATTTATGATTTAGTACAACTTCCTTTGGAAATCACATTTGATTATTATTGTGCTCTTTAATGAGAGAGAATAGTTTCCAATCTCAGTCTACATCTCTATTCACCAATTTCCTCCTTTTCCTGCTCTTTAGGCAATAATTACACAGAACACAGGCACAGCTCATATTCTGTGTTTAAACAGCAGGAAAAAAAGGGGTCTAATGCATCATTTTTTTCTGTCAATTTTTCTATTATTCCAATCTAAATTGTATCTCTAGTGAAGATAAATGTTCAGGTTAATATTTCAGGAAATGTTTTCTGCATCAGAAAGTTACACATAAGTAATCAGGAAACGCCATGCATTATACCTGTGCACACCTTGTAATAAACATAAGGAATTACAAATAAATTAAAAATAATCCTCAAGTGTTCTGAAGTAGCTCTAAACAGGTAGAAAGTTGTGTAATCCAAAAATGTAGACTCGTCATTAAATGTAGTAAAAAGTTTGCCTGAAGCACCACCTTTTTTTTTTTTTTTTTTTTTTTTTTTAGTTTTATAAATTTTATTTCATTTTTGCATACATACCTTTTTATCCATGGGTCTTTGGTCAGGTCACAGGTCTTCTTCCTCCAGCAGTGGGCAATCCTTGCTGCTGCTGAGAATAGACCCATGTTCCGTGCAGCACTGTCCTGAGAGTCCAGGGCAAGCCTGAAGACATACCCTCAGGGAGTGGGTCCTTACCACCCTAGACTCTAAGAAAGTGGGTTCAATGACACTGTGCCTCATTTAAACTGGAAGAGGACTGGCAGTGTATTGCAGAGTAGTGAGTTAAAATGATACAGTACAAGAGATAGTGTGAGTATTAGGTCCGGGTCACACTTATGCGATGCGGGAAGGCTGCGAATTCGCAGCCTGTTCCCGCATCGCAAACGCACCCCTGGCAGTTCACACTGCCATATTTGATATGCTGGAGGTGTCAATGAAATGTCAATGAAAAGATCGCAGTGCGATCTTTACAGTTTGCACAGGATCGGATCGCACAAGTATGAACCACTGTGCGATCCGATCTTGATGCGGCTGAAAAAAAGGGTCCTGTGCGTCTTTGCTGCGGGTGCAGTGCGAATTTAGCCACACAAAGTGTATGGCTGAATTTGCACCGCACAGCCGATCGCATGTAATGAAGGAGCAGTGCGCTCCGATATTACATGCGATCGCAGCAGCCGCAAGAATGTGAACCGGCACTTAAGAAATAAGAAATAGAGGGAAATTTCAGCAAGGGGGCACAAACATAAAAAAGGCATAGCAAGGGTTCTAACAGGACTGCTTTATCCATAAGAAAAATGGGGCAGATGCCATAGGCCCATCAGTCAGGGGTTCCTATGAACAGTGTCATATGATCGCAGGTACAAAGTGCAAAGTACAGCAGGATAGGAATTCAAATAGCTCTTTCTGCTACAGCTTACCAAGCAGCGACCAATGTCATCACACCAGGGCACGCACGGAAAAGCCCTTTCTTTTACAACACCCTTCTGCTAGTGGTGTGAGAGAGGGTGTATATAATTTTCTGGTGGTGGAAGAAACATGTATATACTGTGATGGTGGTGGAGGAACAATTATATGCTATGCCAGTGTTTGGAGGATTGTTCATCTACTGTGCTGGTGGTGCAAGGTTGCCTGTCCTCTTCCTGTCTCTGAACTTCCAGCGCTGCGAAGGTTAACAGCGTCAGATCTTCAGGCAAACAAGAAGTACCGATGGTCCAATAGGAATATGTTCCCCCAACCCCTACTCTATTGAGAAAAGTTATTTCACTGATTACAATGCTTGTAACACAATCTGTGATTGAGGGAGAGTCTGATCAGTCACAGGAGTCCCTCCCTCATTCACAGATCGGGTCGCCAGCAGTATAATTAGAAAAATAACCTTTTCTCAGTGAAGTAGAGGGCAGGAGGGAGATTGCCCCTTTGGACCATCTGTTACAATCTGCCTGAAGACCCGAGGCTGTTAAAGTGGAAGTAAACCCTCCTATCGTTTTCAGCCGAGGAAGCCGCCATCTTTGCCTCTGTTTAATCTGCAACTGCCATTATGCTGCACATGTGATCCATTACGACACCAGCCATTGGATGGCTTGACAGTTTGGTTGAGAGCCCAACCAATGTGACAGCTAGCATTTCTCGGCATGCTTGTTTTTGAAACGATTAAATAGATGGGTTTACTTACGCTTTAACCACTGGAACACTGGAAGTTCAGAGACAGGAAGAGGACAGGCATCCCCATAGTAATGATTTTTTATGATCCATTGGAGCATAAAGCTCTATATGCCCTCCTCTGCCTATTCTGCACAGTCCTAAGGAAGGACACAGACATTAACCGCCTGACATCCGCGCTACAGCCTATATACGGCTGCAGCGCAGACTTGAATTTTCGGGAGGCCGTTTTTAAACGGCCTCCCAGAAAGACTCTCCCCGCGCGCTCCCGCGAGCGCGCATCGGGGAGAATCTGTGTCGGCCGTGTCCCTTGGACACGGCCGATCACAGATCGTGGTGAATGGCCAATCACAGCGGCTATTCACCACGTGATCAAGCCGTCCAATGAGAGATGATCTCATATGTAAACATATGAGATCATCTCTCATCGCCGGCGCTCCTTCCTCACACAGACACTGCAGTGTGAGGAAGGAGGGGGAGCCGGGAGGAGGGGGAGCCGTTTTTAAACGGCCTCCCAGAAAGACTCTCCCCGCGCACTCCCGCGAGCGCGCATCGGGGAGAATCTGTGTCGGCCGTGTCCCTTGGACACGGCCGATCACAGATCGTGGTGAATGGCCAATCACAGCGGCTATTCACCACGTGATCAAGCCGTCCAATGAGAGATGATCTCATATGTAAACATATGAGATCATCTCTCATCGCCGGCGCTCCTTCCTCACACAGACACTGCAGTGTGAGGAAGGAGGGGGAGCCGTCAGCCGCCGGGGACACACAGCAGTGTGATCAGGGCACTGATCACCAGTGCCCTGATTACTAAAGGTAAAAAAACATACACATTGCCCCCCCATCAGTGCCCACAGTGCCCGCCTCAGTGCCCCCCATCAATGCCCACAATCAGTGCCCATAGTGCTGCCAGTCAGTGCCCATCAGTGCCTGCTCATCTAGGCACTGATGAGCACTGACTGGCAGCACTATGGGCACTGAGTGTGGGCACTGATGGTGCTGCCCATCAGTGCTCATCAGTGCCGCCCATCAGTGCTCATCAGTGCCGCCTATCAGTGCCCATCAGTGCCGCCCGTCAGTGCCGCCTCTCAGTGCCCAGCAGTGCCACCTCTAAGTGCCACCTCTCAGTGCCCAGCAGTGCCGCCTATCAGTGCTCATCAGTGCCGCCTATCAGTGCCGCCTATCAGTGCCGCCTATCAATGCCGCCTATCAGTGCTCATCAGTGCGGCATATTAGTACCTCCTCATCAGTGCCCATAAGTGCCACCTCATCAGTGCCCATAAGTGCCACCTCATCAGTGCCCATCAGTGCAGCCTATCAGTGCCCATCAGTGCCGCCTCATCAGCGCACATCAGTGAAGGAGAAAAATTTATTTTCAAAATTTACTCGCAGAAAATAAGAAAAACTTTTTTTTTTTTCAAAATTTTCTGTCTTTATTCTTTTTTTTTGTAAAAAATAAAAAACCCAGAGATGATTAAATACCACCAAAAGAAAGCTCTATTTGTGTGAAAAAAATGATAAAAATTTCATATGGGTACAGTGTAGCATGACCGCGCAATTGTCAGTCAAAGTGTGACAGCACTGAAAGCTGAAAATTGGCCTGGATGGGAAGGGTGTTTAAGTGCACAGAAGGCAAGTGGTTAAAAAAGACAGAAATTCCAACACCTCTCCACTCTATCTAAAACTGAAAAAAAAGTGTTGCCCTTTAATGCTAAAATCAAAGCAACCCATTTTTTTTCTTTCTAATTTGCGCTGAGCCCCAGCAGGACCTGCAAGATCGTGACTATCAGTGTAGTAGCACCAACTTCCACAGGGATTTTTAGCTTCCACAGTGGACCATCAGGTATGAGATATGCATACTAACATTGTGCCAAGCTGGAATAATTCACATATGCAATACAGATCATTCCTGGAGTTCAGCTTAAAAGTCACAAAGCATGGAAAATGTAAAATGTGCATGTTTTGCAGACATGTGCTGCATATTATTTTTTATATTCTAATTTTTTTTTAACAATGTTTTTATTGAGGTTTTTCAGAAAGAAAAAATAAATTTACAAACAATCATAAAGGACAATTTCCATTTTCTGAAAACATAGTGAAAGGACATTGATGTTTAATTAAGCATATTCAAAGCTATCATTGAAGGACAAGTAAGACTGAGCAATCAGAACCAAGCATGTAGGGAGTTCTGTAACAGACTGAAAAAGATGGTGGCCGAGCCTCCAGAGCATCCAAACACCCCCAAAGGGAGCAAACTGTGTCCAGGTGGAGGCAAAGCCAATCATCTTTCTCTCATCTATCTATCTCATCTCCCCCCCCCCCCCCCCCCGTAGACTTTCTTGTTTTTTTTATTCCAATTTTATCCTTACATTAACTTTAATAAAAGAAGAAACACTTATTTAGTCTGTGCAGGCCAGTGTTGGAAGTATGCAGCGAGAGGACATATAACTGAACTTTTTGTTTCTGAAGAATGCAAGGTGTCGTATAAATTATGTTTACCAGGGGTTAACAAAAGAAAAAGAAAAACAGAGATATTAACACCTGATACTACGCAGGCACTTCTGAATAACAAGAATGTGAATATGTTCATATCAAAATCTTTTGACAGAGATCACGAATGCACAGCCTGATATTGCTCACTCACGTGTAACACCTGATTCATAAGTTCATTCATACATTTTCACGGCACAACACTTTCATCAGAGAAGCTACTGCGGCCTCATATCACCTTTGTTAAAGAAAAACTAACGTGTTTTCACTGTGTAATCGTGGACAAAATTTGTAGATGGACCCAGCATATACCTCAATTCAGAGTTACGGCACTCCCCTCTTTGGCCCACAATGTAATACACGCACCCCTTTATTGCCTCCTGAGGATTGTACATCATTTGATAGATGCCAGTCATGAAACAGAGAGACTTGGAGTAAAGTCAGATGTATATCACATAGGTTCACTTTAAGCTGTCACAATAAACATGTTTACAGCAGTGATCATCTAATTTCCATACTTACATACCCAAATCTGCCAACACAAATTTTTTGCATTTTTATTAAATAATCTAGTCTTATGGACATGGCTAGGATATGGCTCCTTCCAGAATCTCTGTGAGATTTAGGGAACCCGGGTGATAATACAGGACTATACAGAAAGCACTCCTTCATGCCCAAAGAAAGGAAACTATTTTCTCAGAGTGCAACATTACCAGGCTTCCACAGCACTCCCCACTATGGCGCCACTATGTTCTAAATAACCAGCGTTAACCTAGAGCAAAAAGCAAAACAAACAACCTCCGCCCACAGTGGTGCATTTAGATCAGGACCTTGCCCACCCAGTCTCTCCAACCCTGCGGCAGAATCACCAGCAGAGTAAACTGCCTCACAGGCTTCACAGTCTCCTGAGACTCAGGCAGAGGGAGACCTACGAGCCTTACTGGCACACAAGCAGAACATCCATTAAATGGCAGCCTGTGAGTACCCAAGCGAGGGAAAAACAGGATCTAAAACTGCGTATAGATATTACTGATGAGATGGTAACCACAGTTGAGACCTCTACTGCTGATATAACATGGAATATCCTTGAAGCAGCCCTAGCCTATCTTCAGACCTCTGGAATGCCATCACTGTCAACAGCAGTTAGAAATTCTTTGACATCACCAATCACAGGGGAGGAATTAGACGTGGCTATTAGCCAAACTAAGCCCAAGAAAGCACCGGGACAGGATGGTCTCTCATTAATCTATATCTCTGGGCATTCATATCTCTTATCCATAAAGAGGATAAAGACCTGTCCCAATATAGTAGTTACAGACCCATTGTACTAGTAAGCGTCGACCTAAAACTATTTTCCAAAATTCTTGCCAATAGACTGCAACCACACTTATCAAAATGGATGCATACTGAACTGACAGGCTTCGTACCTTGTCACGAAGAGAGAGATGACATCATTAGTGTCATGAATCCTATGCACAATACTAGATCTACTAATCAACTACTGTGTCTGCTTTCAACGGATGCTAAGAAGGCCTTTGATAGCATTGTTTGACAGTTTTTGCGAGTTACCTTTCAGCATATAGGCTTCAGTGCAAATATGATCAAGTGGATCATATCTGTATTCCACCTTCAGCTGCAGTTAAAGTCAAAGAATTTAGATCGGGCTACTTTTCCATAATGAATGGCACTGACAGGGCTGTCCTCTTTCTTTGGTTATATTCATTTTAACCCTGGAACTTTTCTCTGCAAAATCTATGCTAATCTGGACGTGACAGTCTATACCAACCATAGGGTACTGATAAAATTGTTGCCTTACGACCTCATATTCTTTGTCTCTAGACCTCTCATCACACTCCCTAATATTCTTAAAGCCTTGTATTAATAGTGATCACTGTCCAATTTCAAAATTCATCTTACAAAATCAAAAGCTCTTAGTATATTGATTCTGCTCACTGATATACAGTGCCCTCATCCCCAGCTTTACCTTTTCGGTGGACGGATGACAATCTGAGATTTATGGACACTAATATTGCTAAAGTAAAGATCCAGCTGACTTTTTATAGTGAAAATTTTGTAAACGAAAATTGAAGTGTATCTGAAGGTAACATTTTTCTTTAGTCTTTGAGAGATTGAGAAGAGTAAGCCTGGCCATAGACACCTTGTTTTTAATTTGATTAGCCAGAAGGCTCATCGAAAAAAAGAATTAACTGATTTTACCATCCACACAGGCAAGGTGGATTGAGTAATCCTCCCTTCAGTACCATTGTATTCTGACAGCGGGACTCCTTTGCTTTCAGAATACTCTGATTAGCAGCCAGCTGATCAACAAAAGTTTTCCAACAGTCCCATTTGATAGGAGTCAATTGTTACAGCGAAATAGCCATAGATGGATTGCAATTCTGAATTTTGATTCATTTATAGGAAGATTTCAATCCCTTGTTGAGTTGTAAAGTCTATCTTCGGCCATATATATTATGTCTTAGAGGTGTGGGTAAGGGTTGAAACCTTTGTCAAATCTCAACTGGGGAGAGTTTTCTCTCTTGTCCTCTTCCAGTCCAGTGACACCATGTGACAAGAAGGCAGGCTGTGTGAGAAAATCTTCCCAATGGGAACACAGCAATAAAAACCGGACACGTGTTTTAAGCCTCTTTCATTGCATTCAGAGGTGAAAGAAATGTCTGGAAAAGGGTTTTAATACTAAAGATATAATATGGCACATACAAATTTTGCCCTCTCTTAACTAATGAGACTCCAAAGCTACTAACTGTCTCCCTGAATATTCCTCAACTCAACTATTGGAACTTTTCTCTTGTTGACCTACCTTTAAGCCAGCTATAGATTATTATTATTATTATTATTATACAGGGTTTATATATAGCGTCAACAGTTTGCGCAGTGCTTTACAATATAAAGGGAGACAATAGAGCAGCAATACAATTCAATACAAGAGGGTTAGGAGGGCGATGGATTGAATATTGACCAGTTCAGCAGGGACCGGCTGACATACAATCCATCTACGGGCAGGTTTGTTGTTCTAAAGTCGATCCATCAATCAACTTCAGAACAACCAGCCTGCCAGATTTTTTTCATGTGACTATAGCAGCCGGCTGTGATCACTGTATTCTGATGGCAGGGAAGGCTCCCCACTAACAGAACAAAATAGTGCTGTGGAAAGGATTTCCCCTATCAACACTGACTGTGTTGATGGGGGAATCAAGCGATTTCCTGTTCTTACAACTGTGGTGGAAGGAAAGAAATTTGTATAATCTATGACCTGCTTTACACAGGCTATCCCTTCTTGAGTCTATATGGAATGTTGCTGCTAGACTCATCTACCTTACTAACCAATCTTCGGCTGCAACCCTTTCTGCCCATCCCTCTACCTGCTTCCACTAGCCCAAAGTATAAAATAAACTGCATGACATCAGGATGTACCTCGTGTAATGCAGTAATGTGGCCTTACGCTGACATCTCCTGTTTCTTAGCAATTCTCTGTTCATCACAGGGATCCAGAGGTTCACTGGTCAGAGGTAGCCTAGGGAGGCTCTAACTAGAGGATTACAAACATACATCCTAGTAGTTATCAATAACTTGATAAAATATATTTTTTATCTTATAAACACCACATGTTATTCATAACTGTATATTAAGGGGTGCGGATGAAAGCCAACTCTTTCTTGGAGACAGGAAATGTACTAGTGACACCTTTAGAATAAAAACCAGTACAACACCAGTTCATAAAATTCATTTCTGAAAATGCCGATGTTGATTTACTAAAGGCAAACTTCTCAGATGAATTTGCATCAATTTAACCTAGAGCTTAGTGAATATTGTGAAGCTCTACTGATTTTCATCATCCAATCACCAACAAGCAAAAATGTTTTTTTTTTAATTACCTTGAACCTGATTGGGTATTCTTTACAAAGTGAAGCTTCACCACATTGACTAAGCTATAGGGAAAATCAGTGCAACTACGCCTGCAAAGTGCACAAGTCTTTTTACTTTTAGTAAATTAACCCCACTGTCTTTTGTGCTTTATGTCTATCCTCCCAATCATGAAAACCGCCGTAAGGCATATATTTCATATTCTCACAGCACAACTGTTGTATAAGGGATATCATAATGGTGTTGTCCTCAACAACATAGGGTTAATTTATTAAAAGAGTATGTTGGAACTCTATTCACTTCAGTCGCCGAATCATGTGCAAAGAAAGCTACTTTTTTTAAGCACATAATTTGCACATAATTGTGTTTACTGTATAATGAACATATGAAGAAAACTCAATGCAGTAAATCAATCCCTGTATTAAGTGTTATTGCTACATGAAGTTATTTTTATTGCAAATCTTCACTAAAATACTGTCCAGCAGAATTTTTACTGATATCACCGCACAGCATGCTGAGACTTTTCAACATATGACCTGTCAATCAAACAACTCCAGACTTGTCCTACCATAGCAGAGCTGCAGGAGCTGAAAAGATACTGAAAAAAAAACTTTTATGGCATGTGTTCTATTTGTAAGGCTCTAGGTTTCAGTGCAATGGTGCAGTGACCTAAATTCCACACATTATAAACCCTTCACCTTTCTTCACAGCTTTAGGGCTCCTGTGAGTGAACATTTTTATATAAACTGCTCAAAAAAATTAAAGGAACACTTTGAAAACACATCAGATCTCAATGGGAAAAAATATCAAGCTGGATATCTATACTGATATGGACTGATTAATGTGTTAGGAATGAAAGGAGGCCACATGTTTGCTGAAAATGAAAATGATCAACCTACAAAGGGCTGAATTCAAAGACACCCTAAAAATCAAGGTGAAAAAATGATGCAGCAGGTTAGTCCATTTTGCTGAAATTTCAATGCAGCAACTCAAAATGGTACTCAGTAGTTTGTATGGTCCCTATGTGCTTGTATGCATGCCTGACAATGTCAGAGCATGCTGCTAATGAGACGATGGATGGTGTCCTGGGGTATTTCCTCCCAGATCTGGACCAGGGCTTCACTCAGCTCCTGAACATACTGCTGGAGGTGCAATCCTGGAGGTGCAATCTGGCAGCATCGAACAGACGGAAACATAATGTCCAAAAGGTGTTCTATTGGATTTTGGTCAGGCGAGCGTGGGGGCCATTTAACCACTTAAGCCCCGGAGGATTTGGCTGCTCAAAGACCAGGCCCTATTTTGCGATTCGGCACTGCGTGACTTTAACGGACAATTGCGCGGTCGTGCAATGCTATACCCAAATCAAATTGGCGTCCTTTTTTTCCCACAAACAGAGCTTTCTTTTGGTGGTATTTGATAACCTGTGCGATTTTTATTTTTTGCACTATAAACAAAAAAAGAGCGACAATTTTGAAAAAATAACAATATTTTTAAAATTTTTTTATCTGAAATTCTCAAAAAAAATGTAAAAATCAAAATGTTTTAACATTTTAGGCCAATTTGTTTTCTGCTACATATTTTTGGTAAAAAAAAATCGCAATAAGCATATTTTGATTGTTTTTTTTTTAACTAGTAATGGCGGCGATCTGCAATTTTTTTTGTGGGACTGTGACATTGCGGCGGACAGATCGGACCCCTAACTGACATTTTTTACACTTTTGGAAGTACCAGTGACATTACTACAGTAATCAGTGCTATAAATATGCACTGTTACTGTAAAAATGACACTGGCAGGGAAGGGGTTAACTTTACTGGTGATCAAGGGGTTAAGTATGTCCCTAGGGGCATGATTCTAACTGTGGGGGGGCGTGGCTTGTAATGTAATCACAGAAACATACGATCCTATATAGCAGGTATATAGCAGGATCGCATAGCCTCTGTGATTACTTTAATAAGAATGACAGACGGCTGTGTTTACATCAGCCGTCTGTCTTTCTCCCTCTCCTACGGGAGATTGCGAGTGGCCGACGGCCATCGGAGGCCCCGGTCACACGCGCTGGCTCAGCAGGGAATGAGCGGGGGTGGGAGCGCGCCGCCACTGGCACACACTCGCCCCCTACAGGCTCGTGGGCGAGCGACGTAGTACTACGTCGCTTTGCCTGTAAGCGGCTGAGTGCTGCAGTAAATATACATGAAGCAGTCGGCAAGTGGTTAATGGTATCAATTTCTTCATCCTCCAGGAACTGGCTGCATACCCTCGCCACATAAAGCTGGACATTGTCGTGCACCAGGAGTAACCCAGGACCCACTACACCAGCGTAGGGTCTGACAATGGGTCCAAGGATTTCCTCCCGATACCTATTGCCATTGTCTAGGCTGTAAAGGAACTGTGCGTCCCTCCATGGATAAGCCTCCTCAGACCATCACTGACCCACCTCCAAACCGGTCATTCTGAACAATGTTACAGGCAGCATAATGTTCTCCACGGCTTCTCCAGACCCTTTCACATGTGCTCTGGGTGAACCCGCACTCATCTGTGAAAAGCACAGGGCACCAATTCTGGTGTTCAATGGCAAATGCCAATTGAGTTCCATGGTGCCAGGAAGTGAGAACAGGGCCCACAAGAGGATGTCGGGCCCTCAGGCGACCCTCATGAAGTCTGTTTCTGATTGTTTGGCCAGAGACATTCACACCAGTGGCCTGCTGGAGGTCATTTTGTGGGGCTCTGGCAGCGCTCGTCCTGTTCCTTCTTGCACAAAGGAGCAGATACCGGCCCTGCTGATGGGTTAAGGATATTCTACGGCCCTGTACAGCTCTTCTAAAGTAAATGCCTGTCTTCTGGAATCTCCTCCTGTCCTGTTTATACTGCTTCCCAGAGTTCTCTTAGCCTAAAACACCCAGATATTTATTAGCTACAAAGTCCTCAAGGGTAATATCGTTGGTGCTTTTCTGCAAAATGGTAGTCACAGGTAGCGCTTGCAGTCTGCAATACATGTGAATGAATTTATGTTCCATTACCCTGTAAACCCCAATGCTCCAGTATATCAATGTATATATTTACCTGCCCTTTTGTGTACAGCAGTTTCACCCGAATGAGAGACGTATGAGTTCGCAAAATACAGTGTACATGCATGATGCTCAGTGCACTGGTGTTTTCAAGAGTACAGGCACATATAGCCATTCCCTTGTAAGGCAGACTGTATGATCCACTTTCAGCTTCCAAGGCATGGGAAAGCACCAAAGATGCTTGAAGACTTTGGAGTCAATAAATGCTTGTTTGCATGAGGGCTGAGAGATTTAAAAGCAGTTACTGTCCTGCTGTATAAAAACACACACAGGTATACAAATCTCACAAGGGTTCTAACCTTCCTCTACTCAGGAAAAGCATTTTTATTTCTCTTTGTGTTGCTAATGAAGAATTTCCCTCACCTCTTCACATACTTGACAAGGGTTCCAACCCATTGTCACACTATTCAAAATTAAGAAAAAAAAAACTGTATGTACACCTAAATATTTGTACCCTTTAATATATAGGAAACTGGAAGAATTATTGCACCATTCACTTTAAGCACTATAGGGTATAATAATCCCAGGAGCTTAGCAGTTCCTTATGCCTCGTACACACGCATCGATTATTGGCCGGGAATTTTCGGCCAACGTCCGATCGGCCGATTTCCGGCTTGTTAGTATGATGCTTTCGACAACCGACTCCGACTTTTCGGCCGAATAAAATCTGGTGTGCATGCTATAAAATTTTTGTTGGCCGCAACACAACAGCCGATTTTCCGTCAGTCAGTACAGATTTCGGCAGACAAAAATCTGATGAGCAAGACTGGGCATGCTCAGAGAAGAAAAAACACACGGAAAGTAAACCAGCACATGACATCACTTCTGAAGTAGATTTTTGTTGGTCGAGAAAATTTGTGTGCAGTCTAGGCACATTCCAACCAACAAAACACAACTCTGGACAAAAGTCAGACGATTGGTCGGCCGATAATCGTTGCGTGTGTACGAGGCAGCAACAATCATGTCTGTCATTCCAAAGTCAAACTCCAAGATCTGGTCAATACAAGCATATTGCAGCAATGCATGTGGTATCGCACATTTACCATTGTTGCATTAGCCAAATATTCCAAAGGCACCTAACCTGAAGCTGGAACACTGTTTCTCCTGTTCTGCAGTTTTCTGCCAATGTTTAGACACATACAACAGAATATAAATTTAAGTCTTGTATATACAGGCTGAATTCAGCCAAAATTGGACAGTTCTAGTGGAAGCGAATGACTTTTGGCCTGTGTGTACAGCTGTCTGTTCTACAGAAGTTGATCTCACAACTCACTTTTATCAAACAGGCATGCTGGAAAACCAGCATCCGACTGGCATCTGATCAGTGCTGGGAGCCAGAGGCTGAGAGTACTCCTCATTGTGTTCTGGCATGGGGGCCATCCCCTTTCAGAATACAATAGCACAGTGGGGGAGATCGCCACACCAACATCGCTTGTGTTAGTACGGCAACCTCTCTGGGGTTTTTTTCTTTCGATAAGCCCAATAAAACTGAAAGAGCCAATAACTTCTAGTGTGTACCAGGCTTTAGAGCAGGGGTGTCAAACTTAACTTCATCTAGGGCCGTATCAGCATTATGATTGCCCTCAAAGGGCCAGTTGTATCTGTAATACTAGATATCCAGACTATCCCACCCGCTTTACATCAGATGTCAAGAGTCCTTCCCCCCTACCCTCCCTTACAACAAAGTGCACCCCCTTACCTTGTGCTGCTGCTGGGGAAAAAGCTGGGTGCGGAGTTGAGAAGCAGAAATTGCAGGGTCTGGAGAAGGCCCAAAAGAGGGCTGGAGCTACACTGCAGATCTAGGAGAGGTGCGAGGGGCCACATGAAATGGCCTGGAGGGCCGGATTCGGCCCGCGGGCCTTGTGTTTGACACATGTGCTTTAGAGTATACTCTTTCTTGAGTTAGCAGCTGACATGAATTGTAAACTCTTCTGTTAGCAAAGGTGCTTAGCTTACACCATCCAGTCCTACTTTAAAAGTCCTTCTGAGTTTTTACATGTAAAATAAACCTTATGAAATTGTTATATTCTTGTGAAAAATATATATTTTCTCTATCTCCATTGGACTTGGTCCACAATTGTTTGGGTGGTTTCCGCTGCGCGTCCGCACCTGTTCCCACAGCCACAACCACCCACACAGAAAAATTCAGGCGTTGTGTGCTCGTGCCATCAATCCTAATGGCACCCACATGCACTGGAAATTGCAGCAGCCGCTACCTGCACTGGGAACTGCACCGCACTTGCAGATTCTATGAGGGCTGCGATATATAAAAAATGGAGCAGAGACCTTTTCCCTGTGTTTTCAGAAGGCACAGCAGTCCATTCAAATGAATGGGCTGCCATTTCGGCACAAAACGCGGCTCGCAGAACTGCTCAAGTGAAAACCAGGTCTTAGACCTGATTCACACTAGTGCGCTTTTAGAATCACATGATAATGGAAATCATTGTCTTCAATGGTGTCCATTCACATCAATGCGACTCAGTACAGAGTGATTTTGGAAAAGGTCCCTGTACTACTTTGGAGCGATTCCAGCGTGATTTTGACCCCATAGTATATGCAAACCTTATGCAAGTAGTATCCAAATAGCACTACATAACCTCACTGAAAGTCGAATCAAGATCACAAAGTAGCAGTGTGAACCTAGCCTTATAGTTAAGAAAAATAAGAATGAATGAATAATATGGCTGACAGGACCATGCTGGGCTTTTTCCCTGTACTGTTGTAAAATGTAAATGCTTGCAAAATGTAATCAGTAGTTCTCTGACTTGATCTTGGTATCCTTCCTGGAGCATTATAAACACTTGTCACCTGTCACATTTACAGCCCTCACTACTATATCCTCAATTTGATGCCCAAAGGTGCATTGTTGATGGTTATCTGGTTGAATTTAAAGCATATATTACCATTGAAAATTCTCAACGGTCATCAACATCATGAAGCTTTACAAACATTTGTCACCTGTCAATGCTTTCTTTACTGAATCCACACGTTGATGCCCACAGGCATATTGTCATGTGCACACTAAATGTTTTAAATCAAAATATAAGAAAAATATTTTTTATACACTGTATGAGACTTCCTAATGATGGAAAAAAAGCCTGATTGAATTTGTTATATTGCTTTTCTGGTGACCCGTGTGGCTTGCATCAACTGTATCTTGATTTAAAGAGGGGAGTTTTCTCCTTCCAGCAAGTGGTTTGGAAGGGCTGATCTCTCTTTTTGTGGAATATGACAGTTTCTGTAATTATGAAGTCATATTCCACAAGACCAGTCAAGTGGTTTACAGTGTTTGTACTTAGGGTGCCCATTCGCAACACCATTCAAGAACGTGTTGGTTAGTGGTGTTTAAACCTAAATAAAGGAAAGCAATCAATACTGTTTTTCAAAGAGATGAACATTTCATACAACTGATAATCAAACCAGCAATATGTGTTGGATTTTGTATCATATTTGGTGCTCTTTGTAGTCTTGTTACAATTCTTTACACGGCCATAGACAGAAGAAACCAGCTGGATTTACAGGCATAATCTGACCTCCCAGCATGTATACCAGCTGCTGGGTTCATCTGCCGCATCAAATTGATGCTGCAGCCATCTAGGCCAGTATGTATGTTTATTTTTTTTTAATTCCTGCACTTTTATTTTTTTAAGGCAGCTTGTTGCTGAGCTCCCTGGTATCTGTAAAGCCAGCCATAGTTCGATCGAATCTTGGCTGGTTCAGCAGGGATCGGCAGAGATTCGATCCATCTATGGGCAGGCTGATTGTACCCAAGGCGATCCATCAATATACAAGCATGTCGGATTTTCAGTATGCGATTATTGCCAGTGGCTGTAGCTGCTAGTAGTAATCACTGTGTTTTCCTGGCAGGGACAGTCCCCTGTGCCCCTCTACGGGGAGAACACAATACCTGTGTGGGAGGGATTCCCCCATTAATACTGACTGTGTCAATGGGGGAATCAAGGGATTTTCTTTCCTGCAAACACGGGTTGCAGGAAAGAAAATCTCATAATCTATGGCATGCTTAAGGCTGTATCCTGTAGCTCCAGGGTGCATTACTTGGTGGTCCCCACACGTCACTGCTCTGCCCACTTCACAAGCTGCTATGGCTCTGCCACTATAGGATGCCTGTCACAGACACAGCTAAGCCATGCACATTGCAGAGATACTACACAACGTCATACCCTCCACACATCACTTCTCTACTTAATGTTCCCATGACAGACCCTCCACACTCATATTTTACACATACTGCCTGCTGTCATACCCTCTACATTGCTTTTAAATCTGTTCTTTATGATTTTTCATAATATCCCTAACCTTACCCTTCTGCTAGTATACATTAAATCTACCAATATACTGAGTCATGGGCTGTTCTGGGCAATAGTGCCAGTGGAAATATGGAATAGACAGGGGTTGATTTACTGTGGGCCAATAGACTGTTTGACCATTTACAATGGGAATTTTTACTTTGTAGGGGGTATTTAAAATCCCTTAGTTTAGTGAATGTGATAAAAATTCACTTTGCAAATACCCAATAATGTGCAAGGAAAATAAATAAAAACTGCATTTTTGCTTGCACATGATAGGATAAAAGAAATCAGCAGAGCTTTGCCTCATTCACTAAGCTTAGGAAAAATTCCTTTGCAAAGCAAACAGCTGATTTTCCCTTAATAAATCAAGTCCACGTGGTCAAGCTGTTTAATATAGTGTAGTTGGTGACAATTTGAAAGAGTATTAAATAAAACATCAGTATTGGCTTAAGTTTTGGGATTCTAAAAAAACAAACATTTATACTCACCTATATTGCAGCATTGATCCGATGCTGCACCTGTCCCCGTCATCTCTGCAGTGAGAACTGAGCGATCAAACACTGCTGATCGCTCAGTTCTCCCCCTCCGCTCTGAGCAGAGAGCTGTCAGTGGCGGCTCTCTGCTCTTCCCTCCAGCGCTCACTGGAACACTGGGCTGTAGAGGGGGAAGATGGCTCAGGATTGCTGAGAGGCTAGGCCAGCTTTCCGTTCAGGCTTCTGGGTAGATCCCTATTGTAAAGCCAAGATCTTTCCCCAGCCAGAACTGACTGAGTGACATCAGCCGACAGTGGGCTAAAGCGGGGCACAGGAGTGCAGAATGCAGGGCAATCTGTGAATCCACAGATTGCCCTGTTTTCTGCTTTCACCGATTTGGGGGTGTCATTAACTTTATAGTGACACCTGCAGCGGTTCGCAGAGCACAGTGTGAATTGCCTGCGATTCTGATGTGGTGCGGGAACCACACAGGAATAGCTGTGGGCACCACATCAGTGTAAACTGAGCCTTAATTGTGTTAAATGTTTAGAAATCTTACCCCACAGAGGATTGCATACTGAGGAAATACGCAAATGTGCCTAGAGAGACAAAATCAGGGTTATAAGTATATCTATACCCAATAACAAGAATGTGATATACTTCAGCTTACTAGTCCTTAGATGTGGAGGATGCATTCCTTTATTTATTTATTTATTTATTTTTGCACACTTCTGATATTTTCTTGAGGTAAAAGTATATACCTAGGTATTATTCTTTCCTTGAAACTTCCTCTGCACTAAGCTAATCGTATTAGCCTTCCAAACTATCTTTTGTGAACACCAGGCCACCTTCTCCCAATGTAATACAGATGAGGAGAAGGGGAGTTGTTTGTAGTTCAAATCAGAAGAGCAGTGCAGTAAGTGTTTTCACCCTAGTGCAGGAAATGTGTTAATGCAATGATCCCCATGTGAAAATACAGGGAAAAGCCAGAAAATAAATCGAATGTAGCTACTGCATTTATTGGTGTGAAAGCTGCATTGTATTACATTTTTGTTTTTGCACTTTACATAATATATATTGTGCTATCAAATCTGCATATGTCAAGAAATGTACTGTAGAAAGAAAAAGGTAATGCATGCAAGTGGCAAATGAATAAGAATTGGTTCACACTATTGCAATGACAGACATCACATGTGATTCCCAGCGCATTGCTGTGCAAATCACATGTGATGTCTGTGCGAAGCAAATTCAGCCATACAGTTTGTATGGCTGAATTGGAGTCGCATTTGGACCAAAATGGTGCAGAACCCTTTTTTTGGTCCGCATCAGAATCATTTCTCATGGGTTTTCACACCCATGCGATTGTCCAAGTTCAAAGTTTGCACTGCGATCTGATTTTCAATAACTTTCCACTGACACCCTCAGCGGTTCGCAGAGGGCAGTGTGAACTGCCTGTGAGTGAGATGCGATGCAGGAACCCGCACTGGAATCGCGCTGGTTCCTGCATCGCACAAGTGTGAACCCAGCCTTTAATTCAACTCTATATATTAAAGATGATGAACCTACATTATAGACACAATTGATTAAGATTTAACACTCAAAACCTACCTAATGCTGTAAAGTAGATTTGTTACTAGGTTTAGCCAAAGGGCCAAACCCTTGGGCCTATGTAAATGTGATCACATTAAACTAAAAACAGCTTCAGACTACATGGGCAGCAAGCTTTTCAGTCTTTGAGTTTAGCTTAGCTACTGAGGATATAATAAACTAGTCATATTATAGTACTTACTGTTGACAACATGGTGGAAGCAAGGCTCCTTTGACACGAGCGGTGCGCCCGTCGGAGTCCGTTCTGCTTAGCAGGGGATCGATCCACCAATCCCCGCTGAGCAGGTGGATGACAGCTCCGTCTCCGCTCTGTGTGCAGAGACAGAGCTTTCAGATCCCCACTCTCCTCTATGGGGATATCGGATGAGAACGGACCGCCTGTCCTTTCTCATCCGATCCTATTTGATCTGATCCTCCAATCCTATTCGATCTGATCCTCCAGATGGATGGAAAATAGGGTTTCCATCCGTCTGTATTTCACAGACAGGATCAGATCGGATAGCAGCGGATGTCAGGGGAGTTGTCTCCGCTGACATCCGCTGCTCCATAGGGATGCATGGAGCTTCCGATCCGGTCCACCTGAAAAACTGATAGGCGGATCGGAAAGCCCGTGTGAAAGGGGCCTAACAACTCACTAAAACTTTGGAACTTTGCAAATCTAAAGGCTAAAGTGAGAGAAGTGATAAAAAGATAAGAGCATGAGGGCTAACCATGCACCTTAATTTAAGTATCTGTAAACAAGACTAATACACATTTTAATTATCCCCATGAAGATATTTTTGCCCAAGTGGAAGCCTCATAGTAGGGAACATTTACCAAAACTGGCAAGTGCAAAATCTGGTGCAACTCTGCAGAAAAAACAATCGGCTTTCCAGGTTTTATTGCCAAAGCTTAAAAGAACAAGCTGAAGTTAGAAGCCGATTTGCTACAATGCACACAGCTGCATCAGATTCTGAATTCTACAGTTTTAGTAAATCAACCCCATTTGGTCTTTTTAGTAAATATGAGTGCACAGAGAGCTACACCAACTGACCAGCTTCAAATCCGCTTATCTGGTGTAGAGTTAATGTTCATAAAGTAGAAGATATAGATAGATACTGAAGGCAATGCCATATTCATTGGAAACGGTAATGTAAAAAAATATATATATATATGTATATATATATATATATATATATATATATACACACACACACACAAGGAATTACCTAAAGAACAACTGTACCTCTGATACACATTGACCTTTAAGGCATGTCCCCATCCCTCTGTGTGCAGTCTATCTGTAGAAATACTTACCGTCATGCTCAACCCAGCAGTCTTCAAGTGCACTGCTGTCTCATTCATTCTTATGGAAAGCCATAACCACAGCAGCCTCCAGAGGTCCTGCAGAGTATGGCTCTCCCCAAAGGAATGAAAAAGACTACAGCGCATATGATGAAGTGACCTCGGTGTGCCAGTAACATCGCTTCCTGTTGCAGACTGACAACAATAAGCCACTGACTCTCACTTAGCAGTATTGTTGTCAGCCTGCTGTAAATGCTCGCTTAGTTCACGCATGGATTGCCTATGATGTCTGTCAGATTGGCAGTCCAAAAGACAACTGAAGGAGCATGCACAGCAGGCTGACAGTGTTGGAAGGCAGCGATCTAGCACTGTCATCCTGCAACAGAAAGTGCTGCATATGGCAGGATCCCCAAGTAAGACACTTCACATCATATCCACAAACATCGATTCACTAAGTCTCCATTCACACTACCGTGACTTGTCAGGCGACTTGTCAGCCTGACAAGTCGCGGTCCATCGCAGTCCATGCAGTGCTACAGGACCCGTTCTAATAGGAGCGACACAAGTCGCTCCAACTTAGAAAAAGGGTCCTGTACTACTTCGGGGCGACATCGGAGCGACTTGCATAGACATTCATTATATGAAGTCCGTGCAAGTCGCGTGCAAGTCCCGGCGAAGTCGCGGTGCACGCGACTTCACAGGTCGCCCCCGAAGTTGTGCCACTTCAGTGTGAATGCGGTCTTAAAGTCATTGTACAGTCTCATGTTTTTTTTGTTTTTTTTAAAATAACAAACATGTTATACTTACCAGCCCTGTGTAGTGGTTTTGCACAGGGCAGCCTGGCTCCTCCTCTTTTCGGGTTCCTCTTAGCTGCTCGTATGCCCTCCCTCTTGTCGAGAGCCCCCACAGCAAGCAGCTTGCTATGGGGTCACCCGAGCCGAGCAGCAGCTCCTGTGTCCATTCAGACACGGAGCTGCCATTGGGCCCAGCCCCTCTCTCTCCTAATTAGCTAACTGACTTTGATGGAGAGCAGCAGGAGCCAATCAGGAGGGAGAATCCTGGACTGCAGAGAGACTCATGGACATCGTTGGATAGAGATGGGGCTCAGGTAAGTATTAGGCGGTGCTGCACACAGAAGGCTTTATATCCAAATGCATATATTTCTAAAAAGTTACTATTTATCACTATTTCATTGCCAACAATATATACTCCAAACCTGGGAAACTCTCTAGACATTTTGCTAGATGAATTTAGTAAAATTCAGCTTTATACATTTGTAATGGACAACATAAGCGCAGTTCCAAAACAATATAGAGAACATATGATGAAGTCTGCTGCTCTATGATCTACTTAAAAAATAATGTCATCAAATTACCTCCGGTCCTCTTGTGTTCATTATATTAGGGGAAGATGCACATACTGGATGTGCTTTTAATTGACACACACACAAGCTGGTGTTTTTATTTGAAAATTAAATATGTTAAAGGAATGTGGAAAATTCATCTGAATTATGAATAAAAAAGTGTTAATTTCCTGCAATTTGCAGGGTAGCAGAATGGTGCTAATTTTGGCCTTGGTCAAAAAGTTTTAGAAATACAGAAGAAACACCAAGCAAAACCTGTTTGATTTGTTGTCAAAATAGCATATGTCAGTGAAAACAAACATTTAATCCAATAATTGGGTATTCAAAATGAACACAATCTACTTTCTGTAAGGCCGCATGCACACTGCTGCTGTTAAACTCACGTTTTTGTGAGTTTGGGCATTTTTTTTGTCCTTAAACTCCCCTCTATGTTATCCTATGTATCCATGCACACATAACGGAATATTTGTAAAATCTTAACGTAAAATTCCTTTCTTTGAGTCCTCCGACAGTCGCCGCCCACTCATACAGTCTTCACCAATGGGGTATTGACTTACTCTCCTTAGGAGTAGCTAGGCAAAAGACTTGTTAAAAACAAAAGCATTACCATAGACACACCCATGGGGGCTGTCCCACTGGTCCAATACCCCTCCTGCAATAGCCATCCCAACTCAGTTTGGTATCAAAGCAGTTAAGTGTATAAGAACCCCAAAAGAGAGGCGGGGGCGGCGACTGTCGGAGGACTCAGAGAAAGGAATTTTACGGTAAGATTTTACAAAAATTCCATTTTCTCTTACGTCCGACAGTCGCCGCCCACTCATACAGTCTTCACCAATGGGGATGTCCCAAAGCAGTGTAGACATGAGGGGTGGGAAACGCAAGCATCAGAAAATAAAAGCATAAAATAGAAGAAGAAGGCTGAGACTGTAGCCCCAGCACAGGGAAGCCTGACTACTCCTGAACTAGGCAGAAGACAAACTGAGCTATTGCAGGAGGGGTATTGGACCAGTGGGACAGCCCCCATGGGTGTGTCTATGGTAATGCTTTTGTTTTTAACAAGTCTTTTGCCTAGCTACTCCTAAGGAGAGGAAGTCAATACCCCATTGGTGAAGACAGTATGAGTGGGCGGCGACTGTCGGAGGACGTAAGAGAAAGATGTTTTTAGTAGATAATCAGCAGGGGAGCTCATAGGCTGTTTTCTGAATGCTCTAAATCGTGTTCAGGACTTCCATGTTTTTTTCGAAAGGCAGAATAAACTAAAATTCTGGCTAATGAAATAAATAAACTACCAAACTCCATTGAATTCTACTAAACTCACCTAAACTGTTTTGAAAAAAATGCAGCTTGGGTGAGTTTATAACGCACCTACAGGGAACCAGTGTGCATGAGGCCTAATAAGCTGTGAACATCCAACTGAAAAGTCATTAGGGGTTAATTTGTTAAAGGCAAACAGGCTATTCCCTCTTCAAGGGAATTTGACCCAGGGCTTGGCAAATGTGGTGAAGTTTCACTTTGCAAAAAAAAACCCAATCACATGCAAGTAAAAAATAAATAAAAAAAACAGCATTTTTACTTACACATCATTGGATGATGGAAGTCAGCAGTTTTACCACCTTCACTAAGCTCTGGGGCACATTCCCTTGCAAAGTGAGCAACCTATTTGTCTTTAGTAAATCAACCCTATTAGCCTTTTTATTTGATCCTGTTATCGCTGTTGCGCTAAAATATAAATCCTTTGAATAAAGAAGCTATTGGGTTGCCGGCTTATATTTTCTACTATTAGTCTTTACGCTTTCAAAAATTAACTGTGGTAAATCTGAAACATGAATGAGTGGGCAGTCATGTGTGAAAAAACGTATCTTAGACTCAATAAATCATTAACTTCTGTTAGAGCTGGAGAATAGCTCTAGAGGGCAGATACCGGATTGTTCATTATACTGAGCAAAAGATCTTTATGTGTATGGACACCAGAAATGTTCCATACACTGTTATAATATACTGTTTGATATGGAAAATGACTATGTTTGTAAAACACAAAACCCCCAAGCAGGGGGGTCTCTTAATTTTCTAAAAAAAAGGGCCAATTTTCTGTCCTTCATAACTTTGGGGTTGGGGGTGGGGGACGGACTTTGGCCAGTGGGAGTAGAAAAAGGCCTTGGCATTGGTGGGAGTAAACAATTCCATAGGCGTGGTGGTGAGTGGGAGTAACAAAATTTACATCATTGTTGTCAGAGGGAGGAATAGTGCCCCAGTGACACAATAAAGCTTCATCATTGGTGTCAGTGGGCAAATTAATTCATCATCTCTGATATTAGTGGGAGGCAAAGCACCCCATTGTTGGTGTCAATGGGAGGAATACTGCCCTGTCTTTGGTGTCAGTGGAATACTGCCCCAAGGGCCGAATAAAGGCACACAAAGGGCCACATCTGGCGCACGGGTCGAAGATTAAAGAACCCAGCCCAAACAAATGGTCAGTTGAGCTATAGATTGGACTATGTTTTTAATGATCAGGCTATATCTAGCTGTGTATAGCCCCATAAATGCAACTGATGTGACTGAGCATGTCATAAAACCATTTGGTCAGGTACAGGTGCAGTCACAATTGCATCCAATTCACATTGGAAAATCTTTTCGTAGCAAACAGCCAATCGCTATCTTCTCAATGAAAACAAGAAAGAAAAATGTTTTCATGTGTGTATACGACTAAGGTCCACCAACAACAAGGTCATGGTAGATTCCAGTGGCACACAGCTTTTTTGAGGACTGGGAGATGTCTATCCACCCAACATCTTCAGTAAGATGTCTGCCCAGGTAAGACCACTCCAAAATTACATAGCCATTCAAACATCTTAACATTGTGTTGTGCCTATATCAATCTTTGATCTATGCCCAACCTTCACTCTCCATTAAATTGGTACATCTCTGGTCAAAAAGTCATTCAAACATCTGATCAGCACTCCACAAGTTCTCAGTTCCCTGGTGTATGCTACCTTATGAATGATGATTTAGGATATATTGCTGTGTTCAATGGAACTTCAAAGCCAACCTTATGCTGGCCAAACACCCTATATTTAAGCAATTTCAGACACTTTTCAATTGCAAAAACAATCAAACATATTAAGGTAACCTACCACCAACAGTTTCATATGGGTTGACTTACTAAAGGAAAACAGGCACTTCACTTTGCAAGGGAAAGTGCATTTTGCAAAGGAATTTGCCCCAGAGCCTGAATGTGGTGAAGTTTTACTTTGCAAAGAATAACCAATCACGTGCAAGGAAAATAAAAAAAAGAGCATTTTTTCGGCGGGGGGTTATTCCCTTGCAAAATGCTACTTCCCATGCAAAGCAAAATATCTTTTGTAAATCAACCCAATAGTTTCATCAGAAGTGGTTAGTGGTAAGTTGAAGTGGTTGGCGGTATGTTGCCTCAATCTGTTTGGTTATCATTGCTTTTTAAAGCTGGTTGAAACTGCCTACAAACTGCTATATGTATGGCCAGCATTAGAATGGAAACTGGCCATACAGGAATGACAGATCACTGCAGAAATACACATTATACATGTACAGAGGTACACAGCATGGATTCCACTGGGGGTCAAAAAATGACCTGTGCTATGTGACTTGCATCTGTGATACTCCTTGTATCTCTCCAGCATGTCAGAACTGCTCCAGGATGCTTCCCTGTGGCATTTAGAGGCCTAACCTGCTGAGCCGTGCAGCCGTTCAGCTGTTCTGTGAGCAGTACCACAGAGGCAAGAGTCTCCTCCTCCTGCATTTTCCTTCCTCAGACCTAAACCAAGGTAGGGAGGATAAGATAGTCCACCAGTAGCTAAGCGCAGGTAGACTCCCCTTTGCACAAAGCTGACTTTTACATACTAATCTATGGAAGGCTATACCTGCACATATCATGTAAGATGGTGTAAATAATATGTAACCACACTGTTCTCAGACAAACCTGTGCTTTCATATACTATCAATGTATGCATCTCTAACATTCAACTATGTGAGCACATAACTGCCTTTGAAGTGGGAAAGCATTAGAGACATTGCTTAGTCTGTCACAGTCATTTATTAGTGATAACAGACAGATAATGTAAAGTATAGGAAGTGATTTAACTTCCAGACAGCTTGTAATAGGGGAATCATTTAGTCCTCATACAGGATGTCATGGAGGAGGTAGGGGCACAGGCTAAACGTTTCAAATATAAAACACATAGAGGTATCTCCTGACAGGTCAAGGGGTTACATAGCATAATGTAGGTGATAATGTGAACATTGATGGCGTTATCTGCTGTGTTGTTGGATAAAACTTTTTTAGGAAGATTAGGAGGTGGGAGTAGGTCTGTCTTAATGCATGGGCACCCCTGAGCACTGCCCAGGGGCCCCAGGTGTATGGAGGGCCCATGATAATCCTGCATTGAATCATACTTGCTAGGACAGTCATGCATTTTACTAAACTGTCCCAGGGAGCATCCCAGAACCTGCGCTGGGTCCTCCTGATCACCCTTGTACTATGCCCTTCTGCTTTCCCCCTGTACTGTGCCCTTTGTATTGATTAGTCTGATTTATGGCATGTTTTCTTATTTTATTGAAAGTACTAATGAATATATGTTACATTTTATCAACTAATTTATAAGCACTTAGATTTGGGCAGGCTGGCATTGGGTCCCAATGCATTACTTTGCCCAGGGACCCATGATGTTATTAAGATGGCACTGGGTGGGAGGGTGATAGTAGACCCTTCAATAAAAAAAAAAAAAAAAAATAGATAGAGGTCACCTGGTATTGGTCACCTCTTCTCATATGAATGAGATGTCCTGATCTCTTCTTTGTCCTGGGGGGTTACAAGACAAAACAGGGACAGACATACACTGTATTCATGCCCTGGGGTCACTGATTCCTACACCATCTCATGGGATGAATTTAAAAAGTGCAAGTCCCCCCCCATGACACCTGGAAGAAAGGCGAAATCTCTTGGACTTTCCCAGGAAGCAGGGTCAGGGGGAAGGCAACTAATCTAGCAGCCAACTCTACTAGTGAATGGTGACTGGTGAGAGCTGTCAGCATGGGGTCCTAAAAAGACAAAAATAGCCCAATCTCTAGAAACAATAGCCCCCAAAATAAAAGGAGCAGGCATGGGCCAATTGTGCCATTGCCCCCTAGACTACCAGGAATAGCCCTTTGCCTTGCTCTTGTCATGCTGAGGTCACAATTCACTATTTATAAAACAGGGAAAGCTTTGAGGGTTTGAGTTACAAGGTTTATAAATAAAAGAAAAGAACAGCCTTCCCCCCCTGCTCCTATCCTAGCAATGTGAGGAAAGAAGAAGTTGTACTTACCGCACACTCTGATTGGTGCACCCAATACACCAGCAGCACAGCCAGGACCCCGACACTGGGCATACTCTGCAAATGTCCCAACCTCATTCTTCACCAACGACTCAGTACCGGCTCCACATACAAGGCTCAGACTGAGGAGCTGACATATTCTGGGGAGAGGATGCAGCACAAGTCCCGGGGGAGGGGGACAGAGAGAGAGAGAGGGAGAGAGAGAGAGGGCGAGGGGCCACCCGACACCTCCAACACAGACCTGCCAACTGCTCCGCACTCTTCCCAATACACGGCGGATCACCGGTTTATCCTTCCGCCTGCACTGCAATAAGCTGCTCTCTCTCATACAGCTGACCTCCCTCTCTTTCCTTTTCTCAAAATTAATGAAGATTTTTTTTTTTTGCTGCCGATAGTGACCCCCTCCTCCTGCAACTCCCCACCCACCCCCAACACCCACTCCCGCCCCCTGCCTAATAAAGAGACTTCATGGCATCCCAGGAACTTATTTGTCTGCGGAGGGAACCGGCTCGCTTTACCCTGTAATTGAAAACTAATATTTGTCCTTTACACAGCAATTAAGACCTTTCTGCTGAATAAATAATCGTGTCATCGCAGATCGGGTGGGCTCTCTCAAGGGGGATCACTGATCAGATGGGATGGTCTGATCTACTTTTACAACTTTGCAGCACTTGCTGGATCAGGAGGGATCTGTCCCCTTATCATGATAGGGAAAGGGGGCATATATAAAACACAAGACAAGTCATGATCATTGCAAGGATCCCTATAGTGACAAACAGATACAGGATCAGGAGTGATACATCCTAATCATGGTAGGAAAGGGGACATATATAAAACACAAGACAAGTCATAATCATTGCAAGGATCCCTAGTGACAAATAGGATCAGGAGTGATACGTCCTAATCATGGTAGGAAAGGGAACATATATAAAACACAAGACAAGTCATTATCATTGCAAGGATCCCTAGTGACAAATAGGATCAGGAGTGATACGTCCTAATCATGGTAGGAAAGGGGACATATATAAAACACAAGACAAGTCATGATCATTGCAAGGCTCCCTAGTGACAAAGAGATGCAGGATCAAGAGTGATAAATCCTTATCATGGTAGGAAAGGGAACATATATAATACACAAGACAAGTCATGATCATTGCAAGGCTCCCTAATGACAAACAGACAGGATCAGGAGTGGGACATATATTATATAAAGCACAGTGCAAGCCCTGATTATTGCAAGGATCTCTTCTAATAACCAAGATAGTGATGCAGGATCAGGAGTGATACATCCTAATCATGGTAGGAAAGGGGACATATATAAAACACAAGACAAGTCATGATCATTGCAAGGATCCCTAGAGACAAACAGATACAGGTTTAGGAGTGACACATCCTAATCATGGTAGGAAAGGGGACATATATAAAACATAAGACAAGTCATTATCATTGCAAGGATCCCTATAGTGACAAACAGATACAGGATCAGGAGTGACACATCCTAATCATGGTAGGAAAGGGGACATATATAAAACATAAGACAAGTCATTATCATTGCAAGGATCCCTATAGTGACAAACAGATACAGGATCAGGAGTGATACATCCTAATGATGGTAGGAAAGGGGACATATATAAAACACAAGACAAGTCATTATCATTGCAAGGATCCCTATAGTGACAAACAGATACAGGATCAGGAGTGACACATCCTAATCATGGTAGGAAAGGGGACATATATAAAACAAAAGACAAGTCATGATCATTAAAAGGATCCCTAATGAAAAACTAATACAGGATCAGGAGTTATACATTCTAATCATGGTAGGAAATGGGACATATATAAAACACAAGACAAGTCATGAATGATCATTAAAAGGATCCCTACTAATAACCAAGATAGTGATAGAGGATCAGGAGTGATACATCCGACCCTTTATCATGCTAGGAAAGTAGAAATGTATTATATAAAACAGTAATGATCATTGCAAGAATCCCTAATAATAAACAAGATAGAGGATCAGGACAGGAGTGATACATCCTGATCATGCTAGGAAAGGAGACATATATTATACAAAACACAAGACAAGTCATGATCATTTCAAAAGAAAGTGATAGAAGATCAGGAGTGATACATTCTTATCATGGTAGGAAAGGGGACATATATATTTAAAAAAACAAAAAACAAAACAAATCATGATCATTACAAGGATCCCTACTGACTGATACAGGATCAGGAGTGATACATACTTAAGTAGTGCTAATTTATGTTAGGAGTGATGCATCCTTATCATGTTAGGAAATAAAATATATATTATATAAAACACAACAAAAGTCATGATCATTGCAAGGATTCATAATGCAAAACAGAAATATATAGGATCAGAAGTGATGCATCCTTATTATCATGTTAGGAAAGGGGACAAATATATATATTTTAAAACACAAACAAGTCATGATTATTGTAAGAATCCCTATTGACAAGAATAAATGATTAAACTCTGCAGGACAATGATGATCAGTTATAAATAATCACCCCTGAAGAATCATATACACATGTATTGACTGACAGATACATTTCTGTTACATTAATATTATATGTGAAAATATTGGAAAGTGATGTGAGCATCAAGTCCCAGCACAGTGCACTCTGCTCAGCCACAGAGGGCCAGTGATTGACAGGCGGTGGCCACGCCCCCTCTCCTCCATGCCTAGTCTGTGCAGGCTGTGCAGTCCATGGAAGGATAGGTCCTCCAGGATCGGGCAGGGAAGTGTATGCAGGTAGTCGCAGCACTCCGACCTCCAGCAGTTTCTTCCTCTCCCCTCCTAGATCTTTCCCCCCTGGCTGCAGTCTAACGAGCTGTCCCCTTTTCTTTGTTCCAGCTGGTCCCGGGGACACCCCTCCTGAACTTTGTTCGCCGATCTCCGAGTGGAAGCCTTCAATGAGCCAGCGGCGCAGACCACTGTGACTTCAGAGGATCGAAGGGGGGACGCATTGCACGAAGATGATCACACGGTAAATTGGCAGGGTCATGGGGCTGATCGGTGAATTCCCGGTGAATAAAGTGTAACTTTTGGATTGTCTGTGCCTTCTAGGCTGTCTCTGCTGATTCTTCTCGCTGTCTGCTTCGCTGCCGACCTGGTACAAGCGGTAAGTGCAGGGAGGTGGATGCAGATCTGTTTGGAAAATACGTTTTCTTTCTTTTCCTAAATCGATCAAGGACTTTTTCCTTTATTATTGATTAACGGTTTCTTCTTGATCACTTTTGTATAGTAAAGTGTATTCATGCATGTCAAAGTAGTTTCCTATATATCCTTTTTAATTATAATTAGTATTAAAAAAATGGTATGGTAAATATATAGGTGATGACATTTGTGTTCTACATATTCTATAGTGATCATTATATCATGTGTAATATATATACTATATATAATGCCTAAACCTTCAGAGTGAATTGGTCAGCAATGAGAATACTTTCTCTTGCATCCAATATTATATATAACATCTGAAGCTTACTTTATGCATCTACTTGCCTGTTAATAATAACCAAATACACATGTATACCGCTCTTGCTACTCTAAGGTTACATTCTGCATGATTGCAACAATGAAATAGTTGATATAAAGGTTTAATGCCATTAAAAGAGGGCTACCTGTATTACATAATCGCAGTATAGGCTTCTTTGGAACAAGCTGATGTAGTTACATGATATAGGATTCATGAACAAGAAAATAATATACATACTGTACTATGTAAATAACTGAATGTCAGATCATGCTATGTATGTAACTTTAGGATGTCACTTTTGTATCATAGTATTTATTTATTTAAATGTTGTTAATGCAACATTGCTAATTTACAATGTTATTAAGTTGTAATACAGAGAGCAGCACAGTGCAAAGATCTTGGTCTAGTAGTGACAGCACTGGAGGAGTCGGGGCTTCCTAAATATTGACCTTGGGTCAAAGCTGTGCTCTTGAAATATAGATGTGGGCAAACCAAACACAGTGCGATGTATGCCTGACATCATTTGTTAATCTAGGTTACTTTGATAGAAATATTACACGAGAAACTGCTTTCTAAGGCAAGCAAATGTACACTCGTCTTCAGGGCATACATTTTCTTGTGTTTCCACTTACTAGCTTTGTGCAGGATAATCACAACTGTTACCAAACAGTTATTATGAATGCTGACATGTATATTATCTTTTTATTAATAATTCCGCTTGAGACTTTGGGGTTGGTTTACTAAAAGCATATAAACTGTTTGCTTTGAAAGGAAAGTTGCACTTTGCAAGGGTATTTTCCCCAGAGTTTAGGCTGACTTCCATCATCTAAGCACAAGCAAGTTAAGATGCTGGGTTTTTTTTTTTTCCTCGAACCTGATTGGGTATTCTTTTGTTGGGGCAAATTACCTTGCAAAGTGTAATCTCCTTGTAAAGTGAACAGCTTATTTGCCTTAGTAAAACAGCCCCTATAGGTCTAAAATGGAATATACGGTATATTTGTGTGTGTGTGCGTGTGTGTGTGTGCGCGTGTGTGCGCGTGTGTGTGTGCGTGTGTGTGTGTGTGCGTGTGTGTGTGCGTGTGTGTGTGTGTGTGTGCGTGTGTGCGTGTGCGTGTGTGTGTGTGTGTAATAGACAACGTGGTTTTTCAGTCTTTGATATGTGCTAGTGGAACATTTATGGACTTTGCAGTTTTCATCATCAGTAATAGTTTAATCCCAGAATATTTTTTATTTTTTTTTTCAAGCCTTAATTTAAGTCAAGCTTCAGGGCTGGCTTCACACTAATGCACTTTAAATTTGCAAGGAACCGTTTTACAAGTCTTTGACACAGGTATAGAGGATATGTCCCATATTAAGATCCATATAAAAGCCATGTATGGTGCTATACTCATGTTTTTTACATGCAGTTCTATTTATCTTTATGGCAGATAGCCTTTTTTTAAAATGCAAAAAAAACAAATTGCTGCTTGAACTAGATGAAAATCCAGAGAATATGTATTGTGCCATTTTCGATAAAGACACAGGTCATCACATCATGCATGGCGAGTGCATTTTCTGACACAGGTCATCACATCATGCATGGTGTGTGCATTTTCTGACACAGGTCATCACATCATGCATGGCGAGTGCATTTTCTGACACAGGTCATCACATCATGCATGACGAGTGCATTTTCTGACACAGGTCATACACATCATGCATGGCGAGTGCATTTTCTGACACAGGTCATACACATCATGCCTGGGCGAGTGCATTTTCTGACATAGGTCATACACATCATGCATGGCGAGTGCATTTTCTGACACAGGTCATCACATTATGCATGGTGAGTGCATTTTCTGACATAGGTCATACACATCATGCATGGCGAGTGCATTTTCTGACACAGGTCATCACATCATGCATGGCGAGTTCATTTTCTGACACAGGTCATATACATCATGCCTGGGCGAGTGCATTTTCTGACATAGGTCATACACATCATGCATGGCGAGT
Source organism: Pelophylax lessonae (assembly GCF_965119305.1). Lineage (NCBI taxonomy): Eukaryota > Metazoa > Chordata > Amphibia > Anura > Ranidae > Pelophylax > Pelophylax lessonae. Next base: position 154,967,239 of record NC_138774.1, read on the forward strand.
GCATTTTCTGACACAGGTCATACACATCATGCATGGCGAGTGCATTTTCTGACATAGGTCATACACATCATGCATGGCGAGTGCATTTTCTGTCACAGGTCATCACATCATGCATGGCGAGTGCATTTTCTGACACAGGTCATACACATCATGCATGGCGAGTGCATTTTCTGACACAGGTCATCACATCATGCATGGCGAGTGCATTTTCTGACACAGGTCATACACATCATGCATGGCGAGTGCATTTTCTGACACAGGTCATCACATCATGCATGGCGAGTGCATTTTCTGACACAGGTCATCACATCATGCATGGCGAGTGCATTTTCTGACACAGGTCATCACATCATGCATGGCGAGTGCATTTTCTGACACAGGTCATAAGCATCATGCATGGCGAGTGCATTTTCTGACACAGGTCATCACATCATGCATGGCGAGTGCATTATCTGACACAGGTCATACACATCATGCCTGGGCGAGTGCATTTTCTGACATAGGTCATACACATCATGCATGGCGAGTGCATTTTCTGACACAGGTCATACACATCATGCATGGCGAGTGCATTTTCTGTCACAGGTCATCACATCATGCATGGCGAGTGCATTTTCTGACACAGGTCATACACATCATGCATGGCGAGTGCATTTTCTGACACAGGTCATACACATCATGCATGGCGAGTGCATTTTCTGACACAGGTCAAACACATCATGCATGGCCAGTGCATTTTCTGACACAGGTCATAAGCATCATGCATGGCGAGTGCATTTTCTTAAAGCAGAACTACATTGCATCGGAGCACCACAAACCAAAATGCTATCACATTTATAATATTTAAAGCAAACTCCCCTATCCATCCATGTCTTCAGGCTGAGAAATTACTTTAAAAAACAACCCTCTACCCTTTTTCACTATAGGCATCTTGAGTCTGGGGAGATGATTCATGTAGTACTTCCTGGAATCCACCTGCCCTTTGCTCAGGCACGCAGGCAGGTGGATGTGCTTAGCTCAGAAAACTCCTCCCCTCCTGAAGACTCCTGGGATGTATGACATCATTTGCCTAGGCCTGGAAACCAGGAAGTAACTACAGAAATGTAAAAAAGTACAAGTAAATATGATACACTTTCCTATCTATTTACAAATGCTAGAGGCATAAAGATTAAAAAAATATAATATATAATAATAATAGTGTTCAGTGAGAGATTGAAATGCAGAATTTAAAGCAGCCCTGTCAGTCGCCTGAAAAAAAAAAAAAAGTCAGTTCCCTGAAACAGAAGAGCTATTTTACTCACCTCTACAAAAGCCCATGTCTCCTACCTTCACTCTATTCAACTCTGCAGCATTGGACACTTGTTGGAATGTTGAATACGGCGGTCCCCTGCTGTGTGCTCTGGTTCTAACCTCTATCCCCTATGTCACTATGGGATTTATTTACTACAGCTGGAGAGTGCAAAATTAGGCTCACTTCATAGAAACCATTCAGCTTTCAGTTTTTCTTTTGCCAAAGCCTGAAGTGATTGTAAAGTCCCGTTTTTTTCTATTAAAATAACAAACATGCTATACTTACCTGCTCTGTGCAGTGGTTTGGATCATCCTCTTCTCTGGTCCCTAGCTGGAGCTCCTAGCCCCTCCTTGCTGTTGAGTGCCCCCGCAGCAAACAGCTTGCTAAAGGGGCACCCAAGCCGAGCCGAAGCTCCATGTATCCTTTCAGACACAGAGTCGCGACCCAGCCCTGCCCCTCATTGGCTAACCGACTTTGATTGACAGCAGCAGCCAATGGTGCCACTGCTGTGCCTCAGCCAATCAGGAGGGAGAGTCCCAGACAGCCTAGGCACTCGTTGACATTGCTGGATAAAGATGGGGCTCAGGTAAGTATTAGGGGGGCTGAGGGGGGATACCGCACACAGAAGGTTTCTTATCTTAATGCATAAAATGGATTAGGATTAGAAAAAAAAAAAAACTTCTGCCTTTACAACCCCTTTAATAGGAGAAGCTGAGGTTAGAAGCTGTCTATGCAGAAGTGAGCCTAATTTTGCACTCTACAGCTTTAGTAAATAAACCCCTATAGGACACATTAATGACATTCTCCACCCACCCCTGCTGTAAGGGTTAAATGCTCATTAATTATATGGGTAGAGGAATAAGCTATAACATGTACCTTAATCTTCACTTGGCATGCTTGCAGCATGCTGTGTGACTGGTCCCTAAACCTTTGTCTCTTTTGCGCTCCGTCCAGCAGACATCATCTCTAAAGCTGGCTATCGAAGATTTTTTTTTTTTTTTTTTCGTTCAATCAGCAGGCTGAAAGAAAAGAACAAACAAATTCCTCCATCCACACGAACAAGGTAGATGGAGGAATCCCCCCCCCCCCCCCCCACTGGTACATTATATTCTGACATTGGGACTCTGCTGTCCGAATACACCGATCAGTGGACAAAAGTTTTCCAGCATTCCCGTCTAACAATTCAATTCTGTTAAACAGGAACAGCCATATGTGGATTGAAATTTGGCTGGTCCCTGCTGAACTGACCAAATTTCAATTCATCTATAGCCAGCTTTACAATTAAGAATCAAGAAGTCCTGCATTTTATATATGGGCAATGGGAGCTTGCACTGCAGACTAGCACATTATGAAATACTTACCTTAGAATGAAGCCCTCTAGTGCAACAGTGTCACTGCTAAGAGGACTCCCATCTTCACCTGGTCTCCATCCGGGTCTGAGAACTCGAGTCGTCTGAATGGCCAAGCCCCTATGATGTCATCCTGCGCATACACTTGAGTTACGGACCACGGTACGGGCCTCCTAAGGGACAGCACTGGTATGTTGTCCCTTCAGAGCTTATGTGCCAGTGACATCACCGGCTGCATGCAGTGTGAATATCTCCTAAACAGTGCAAGTTTAGCAGTTTAGCTGTACCTACAGGTAAGCCTTATTATAGGCTCACCTGTCGGTACAAGTGAAAAGTAAGAGTTTACTTCCACTTTAAGGAATAATGTATTACAGCTTGGTCCTCTACCTCTAGACCTAATAAGCAGTTAACCCATGCAGTGGGGGGGGGGGGGGGGACCCATTGCAAGGGTATTTTTTATTAAATCCCAGAGCTCAACTTTATTATTAGATAACAGCTTTGACAAACTAGCTTTGTTGTCTATCACCTAGGACATTAAAGTGTTCCTAAAGAATAATTTTTTTTGGTTAAAATGAAAAAGATGTTTTACTCAGCTGCTCTGTGCAACAATATTGGACAGAAAGGTCCCTTTCCTCCTCTTCTCCAAGTCCCATGTCTGCATTGTCTGCTCCTCTCTCCTCCGGGTGCCTCTTTAACAAACCAGTTTCTAAGGTGGCACCTATGCATGTGCACTCCCATGCTGGGCTGTGTGCATCCATAGACACATACACAGAATTGGTAAGCTATTCCCTGGCCCTCTTCACAGAAGTTTGAGTTGAGGAGCCTATGGCTTCTGCTGTGCTCAGCGCCTCCTGTGAGACCAGAGAGTAAGGGGAGCGATGCTGCAGCCAAGACAGCGCTGGAGCGGTGACAAGAGCCAGGTTTATGTTTAGGGAGGAGGTGCATTCATGCAAAAAATGTTTTGACTTCAGAACAACTTTGAAGGTACTGATAGATAAGAGATGGCAGTAGCTAGTCTGTCACACAATCATATGTTAGAATAATGTTTATCTAAAAATGTATACTTGTAGTGGATGAGCCGGTACCAGCTTAATACTAGGAGTACTCAAAAAATCCTACATGTGCATTTGATTCCTGCCATAACATCTGTTGGCCAGCTTCTGTCCTCACAGGTTGAAAAGTGACATTAGATTGTCTGCCATCTACATTGTACATTAGGCATCTTATGTCAATGGGCACTATCCACCTATACAGTCTTAAAAGCACAAGCAAAACTACTATCATGAGCATCAGGGAAAAGATCCGTACTCCTTGTCCACGTATATATGTCATGAGATATTTATGTATGTATGACTGATAATCACCTTAAATGTACTGGATACTACAAACCTATTATTTATTTGGCTACTTTAAAGTGGCTATATTTGATGTTGACCTCAGCTTATGGTGATGGTAATGACTCTGCATTTCCATTTTAGAAAGTATTTGGCTTTAAAATGTTTTAAGGTTTAGAACATTAGGCAAGAACAATGCTGTGAGATAGTGAAGGAATAGCATAGCTATTGGTGAGGATTCCCTAAGTCTGCATTAAAGTAGAACTAAAAGTTCCCGTATAACAGTGTACACAATTACCAAATTCAGTTACTATGTAATGCATAAGCCTCAGAATCCAAACCAAAAATGTACCTTACCTCCCTTGACTGAACCAAACCCATTTGTGTCTCACATTTGCCCTTTAAGATGCTGCAGCTCACAGTTTTAGCAACAGAGGCTAGGGCGTGGCCAGGCATTGAGTGACAAGCTACAGCAGGGGTGTCAAACTTAATTTCATCGCGGGCCACATCAGCATTATGGTTGCCCTCAAAGGGCCAGTTATATCTGTAAGATTAGATATCCAGAGCACCCCACACCCTTACATGAGATGTCAAGAGCCCCCCCCCCCCACTTTCAGAAGTCAAGAGTCATCCACCCTTCCTTACTTTACAATGCACCCCCTGACCTTGTGCTGCTGCCAGGAAGAAGATGCAGGTGAATCTGGGAGGAAGAAAGTACAGGGTCTGCTGAATGCTGAAACCAGGGGAGGAAGAGAAAAGGTGGTGTTGAGGCTGCACAGAGAGGTGCAGGATCTGAAGGAGGAGTTCTGCCCTCCTCTCTGCTGCAAACTTCTGAGAAGGGGGGGGGGGGTGGTCAAAGACGAGCCTTTCTGCAGCTGCACAGAGAAGCACTGGATCTGGCAAAAGAGTTCTGTCCCCTCTGCTGCCGACTACTGAGACAACGTGGGGGCAGAGACAAGGGGGTTGCTGCAGGAGAGGTGCGAGGGCCACATGAAATGGCCTGGGGGGCCGCATTCAGCCCGCGGGCCTTGTGTTTGACACCTGTGAGCTACAGGCTTGTGAAGTTGTAGCAACAGTGCTACTAGCTTCGTCCCCTACAACCTTTTTACATCCCACTGTAGAGCAAACAGGCATAGCCTACATGAGAGTGGCAACACTGCCCTGAATTCAAGAGCAGTGCAGCATTGTTGCCTCCCCATAAAAAAAGCCACATTAGGTGGACTTCACTGGCAGGAGAACCAGATATTTGTGGGAATTTGCAAAAAGACTAAAGGCTCCTATAGACACATGGCTGCATTTAGGGGGTGGAGCCGGCGCTCCTGAACGAGCCTAGGCACCATCACTTTCAACACTCCTTGGGGCAGAGAGGGAACATTTGTTTCCTTTGAGTGCAGTTTGGGTGATCCAGAGGCTTGTGGCTCCAATAGTTCCAGCAATCAAAGTTTCCCAGGGCTGGGTCCCATCAGTTCAGCGGGGGGGCTGGAGGCAGAGAGAGGACTTACTGTTGTGCGCAGGTGGCGTAATCCTAAGTACCGCGCCGCTCCCAACAATGAAATGAAAGTTCTGGCCTGCACTGGGCTGTCCTCCGCAGAGGGATATAGAGGAGGAAGGAGTTAGCAACCACAGTGTACAGTTCCAATGCTTTTACATGCCTAGAGATCTGGTGGTGTGGTGAAGGCCAACCAAGGCCAAGGCTGCTCTGGACTCATGATACATTCAGTACTTGTACAAGGACATCATGATTCTCTAGATCTCCAGTGCCCAGTTGCAGGATATGTTATAGTGCTATTGTGCCTCTTAAGGTATTTTTTCTGACTGCAGTTCTAGCTAATCTATCCTTTTAACAGAGGAATGTATGATGTTAATAATTGCTAGGTGACAGGAAATCTGTGTTGAGAGAAATATGTCGCCTGCCACTGCTCTACTTTTGAAAATACTGGTTTAAAGCAGAGGGATGGAGTTTTGGGTGAACTTGTGTGAGGGATGGAAAACAACTGAAATGTTCCAGATTTCTGCACCGCAGCTCATCCAGGGACTGCATTCAAGTGTCAACAGGGCACATAAAATACACTAGTTTTCTCTGTGCCTCTTCGTAGACCTCTGTTTTTCTTGTTTTGCAAAATGCAGATCCCAGCACAAGTGTGAATGAGCCTTCAGAGAAAGTGTAATATTCACAAGGGTACCTATAATGCCAGGCTACATATCTCTCTCAGTAAAGGTTTACTTTAAAGTGTCATGATGGGTTTGTTTGTCCACTGTATCAAAGATTAAAAAAAAAAAAATACGACCAGTTTAGACATTTATGTATGCCAGGACTTGGCTCGCAGGTAGAGAGGATTAGCTTCCTGGATAAGTGAACTTAATATTATCCAGCTACAGGTAGAGGGGTTGAAATACTTAATAAACAAAAAACTGTCTAGGCTCCCTTTAGTACTGATGACATGTTTAAAGGCTTAGGCCATCTTGGTCAACCTGAAAATTATAGGGGGCCTGAAATGCAGCCCCAACACTTCAAGAGGGCTGCACAACAGCAGCTGATTTTCATGTGTTGAAGTAGATTAGACAGTACATGGGCTGTAGTGCACCTCAACCCTCGAATATTTTGGCAAAGCTGTATTTTTTACACACACACACTGAATAGAAAGTGGGAGTGAAATAAACCTCATTGTTAGTGGCAGTGGCAGTATTGGTGTCAATGGCCAAAATAATAACACCCATCACTGTTGTAGTGATTGCAGTGGCCACAGTAATAACCCCCACCATTGCTGCCACTGACCTCAATAATAACCTCCAACATTCATGTCAGTGGCCACAATAATAACCACAGTATTGGTGTCAATGACTCCAATATTAAACTCCCAGCAGGGGCTGGAGGGATTCTCCCCTATGCCCAAAATGTACAGTCCACAGCAGAGACTTTATATATATGATATGGCGTTGCCCGAAACGTACACGATATTGGGCAGAGGTTATGCAGACTATTTCTGATCTAGCCCAAGTACCTATACCTCTCACCTCACTGGTGTGTCTGTTGGGTGCGATTGATGCTGAAATTTATCCAAAAGGTATTTATATCATAGTAACCAGATTACTATACCTTGATAGGAAGTTGATTGGCCGATTTTTGTTGGCATCTACTCTGCCTACTAGGGCCCAGTGGGTTGCTAGCCTATGTGAACTCTATCCTTCTTAGGGAACAATTGGCCTATAGCCACCGTAATGCAGTCAAAGAATTCAACCTGGTCTGGCAGAACTGACTAGATAACCCTAGCCTTGCCCCTCCACAGCTAGTGATGGATAGATTGTTACGAATTTAAACACACCAAAAGTCTTAGTGATGTTTGCCTGAGCTTGGGACTTTTCCTATGTTCTTTATATCGACATAGTTAAACTGATATCTTGAGAAAATGTCCATTAACAAGCTCAGGGTGTTTGATTAGTCCTTTTTGTTTTCTCTTTTTGCACAAAAAACTGCATATGTTGTACATGTCCGGTGACTGACTTTTATTTTTCTGTCTATATGTAATACTATGTGCAATACTTGCGTTCTGATTGATCTGTATATCATATTAATGTACTTTACGGTCACTTACAATCCTTGTCAATAAAAAAAAAGAACTCCCTACATTGGTTTCAGCGGCAGCAATGTTAACTCCAAGCTTTACTGTCAGTGGCTGCAGTATCAACCCGTACATTGGTGGTCAGTAACAGTGCATCTTGAAACTTCCTTCATTGGTGGTCAGTAGCAGTGCTGTTAATCTCTCTTAAGCCCCTTCCTGCATTGGTGGTCAGTGGCAGTGCTGTTAACCCCCACCCTTTTTCTCTGATGACCTTCGGCCAGAACTTTAGGCTAAGTTCACATGTAGGCGTTTTGGGGCGTTTTTGGGGAGTTTTTCTGCTCTAGGATCAGCTCAAAAAATGCCCAACAAGACAAATCCTATCCATTTGACGTTTTAAGCAAAATGCCCAACGCTCAAAAAAGTACATGAGCTTCTTTTTGGGCAGATTACAGGCGTTTTTATTTGTTTCCATTGGTTACTAGTCAACCGAAAAACGCCTGCACAAAAATGCCTGTAAAATGCCTGGAAAAAACGCCCATAAAAACACCTGAAAAGACGACTAAAAAACGCCTGTAAATAGCAACGCCAAGATGTGAACGTAGCCTTAGTTCTACTATCAGGCAACAATTAGTACTGGCTTAATTTCAGTGCCAGGCGCAGTGGTGCTAAGAGCGCCCTGCCACTTGGCATCCCACTGCTACACTGCATAGTGGCCAACACATGGTAGGCCACATAGAGAGAGGTGGCAGTCATAATGCAGCCCCATGTTGGGCAACAGGAGTCTAGACAGTCCAGTCCTGGGGTATTGGTATATTTAGTAAAGGTAGATATTTAAGCATTTTTGTTATTCCTAACCCACACATCCCAGCAAAACTGAAAACATACAGTAGCTTTATGTTACAATTTGAGCACAGGCATACGTAGTCCTTAGAAACAGAAAGTAAATAGCTGAAAAGAAAGCTCAAAGCATGCTAGGAATCCAGGAAATTATGGAAATAGATGGATAACAGATCGGCAGCACTAACAACATGAAAGGATATTTTTCAGGTAAAGTGTATGGTACCCCAACATTTCATATTTCTGATTTGTATCTGTTGTAGCATGTACTTGTGTTATACCCTGTGAATATCCTGTTCTCTTTGAATTGCTTCCTCTGTGTGAAAAACCTGGTGATCTTGCCAGTCCCCTGCTTTCATATTTCAGATTGGCCATGCTAGGCATAGAAGCACATCCTCCCAGTGTGATCAGTTTTCTGACTATTTTGGGAGCTTAGCCTGCCTGTCCTCCAGTGGTTAGACTTGTGCTGACACCCTCTGCACAGCTCCTAACTTGGAAGATCAATGTATTACTGTCTCTCTCCCTCTGCTGACACGCCCCCCCCCCCCCTGTACTTTCCACCCCCATCTTTATAAGACCCTTTTGCATATGAGAAAAAAGTTGATGTGATCACTTATAAAGCAAGAAAAAAGGTATTTATAATAAATATATCTATATATATACTGTACAGTATATTCCTATATACAGTGTATATATATATATATATATATGTTTTGTTTTGTATTTCTAGTTTAAACCAAATGCATTGTTTTACAAGCTGAGCTTTCACATATACGTTAAGATAACTTATTAACCTACTGGAATTAAAAATAGGGGGTAGACAATATTCTGGATTTTGGCCAAATAGAATTTGATATAAATAAGTTCAAGAAAAAAGTACAGCTAACTATAGGGTGTTATACGCATGAAATCATACAAACTTGTTGGAACAGCTCTGATTGTTTAAACTGCAGGCAAAGAAGGGAAAATGCAGCCTTTTTTTAAAAAATAATGCCAGTCAACATTAGCCCTTAATATTTTTGTATGATTAGAGTTTCTATTTTTAAAAACAATATCAGGTCTTTCTTGTAAACCAACTGTGGATGACCATACATTTTAGGTACAAATTAGGCAACTGGGATAACTGTCACTGGGTCGGGAAGCAAGATTTGATATTTTCGCATGGGGATACAGAAAGCAAAGATAGGGCTTCTAACATTCCACATGCAGGGCCGGCGCTACCAGTAAGGCAAATTAGGCAGCTGCCTAGGGCGCACTGCCACCTAGGGATGCCCTGTCGCTGGTTTCCAGGCATCCCAAGTCTCCCGCGAGGTGCAGGAGCCTCCCGCATAATGTCTGCAGGCGGCTCACTGACACCCGCAAGCGCAGCCCAATATCCCGGTTGCACTTGTCAGCCGTCAGTGAAGAACTCTGTCAGTGAGAAGAACTGAGCGGTGCCGCTGCTTCCTGTAAAGTTCGGCTCCTCCTGTCACAGTCGGAGTGATATTGCACTCCGCCTGAGACAGGAGGAGCCATGACGCGATTGGCTGAACAGCGCGCCACTGCATTCTGACACCTGCAGCTGTCGTGTCAGTCCCCTGCCTGGAATTCTTCCATGTGCTGATGAAAGGTGGGGATGGGACCAGCATGTGATTGTGGGCAGACATGAAGAACACACAGGTAACCTAAGATAAGGCACCCTGTACCCTTCAAAACCTCTACCTAGGTAACCAAGCCACCTGTTCATGCAATGCCTTCTTCTTCATCATGCCTTGTCTCCTTCTTCATGTCATGCCTCCTTCTTCATGTCTTGTCTCCTTCTTCATCCCATGCGGCATAGCATGAAGGAGGAGACAAGACATGAAGATGAAGGCATGACATGTAGCAGTATGTCCCTCACCAACCCAGCCCCCCCCCACCGCACCAATACTTAGCTGAGTCCTCACACAATTCAGTAGTGTGCCCATTTGTAGCAGCTCTTTCCTCCCTGCCCCCCCTCCATGCACTAACACAGGCCTTGCTGAAGTAGTGGGAGCCATTGACATTGTTGCTGTCAGTCAAATCCTGTCAGATTGCTGTCAGTCTTTGTCTATGGACGCAGGCAGCTTAGCTCATAAACAAGTCTGCAGGTCCATACCCATAGCTAATGGCTTGCTATGGGGGCATACAAAGAAGAGGAGGAGCCTGGAGGAGGAGCTTCGGGGACACTCTGTGTAATACCATAGCACAGAGCAGGTAAGTATGATATTTTTTTTAATATTTTTTTTTATTGTCTTTACAATTACTTTAAGTTCAAGTAATAAAAAGTACAGCTAACTATCAGTTGTTGTATTTAGTGCATGTAAATGGTGAAATCATACCAACTTGTTGGAACAGTTCTTGTAGTTTCTACTTGGCAGTGGCATTCTAAACATATATTAGAAAATAATTATGTTTAATTATAAGAAGCTGGTATTACTTCAACACAGAGGTAATATATTCATGGTAGTCACTTCAGTGCAGGTAAATTGTGTTAGAAGGAAGACAGTAAAAGCATGCATTGGAGGGGGGGGGGGGGGGTTACTAACAGTAGCACACAGAGCAGGAGCACACAGAATCTGATGCTGTTGTGCATAGTAACTAATCAGCTTCTAAGTTTTATTGTCAAAGCTTATTTGAACAAGCTGAAGTTTGAAGATGATTGGTTACTAAAATCCCACCCCATTGTATAATGTATAGCTTATGATGTGTAGGTAACACCAACTGATTATAGTGATGGCAAACATTGGCACCCCAGATGTTTTGGAACTACATTTCCCATGATGCTCAACTACACTGCAGAGTGCATGAGCATCATGGGAAATGTAGTTCCAAAACATCTGGGGTGCCAAAGGTTAGCCATTACTGGACTATGAGGTTTATTTACTAAAGGCACACCCACTTTGCATTACATGTGCACTGCAAGTGCACTTGGAAGTGCAGTCACTGTAGATCTGAGGGGGACATGCAAGGAAAAAAAAAAATCAGCAGAGCTTCCCCTTATTTCAAATCTTCCCCTCAGAAATACAGCGACTGCACTTCCATGTACACTTGCAGTGCACTTTTAGTGCACAGTGATTTGCCTTTAGTAAATCAACCCCAATATTTCCTAAATGCAAAGTATAGGGAAAATACATTAAGTGCTTGTTATCCTGTGGAATCAGAGGCTCTGTTTAACCTGCTTTATAATCAATGTTGTTTCCTGTCAATAGCTGTTTTTGACAATTGAATACACAGGCCTACTATGTGTGATGGTAAGTTCAGCCCTGCTTTTACAGCATGATGACAGCTTAAAAGAGATGTATGTTTTTTTTTTATAAATACAGATGGATGCTGCATCTGTTCCCTGCCGGCTTTAACACTAAAAACCGAGCAATCTAATACTGCCAATCACTTGGTTCTCACGGCTCCGTGAGCAGAGCGTTGCTGACTATCAATCAGCAGCTCTCCACTCTGCCCCTCTCCTCGCTTACTGGAGCTTAGGGCTGTGGAGGGGGTGGGAGTCGCCGGCTCAGGCTCTCAGCGGCTTGCTGAGAGGCTGAGCTTGGTGTTGATCCAGGCATGTGGGTGGATCCCGACTCAATTGTTGTGATCATGCCCCGAGTCTGGACCAGCTCTGTGACGTTAGCCAACAGCAGGCTTTAGGAAGAAGGCAAGATGGCAGCACCTATACCACGTTTCCTTGTTTTGTACTAGTGTATTAGTGCATCCATTAACCACTACATGACACTAATTATGTAAATAAAGTAAGTAAAGAGATGGTATATGTGACAGACGCGGGTATCAGATCCCTGTCCTTCTCACTAACTCGTGACAAAGGACCGGCAAATCTCACACCACGCTGTCACTTATGTAACAATGCCAATCTCAGCTGCACCCTGCACAAAGATTTTCCAGCTTGCGGGACCACAATCTAGGTGCCAGCAGCCTGAGAGCGATTGTCACTGGGCTAATTAAGCAATTAACCCTTTAAATGTCACCACCCCCATTTGGTCAGAGCAGGAGGAAGCATGTAATTCTATCAATACCAATTATGATTTTAGAATAATCGTCTGTAACACACACTGTCACCACAGACAGGTACTGTATGTTCATAGGATTTATTCTATACAGTAGCACTCTTCAAGAGATGGGTTCTTTTTTAGTTTGCATTAATAACTTAGGGACAAGGTAACGCTTTTCAAAATAAGGTTTTAATAATGTAAATGTCAAAGTTGGTGCAAATAAAATATTTACAGGAAAAAGGTGTTTCAAAGAAACAGAGACATAATTCAGCAAAAGAAAAATAAGGTAGAATTGAGGAGGAAGAATACTTGCAGTCAATGTCCTGGGTGTTATCCGAGTTCAGTTGATGAGCTAGGTGTTATCGGTTCTCACACTTGACAGATGCAGTGTTGCCAACCCCCGGGAGGGAAATTTACTGGCAGAACGTCCAAAATTTACGGACGGCACCAATTTTTTACTGGCATTGCAAAAATGTACATAAACAGGCTGTTTTCAGTGCTAAACCGTGCAAATATCAATACTTAAACTATAAACATGTAGATAGTGCTATTAGCAATGTGTTTAGGTTAAACAAAAGTCAAAAACCATTTAAGGGGGAACTCTGATTTAAGTGGGTATTCTGGTGACCAGAAACCGCCTTATATCAGAGTCCACTGCATTCCCCTTTACATCAGAGTTCCCTTTTACATCAGGGTCCGCAGAGTTCCCCCTTCGCACTGTAAGGGGAGAATCCTGCAGACTCTGATGTAAAGGGGAACGCCAGGAACTCTGATGTGGGGGGCAATCTGGTGACCAGAGACCACCTTCCACAGAGTGAATACATTAAGATATGGGGGGAGAGGTTACTAATATAGAGGGATCTTTATATCAGTGCCCCCTTACATCAGTGATCCCCCCATCAGACTGGTCACTGACCTCCTCTCAGGTGCACTGTGCAGGGCTCAGTCAGACGGCTCTGGTCTCCACTCCGCAGGCCCCACACATCTGACTTCTCCCGTGACCCCCATCCCGGCAGCGCTCTCACTCTGACTCCTCTCCAGAGTCCAGACTCCCCTGCAGACATGATAAAAGACAAGAGATGGTTAGAGACTGTGGACATGGTACAGGAGGTGGTCAGAGACTACGGACATGGTACAGGAGGTGGTCAGAGACTACGGACATGGTACAGGAGGTGGTCAGAGACTGCGGACATGGTACAGGAGGTGGTCAGAGACTGCGGACATGGTACAGGAGGTGGTCAGAGACTGCGGACATGGTACAGGAGGTGGTCAGAGACTGCGGACATGGTACAGGAGGTGGTCAGAGACTGCGGACATGGTACAGGAGGTGGTCAGAGACTGCGGACATGGTAAAGGGGGTGGTCAGAGACTGCAGACATGGTAAAGAGGGTGGTCAGAGACTGCGGACATGGTAAAGGGGGTGGTCAGAGACTGCGGACATGGTAAAGGGGGTGGCAGAGACTGCGGACATGGTAAAGGGGGTGGTCACTGGTCAGAGACTGCAGACATATTAAAGGGGGTGGTCAGAGACTGTGTACATAATACAGGAGATGGTCAGAGCCAGCGTGGACATGGAAGTGCCCTCCTCACCCCCTCACAGTAGTTTCTTCCTATGTCCTCCTTCCTATTAGCTCTCCACATCAGTGTCCTCCTCCTAAGTCCCTTTCACCTCTCCATAGCCATATCAGTGACATTACTGCAGAGTGAAGCTGTGACACTGCCTGTGGAGAGGTGAAAGGGGCACAGGAGCAGGACACTGATGTCCTCTGCCCCCTGACTCATCTCTCTACACTACTCCAGTCTGCACTACTACTGCTGGCTGTCGGAGGCTCGGAGCCCCACTCACCAGTCCTCTGCTCTTGTGCTCTGCCTCTGCAATGCTGTCACAGTCTGCTCTGTCCATTCCACCATCCGGGCGTCCAGCATCTTCTAGTTCTAGTCCACTGAGTGACTCTCGGGGCGTCCAGCATCTTCTAGTTCTAGTCCAGTGACTCCACATTGTCACTGGCACCTGGCGCTGGCGGCCGCCGGCGGCGGGAAAACTTAAATGACGGCGGGGGCAGGGGCGGAGGCAGGGGCGGGCGCAGGCGGGGCCGTCACCGTGGCACTTGTCCAAAGAATAGTGCGAGTCTGGCAGTCTGCATCCGAGAGAACTCGGGGATCTCCGGAACTGCGCGCCGCACATGCGCAGTTCTGACCTTGCCGCCGCCGCCGTAGATTTACTGGCACTTTTCTCCTGCTACAGGCATTTACAGGCAGGAGAAAAGTGCCCTGTTTTTACGAGCTGTCCGTAAATCTACGGGCGGTTGGCAACACTGGACAGATGTTCCTGCTTTGATGGTAAAGTGAGAACTCCCCACCTCTTTAGGCATCTCCCTTTTTCGATGGAATCAAGGGGGTGTTGACAGAGGCCCCTGACAAATAAAACGGAGGGTTCATGGGCTGTCCTGCGGTTTATGACAATATCAGGTCCCTCCTTTACACACAGTTTTATACCACTATTCATATCTTCCAATATGTACCGGTTGCATTCTTGAAACTGATTATTGTTCAGCATTGAATTTTGCATCCAGGGATACTAAGCACAGTGTAGCTCAGATAAACTTGTCACCCAGGGAATATCTGCCAGCTATCTTCCCTTCTATATGTGCTAGTGTAGTCATGTATGATCTTATTTCTTTCAGTACAACATTTCTCATTCAAATATATACTTAATATTAACGTGTTATGTTCCTGTCTGAGTTTATGAATTGTGTGTGAATTTAAGTTTTGAATTGGGCAGAGCTCTCTGATTGCCTTTTACGATCTGGGTATCCTTAATGGATTTGGTCATAATTTTACGATATGCCTGGACAGCAGAAACAGACATCCTGCCAGGAGTCAATTAGCTGTTCACAGCTTTGCACAAGCCTAAGCGCTGGTTTCTGAATTGAGATAACGGCTCCTTTGAAGTATAAAGCCTATGCATTCCATGAATTAAGGGAGGAGGGAGGTGGTAATATCAATGCAGCAATGTGTAACTATTCTGCAGGACTGTCATGGCTTACCTGTGATAACTGAGCAACATGGCCGCTTGCTACAGCTTTTCGTGTGTCCAGTACGTGATATTATTACAGTATATACAATCCAAAAAGGAATTAAAGTGAGCATGTTCTTACTTGTGCTGCCTCACCTAAAGCAAAACTAAACACATCAATTTAACTGTTTCCCAAAACAGTTACATTTAAGACATGCCATGAATACATTTCAGTTTCCTGTTTTCTCAACTCAGCTGTCAAGATATCAAAAGGCTGGTGTCATAACTAATTACATTGCAGCACCATGACAACAGCATATCAAACAAAGGATAAGATGGCAGCTTACTTGACTGTGAGTTCCAGTTCGCACTAATGCAGTACGAGATTCGCATTGAGTCCTGTGTGTTTCTCGCACTGCACCACAGTCGCACTCGGTTCATGCTGTTGGTGTCAATGTTAAAAAATGTTTCTTACCACAACACTTTAAATTGCTGATATGTGCATGTTGTACCATGTACTTGTATAAGAAAGTCTCATGATCTCTTTGTATTGCTTCCTTTATGTGAAATCCCTGGTGTTCCTGCCAGTCCCTCTGCTTTCCTATTAAAAACTGACCACACTAAGTAGGAAAACACATCGTGGTCAGTTCTCTAGGTATGCTGGGAACTCACTGTATTCTCCTCCAATAAGACGTGTCCTGACATGCCTCCCCTGCACAGCTATTCACTGGGAAGCTCAGTGTGCTACTTCTTCTCCTCCCCCAGCTCTTATGCAGCTGAGAACAGAGGGAATGTGTTCATTTATAAAAAAGGGAAAAAAGGTATTTATATATTTTTTTTTTTGTTTTTTTTTTAATATGTGTACAAAAATGTTTTGCCTTTCATTTCTATTTTTAACTGAATGGGTTGTTTTACAAGGGGATGGTTTACAATCACTTTAACTTAACGACACCCCAAAAACGGTTTTCAAAGTGCAGTGCGATTGCCTGAACCAGATAAACACCCATACAATCTGACTCCAGTGCAGCAAAAAAGAAAGTTCATGCACCTCGTGTGGGTGTGGTTCAAGTTGAGCCATACAAAATGAATGGGCTCAAATCGCACTGCAAATAATCGCATGTAATTTGAACAGGAATGGGGTGTGCTTTCTGTCCGAATTACATGCGGTTCTCCACACAGCATAAGTGTGAACTGGGACTAAATAATAGGGGGGGGGGGGTTTAGTTCCGATTTAACTCCAAGCATTACTACCATCCTTTCACTTATCTACTGCCACCACCCAGAGTGCAGAAACACGCAGACCTTAAATGCAGCGTGTACCCTCTCCCCACTGCCTTGCCCTCTGCCTTGCTGAATATTTGCATTCATTTTCCAGTAATCCACTTCTACTGTAGAGATCAAACGCAGCTACAGGCTCTATAGAGGGAGGGGGGGGGGGTCATATAGGGTTGTTGCTAAAAAGTAAACTTATACTTGGCAATGACTTGGCAGTTTGATTGATTTGGGATGCTAATGTATCATATGCACGCGTGTCCTGGCCATGTACTGAGTCCAGATGTGGCCATGCCAGCCAAATCACCCATCCCATGTATGTATCTGATCCAGCTAGCTATTTTTCGCTCACTTGTCTATGTTCTATCATGGCCACAATGTGACTCCAGGTAGTGGTATTTCTAGCCTAAAACTTTACACTTTGTCAACCCTGAATTCTTTGCTATCATTTTATCCAGCCATTGTTTTGAAGTTTGCAAAACTTTAATAAACATTTTTTAAAACCGAAAAGTAAACTTATACTTAAAAAAAATCTGCATTCATTCTTCTCTTTTTCCTTTTTGTTAGCATTCTATATGTCAGGATAGTAATTAAATTACTAAGCAAAACCTTTTCACTCTAATGGTAACTGATTCCCTCTCTCATTTGTATTGTCTCTATAAATGTCTCCCCTCAGGGCTGCCACTGCCCTGGCTATGTGTCTGTCATTGTCAGTACATGCCTGTATATGAGAGCCCCGTTGAGACCTGTCTACACCTCTGTGTCCCTGCCCATGTAAGTGTTCTAAATAATTTCCCCTATGTGCATTTTATCATGCAGGTACCGTAACTTACGTGACTAGCAGTTAGTGCAGACGTTTCTATATCTAAGTCTAAATGTCAGTCTGTGTTTGTACCGAGTCTGTGTCTGCATGGGTTTCCCTATCTGCACAATCCACACCTAGTTAAGCCCTATCTCCATCTTTATGTCTGAGTTTGTGTCTGTTTAAGATATTGTTTGTATGTCTTCCAGTCTGTGTTGTGATTTTCATGCACGTTAGTTTGACAAAAAAAATAATTGAAGTAATACTAAAGCTATGTGCAGTTGGTTTTCCACAAAACGGCCCGGATCTTCCTCTTCTTGGGTACCTCTTCGGTGCTCCTGATCCCTTGCTCTTGTTGAGTGCCCCCACAGCAAGTAGCTTGCTATGGGGGCACCCAAGTCAAGCCACAGCTCCCTGTGTCCATTCAGACACGGAGCCGCAGCCTGACCCCATCCATTTTCTCTCCTCATTGGCTAACTGACTTTGATTGACAGCAGCGGAAACCAATGGAGCCGCACTGCTGTCTCAGCCAATGAGGAGGGGAGTCCTGGGCAGCCGAGACGCTCCTGCAACATCGCTGGATCTAGATGGACTTCAGATCAGGGCCATCTTACCGAATGGGCAGCATGCTGGGCAGTTGCCCGGGGGCCCTACTTGCCCGAGGGGCCCTGCCTGCCCAGCGACCCAGCCCCAGCCAAGCATTAGTCCAGATTCCCGTGTGCACCCCACCGCTGAACTTAGCAGGTGGCAAGCGCCTGTCGGCCCTGCGCTGCTGTCAGGCCACTTTGGCGGGGAAGCCCACAACTGTAGGAATACCCGCCCACCTCTACAGGAACAGGCACACACAGAACAGTCGATTTTGACTCCCGTCTGTCCATGTGTTCACCGGACCCAGCCGCCAAACTTGGAAGCTGTCATTAGCCTGGCACTGCTCTCCCAATAAATATCGCCTTATTCATAATTTGCATTTTTATTCTTGTGGGTGATTGTGTAGGCGAGGGCCCCAGTGCACTGCATTGCCCGGGGCCCTTTAATGCTCTTAAGATGGCACTGCTTCAGATAAGTATTAGGGGGGCTGAGGGGGGCTGCTGCACATAGAAGGCTTTTTATCTTAATGTGTAGACTGCATTAAGATAAATAAAAACCTTCTGCCTTTACAACCACTTTAACATTTTAACACATGATATTTTATTAGGTAATGCTTCATTTTGACAGTTAAACTTTTAAGTTGGACATGGATGGATTGAATCTCCACCAGTTCAGCAGGGACAGGCTGAGATTCAAACCATATATGAGCAGGTTGGTTGTGCCAAGGTCGATCCATAAATGGATTTGGGTACAACCAGCATGTCAGCGCTTTAGCATGCGATTATTGCCAGCTGTTATAGCCGCTAGCAGTAATCACTGTGTTCTCCTGACATGGAAGACTCCCCAGCACCCCCTCCGGGAGCACACGATAACTCCACAGGAGGGATTCCCCCTTCAATACTGACTGTGTTAATGCGGGAACCAATCGATTTTCTTTGCATAAAGAAAATCACACAATTTATGTCCTGCATTAGTCAGGAAATTACATTTCTTGGGAAGTTCTATACACCATCTGTGTACAGAACACCTCCAGGTAGCCATATTCCATTGCATTTTACAGAGAATTTCAGCGATGCAGATTGAAAAGGAAAGGTAATTTGTTTAATAAAAATTAAATTACTATATGACTTGTGTCACAATTGTATACGCTATATTATTTTATTTTATTTTGCTATTTTTTTTTCACATGGAAGTGGGTTTACCCTTTAATGGATCTGGGGGATATGAAGATGTTTAGGTCTGGAAGAAGCACAGCAAATGTGAAATGCGAGTTACCTGTCTCTCTCTCCCCTGTGTATACTTTTGTACCATTGAGCTGCTTTTATGTACTTTGAATAAAGTGTTGCTCTTAAAAACAAGGGGATGCTACCATTCAGATTTTTTACTTGTAGATGTTGAGGGATAAGCACCTTTCTCTTACAATTTATAGTTTCCAGGTATAGCAGAGGCCTCTGAGGTATGCATTGGGTGGCACAGACCAGATCTTTCATGGCTGTGCAGAGCAATTCTATTTGGCAGACATCTAATTTACGGCGTGGCTTTAAATATTTTATATACATTTTTGTAAACTTTATTATTATTGGTTTGCATTTAATGGTCCAGAAAGGTGATCATTTAGAAAAATAAACAAATCACATCATACAGATTTTAAAGCTCACATTTTTATTTTTGTATGTTCTATAGAGTGTATATGCATCTTCTTCTCCAAGCTTTCTTTCTCCATCTGTTTGCTTCTATAAAGTAATTTTGCACCATATTCTCAGATGTCCAGCTTTTGGCCATGTTTGGTTAGGCATTGCAAAGATTAGTTTGGATTTTGATTTCTGGAGCCTGTAAACACAAAATCTGATGCCCAAAACAACACTCTTCTGGTGGGATCTTCTCTTTCACATAGTAATCCATTGCAAATATGTCACCTTACAGGCTACTTTGTGGTTTATTGTCAAGCTAAACTCCTTTTTCAAGAGGCTTGTAATGGAAGGCCTTATTGCCTGGTCTTCAGCTCCTTAGCAGGAAAACATAAATGTGAGTGAAGAAACTGCTTTAATATGAGTATGTAAACTGAAGGATAACCAATTGCATAGAAACATAGAAGAGTGACAGCGGAAAAAGACCATATGATCCATTAAGTGGGCCCCTTGTTTGTTTGTTTTGGGGTTTTTTTGTAGGTTTTTTAAAAACCTTTTTGTCTAAGGCTAGGTTCACATGTGAGGCCACGCAGGCCACATTTTGCACTAGAGCCCATTTATTTAATAGGGCTGCAGTGCCCAACAGGAAAGAAGCCCCTGCACTATTTTTGAAATCGCAGGCCACACGGGAACTGAAGTTCCCAGTATGGGTGCGATCTCCAGTGCAGGTGACGTGCCAGTAGGTTTATTGGCACCTGCCCCTGGGTCCCGCATTTCACTGTGTGGGTGGTTTTGCGGCTGCCAGTATTTGTGTGGGTCCCGCAGCTGCATTTCCCGCACAGATGGGAACCTCCTACACCTACAGTAAATTTGGGTAAAAGCACAGTGTGAATAGCACCATAGAAAAATGAATACATGCATTTATATGCGTTTAGAAATGTTCTCTAAACACATAATCAAAGATGTGACAGTGTCACTGTAAATGAGGCCTTGAGAGAGAAGAGAGAGAAGTTGAGTTTTTTTTTTTACTTATACTTACCTAGGTGTATCCAGCATCGGTATGATACTGCATCTGTCCCTATCTGCTTATCAACACCACTGATCGCTTGGTTCTCAGAGCTCCATGAGCAGAGAGCTGGTGACTGTTAGGAGCAATGAGCTGTGGAGGGGGCAGGAGCAGCCGGCTCAGGCACTCAGCTGCTGACTGAGAGGCTGAGCCAGGTTTTGGTCCAGGCATCTGGGTGGATTCCAACCATATGGTCGCAATCTTTCCCGAGCCTGGATTGGCTCTGTGACATCAGCTGACAGCGAGCTTCAGCCCGCTTTATGCTGAAAATAGGTCACAGGAGTACAGATTGAACTGCACTCCTGTGACCCATAGAAGAAGTATAGCCAAATGAGCTTTGGTTGTAATTCTCCTTTAAAAGGCTTTCAGAGGTAAAGTGTAATATATATTCTGGAAGCACATATTATGATGTTATCAGCCACACGGGCAGTGCATTTTTTCCAATAAGTTGGTATAGCGAGAAGAAGCAGAAAAGCACAACAAATGTGTAGCGCTGTAAAAAAATAAAAATAAATAACAAGTGTTAATAGGATTATCAGAAGTAAACTAATCTCTTCTATGAGCTTATTAAAAAAAAAAATTAAAATACTGTACATTCACCTTAAAGCACATCTGTTATCAATGTTGAAGGATGCCCTTACTAAATTGGACACTGCACTATGGGGCTTGATATAGACCCTGCATAGCATTTTGGAATGTAGTGGGGTAATGGCTAAGCACTGACTTAAAGTGGTTGTAACCCTAAAAAAAAAAAAGAACCTGTTCCTTTAAGGCATGATCTAAAGCACTGTGCTTGTGCTGTGTAATTTGTCCCTTCCTATGTTGTAATATACCTGGTTGATCCTGCCTGTTCCTTTGTCCCCATGTCTGCGCTGACTACGGTAATCATGGCTGCTGAGCTCTCTACTTTGAGACTCTTCCCTCCCTCCCTGTCTGTTAGCATGTGTGCGGCTCTCCTCCCTGCCCCTCCTACCGCTATTCAGCTGCAAAAATACTTGTATCCCGCCTGGATTATGCAGGCAGTAATTGGTAGTGCCCAGTTTTGCTTTCAAAGATTTGGTTTGTTTGTTTGTTTGTTAGGGGAAGTAAAACATTTACTTTAATCATCTAATTGTGCAACTCGGCATTAATTCTAAAAATAGATTTGCAGATTGGTTATTTTCAGCAGGTTTCTATACGTTCTAAGTGTGCTGCCTTTGTATATCACTTCATCATTCTAACCCATTCTAGACATGAGTGGTATGTCTACAGTTCCTGGGTACAAGTGTGTGGGTGGATGCAGTACTAGATTTTTAAAGTGGTTAGTTCTTCTGATATCTTAATGGTTTGGTGCCAGGACTTTTCTCTTAAGGTAAAGAGTTGTTATAGCAGAATTTTCCAGGTCGAAAAACCAAACAGACAGCAGTAGATGCAGCCCAGGTATTTCCCCCTGTTTTTACCACCATTTTGGTATATTTTGTTTCCAACACACAATAAAGCAATGAAAAGAGTAATTGTGATTGTCAACATGCTATAAGGCTGCCCATGGATTTTAGATATGACCACCATAAGGACAAATAACAATACCATGAGCAGTGATAAGCACTCTGTTAACTGGCAAGCTTGGTTCTACAGGGATTTTTCTATGGCAGTGGGGATCAGCACTGACTTATCTGGGAGAAACAGTAGTGTATGGGGTAGTTTTTAACTTGTCTGATTGGTTATTCTCCTGGTTCTTCCTGTTATTGCCCAGCCGTGTGAGAGACAAAAATGTATTATTATTATTATTTTTTTTTTTTTAACATACTGTCACCAGTCAGTGTCCCTGATCACAACCATGGCAGTCATATGATGATGCTGTACTGCACTGGTGACAGTAGGTAAAAAATAAAATGTGAAAAAAAAACTTTTTTAATGCCTTTATTTACCAAAAAACTGTGATATTTGTACTGTCCTGGCATTTATGAGCCTCAAAAAATAAGATAGGTCATCAGTACTTCAAGACTGATCGATTTTCATATATATATATATATATATATATTATAGTTTGTGGACTCTATAACTTTCCTATAGGCTAAATAATATACAGTAAAACCTTGTATTGCGAGCATAATTCGTTCCGGAAACATGCTTGTAATCCAAATCACTCTTATATCAAAGCAAATTTCCCCATAAGAAATAATGGAAACTCAGATGATTCGTTCCACAACCATTTATTCATAAATCCATCAGTTTATAGTCCATATAAAAAGATTATAGCATTGCGATAGGTTATATAACCATAAAATGTCCATCCACAAACAGCCGCTTCCACAAGGGGATTAGAAGCAAAATCCAACAGGAGCTACAGAGTATCAAAGAGAAGAGAGGCTCCTCTAAGTGTAGCAATATGGTTCCCATTTAATGAAGGTACAACATTTAGCAACTCACATGGTTGATGAATAAAACAGACACATCTAAGTATGCAGGCATCCGGGGTAAAGCTGTTCACATAGACCATCTTCTGCACCGCCGACTGCCAGTCTGTAATCCTGACCGGGAAGACCACCCTGCAGTAAAGCGATCTGAAAGCGAGGGGCAGCATGGAAGGGATGACGTAGATGGCGGTGCAGAGGATGGCCCTATGTGGACAGCTTTAGCCTGGATGCCTGCATCCTTAGATGTGCCTGTTCCAATCATTAACCACGTGAGTTGCTAAATGTTGTACCTTCATTAAATGTAATCATATTGCTACACTTAGAGGCGCCTCTCTTCTCTTTTATACCCAGCTGTGACTTGAGGCTACTTGTATATCAAGACATCGCTTGTATATCAAGTCAAAATTTATTTGAAAATGTTGCTTGTCTTGCAAAGCGCTCTTAAACCAAGTTACACTCAAACCAAGGTTTTACTGTACATTGATTTGGGTTGTTTTTTTTACCAAAGAAATGTAGCAGTGTACATTTTGGCCTAAATTTCCGAAGAGAGGTTATTTATTTGCGAAATTTTATAACAGAAAGAAAGAAAGAAAGACTTTTTTGTTTCTAGTGCAAAAAAATTAAAAAAACTGTGGCGATCAAATACAACCAAAAAAAGCTCTAATAATGTAAAAATGTAAAAAAAAAAAAAAAAAATTGATAAAAATGTCATATGGGTACAGTGTTGCACAACCATGCAATTATCATTCATGAAAGCTGAAAATTGGCCTGGGCAGGGAGGGGGTGAATGTGCCAGTATTGAAGTGGTTAAGTAGAGTGGGAAAAGGTTATTTTTTGCAGCTTGTGTGCCACTGGGAATATTTTCTGTCACTTCCTGTCCCAAGGATGCAACAGGAAATAAGATAAAAAAAAATCTTAATAGTGAAAAACAATCTTAGAGTGTTGTCATAGAACAACTAGTGTCAGCTCTACAATTTTGGATTTCCTCTCGATTTCTATCTCTATGACATTAATCTTTATACAATGCAAGCTTGGCAAAGGGCTTAACACTTCCCCACCCTATCTGAAACGTTGGCTGCCTCCGCTGGCGAAATTCTATAGGAAGAGTCAGGCAGCTTCCTTGTGATTCTCACGGTGCTGGCATTATCACTAGCAGTAGTCGCTCGTCTAATTTAAAGGCTAAATCGAACAATCTACGTTAAAATTTATTCTTCCAAAACCCAAAGATTTGGGTATAAAATAGGGACTATGTGCAGGACCACGCTGGTCTTTTCCTAGGGTTTTCCCTAGTGTGCATGGTAATCCTGCATATTGTGTGATCCAAGTCAAGACAGACATACTCATATTCAGTTCTGGTTGTTCGTATAACAGCTGGATATACTGGAAATGGTTCAAAAAAACCCACATTTAAATCAGAAATACCCAGTAAAAGCACAACTTGATGTTGACTTACTGATGAATTGTTTCTTAACCAAAGGTCTCTTAACATGATTGTTACGCAGCAGATGCAAAATCATGCCTAACCCATGACAACATCTAAGAGCTCATTATCTTTTTATTTCAGTCTGTTATTTTAGGTCGGAAATGTGTACTCACTTCATTGTTGTTGACATACTTATTACGTCTTCTAAGCTGCAAATCTAACACTTTGGGCACACGAAGAATGCTTATTAAGACCAAATGGAATGTTAAAGTCAATTTTCATACTGCTGGTTTATAATAATAAAGTCATATTTTCTATTGCCAGCCCTTGATATTGATATCTATAGATATCTAGTCTAACTATAAGTTCCCTATCCATAATCTTTCCCAAGGAATTAAAGCCATTTAAACTGGTTAAGTTAGTTGAACATCAAGTTCTTAAATTTCCACTTAGTATTTTACAGTACTTGAAGTACAGGCCTATATAATGTGTATCAGTTTTGCTACAATCATTTTGTTTCCAGGAGACAAAATAGTCTGAATAGTATGAATTTTTCAACGTGCTAAAATATGGTGGTCATAGCAATGTAAACCAAATTAGAGTGATTAATCAATATGTGCAGCTAAACCACCTCATAAAAGAAACAAATGTGAAATAAACTCCCCTGTCCCCATTAGATTGTAGCTGTGACGCTGTTAGAGTGCATCCACAACACCCCCTAGTCTCAAATATAATGCCATAGAGTACAGAGCAATCAAATGTCATTCAATATTTGACATGCATTTATAATAATAAATAATATTTATTTGACAATGCATCACAATATTTGACATGCATTTATAATAATAAATAATATTTATTTGACAATGCATCACAATATTTGACATGCATTTATAATAATAATAAAACATTACATCATCATAGAATACAAAATAAAAAAAGCAAACAGATCGTTAAAAAAGACAGTCCAACTTCTCAGTATTGTGTCCCCAGGAAAAGAGCACAAGCTTGACGGTGGAGATTGGAAGTTATAAGTGTGTAACATGATGATGTTATGGATGATTTTGGAGAAGTTATAAGTGCATGGCATATATTGAATGATAATTGATTGCACTGCACTATATGGTGTTATATAGGTCATAGCAATGTGGTTATTTATATTAAAAAAAAGTGTGAACAAAAGTGGAGGCGTTGCCTGTAGCAGCCAAGCTGATACTTTGCTTTTTTTCCAAAGAATAAATAATGAATCCTAACTGGACACTATGGACAACAGCGCTACTTTAATTCCCTGTTTTAAACATTCCTTTTTAAAGGAAAATGCCCTAAAAGAATCATAAAGGTTGCCAATGGTGACCTCTACTTCTGCTGACCTTCCAATACTTGAATCTGACCCAGAACAACTGTTGATCAGTTTTGATTCCATTTTTATTATTTACATACTGGTTGAAGGTCATTGAAAATCACGAGATCAGAACAGCAGTCAGCCAACAAACAATTTAGGAAGGATTTTAGTAATGCCAGGCTATATACCTATTTTATGGTAGGTTTACATTAAAGCCCAACTCCAAAATATTAGCAAGCCATCCCACACCCTTTCAACTAACCATTGGTCTGATCTAACCACCGGTCTGAACAAATACAGTTCAAGTGTTCCTTTTTACTTACCTGAAGCCGCAGTCATGTGTTGCTGTTGGCACAATCCATTTCTCTTCTGAGGGTTCCTTCTTTGGGTGTCTGCAGCACTTTCAATGTGATATAGACAGTTTCTATTGGTGGAGGTGACTATTTCAGTAGCATGGTCCTCTCTCATAGGCTCTAGAGTCAGGAGACCTCATGGGTTGGACCAATTCCACAAGAAGATAACTAGTAGGGGAAGATATCTGGTTTCAGGGAAAGAAATTAGCTTGGCTAATTGTGACTTATATCAATTACACCACAGGATGGCTAAAGCCTAGTACACACGCAACGAATTTCCGCCAACCGGTCGTCCGTCTTTTGTCCAGAGTGGTGTTTTGTTGGTTGGAATGTGCCTAGACTGCACAACAAAATTCTACTTCAGAAGTGATGTCATGTGTTGGTTTGCTTTCGCTTTCTTTGTGTTCTTTCTTCTCTGAGCATGCCCAGTCTTGCTCATAAGATTTTTCCCTGTCGAAATCTGTACTGACCGCACGAAAATCGGACGTGTTTTGACGGAGGACAAAAATCTTATAGCCTGCACACCAGAATTTTTTCGGCTGAAAAGTCGGAGTCAGTTGTCGGAAGCATCATACTAACAAGCCATAAATCGGCAGATCGGTCGTCGGACGAAAATTCCCGGCCGAATTTTGACGCGTGTGTACGAGGCTTTAGGCCAGCCATACATGGTGTGGATTTCTTTCCTGCAACCACATTTCCCCCATCAACACAGACAGTGCTGACAGGGCAATCAGCAATTGTCGTCTCCTGGTGGGGATGGGCAGAGGAAGTGATTATCGCTGCTGCATACAATAATAGGAAGCAAATCTGGCAGGCTGGTTGTACCCAAGTTAATCGATCAACTTGGTACATTCAGCCTGCCCATTAATGGTTTGAAACTCGGCCGGTTCCTGCCAAACTGGCCGAGATTCGAACCTTATTTGACCGGCCTTAGGAAGATGTGTTTGGAAGCAAGACTGGGAGGTAAGGTAATTGATGCATAATGCACTATTTGAATTTGATTCATACCTGGAGTTGAGCTTTAAATTGTATTTTATGTGATAATTTATTTCAACAGTTAGGCTGATGCAATGTAACAATTCCAATAGCATTAATACAATGGCTTTGAAACTGCTTTTGGAAGGAAAGTATTTGGTAAAGTTATCATTTCTTTCTATTCAATAGAGTGAAATATCTCTTTTGATTTCACCGTAATATACTTATACTGCAGCCTATCATAGTTTTTTTGCACCATTTACTTCTATGCAGAATCTTGCAACACCAGCCATAGGCAATAGAAGCAGCAAGGGGAAAAGATTGAAAGAGGAACTTCACACTGATGGATATTTGAATTGGGTTTCACAGTTTTGTATATTACACTCAGACTGCCTCTGTCATCCTAGCTTTTTTGTAAGCTGGCTATGATTTCAAATGTAATGCTGTGTACTGTAAAATATTTCTTCAGTAAACTGAGGCATCTTTGAACTCTTGTCACTTTGAAGCCCACCTGTTTTTAATCTATGTTAAATAACAGAAAGTGAAATAAGTAGATTAAAACATGGTCTGGTAATCTGTCCCTGAGGAACGTTTAATATGCTGCTCTGTGGTTCATCTTGACCACAAACTACATTTGGAAGCAGATCATAGAGCCTGAATGAGCAGTCACACAAAATGTTCTTGTGTTCTACGTTCTAAGTTATGACCAACGCTTTAACCACATTTATACATTTGGTTAATGTATAACCAAATGAAGTTCAGCTTTAGATGATGTGTTATTTTGTGCACTTAGTGCATGCCAGTAATTTGACATCTTGTCATGGTCCCCTTTAAGGTCTCATTCACACCTGCATTCTTACGTTTAGCATTTCTAAATGCAGAAGTGATCCAGAAAGTATAAACAACTGTTATGCCTCCCGCCTTCTTTGGCTGCGTTTAGACATTTTTAATTACGTTTACTTGCTTTTTAAGAGAGCTTGTTATTTTGAAAAACACCAGACTTACTAGCTGGATCACCAGATGAGAATAGAAGAAAGAAAGCCTAAAAAAAGAAAACGAATGCAGTCATCACATCTAAGAATTGGTAAGCTACTGTAAAATACAGTGCCTTGCGAAAGTAATCGGCCCCCTTGAACTTTTCGACCTTTTGCCACATTTCAGGCTTCAAACATAAAGATATAAAACTGTAATTTTTTGTGAAGAATCAACAACAAGTGGGACACAATCATGAAGTGGAACAAAATTTATTGGATATTTCAAAATTTTTTAACAAATAAAAAACTGAAAAATTGGGCGTGCAAAATTATTCATCCCCCTTAAGTTAATACTTTGTAGCGCCACCTTTTGCTGCGAGCTGTAAGTCACTTGGGGTATGTCTCTATCAGTTTTGCACATCAAGAGACTGAAATTTTTGCCCATTCTTCCTTGCTAAACAGATCGAGCTCAGTGAGGTTGGATGGAGAGCATTTGTGAACAGCAGTTTTCAGTTCTTTCCACAGATTCTCGATTGGATTCAGGTCTGGACTTTGACTTGGCCATTCTAACACCTGGATATGTTTATTTGTGAACCATTCCATTGTAGATTTTGCTTTATGTTTTGGATCATTGTCTTGTTGGAAGACAAATCTCCGTCCCAGTCTCAGGTCTTTTGCAGACTCCATCAGGTTTTCTTCCAGAATGGTCCTGTATTTGGCTCCATTCATCTTCCCATCAATTTTAACCATCTTCCCTGTCCCTGCTGAAGAAAAGCAGGCCCAAACCATGATGCTGCCACCACCATGTTTGACAGTAGGGATGGTGTGTTCAGGGTGATGAGCTGTGTTGCTTTTACGCCAAACATAACTTTTTGCATTGTTGCCAAAAAGTTAGATTTTGGTTTCATCTGACCAGAGCACCTTCGTCCACATGTTTGGTGTGTCTCCCAGATGGCTTGTGGCAAACTTTAAACAACACTTTTTATGGAAAACTTTAAGAAATGGCTTTCTTCTTGCCATTCTTCCATAAAGGCCAGATTTGTGCAGTATGCGACTGATTGTTGTCCTATGGACAGAGTCTCCCACCTCAGCTGTAGATATCTGCAGTTCATCCATAGTGATCATGGGCCTCTTGGCTGCATCTCTGATCAGTCTTCTCCTTGTATGAGATGAAAGTTTAGAGGGATGGCCCGGTCTTCATAGATTTGCAGTGGTCTGATACTCCTTCCATTTCAATATTATCGCTTGCACAATGCTCCTTGGGATGTTTAAAGCTTGGGAAATCTTTTTGTATCCAAATCCGGCTTTAAACTTCTCCACAACAGTATCTCGGACCTGCCTGGTGTGTTCCTTGTTCTTCATGATGCTCTCTGCGCTTTAAACGGACCTCTGAGACTATCACAGTGCAGGTGCATTTATACGAAGACTTGATTACACACAGGTGGATTCTATTTATCATCATTAGTCATTTAGGTCAACATTGGATCATTCAGAGATCCTCACTGAACTTCTGGAGAGAGTTTGCTGCACTGAAAATAAAGAGGCTGAATAATTTTGCACGCCCAATTTTTCAGTTTTTTATTTGTTAAAAAAGTTTGAAATATCCAATAAATTTCGTTCCACTTCATGATTGTGTCCTACTTGTTGATTCTTCACAAAAAATTACAGTTATATATCTTTATGTTTGAAGCTTGAAATGGGGCAAAAGGTCGCAAAATTCTACGGGGCCGAATACTTTCGCAAGGCACTGTAAATGTTTGCTTTGGGGTTTAATACCACTTAGTTTGAAATATCCAATACATTTCGTTCCACTTCATGATTGTGTTCTACTTGTTGTTGATTCTTCACAAAAAATTACAGTTATATATCTTTATGTTTGAAGCCTGAAATGGGGCAAAAGGTCCCAAAATTCAAGGGGGCCGAATACTTTCGCAAGGCACTGTAAATGTTTGCTTTGGGGTTTAATACCACTTTAACCACTTAAGGACCGAGCCTATTTTTGACACATTTTGTTCACAAGTTAAAATCAGTATTTTTTCCTAGAAAACAACTTAGAACCCCCAAACATTATATATATTATTTTAGAAAAGACTCTGGAGAATAAAATGTCGGTCATTGCAATCATTTTTGTCACGCGGTATTTGCGCAGCGGTCTATAAAGCGCCATTTTTTTGGAAAAATTTTGAAAAATCACATTTCACTGCATTTAAAAAATACTAAACAGTAAAGTTAGCCCATTTTTTTTGTATATTGTGAAAGAACATGTCACGCCGAGTAAATAGATACCCAACATGTTACGGTTTAAAATTGCGCCCCCCCGTGGGATGTCGACAAACTACGGTCAATAGAGATCTCAATCTGCGACGCTTTAAATTTATTTAACGGTTACCAGTTTAGAGGTAGAGTGTAGCTCTTTTTTTTAAATTATTGCTCACACTCTGGCGATCGCGGCGATACCTCACATGTGTGGTTTGAACAGCGATTTCATTTGCGGCTCGACTTGCGTATACGTTTTTTTTTGTGCGCGAGCTAACGGTGACGGGGGCGGCTAAATTTTTTTTTTTTTTTTTTCCCATTTATTTTATTTATTTTTTTAACTTTATTACAGTTTTAAAAAAAAAAAAAAATCTGATCACTTTTATTGCTGTCACAAGCAATGTAAACATCCCTTGTGACAGCAATATGTCGTGACAGGTACACTTTATGGAGGGATCGAGGGTCTAAAAGACCCTAGACCCCTCCACTACACTTCCCTGTATGCAAAATGCCAAAAACGGCGTTTTTGCATACAGCCGATTTTCAAATTTGCCGCCTTTTGCGGCACAGTAACCCGGAAGTGACGTCATGGACGCCGCCTCCGGGTTACGTCAACGGAGCCCCGATCGATGCTGTTTCCGGCATTCATCGGGACTCCATCCAGCCGGCGGACGCGCCGGCTGGGTGCTCGGGGCTCCCGGTGGGACGGGAGCCCCGAGCAAAGCCACGGAAGGCGGCGGGAGGGGGGGGGACGTCCCCTCCCGCCCCCCCGGGTACCGATCGAGCGGCTCCCGAGCCGCATCGGTCAGTACCGACGGAAAGCCAACCGTCGGCTTCAAACCACGGTACCGGAATGATGCCTCTAGCTAGAGGCATCATCCCGGTACACTACCGCAAAGTTTACTGACGTAGACCTACGTTAGTATGCGGTAAGTGGTTAAGTACCAGTCAAAGCAGTAGTATTCTCTTGTAATAATATTAACTGTTGTCACTGATAGTGCTTGACTGTTGTGCTTCTATGAAGTATGTTTTAAATGTTAAGCCTAGCACACACGAGCCGAAAGGCCATACTGCAAAACCAGCATCCGATCGGCATCTGATCAGCACTGGCAGCCAGTGGCTGCAAGCACTGACCGGAGTGTTCTGGTGGGGGGGGGGAGTCCACCTATCAGAACACAATAGCTCAGTGGGGGAGATCACTGCACTAACATTGGATTTTTGGTACAGCATGCTCCTCTCCCGAGATCCTTTTTTTTTTACTTTTCGATCAGCGTACTTGATTGGACAAAAAAAAACTGATAATATGTGCTAGGCATTAGTTCACCTTTACAGAAAATCTGTAAAGGTGACCTAACACTGGACCCCCACCCCCAGTCCCAGCTGTACTTACCTTCCATGATCCTGAGCTGTCAAGGGTCCTGCAAGCTGCTCCAACGGTCTGGGAATTTGAAATCCCCTCTGCTTTCTCTCCTCTCTGTACAGCACTGCCAGGATGGACCAAATGGATTTTAATCGGTCACCACTGTCAAATTGACCTTTTAAATTAAACAGTATTTACAAGTTAAAAAAAAAGTTTTGGTTTTACACACACTATACCAAAGATACAAAAATATTTTTCCTTTGGGTCCAAGGTGAACTAAGTTCGGTCTGAACCTTAGTTTATTACTGGTTATATGGCAAAGCAATTATGGGGGAAGTAATGTTCAGTAGGTTGCTCTTTTCCAATTAGATGTGCCATCACTGGAGGTGTGAGTGGACTTCCTTCCTTCTCTTGCTTCCATAGACATAAACATGCTTAAAGTGGATGTAAATTCATGAAATTTGACCTGGCCATATATATCTGCAGTGTTTACTTATCTCTCTCCAAAGCACTAAGTCCTGTGATTTTCTGCTGCTCCATTCTTCTGTTATCAGCATGATAACTTCTGACAAGTTCTTCAAGACTGCAAATAAAAGCAGCTGAAAATTTGTGTCGGGATGGTGCTATAAATAGATTAGCAGAGAGCTTGTCTATTTGCAGCACAGCTCTGCATGTTTCTTTCTTCCTCTGTCTATGTGGAGGGGGGTGTGTGCCTTTCCACCAATCAGCTGTCACACAGTGTATGCCAGGACTCCACTCCCACAGCTGAAACAAGAAGAACAAATTCTAACATGATGTGCACTTTATAAAGAATATA
This sequence comes from Pelophylax lessonae, assembly GCF_965119305.1. Lineage (NCBI taxonomy): Eukaryota > Metazoa > Chordata > Amphibia > Anura > Ranidae > Pelophylax > Pelophylax lessonae. Next base: position 154,999,879 of record NC_138774.1, read on the forward strand.
TAAAGCTGAAGACAGCTGATATACATGTAAAACATATGTAGGGAGATTTGTTTAATCTCTTTGTATCATCTGAGGCTGTTTACTTTACTGGGTATATGAGAGGGTTTACATCCACTTTAATGATCTCAGTATATGTAAAAAAATCCTTAAACAAGTTGATTCCTTTCTACATGTTTGACTTCTATCTGATGTCTACAGGCAGCTTTAGCCTTTGACTTAAAGCAGAATTATTAAATGTACTATTTAAAAAAAAAAGGATCTCTCCCCCTCCTGAAAAAAAACAATATACAGTTTGTACATTTTCCATACCCCAGCACTATCCCCAACTTCTTTCTCTGTCCAGTTCCACCGACCCTCTTATAGGTTGAGCCACAGCCAGCAAAATCCAACCTCACTACCTGTGAGACATTTGATGATGGATACCTTGTGGAGGTTATATCATCACACAACCTGAGCTCATAGTATTCCCATATTGTAATGAAGTGTGATTGCTGCTCAGTCCAGAAGGAAGGACCATCCCATGTCACCACCAAAAAAGAAGTAGGTCCCTTACCACTGCTTGGCCCGCCAGAATACTGCATGGATAAAGGAATGTATTGGGTGTTTTTAACAAAAAAAGCAAACGGGGGGGGGGGTAGAAACATGTGGCTGAAGTTCTGCTTTAACATTTGAAGTGACATGCTCTAGTGCGTTGATAATGATAACTCTCACCCATAAACATTTATGGTGAGAGTCGACATTTATGGTGATGGTCCTATGTTGCGCTGTGACATTGAGCATACATACAGATCTTTTTCTCTTTGTTATTGCCATTCTATAAAAGTCTTTTTCACATTCCCTGATTGCGTTTTCTTTTCTTTTTTTTTTTTCATTAACGCTCCCATGACTACTGTTAGTCAAAGTAGAATTAGATTAATTTTTACTTTAAGTGAAGTTGTGTGGGAAAAAGGGGCCCCCAGATTAAGTGCTTGTTTCATGAATTCCCAGTGGATACTATACACGAATCTTGGCTTCTTTTGCTCATTCAGTTCACGTGTTGTGCTCAGACTTGTCCTGATCTTGTCCTGATATTAAAATGCCTCACAGTCATTCCCTCAGCTGTATGTTCTCTCATTGGGAGCACTGACAACTAAATAATATTTTCCAAAGCACATTTGTACATACTTATTTCACAGCAAATTTATCACCTTTTCAAGTATAATTTGTCTCTGATGCTCCAGCTAAATCTACAGACAGAAAAGTCATTCTATAGAAGCAAAAAATTCAGTAGCCATTGATACATCAGTTGGTAAATGGAGAGAAGGCTCTTTGTAGAAAGTTTTCCTTCCCATCAGGGGAAGAATGGCTGACCAGAAGGATAGGTGGGTAAGTTATGAGTATCCATTATAGTGTTACTAAACCCAGGACCCTGTATTCCCTATATCTGGTCTCCTACAGTGCACAGAGCATGCAAATGTAATTATTTTAGTAAATATAAACTGCTTAATACCTTTTTTCATCAGCAGTCTTGTGGCTTGTATCAGTGTCTGCTTAAAGTTGTAGGAGGAGTTTTCACTTTCCCCTTATCCTCTGCACAGTGCTGATTGGCCCTGTGCTGATCCCAAGAAAAAAAAAACTCTCTAGCAATTTACACCAAACTGAGCATGTGCAGCCTGTCCCCTAATGCCCTGTTCTATCAGGAGATGGGTTGGAGTCAATTAAAGAAGAGGAGGATCAGAGAGACAGGAACAAACAGGCATTTTATACAATGCAGAGGATTAACCCCTTAGGTTCCACAGTGAATATAACAAGCATGCTTTACTGCATATACAGACTGATTTTACTGTTGTGGCTTTAGTAACACTTTTAAGCGGTGGTAAACTGCCAATGTTCAAAACAAAAAACCTGCAAGGCAATGGCATAATGTGCTAGTATGCATCACATTCCAGCATTTAAAGCATAGACATAAGACATAGTCGATTTTGGGCCATCCGCTTGCTATAGCTCACCTGAAAAAGAAATGGGTAGTTACGATTTTTTTTTTTTTTTTTTACTTACCTTGTAATTGCAGAAAAATATACTCACCTTTCTTCCACTTCCTCCCTCGGCGGCCGCGACCCGCGCCATCACTTCCACTTTGCAATGATTCCTGGGAGCTGAACGTCATCGCTCCCAGGAATCAATGCGCCTGCACCGGCCCCGACGTCAGTTCCGGTGCAGGCGCGTCATACCTTGCTAAACAGCTTCTGGGCATGCCCAGAAGCTGTGCAGGGATGACGCTTCAGAGCCGGAAGTGACGGCGGGGCTGGCGCAGTGCATTGTGGGACGGAAGAGGACGCAGAAGTGGATCGCGCTGGCTTCAAGCTGCCCACACCTGAGATGGCAGCGCTGGAGAAGAAATTTTAAAAGTGAGTATTTCTTCTAAAAGGTAAGTGTGAACCGGGACAGATCAAAGGCTAGCCATTGTGGAATGTACTAGCCCTGACTGTCCCGGGGGTATGTTCATTGAAATTTTTTTTTGTGGCCGGAACTCCGCTTTAATGAAATACTCACCTTGAGCTAAGCCCTCCAATGATGTAAAGTCATGTTCCTCCTGTCTGTCTTCTGGGTTCGCGAGCTCTGGCTATGTGATTAGCCAAAGTCACAATGACGTCACTCTCACATGTGCGCGCAGGAGCCGCCATTTCAGGCATGGGCTCTGAAGGTCCGGCACAGTAAGCTGGACCTTCAGAACACATCCGCCGTCGATGTCATCGGTTGTATGCACTCTGAATATCTCCTAAACTGCGCAAGTTTAGGAGATATTCACAGTACCTACAGGTAAGCCTTGTTATAGGCATATCGGTAAGTAAAAGTGATAGTACAGAGTTTACTACTACTTTAAGCGTGGAGGAACTCCATTTCCCTGTTACATAATAATGCTTAAGGTCAGTCCAGAGGGGAGCAGATCTGCATATAATCGTCATGGTGGTTTCGGAGGAGGTTTTCATGGGTTTTGCAAGTATAAAATTTACCATTTCACACTAAGTGTGAAGAAAGAGGAAATAATTAATGAACATTGAGCAATATAAGTGTAGCGAGGCACATTTTTGAAAATATTTGAATTCTGTCTGTAATTGCTACCAGTATTATAGAGTAACAATGTACAAGCCTTGGTACGTGGCCACACCCGTTTTTACCAAATCATTTTCGGTACTAACACCTTGGCAGTCCTTTATTTTAGCAAACACCTGTTTGGTTTCAGCTATCAACTTGGTGCAATATGGCCTGATTTTTCCAGAATATGGTACAAGGTTAGCAATAGAATCAGATGTCAAGGTTAGAATTACCATTTAGGTGATTATAAGGCTACATTTTAGGTATAAGGTTAACTTTTGGGTTATAAGTAGAAGGCTGAACTATACAAAGAAAAAGAAACGTGACATTACAGACACCAAGTAAGGCTACCCGTTATAAAAATATAGTTTACTATGTCAATGCATAAAAAACACATTAAAGGATTACTAAGCTCTAGCATGTTAAATTTTAATTTGGGGTTTAATGCCACTTTAAAAAATGCAGGTAAAATGCAGACAATGTGGGAGCTTGCTAAAAACATTGACTAGTTAATTCATTAGCACAGCCTCCTCCTCTTTGCACATCATGGCCCTTCCCTGTCCTAGGAGTGTCTAAGTACTTGTTGTTATGGTCAAGATCCTACACCCATCCTTCTCCTCCCTGTATTCCCTTATGTGTAGCTGCCAGAGGAGGAGCATAGGATAATATTATAGAGTGTCACTTGATTGACAGCTCTGAGTCTGCTGTGGCCGATAACATCACATCCAAGATGGTGGCGTCCAACAACATTCTTAAGGATTTTAGATGCCTACATCAGGGAGACGTTTACATGTACAGTAAATAACACACATAAAATATGTTCAATGCAGAAATAATCCTCTGGGATGATTTTTACTGAAATTAATGGTCTGGCAAAAAGATCTCTTGCTTTACTTTGGCACTGACCTAGACGAGTTTGGAGGTCAGAAGTCTTGACACCTTAATGGCTACATTCTTGTTCTGGGTTGTTGGCGTAGCGAGTTCTCAAACAGGGATCAGAACAACATCTGTGCAGCTTGAACCTTTAAAAACAAGTTAGCAGTGTCAACTCCCATGTTTTATTTCTGACAGGTTCCCTTTAACTTCTCATCTTTCATTTTTTTTTAAGTCTCTGATGAAACCAAAGCCAAAATTGATTCATATATGTTCCTTAATTGTTCCTGTGTGTTTCCATTGTTTTAAATTAGGTATATTTCCAGCAATACATTCATTTTTTGGGACTAAATAGTACAAGTATATCTAAAGCCAAAACTTACTTTTTTTTGTTTTGGACAGATTAGGGAAAGGTTAAATACCTAGCTGTTTTCTTCTCTTTTCATTGATGTCCTAATGGAGAAATTTCTTTTCACTTCCTGTCCTAGAGATACAACAGGATCTGAGGGAAAATCTCTGTAAAGTGAGGGAAATTTGTCTGCCTTAAAAAATGTCTCCTTACCTTGTATTCTGGGGGCAACTGTTGAAAATTGACATTTTCCACCACTTGGGTAATGGCCATCATGTCAAAAGGAGAGGACACAGAGAGAAACTGAACATGTTTTTAAAGTTGAGCTCCACCCAAAAGGGAAGCCCTGCTTATTTACATGCCCCCCCCCCTCCACTCCACTGCCACATTTGGCACTTTTTTGGGGGGGGCACCTGGCTTTGAAAGGTACCCACTCCCACTTCCGGGTAAGACCAGAGATATGAGCATTTCCGGCCCCTTCTCCTTCCCCCGCTGCCTTCTGGGACACTCACAGGTCCCAGGAGATGGTGGGACCATTCAGAAAGCACAGCATGACTCGTACATACGCAGTAGGAAACTAGCTGGGAAGCCTGAATGTGCCGGTTTCCCTTACTTTTAATGCCGCCGCCAGCACCCGAAGCTAATTGATGATTCGGCTCAGGATGTCGACATCGCGGGATCCCTGGACAGGTAAGTGTTCTTATATTAAAAGTCAGCAGCTACAGTATTTGTAGCTGCTGTCTTTTAATTTTTGTTTCTCCAGACTGGAACTCCTATTTAACACTTCCACCCTCTATGCAAAATTAAAAAAAAAAAAAAGTCTCAGCACACAGCCTTTTAATTTTCTATTCTTCCTATGATTTTATCTTCTTATGACTGCAAAAATTGCCACTATTGAGTGAGATTCTGTTTGCAGTTTTTGAACTGCAGGCATGTTTTCTTACCATGTGTGCCCCTCTGCACGCATACACTTTCTTTTCTCTACTTTGTTAATTATTGCACAGTTACAGAAACAATGCATTTTGGGATATTTGCCAGATTTGAACGTATATAACGAAGCCTAGAAATTAGTGGTGTATCATATGGGAAAAAGTGGGGAAATCATGCAAAACAAGATTCTTATTACAGGGAGATGATGGAGAATAAGGCTTAAGTTCTTTTTTTCTTTTAATGCATGTGACATTTGAGATTGAAGGTATTTAAATGGTTGGTGAAAATATTATACTTTTATTTTGAAAAGTAGAAATGGCATATTTTGGTTTGACTTCTGTAAAAAGTAAATCAATGGAAATCTCCAGGAAACCTAGGTTGTGTTTTCCTGGTGTGGTCGCATGGATCTGTGAATGTTACACAGGGAGGATGTCTAGCTTTCAACCTTCATTTTCACACCTTACAGTGAGCTTCTGCACATGTTTGGTAGATGGGTAGTATTTAGAGATGTGCAAAAGAATATTGTCTTAATTAAAATCTCTACATCTGTGAATGACAGAAAACTATTATACACATGCTATTAATCTCATCAATGGATGTTACGGTTATATTCTGTAAGCAGTACAAAAAAATATAATTAAAGAACCAATAGTTTTTAAGCAGATTTCAGTTCGCTGAAGGTTGACCTCTGAAAAGTCAATTCTTATTGGTTTATGTGGGTTACTTTACCTTGCACAATACTCTTTTCTTTATTAACCTCTTCTGGACCAGAAGGATTTCCCCCCTTAATGACCAGGCCATTTTTTGCAATTCGGCACTGCGTTAGTTTAACAGAAAAGTGCCCGGTCGTGCGACGCAGCACTAAAATAAAATTGATGTCCTTTTTTTCCCACAAATACAGCTTTCTTTTGGTGTTATTTGATCACTCGTGTGATTTTTATTTTTTGCGCTATAAAGAGCGACATTTCTGAAAAAAAAAAAAAACAATGTTTTTCACATTCTGCTATATAACATTCCCAAAAAAAAAGATTTTAAATCAAAATTGTTCATCCTTTTAGGCCAATTTGTATTCTGCTACATATTTTTGTTAAAAAATTAGCAATAAGCGTATTTTGATTGGTTTGCGCAAAAATTATCGCGTCTACAATCTAGGGGAAAGATTTATGCCATTTTTATTTGTTTATTTATTTTTACTAGTAATGGGACTGCAACATTGCGGCAGACAGATGGGCCCCTAACCAACATTTTTGACACTTTTGGGGGGGACCAGTGACCTTACCACAGTAATCAGTGCTAAAAATTTGCACTGTTACTGTAATAATGACATTGGCAGGGAAGGGGTTAACCTAGGGGTGATCAATGGGGTTAAGTGTGAGCCTAGGGGAGTGTTTTCTAACTGTATGGGGGATGAGCTTGTGAAATGACAACTGAGACCTGTGATCCTTTATAGAAGGATCACAGGTGCTCTGTGATCATTTCAGAGGGAAGAACAGTCAGCTGTGTTTACAACAGTTGACCGTCCTTCTTTCTCAGCGGGGAGTGATCACGGGTGCCTGGCGGCAATCACAGCCGCCGGTCCCGTGCATCGGCATCCCCGCTGCCTAGAGGAGGTAGGAGCACGCCGCACGCACGCTTGCCCCCCAGCACCACGCACATGGCCAATGTAGAGCTACGTTGGTTTGCGCGGGATAGCCAGCCTGCCGCAATAAATGAAAGTTAAAGGAGTTCAATTAAAAATAGGGATTGTTATCTTAGGTCAAAAAAATCTCACCATAGATTATGCCACAGTAGAGCTTTACTGCATTATTCCTATATGGCTGACCATACAGCGTATGCTAACAATATTTTAGCATTAAATACAAACAATGAGCTGATGTAGAAGTTTAAAAACTGGTGACTGATAAGTGGTGAACGTCAAATTTAGAAATCAACTGACTAGCTATATGGATTATTAAATCATGGGGAAAACAGAGAGGCCATTTCGCTGCTCCAGGTGAGAGGTGCAATCCTGAGGACAGGTGGGACTGGGTGGCATCACCGGCTTGCATCCGTGTATACAACTTAGAAAAGAAATTGACTGCATACTTCTGCCGATCCAATAGATTTATTGAAACATGTTTAAAACTGCCACCAGGACAAGGACACAGACCATGGAAAGGTTGACGCGTTTCACACTACCAACGTGCTTCTTCAAAATGAAGAAGTATGTTGGTAGTGTGAAACGCGTCAACCCTTCAATGGTCTGTGTCCTTATCCTGGTGGCAGTTTTATAAGTTTCAATAAATCTATTGGACCAGCGGAGGTGTGTAGCCAATTTCTTTTCCAAGAATATTAAATCATGTTATATGTTCCCGTTTCAATAAAGCATGTCTATATAAGGCAGAGTATTCACTTTGGGTTATTTTTTTTATTCAACCAGTAGGTTGAATAGGAAAAAGAACTTAAAGACCCCCGCCATGCTGTTGCATCCTGACCGCTGGGACTCCCCCATTCAGAATACACAGATCAGCACTTAAGCCATTGGCTGTATGAACTGAATAAATGCTGGTTTTCCAACAGGACTGCTCAACAGAAGCCAGTTGTTAAACCAGCTTCAGTTGAACAGAGAGGAGTACACACAGATCAAAATTCGGCCGGGTTCCTTCTGAACCAGCTGAATTTCAATACATGAATTAACTCAGAATGTAAATTGAATGAATACTCTTTCAGGGTTGTTCCACATTCCCCCCCAGAATATTCTTTTCCCCTGTGCTTTGGAAAAAAATAATGTGTTCAGGCAGGTAACATTTGTTATAGTGATGCCTCCCTGATAAAACAGATGAAGAATCTGATCATGTATATTAAGTTTACAGATGTGACTCACCTTTTTTTATTTGGAAAAACAATCCTCTCTAGGTTAACTACACACAATGAAAAAATGTAATAGGATTTTTTTTTTGCAGGTTCTCTTTAAACGTATGATCTAGGCGTATTGACTATTGACCCATCAGTGTGATAAGTGGACCTACTAAACTATCAGGCAGGTTACACAAGAAAAAATAAATAAATCACTTGATTTCCCTAGATAATGGCTTGGATAGATCAGGCAAGGACGTTAAAGGCACAATTAGCGCCGGTTCACACTGGCGCGACGCTACTTTCAGGGGCGACCTCCGAGATTGCGGTGCGAGCAGCGCGCCGCGACCTCGGAGCGGCCGCCACAGACTTCATAACATTGAAGTCTATGGCGGTCGCCTCCTGGTCGCCCCAAAGAAGCTCCGGACCCTTTTTCTAGGTCGGAGCGACTTGTGTCGCTCCTATTAGAACGGGTCCGTAGCTTCCCTATGGGAGGCGACCTGCGGTGACCTGGGAGGCGACCAGGTCGCCTCACAGGTCGCCCTAGTGTGAACCGGGGCTGAGTGTTTTGTATAAAAAACAGTTTATTATAGTTAAAGTTATTAAAAACCAACAATAATGGTGCATGAGCCCCATAGAGGGGAAACAACAAACATCAAATTGGTATAGCAATATACACAGAATAAACAGGAAATATATTTGTAGAGGTATTATCATACTACATCACAGAGTGGGTCTCATGAGCGGTGACAGGGAAGGAACTGCCGTCCGTCAGGATCCCATGATGTTATATTCAAGTGGTAGGTAGTAGATATTAACAATGCTGAACATGTTTCGCTTTTATACAAAGCTTCATCAGGAGCCTATAGCATATTTCTGTGTTAATATTGTGGTTTAGTGGGACAAATTAGTGTACCCACAGCATAGAACTAACGAGGAAGGTGTTGGATCTGTAGGCAGGATCAAGGTAAATAACAGGTGTATAGTTGTTCTCTTGGTAGGAGGTTAATTTGAGAGCAGGCTAGTTTGTAAATCCAGCCGTATCTAGGGGTCACTCTTCAGTCCTTAGAGGTGCGATATAGACAAACAGGTGATTTCCCTATCTCAGCATAGTCAGTATTGATGGGGGAATCTCTCCCACTACGCTATTGTGTTCTGACTTCAGTACAACCAGCCTGTTTAAAGATGGATCAAAATTCATCCATTCCTGCAGAATCAGCCAAATTTTGGCCACTATTTTTATATCAGAGCACTAAGGTCTTCAGGACTCGCAGTGCACAAACAACCATTGTAAGTGGCACTTTCCTAACTTTATTATTGCCACTTATTTAATTTAAAGTGAACCTGTGCAGGGAAAAGCAGCATTTTATCTTTAATTGCACCCTCCCTAGCAGCTTATACTTAAGCTGTCCATAGACTGAAATTCAGCTGGTTCAGCAGGTTGATTTTTGGTCAATGTGTGGCCGTCAACATAGTGACTTCTGTTGAATGATTAATCTGGAAACCTTTAGACCAATTGGCTGCAGCCGCTCATTGCGTTCTGACAGTGTCTTGTCCTACTGCCAGAATACAGTGGTGGTGGTGATGGGGGGAGGGGGATTTCTCCATTTACCTCATTTTTGTGGATGAAGGAATATATATATTTTTTTATTGCTCAACCTGCTGGCTGAACCAGGAAGAAATTAACCATCTATGGCCTGCTCTACTTTACGTTTGCTCCTCAAGCTTTATTCCTCTAGTCAGCGTATTTAAGGGTAAGAACTCCTTCCTTGCCTTCATATGACAGTGCTGGGCTAATCACCAAGTACCAGTGCTTTCACATGAGAGGAAGGGGAGGAAGTCCCACGTTCCTCCATACTTAAGTTTACCCACATTTTCTTGAGTATATGGTGCTGGAGTGGGTGGGATTAAAATTAGCCTTTTGCTCTTCTCTGCCTAGACAAAGCACACTCTTCATTTAATGCAAACCTGTCATGACATCAACTGATGTAATATGTAAGTCTGGCTTTTCCTGTACACTTTGAGCTTCAATCCACCCCCAGCTATTTCACTGCTCTATAATTGGTCAGTAAGGCCACTCTTCACCCTAAAGAGATCCTCAATGGCAGGAATGAGTAAATCAGAATTTACAGGGCAAATAGGTATTTGCTTATAATCTTTGTCTATAACTCTGGGGTTGATTTACTAAAACTGGAGAGTGCAAAATCTAGTGCAGCTGTGCATGGTAGCCAATCAGCTTCTAACTTCAGTTTGTTCAATTAAGCTTTGAAAAAAAAAAAAAAAAAACTTGAAAGCTGGTTTCTTTGAAGAGCTGCACCAGATTTTGCACACTCAAGTTATAGTAAATTAACCCCAATGAGTCTACTAACTGCTTTGGCAAGCCTAGGTTTGTAAGGCAGTGCTTAGTAAATAAACCCTTTAGCATGTGACATGTTCATGAAGAGTAGTCAGAATTTAGAGAGTCCTGTGATGCCGATTTCCAAGTTTCATTGAGTTCCCCTAATAGCGTTTCAAGAGAAATCCAACTGCCACAATCCCAAGACTTCAGATTGAATATTAGAGTAAAAATCAAGAAGTTAGAAATTGACTTTTAATATGTTTTTATATTGGAAATACATAAGAAAATGCAACCACGAGCAATGACATCACTATTGCCCTTCTGTCAGTCTGGCTTTCTGTCTATCTTTGCATGCTTGAGTGAAAACAATACAGATATCTATCTGTCTATCAGATATTCACATTTATTAATGCCACTTATGTACTATGTTTAATGTTTCATTTAACATCATATTTAGTTTACATGTACATGGCTTAAAAGAACTGCAGCTTTTTTTAGTCAAACAAATCATTTAGACATGGAAATCGTTGTCATGCTCTTGACAATTGTGGGATCTATGAAACATGTTCTTTTAGTTACATTGACCTCTAATTGCTCCTGTCTGTTTCTTTGAAGAAACCCGGATATAGGATTTCTTTTAATTATGACATCAAGAAATGTATCTAGAGATAATGTTTGTGAATGAAGGGCTTGGGGGAGGGAATTCAGACTGGAATTCCAGAATGGACAGACACGGGTACAAGTGGGATCCTTGTCAAAGTACAGATACTTGAAACCAATCCACACTGAATACCTTCCCAGAGAGATTAAACTAATAAGACAGACATTCTTATTTATTCAGTCCTACAAAGACAATAATGAGTTTTCTTTTATGTAACCTAATACAATAATTAGATAAACATTTGTTTAGGAACAACATCATCTGCAGGGTATTATTAACTCCATTTAGAAAAAAGATACAAATGACTAGGTCATGAAAAATGGCATTTAAAAAAAAAACAGCTTTTGTTGCAATATTTACCATCTCCAGAGATTACCCCAACAGTACTGTTTTCTGCTTCTACATGCCCACATGTCTGGTAGCCAGCCTAATTGAACCCACTTCCTCTGAGGCTGGGTAATCCTGGACCTGCCCTAGCCTACGAATGGACAGTGAAATGAGAAGCAGCACACTGGTGAGCTCATCTCTCTTTCTGTCACCATGCTTCTTGCCAGCATATGAACTGATTGGCTCCTTGTGTTGCTTCTTCGCCTTAAACTCCATCCCTTCTTTGCAGGGATTGTAAAAGGTTGATGCCAGGTCAGATTTAAGATCTTAAACTACTTGTATTTAAAAAAATGATTTTAACAATGATTAAAGTGCTGCCTTAAATTGTGTTTTTAATATTGACCTAAAGTTGAGGAGTTCAGCTTTAAAGTTATAAACAATTGCTATTAATGAATTGACCAATTAATAACAGCAAATAAAAATGGAAACTTAAAATGTGGTTAATTAACAGGGGTCTATTGGCATAGTTTGGATATTTTGTATGAATGCCCAATGAAAGACTTCCCCTGTCCAAAGTGTAAAAACCCCATTTTTGCTAAAACTTAATTTTCAACTGCTTTGGAATGACAAGCAGTTCTCCAGAGAGACTTGAAATAATTGACTAGATTAGAACAAAAGGGAATCTGGGATGGCCTAGTCAGCCTGCCACGTTTACAACCTTACAGGGAAACGTGGCTGATATATATGAAGATGATGACTGTGATAATCATAATACTGATAAATTAAAATATTTCAGGATTACACCACTGCATATTTAACCTCCCTGGCGGTATGATTCTTTCGGATTTTAGGTGCTGAAAGTGGTACCATTATTTTGCATGTAATTCTTAAGAATGAGCAGCCCAAACCAACTATTTACATATGATTTTTTTTTTTTACTGTGCGTTCTTTATAACATCTTGGGTATGATAAAGTTTGAAACAAAAAATCATAAATTATAATATAATAAAAAACTATAAATAAGTTAAAGTATGTGTGTATGTATATATACATATATATATACTGTATATATACACACATATATATATATATATATGTGTATATATATATATATACATATATATATATATATATATATATATATATATATATATATATATATATATATATACACACATATATACATATTACACACATATATACATATACATATATATATATATATACACATATATACGTGTATATATATATATATATATATATATATATATATAAAGTACAGTAAGACTGCAGGAAAGGGCACTGGGGGGCAAACTAATGTGACTATATTTTATTTTGCAATGTATCAGTGTGTTTGGTGCGTTTTTACATTTGAATTTGCCGCCGGTTCCACCCCCCTGCGAACATCACGTCGCAGGAGACAGAAGCCGGATCGGGAGGAAGCTCCGCCGCTGCACACCACCGGGATACATCGCTGGATCCCGGTGACAAGGTAAGTAACCCCTCTACCAGGATCCAGCGATCTTCCTAGCGGTAACCTGAGTGTGGCTCGGGGTTACCGCTTTTGGCACTGAAATTTAACCCCGAGCCACGCTCGGGAATACCGCTAGGAAGGTTAAACAAAAATTATTGTGTTTTTGACCAGTGGTGTAACATGGGTTGCCAGTGTTCAGGTCAAGGCAAGTACTGCACCCCCTAACAAGTGGACAGTTAGCACTCCCTGATCCCTTCCACCACTTCTACCACCACTTAGTAGTGGTGCCTCCTGTGGCCTTTTAGTCATCCCTGGATAGACTGGAGGCTGATTCCCATCTGCCACTGGGCAGCTTGGCTCTATCCAATTATGTAGTCAGGCACAGGATTGTAGCCCAGGCTTCCCCCTGGAGAAATGTTGATGGGAGTTTGTCCAGGGTGGTCTTACATAAATCCAGGGTACATGCCAAGGTCCATATGTCTGCACTGTGCTCTTTCCCACCTCCTGGACAGCTCTGACTCGGACAGTCCTAGACTTGTCACTCCATTCTTTGCCGTTCACTGTGTACAAGGGTCTATTAGTAAGAGCACATAATTAGCAGGTGATGTCATTGCCTGATGGATCCCTCTGATGTGCCCCTTAGAATTTTGTGCCCAGGGCAACTGCAAAATTTTGAATGCAATCCCTGGAGCTCTTGGCATAATGTTGAAAGCCTCTCCCCTAACAGTAAATACTGATAGGAATATAACATGGAAAACAACAATCTGTCTTGTGCAAATTTCTAAGAAACATACTAGAAAGTCATAAAGTAAAGCTCAATGCTGCATTTATCCTTCCTACTTCCAACTGAGTTCTTATAGCAGCAGGGTTAAGGATCTTTATCAAAATGTAGACATTGCGTGCATTATAATGTTTCCTTTTGGGGTTATTTTGGTAAGAGAACTGAGGGGGGGAGAATATAAAATCGAGACATGACAGTCTGCTTCTCAGGTAACAAACAGCCTTCTCTTTTTTTATCTGCCTGCTTCAGATGGCAAAAACAGGATGCCGTCTTTCATTTATGGTGACATCATTCACATATGCCGAGAATAACATAATTTAAGCTAAATATATTCCTGGTGGAGTCTAATATAGCAGTATACAGATTGCAAGTCAATGATTAGTTTGAGTATATGTTACAAGTGTTTCACTATCTGCAATGACTAAAGGAACAACAGCAGACACTCATTCATGAAATGCCTGTTGTAAGACCTTGGAAGTGTGTTTGTGTGTTAATGGATTTAGGAAAGGGTGCTGAATACCACATTTGCATGTTTAACACTATCAAGAGCAGGCAGTCAGATATTTAGTGCAATAACAGAGCAGGGGTGTGAATTTCAACTTTTTCTGGGTTTAATTAATTACAAAGCACACCCCTGTAATGTCAATTGCCTCATTTTGTGTTGGCTTGTAGTTACATGTGTTCTGATTTTCATCCAGATGGAAACCAGTGAAGATTGTCTTCTATTTTCTTTTAGTCCCAGCATGTTTAATTCCCACAATCCTGATTACTATACAAAGCCAGACAAGGGAGCTGTTGTATACTAAACATTGTTTTCAACTGTGCTGCAAATAACAGATTTTAAGCTCCTCTAATGCAGTTTCGGAAAATAGGGCAGTTTATGAAAGCGCTTTATTTATGCCCCTAGGTTGGAATTCCTCTCTGCAGGTCAATCTGCTTTTGGTAATATGTCAGATAGGACAAGAGAAAGCTAGAATTAGCTGTTACAAAAGCTCAGCTCTAAGAATGTCGCATCTGCTACTTTGATGCCATTGTTATACAGCAGCAAATAAATACATAAATGCATATATAAAACATAAGAGGGGTGCTCTTGTGCAAAAACTAAATTTATACTTGTGTACCAACACAAATCCATATTTAAGGGTGGATAGCAAAATCTTCCCACCCAAAAGTGCTCACCCAACTCTCAAGCCGCTTGCCAGTACCAGCTACTCTGACCCCAAGATGGGGGTCTGGCTGCATTTTATCTCAGTATCCCCATGGGATAGATTGATATCAGGAGCCAAGATTCCAGGATGGGTTATCATACAATCAGGATGTTCAACAGTGGGCTCAGCAAAAAGGGAGAGAAAAAGGAGGAACTCATAGTGTAGTAATTAAAAAATCCAGGCTTTTCAATAAAGGTTAAAACTACTCACAAGAAGACAGGAGTAAAATTGCATATAAAACAATTAATCACATGCAGACACCCCAGCGGGTGTGATAAATTCACTGCTGTAGCCCCTCCCAGGGAAGAGCTTTTAAGCACTTTTAACCTTCATTAAAAAGCTTGGATTTTTAATGAATAAACTTTGAGTTCCTCCTTTGTCTCTCCCTTTTGCTGAGCCCATTGTTGAACATCCTGGTTGTATAGTAACCCATCCTGGAATCTTGGCTCCTGATATCCATCTATCCGATGGGGATACTGGGATAAAGTGCAGCCAGACCCCCATCTTGGGGTCAGAGTGACTGGTAAGCAGCTTGAGACTTTGCACTTTTGGGGGTGAAGATTTTGCTATCCACACTGAAATATGGATTTTTGTTAATACATAAGTAAAAATTAACTTTTTGCACAAGAGCTCTTCTCTTCTTTTTTCTGATGGACTTTATTGGAATATTTATGAATGTTTTTTTAGCACATTCTTGTTTACAATTTTATACATATATATGACTTTCTTATTTGATTGGATTTATGCCCTTTTTTATTGATAGCGCAACACATTTTTCATTAATATTAATATGTAAAATGTTTATGTGGAAATTTTGTGAGTGCAGCTGTCGCTAAGAAATTTTTCTTATTTAGTGACACTTTTTGCACAACTTATTTTTTGGTTTAGAGAAATAAAACATAGGCTGGTGAACTGGTAAAGCTGTCTGGGAAACATTGTAACATCAAAGAAAACTTGTACTTTGTCCACATCAGTCAAAGTAACTGGCTGGTTACAGGCCTATTAAGGAGACTGTATATATATCTTCTACACTATCATATTTGCCCCCTGGAGCAACCCATTAGGCTCTGACTGTACACAGGGTAAACATCCTCCACCTACCACCACATGGCTATGCTCAGGCCTTGTGATTGGCTTTTCAGGCTCAGAGAATATTTTGGAGGGAGACAGGAGAGTGGTAATGTGCTCCTGTTATGCCAAGTACCCACTAGTTTTTGTTTTTTTTTCATTCAATGCAGCAGTGCTAAACTAAAAAAATTGCCAGTTGCGGAGGAGTTGTACTAACTATGCAATATTAGTACAGTGATCTCCACTACTGTGCAATTATGTTCTGACAGGGGAACAGCCCCCCCCCCCCCCCCCGCCAGAACACTCCAGTCGGCACTCTCAGCCATTGGCTCAGCGCATGGTCGGGAGCTGATTGGCACAGCCATCTTCTGTCAGACCGGCTGCAGTACACATGAGCCGAATGTCAGACGGTTTCTATTGAACCGGCCGTTGCCGCCTGACATTCAGCCTGTGCACTAGGCTTTACTCAGAAGTAACCAGTTTTAAAGGAGAAGTACAGCCAAAGCTCATTTGGCTGTACTTCTCCTTATGGATCACAGGAGTGCTGTTCATTTTGCACTCCTGTGACCTGTTTTCAGCAGAGAGCGGGCTCTCTGCTGACGTCACAGAGTCTTTCCAGACTCGGCATCATCACGACCATGGAGTCGGGATCAGCTCACATTCCTGGACCAGCACCTGGCTCAGCCTCTCATCCAGCCTCTGAGAACCTGAACATGCAGCTCCCACCCCTCCAGCAGCCCTCTGCTCAGGGAGCTTTGAGAACAGAGTGATCGGCGGTGTTCGATTGCTCGGTTCTCAGTGTTAAAGGCGCTGGGGCAAACAAAAAACCCATACATCTTTTTTGAAGCAAATCTTGCATGAAAATGCAAATAAATAGAATAATTCCTTCTGTTATTGTACGAGAAAAGTTTTTAGTGCTTGTCCCTTCGTATATTTCATATGAACTATCATGATTAACTCTCGAAAGCTGTGTACTAATGATCAGATTATCGGACGATTGCCCCAAAAGTGGTAGTATTTTGCATCTGATTTTCTCATTGTGTGTACTAGACATAAGCATGATACACCATTCGCATGTCAACAGTGAGATTTTCAGGCCTACACTACACAGACAGAGGAGGTCTGAAGAAGTGTTTGATGTGTTATGCAGTGACAAGTAACAGAAGGGCAGGAGAAGTCAGTATGTTACATCTCCTCATAAATCGTTGGAACCCAATTAATACACTGTTCTTTAAAATAAGATCAAACATACATTTCACATTATCTAATGAACGTCTACAAACAATTATTAGCTCGCCTCCACAAGCAGGTTGCAAAACATATGAACCTCATTAGATGTTGAAATAACTTTGCAAGAAAAAATGTGGGGCTGTTTCAGCAATAGAGGAAAGAAGATAACCTTCCACCCACATAGGTTATGCACCTGTTTATATTGAACAGACAATGGCGCTGCATTCAGCTTTCTATGTGCATGGAGTCCACATACAAATGTATATACACTTAGAGGTTCCATGGAAAGATATTAAAATGATTGAAGGAGAACTCCAGGTAAACATTGTTGTTAACTAAAATAGTTCCAGAGTAGCTTTATAAATGAATTATGAAGGAAGTCAAAACTGTTTACTGTTGTCAGACGTACATTTCTGACTCCAGCAATCCGGGGTCTGGAAAGTAAAATGCAGAGCATTCTTCTAGATAGTGATGTTGCTTGCTGGTTACATAGGGGATAACCCAAAAGCACACACTGGCAAAAGTAAGAAAAAAAAAATCGGTATTTACTACCTCTTAATATAGGAAATTGAGTCATGTTTTCCAATGTGGGGATGTTGGAGTCTTCAGTTTTTCACCTGCCCCTATCATTTTCTCACATGGGAGGTGGCTTTTGTCCTTTGCATACGTTTATTCCTGATACATAAATGAAAATATACGGATCCTCTCCTTAAGCTTTAGGCTTAAGTTCCGTTACTGTCTCAACCGTTTCTCCCATCACAACTGAACAACATCATCTGATTGCAGTTGTATACATAGACTATCTACCTGCTAATGTTGATGACCCCAATTTATATTTTTATTAGATCAATTACAACTAATTGCTCATGGGTGCGACACTGCTAAGCCACTTGTCATTCATGTCCCACATCTTAGTGGGTGACCAAACTGATCATTTAATCACTATGAAGACATTTTCCATTCCCTGAAATTCACAGTTTAAAGTTCTCTGTTTTATACGCTCTATTTATGTCCATTGCTCTCTCTGTCCCCTTGTAGACCAAAGTGAGCATCAGGTAGGCATCCTTACAGTATGTCCAGGCAGATATAATTCGTCTCCAAGAGACCCATGTCTAAACTTCCTTCTGCTCTAAATATTTTAGCATGAGTTATCTGCATATTCATACAGCTAATGCCCCCACCTGGCTTCAAACACACAGTCTGTTTTATTTGCAGTCAGGAAATTACTGATCCTGAGGGCAATACTCATAGAAAATGATGCCTTTTTCTCTAGCGCTCATCGACAGACGTAGTCCTCGGTGATACACCACCTTCGGGTTATGTTACCTCCGCAGGAGCAGGACTAGACAGGAAATTAAAAAGCTCTGGCCACACCCTAGGGGCAGTCCCAGAGGGTATATCCTCTCTCTCTCTGCCTCAGCAAATCAGTTATTTTCTGTCTAGTTAGGAGTAAGGACCTAGATACCTTGCTGGGATCTTAGGTCCTGGCAAGAATTTTTTTCTAAAAGGATTTTTAGACAGCTTTTTTTCTCCAGTGTTCCTGTGAGATCTTCAAGCAAGAAAGCTGAACTGGGCGACGGGCTGGATGTTGAGATCCGGTGGTCACCCCAGTTCAGCCTACGAGCGCGTGCAGGCCATAGCTCCGCGCTGGGTCGGCCGCGACAAAGTCCCATTAAAAGGACTGAACCCGCGAGTTAAACGTCTCGCTGAAACGCCAAAGACCATGAGTCACGGCGTCCGTATCGGTCGACAGCCCTCCCGCCCCGGTGGAGAGGGGTACTGTCAGGAGTTGGTGCCCGCCTGGTTCCGGTATGGTGAGTAGTATGTTCCCCCTTTTTCCCTGACGGGTTTTGTGGTGAACGCGGGCCCCTCTCTGTATGGTAAGAAAGAGTTCTTTCTATCCTATAACATGTCACAAATCCTCCTACTTTGAGTGTGATTTTATGTGTGCAAAAAGCCAGGAGGCTTGGTTTGGGAGCTAACAATCTATTGTATACATGTTTTTAGAGATGTAATCTGTGGCATTCTGGGAATCTTATGGGTTAAGTATAAGCTACCTACCAGTCAGAAGCCACGGACATGTAGACTGCCTTCCAAATCAGATCTCCAGCTATTAGCAGGCCTCCCGAACGGCCATGCGGTCCGCCAGGGCCGGTACTGCCAACCACGCCATATCCCCATGCAGAGAGAGTGTTGTGTGCCCTGCAGCACACCGCTAGTCAGCACAGGCCGCCGCCATTTTTTTTGCTGGATCGCACGAGCCGCCATTTTGGCGTAGCCTCGTGTCTCCAGCATGGGGGCGGCCATGTTTGAGGTGATCCTACACCTCGTGGAGCTTGGGGGAGGCGCCAGAAGGCGTGCAGAGGGGCGGAGCCGCCTCCCTTCTTCCTGGGCAGCCAGCCAAAAGACTTCCTGTTTGTCAAGACAGCGCTGTAAGCTGTTGCAGTTTAAACTCTGAGCATCAAGTGGTGAGCCTGGGGGTCTATCTCTCTCTCTCTCGATCGATAGGGATCCCTAGCAGGTAACACTAAGGGGCTTTTTGTGGCGCTGGGGGTCAGAAAAAAAAAAAAAAAAAAAGTTTTTTTTTCTTTTGAATTATATTATCCAGGAAGTAACTGGAGTTATCATGGACCCTGCCACACATATTCCCCCACCTGTTTCCCTCGAGGGGGCCTCGGGACCCGCCGGTGCACAGAGTATAGAGTCATTTACAGCAATTTTGGAGTCTATGGTGGCTCGGGTGGAGGCGGCCTGTCAGGGACGGGGGTCAAGGAAGCGACCCCCGCCTACCCCTATACCATCTGACACCTCTGACTCAGATTCAGAGATGGTCACGGCAGTTGCAGGTTCCTCTGCAAGGGCTGTTATCCCAGGTAAAGCCCCCTCAGACAGTGAGGAGGACGCTTCTTCTCCTGCTATAATTCAGGAAGAAGCATTGGTGGACGCACTAGTTGTGGCAGTGCAAGAAACCTTAAAACTTGAGGCTTTACCGGCAGAGGCAACTGAAACAGAGAGGCCTTTCGGTACTAATAAGCCCATCAAGATGGCGAAGGCTTTTCCGGTACCTAAATGTTTTGGTAATCAGATTAAAGGAGAATGGGAGCATTCTAAACGTACCT
Organism: Pelophylax lessonae; assembly: GCF_965119305.1. Classification (NCBI taxonomy): domain Eukaryota; kingdom Metazoa; phylum Chordata; class Amphibia; order Anura; family Ranidae; genus Pelophylax; species Pelophylax lessonae. Next base: position 155,020,147 of record NC_138774.1, read on the forward strand.
TTACTATTTCCAAGCGTATTGCTAGACGCTATCCGTTTGAGGAATCCATCATTAAGAAATGGACGGTACCACCAGTCGTGGATCCGCCTATTTCCAGGCTGAATAAAGCCACGGTTATTCCAGTGGAGGACACTTCGTCCTTTAAGGATCCGGTGGATCGAAAGATAGAAGCAGAGTCCCGTACTATCTTTTCTCTGATAGGGTCAGCATTTAGACCAGTAATTGTTATTGGTCTAGTTTCCCAGACACTTACGGAATGGGCGAAAATGGTACGCCAAGATCTTAGGGGAAAAGATATTCCCCAGGAGACATCTGATTTGATGGAACAGATCATACAAGGGCTACGGTTTATCTGTGACGCAGCCTTGGACACAACTCCCTTATTAGGGCATGCATCTAAGTTAGCAGTGATCCTCAGACGTGTGCTGTGGTTAAAATGCTGGTCAGCTGACCTAGGTTCCAAAAAGACCTTGACCAATCTCCCCTTTCAGGGGAATCGTCTATTTGGGGCCAACCTAGATGAAATCATTAAGGATGCCACTGGGGGCAAGAGCACTTTCTTGCCACAGGCTGCAAAAGCTAAGGGACCTCGCAACAAGCGAGGACCTTTCTTTACCGCCCATAAAGGGCGCCCGGCTGGTACTAGCGGGAAAGGCAAGACTCCTCCAGGAGGATTCAAGAAGGGCTGGTCGGACAAGCAGAGGACCAACCCAGCCAAACCCGAAGCAAAGGAGTACACAGCCTGAAGGTGCGCCCCCACCCGGTTTCAGGGTGGGGGGACGTTTTCACCGGTATTCAGGACATCAGATCGAGCATCAACCACTACTACCGGTGCGATTCTTCCCTTCCAACATTTAAGTACCACAGGAAGCGGTAGTTACCGTTCCCTGAATAGATCTTTTCCTTTACCCTTTCCTAAGATTAGTCCCGATACCTCACAGGAATCGGATCTGGTTGACCAGATAGGCCAAGTAGCCTCTAGTCGGGTGACTTCGGTCCCTGAGGTTCAACCAGAAAAGATCACCCTTCCTGATAACTATCAGGTATCTGATAAATGTGTGGAAACAGAAAACGACCAGACTTTCTCGGATGGTCGGGGCCAGATAGCTCTAGGGACGCCGGGTTCAGATCCAATCAGCGCCAGTGGTCCTAGAAATTCTAGGCTGGCCTCCTCAAGCCGGCCTGGCCGACTTGGACATGCTAGTCGCAGACGTTCCGTGGGAACTTCGTCTCAGGGAGTGTCTGTGGTCTCAAGGACCAAGTTACCTTCGTGCTTTACAGTCGCTGGTTTTAATGGCCTGGCCATTGAGACCCAAGTACTGAAGGACAGAGGGTTGTCTACTTCAGTCATTCCTACCCTTATTAAAGCAAGGAAAGCGACTTCCAGCAAAGTCTATTATCACACATGGAAGACTTATATTGCGTGGTGCGAATCTTTAGGATTTCCTCCACGTACCTATTCGGTGTCTCGAATATTGGCCTTTTTGCAACAAGGGGTTGAGCAGAAGCTAGCCTTGAGCACCATCAAGGGTCAAGTTTCAGCATTAGCAATCTTCTTTCAGAAGCCGTTAGCTACCAAATCCTTGGTGCGGAATTTCATCCAGGGGGTGCGGCACCTGGCTCCTCCAGTCCGCGCGCCCTTACCGCCCTGGGATCTTAATTTGGTTTTGTCGGTTCTACAGAAACCTCCCTTTGAAAACATCAGGGAGATTCCCTTGCTTACTTTATCCCAGAAGGTGGCCTTCTTGGTGGCTATTACTTCTGCTCGCAGGGTGTCAGAACTGGCTGCATTATCATGCCAGTCACCATACCTAGTGATTCATAGGGATAAGGTAGTACTTCATCCTAAGCCATCTTTTCTTCCTAAGGTGGTTTCAGATTTTCATCTGAATGAGGATATTGTACTACCTTCCTTGTGTCCTCAGCCCAAGCATCATCGGGAACATGCGTTGCATTCCTTAGATGTGGTTCGGGCAATCAGGGTATACCTGAAAGCTACGGAATCATTCCGTAAGACGGATTCACTTTTTGTGATCACGGATGGCCCCAGAAAGGGTTTGCCTGCATCTGCCGCGACCATTGCCAAATGGATTAGACAAACGGTGGTACAGGCTTATTCTATTAAGGGTCAGAGTCCTCCGTTCCCTGTTAGGGCGCACTCCACTCGAGCGCTCAGTACTTCCTGGGCCTTTCGCCATCAGGCGTCAGTGGTCCAAGTATGTAAGGCGGCCACCTGGTCGTCGGTACATACCTTTACTAAATTCTATAAAATTGATGTGACGGCATCGGCGGATGCCTCATTTGGCCGCAAGGTTTTGCAGGCCGCAATTTGAGGAGACCGGTGGTCTACCTCGAGGGTTTTTTTCTGTTTGAAAATTTTTTTGTTGAGTCTCATCATTAAGGATGAGCATTGTAAATTTCTAGTTGGCACCGGTTGGGCCTTCTAGATTGGGATTTGATTTCCATTTTCCCACCCCTCAGTTGTGATACTGCTCTGGGACGTCCCGAAGGTGGTGTATCAGCGAGGACTACGTCTGTCGATGAGCGCTAGAGAAAAATGGATTTTTGTAAAATCTTACCGTAAAATCCTTTTCTCTTAGCTCATCGACAGACGTAGTCCCCGCCCCTCTGTTTTGGAGTTGGGTTGGGTTAAATTCTCTAAGCACTGCTTTTTCACATAACTGATTTGCTGAGGCAGAGAGAGAGAGGATATACCCTCTGGGACTGCCCCTAGGGTGTGGCCAGAGCTTTTTAATTTCCTGTCTAGTCCTGCTCCTGCGGAGGTAACATAACCCGAAGGTGGTGTATCACCGAGGACTACGTCTGTCGATGAGCTAAGAGAAAAGGATTTTACGGTAAGATTTTACAAAAATCCATTTTTAACCTTGCTTACTTACTACTCTCCTAATATTAGGGATTTGACTTTCCTTATTGACCTATTGGAACTATTCCCACACTCTTTAGGGGCACCCTCCTCGTTTGATAAAAACTCCAGTAATATCCCACATCCAACATTAGAAAAACGTATCACTCCAATTTTTCCCAATCACAAGTATTTTCACCATCTCCCAGCTCTCTCGTTGAATTCCTACAATGCTTCCCCTTGTTAGAACGCTGAAGGGACCTTTATCTCCACAGACATGACTTTACATCCCCACAACACATGATGTAGAATAGTCTGAACATCATGGATAACTTATTATTATCTCAATGATTTCAGTCATGCATTGACAACTATATTACAACATGTTCACCTGCTTCTGCTTTTTATTATTATTATTATATAGGATTTTTCTAGCACCAACATTTAACGCAGCGCTTTACAACTTGAGGGTAGACAGTACAAATACAATACACTTTGAAAAAAGTAGCATTTTCTATACCATTTGTGATTTGTGGATATTCTTGCCCCAGGGTCACCCGCTTCTACCCCTATCCCTTACGTTACCCCTTTTCCACCAATTAGCCCTTTTCTTTTTATTGTTACTGTTCTTATTCTCCTTCTTTCATACATTACCCAGACATATATACAGAGTCCTCTTCTCTATTGTTACTTGAAGTCTGAATTTGAAAGATAAACGAAAGTGCTTCTCGCTGATGTTCTTAAAATGTGTTAGCATATTAGATGGGGGTTTTGTACCTTTCTTTGTCTAATAATTCTATGTAATAATAGTCATCTTGTCCAATACATGAATGTTGCTTTTTTCCTACAATGTATCACCATATTTTATTCTGTATTGTTTATTGTAAACTGTGACACTTCAAACTGTGACTCCATGGTGACCAGCTGTCAAAAAGCACCTACTTACCTAAATAGTAGGACCCCAGTGATTTTTATCATACATCAGCCTTTCGACACCTTCTCTACCAAACCCACTAGAGTGCCCCTAACAGATGTGCTCCATAGTTTTCAGTAATTGAAATGTGTGTCTGTCTGGGTTAATTTTGAAAAGTACAAGCAATGCTAAAAAGGTTATTGGATAGAGATCAGTGGAATGCCACAGTTTAGTTAATTATATGCTATTTGACAACTTTTCACAAGAGACAGCGTTGCTCTCTAAAGGTTACATGATGCAGAATTGCAATTATTCTCCTTTAAATACCAACAAGGTTTTCAGCACAGTGGGTCATTTGCTGTCTCTGTTTCCATTAGAAAGGTATCCAATTAGTTCTTATACTTGTTAAACTCTGCGACTGGGACAGGAAGAAAGGGCAATTCTCCCCCCCCCCCCCCCCCCCGCCTGGGTAACAGGCAACTGTAAAAACCAAAAAATTATTTAAATCCTCCCTAATTTCATTAAAAACTAAGAAAAATGCTGTGGCTGGAGTTAGGCACTCAGTTGCTTGATGCCTGAAGAGAGGGCACAGAGCTGCTTTGGTAATGCCATTATGGATCTGCAGAATTGAACAGAGAAGATCTTCTCCTCCCTGGCCCAGTGGATCCTGGCTGTGGATATCATAAATCACATGACATAGCTTAATAATGCCTGGAAGCTTCAGCCAGGATTAGTACCAGAGAACACTGGCCAGAGAGAAGAATAGAGCTTCTCTGAGAAGCCCCCAAGGTAAGGTCTAGGAGGTGAAGTAGATTAGTCATTTTGGTATTTAGATCTCAGTGCTGTAAGATCTTTGTACAAAGAAACACACTACAGGCGGTCCCCGGGTTATGAACACAATAGGGACTGTAGGTTTGTTCTTAAGTCAAATTTGTTTGTAAGTTGAAACAGTGCATTTTTAAGTGCAACTTCAGCCTGTGCAGAGATGTGGGATGTTTCGGGTGCTTCTGGGCGTGCAGTCATGTTATCTGGGGCTCTTGTGGCCATGCAATACATACACTACTGCAGTCTGTAATGTGTCTGGCGGTGCAAGATGGCTGCTCAGTGGTAACTGTGACCAGCGTGGAACACAAGTGACCAAAATTGACATCCGTTCGTTAGTAGGAGTCGTTCGTAACTCGGGTGTTCGTAACTCGGGGACTGCCTGTATAGCGTTCTGCAAGGTTTAAACACTTCCCCCTATAGAATGGTGGGGGAGCACTCCACAAAATATCATACTATAAAAACAAAAACCAATGTTGTGGGCTTTACCCTCCTCCTGGAGGAGTTTGGAGTGGAGGAACTTGACTGGCCTACAACCCGATGGGACACCTTTGGGATGAATTAGAGCGCAGACTGTGAGCCAGGCCTTCTCTCCAACATCAGTGCCTAACCTCACAAATGTGTTTCTGGAAAAATGGTCAAACTTTCCCATAGACACACTCCTGAACCTCGTGGACAGCCTTCCCAAAAGATTTAAAGCTGTTATAGCTGCAAAAGGTGGGTCAACTAAATATTGAACTGTATGAACAAAGACTGGGATGCCATTAAAGTTCATGTAGGTGTACAGACAGGCATCCCAATACATTTGGTAATATAGTTTTAAAAAAAATACAACCACAGAGAATAACACCTCTTATTTCATTCAGTACCTACGTTCTGAAGTTCTCCAGTTCCTCTCCAAAGGTGTTTCAGATGATGTACTAAATATTGCAATAATCACATGATAGTGGTATGCATACTAACTAACAATGAAACAGATAGTCTACTCTGTATTCTACTGAGTTTCTATAGTATCTGGGGCCTCTACAAACTAGATTTCTTCATAAAAACAGCAAAATTAGTGTTCATGGATAATAATAGGTTTTATCCAAACCAGTCACTGAGACTTTTGTCATTTCTGGCAAAGGTTCTTGGCTGTTGTTGAATATGTTCAACAGTGAAAAAAAAAAATACAGAGGAGAAAATATTCTCTGCAGCAGGGCTGAGGACCTACATCTAATGTACGTTTGTGTTTATCACACTGGCAGTCAGAAATAGTAGAGTGCCAGTTAGGAATTACGCTGTAACAGTTAGGGAAGATGGGCGATTTTGTATCAAGTTTCAGAAATTGAATGCTACTAAACACTTTTGGTTTAGGGAATAGTGTTGCTATGCCATGGTGACATTCATTTGCATTATACAGTATCTCATGATTACCTTAAAAGACACTATACTATCTTTTAAAAAGAAAAAATACAGCATGATGGTAGATCAAGCACAGTGGTGACATAGGTTTGGTGCCCTATGGGCTCATCTGACATTGCTCTACGGCTTTTAAAGCAGGCCTGTAAGGTAATAGTACCTACTATATTCTAAAAAATGGTAAGAGATACTTGTAGCATAACTAAAGGCGAAACTGTCAGGTATTCATTGCTATCTGTCTCTCTGTTAGGAAGAATCACTCTCTCTAATTGTCCTGGTCACCAGTGTCATTGGAAATTACATTGACGCTAAATTAGAAATGGCCACCAGAACAGAATTGCACCAATTCCACTTATGTGATCAAATGTGGCACCCTTTTGCCACTTTTACAATCATATATGAGAAATCGCCACTTTATGTTTGTTATGTGTTCCCTTTTAGACAGCATAACCTAAAAATAATTTAAAGATTATTAAAAGATAATTTAAAATATTTAAAGATTAAAAGTACATTAATATACAATGTGCCACCCAAGCCTTGAGATCTTTAACCCTTTTTAGGACAGACAGTGTGTGCATCTAGTTTACAATTGATTCAGAGATCTGCCAGCGCAGTGCAGACAGGGTTATTTATGGTAAACATGGCCCCAGCGCCCCTTCTTTAAGGGCTTGTTCACACTATTTTCAAGGTCTCTGTAAGAACACACAAAAAACAGTTGTTTTCTATGTGCCCTGTTCACTCTAGCTGAAAGTAGTTTCTAAAGGCTCAAGGTTTTTTACCTTCATGCATTGTATGCGTAAAGGTAAAAAACCTTCTGTGTTCAGCAGCGCCCCCAGCCCCCCAAAACCTACCTGAGGCCAATCCCAATCCAGTTATGTGCACGAGAGCAGCAGCTCTCCCGGGTCTCTCCCTCCTCATTGGCTGAGACAGCAGCAATAGCCATTGGCTCCCACTACTGTCAATCACAGCAAGTGAGCCAGTGAGGGTAGAGCAGGGACTGAGCCAAGACGTGCTCCGTGTGTAAATAGACACACACAGAAGACACACAAGCTGCTTTCTCACGCAGGAGGGAGAAAATAGGAGAGCCTGTGGGGGACCTGAGAAGAGGAGGAACGCGGCTGCTTTGGGCAAAACGACTGCACAGGACAGGTGAGTATAACATGTTTTTTATTAAAAAAAAAAAAACAAGCCTTTAATATCACTCAAAGTTTCCATTTCTCCATCTGTTTCTACACACTGCAGCTGAGCTGTAGTGCATAAAATTGAATTAAATAACATTTTAATAATGTTAGAAAAACAGTGCCATGCATTATAAAACACAAGGCACTGTCCCTGAAGCCGGAAAACATTGAGAACTAGACCTCACAAGTAAACAGAGCTCTGTCCTGTGCAGATAGTGTGAATGACCCCCTACATTGCATTGAAGTGGAACGTTAAGTGGAATTTGTGGGCAAGTAAATGCGTTAGCAGCAATTTTCCAGGTTTGTTTAAGTTATGCTATGCAAATTAAAACACATAATACATATAAAGTAGTTATTATCCCAATCTGGCTGCGAAATTAGAGGCAAATGTCAGTAAAAACAGCTGGTTGATCAATGTTTTCATCACCCCCTAAAAGGATAGCCACAAGCCCACATGGCAGCTGCTTGGTGTTGAACACATTGACAAGGCCACGTTGCAGAGCAGTAAAGTTTACATAGCATGTCACATTTGGAAAGCGGTGCCGCTTGCCACAGGCATACATTGAAGTCAATGGGACCACACCCCACTGCATGCCAAATGCTTGGTTTACAATTGCAGCCTGGTATTTCAATATAAAATCTCCATTGTTGCCTCCTAAATTCCTGTAATTCGGCTCTAAGCTACCTCTAAAAACAGACCACCACAGGTTGCTTTTCAGATGTTTGTTTAGAACCTTTGCATATGTGAATATGGCCAAATGACACATTTGGTTGGTTCAACATTCTAACTGTAAGGCATTTGTGGCATAAGATGGGAAATATTAAAGTAGAAGTCCAGGCTAAAATTAACTATGCTTAAAACGGCTGCCATCCACCTTCTAACTCCTATACTAACTACCCTCTCTACTTACCTATTCTCTGAGTGCTTCAATCTAGTCATGTGATGTCCCTAGCAGCCAGCTTCAGGGGAGTGGAGAGAGCACCAACAACATATGAAATGCCTAGATGGTGACGTCAACTATAGGCTTACCGTGTGGCATCCGTTGTCAGCTATCCCTCCTCTCCTTGAAGCCAGTCCCTAGGAGCGAATCAAATGACTGGAGCAGAGCGTTCTGTAAATAGGTAAATATAAACAGCTCCCTTCTACAGGATAGTTAGTATAGGAGTAAGAAGTGGGGTGGGAGCAGTTTTATGCTTGTTTAGTTTTAGTCCAGTCTTGTACTTTAACCTCTTAGCGTACATGTACTGCTGGGAGGCGGCTTCTCTGCACAAAATCACATACAGGTATGTGATTTTGCACTTCCGGGTCTGATGTGATTGGACACAGCGGGAGCCAATGAGCGGGTCCAGTGGACCCAATGACCGCAGGAACTTGCCGATCATTCCCGAAAGTGGCAGAATGGCAGGTTGCCTATGTAAACAAGGCAGATCACTGTTCTGTTAGTATGGAAGACAGATATCCTGTGTTTCTGCTAAGCAGGAACACAGATTTCTGTCTTCCCACAGTTAAAGCACATCCCCCACACAATTACAAAGCACTCCCTATGAACACATTTAACCCTTTGATTGCCCCTGAAGTTAACCCCTTCCCTGCCAATGTCATTAGTACAGTGCATATTTTTTAACACTGATCCCTTTATTGGTGTCACTGGTCCCCAAAAAAGTTTTAAAAGTATCAAATGTGGGATTGTTTTTCAAAAAACATGTAGCAGAATACATTTTGGCCTAAACTGATGAAGGAATTTGATTTTTAAATTTTTTTTTATTGGATGTGATTTATAGCAGAAAGTAAAAAATATTATTTTTTTTTTTCTTTTTCAAAATTTTTGTCTTTTTTTGTTTACAGTGTAAACAAATAGAGCTGCAGAGGTGATCAAAAACCACCCAAAAAAGCTCCTTTTGTGGGAAAAAAGGACATAAATTTATTTTGTGAGCAGCATCACACGACTGTGCAATTGTCAGTTAAAGTAACGCAGCACCATATTGCAAAAAATAGCCTGGTCATTAAGGGGGTTAAACCTTTTGGAGTTTTAAGCGGTTAATAGCTGACTGACAAATTTCACTTATTCCCTGAAGTTACTTTTTAATCGCATATTTTAACAAATATTCATATAATGCTAGTGGTCTGGATGTTATTATAATATAAGTGCTTCAATAAAAATTTAGGCCCCGTTTATTTCTGTGCACTATGTTTAATGGATGTACATTGAGGTGCATTATGTAACGCAATAACCTGCATTGCAATAAGGCAGCCCATTTATTTCAACAGGCTGCCTAGGGTCCCAAAAAAAGGTCCATGCACTCTTTTCTAACATAGTTTACCACAGCACTTGGCAGTGCATCACTGTGCATTGTGGTGCACTGCAACGCAGGTTCATTGCAGTGCCATTCAGATTGCACAGCAGTGCACCAGTACACATAAACATGCACAATACAAAACTATAAATCTGGCCTAAATATTAGATTTATATATACAAAATTTAAAATATCAGTCTTTTTAAACTCTGTCTTTGATTAGAAATTGTGACCACAAATATATTTTCTTCAGACATAGATTTATGCTTTTTAAAACCTGCTTCCCCTTTTTTTGTTTTGACTTGGATTAGTTGAACTGCATTAGTTAAATCTTCCCAAATAAGGCAAAACCTAATAATTGATCAGCCACCTTAGTCCAGATTTCAATATATAACATTCCTGTCATTAATCTAGTGATATGTCTACTTACTACCTAATAGTGTTATTCACATCTGAACCATGCTAAAGAGAGCCTATCTTATTTTAGATAGTGACAGCAACTTTCAAAATGCATTTGCTAATGCGTCTCAATTGACCTGAGTAGTCAGGTTTAGCAACAGGACTCTGCCAAAAACATCAGTGCTCCCTGGGATTTTTCTACATTTATGTTCACAGACAAGCTGGAATTCTGGAGGAGGTAAGATGTGCAGAAAACATGTTTAGGTTCACAAAACTTAAGCTTAACTCTTTTCATTTTCATTCTGGAAAAGATAACATTTTTGTGCAAACCTTAAACAACTTGACATTGGCATTACTATCAGCTTTTATCAAGGACAGATACAAGTCTAATGATTTTGAGAAACCTCAAGTCATTTTCAGTTTTGGAAAATGTTGAATCTTACTCTTACTGAGTTCTCATAAACATACTGTAGTTTGAAAGAATATGTTTTGTTTGATATAATAGTCCACCTTTTGTTTGTTATGCTGAGGACAAGCAACTCCTCTTGCTAGATGTTCATAGGTTGGCCTAGGTCCATGTAGACCATGCTGATGAAGTCCCACCCATGGACGTAACGCGTACGGGGGAGGAGTTATGACGTTACCCATGGCCACCACGCTGTTTCATTGTTTCATGTTTCCTGCTTCCTGCACTGAGACAGTGATATGCTTGTGAGTACATGAGTTTTTTATGCTGCAATAAATTGTTTGAAATCAATCAGAGAGCACTAGATCCTTCCTCTCCCTAGACATGATATTCGGTGATCTGTGGAGATTATACTGGGATCCTTCTCTTGGATTGGTTCAGTCCTTGGATATTTGTACAGGCTTTGTGACCCCTAGTGGTCAAGTTGTTGAGGTGAAAGGCAGTGTTTGCCTTGGTGGATGGGCTGTATCCTCACGGGACTCAGTGCATGGAGTTTGTTTCTAATCTCTTTCCACATGAGGCTTCCTTTCCTCCTTTAACCAGCCACAAATTGCATTATATATGGACTTATGCTTATGAAATTTGAACACTTCCAATGTTCCACTTTTTATATGTTACTTCTTTAAATAATTTTAGCATGCGCTGCACTATTTTGTATGACATGTAGACCATGCTGCCTTGATTGTCTTCATTCATTCAAAAAGATCAAATTTAGTGCAGAACCTAAAACAAAGAAGTCACGTGACCAGTGACACAATGCGTCGGATGGAGCCTGTGATGTCATTTCATGTGACTCCAATACACGGAAATGTGGTGAGGAGCAGTTCCCTTGAGGTTTATCCTCACATGCATTTTATCCCTACATGCACTTTATATATGATTTTAATGTAAGAGGCCTTTTTTAGATTTGTTTTAAAATAAAATCTGATGGAAGTTCGCAATATTGCACTATGCATCTTTCCTTTATTCTGAGTGACTCACCAATATTGGATGTGAGGATCCTGAATACCCACAGAGATTGATTGGTGGATTTATTTGGTGATCCAGGGAGGGAGACTACTGCAGTGGAAGAGATCTTAAGCTCTCTGGTGATTAAGCGTGTTTTGACCAATTGGTCTTTCCATAAGATGAGCAGTGATTTCACCTTCTGGTGGTGGTTCTGTCCTATCGTCACAACTCTCTCAAGGATTGATGTATATCACCCGATGACTGATTGATTACATGCATGTGAACTTTTTTGACACATTTTTTGGACTTTTCCCTATTTTCAATGTTTTCATTTGTTATATATTACTTTGATTGTATGGTTACACTTATTTTTAATTGTATATTTCTTCATGTTAATGGTGTATTGCACTATTAAGTTTTTATGTGGATTTATTTTTATTATAATTATTATATAGGATTTATGTAGCACCGACAGTTTACGCAGTGCTTTACAACTTGAGGGTAGACAGTACAAATACAATACACTTTAATACAATAGGAATCAGAGGGCCCTGCTTGTTAGAGCTTACAATCTTATAGGGATTGTTTATGAACAAGCGCACTGTTCTTCTTGTTTTATATTGCTGTATTGTAGTGTTAGAGGTCACTATTACAACAGTTGCTGCGGTTCTATTTTTTCACAGTTTTTTCACTATTTCTTTACATTTTTTTTCTGCTTTCTTTCTTCTCTGAGATCTAGATCACTTTTACTATTTTTTTGCACATAGCAGCTCATAAGTATTCACTCATCTAAAACCTAAAACAACTTGACATTGGCATTACAAATAGTTTTTTTTTTTACAAGGACAAATAAAACTCTCATGATTTTGATAAATGTCAAAGGAATCATTTACTAAGGATGTAATTTTCATTCTTGGCGAATGTTTAACCTTCATTTCATGAAGTGTGTGCATTTTGTTGCTGTACTGAGGACAAACAACCTATTTTAATTAGGTAGAGAGAAACATGTGACTTACCCCACGTGACAGGTATGGTACTAGCCCTGTGTAAGCTCCAACTTCAGTGATCCAAAGCCGAAAGAGGCCTTTCTTTTTTGCTCCAATCCCCCCAGCTTATTCATATTGTGATAATATCAGAGAGTTACTCTTTTAATAATTATACTGCATGTTCAGATGGACTTGGGCTGTGTAAAATACCCAATGTATTGTAAACCTTTAGTTGCCTCTAAAGTTATCCTCTAGAAATAAATGTAAATTATTATGAGTAATTTTAAATAAGGAATTAAGTAAGGTGAAAGGAAGCTATATTTTGTTAAAGGAGATGTATATGTTATAAACAAACATACATATTCACTTATATGCAGCATCCTTGTGATGCTGCAGTTGTCCCCTGCTGAGCACTCACATATTTTCTGATCACTCAACTCTCTGTCTTTACAGAGTATAGAGCAGTGACTGTCAGTCACCATTCTACCCCTCCAGCACTCACTGGAGAGGGGGTGGGTTGGAGAGGGAGTGGGTGCAGCTGGCTTCAGCTCTCAACTGTGCACTGATAGCCGGAGCCAACTGTCAATCAGGTGGATCCTGACAGTATGAACAGGATCCTTCTAGAACATAAACTGTGAATATTAAATTAAAACCCGCGCTTATGGTGTGAAGTAAAAAAGTGTCTAAAATTAATAAATAAATATAAAATGTAAGCAGCTGCTGTATCTCTAAGTAAATCTTAGATAAAATGGAAGAAATAAATTTAAAACAGCGCTAGCAAATCCATGTGACAATAGTAAAATATAATAAACAAACAGGTTATTTTGTGAATAATTAAAAATGCAATAAATATAATGAATGAGTCCTTTAAAGGTGATTGAAATCCAAAAAAAGTGCTTGAGTGCAGATATTCTATTCAAACGGTGCTCAAGGTGACTGGCAAACCCTCTTGGTTCCCTACTTACCACAATGATAAATCTCAATCGCTTGAAAAATCAATCAGGATGTTGCACTCAGCCTCTTACTAGGAATAACTCAAGACCAAAATGTCTCCTGTGGGATGGATCCAAAGCTCCTCCGTGGGCCCCAAATAGGAAACAAAAGGACCGCATATAGTATAGTATGTTCATACAGGTTTATTGCCCCAATGAAGTAAGAAACATACTCACAAACAAAAGAAAATAATATCGCAATGTATAGGAACAGATGATAGTGGACGCCGCTCATAGCGTGCGTTCCACTGCCGATCCAGGAAGTAAACCGGAAGTGACGATGCGTACAAGCCGTACCGGAAGTGCGTCAATGCGTTTCGCCCGCCTATTTGGCGTTTTCAGCCTTTTTTCAGCCTTTTTCAACCAGGGTGCCTTGAGGTTTTTTCAGGGGTGCCTTGGCAAAATGCCCAGAAATTGTATACAATCCAGCAGGTGGATCAAGCCTGCCTTTTAGTTACACAAAGCCACAGGTTTTCATTATGTACCATCACAACTGGACACTGGCATCCTAACAAACAATGATGTCATAAATTGATAAGGAGGATGTCTGTCGCCTCCACAGCATCCTTGTTTGACCCTTCTGTGCCCCTCTCCCTCATCACTGGGGTGACATTAGCTGACTGATGGAGAGAAATTTAGGGAGAAGAGAAACATTGGAATACTAGTCGGTATCAGTGTGCAAAAGCATATTTTCTTTGGAAGAATAAATCACCTCTAATGTTGGGTGTCCTACGTGTGGATGTTGCTGCATTGTGTAAAACTTTTAGAATAGTTTTTTCCAATTTAGAATGGAGTACTTTGAGACTGTCCATAATTTTAAAGGGTGCCTTGACTGAAAAAAGGTTGAGAAACACTGTTCTAGATAGTCAACCCTCCAGGTTTTTCCAAAACCTATTAGGCATTGGTGGACATCTCTGGGTTGATTCATCTTCTTCTTTTTTTTTTTTTTTTCATGGACTCCAATGGAAAGATACCTTCCATATTTGCCACCAGCCAGGGCTGTTGTAAAGTTTAAAGGGTTCTCATTGTCATGTTCTAGAATAACCATACCATAAAATAATGTGATGTATTAGTTTGGAACTGTGAGGGGAAATCTCATTACCAAATTCCCAAAAGATATAATAAGACTGAGAGTTATTCAGCTCACCTGTATCAGCCCAGTGATATTTTTAAAATTTTAGGTGACAGTATAACCATAGTTCTGTTATAAGAAGGCTTTACTATGCTACATCAATTTTAGATGAAATTACCTATTAAATACTTTCTCTGTAGCCCACACTAAATCATGCCAGGAACCCTTTTAGAGCTGGCTACTGTCTGTTAGCTTTTCAGGTCAAATCAAAATGATTATACCTAGGAAAATTTTAGGAATACATATTTAAATAAAATGGAAAGGTTTATCCAAGCTGAATGACTGAACACACTGACTGGTAGAATTATTTTGCATCCTCAGCTACCATCTCATCCAATCACTGTCCTGTCAAGTAGGGATGATCGAACGGTTCGGGTCGACCATCGGTTCGACCCGAACATTGGGTGTTCAAAATTCGGCCGAATTCCGATCTTTTTACAGTAAAAGTTCGGAATTCGGCCACCAGAACCGCCCAAAATGCAATGGGACAGGAACTGGGCTTTAAAAGCCCATGATTGGCCCAGAAACATCAGTAAAAGCCAATTGAGGGGGCAGGAGTCTGCTAGGAATGTGATTGGAGTGATTAGGGGGTCCAGAGGCCAATCAGGAGTGAATACGTCCCCCATATGCCCCCCAGTATATAACATAGCACCGCCCAACCTCTAGCACTGTAATACAGAAGCTGTGGAATAGAGTGGAAGCATTTCTGTTACTTCTGCTGCTTGTAAAGCTCCAGTGTCATTTTGAAATTATTAGTGTGAGGAAAGGGATATGCAGTGTAGTTAGGGTACTATATACCACTATAGTTAGATTCAAAAATCTAGTTTTTGTAGGGATAGCTTTAAGTGCCAGTGTGACCGTAGTGTAGATTAGGGTGACCTGCCTCTGCCATGTTAGGGTGACCGTAGTGTAGTTTAATGTGATCTGACTCTGCCATGTCAGGGTGACCGTAGTGTAGTTTAATGTGATCTGACTCTGCCATGTCAGGTTGACCGTAGTGTAGTTTAATGTGATCTGACTCTGTCATGTTAGGGTGACCGTAGTGTAGTTTAATGTGATCTGACTCTGGCATGTCAGGGTGACCGTAGTGTAGTTTAATGTGATCTGACTTTGCCATGTCAGGGTGACTGTAGTGTAGTTTAGGGTGATCTTACTCTGCCATGTCAGGGTGACTGTAGTGTAGTTTAATGTGATCTGACTCTGCCATGTATATTTATATATATATATATATACATACACACATATATATATATATATACACACACACACACACACACATATATATATATATACCCCTATACAGAAGTTAAAAAAACGCCCAAAAAACGCCTGAAACAAAAACGCCCAGGTGTGAAAGGAGGGTAACACCATCCCTGCGCTACTAAAATTCTAAGAAAAATGATCTGTTTTTTTTTTTTCTGGTTCTGGACATGCTACAGAGCTGAAACTTCACAGGTACACTTTTTAGACCCCCAGACACTAAATCCAAAGAAATCTCTTTTTTTTTTCCAATAATTTTTTCAATAATTGGCTCGCTATCAAAAACGACAATTTTTAAGAACTTTGTTTGCCTGATTCATAGTCCCTGGGGCATGACCCAGAACCCTAGTCAATTTTTAGGGGCATTTATAGGGTTTTAGGGCTTCAAAATGGTGTTTTTTGATTCCAGAATTTCGGGTCCCATTGATTTCAATGGGGTTCTTGAATCTGAACCGAACTTTCGGGAAATTCGGGTGTTCTGGTCGAAACGAACTTTTCAAAAGTTTGATCATCCCTACTCTCAAGTAATGCTCATAGAAGTAAATTTATAATATAGCGAATGGCTATTTGCAGACCAGTCCCCTGACCAGTCACCAGTCCCCTGTGCCCCTGTTCAGAAGATTTTACCTCACTTTCTGTCCCTGTGACAATTGGATTTTGAAAATGTTGGGTTGTTGTGGATACCAGAATTGGTGATAAAGCTTTCCTTTATCTTTTCCATGTTCTATTTACAATGGCACTATGCTGAAACATGCTTATCATTTACATGCCATGCCATGCTATGGTATGCTAAACGTTAACTTATTCCTAGTAAATTCGATATCATCTACCTCAATTTTATTAATGACACAGATATACTCTGCCATGCTGGTACAAGGGACAGATGTGCACGCTAACTAATCCGTCTTCATAAAATCTGTATATTTCCTTGACCTTTCTTTGCACTTTGCTTTCCTAGTTTGAGATGCTCCTTTCATAAATGGAAAAACATGTTTATATACAATTTTACAGAGCTCTCCCTTAGGAAAATATTTCTTCAGGTCCACTAGATATTGGTTTGTTAGTCTCTGCAATAATATGTATGTCAAATTTCCTAATGATTATTTCTCTGAAAACTTCTTCACACCAAGGTATTGCAGTGCACTGGAAAAAAAATCCTGTACCCTGCAATTTGAGAGGACTAGGCTGCAATTTGCCATTCAAGCCAATTCAAATTAAAGTGGTTGTAAAGGCTGGAGGTTTTTTTACCTTCATGCATCCTATGCATAAGGGTAAAAAACCTGCATGCAACCCCCCCCCCTCCTCCAGCCTACCCCTAATACTTACCCGAGCCTGATCTCAATCCAGCAATATGCACAAGAGCAGCGGCTCTCCCAGGTCTCTCCATCCTCATTGGCTGAGACAATTCATTGGCTGAGGCTATTTATTAATATTGTTTTTTTTTTTGTTTTAAATGTGAACCTTTAATGTTCCTTTACTCCGTCGGTAACTCAGCTCAATGCATGACAACACAAAGCACATCAACCCATAGGTTCTGGTGAGACTGAACCCTAAGGAGACTCTTCTCTGCACTTTCACACATTTCTGAACCCTGTGGACTTTCAGTGGCACAAATGGGTCCCCCTTCATGAGGGCTACAGGAGGATAGCATAAACAGTATGATCAGTATAATAAATAATCCACCAGAAACACAATGGAATTTTGCTCCCAATAAAGTTTAACTCCTGGACTTTGCAAAATGTATCTGGCACTTTCCTTAGTACACACCAGTCTACAGGAGATAGAGGCTGTCCTATAGCTGTCACTCTTTGAAAAGCTGCCTAGAAGAACGCATATCCTTTAGTCTTCACCCCAGGGATTAAGATCTAGTATAGCAGACCACATCCCCACACTTCTTCCTAGTCATACACTTTACAGTCTTATTAAACCCATGTACAATTAAGTACAATGAAGAAGCATCATTCACGTACTGTATCTGATTAATTGCTGTTTTGTTTTAGCAATTGAGCCTTTAGCCCAAGGTAACTAGAAGACCCTCCAAACAACAGCTGAACCTATAGGGTGGCACCGTAGCTTTGCAGGGTCCCCGCGGAGCCACCCTTATGTGTGCATTCCAAGGACTACAATTAAAGCCAACACAAACACGGCAGCCTCTTCTGCAAACCAAAGAGCTGTTCTCCACCCACCAGCTCTCAGAATGACACCCTCCTCCACAAACCGTGGTACTTCTTACACAACCAGCTCTCAGGAAAATTATTATTATTATTATACAGGATTTATTTAGTGCCATCAGTTTGCGCATCACTTTACAATGTAAGGGCAGCCAGTACAATTAGGCCCTGTTCACATAGCAGCAACGCTACTTCCCGGGGCGACCTCCGAGGTCGCGGAGCGCTGCTCGCCCCGCGACCTCGGAGCGGCCGGCACGGACTTCATAACAGTGAAGTCTATGACGGTCGCTCCGGGTCGTCCCAAAGAAGCTCCGGACCCTTTTTCTAAGTCGGAGCGACTTGTGTCGCTCCTATTAGAACGGGTCCGCAGCTTCTCTATGGAAGGCGACCTGTGAGGCGACCAGGTCTCCTCACAGGTCGCCCCAGTGTGAACGGGGACTAACAATGCGTAATAGCTTCGTCTGCAAACCACAGCATTTCTCCGCTCACCAGTTCTCAGATTGACAGCTTGCTTCACTCTGCCATGTGTCCAGTGCAGAGTCCTAACTTCTGGACTGGTTCAGGGAAGCGGTGCAGAGAGTCACACAGTAAGGGTTATGTTTACAACAGATAAAAAAAAGTTGCAGAGCCGAGCAAAGAAATAAAAAGCTTAAACTGCAGCTAGTAATACCCCTTAAATTATCTTTTCTTAATCTATTTTAACAACTATGTATATTGATAATAAATACCTGGAAATTAATCATCTAATAAAGATCCTTTTAATATGTAAAGAATTATACATTTTTTCATAAATATTATAAAAGAAGTCATTTACTAAGGATGTCATTTTCATTCTTGGCGAATGTTGAACCTTAGTCTCACTGAGTCCGAATAAACATATTGCAGATCAAATAAATATGTTTTGCTTCATTTAATGAAGTGTGTGCATTTTGTTGCTGTACTGAGGACAAACAACCTATTTTGCTAGGAAACTATAAGGTAGTTTAGTTAATTGATTATCCCCATGGTCAAGTAGACCAGGGTTCTCCAAACTTTCTAAACAAAAGACCAGTTTACTGTCCTTCAGGCTTTATGGGGTCCAGACTGGGACCATCAGGAGTAGAAAATGTCCTGGCATCAATGGGAGTAAACATTGCCCCATCTTTGGTGTCAGTGGAAGGAATTGTGCCCCTTCATTGGTGTCAGTGGATGAAATGGTGCCCCAAGGACCAGATAAAGGCAAGCAAAGGGCCGCATCTGACCCCCAGGCCACAGTTATGGGACCACTGATGTAGACCATACTGCTTAGATTATCCACATGGACCTCTCTGTGATGGGTCAATGATTTTATTTAATTTTAGTTTGGGACAGCTTTGAACTGATAGCTTTGAAAATGGAACTAAATACACCTAAGTCTTGTTAAATGACCAGTTGTCTGTACTTTTTCTTTCTCTGGCAACTGATAAACGATACATTTTTTATTTTACCACTGGGCAGAGTGACATTGAAGTTGCTTTTTTAAAGGAGCAGAGGCGTTTTACTTGTTAAAGTGAGTTTTTACTTGGCTTAGTACATTATGTAAAGCTGTGTCTATTTTAAATATTCAATCCTGTTCAAGAAAAGTATAAAAATAGGATTTTTTAAAATAAAGTGCAGACACTCTTACAGGAGTGAATTTCCCTTCCTAGGGGTAGATTTCCTCTCACTTCCTGTTGTCTCCCTCTGTTCGTAAGTAGGAGTCGTTTATAAGTTGGATGTTTGTAACTTGGGGACCGCCTGTATCTAGGACCTTTTTAAAAAAGAAAATCCTCTGTTTTGTGATCTCCATAACAATATTACTTACTAGGCATTTTTACCTTTTCATAACCTTCTCAATAGAAGACTTCCACTTGATGAGTTTACATTTCCCAAATGATGACATTCCATATATCTTGGCACCTTATTCACTCAGACAGGTACTCACATTCCTTTCTATGTTCTATTTACAATGGCACTATGCTGAAAGATGCTTATCATTTACATACCATGCTATGGTATGCTTACCTTCAACTGATTCCCAGAAAATTAGATATCATCTACATCAATTTTATTAATGACACAGATATGCTCTGCCATGCTTGTATGAGGGACAGATGTGCATGCAAAGTAACCCGTCTTCATCAAATCTGTATATTTTCTTGACCTTTCTTTGTACTTTGCTTTCCTAGTTTGAGATGCCCCTGTCTGAAAATGGAAAAACACGTTTTTATACAATTTTACAGAGCTCTCCCTTAGGAAAATATTTCTTCAGGTCCACTAGATATTGGTTTGTTAGTCTCTGCAATAATATGGATATCAAATTTCCTAATAATTATTTCTCTGAAAACTTCTTCACACCAAGGTATTGCAGTGCACTGGAAAAAAAAAAATCCTGTACCCTGCAATTTAGGAGGATTAGCTGCAATTTGCCATTCAAACCAATTCAAATTAAAGTGGTTGTAAAGACTGAAGGTTTTTTTTACCTTCATGCATTATATGCATGAAGGTAAAAAACCTTCTGCATGCTGAATCCCCCCCCCCCCCCAGCCTACCCCTAATACTTAACCTAGCCTGATCTGGATCCAGCAATGTGCACGAGAGCAGGTCTTTCCATCCTCATTGGCTGAAACACAGCTGCAGGAGCTGCTGTCAATCATAGGCAAGAAGGAGAGAGTAGGGGGCGGGGCCAAGCTACAGTCTGTGTGTCACGCATATATGCCCCAATAGCAAGTGGCTTGCTATGGGGCACTTGGCAAGGTAAAGGGGCCAGGAGCACTGGAGGGGGGAGGGGACCCGAGAAGAGGAGGATCAGGGCTGCACTGTGGAAAACCATTGCACAGAGCGTGTAAGTATACCATGTTTATTATTATTATTATTTTTTTTTTTAAACGTGAGCCTTTAATGTTCCTTTACTTCGTCAGTAAGGGTCCTTTCACATGGCCGCTCGGTGTGTCCGCAAATCATCCTATTTTTTTGCGGATGATTTGCGGACATAATGTAAGTGAATGGCACTGCGGATGTCAGCGGAATACCATCTGCTGACATCCGATTTTTCTCCTTTCAGTTGTGTTCCGTTTTTTCAAATGGAACAGAACCCTATTTTTTCATTCGTGTAAAAAACGGAAAGGAAGGAAAATCGGATGTCAGCGGTGTCATCCGCTGACATCCGCAATGCCATATACTTACATTATGTCCGCATATCATCCGCAAACGGATGGGATGATATGCGGGCACACGGAGCGGATGACAGAAATGTCATCCGCTCCGTGAAAAAAAAAAAAGTCCCACAGCGGACTAAAGCAGCGGAGCGGCCGTGTGAAAGGACCCTAACTCAGCTCAATGCATGACAACACAAAGCACATCAACCCATAGGTTCTGGTGAGACTGAACCCTAAGGAGACTCTGCTCTACACTCTCACACATTTCTGAACTCTGTGGACTTTCAGGGGCACAAATGGGTCCCCCTTCATGAGGGCTACAGGAGGATAGCATAAACAGTATGATCAGTATAATAAATAATCCACCCGAAACACAATGGATTTTGCTCCCAATAAAGTTTAACTTCTGGACTTTGAAAAATGTATCTGGCACTTTCCTTAGCACACACCAGTCTACAGGAGATAGAGGCTGTCCTATAGCTGTCACTCTTTGAAAAGCTGCCTAGAAGAACGCATATCCTTTAGTCTTCACCCCAGGGATTAAGATCTAGAATAGCAGACCACATCCCCACACTTCTTCCTAGTCATACACTTTACAGTGTTATTAAACCCAAGTACAATTAAAGCGGTTGTATCCTCACAACATAAAAAAAAAACATGCAAGACAAAGGCATAATGAGCTAGTATGCATTGTATACTAGCTCATTATGAAATACTTACCTTAGAACGAAGCCCCGACACGGTCGCCCGGACAACGCTGAGGGAGCTTTCAAGGTCCCTCGGCGTCTCTTCTGGGTTCGGCAGCTCCGGTGCTGTGAGTGGCAGGAGCTGAGGTGATGTCACGCGTGCGGGAGTTTTCTTTCCGGCAAGGAGCTGGCAAAGAGCTCTGAAGTTCCGCCTGACCTTCAGAGCGCATGAGCCGCTGCTGTCAGCGGCTGCATGCAGGGCGAATATCTCCTAAACCATGCAGGTTTAGGAGATATTCATTTTACCTACAGGTAAGCCTTATTATAGGCTTACCTGTAGGTAAAAGTTTAATGGCGGAGTATACTTCCGCTTTAAGCACAATAAAGAAGCATCATTCACGTACTATATCTAATTAATTGCTGTTTTGTTTTAGCCATTGAGTCTTTAGCCCAAGACAACTAGAAGATCCTCCAAACAACAGCTAAACCTATAGGGTGGCACCGTTGCTTTGCAGGGTCCCCCTGGAGCCGTGAAGTAGCATCATTCACGTACTGTATCTGATTAATTACTGTTTTATTGTAGCCATTGATCCCTTAGCCCAAGACAGCTAGAAGATCCTCCAAACAACAGTTAAACCTATAGGGTGGCACCGTTGCTTTGCAGGGTCCCCCTGGAGCCGTGAAGTAGCATCATTCACGTACTGTATCTGATTAATTGCTGTTTTGTTTTAGCCATTGAGCCCTTAGCCCAAGACAGCTAGAAGATCCTCCAAACAACAGCTGCACCTATAGGGTGGCACCGTCGCTTTGCAGGGTCCCCCTGGAGCCGTGAAGTAGCATCATTTACGTACTGTATCTGATTAATTGCTGTTTTGTTTTAGCCATTGAGCCCTTAGCCCAAGACAGCTAGAAGATCCTCCAAACAACAGCTGCACCTATAGGGTGGCACCGTCGCTTTGCAGGGTCCCCCTGGAGCCACCCTTATGTGTGCGTTCCAAGGACTACAATTAAAGCCAACACAAACACAGCAGCCTCTTCTACAAACCAAAGAGCTGTTCACCACCACCAGCTCTCAGAATGACAGCCTCCTCCGCAAACCGTGGTACTTCTTACACCACCAGCTCTCAGGAAAATTATTATTATTATTATACAGGATTTATTTGGTGCCATCAGTTTGCGCATCACTTTGCAACGTAAGGGTGGCCAGTACAGTTACAATGCATAATAGCCTCGTCTGCAAACCACAGCATTTCTCCACCCACCAGTTCTCAGATTGACAGCTTGCTTCACTCTGCCATGTGTCTGGTGCAGAGTCCTAACTTCTGGACTGGTTCGGGGAAGCGGAGCAGAGAGTCACACAGTAAGGGTTATGTACGACATAAAAAAAGTTGCAGAGAATAAAAAGCCTAAACTGCAGCTAGTAATAACGCTTAAATTATCTTTTCTTTATCTATTTTAGCAACTATGTATATTGATAATATATACAGTGGGTACGGAAAGTATTCAGACCCCCTTCAATTTTTCACTCTTTATTATATTGCAGCCATTTGCTAAAATAATTTAGGTTCATTCTTCTTCCTCATGAATGTACACATAGCACCCCATACTGACAGAAAAACACAGAATTGTTGACATTGTTGCAGATTTATTAAAAAAGAAAAACTGAAATATCACATGGTCCTAAGTATTCAGACCCTTTGCTGTGACACTCATATATTTAACTCAGGTGCTTTCCATTTCTTCTGATCATCCTTGAGATGGTTCTACACCTTCATTTGAGTCCAGCTGTGTTTGATTATACTGATTGGACTTGATTAGGAAAGCCACACACCTGTCTATATAAGACCTTCCAGATCACAATGCATGTCAGAGCAAATGAGAATCATGAGGTCAAAGGAACTGCCTGAAGAGCTCAGAGACAGAATTGTGGCAAGGCACAGATCTGGCCAAGGTTACAAAAAGATTTCTGCTGCACCTAAGGTTCCTAAGAGCACAGTGGCCTCCATAATCCTCAAATGGAAGACGTTTGGGATGACCAGAACCCTTCCTAGAGCTGGCCGTCCGGCCAAACTGAGCTATCGGGGGAGAAGAGCCTTGGTGAGAGAGGTAAAGAAGAACCCAAAGATCACTGTGGCTGAGCTCCAGAGATGCAGTCAGGAGATGGGAGAAAGTTGTAAAAAGTCAACCATCACTGCAGCCCTCCACCAGTCGGGGCTTTATGGCAGAGTGGCCCGACGGAAGCCTCTCCTCAGTGTAAGACACATGAAAGCCCGCATGGAGTTTGCTAAAAAACACCTGAAGGACTCCAAGATGGTGAGAAATAAGATTCTCTGGTCTGATGAGACCAAAATAGAACTTTTTGGCCTTAATTCTAAGCGGTATGTGTGGAGAAAACCAGGCACTGCTCATTACCTGCCCAATACAGTCCCAACAGTGAAGCATGGTGGTGGCAGCATCATGCTGTGGGGGTGTTTTTCAGCTGCAGGGACAGGACGACTGGTTGCAATCGAGGGAAAGATGAATGCGGCCAAGAACAGGGATATCCTGGACAAAAACCTTCTCCAGAGTGCTCTGGACCTCAGACTGGGCCGAAGGTTTACCTTCCAACAAGACAATGACCCTAAGCACACAGCTAAAATAACGAAGGAGTGGCTTCACAACAACTCCGTGACTGTTCTTGAATGGCCCAGCCAGAGCCCTGACTTAAACCCAATTGAGCATCTCTGGAGAGACCTAAAAATGGCTGTCCACCAACGTTTACCATCCAACCTGACAGAACTGGAGAGGATCTGCAAGGAGGAATGGCAGAGGATCCCCAAATCCAGGTGTGAAAGACTTGTTGCATCTTTCCCAAAAAGACTCCTGGCTGTATTAGATCAAAAGGGGGCTTCTACTAAATACTGAGCAAAGGGTCTGAATACTTAGGACCATGTGATATTTCAGTTTTTCTTTTTTAATAAATCTGCAACAATGTCAACAATTCTGTGTTTTTCTGTCAGTATGGGGTGCTATGTGTACATTCATGAGGAAGAAGAATGAACTTAAATGATTTTAGCAAATGGCTGCAATATAACAAAGAGTGAAAAATTTAAGGGGGTCTGAATACTTTCCGTACCCACTGTACCTGGAAAATTAATAATCTAATAAAGATCCTTTTGATGTGTTAAGAATTATACATTTTTTCATAAATATTGATACCAGAAGAAAATAAATTACCCTTTTCAAACAGGAAAATGACCATGTTTCTGTAAAAGTATTACATTTTAGCTTGCAGTTCTTTAATTAAAACAGCAGTGTCTTAACTGACAGCCTAAAGTTTATGTTACTGGGTCAATTAAAGAGATAAGCAAAATGACGATTTTCATGTAAATATTTTACAGAAGTTGCCTATTTTTTCTTTTCTCACCCGCTGGCTATGACTGGTGTCAGCCAATAAGGTCATTTCTCTTTTTCCAAAATCAAAACAAATAGTATTAACTGGTCTGTATCTGATTTAAGTCACTCTTGGCAGCAAAGCTATTTACTTAATTTCATCATTGGGACATTTTTTTTTTTTTTTAAACTGATAAGAATCAGAGGTAAGAGAGACAGCATTGCTTGTAGGAAAGATTTAACCAAATGTCAGCAAAACATATTTGACTGTCTAGGACAATCTGTTAGTGTAATGTTTGGGCCAGTGCGTTATTTTATTCTAGGTAATGTGGAGGAAGAACTGAGTCATACTGATTGTTTTCTGTCCACATGTGGACGCGCACATAACTAAGAATGAAGTGAATCATTTTAACACTGGAGTTATGGAAAGAGTTGGAATCTCACCAATGGCCAAACAGATGAAAAACATTAAATAACGCCATTCAAAATATAAAAAAAATACTGTTGACCTCCTTTTGAAAATGATAGTTGCCTGTCTGTCTTTGGTGTCACAAGGCAAAGGTACACAGCAAGTGAAGCATAGTTAGTTTAAGCGTATCTAAACCCAAAAACAAAAAGTCTAAGAGCCGGTTCACATTAGCGCGACTTGTCAGGCGACTTGTCAGCCTGACAAGTCGCGCTCCCTCACGGTCCATTGACCGCTACAGGACCCGTTCTAATAGGAGCGACACAAGTCGCTCCGACTTAGAAAAAGGGTCCTGTACTATTTCGGGGCGACCTCGGAGCGACTTGCATAGACTTCCATTATGTGAAGTCCCTGCAAGTCGCTCCGAAGTCGTGGTGCAATGTAATGCACAAGTCGCCCCCGAAGTAGTAAGGAGTCGTGTCGCCTCAGTGTGAAACGACTCTTATAGTTTTCCAGTTCTTAGATGTGATATTAGTTTTCTTTATTTTTTAATAATCATACTTACCTAGGTAGATGCAGTATCTGGTCGATACTGCACGTGTCCCCCGGCAACTCTAAGGCTGACAACCGAGCGATCAAACACTGCCAATCGCACAGTTCTCAGAGCTCCATGAGCAGAGAGCTGGTGACTGTCAGTCACCGGCTCTCTGCTTCCCCCCCCCCAACGCTCACTGGAGTGCTGGGCTGTACAGTGGGTGGGAGCAGCTGGCTCAGCCTCTCAGCATCTTGCTGAGAGGCCGAGCTGGCTGCCGGTCCAGACATGTTGACAGATCAGGACCATATTGTCATGATCTTGCCCGCTCCTGGAACGGCTCTGTGATGTAGGCCTACTGTCTGCTGAAAATGGGTCACAGGCGTGCATAACGATCTGCACTCCTGTGATCCACAGGAGAAGTACAGCCAAACGAGCTTTGGCTGGACTTCTCCTATAAATCCAAAAGTGAACATTTATTATATTGCAGCTTACCAATTCATAGATGTGATGGCTGCATTAATTTCCATTTTTAGGCTTTCTTTCTTCTGTTTTCATCTAGTGATCCAGCCAGCAAGTCTATTTTTCAAAAGCCCAAGCTCTCCAGCAGAATGTATCAGTTTACATAGATGAGGCAAACCTCCTAACACCGGCAGAACCTTTATCCCAAAAGGAACAAACTTTTCCCTACTACAAATTTTTACTACTGCTGTATCTGAATACACATTTTGAGCTGGAGTTTGGCTTTAGTTATGTTATCAGCTGTGCCCCTATGCTCATTCATCCAGGAGGTGGGTTACTGGCCAGATCACCAGATGAAAACAGATGGGAAAAGGCCAAAGAAAAGAAAACTGATGCAGCCACCACATCTAATGATTGTTAAGTTTCAAATTTAATGTTTTTGTATTTCTATCATGACAGGTTGCTTTTATCAGTAGACCTGTATGCAGCACATTAACTCCACAGTCACCCATCAGTGAGGTTAGGGCTTTATAAAATGTTGCTATAAATTGTGTTTTATAGGCAGTGATGACAGTAATAGAGATAGTCAGTAGTTCCAGGGCATAGATGTTATCAGAGCATGGTAGTTCATACCAAACCATAAGGAGAAAAATATCTATAGGATAATACATTGTACAACATGTGCAAGTAATACCTTTTTAGACCATTATTTCCCATTTATTTTACTGAAAGTTGGCAGCATTTAGAATTTAGAGTTTAGTTTTGCCCATCATTGTAATTCTGATTTCAGGTTCAAGTAAGATTTAACCCCTGTATGCACGCAATATGCGTACAATCATATGTTATTTTCAGACTTGTATAAAGTACTCAAAATTTCTACTTGAGTAAAAGTACAAGTGCTCGATCAAAAAGTGACTTGAGTAGAAGTGGAAGTGCTCGCAGAAAAAGTTACTTAAGTAGAAGTACTAAAGTATTCAACATTTTTTTTACTTAAGTATTGCAAGTAGTTTTTTCAAAAAGTTTGCTACTTAAGTACTAAAAGTAAAAAGTACCAGTAGTTTTGAAAAAAAATTTCTACTCAAGTACTGAAAGTAGAAGTACAAGTACTGTGTTATGTAGTTATTAAAGAAAGAAGTCAAAAGTTTGAACATCATATTGTTTTTTATTATTTCAAATGATTTATTCAAATGATTAACCTAAAGGACAATCACAATTCCTTAGGCTGTAACTTTTTGTAAACAAAAAACAGATAAAGTATGTCCCTCCCTTCCCCTTTTAAAGCATCCACCTTTTAAAGCCAGGGGTGGTCTCCTTCCTGAGCTTCCTCACTCTCACAGCCAGGCAGATCACTTGAAGTTGAAGGGCCAGGGGTGGAAGGTGGTGTTTTTGGTTCGTCCATCTTTTCAGCTGATCAAAAGGCAGAACAGGAGCATGCGCAGTCTTCTTAATCGCGGTTTGATTTGATTTGCTCAATTGATGATGATGTGCCAGGCCAGCTTCATCAAACCTACAACGCTTAAAGTGAAAAATGCATCAAAAACTACTAACAAAGTGGCTGTGCTAAAAATGCTAATAAAGTGCCTGCAATTATATATATTCTTCTTGTATTCAAAATCATCGCCCACAGTATCAAAAATAAAGTGATGTCTGTGCTAAATGCAGTGCAAATTATTCCCACAATGTAAATTTAATTCATATAAAATATATATGACAATACCACAATAAAATAAGTTGTGATTGTGAATAAGTTAGGTGCAAGTTTAAGTGTGTAAACTAAACTTTATAAGGAAAAGTCCATAACTGAATTCCAGTGTGCAATCTAAGAAGTGCTGTCACTTGCTGTTAGATGCTTCCACCTTTCTTCTGTGATCTGCTCAAGTAAAGTGGTGGACTGGATAGCCTCTCTCTCTGCCTCTCACCTTAGTAGCAGCACTGGCACTGCACTGGTTCAAAAAGCTGTCTATATTATTTTCATTATAAGAACTTGTCAGAACATGCTTCCACCACCTGTCCTTCACACTAGTAGTGTTCATTTGCTTTGCTCAAGTCAAGTGCCACTGCCAGTGCCCACTACAGTGCAGGCACAGCCGCACAGGCAGAGGCAGGCCGCAGGAAGCACAGGCACCACCACAACACTTATGGTCCATGGACCATGGATGGTCGGATAATCATCATAGCCGTCAGTCTCACTCTTCTTGGTTCAAAAAAGCCACCCATGACCCGTGTATATATAATATATTAATATTTTATATTGATTATTTGATTCTCAAATGGCACATTTGCCATGGCAAGGATTAGGCCCTCTCCACGGTCCACCTCACTCCCCTCATAGAGAAGAAGATGAGATAACGAAGAAAATGCTCCGAGTCCTGCTCCCGCGTCCGGCCGCCCGCGTCACAACTCCTCTCAGTAAGGGCCCTAAGGGGTGGAGACTGAGTGACACACAACACATCTAGAGGCAGAGACCTCGAGCGGGAAGATGGCAGCACGGCTCCTCCAGTGCGGTCTTAACTTGATGATCATGACAGTGATTCCGCGGGCCGCGGCGCGAGCGAGGCTGTGGGATTGATTGAATTGAGTTGTGCTGCCTACTGCTACACGCTACCTACTACTAAATTGTGAGTCAGTATATTTTATTTCATTTTTATATATAAAAGCGGTATTGTTGAGCACTACTAGCCACTAGATTTCCTGGCTGTCACTTTGTCACATGTTGGGGAATCACAGCGGCTCGGCTCCAGAAGT
The DNA here is from genome assembly GCF_965119305.1 of Pelophylax lessonae. Taxonomy (NCBI): domain Eukaryota; kingdom Metazoa; phylum Chordata; class Amphibia; order Anura; family Ranidae; genus Pelophylax; species Pelophylax lessonae. Next base: position 155,049,334 of record NC_138774.1, read on the forward strand.
GGCGGGTGTCCCCGTCATCCTGCCAGGGCCACCAAGAAGTTCATCAACTAATCTTGAGTTATTAATATCTTATGAGGAGAGGACCGATGAGATTGAGAATTGAAATAATTAAATATATATGGCTTTTTGAACCAGTGCAGTCAGTGCCAGTGCCACAGTGCCACCCAGACGCTATCCACCAGTGCCACCACCATTAAGTGTGTTGGTCGGTCACTCGAGCACTGAAGGAGGTGGAAGCATCTGACAAGTGAAGTGACACTTTAGATTTGCACACTGGAATTCATTTATGGAGTTTTCGTTATAGATAGGTTTACACACTTCGACTTGTTGCACGCACCTGACCTAACTTATTTCATAACTTATTTTATTGTGATTTTATTGTCATCTTTTATATGAATTGAATTTACTGTTACATTGTGGGAATAATTATTTTCACTGCATTTAGGCTTTAGCACATTCATGTCACTTTATTTTTGATACTGTGTGGAGTGTGGGCAGGGCACTGGGGGCAACGATGATATTATATCGATTGCACAGGCACTTTATTCGCACAGCCAAGTTGTGTTTGTTTGTAGTTTCTTGATGCACTTTAAGCGCTGTAGCACAATTTATTTGTTTGTTTCATATTTTCTTTTTATTGGAAAGATTTGGTATAGCAGCTTTTATTATACACAGCCTTTATTTTCGTATGCGCTGATTTACAAATGACATTATACACATTTTTTTGAGCTTTATGCAACCTGCCATCTACTGTTCTGGCAGTGGTAATTTTTTTAAAAGTAACGAGTAACTATGCAGCACAAAAAAAAAATACTTGAGTAGAAGTATCGAAATCATCAAAAAAATGTAGTGAAGTAAAAGTAGAAGTAGGAGAAAAAAATTCTACTCTAGGAAAGTACAGATACCGCATTTCGGTACTTAAGTACAGTACTTAAGTAGTTCTACTTCGTTACTATACATCTCTGGTTATTTTCCACAATTACAGTGATTGTAAAGTCTCGGGTTTTTTTTTTCATATAAAAATAACAAACATGTTATATTTACTCCTGTGTGCAGTGGTTTTGCACAGAGCAGCCCGGATCCTCCTCTTCTCAGGTCCCTCTCCAATGCTCCTGGCCCCTCCCTCCTGTTAAAAGCCTCTACAACAAGCAGCTTGCTATGGGGACACCTGAGCCAAGCCACTGCTCTGTGTGTCCATTCAGACACGGAGCCGCGGTTTGGCCCCACCCCCTCTCTCTCCTCGTTGGCTGCTGTGTCTCAGCCAATAAGGAGAGAGAGTCCCGGACGACCGAGGCACTCGTGGACATTGCTGGATCGAGATGGGGCTCAGGTAAGTATGAGGGGGCTGCTGCACACAGAAGATTTTTTTCTTAATGCATAGAATGCGTTAAAATAAAAAACGTTCTGTCTTTACCGCCAATCTTTTAAATGACTTTAAATTCTTTTGTAGAGCTAATTAGATTTAGTAACCTTTTATTAGATTAATGTAACTTTTCTACCTCCCTCCTAAGATTTGGTCGGGAACAGCACACACTCCAGATCTCAATTGGTCCAGACCAGTACAAATCTCCACATATACAGTATCTGGGTCACCCTTTTGATAGTCTTACACATAGCAAAGGATCTCTTACTAACATCTCCACAAAGTGTCTGAAAATGAACACGTTGGTCAAAGCCAGCTGTTATTTTAAATTTGCAGAGGGAAGGAAAAATTTGACTAATTGTTCTGGCCGACACATACACTTTCCTTTCAGGTACTTTTTAATACATGGTCCCCTATGATCTCTGTAGACCTTGTGACACGATAGAACTAGAGTGAACTGTAAGTCTGGAATGTATCAATTAGGTGTCAGGTCTGTAGTGCTGAAAGTCTGAATCGAAAAATGAATAGTGTTACTCAGACAAAGTGGAAGCTATTTAGTTGTATGTTTATTTTCTTACTCATACTTACAACCCTGCTATGTGAAGGTGCTAAAATTACTAAAAATACCTTATCTGACTTATTGCTAAAGATTTCGGCCTTGTGGTGAAATTATATATATATATATATATATATATATATATATATATATATATATATATATATATATAATTATATAAATATATATATATATAATTATATTATATATACATATATATATATATAATCTTCCAGCGTGGACACTTGTTCCAATGACAAATCTCAGAGGTGGGAGATTTTCATGTACTTGCTTTTGTCTCTATGGGGATAGAAAGTACAGGGAACACTTCACTATAGATACACAGCATTAAAAACCTCCAAGAAGTTCTAACCCTTCTTTACTCTATTTAAAACAAAAACAGGACTTTAAGAAACATTTTGAATCGATACCTTTACTTACATTAGGGGGTTGATTTACTAAAACTGGAGAGTGCACAGTAGTCAATCGGCTGGTAAGTTTGTTCAATTAACCACTTCTGGTTCGGAAAACATTCCCCCTTAATGACCAGGCCATTTTTTGGGATTCGGTACTGCATTACTTTTTGACTGACAATTGCATGATCGTGCGCCGTGTATCCAAACAAAATTGATGTCCTTTTTTTCCCACAAATAGAGCTTTATTTTGGTGGTATTTGATCACCTCTGTTATTTTTCTTTTTTGCGCTATGAACAAAAAAAAAAAAAAAAAAAACAATATTTTGCACTATCTGCTATATAACATTCCCAATAAAAAAAAAATAAAAAATCATATTTTTTCATCATATTAGGCCAATTTGTATTCTGCTACATATTTGTGGTAAAAAAAATTCCAATAAGCATATTTTGATTGGTTTGCACAAAAGTTATTGTGTCTACAAACTAGGAGAAAGATTAATGTCATTTTTATTTCTTTTTTTCCTTTTTTTACTAGTAATGGCGGCGATCTGCAGTTTTTAGCGGGACTGTGACATTGCAGCAGACAGATCGGACACCTAACTGACATTTTTGACACTTTTGGGGGGACCAGTGACATTACTACAGTAATCAGTGTTATAAATATGCACTTTTACTGTACTATTGATACTGGCAGGGAAGGGGTTAGCATCAGAGGCAATCAAAGGGTTAAATGTATGCCTAGGGGGTGTTTTCTAACTGTGGGGGGGGGCTTATGGAATCCACACAGGGACCTGTGTTCCTAAATAGGAGGAACACAGGAGCCCTGTGTTGATTGCTGTCAGAACAATGGTCTGCTGTGTTTACAACAGCAGACTGCTGTTCCGTCTTCACGGGGAGCGATCGCGGGTGCACCCCCACACTCGCTTCCACGAAGCACCGTATGGGTACGGCGATTCGTGGGAACCTGCCGCTATGCCGCCGGCGGCTGGTTGGCAAGTGGTTAAGCTTTGACAAAAAAAAAAAAACTGAAAGCTGATTGGTTTCTTTTCAGAGCAGCACCAGATTTTGCACTCTCCAGCTTTAGTAAATCAACCCTTAGGTGTCATCTCTGGTATCTAGCCCAACTCAAGCAAACTTATGGCTGGAATACACGGGCCGAATATCGCCCGATCATTCGACCACCGACTTATGAAAAAGTGTTCGTTGGTCGAAAACGTTGCCAACATACACAGGCCGAATATCGCCCGACCGTTTGACCACCGACCATCGAAACAGTGCATGTGTGATGATGTTCTACAGATTTTAAATGAACGACCTTAACACCAACGTATAGAATATCGTTCGTTTGCAAACGAGACGACAGAATTTTTCGTTTTTTTCAAACGGGATTTTTCGTTCACAATATCGATATCGGTCACTGATGGCTGGGCATTAACGAGTAGAATATCGGCCGATCCTTCGCTGAACGGAAATTTTCGGCCGATTTTCTTATTGTGTATTCCGGCCATTAGTTCTGTTTAGTGACTAGTGATATCTAGTTCCTGCACATAACCCCCAAAGAAAGTTTCCCGCAGACAGCATCCCATAGATCTGCACTTGTTGGTTTGTGCCTCAGTCCTTCAAGGACAAGCACTCATAAAACATTTGTGTCCCTGGGGCAGTGCAGTGTGATTTTAAGCTGTATAACTAGGAGACAAGCTCTGGTACGATTTTTATACACATTTTGGCCACTGCCCTTTGAAGAAAATAAATGATTTTAAAATGGAAATGAATGGTAAAGGAATTCCATTGTTCCATTTTCAACCAAACCTAAGCATTAGAAAAACAGGGAGAATTCTTCCTATGAATTTGGCAAAATGTCCAAAATACTTGAGATAGGTAATAATTCTGAAGCAGTGTGGACATTCTATCTAATCTGTGTGTAACGAAGGCTCAGCATTTTGCCCTAACAGCTGTCAAAACAAAGATTATTATTTTTAATGAATGTCTTTCAGCCAAATAATTGGTGCCTGTATGAGTTAGCTCCCTTGTGGATTTTCTTTGTGAAATGTCCTAACATCATCACATACCTCCTGCCGGTGGGTGGCGATGACAGTGACTGCAAGCATAGAGAAATCTTAATCATGTCATTAAGCCAAAAGTCTACTCCCAGATTTCCATAGTAATAACTTCAGAGTTAAATTTCCCAGCAGGTTATGCCTTGGAATGCAAAAGTCATGCAGATTCGTGTTTATTGTAGAGTAGATCAATGTGCTTCACTTGGGTGGAAAACAAACAGTACATTTGGCTAATGTACAGTATCTCACAAAAGTGAGGACACCTCTGACATTTCCGTAAATATTTTATTATATCTTTTCATGTGACAACACTGAAGAAATGACACTTTGCTACAATGTAAAGTAGTGAGTGTACAGCTTGTATAACAGTGTAAATTTGCTGTCCCCTCAAAATAACTCAACACACAGCCAATAATGTCTAAACCGCTGGCAACAAAAGTGAATACACCCCTAAGTGAAAATGTCCAAATTGGGCACAATTTGCCATTTTCCCTCCTCTGTGTCATGTGACTCGTTGACGTTCAAAGGTCTCAGGTGTGAATGGGGAGCAGGTGTGTTAAATTTGGTGTTATCGCTCTTAAGCCCTGTACACACGCGTCGAAAATTGGCAGGGAATTTTCGGCCAACGTCCGATCTGCCGATTTTCGGCTTCTTAGTATGATGCTTCCGACAACCAACTCCGACTTTTCGGCCAACAAAAATCTGGTGTGCAGACTATAAAATTTTTGTTGGCCGTCAACACAACGGCCGATTTTCGTGCAGTCAGTACAGATTTCGACAGGGAAAAATCTGATTAGCAAGTCTGGGCATGCTCAGTGAAGAAAAAACACAAAGAAAACAAACCAACACGTGACATCACTTCTGAAGTAGAATTTTGTTGGCCGAGAAATTCGTGTGCAGTCTAGGCACATTCCAGCCAACAAATCACAACTTGGACAAAAGTCGGACGATCGGTCGGCCGATAATCGTTGCGTGTGTACGAGGCTTTACTCTCTCATACTGGTCACTGGAAGTTCAACATGGCACCTCATGGCAAAGAACTCCCTGAGGATCTGAAAAAAAGAATTGTTGCTCTACATAAAGATGGTCTTGGCTAGTAGAAGATTGCCAAGACCCTGAAACTGAGTTGCAGCACGATGGACAAGACCATACAGTAGTCTAACAGGACAGGTTGCAGGTTGCACTCAGAACAGGCCTCGCCATGGTTGACCAAAGTAGTTGAGTGCACGTGCTCAGTGTCATATCCAGAGGTTGTCTTTTTGGGAAAAAGACGTATGAGTGCTGCCAGCATTGCTGCAGAGGTTGAAGGGGTGGGAGGTCAGCCTGTCAGTGCTCAGACCATACGCCGCACACTGCATCAAATTGGTCTGCATGGCTGTCATCCCTGAAGGAAGACTCTTATAGAGATGATGCACAAGAAAGCCCACAAACAGTTTGTTGAAAACATGCTGACTAAGGACATGGATTACTGGAACCATGTCCTGTGGTGTGATGAGACCAAGATAAATGTATTTGGTTCAGATGATGTCAAGCGTGTGGGGCGGCAACCAGGTGAGGAATCCAAAGACAAGTGTGTCTTGCCTACAGTCAAGCATGGTGGTGGGAGTGCCATGGTCTGGGGCGGCATGAGTGCTGCCAGCACTGAGGAGCTACAATTCATTGAGGGAACCATGAATGTCAACATGTACTGTGGCATACTGAAGCAGAGCATGATCCCCTCCCTTCGGAGACTGGGCCGCAGGGCAGTACAGTGATACCTCAGTTCACGAACTTAATTCGTGAACTGACTCTAGTCGCAAACCGAATTGGTCGTGAACCGAGGCACATTTTCCCATAGGGTTCAATGTAAATCAAGTTAATCCGTTCTGACCTTTTTTTTTTGGTTTTTGAAGTACAAAAATATGAAACAAATTAAAATACACATTAGTACAGTATAGTAATGTATAAAGAGAGAACACTAACCTTGCTTGAGATGACTTCTGGCATGGAGGAAGGCAGGTGGGAGGCTGTGAAATACAATACAGTAAGTACAGTATTGTACAGAAGTACTGTACAGTATTGTACAGTACAGTACAGTAGTACAGTACTGTATGTTCTAAAAAGCACACCAAAAAGCAAAAAGTGTCTCACAGTACTCACAGTACTTCTTTCTGTGTCTCTTCTTTTCTCCACGATCTTCCTACGGGAAGTCACAACCATGTGACAGCCTGGAAATTGCATTAAAAATGGCCACGGCTCCTGTTCGTGAACCGAAGCGGAGTTCGTGAACCGGAGCATATTTTTATGAACTTTTCTGTTCGTGAACCGAGTTGTTCGTGAACAGAAGCGTTAGTGAACCGAGGTATCACTGTATTCCAACATGATAATGACCCCAAACACACCTCCAAGACGACCACTGCCTTGCTAAAGAAGCTGAGGGTAAAGGTGATAGACTGGCCAAGCATGTCTCCAGTCCTAAACCCTGTTGAGCATCTGTGAGACATCCTTAAATGGAAGGTGAAGGAGTGCAAGGTCTCTAACATTCACCAGCTCTGTGATGTCATCATAGAAGTGTGGAAGAGGACTCTAGTGGCAACCTGTGAAGCTCTGGTGAACTCCATGCCCAAGGGGGTTAAGGCAGTGCTGGAAAGCAATGGAGACCACACAAAATATTGACACTTTGGGCCCAATTTGGACATTTTCACTTCGGGGTGTAGTCACTTGTTGCCAGCGTTTTAGACAATAATGGCAGTGTGTTTACACAGTTATACAAGCTGTACACTCACTACTTTATATTGTAGCAAAGTGTAATTTCTTCAGTATTGTCACATGAAAAGATATAATAAAATATTTACAAAAAGGTGATGGGTGTACTCACTTTTGTGAGATACTGTATAATTAGATGATGTTATTGGGATTGATTTTTTAAAGGAGAGCAGAATGCTCACTTAGCAAAGAGAATAATGTAAAGGTATGTTATTATTCCAAGGAAAAAAAACACAAGTTTTGCTATCACATATTTGAATATGGGTGGTTTTCATACTATTTACTGCTTATATTAACCACTTCTGGACCGGAAGATTTTCCCCCTTAATGACCAGGCCATATTTTGCATTTTCGGCATTGCGTTACCTTAACAGACAATTGCGCGGTCGTCCGACGCTGTACTTAAATAAAATTGATGTGCTTTTCTTTCCCCACAAATAGAGCTTTATTTTGGGGGTATTTGATCACCTGTGCAATTTTTATTTTTTGCGCTATAAACAAAAAAAGAGCGACAATTCTGAAAAAAAGAAAACAATATTTTTCACATTCTGCTATATAATTTAATAATTTATAATAATATATATTCTCAAAAAAAAAAAATTAAAAATCATAATTTTTTCGGCCAATTTGTTTTCTGCTACATATTTTTGGTAAAAAAAAGATCACAATAAGCGTATTTTGATTGGTTTGCGCAAAAGTTATCGCGTCTACTAACTACGGGAAAGATTTATGTAATCTTTATTGTTTTTTTTTTTTTTTTTTACTAGTAATGGCAGCGATTTGCGATTTTTAGCGGGACTGCAACATTGCGGCGGACAGATCGGACCCTAACTGACATTTTTGACACTTTTGGGGGGACCAGTGACGTTACTACAGTAATCAGTGCTAAAAATATGCACTTTTACTGTAATAATGACACTGGCAGGGAAGAGGTTAAGATTGTGGGTGATCAAGGGGTTAAATGTGAGCCTAATGGAGTGATTCTAACTGTGTGGGGGGGGCGTGGCTTCTGAAATGATCATAGAGACCTGTGATCCTATATAGAAGGATCACAGTGGCTCTGTGATCATTCCAGGGAGAAGAATGGTCAGCTGTGTTTACAATAGCTGACCGTTCCTCTCTCTCTCTCAGCGGGGGAACGATCGCGGGTATCAGACGGCAATCGGAGCCGCCTGACCCGTGCATCAGTTTCCCCGCTGCTGAGTGGAGGCGGGAGAGCGCCGCCAGCGGCATGCTCGCCCCCTAGCTGCCTGCTCGTGATCGACATAGACCTACGGCGATTTGCGCAGCAGAGCCACATTGCCGCAGAAAAAAGACGGTGGCCAGTTGGGAACAGGTTAATATGTTATGACAATATGTACCTATTACCATCAATGTAATATTGCCCAGTGGCCGTTTCATCTGAAAACTGCAAATATTTTTTAGTTGTTGCTTTTCACCATTTGTTTGAACCAATAAATTACATGTGTTTACTATCTTTAAGGGGTAACTCCACTTTTGTGGGAAAAAAAATAGCAAATAAAGAAAAAAACAATACAGCGTATACAATTACGACACAAATCATATTGTGAATGAATGTTATTAAAAATGACCTTTCCTTTTTAATCTGCAGCTGTTGTAATTTTCTGAAAATACAATGTAATATGGCTACCAGGAGCTGTTCTGTACACAGAATGTACTGACCACACCCCAGAAACATCATTTCCTGCTTGTGTGATTGGCTCACCAATTTTCCCAGAAGCCTGCACTATGATACAAGTCAGATTTCAGACATCCCGTGCAACAAAAAGTTCATTTTTGGTGTGATACTCCCAATAGGAACATAAAGGGATGCAGGCCCAATTTTCATTAGGAGCCCTGCAGCTGCCATAGCTGACAGATTATTATGAAACCACTCCCATTAGACCCACTCAGCACAGAGGAACAAACAATGATTTCTTCAGAATAACAAAAGGTAGGAATCTGCAACAAAGTTTGTTACAATCCTTGTAATGTACAGAGATCACCCAGAGGGAAATGTTTTTTTCTCAACAAAAGTGGAGTTATGCTTTAAGAAACGCAGCGGATCCTCTTATGGTCCCGGGGAAACAAATACCTCTTTAATTGTACACAAATATAAGGAAGATGGTATGCCTAACCTACAATGAACACCTCTTTTTACTTTAATATTTGAGCTTTGCTGTATTCACTAAGCTTAGCAAATATTTACCTTGCAAAGTAATTAGGTCTCTACCCCGATTGTCCTTTATTTGAGATGCCCAAACTGGATATCATCGCTTAAAGGTATGATTTGTAATGTTGGTATTTAAATGCCAACCAAAGGAGCCAAAGGTTACCCTAATTCTAAGAGCCAGTATTTGCCACTTTTCAAACAGCCATGGGACTCTGCCTAATATGTTTGTTATTTATGTGATATGGTATTCTGAGATGAAGGCTATCTGTTGTTAGCTACAATATGGTTCAGTGTTAAAAGACTGCATATTGGCAAAGTTTTGCAATTCTGATTAATTTTACTGTTACAAAGAATTTTACTCTGATATTATGATGAGTCCAGATAGTTTATATTTGCTTTAACATTTGAACAGTGCATTCCACCATAAAGCAGTAAAATGCCACTAGATATACATCTGAGACAGACAACTGGGAGGAATGTAGTTCACACCTGTGGCAAGCTTGAGTGCAACCAACATCACAGTACATGTAGTCATCAGGATCCCTGCCCTCAGGCACTTTTGTTCCCAAGCTGTTAGGTGGCTCGTGTCCTTTTTGTACTTAGATTGATTATATTTCATAGGGAGTCTTCTAAGAAAACTTTGTTCACATAAGCAATAAAAGGGAGCACGCTGCTAAATCTTGTCTTTTCTTCAAAGGCCCTGAATGCATCTGAAAGCAATTTCCAAAAGAAACATCATTTTAGCCATTAAATCCAAAATAGTCATGCTGCTGAAAATAATGATCATTATGTAAAATAATGTGTAACTGCTTTTAAACTGAGCCCATTGATTCACATTGGTTTTCAAATAAAACAGTGCAGTCAACCAGTAAGCAGGCAGTGTTAAGCCGGCTGTAGATAGATCAAAATTTGGCCTGGCTCAGCAGAAACCAGCCAAATTTTGATCCATCCATGAGCGGTTGGTTGTACTGAAGTTGATCCATCAATTGACTTTAGTACAACCAGCATGTTGGGTTTTTTTTTTTTTTTTGCCTGATCACTGCCATCCACTGTAGCTGCCAGCAGTAATCATTGTAATCTGGCAGCAGAACACAATAGTGCTGCGGGAGGGATTCCCCCATCAACACTGACTGTGTTAATGGGGAGATCGATCAGTTTTCTTTCCTTCCACCTGTAGTTGAAGGTATGAAAATTGCTTAATGTATGACCTGCCTAATGGGCCATACACACTATAAGATTTTCTGAAGACTTTTTCCTTTAGATTTACCAAAACCATATAATATGAGGTCAAACCTAAACACTTTCAATTTGTATGCAATCTGTCAGGCCCCTGCACTACATAGAAAAGGTAAATCTGAAGGAAAAAGTCTTCAGAAAATCTTATAGTGTGTATGGCCATTTAGTCTTCCCAAATAAAAACAATAGAAATTGCAAACTTGGTATCATTGAAATTTGTGCTCGTATACCCAAAATTTTGTAGAATATGTAGAGTGTAGAAAAATGTCCCTCTAATTGTGCAAAATTCAGAGTTGTGGACATCAGAAATAGATCATTTTATCAGCTAGACATTATAGTCAATAGCACATAACATTTGGGGATAGTTATTACTAAGTACCCCCATTGTATAGTATAACTGGTAATATTTAATGCAGTTAAGGGGGTGATTAGCAATTCTGCCAGCGCATCAAGGCAGTGAAAACAAGAACAATAAGACCGATGAGACATTTTATATAATATAATATGATATACATTCCTCCCTCTACTGATGAAAAGTATCACTGTGCCAATGTACACATGACTTAACCACTCTTTTGGGGTGTAGATGATTTGATTGAAAACTGTTGCATGTCGATAATCAGTGTATTACAGCTCTTTGCAAAAGTGTTGCACTGAATAGTTCAGGATTGCAGGAGTAGGTATTACTTATGCAAAACTGTTGCTATTCTAATACACTCTGGAGTTAAATTTAAATTAAGAAAAACGCCTTACTTATAGCAAGTTTAGCAATAATTTTAATAATGGCGGGCAGGAACAATGGTAAATAGCTTACTGGGAAATATATAGATGCTTATTTGTTCAGCTTATTGGAAAACATACAGTAGATGCTTATATGAGGTCATTCAAGTTGAAGCTCACAAACCTTGTTTCCCTTCAGTTATCTGTGGGACATGTGACAAGTGGAAATTAATTGATTACTAGCAAGCCTAATAGCAGCAATACACACAATTTAGAAAACGGTACTGGAGGAGTATTAGCTAAAACAAATAGAAATAGATAAATGACTTATAGAAGAGAGTGAAATGACAAATTGTGTGCATTGCCTGAAAAAGGTTTAGTAGTTAGTACAACACACCTGGGAAGTATAAAGCACGTAGAAAACATCTGGTTTTATTGTACCGCCTGAAACTTAATGGGATAATTCCATCTATAGGGGACATGCCCATTCCAAAGAGATGTAATAACTTGTTGGTAAACTGACCAGAGACTTTGAGCACCTTGGGCTATCTATTGAAAACTCATCTAAATTACTTTTCCAGAATCATGGCTAGCAAAGGGCACATTCCATCTACAGGTTATGACCTATACAAAGGACATTCACAGTACACCATTAACTTGAAAGTAAGACTTGAGTTAAACAGAGTGAAATACTTATTTCCTGTGGATTTAAATTCATTAGCAGTCACCATTGGTGATGATGATTTTCCATTATTTATACATCATATTTTGCATGACAAAGTGGAACATTTACTATTGTTTAACTCTTGGTCCCAGTAAAGCTTATACAGGCATACCCCATTTTATGTACACTCACTTTACATACACTCGCGAGTACGGGCACAGCTTGGTCAGCTTGGCATAGCACTACTCCCGGTTTTCAACATTGGCGTCTATAGGGAATCTTGGTCAGTTTGACATGGCACTGCTCCCAAACCATAAGTGACAGGGATACCAAACTTGGGGAGCACTGAGAGGGGACCCAGGACTACAACATATCCTATTTTGTGGCAGGCCAGCTTCCCTAGGTAATCTGCCATGTCATAGTCCTGGTTCCCCTTAACATGCTCCCCAAGTTTTGTGTCCTTGTCACTTATGGTTTGGGAGCAGTGCCATGTCAAGCTAACCAATATTTCTCATAGAGCTAGTGTATTTACATGCATTGAGGAGTGAAAAAAGGTATTGCTTCACTTTAAGTACATTTTCGTTTTACATACATGCTCCAGTCCCATTGCGTACTTAAAAGTGGGGTATGCCTGTAGTTTACTTTTAGTATTACATAATAGAGAAACACACATGATATGTGCTGATATGTGTATAGGAGGTACAGTGAAACTGGGTCTTATATGGGGTAACTTGCATGCAAATGTGGAATTTATTTGTGAATGCACAGTGCTGAAACACAATCTCTTAGTGCTGCTTGTACAATTCCTTAGACAGCTAGGCTGGTAGGCATATGTGTATGGTCTAATCTTTTTAGGAGTGGGCTGCAAATGATTGGATTTTAGCTGGGGAAGTTTGGCCTAAACTAGGCAAACACCTTAAATACCATTGAATTTCCTATATGAGACCTGAATTTTTTTTGGCTGTTGTTAAGCAATAAATTAACTGCATGTCCCCTATAGTAATTCCATCTATAGGGGACATGCCCATTCCAATGGGATGTAATTACCTGTTGGTAAACTGACCAGAGACTTCAAGCACTTTGGGCTATCTACTGAAAACCCATCTAAATTACTTTTAGGCTGAGCACAGCTTTTCAGGGGAATACGGGAGGTGTATATCTAGTCAAATTCAGGTATTTACAGTAATTTTGTTTAAAAGTAAATTTTTGCTCTTGAATATACAGCTGACTTCATGAGTGCATTTTTTATCTGATTCAAGTTCAGTTTTAGCTAAATGCTAAATAAGGAGTAGAGGAAAGACCTTTATCTCAGCTGATGAGCACAACAATGGTCCCCAGTGCCACTCTGAAACTGGCCATAGATCAGTTTTTTTTGATCAGCCAATTTCCCCTTACACACAAGTGAGATGGATGGAGGAATCCTCCCCGTTGTGCTTTTGTATTGTGACAGCTGTGACTCTTCCGCTGTCAGAATACACTGATCAGCATTGCAGCCAATTGGCTGCAGTGTTAATCAAGCACAGATTTTTACAAGCTTGTTCATGAGAAGTGGTTTAATAGATTGACTTCCCACAAATAGGAATGGCCATAGATGGGTCAAAATTAAGCTGGTCCCTGCTGAACCGGGCAAATTTTATTTAATCTATGGCCAGCTTTTTATCTGACATCTAACCCATCAGATAGATTTTCTACCTCCAAAATCTCTTGGCTAGGGCTATCTGCTGATGTTTGCAAGTACACAAATTTAGTTGTACCACTAGTCCCATAGACATGCTTATTCTCCCTTGAAACTGTTGATTTTGTATGGGGCAAGCATTTAATGTCTATAGATATATATAGATATATAGCATATGTATATATATATAGCTTATAGATTTTCTACCTCCAAAATCTCTTGGCCAGGGCTATCTGCTGATATTTGCAAGTACCCATTTCAGTTGTCCCACTAGTCCCATAGAAATGCATTATTGTCCCTTGAAACTGTTGATTTTGTATAGAGCAAGCATTTAATGTCAATAGATTGCTTAAAGGGAAGCTGTCAATAAAAAAAAGAGACAAACTCAACATTATTCTCTAATAAAATGCACAGTTTTTTTCTTTTAAAATCAGTTTCTGATCACAGTAGAGACCACAAGCCTGGGCATACACTATATGCAAATACTTATAGTGGAAGGATGTAAAAAGAATGCAGGATGATTCAATTTGCTCTCTAAGTCAGTCTAAGGTAAAAAGGTAAAAAAGGGAAGTCAAAGTGACCCTTGGATGTATGAACATGTCAAGTTGCCTTTGTGTACATTCTGCATTTGCAAACGCATTAATATATTGTAAATATTTTGTTACTTTTGAGATCAGTGATGTCTCTAAGCGTGGTCAGTGCGTTGGCATTGATGCTGCTGCATTCCTCTTTATGAGCCCTTCCACATTCTTGTTGGCTTATAAATGTCAATTTTGTTTGTCTACATGCAATATTTTATAATACTCCCCATACCTTGTAATAAAATCATTTGGAAATAAAACAAAACACATTACCAGCGGGAACATATTTATCCATCATTTTCTTTCTCCATAACAGCTGTCCAATCGAATGTTTAGCAGTAGCTGGCTACCATGCATGTACATTCCACACATTTAGCCAAAGGCAGTATGAAGCCTAAAAGGCAAGTTTCCCTGTTACTTGAATGTTGGAATCCAGCGGGATAGTTATTCACTTATTCTGCTTTTTTTTTTTTTTGACAAACCAATATGACCTGAAGGGAATAATTAACACATTTGCCTGCAAAGCATACATTATTTTTGGAATTTGTAGCCCCAGCCCAGAAATAAGATAATTATACCTTTTTATCCCCTTGCATGACCTTTCTGAGATCATTGATCACAAAGACCCAAATTATGACGTGGGTTCATAATTAAAATGTAACTTTATATTTTTTTTTGTTCAGGTGTGTCTATAAAAGTTACCTTGTATTCTTGTGTACTTTACTGCAGGATCACTGTCATGTCCTATAAAATAAAGGCTGGACACTACAGATGTAGCTGTAATTTTGGCTTGTTGTACATATGAGAGCTGTGGCTTACACTAAGTGTCATTTATCCACCCCTTCTTTAGTTGTGTCCATTCACAAAATGTCTTGTATCGTGTAATTGGCTCAGAGAAGATAAGGCATCCAGTGAATGGACAGGACAGAGGCAGAGCAGATATGACACTAGCATGAGCTGTAGGTCTATAAGCAGTGGATCACAACTACAGCTGGAGCAAGGGAAGCATTTGCTTTTATAGGACACAGCAACATTCCAGCAGTAAAATAAAACACACATCGGGAGAGGTAACGTTTACATACACACCTAAAAAGTAGAAAAAAAAAACTGTGCCTTGAGTTCTGCTGTATATTAGATTTTTTTTTTAACATTCTTTCAAAAATGTTCACCTTACTTTTTAAACGTTTTAACCGTTAATTGGGTGTAAAAGTGATAGAGCCTCTGGCAGGTTGTTATTCCTGCTTGTGTTCCCATTGGGTAGATATCCAAACACTTCCTGTGTAGTCGCTGGGAGTGCAACTCAGGGAGATCCCCACAGTGGGCAACCCTTCTCTCCATCCAGAACTAAAACATTTTTTCCTTGGAGTCTAAGTGTTTAACATTTTATCCCAAGTACACAGCACAGGTGATCATAAAGCTTCCCAATCTATTTTATTTTTTTGGATTGATCTATGGTTTGTGCCAGTGAGGTTACAGAGGACCGATAAAGACACACTTGTAAGGGCTGTATGGGCTGTATTGTAGTAAAGGCTGTATGGTAGTAAGGGCTGTATTGTAGTAGGGGCTGTATGGTAGTAAGGGCTGTATGTTAGTAAGGGTTGTATTGTAGTAGGGGCTGTATGGTAGTAAGGGCTGTATGGTAGTAAGGGCTGTATGGTAGTAAGGGGTGTATTGTAGTAAGGGCTGTATGGTAGTAAGGGCTGTATTGTAGTAAGGGCTGTATGATAGTAAGGGATGTATTGTAGTAGGGGCTGTATGGTAGTAAGAGCTGTATGATAGTAAGGGCTGTATGGTAGTAAGGGCTGTATGATAGTAAGGGCTGTATGGTAGTAAGGGCTGTATGATAGTAAGGGCTGTATTGTAGTAAGGGCTGTATAGTAGTAAGGGCTGTATGAAAGTAAGGGCTGTATTTTTGTAAGGGCTGTATGGTAGTAAGGGCTGTATTGTAGTAAGGACTGTATGGTAGTAAGGGCTGTATGGTAGTAAGGGCTGTATGGTAGTAAGGGCTGTATGGTAGTAAGGGCTGTATTGTAGTAAGGGCTGTATGGTAGTAAGGGCTGTATTGTAGTAAGGGCTGTATTGTAGTAAGGGCTGTATGGTAGTAAGGGCTGTATGGTAGTAAGGGCTGTATTGTAGTAGGGGCTGTATGGTGTAAGGGAGCTAGCAGGGGCAGACATTGTAGGTTTTAAGTTATTTTCCTTTCTCTTCTTGGTAAATGAGCATTTCTGTTTTTGAGAAAACTCTTGTAAAACAGCTATGGGGCAACTGAAGTGCTTGTTAAATTTAAATAATATTAAAAAAATCTATTTTGTAGGCTGTGGGGTTTGTGTGCCCATTGTCTGATCATTTTACCCGAGGACAGCAGGACTTGCATGCATTGTCCTTGTGGGGTGTATTTACATACATAGTGCTAAATCTGGTGCAGCACCAACCAGCTTCCAGGTTTTATTATCAAACCTTAATTTAACAAGCTGACGTTAGAAGCTGATTGGTTTCCAAGCAGAGCTGCACCCGATTTTGCACTCTCCAGTTTTAGTAGATCATCCTCTGTATGTCTTTGGGTGCTTTAAAGATCAAGTTCACTTTTAGTAAAACTACATTACTTATTACACCACACACTTACCCCAGTAACTTATCCTAAACTAACAAGCTGCTTACATACCTCAGCCTTAAAGCTGTGTCCTCCTCTGTTGTTTATCTCCTCTGGCCCAAAATTTGTATAGGCCATGCCTATGCAGTGAGTTCTCAAAAACTTGTATTTGGCTGTACTGTTAGATTAGCAATACTCAGAGTATAGCTCTATTCAGTCAGTGGGGGTTCACTGTGCAGGTGCCGGCAGTGCTGAAGAACATTTTGGCCCAGAGGAGGGGAAAAAAAGAGGACGCAGCTGTCATTCTCAGATAAATAAGCATCTGGTCGTGGAGTTTCTAGGTTAACTATGGTTAGGAGAGCAGAGTTGCTGGACTTTTTTAGTAAAAGTGTACTTGCACTTCATCCTGGAATCAACAGAATACCTTTGCACATAAGGTAAACTTTCTCAGTTAGGGCTGTAAAGCTGTGGAAATTTACCTGAATCTACGAGATAAGGTGTCCAGCTGCACCAGATGAATGCAAGGCTGAATATTTGTGTCAAGTATATTATATACCCTGTATCTTTGTTAATACCACATATTCGAATGTTTCGATTAGAGTATGCCTACGTTTAACAATGACATGCATGAAGTTGAGGAAAATGTGATGTTAATGAGGTAGGTGTCACATCTTCACCTCAGATGACCTTCTTGGCATTCTGTCACTAGCCCACCCAAGCTTGACTGACTGAAAGACTTGTTGCATTTGATGGCTTCCTTTTGAAATCAAACATCAAACCATGATAAAAAGAAATGTAATAAAAGCCTTGATCAACAGCTCAAGTAAGATCTCAAACCAACAGCAATTACCTGCTATCTTACATCCATCTTTAACATGTCTCCTAGCCTGTGAATACATTGCTCTGTTATCTAGAAGAATGAGTTAAGGCCCGTATACACTTGACGGAAATCGGACGAATTATCCTCAGATTTTTCTCTGTCTTCTCAGCGTTCATAACCGTTTTTAGTTGACAGTGCATAAATGTTCACAAAATTTCTCGTCCGATTTTTTTTTTTTTGGGACATTTGTTCCTAGACTTCCGGGTCATCAGCAACTTCAGATCATGCGCGGTCTTTCGTATACGATTTTTCACGGACGTACTGCATACACATTAAACGAAAAGTGGTCGTCTGGGGACGGACGATAAAAATTTTGGTGTTTGTCCCTCCGTTTTTTTTCGTTGAAAATGTCTGCATCGGCTGCTGAAAGTTGTGTACACACTAGGCGAAAATCGTATGATTTTACCTCGGACGGGAATTTTCGGCAGATTTTCTACTAGCGTGTACCCCACTTTACAAACTTTTCTGAAAGGATAGTGTGGGGTGGCAGATAAAAATCAGGCACTATTATGTCTTATGCTTTATGGGACAAGCCAAAGCAAAGGTCTTTTCTCAGCCATTGGGGGAGATTTACTAAAACTGGTGCACACAGGATCTGGTGCAGCTGTGCATAGTAACCAACCAGCTTCTAACTTCAGCTTGTTCAATTAAGCCTTGACAATAAGCCCTCGATCACATGTACAAATTAAAATTTTCAATTTGATTTTCAAAGCCGCATTTCAGTCCGATTTCTGGGGCATCTTGAAAGACATCTGTTCATGCACAGATATCTTTTGAAGTCGCCAAAAGTAGTGCAGAAACTTCTTTTGGAAATCGGTGCGGCGCCGCAAAGTCAGCGTCGCACTGATTGGGATGCTCTTATTGCCGGCAATAGGCTGCGATTTGACATGCCAGATCGCATGCAAATTGCGCCGATATGAACAGGGGTGTAAACTTAGAAGCTGATTGATTACTATGCACAGCTGCACCAGATTCTGTGTTCACCAGTTTTAGTAAATCTCCATGATGTTTATGTTGAAACCACAGCAATCACTGATGTTACATCACGGGTGTGTTTCACCCTTTTCCTTGCAGCAAAGGGCAAAATTGTACACTATATTTTCCATTTTTACAACAGACAAAAAAAAGTTGTTTTTTTTTTTAGAAATATTAGAAACTTTTTTTCTGTATGACAATTAAAGGGTAACTTTTTGGGGAAAAATATAACAAAAAAAAAAAAAAATTAATAAAAGGGTAAAACAATTGTTAAACAAGCCATATTGTTATTTAATGTTATTAAAAATTACATTTCCTTTTCAACCTGCAGCATTGTAATTTTGTGCAAAATTTAATGCAACATGGCAACCTGTAGGCCTTTCCCCAGAAATGCCATTTCCTGCTTGTGTGATTGGCTCATTGATTTTCCCGAAGTCTGCACTAAGATACAAGTCAGATGTTAGGCATCCTCTGCAACAAAAAGTTCATTTTAGGTGAGATACTCCCAAAGGGTTTATTGTTTCTTAAGGGATTAGTAGTTGCACAGTTCATTCCCCTCTCCCCTCCTACTCCTGTCCACCTTCACTTCCAGCAAGAATAAGAATACATAATTAGGTCTGATTGACAGCACTAGTCTCTGGCAACAGAATGCTGGAGACCAGGGCTATCATTTAGCACAGTAGGTGGTGGGGTCAGCGCTGGTGGGCATGTGTGATAATAGATCATGCAGACAGCTGATAGATCACACAGCCTGCAGATAGATTTCACAGCCCCACCAGTGCTGACAGATCCACTGCTAACGTGAGGGCAGTAACAAAGCACTGTGAATGAAGCATCTCCACTGGCCAGCTGAATGAAACGTGATCTGCCCAATGGCTACTAGTGTACATCCAAGAATTTCCAGTGGCTGCATCTGGGTTTGCAGCAGACACACTGGAGATAAAGTAATGGAGCAGGATGTTTCATCTGAGAGGGAACAAATCCCAGTTGTCCCCCTTGCTGTCTGTGGAGTGCCTGTCTTCCCTGTCCCTTGGCAGCCGCCCTGTCAGGAAGCTGTTTGTGTGAATGACACCTTCACCTGCAGGCAGAAAAAATATTGGCAGCCTGGGGGATTGTGGTGTGCAGTCCTTTGGGGAATGGATTTGTCCCACAGTGAACAATTGGATTCTGCATTTGACTCTTATTTATTACGAAGACTACCTGAGAGAGGGGGCAACAGCTATAGTGCTGGCTGTAACTCCTCCATTGGAATGCCCCTCAATTGGGGTTTAGCCTAGGGTGGAACCGACAACCAGCACAAACAGAAAGAAAATCTGCTTTAATTTCCTAACAACAGCACAGATCTGAACAGGACCAAGTGCTACACTTTTTACATTAATTCATAATTAGATGTATGTGTGATCTTTTATATGCCTGGACTCTGGCAGTACTTTAATCAAAAGTCCCTTCTAAATCACAGCTAAAATGAAAAAGAGGGTCAATAGGGAATTTCAGGGAAGAGGGACATACAAGGACAAATTTATTTTCTATTTTCTATTTAGATAAGACTCAGCACACAAATATCTCATTAGTTGCGGTTTCACTTCAGATAAGGTTTTCTTGACTAAAATAAAAATCTAAGTTTTTTTTCAAAATGTTCTCACCCAAATTCCTGACAGGAATTTAAGCCAGGGAAATTCCATTCTAAGTAGACGTATCCCCTGCTGACACTGACCAGAAAACCTCTTGAACAGGTGGAGTCTCTCTGAAAAATAAAATATAGCTAAATTCCAGAGGTGAGCATAGAGGTGCTGCCTCTGCTAACTAACAGAGTGGAACCTCTGTGCAATGTAGCATTCCAAGCTATGATTTATGCTCATTGCCTAGCAGTAGCCAATTATCCTATGTCTATATATACTTCTAAAAAAAAATCTATTAATTCTGTGTATACCTGTACCAACTTAGGTGCATATTATATTTGAGTTCTAATTTATTGAGAAATTAAATATTGTTAAACATCTTGTGATTGCAGTGCAGATATGTCAAATCACCAGACACTGTATAAACAGCTAGACTCGTGTTTAATTCTGATGGTAAGGTGCCACCCAGTTGGAAAGTCATCCAACTCCATTCCAACCTCCTCCACACACTCTCTTCACACTTTTACACATTTTATCACTTGGCTCGGACTTGGAATGAGATGTTTTCCAGAGGCCTTAGTAACCCTAACACTACAAAAATCTCCTTTGCCTATATCTCCTGCACCCCCACCCTCCCCCCGGATTGCAAACATTTGTTAATATTACCATATTTGTATAGCTGTTAGTTCAGCATATATCAATATTATTGCTTAGAACATACCAGTATGATAAGATGTAGGTGGTCACCAGTATACAGACTGGGTTTATGAGCCCATAAAAAAAGAGGCTCACAGCGTTAAGGAACCACACAAATTTTATAACTTTATAATTCGCTTTAGGAAATCCAGATACAAGGCTGATTGATTTAAAATGGTATCTGCATATTTCTGTTTTACCACATTTTGAAAACTGGATGTCAACATTGTAAATCAAACCGTCAACTACATACATGGAATACAGCTTACCCACCCTATTGGCCTTTGTTGGTGGTCTGGCAATCTGGTAACCTATTTTGCTTACCTGTTTGTATTATGGAAAAAAATACATATTAATACCTTTGAAAATGTAACCCTCAACCCCAAAGGTGCTTAAAGGGCAACATTTGATCATTCCATGCTTGAACATCAATTAATAGCACTGTTTGAAAACAGTTTAAAGTGATTATAAAGCCTTTTTTTAGTTTAAATGTTTGGCTCCTGCTGCTGTCAATCAATCCCAGGGGGGGGGGGGGGTTATGTGTTTATGAATGTGTATGGATGCACACAGCCTGGTTCGGGAACAAACCCACATGTGTGCCCCCCATAGCAAGTGGCTTGCTATGGGGGCACACAGAAACAGGATGAGCAGACAGCACCGACAGGAGACCCCAAAAGAGGAGGTGAGAAACCCCCTGTGCAATACCAGTGTACAGAGCAGGTAAGTATAAACCTCTTTTATTTTGGGTAAAAAGGGAGCCTTTACAATCACTTTAAATCTCAGGCTGGCTACAGCCTGGCTGCATCACTAAATTTACATAGAATCACCCCACTTTGGCAGAGCCCCTAAACAAGGTTTAAATCAATATTCTAAATTAACAGACCTAAAGTATATCTAAAGATACAACATCTGTATGTTTTGCTTGGGATAGAGTAGGAAATGTTTAAAACCCCTGCCAGTGCCATGATTTTTTTTTGTTGACGATTTCAGAGTGAAGAGATTTCCCTTTGCTTCCTATCCCATGTAAACATCAAGAAGTAGGAGGAAATCTCTCCAATTTGAGGTTACAGAACATGACTGCCCTGCCAATGCACCTCTTCCAATCAGAGAAAGTTTTACTTGCAATGAGAGGATGCAAGGCAATCTCTGAATGGGGCCTGTGCTGAGTGGGCTACCTCCTGTGGTTAGAATGCAGCAACATTCGTATGGCATGGAACCTGTAAGCTTGTGGAGATCCGCAGCAGGACATTCATATGGTATGGAACCTGTAAGCTAGTGGAGATCACTATAGTAGCAGTGTCTACTAAGCTAGTGGCGATCAGCAGCAGGACATTCGTATGGCATGGAACCTGTAAGCTAGTGGAGATCAGCAGCAGGACATTCGTATGGCATGGAACCTGTAAGCTAGTGGAGATCACTATAGTAGCAGTGTCTACTAAGCTAGTGGAGATCAGCAGCAGAACATTCGTATGGCATGGAGCCTGTAAGCTAGTGGAGATCAGCAGCAGGACATTCGTATGGCATGGAACCTGTAAGCTAGTGGAGATCAGCAGCAGGACATTCGTATGGCATGGAACCTGTAAGCTAGTGGAGATCACTATAGTAGCAGTGTCTACTAAGCTAGTGGAGATCAGCAGCAGGACATTCGTATGGCATGGAACCTGTAAGCTAGTGGAGATCAGCAGCAGGACATTCGTATGGCATGGAACCTGTAAGCTAGTGGAGATCAGCAGCAGGACATTCGTATGGCATGGAACCTGTAAGCTAGTGGAGATCACTATAGTAGCAGTGTCTACTAAGCTAGTGGAGATCAGCAGCAGGACATTCGTATGGCATGGAACCTGTAAGCTGGTGGAGATCACTATAGTAGCAGTGTCTACTACAGTGATTTGCAGCTTTTAGGACGATCCTACAGGTATGGTATATGCATTCCAGGTATTGATATGTAAAAATATACATACCTGGAATTCTTCTTTAATTTGTTATTTACTTATGTGAAGTGCATCTAAATCTACTAGTACACCTAACACTATCTTCTCCACAAGTTAAAAATGTTGCTATCTAAGGATGGCTACGCTGCTCCTATATAGAGGAAGTGGAGGAGTGAGCGTAGCCACCCTAAGACAGGAAGTTTGTTACTGGCTAAGCCACCACATCTGAGGACTGATAAACTGCAATATATTAAGGTTTTGTTATTGGGTTTAGATACATTATATTTTATCATCTGTGTATTACAAAGTAGTGCACAAAGCTGGAATTTCCATCTAAGATTACCAATAGATGACTTTGTAGTGCAGTGGTTGGGTCAAGGGCTTTATTTACCATCGGATCAGGAACTCGAGGACCACTGCCCAGGGCCAGAGCATAACTGTGGGCAGCACCAAGCCACAAAACACAGGAACTGTGATTTGTATTTTTGTCTATCACCTGCGGACACTTGTAGTTTACTATAACATAAGACCTATAGGAAGAAGTGGCTGAGGAATGACAAGACAAACTGTAGCCCAGGCAACATTCAGCCATCTCCTGTTTCCCTTGAGCAGTAGCCTTGTATATACAGCTGTTATATACTGTTTCTAATAGCCATTCTTGTCTAAGTTTCTGAGAAAAAGAATCACATTACAAAAAGTGTAAAGTCTGTGATAAAGACCATTCTTCTGTGCCCAGTGCCTCTCAATATCTAAATACAGACCTGAGCAGATTCTTAATAGGTGTCCTTCCACTGTTTAGAAGACATTTTGGTTAAATTCCCCTTTTTTTGGCCAATTAAACATTGGTTACTAAAACAATAAATTCTAAGGACACACTACATTGGCAGACAGTGAGCTCAATTCCTAATATAAATGAGACGCTATGAAGGGACAGTGCCCCTGCGTGTCTTCCTATGAGGTCATCCACCAAGTTTATATATTTACACAAATAAAATCCTGAGAACGAGTCCTTCAGCTAAGCCTAGGTGTGCTGTGATATGACTCAGATAAACAAAGCTTCCTTTGCCTCAGGACACATCTTTGAGCCATAAAACTACAACAGAGAATCGTTTGTTTAGTATCATCGTAATACTTCTGAATATTTGTCAGGGGTGTTAGAAGTCAACAGGAAAAAAGGATATTCTGTGTAGACCGGCTTAGAAAATGAATAGACAGTTTATTATTTCCCAATTATCATTGCTGGAAGCGCACATGTACTGACATAAATGTTATTCTATCCATGATTACCCCTTAAGTTTGCAGGAAATCCCTGGACATCTTCTTGCCAAAAGTAATGTATTTGCTGTCAGAGTCGGCTTTGAAGAGAAGTGTTACATATCTCAAGCCATGTTTGAAGGCCTGGACTGTTAACCCTTAATGTATTAGTCCGGGTTCACATATGTGCAAATTGGATGCGGGTTTCACCAGATCCTGTTTGCATGACGAGCGAGTGTGACAGGAGCCAGGTCTCACAGGTCAGAGCAGCCGTGGTCCAAATTAAAAAAGGGTCCTGTGCATTTTTGGGCCCGGTTCAAGTCCGAATTCAGGGAAAAATTCAGACCTGAATCACACCTGAACCAGTGAACAGGAACGCACCGGACCTCAGGCTGGAAACTGTAGCCACACATATGTGAACTCAGTCTTAGACATTTATGGCATTGCTCAAAAATGCAACATTGAATTTTAATGAAGAAACTTAGAAGGTATCCATAGATTTTTGATAACTGTTAACTGACTGAGCAATTTAGGTAGAAGTGACCAACATGTGGACTGTCTGTAGAGCTCAATGGCCCCTGGCATTTTAATTTGCCTCTAAGGCACAGGTACAGCATCCAGCTCTGCTGCGTGCAGCCTTTAAGTCTTTAACAGGTTGAAGTACCCTGTGGCTTGATGGGGCTGAATGTTGCACCAAGTGGCACTTGTGTTTGGGGCCCTATGCGTTCAGGGACATATGCCAGGAATGCAAAATATCTACATTCCGGGCTTATGTCCCTGAATGCATAAGCCCCTAAACTGAATTAACGCTTGGCACAACATTCAGCCTGGTCCACTTGCATAGTAATTTAACCTGCGATAGACTTTAACAGGTTGCAGGCAGCAGGGCTAGACTCTTTACCCATGCCTCACGGGCACACTAAAATGCCAGGATTGGATGCCCCATGTGCAAGGAACCTTGGACTGCAATTTTCAAGTGTTTGGCCAGCATGATCTCTTACAAGATGATAGCAATGTAGAGGATAGCTGTAAGTCACATTTATCTACTGTATACTGTATACCTCATATGATGTTACATTGCTCACATGTATTTTTAGGCCTGAAATATACTTTATTTTACATACATTTTAATTTTTAGAGTGATTTGCGTATTTAGTGACCACATAATATATATATATTTTTTATCCTAAAGGTTGTTGTTAAAAGTTTAACTCCAGCCTTCCCTTCAATCTTGAACAGCTGTAGGTACCTCCCCTGTAATGAAATGGTATACAGTAAACCCCCGCTCCATCGCGGTTCATTTTTTTGCGGTCCCGGTATATTGCGGGTTTTTTTGTACTGTTATTTTACTATAGAAATCATTAAAAATGAAATATTTTTGTGTTTTCCATAGCTCTTGCTATGTCTCTCAGTATCTTTTATGTGTTTAAATGAGTTTCTATTGTTTTAAAAGTGTGTTTAAAGACCTTAAAATGCTTTTACACATACAGTGACAGTAAAAAAAAACATGCCTACAATGCATTTTAATAGGGTTTTTCTATTTCGCGGATTTTCACTTTTCACGGCTGGGTCTGGAACGTAACCCCCGCAATGGAGGGGCGTTTACTGTACTCTGATTTCACTGCATGCTCTGAGTTCCTCACAGTGCACACTAAAAGCTGCAGCAAGCCAGATAGAGCCCATCTTATTTCCTAGCTGGAAAGCATTATCTATCACTTTCCTTCCCAGCCTACCTATCCCTGGCTGGCCACTTTCATTCTTTGGATTCGGTTCTTTTAGTCATGAAGTCTCAGCATCACAGATGGGCATCAGTCTGCATGGAAATACAGTCTGCCTAGGAATGCCCACTCCAGTAGACTAACTTCCTCCCATCAACACATTTTGATATTTGCATGACTCCACCTGGGCTGAAGGTTCTTAAGAAGAGTATAGGAATCCTCAATGAGAAGTGTCCTCTCTACTCCTGTTTCAGTGTAAAATTGTAACTTTCCCTTTTCAGTCAGAACAGGAAATAAGGGTGAAAGTCCCAAGTGGGTAAACAGACTGGAGGTGGCTGAAGTTCCTTTTTAGAGCCAAATTTCAGCAGTAAGCAATGCCAAACACACTGTTGCTGGTATGCACTTCAGTTGAAACCGATCTTGGCGCATGGCACTGTTTGCATTTTTCTTTTTTCTTGGTTGGAATTTTTTGCTTTGGTTCTGTTCACTGCAGCAGCCTTGCAATGTGGTAGTTTGCATTGCAACACACTGCACATCACCTCTCTGTAGGTGTTTGAATAGGCTCCATAGAAAACAAAGCAAATTGCCTTGTCTTTGCAGTGAGACTGTGATTGGCATGGCTGCCCTGTGCAGCTCAAGGCAAATGTTGTGAATGACCAGGGGAATAGGCCAAAGTTAATTTGTTACCTAATAGTGAGATTGGAAGATTATCTATCCAGCATTTGATTAATTCTGGACTCCAGTCTGAACTCTGAATCTAACACACCATGTACTGGGGAATAAGGATGCAGAGTATACTATATTTTCCCTTACTCTCTATGTATTTCTTTGAACCTTTCATTTGCTATCTGTAATTCACACATTAATGAGCAAATATTTTCTATTGGTGTGAGTGTGCTAAAAGAACTTAAAGGTGCTTCTGAAAAGCAACAAAAGCCATGCCAGGCACAGTGGGATGTGACAGATTAGTTACAGTAGTTAGGCATTGGTTGTAAGAGAAGGTTTGTGAAAACATGGAAAGCTCTACAGAAAAATTGCTTGACTGAACCCAGGAAGATAGGGTCATGCCTCACTAGGCCTCAGGAATCCTTTGATGGGAGCACACAGCCCTGGCAGTCTTAATGAGTGCAGTGTAGTGTGTATGTGCTTGTGTACATTGTAGGGCAGTGTTCTCATATG
This sequence comes from Pelophylax lessonae, assembly GCF_965119305.1. Taxonomy (NCBI): domain Eukaryota; kingdom Metazoa; phylum Chordata; class Amphibia; order Anura; family Ranidae; genus Pelophylax; species Pelophylax lessonae. The sequence continues at coordinate 155,076,362 of NC_138774.1, forward strand.
CTAATTCTCTCTGGTGGGAAGAGCTTGTGTCTTACGCATTGAGGGCAGAACCAGTAATGAAATGACCTTGAAATGCACTATGAGAGCAGGAACACTATGTCTTATACATTTTTTTTTCTTTTGAAAAGCTTTTTTTTTTTTTGTTCTTAGCACAATTATTATCATCACTTAAACATAAATTGAAAGCACATTTTAAAATGGAATCAAGATGTTAATTCTGTAGTTATTATTGCATGTTGTTCACTTAGTGAATATTTCCGTGTCATTATTTATCATCTGGAAGTTTATTTTTAGGAAATGAACTTTGTGATTATTTTTCATGTGTTCTGATAAGTATTCAAAAGTTACAGGTTTTTCAAAGAGCTTGATAATTAGGAACAGCTTAATGCTAAGGTAAAAGCTGTATTGAGTCCAACCGTTTTTATGTATGCTTTTCAAATGAACTTCATGCCATTAAAAGTGCTTCTCAGCTGTTGTTGGTTGATATAAAATGTAATAATTGTAAAGGATAAAAGCACATATGAGACCACAGATACACAGCTGCTTGTGTTCTGCAGAGGATGTTAGCAGATCAGCTTCAAAGGTCGTGTACTAAGTACTGGTTCAAACTGATCCGACTTGGTCGCCTGACAAGTAGTGGTCCATGCTGTGCAATGGAACCGTTCTAATCAGAGCGACTCAAGTCGCTCCGACTTAGAAAAAGGTTCCTGCACCTTTTTTTTGCAAAGTCGGAGTGACTTGCATTGACTTCTATTATGTGAAGTCGTTGCAAGCCCGCCGAAGTCGCGGTGCACGGGCGACTTCATTAGTCACCCGAAGTTGGGGCGACTTCGAGTCGGATCAGTGTGAACCGACTGTTAAAGTGTTTCTTGCTTGTGGGAATATGGATAAACTAGTAATTTGCCTAATCAGGAAAAGTCAAACCTCATCAATTTTGTTATGCCTTTATTCAAGTTAATAAACTTTTAGGGTATTACATAGCAACAGAATAAAGCAGGATATTGATATTATAAGCCTAGAAATTGTATAGAAGAATCCACCTAGGATAAAGGAAAACAACAGTCATACATGAACATCTAAGCTTGAAGGATCATAAGTTTATTGTTGGTATTGGGACTAAATATTCTACAAAGCTAGGCCATGGCTAGGCTAGGGCTAAATGCCTATGAAGGCAAGTATACATTCTCAGGTGATACAGCATACAACAAAAATGATGTAAGCACCCTTTGAATTGAGTTCATGTGTTTCTGCTGCATCCATTGCAGCTAAAATTGTGTACAGAGCCTTGCATTCTCCATTAGCAGTGGAATGGTTCATACTGAAGAGCTTGGTGACTTTAAACATGTTACTGCAATAGGATGTCTCCTTTGACACCTGTCAGTAAAATGTCTGCTCTGGTAGGCTGGCCATACACCAGTCTTTTTAACCAGCAGTTAATGTGGATGGGGGAATCCCTCCCGGTGAGACTTCCCTGCCATCAGAACACACTTATCAGCACCGCCGTCTACAGCAAGTCGATAGATAGACTCGATAGATAGATCGACTTTTGTACAGTCAGCCTACCCATACATAGTGTAAAATTCGAGGAAGTCACCTACTGAACGGACCAAATTTTGATCCATGTATGGCTGGCTTTAGATCTGCCTTCTTCAACTGAAAGTCATTTTATTGTTTTATCATTTGCCAGCATGATTGTGCACAAAGCCAGGTCCATAAATGGTTTGAGATGTTTGGTCTGGAGAAACTCACATGGCCTACACAGAGCCCTGATCCTAACCCAACTGAACACCTTTGGAATAAATGGAAGTAACAAGTGTGAGCCAGGTCTTATCCAACATCAGTGACTGACCTCACAAAAGCTCTTTTGATGTAGGGGCACAAATATACACAGACACATGCTACAATTTTGTGGGAAGCCTTCCCAGAAAAGTGAAGACTATTACAGCTGCAATGAGGGGGGGGGGGGGGGCAAGGACAAACCTGTGGTTTTAAAATGCAGTTTTTTAAACAAGCTCTTTTTGGTGTGATGTTCAGATGCCCATTAACATTTTTATGAGCATGCATTTCCATGCAAACATTGAAGAAAAAGTTGTTCAGCATCAGATTGTGCTTTCATCATTCAATTGCCATCTAATGTCTTTGCATAGGACACTGAGCACCAATCTTTGCACTTAATTCAAAGCATTTTATTTTTCATTTTGGGCAATCATTATAATATAATATATTATTATTCAAACATTACAATTTGCAAAGCAAGTCAGGCAACGGGTGAAATCCGTTATCCAGCAAACACTGCAACTGTGCTATAGACCTATACTACGGAGAGACAGTTCCTTACATGTCCCATTGCTGAGGCTTCCCGAATCTGTGCTGTGTATCTACACTTTAGTTGTTTGCTGTATTACTATTTAGAATTACTGTATTTTCTGGCGTATAAGACTACTTTTGAACCTCAAAAAAATCCCCCAAAAATGGGGGGTCGTCTTATACGCTGAGTATAATATCTCCAAGGTAACCTAAGTATAAGTATTACCGGTAGATGAAAATTAGGGGGGTCGTCTAATACGCCCAGTCGTCTTATACGCCGGAAAATACGGTAGTCTTCCAAGGAAAGTTTGAATTTGACTGGTTGGCAGAAGAAACCTCCTGGTACTAACACTTTATATGTTAGGCTTTGTGTATTATGGGGATATTATAGTAATGTCTGTATGAAAAAAAAAGTCATGAGCTGTCATGTTGTGCCTCTTGTAATAATTTCAAAGCTTCATTTTTATCTTAGACTTTAAGCAGTATTAAACCCAAAAGCAAATATTTATTATATTGCTGCTTATCCATTCTTAGATGTGGTGGTCGCACGTTTTTCTTAGCTTCTTCTGTTTTTAAAAAGAACAAGCTGTCCTGCAGATGTAGCAGTTACCTTGATAAGACGAACCATTTAACTACTTAGGGCTCTTTCACACGGTCCGCCTCCGTAGGCGGATCCGTGCTGCTCAGCGGGGCTCGATCCGCGATCCCTGCTGAGCCGGCGGATGACAGCTCCGTCTCTGCTTGCAGTGCGGAGAGGGAGGTGTCACAGCCCCCGCTGCTCTCTATGGGGGATCGGATGAGAGCGGACCGCCTGTCCGCTCTCATCCGATCCCATCCGATCCCCAGGACGGATGGAAAATAGGATTTCACGGATAGGATCGGATGCGGATGGCAGCGGGTGTCAGCGGACATGTCACCGCTGACATCCGCTGCTCCATAGGGCTGAATGGGGCATCCGATCAGATCCGCCTAAAAAACTGACAGGCGGATCTGATCGGAACGCCCGTGTGAAAGAGCCCTTACAGTACGGGCCTTTTCTTTTTATTAACATGTAACAATCAGTATTTTTGCTAGAAAACCACTTAGAACCCCCAAATATTATATCTTTTTTAAAGCAGAGGCCCTAGAGAATAAATTGGTGGGTTTTGCAAATTTTTGATGTCACACATTTGCGTAGCAGTTTTTCAAATACAATTTTTTGGGGAAGATAAACTTTCTTGAATTTTAATGCAAAAAAACACAATACATAACACAACTTTTTTGTAAAATATAAATAGTAAATAGATACATAACATGTCACACTTTAAAACTGCGCACGTCCCTGCAAGAAAATGGCGACTATGGTTTCCCAGTAAACTGGAAGTGATGTCATGTCATAGCTTCGGCGTTACTATTACGAACAGCCAATGAAAGCTGATCCTGGCTATGCTTGGCTTTCCGGCCAGTTGGCTGATGTGTCAGCTGATCGCTCAGGTTCCCCGGTGGGATGGGAGACCCGGGAGAGTTGTTTGTAATAGCAATCAAATGGCTTGTAAGCCGCTCTGATTGCTATTACAAGAGAGCCAGCTGCTGGCTTAAAAAAACTATACTGGGGGGATGCATGCAGCTGCAGGCTTACAATGATGAACTTTTACTTATTTATGTAAAACCTTTATACCAAAAGAAAAAAAAGTGTTAGCTCGAGGCTTCAATTTGTTAGTGTATTTAAATCTGCTAGTGCATCTTACACTCTCCTCCCCCCAGACTGACAATGCTGCTGTCCAAATGTTCCTCCTGTTTTGGGTTTAATACCGCTTTCAATATGTCATTCAGGCATTTCCATTCAAATATGTTCCTAAGTCATTATTGAATGACTATTCTTAAAATTGGATAAGAGGTTTACCTTTGCTTTACATGGTATAATGTCAGATTTGGTCAACTTCCACCCATAGGCTTCAAATCCATTGATGACCTGCAAGCCAGCCGTAGACACATAAGTATCTTTAAATTGTTTCAAGCAATCAGTCAGATGAGCTATCCCTGATAAAACGTTGACATTCTGTTATCTAGGGAGGAATTCATTAATGGCTAGTAAGTATATAACAATTCCATTCATGATAACCTTATCTCATTACATGCAGCAACAAGCACATGCCCCAGGAGGTGTTAGTGGTACAATTCAGTAATTAGTAAAAGGGGAATAAAGCAATAGGCTTTAACAAGAGCAATTTGATCAAGATTTTCCAACTTGTAGGGGAGTTATAAAACCCTCCCAGGACCCAGAGGTCAACTTAGACCCCAGGGTGAACAGATGAGTTTTATAGAGACAGATCTGATCTTCAGATATACAGCTTATCCTTGCAATGTCCAAAAAAAGCAAAGGTCTGGAGTTTTGCCAAGCTCCCACTTCCATTTTTACTCCTACATTTTCTTTTGTTTTCAGCTTATCGTTTAGTTTTAGTAAATTAGAAACACTCTTTTCTCCTTCCAGGCCCTATTCCCAGAAATGGTGTTGTTATTTTGTGTTGAAACTAAATGAGCACTATGAAGGAACTTTGACACTGAGATACTCAAAATATGAGAACTTTGTTCCAAACCCATCATGGGAAGTAGATTCAGAAGTTCTTAAATGAATGCAGCTATACTACGTTTGTGCTTATTTCAGTTAAATGATAATTACATTTGCAGCTAATACAAGTGTTTATACATTTTTAACCATTCATTTTATGGATTAGATATTTTGTCAAATACATATGTAGCAGTGCCCCCATAAGGACTGCCACGAATCACACTTTTCAGGTCCACCTAAGTTACCAGCCCTTCTTTGGCTCGTTTCAATAATCAGTCCAGGGGTATTTGGTTGTTTTCTGTTTATTTAAATTAGGGATAAGTGAAGGAGAATAGTGGGATACTCCAAATTAACTATGCACAATTGGTTGAGGACCCCTATCTTCAGGTACAGCCAGGCTGTTAATTCACCCTGCCACTATAGGTGAATTTGGGAATTAAGTCTCTTTCCTAAGATAACTTGGTGAGCTTGTAATTATCTTCAGGATACTCTGTCTAGCATCCTCTTTCCATCCACTGCCGACACCCATCCACTGACTATCCTACACTTGGGGTGGCCCCCCTTAGGTCAGGCCCCTCAAAACAAGTCCCTGTACTCACGACACTGTGGTCCCAGGGTCTCCAGTGTCTCCCCCTAAGTCAGCTCTCCTGGACCTCTGGGTTCAGCTTCTCTCATCCGTTCTTCCGGCCCTCAGGACGACCTCCTGCAACCGCATGCCACTGCTACAGAGGAGGAGGCAGCCGCCCCCTCCCTCCGGGACTCCTCTCTCCAGCCAAAGACCCCACAGCACATGTGCTTTTGGCTTTTATACAGTATTCCAGAACGCACTGGGGCGACCTGCCCTCTGCCAATCACCAGGACTGAATCAAAGCCTATGCATCCATTCATCAGGTTTCCCCCCACTGTCCAACATGCCTCCCTATTGGACCAGTGTGAAACTCTCTCTAGACACAATGAATCGCATATTAAGCACAATGAGCAGACCTTACTAACAGATCTTGCTCTCTAGTAAGCAGAGAACACCATAGATTTACCTGCAGCCCCTCTGGTAAGCAGACAAGGCTCAAACTATAATTTCTCACTAGCACCTACCTAGGAGGGTACTACACATAGATAAGGTTGTACTCAAAAACTCTACCCTCCAGGTCTGTGTTTTTATCTTTGGCCAAGTTGTTCACTGTATTGTACAATTTGGCATTCATTTTTATTATATATGTAAAGCACATATTTGTATGGACCAACTTAGTTAATAAATCTTGTGTAACTTGCCATTTATTGGGATCATGAAAACTACAGTATTTCTACACTGGTGTATCAGGTAGAATAGGGAGGTGCAGCTTAAGTGTTAAAATGATAATAGTTAGTAAAATAAACTTAATTTTCATACACAGTTAAGCTTCATGTGATACAGTAAAACTATGTATTGACTTTTGTAAATGAAAGAGACTGTAGAGGCCTGATCATGAATGCAAACAAAATAAGCACAATCACAGCTTTTCTCAAAGTTCCATTGAAATCTTACACTTTGTGATTTTTTTTTTGACAGTCCTGTAGCACCGCATTTTATGATTTTTACCTGGTTTTTGCTTGGAAATGCCTTTCAATATTCTTATCTCTTAGTGGAGATGCACTGCTTGTTCTCCTACTCAGGTGCTCACTGTTGACATATATCAGTAATGGCCACATACGTCATCTTAATGGTCCTCACATACTTGTGCTTAGAAATAGAGGTGGGGTTTCTGATCAATTCTACTAGATTACAGTTAGCATTGGCAGTGAGGTCGGTGTGCCTATTGGACTGCAAAGCCATGTTTGGATACACTGAGCAACTGCTATAACAAGAAGGTAGCAGTAAGACAACAGAAACAGAGATTGCTAGTACAAGGTCTATCTGACTGAATAACTATTAGCTGGTTTAAAAATGAAACTGAGGTGATAATGCAACCCCCATGCATGCGCAATTGAGTTTCATTATACTGTCACCCAGATCCACTGGGCAACCAGTGACTGAAGGAAGAATATGCCAGAAGGTAAGAAGCATCAAAAAAGATTGGGGATAGAGGAGCAGCATAGGAGAGTGTGGAATAACCATCATTGGAGAAGATCATTGGACCATTGCAAGTGTGCAATGTATTTTATACATTGCTGAGAGTGATGGCAGAATGCAGAATTTACTTCTCAGTTCCACCTTAAGAACATTCTAATGTAACTCAGGGTACTTGCCAAAAGACCTATTGGGGTTGATTTACTAAAATGAAATAGACTGTGCATACAGTGCCTTGAAAACGTCTTCATACCCCTTGAAATTTTCCACATTTTGCCATGGTACAACCAAAAACGTAAATGTATTTAATTGGGATTTTATATTATAGACCAACACAAAGTGGCACATGATTATAAAGTGAAAGGAAAATGATAAATGGTTTTCAAAATGATCTGAAAAGTGTGGTATGCATTTGTATTTAGCCCCCTATGAGTCAATACTTTGTAGAACCACCTTTTGTTGTAATTATAGCTGAAAGTCATTTTGGGCATGTCTCTACCAGCTTTGCACATCTAGAGAGTGACATTTTTGTCCGTTCTTCTTTGCAAAGTAGCTCAAACTTTGTCAGATTAGATAAAGAGCGTCTGTGAACAGCAATTTTCAAGTCTTGCTCACTGATTCTTAACCACTTAAGCCCCGGAGGATTTTCCTGCTGAAAGACCAGGGCCTATTTTGCGATTCGGCACTGCGTGACTTTAACGGACAATTGCACGGTCGTGCGACGCTGTACCCAAATGAAATTGACGTCCTTTTTTTCCCACATACAGAGCTTTCTTTTGGTGGTATTTGATCACCTGTGCGTTTTTTTTTTTTGCGCTATAAACAAAAAAAGAGCGTCAATTTTGAAAAAATAACAATATTTTTCACATTTTTTTATATGAAATTCCCCCCCAAAAAATGTAAAAATCAAAATTTTTTACCATTTTAGGCCAATTTGTTTTCTGCTACATATTTTTGGTAAAAAAAAATTGCAATAAGCGTATTTTGATTGGTTTATGCAAAAGTTATTGCATTTACTAACTAAGGGAAAGATTTATGTCATTTTTATTGTTTTTTTTTTAACTAGTGATGGCGGCGATCTGCAATTTTGCAGCGGACAGATCAGACCCCTGACTAACATTTTTGACACTTTTGGGGGTACCAGTGACATTACTACAGTAATCAGTGCTATAAATATGCACTGTTACTGTAAAAATGACACTGGCAGGGAAGGGGGTTAACTTTATTAGTGATCAAGGGGTTAAGTGTGTCCCTAGGGGCATGATTCTAACTGTAAAGGGGCGTGGCTTGTGATGTAACCACAGAGACATACGATTCTACATAGCAGGATCGTATGATCTCTGTTCTTACATCAGGGAGAATGACAGGCGGCTTTGTTTACATCAGCCGCCTGCCTTTCTCCTTTTCCAGCGGGAGATTGCGAGTGGCCGGCGGACATCGGAGCCGCCGGTCACTAACGCGGGGATGCCAGTGAAACGAGCGGGGGCTCACCCCCTGCAGGCTCCTTAGGGGGAGAGCAACATAGTACTACGTCGCTTTGCCCAGGAGGGGGTGACTGCCGCAGTAAATATACTGTGGGCGGTCGGCAAGCGGTTAATTGGATTTAGGTCTGGACTTTGACTGGGTCATTCTAACACATGAATATGCTTTGAACTAAACCTTTCCATTGTAGCTCTGGCTGTATGTTTAGGGTCGTTGTCTTGCTGGAAGGTTAACCTCCGCCCCAGTCTCAAGTCTTTTGCAGACTCCAACAGGTTTTCTTCTAAGATTGCCCTGTATTTGTCTCCATACATCTTCCCATCAACTCTGACTAGCTTCCCTGTCCCTGCTCAAGAAAAGCATCCCCACAACATGATGTTTCACGGTGGGGATGGTGTGTTCAGGGTAATGTGCAGTCCTAGTTTTCACCACACATAGCGTTTTGCTTTAAGTTTAATATTGGTCTCATCTGACCAGAGCACCTTCTTCCAGATGTTTGCTGTGCCCCCCACATGGCTTCTGGCAAACTGTAAAAGCAATTTTTATGGCTTTCTTTCTACAATGGCTTTCTTTTTGCCTTTATTCCATAAAGGCCAGATTTGTGGAGTGCATGACTAATAGTTGTCCTGTGGACAGATTCTCCCACCTGAGCTGTGGATCTCTGCAGCTCCTTCAGAGTTACCATGGGCCTCTTGGCTGCTTCTTTGAATAATGCTCTCCTTGCTGGACTGTCAGTTTAGGTGGATGGCCATGTCTTGGTAGGTTTGCAGTTGTGCCATACTGTTTGCATTTCTGGATGATGGATTGAACAGTGCTCCATGAGATGTTCAAAGGTTGGGATATTTTTTTATAACCTAACACTGCTTTAAGCTTCTCAACAACTTTATCCCTGACCTGTCTGGTGCACTCTTTGGCCCTAATGATGCTGCTTGTTCACTAAGGTTCTCTAACAAACCTCTGAGGGCTTCACAGAACTGCTGTATTTATACTGAGAATATAATGAATTTAAAGTCTTGTTTTTTTTTTTTAAATAAACATGTTATACTTACCTCCTCTGTGCAGTTGATTTTGCACAGGGCAGCCTGGATCCTCCTCTTCTTGGGTCCCTCTTTGCTGCTCCTATCCCCATCTCTCCTATCGAGTGCCTTCACAGCAAGCAGCTTGCTATGGGTGCACCCGAGCCAAGCTCCATGTGTCCATTCAGACACAAAGCCCCCATTGGGCCCCGCCCCCTCTTTCTCCTGTTTGGCCAACTGACTTTGATATAACTTTAATAAACTTTCCTCCTTTATTAAAGCGGAGTTCCGGCCACAAAATCGACATAGTCGATTTTGGGCCATCCGCTTGCTTTTCGTCACCTGAAAAATAAATGGATAGTTACGATTTTTTTTTTGTTTACTTACCTTGTTATTGAAGAAAAATATACTTCCCTTTCTTCCTCTTCCTCCATCTGCGGCCGCAGCCCGTGCCGTCACTTCCTCTTTGCATTGATTCCTGGGAGCTGAATGTCATCGCTCCCAGGAATCAATGCTCCTGCACTGGCCCTAATCGTCAGTTCCGGTGCGGGCGCGTCATTCCCTGCTAAACAGCTTCTGGGCATGCCCAGAAGCTGTGAAGGGATGAAGCTCCCGCACCGGAAGTGACGATCGGGGCCGGTGCAGGCGCATTATGGGAGAAGAGGACACGGAAGAGGACGCAGAAGAGGACGCGCTGGCTTCAGCTGCCCACACCTGAGATGGCAGCGCTGGAGAAGAAATTTTCAAGGTAAGTATTTCTTCTAAAAGGTAGGTACGACCCGGGACAGTACAGAGGCTATCCATTGTGGAATGTACTAGCCCTGACTGTCCCGGGGGTATTTTTATTGAAAAAAACATTTTCTTGCCCGGAACTCCGCTTTAAGCTCTGGGGAAAATTTGCCTGCATATTGCAGCTGCACTTGCAAAGTGCACAGTCTATTTACCTTTAGTAAATGAACCCCAGTATCTCCTTCTATGAAAAGGCACCTGTGCCTGTCAGGATGAATTTGGAAAGAACAAAAAGTGGCAAGTTACAGATGAAAATGGTAATCTATCACAGAATTGTTAACATCCGCCATCATGTTTGATTTTACATTATTTGTCAAACAAAACCATACTCGGCTAAGCATTCTTAGTTCTGCTTTCTGCTGGTTGTATTTACTGAATATTTACTGTAATGTGATAAATCATGATTCTACACAATACACCTGCACATACAGTATATTACAAAGATACATTTTTTTCAATAATTTAATCATCATTATTCTGTACACATTCAGCAATTTGAAGCCACCAGCTCAATGTAAAAAACGAGTTAGCCGGAGGCACTATTTTTCAGTTTGCCTCTTCCATTATTTGGCAATGTTTGCTTTTTGGAATTCTGTTAATGGGCAATATTGATGTTAAATACAATGAGTCTCCATACAGTCAGTAGATACATGTTAGCACAGAAATCCTGTAGAATGGAATGTCATTCCCATCACATTAGTATTGTTTTGATCTGTGGTATCAGCAAACATAGTCAATGGCAGGGTGATGATAAATATGAAAGTGTGTGTACATTGCATGTACAGGGTGCACATGAGACAGAGGAATAGTAAAATCACAGTCACTTGTTGATGAATGTAACCCTATCTTTCCTGCTCAGTGTAATTTTGTGTCTCTTGGCAAAGAACTGACAACCACTTCTTTCAGCAGAAGTTGCTTTTGTTACAGTGCCAAAAGAGGCGTATTAACTGTTTAACTCTAAAAGGAGGACATATAGATCTGTACAGTATATGTTGAAGTAAAAAAATGTACAGATTGATACATGTTCCAAATATGGACTTACATAGATTGTTTTATTCAAGAAGTTAAGTTCAATGTTCAAAGTGCAACATGTAACATTAGCGAATGAGCTACCAAGTTCCATTCACCTGACTACATTAAACTGATATCAGATTGATGGCTATAGGATACTGAACAATTGCATCATTTTTTGAATAAAGCTTGAAATACACATGCTGACAAGGCTGCTAAGTACTTCCCTTTCTTGATAAACATGCAAAAAGTTGGGGGAGCAAACCCTGAACATGTATTTCTAAAGCTGGTGCAGCTATGAACCAAGCGACATGCTTATTAAAAAACAATAGCGCACACATGCAAAAGAAATGACTATCAAATATGAAGACAATCCATAAATAAAAATGGCGATTTGGTCCCACCATATGGCCATATCGTGCTCAAGCCCACCGCTACGTCAAAGTACCCCATTGTCAGTGGGTCCTACACTATACATAAAAAAGGGGTGAATCCAGCCTCTCTAACCCTTGGAGATAACACTCCTTGCTGGGAGAGATGTGCTAATGCACTACAAGGGACTCCTCCTATATCTACTTGATAGTGGACACTGATAGAGTACAGGTGTGTGTGGGGGGTGGGGTGCTCAACCCCAGAAGTCTGGTGAGACCGAATACATAATAAACAAGCAAAAAGTTGGGGGAGCAAACTCTGAACATGTATTTCTAAAGCCGGTGCAGCTATGAACCAAGCAACATGCTTTCCCTTTCTTGGTTGGAGTGGCCTGATCTGCAATATATTTGGTCATCCATGTAGATGTAATACACAATAGTGCAGCGCTAAAAAAACAAATAAATAAAATAAAAAGAGTTCATGGAGAGCAGGACACACAAGTTCTCAAAGAGGTGTCAACATGTGTTTCTATGCATTTTCATAAAGGTGATTAGGTCTAGCACCTCCACCACAAGTAATACTAGCAGCTCACCTCATTGAATGGACCCCCGAATCAAAAGATGGGTCAAAAGCGTATTTCCATACAGGGTGAATATTGCGATATCGCTTGGTGTGATATCCTGTAGTGAATGGGAGGTCCATTGTGCTTGAGATCGATCAAGGGGCTGAGCGGGCTGGGAAGGATACACCAACCAATACCCTCCTCAATAATAACACAGAACGGAACTCCGACTCACATGGTGCATGTAATAAAGAGAATATATTGTGCTCTCTGCAAGGACTGACTGACTTTAATAAAATAAAAGATTACACTTACAAACACGGCACTGTAACCCAGTGCCCGGTAAACCGGTGTTCTGTACAGATGAATCAAAAGATGGTTGCGGTGATGTCACATGACTCCTTTCCAAACACGTTACGTCCCAAGGGCATCCATGTAGGTGGCTAAATCTGATAGGTGTAAGGGGTCCAGGCAAGTGCTGACAGCGCATATTGTGCAGGCAGCAATAAAAATGATAATAAAACACAATACATACATGCTTGTAATATCTTAAAACACAAAATAAAGTAATATCTAAAACACAATAAAAATGGTTATTTGAGAGAAGCATATGCACAAAGATCACATCAAGTCTTCAGTATATACAATTTGCATGTGCTTTGGTAATGTAGGTTAATAATGTGTTCGGAGAACACTGGTATGGATCAGAGGAAGAACCCAAAAGAATGTAAACAAAGTGCAGATATTATCAGGATAATTGGTAACACCCACTAACATGCTTAAATCTAGGCAATAGTAGAGCACGCAGGTCGAAAATACTCATTGCTGTCACCATACGTTATATTTGGGGTACTTGACCTGTACAAAGCTCAGTCAGAAAGGTTGTTAAGCATGATGGTTGTTTGAGATTTGCAAAGGCCTGTATGCTGAACAAAGATAAATCATTATAGGAAGACATTCATATGTTGTTGTGGTGTCATTGATCTAAAAATTAGGTTTGATCAACTTTTATTCACAAAAACAACATGTTTGTTCATCAGTGGGTCCAGTACACCAAACATCTTTGTGCATTCCATATTTTAAAATAGCTTTTCCAGTGGTACACTAATTTAGTTTCACGCATCAAGCTAATAACCACTTGAAATTGTTGGCGGCCTGGGTAATGACTGGGGTTACTTGGATTAACATGTAAATACGTGAATCTGTTTGGATGCTTGCAGTATTGAGTCATTATAAAAGTGTTTATCCACAGGGATGATAGCGATTTATGCGGAATAATTGCTCCCCAAAGTTTGGACAGGACCATCTGTGGTTCACTGTTTCTTTTAAGTGATGTGACATTTTCCTTTTCCATGTGAGAATGAAAACGGCACCATTTTCCCAAGGCTATGTCATGTAACATTCTGCCATTTATATAGACAAATTGTAGGCAAAGAAAGTTCATAGCAGCTGTGCTTTAGTAACTGCTATGTTTTGTACAGCAATTATGAAAACCTTCCTGTGCTTATTGGATTATGAGTTTATAGTGTTTGCCCATGAAGTTGATGTTGAGTATCTTCAGCATTTGACATGAAATTCAATCAATTTAATGGAGTGCTATTACTTACCAAGTATAATATTTATATATGGGTATTTTTTTTTTTTAGCCAAGTCCCCCCCCCAAATCAAACATATTTCAAATACATATTGCACATAAAGTCACATTTCAGGTATTGGGAGGCTGTCATTTTTACACTGGGAACCTTTAGCTGACTTGAGCAACATTGCACTTCTGTTGTGTTGCTTTATCGGATAGAGCTATCTCAAAGGCATACCTCCTCTCAGTTTATTTAGTGATATATACAGTATATATATATATATATATATATATACAGGGCTTTTTTTCTCAGAGAATAGAACTTCCCCCTTCCGAGTCAACCCCTGTGCCCTGCCCCTTACTCACCTCTGAGCACCATTCCTTGGTTTCACCCCCACCCTGTATAAGCCCTTTTTGAGAATACAGAACCAATGATCATTTGTGGTGCTAAGTGATTTGTATGGAATTTGTTAATGATAACAAGAAAGACAGTAAAATTGATTCCCTGTAGCTAGCAACAATGGACCCCCAGCAAAAATGGATCCCTCCCAGCAACATTGGACCTCCAACAGCCAGCATCAATAGACCCTCCAGCAGCCAGCAACAATAGACTCCTCCCTCAACAGTAGATCTAGCCCAGCAATGATCAACCCCCCTAGTAACATAATACCCACCCCCAGAACGCAGCAATAGATCCTTCACCAGCAACAATAGACCTCCCCAGCAACAAGAGACACCCCTGCAAAAATAGATTTCTCCAGCAACAGTGGATTCCCCAGCAGCCAGCATCAAGAGAACCTCCAGCACACCCCAGCACCCCTTGCCATTACATACATTCAGTGCTAGAGGTGCCGGAACTGCGTTCCCCCGTGTTCCTGCTGAAAAAAAGCCCTGTATATATATATATATTTATACTGTAGGGTTCAGCTTGGCATAATGTACATTTGCATTACTCATACCTTATGGACACCTGGGGTAGCTGGAAATCACTGTAGTAGTTGGTGCTGATACATTGTTTGTTGAAATCTTCCAGGTCTTGCTTGGGTTCTATGCAAACAGCTGCCCCACTGCACACTAATCACACACTTGCCACTGCCGCCAGTTATAAAACACCTTGTATTTTTTTAAATGAATACAAGGTGTTTTCGGATTGGACAAAGTGGAGATTGTCACGTCACAGCCCTGCCTTTCCACAGCTCCCATACCTTGCCTTTATTAAAAAAAATATAATGTGTTCTATGAATGGTGGCAATGCAGAGCTAGCAGCTCCCTGTGGTTAGCGGGGAAGCCGCGAAGCTGCTTGCAAAGAAGCTAAACAGGATTCGGAAGATTGCGGCTATTACTGTAGTAGTCAAGCTCCACAATGATTTCCATGTTCATCGGGTCCATTTGGTTTGAGTAACGCATACTTACTTTTTGTCAAGCTGAATGTGAATATACAATATAGATCATTTTTGGAGTTCAGCTTTAAAGTGTATGAACAATCTCTAACAATGAGTGTCTCTTAGTTGCTCCCTTTTTGGTCTATTTAATATACCATTGAAAAAATTTGTAATATCTTTTTGGTAAGTGCGAAATAAACTTCTGGATCTTGTCAGAAGTTCAGAGCTGTCTGAGGGTGGGGGAGGTTAAGAAGTTTAGCGAAGGAGCCTGCGCAGGGTTATGAACATTAACATGAACAGGCAATTTTCTTCACTTGCAGAGTCCTTGAAACTCAAATATTACTTTGATTACACCTAGAGAAATGGCCATGTATTTTAGAGATAGACTGAGACATATGCTATTTCTTTGCCTTGACATATGCTGTAATAAAGGATCTTGCAAAATGGGAAATTATTTTCGGAGTTTGATACACTTATAGCAAAGCTTTAACAAATGGTGATATGTGTGAGTGTAAAAATTAGTTGCAGATTTTGTATTCATACCATAAAGCTGTTCATTCTACAACTCAGCCATTTTCAGCCAGGGTGCCTTGAGTTTTCTTTAGGAGTGCCTTGGCAAAATGCCTAAAAATTGCCCAAAAATCGTGCACAAGCCGACTTGTGGATGAAGGCTGCCTTTTAGCTACAGGTTTTCATTGTGCACCATTACAGCCTTCTAGCTGCCGGCATCTTAAGGACCAATGGCAACATCAGTTGATAAGGAGAATGTCTGTTGCCTGCATAGCATCCTTGTTTGAACCTCCCCTGCCTCTCTCCATCAGCATTGGGGTCACATTAGCTGAGTGATGGAGAAAAGCTGAGGGTTAAGAGAAACATTGGCATACTAGTCAGTACCAGTTTGCGAAAATGGTTTTGCTTTGGAAGAATAAATCACCTCTAACATTGGGTGTCCTACTTGGATTTGTGGATGTTGCTGCATTATGGAAAAATATTAGAATAGGTTTTACATTTTAGAATGGGGTGCCTTAAGACTGTCTATGTTTTTTAACCTTCCTAGCGGTATTCCCGAGTGTGACTCGGGGTTAGATTTTAGTGCCAAAAGCGGTAACCCCGAGTCACACTCGGGGTAGCACTAAGAAGATCGCTGGATGCTGGAGGAGGTTTTACTTACCTTTTCTCCGGGATCCAGCGAAGACTGCGAGCGGTGTGCGGCGGCGGAGCTTCCTCCCGATCGTCTGCGAGCCCCGGCTTCCGTCTCCGGCGACGTGACGTCCGCCGGGGGGTGGAACCGGCGGCAAATTTGAATGTAAAATGCACCAAACACACTGATATCGTTCAAAATAAAATAAAATCACATTACATTACCCCCCAGTGCCCTTTCCTGCAGTTTTACTGTACTTTTTATGTAAATATATGTATATATATATATATATATATACATATATATATATACAGTATATATATATATACGTATATATATACACATATACATATATATATATATACACACACACACACATATTATATATATATATATATATATATATATATATATATATATACATATATATATATATATATATATATATATATATATATATACATATATATATATATATATATATATATATATATATATATATATATATATATATATATATATATATAATATATGTATACATACATATATATATATATATATATATATATATATATATAATATGTATAATAAATGTATACAGTTGGTTTGGGCTGCTCATTCACAAGAATTACATGCTTTCAGCACCTAAAATAATGGTACCGCTTTCAGCACCTAAAATCCAAAAGAATCATACCGCCAGGGAGGTTAAGGGGTGTCCAGACTGTAAAGAGGTTGAGAAACACTGCTCTGGCTGCAGAGATTGGCTTTCTAAGTATTGTTCTGCACTTGACACACACATACACACACACACACCATTCCAAGACTGAAATATAATATAGCTGTCCAGTTGCTTATACCCAGTCCACATTCATAAATAGCTCAGTGGCACCACATTGCTTATAAAATGTTACTGAATGTAGCTGTGTCAGTGCTAGCTAGGCTGCATATTGTTGAACATAGTCTAGCTAGCATTTTTCCTTTACCTCTTTCTGCTTTTTCCAAGCAGAAATGTTGATAATGTTAAACGTGGACCTAGCATCATATATATATATATATATATATATATATATATATATATATATATATATATTCTTTTTTTTTTTTTTAAGATAAGAGCATGAATATTAAGTAATGTGTAAGTGTTAAACCAACAGGTATTTATTACATTTTAGAGATTGCAGTATTCCATACTACTCATCAGGTATTATCCAGAATCACCATCTACTTCCTGGACTGAGATGCTAGCTCAGAAATGGCACATTCCTGGTTCTTGTGCAGCTCCTGTCTGTGTTCCAGAATGCCTAATACAGATCAGCCCCTGCTGCACCCTCTCACTTTGTGACTTGCTACAAATTTTACTTTTTTGCAGCCTCATCACTGGTGGGAGATGAGACCTGGTTCACACTAGTACGATTTCATGTGCGACTTGAGTCACACAGAATCGCATGACAATGGAAATCACATTATTCCCTGTGGTGCTCATCCACATCAATGCAGTACAACACAACACATTTTTAGAAAAGGGCCCGATGCTACTTTTATGCGATTGCAGTGTGACTTTGGCCCCATAGACTTCAATCGAATCACAACAATGCATACACATGCATTTTTCCCAGTTTTTAAGGCTCTTTAACAACCAGCATCCATTCTCCTACACCTACCAAGAAATGCAGTAGCATGAAAAACACAACCAAGTTGAACTACGTGATCACACTGAAAATAGTATCAAATCGCAGCTGCACTAGTGTTAGCGTAGTCTTAGGAAAATGCCATTTCCTGCCTCGATCATCTCAACCTTGGCAAGGTCATGTGACTGGAGCTAAAAACTATATTTTACTTAAGATTTTTTTTTTAAAAAAGTTTGATTGTATTATCCTGTGCTATGTCAAGAATTTATTTGTACAGACTTCTAAAGTTACTAAAAGGTCCATAACGGGTGGGCAAATACCATATGAGTGCGACTGTATACATATCTAATTTAGTGCCTGGTTGCTGGCATTCTTCCAGTTTTTCCTTAATGTGAGTTCTGCCCCCATCCTCATGGCCACACATAGTGAATCAAACAATTAGGAGAAAAAGTGGTCATTTATATTGCTAGTTTGCCATTTTCCTCTATTTTTAGACACCAGTGACAGGAATAATTGTCACACGTTGTGATCAAATAGCCCTATACTGCTACTCCATAGGAATTCTGGTAGCCCTGAATGGCAATATTACTGCCAAATGGAGCCACATGTGAGCAATAATAGTGATGTCACCAAACCACAATATATCAGACAATGTACCCATTCATTGGATCATTTTCTTTTGCAATAGAAATAACAAAGATTCAAAACCAACCAGTTCTCAGAAGATGCAGGTTTATTCACCGAGCATGTATATGTGTGCATGTATGTATGCACATACTGTTTTACATAGTAGTTGAGGTTGAATAAAGACAACAGGCCATCCAGTTCAACCTGTGCAGGTGTGTGTGTGTCAGTGACGTATTCATTTCCCATAACCCTCAATGTTGTGATCTTTGAGATACACATCCAAGAGTCTTTTAAAAGTAGCCATACTCCCCACAGTTCCACATTCTTACTGCCCTAACATTGAAAAGCCCCTTATGTAGCTTAAGGTTAAACGGCTTCTCCTCTGCAATTAAAATTTGCACTTAAAATTTATTGAAAGCTTATAGTGATGTACAAAAATCTCATGTTATGCTCAAGAAAAAAAAAATATACATATATATATACTGTATATATATATATATATATATATATACACCCCTCACATTTTTGAAAATATTTTATTATATTTTTTCATGTGAAAACACTGAAGAAATTACACTTTGCTACAATGTAAAGTAGTGAGTGTACAGCTTGTATAACAATGTAAATTTTCTGTCCCCTCTAAATAACTCAGCATGCAGCCATTATTGTCTAAACCACTGGCAACAACAGTGAGTACACCCCTGAGTGAAAATGTCCAAATTGGGCCAAATTAGCCATTTTCCCTCCCAGGTGTCATGTGAATCGTTAGTGTTACAAGGTCTCTGGTGTGAATGGGGAGCAGGTGTGTTAAATTTGGTGTTATCGCTCTCACTCTCTCATACCGGTTACTGGAAGTTCAACATGGCACCTCATAGCAAAGAACTCTCTGAGAATCTGAAAAAAAAATTGCTGCCCTACATAAAGATGGCCTAGGCTATAACAAGATTGCCAAGACCCTGAAACTGTGCTGCACCACGGTGGCCAAGACCATACAGCGGTTTAACTGGACAGGTTCCAATCAGAACAGGCCTCGCCACGGTCAACCAAAGAAGTTGAGTGCACGTGCTCAGCGCTATATCCAGAGGTTGTCTTTGGGAAATAGATATGCTGCACAGGTTGAAGGGGTGGGGGTTAGCCTGTCAGTGCCCAGACCATACGCTGCACACTGCATCAAATTAGTCTGCATGGCTGTCATCCCAGAAGGAAGCCTCTTCTAAAGAGGATGCACAAGAAAGCTCGCAAACAGTTTTCAGAAGACAAGCAGACTAGGATCATGGATTACTGGAACCATGTCCTGTGGTCTACAGAGACCAAGATAAACTTATTTGGTTCAGATGGTGTCAAGTGCGTGTGGCGGCAACCAGGTGAGGGGTACAAAAACAAGTGTGTCTTTGGTCAAGCATGGTGGTGGAAGTGTCATAGTCTGGGGCTGCATGCATACAGTTCATTGAGGGAACCATGAATGCCAACATGTACTGTGACATACTGAAGCAGAGCATGATCCCCACCATTCGGAGACTGGGCCGCAGGGCAGTATTCCAGCATGATAACGAATCCCAAACACACCTCCAAGACGACCACTGCCTTGCTAAGGAAGCTGAGGGTAAAGGTGATGGACTGGCCAAGCATGTCTCCAGACCTAAACCCTATTGAGCATCTGTGGGGCATCCTCAGATGGAAGGTGGTGGAGCGCAAGGTCTCTAACATCCACAAGCTCTGTGATGTCGTTATGGAGGAGTGGAAGAGGACTCCAGTGGCAACCTGTGAAGCTCTGGTGAACTTCATGACCAAGAGGGTTAAGGAAGTGCTGGAAAATAATAGTGGCCACACAAAATATTGATATTTTGGGCCCAATTTGGACATTTTCACATAGGGGTGTACTCACTTTTGTTGCCAGATGTTTAGAGATTAATGGCTGTTTGTGTCTTATTTTTACACTTTTATACAAGCTGTACACTCACAACTTTACATTGTAGCAAAGTGTAATTTCTTCAGTGTTCTCACATCTCACATGATGGTTGTTTTTTAGGGGTTGGGCTTGGCCTCTTAGTTACAGTGAAGGGAACTCTTAAGGTGTCAGCATACCAAGACATTTTGGACAACTTCATGCTCCCAACTTTGTGGGAACAGTTTGGGGATTGCCCCTTCCTGTTCCAACATGATTGCACAGCAGTGCACAAACAAGGTCCATAAAGACATGGATGACCGAGTTTGGGGTGGAGGAACTGGACTGACCCGCACAGAGTCCTGTCTTCAACCGGATGGAACACCTTTTGGATGAATTAGAGCAGAAACTGTGAGCCAGGCCTTCTCGTCCACATCAGTGCCTGACCTCAAATGTGCTTCTGGAAGAATGGTCAAACATTCCCATAGACACACTCCTAAACCTTGTGGACAGCCTTCCCAGAAGAGTTGAAGCTGTTATAGCTGCAAAAGGTGAGCCAACCCAATACTGAACCCTCCGTTACCGAGTTACCGATAATGTTCATGTGCATGTAAAGGCAGGTGTCCCAATACTTTTGGACATATAGACATGCTACACATGCTAGCTAAATAAACCTGTCACCTTTTTGTTATGTCTACTGTAATAAATAGATATACAGTATATGTGCATATATATATGGTATATACATATATGTGTAATATTTATATACACACAGCGGGTAAAACTAGTATTGAACACATCACCATTTTTCTAGGTATATTTCAAATGGTGCTACTGACATGAAATTTTCACCACATGTCGGTAACAACCCATGCAATCCATACATACAAAGAAACCAAAACAAATAAGTAAAAAAATAAGGTATGTGTAATACTTCATACAAAATCCTTTGTTGGTAATGACAGCTTCAAGACGCCTCCTGTAGGGAGAAACTAGTCGCATGCATTGCTCAGGTGTGATTTTGGCCCATTCTTCCACACAAACAGTCTTCAAATCTTGAAGTTTCCCTGCGCCTCTTTTATGAACTCTGATCCTTAGTTCTTTCCATAGATTTTCTATTGGATTCAAGTCAGGCAATTGGCTGGGTCATTCTAGCAGCTTTAATTTTTCCTTTGAAACCAATTGAGAGTTTCCTTGGCTTTGTGTTTGGGATCATTGTCTTGCTGAAATGTCCACCCTCCTTTAATCCTCATGATTGTGGTATATGTAGCAGATATGTATTAAGAATGTCTTGGTACATTTTTCAATTCATCCTTCCTTCAGTAAAATTAAGTCTGGCAGTACTGAATGCTGAAAAACAGCCCCGTGCCATGATGTTCCCACCTCCAAACTTCACTGTTGGTTTGGTGTTTTTGGGGTGATGTGCAGTGCCATTTCACCTCCAAACATGGTGTGTATTATGGCATTCAAAGAGTTACATTTTGGTCTCATCTGACCAGGCCATATTCTCCCAGTATTTCACAGGCTTGTCTAAATGTTGTGCAGCAAACTTTAAATGAGCTTGAACATGCTTTTTCTTCAGCAATGGAGTTTCGCGTGGTGAGCATGCATACAGGCCATGGTGGATGAGTGCATTACTTAAAGTTTTCTTTGAAACAATCGTACCTGCTAATTCCAGATTTTTCTGAAGCTCTCCACAAGTGGTCCTTGGCTCTTGGAGAACTCTTCTGATAATTCTTTTAACTCCTTTGTCAGGAATCTTGCTAGGAGCACCAGGTCGTGGCCAGTTAATGGTGAAATTATGTTCTTTCCACTTCTGGATTATGGCCCCAACAGTGCTCACTGGAACATTCAGAAGTTTAGAAATCCTTCTGTAACCAATGCCATCATTATGTTTTGCAACAATAAGGTTGTGAAGGTCTTGAGAGAGCTCTTTGCTTTTACCCATCATGAGATGTTTCTTGTGTGACACTTTGGTAATGAGACAGCTTTTTATAGGCCATCAGTTGAGACTGAGCCAGCTGATAATAATTTGCACTGACAAGGGGCAGGATTGCTTTCTAATTACTGATAGATTGGATGTCAGCTGGTCTCTTGGCTTTCCATGCCTTTTTGCACTCCCCTTTTATCATACATAACTTAATTTCTGAACTCTGTTTTTTTTTGGTTTCTTTGTATGCATGGACTGCATGAGTTGTTACTGACACGTGAACATTTTATGTCAATAGCACCTTTAGAAATATATTTACTTCGAAAAATTAGAGAGTTCTTTGCTTTTACCCATCATGAGATGTTTCTTGTGTGACACCTTGGTAATGAGACACCATTTTATAGGCCATCAGTTGAGACTGAACCAGCTGATATTAATTTGCACTGACAAGGGGCAGGATTGCTTTCTAATTACTGATAGATTGGATATCAGCTGGTATCTTGGCTTTCCATGCCTTTTTGCACTTCCCTTTTATCATATTTTTTTTTTGGTTTCTTTGTATGTATGGATTGCATGGGTTGTTACTGACACATGAACATTTTCTGTCAATAGCACCTTTAGAAATATATTTACTTAGTAAAATGGTGACGCGTTCAAAACATTTTTTACCCACTGTATATATTACATTGCTGGTCTAGTTGCCCAGTAATGGTGCAAAAAATTATTGTCTATAATTAAGGCAATAAGCCCTCTTTGTAAAGCTTATTTATCCCAACAAATGTGTATTAAAAAGATTTCAAAAACTTGTCAGGCAACTTCACAACTATAATAGACAAGACAAGTAATTAACATTATTTATGTGGCGTTCTTCTTTAACCTTCCTAGCGGTATTCCCGAGTGTGGCTTGGGGTTAAATTTCAGTGCCAAAAGCGGTAACCCCGAGCCACACTCCAGGTACCGCGAGAAGCATCGCTGGATCCTGGTAGAGGGGTTACTTACCTTGTCACCGGGATCCAGGGATGTATCCCGGCGGTGTGTGGCGGCGGATCTTCCTCCCGATGCTCTCTGTGCCCCGACTTCCGTCTCCTGCAACGTGACATTCGCAGGGGGTGGAACCGGCGGCAAATTCATATGTAAAACACACCAAACACACTGATACAATGCAAAATAAAATAAATTCACATTAGTTTGCCCCCTAGTGCCCTGCAGTTTTACTGTACTTTTTATGTATATATATATATATATATATATACGTATATATATATATATATATATATATATACATATATATATATATATATATATATATATATATATATACAGATATATATATATATATATATATATATATATATATATATATATATATATACATACATACGTATATATATATATATATATATATATATATAAATACATACATACATACCTATATATATATAGATAGATATATATATATATGTATATATATATACATATACATATATATATATAATATATGTATACGTATATATATATATATACAGTATTAATGTATGTATACATACATACATACTTTAACTTATTTATAGTTTTTTATTATATTTTGTGTTTCAAACTTTATCATACCCGAGATGTTATAAAGAAGAACGCACAGTAAAAAAAAAATCATATGTAAATAGTTGGTTTGGGCTGCTCATTCATTACATGCAAAATAATGGTACCGCTTTCAGCACCTAAAATCCGAAAGAATCATACCGCCAGGGAGGTTAAGACAGTCGATGCAAGTCCAAACACTAGTTTACACAACTGGAACACTTCATTTATTGTGCTCTTCTTGGTAACTGGCATTTCTAGGTTTATTTTTGGGCCTCTGAATCAGCTGCAGTGGGTTAGAACAGCTGAACTTTGACATCTGAAGACAAGCCAGTTGTCTTGGTTGTGATTTTTTTTTAAATTGTAATAAAAGAAAGCGTCATTTTGTAGATCAATATTGCTGTGACAGTCATCAGTGAATGTAATCAGGAGCTAATGACATTCACCGATAAGCAGGCTCTGGAAATATGAGTTTAGCAACTTCCCCTATGATACTTGTTTCCAAGCCAGAAGGTGTCAGTTTCTTCCCTCTCTCAGTATGTGTTCATTCACAAGTCAATAGAACTATCCCAGTGCTGGCACTATAGTGTAAACATAGCGATCCCTACAGCAGGAATGATTCAAATCTCCTCCCAACACGTGTTTATAGTGGACATTGTTTGCAGCTTTATTATATAATGTCTTGTAACTATAGTAAAAAAAAAATCAACATCAATTAATATACAAAAATATACAGTATGCTGATATGATTTGTAATGTACAGTAAGGGTCAAGTATTTATATACACATACAGGAAAACAGGATACAGGATATTTTGAATTTCTGTATAAACATGCAGTTAATATTCTTCCAGATCATTTTTTTTTATTATATCGAAGACAGTTTTACATTTTAAATTACAGCATACTAGTAAAATATATGTGAGATAAAAAGATTAAATAAAATATCACATGTTAGAAAACATTGATGTCTTTAAGTTATATACAGCATGATATAGTGTACACTATATTTTTTTGACAATACAAAGCAAGCTCTTTGCTTAAAGAATATTGTATTGTCGCTGTTGATGGTTATTATATGTAATGGCAGTATTTGTGGGTCCAGGACCAGTTATAATGCTGAAAGGGTGCCTAAGCAATTGAAGCAACAATATTTAAGAAAAAAAAAAAAATTTAATCATTTGAAGAAATGGTAGCAAATGAAAGCACCCCTGGCAGTATTAGAGCCTATCCCACTCTCAACTGTCAATTTTGATGGGAAGATTGATCATCATATAAATGTAGAGAAATACTAAATATTTTATGTATTTATTAAACCTATACAGTGCAACTTTTTTTTTTTTTTTGTTATAGTGGCCCTTATAAAGACATGGAGCAATGTTTATTCTTACATTGTCCATACCATATGCTTGGGTCCAAAAGGAGGGACATTCACCTACAGATCATCCCTGCTGAGCTTTCTCTATGTTGGAATCCCAAATATTTGTGTGTCTTTGCCCTGGGCCCTAGCAATATTGCTAAGAACCTCTAAAGATTTTGTGTTCTTTGTAAATAATTGCCACTCTTGTCAATCTGTTGACCTCAGACGTCATGGTACCTCACTTGGGGTCTCAACTCACTAGTTGCACACCACTGCAATAAACTATTATAAATGAATTCAGGTAGCATGGATCATTCAACTTCATTCTTAGAAGGGCTAAGATGTAAGCCTTCAAAGCAGGCAGGATTTAATGGCATCGCTTCTGGTACAGTAGTGCAGGGCAAAGTGATTATGTTCTTCAGAAGAGGTTTATTTAGTGAGGAGTTTAGTTCAGGGTTGTTGGGGTAGGGGCAGAGGCGTAACTAGAACCTGAAGGGCCCCAGTGCAGGAAACCATGAAGGGCCCCCCGGAACCCTAGCAGGGGCCCTTCCCTTCAAGCCTGGGGCTCTTCCCACTGATCCTGGGGCCCTTTACTCCCATTGTGGGGGCCCTTTATTACGGTCCTGCAGCGGGACCCTTTCATAAGCTCTGCAGTGGGCCCCCTTCCTGCCATCTTGGGGCATCTCCACGGTGGTGGAATGCCAGGGCCCGGTCGCAAGTGTGACCTTTGCGATCCTGGAAGTTCACCCACTGGTGTCAGTAGTTTTTATTTTTTGGTATTTTAATTGTATTATTTTTTTACCATTTTATTTTATTATTTTACAATGTCACTGACTATGACTCTGTCCATTCAGAAAAGGAAGGAGCTGGTAAATTACATATTTACCGCCCCCCTTCCTGGTTCTCTGTGGTGACACCTCCCCTGCAGCAGCCGGCAGAAGAGGGGAGGGAGCACAGTGGGGGAGCAGCACAGTAGGGGGGGGGGGACTAGGGGAGCACACAAGGGCCCAGAGACAGCAGAACACAAGTGAACTGAATAGGAAGAGTGGCGGGGGCAGCATACAGAAGAACCAATCTCCTCCATTTTCCTCCTGCAGCTACAGGAGGAAAAAGGAGGACAGTGATTTCTCTACATGCTGCCCCCGCCGCCCCTCCTATCCAGGTGTACAGGGGAGCCGCACAGGCCCCCTGGAGCATGGGGCCCGGTTGCAATTGCAACCCCTGCAACCCCTGTAGTTACGCCACTGGACCGTAGGGGATTACAGTCTTTAAAGTTAAGGGTAGGTTTTTAGAGTGGAAGTGGAAGGACTCATTTTAAAGGTTAGGTTAAGGATTCAGTTTTAGAAGGGCTAGGAGTAAGGGGGCACTTTACAGTAGAATATAGTGTAGAACATAGGGAGACTTTGTGAAACGTGGAAGTTTTCACTTGTTTCTCTAAAACCTACTGCCTCAAGCTAAAGAAAGGGGGCAATGTTTGTTCTGGTGGCTACATTCCTATTAATTAGTAATGGGCCTGCCCCTAATGATTACTCTGTATTTGTCTGACATTAGAATTATACCTGGGTTAGATGCTCCTAGTGTAAGGAGTGATGGGATATCCTTCACTGGACTCCACAGCATGATGAAAATAATAATATAGCCTGTAAGTTCAGCGGTAATCAAAACCAAGCATGTACAAATGGTGTAGATTTCCCTAAATTGTACAATATGTTTCAGGCATAAATCTTTTGATTCAGTTTTTCTTCTTTAACTCTACTAAATAGGTTGTTTGGCATATGCTTTTGGTCAAAAAGCAGCACTTATTGTAAAATCATTGCTACAGGGGGAAAATTCATCTAAAGTATGTAAGTACTGGATTACACATATGTGTTTCATTAAACACTTTATAATAAATGGCAAACCCCCAAATCATAATATTGTAGCTTGTTCGTGTATTGCCATGTTCCTTGGAGCAGCAATTTGTCAAACATTATAGATTGAATATGTGATTTGATTAGACTTAATAAGAACCATATCAAGTTTACTATTTCTGTGCTGGCTATTTTAAGTACTAAGGCATGTTTATGAGGAAGGCAAGCATACTGGGCATGTATCTGGCCTAAAGAAATCCTGCCGAAATAGAATAAGAGCTGTCTTTTTTTTGTCTTGGGTCTGTCATCCTTATCCTTGCATTACTGGATGACTTACTATCCAGAATAACTTCCATATCCAATGTAGGGATAGATGTGCATACTTGTTCCCGGTCAGTGACTTACAAAGTAGTAAAACAAGGATAACGCTGATAGGCTAGGAGACTTCTTCTTAATAAACATTTTATAGTGCAAGCCATCTTCTTTCCATCTAGAAAGCATCCTTGTTAAAAGGACAACTGTAACTTCACGAAAAAAATTAGTAATCCACACCATTATACAACAGGTTTATCCATTTCTGCATAGATCTCAATTAGGTGACATTGGCCAGTGTGTATGTCCTCACATTTCTCTGATCTCCTGTGACATGTAGAACATGTGCCAATACCAGCAATAGAGAATAGTGGCCACCTACTGTCCTGGGAATCAGTGCACAGTACCGTACTTAGTAGTAGCATATATAGTCAGGTCCATAAATATTGGGACATCAACACAATTCGTGCTTTAACTGCAGACTTATAGCTTTAATTTGAGGGAATTTACATCCAAATCAGGTGAAAGGTGTAGGCATTACAACAGTTTGTATATGTGCCTCCCACTTTTTAAGGGGCTAAAAGTAATGGGACAGATTAACAATCATAAATCAAACTTTCACTTTTTAATACTTGGTTGCAAATCCTTTGCTGTCATTTACAGCCTGAAGTCTGGAACGCATAGACATCATCAGAGGCTGGGTTTCATCCCTGGTGATGCTCTGCCAGGCCTCTACTGCAACTGTCTTCAGTTCCTGCTTGTTCTTGGAGCATTTTCCCTTCAGTTTTGTCTTCAGCAAGTGAAAGGCATGCTCAATCGGATTCAGGTCAGGTGATTGACTTGGCCATTGCATAACATTCCACTTCTTTGCCTTAAAAAACTCTTTGGTTGCTTTTGCAGTATGCTTCGGGTCATTGTCCATCTGCACTGTGAAGCGCCGTCCAATGAGTTCTGAAGCATTTGGCTGAATATGAGCAGATAATATTGACCCAAACACTTCAGAATTCATCCTACTGCTTTTGTCAGCAGTCACATCATCATCAATAAATACAAGAGAACCAGTTCCATTGGCAGCCATACATGCCCATGCCATGACACTACCACCACCATGCTTCACTGATGAGGTGGTATGCTTTGGATCATGAGCAGTTCCTTTCCTTCTCCATACTCTTCTCTTCCTATCACTCTGGTACAAGTTGATCTTGGTCTCATCTGTTCATAGGATGTTGTTCCAGAACTGTGAAGGCTTTTTTAGATGTTGTTTGGCAAACTCTAATCTGGCCTTCCTGTTTTTGAGGCTCACCAATGGTTTACATCTTGTGGTGAACCCTCTGTATTCACTCTGGTGAAGTCTTCTCTTGATTGTTGACTTTGACACACATACACCTACCTCCTGGAGAGTGTTCTTGATCTGGCCAACTGTTGTGAAGGGTGTATTCTTCACCAGGGAAAGAATTATTCGGTCATCCTCCACAGTTGTTTTCCATGGTCTTCCGGGTCTTTTGGTGTTGCTGAGCTCACCGGTGCGTTCTTTCTTTTTAAGGATGTTCCAAACAGTTGATGTGGCCACACCTAATGTTTTTGCTATCTCTCTGATGGGTTTGTTTTGTTTTTTTCAGCCTAATGATGGCTTGCTTCACTGATAGTGACAGCTCTTTGGATCTCATATTGAGAGTTGACAGCAACAGATTCCAAATGCAAATAGCACACTTGAAATGAACTCTGAATAAACCAGTCCTGAACGTAATTTTATTTTTTTTTTAAAAATGGCACTAAACTCATCTGCTTCTAAACGACTATAAACAACTCAGTGTACATGGAAAGATAAAATAACGTAGAGGAGAGTTCAGGGGCTGCTGAAAAAAAACGCACGTTTAGGAGCAGTTGGGCGTTTTTTGCGTACAGCAGCGTACATGAAGCCTTACGGTATTGGTAAGTGAACTTCCAATGATTTTATGAAAAGAGCATGTTTCTACCACTTATTCCTATTTAGACTGAATCTTTGAGTTAACATCATATCAGAATAGGTTGAAGTGGACATTACTTTAGAGACTTGATGGCTTGTGTCAGCGACTGCGCTTGTTGTTTCCCAGAGTGCAGAAAGCACTGTGTAGTGTAAGGAGAGCCGCATGATGACACATTGGCTTCATTTAGCAAATCTGCTTGTTCCTGGACTATCCTCTGAACATCTGTGAGTTCAGTGTTTGTAGAAGGGAACATTTTTTGTTGGCCTTCGTTTAAACTATAAATATTTACTTTGTTCCTTTTTTTCTTTTTCCTCTACCTTAAAATCTAAGCTTGTCTACCTTAACAGAAGTATATTATGCTTTCAGAGAAATGGAGTCCCGTCTTTTCATGTAACATTATCTTGCGTGTTCTTATACATTTTGGGTTATCATGGGCCAATAGATGGTCTTAAAATTTGACATGATGATTTTGCTGACACCATCTGTTTTGTTCAGCATTGCTGCAATCCATTGTTTAGAAATCACTGGGGGTTCTTAGGTAATTAAATGCAAGTGTGGAAAAACCCAATCAGACATCTGCTTTAAAAACAATAATCATTGTGTTTTATTTGATGGCTCACATATTTTTCCAGCAACATGAGGTTCCTTCCTATAAAACAAGGAGCAAACTACCCTGCCGGCAGCATACAATGATCAGTGTTTGTTACTATAGCTGGTGGCACTGATCGTTTGAGAAAAACCTGACAGGTTGATTTTACACAAGTCGATCAATAGAGCTAAAGGCCCGTACACACGTACCGATCGTCGGCATACAAACGTCGGCGGACGAAAGATCTGCCGATTGTACGCGTGTTAGTATGGTGCCTCCGACAGATGTCTGCGCACAATCCGCGGACAAAAGTCTTTCGTGCAAACATGAAAATTTTTGTCTGCGGACACCAGAACGGACGATTGTTCGCCTGTCAGTACAGAATTCGGCCGACAGACCGCAGATTTGCAAGACTGGGCATGCTCAGAAAATTAAAAACACAGGGAAAGTTAACCATTACATGACATCACTTCTGCAGTCAGCTGAAGTCTGCAGACAAAATTCTTGTGCTGTCCTTGTGCCGTCTTTGCACTTTTCAACAGACACCGACATCCCGGGGAGAAAAGACGAACATTTGTATGCCGACGATCGGTACGTGTGTACGGGGCTTTACCCATACATGGATCGAAATTCATCCAGTCTCTGCTGAGCTTAGCCAAATATCGATGCATGTATGTATGGCAAGCTTAACAGATGAAGAATAAGGCCCCTTTCACACAGGCGGACCGTTCAGATCCGCCTGTCCGTTTTTTTGGCGGATCTGTACGGTCCCCCCATGCATTCCTATGGGGCATCGGATGTCAGCGGAGACATGTCCGCTGACATCCGACCCGATCCAATCCGTCAAATCTGGACAGATGGAAACCCTATTTTCCATCCGTCCAGCGGATCGGATCGGATGGGATCGGGTGAGAACGGACTGACGGTCCGTTGACATCCGATTTCCCCCATAGAGATGCATGGGGAACTGACAGCTGTGTCTCGCACACAGCGCGGAGACACAGCTGTCCTCCTGCTGCTCAGCGGGGGATCGGCGGCTCGATCCCCCGCTGAGAAAAACGGACTCCGTCCAACGGACGGAGTGTGTGAAAGGAGCCTAAGGTGTAATACTTATCTGGCCTGCTGCCAGAACCTTAACAAGCAATGATGCTCTATAACCAGATGTTATTTTATTGTTATTTAATCAACCAGAGTTGATTTATTAAAACTGGAAAGTGCAAAATCTGGTGCAGCTCTGCTTCTGCTTCTAGGATTTTTTTGTCAAAGCTTAATTGGCTACCATGCACAGCTGCATCAGATTTTGTGCTCTCCAGTTTTAGTAAATCAAGCCTACGGTGTCATTTGTTGCTATGGTGTAAGCGGATGGCTGCTAGCACCATGGTAAAGCTCCACCCCACACCCTCTACTTTGCTGCTGAAAATGTGATGGAAGGGACTGTGGGATTGGGGAGTTTTATGATAAGGGGACTTTGTAATGTTGGGCCTTTGCCTGAGTGAATCTGATGTCGTGGGGTACTCTGATATGATAGAGGCTCTCTTGTATGGAGGCCTCTAACGTATGGAAGGACTCTGATATGATGGGGACCTCTGACATGGGGGAAACTCTGATGTGATGAAGGGATTTTTGAATGTGAAGTGGGCTTTTGACATTAAGAGGGGGGCCTCTAACATGAGGGGGGGGCTCTGATGTAATGAATGGACTTCTGATGTGAAGGGGGGTCCTCTGTCCTAAAAAGGGGACTCTGATGTGAAGGGGAGCTCCGATGTACTAGGAGGACCCTGTATGTGTGGCGGTCATGTCCGTTGTTTCAGGCCCAGGTTTCTAATTAATAAGCAACATTTGAATTTTTCACATTTTAGACTGGGGTGCCTCAAGATTTTTAATAGTTTTAAAGGGTGCCGCAAATTGCAAATGATAAAAGGTTGAGACACTCTGATCTAGCAAACAATGAGTTTAAACATTCCCACTGATTCAGTCTTTTTTTAATAACATGAACATAAAGTCTACCTAGTGGTTGACAAATAGTCTGCACTTTTTGTAGTAATTTAGGCGATTGAGTTTCTGTAGTACAAAAATATACCATTTAAGTCAAGTCAGAACAGGCAAAGTCAAATAGGAGAGCATTCCTATATATGTATAAATAGATTGATAGTCTGAAATCTAAGCCTGATGTACAAATATTTAACTCAGAAGAACACTTTTAACAGAGTATTTGCAGTATTCTCAGCTTTTCATCTCTTTTTTCATTTATTATGTCAGACATTCCATAGTAAAAATGTGGGATTCTATAAATTGTTAGGGCATGTTTCTCTTTTTTGTATGTCTGAAAATGTTTATATATGCTTTGTCATTTCATGATAGAATGCTATTTATGACAGGTCTGTTTGCTTTACCATATAGAAATGCTGACAGGGAAATAAAATATTACAAATATATGAAGAAAAAAAAAAGTATGCTCTGACAACTTACAAGCAGAATTGTCTAATTTCTAGATATCACATATAACAATTATTGAAAAAACTCTTGTATGTAACTTTATATACAATACCCAATTCCATGACTATTGATTATATATGTGTTCACTGTCCAGATGTCTAGAGAGATACAAAGGTGTGGATTTACTAAAACTGGAGAGTGCAAAATCTGGTGCTTTGCATGGTAGCCAATCCGCTTCTAACTTCAGCTTGTTCATATAAGCTTTGACAAAACAAACCTGTCTTCTATGCAGAGCTTCACCAGGTTTTGCACTCTACAGTTTTATTAAATCAACCCCAAAGTATTAATCTCTTTTATGTCCAGTGGTGCATGTGCACTGCAGTTTTCAGTTTTCTATGTAACCATATATACAAGTGGCCACTTTCCCGGCCTTTAATGGTATATACAACCTGTTGACCTCTAGACCAGAAGTTCTTAAACTTTTTAATCCAGGGACCTAAATAAGAAAATCGTTACCATACTGTGACCCAAAAACAGAATGATTACTAAAATGACAACAAAACTAAATATTGACAAAATTGCAATGAAGATATTGTAAAACAAATTGTGGGTACACGTCACCAAACTGTAAGGTTTAGTAAATTCGATTTTTGGTACATTTTCTTTTTGGCTTTTCTCAACTTGTGCTTGGGTCTTTTGACCCTTTTACTTGATTGCCTTGCACATACATGCTGTAGTCTACTATACATGTTTGTACTGTCAACCATATTCGTTTAATTGTTTCACAAGTTTTAAAAGGGCTGATAGTGTCAAAGACATATATTTGATGTGTAGTATCCTCCTAGGTAGGTGCTAGGAAAGGGAGGCCCTGTCTGCTTATCAGGGGGGGGGCTATTTGTTCAGTCAGGCTGTCATGTGTTTCCAGGGTGTCTGTTGTGTTGGGGGAGTCTCCAATGTGTCCAATGGGCGGTTCCTATTGGACAGTGGAGGAAACCTAACCAATAGCACACCAGGGCTTGTATCTATCCCAGAGGGCAGAATCTGCCGCAAAGCACCCTGGGAGAGGGTATAAGTCTGAGGGGAACACATGACGCAGCGTCTTTGGCGGGAAGCAGAGTCCCAGGAGGAGGGTGATGACTGTCTCTCCTCCTGTCAGCGGTAGTGAAGGTTTCCTTGGCGGTCAGCCTGAAGGACAGTAGGTTGAGCTGAGCTGCAGAGAGGAATCCAGTGTGCTGTGGACCGAGTGGAGCTGCTGGGCAGAGGATTCCAGGAAATCAGTGTCGTGAGTACTGTAAACTGCCCAGGGGTCTGCCTAGGAGAGGGGACCACTCCAGAAGGTCAGAGGAATCCAGGAGCCAGCTAACCAGTAGAGAAGGCTTAGAAAAGGGGGTGCCAGAGTCTAAGTCCTGAAGATAAGTGTGTGAAAGAGGGTGCCGGTGCGGGCCCTGAATCGTACAAGTGTTCAGCAGTGCAGCAGTGATAAAGTAGCTACCTCAGCAAGGAGTGCCTAAGAGAGCTTTAAAAGGACTTTGAGTCACAAGGAGGTGATCAGAAGTCAGTTCAGTGTTAAAAGGCAGCAGGCCAGCGTTATCCAGCGCCGACCGGCATCAAGCCAGCATCAAGTCAGCGCCAACGGGCATTTTTTCAGTTGTCCTCTGTAAATTGTGCATAGTTGAGCCAAAGGAGTATCCCACTCATCCCTTCTCCTATCCAAGTTCTCAATAAATATAAAAACCCAAAGATATTGGACTGGTCATTGTTTCAGTGCTCACACTTGGAGAAACATGCACATAGATACTTTTGTTGCACCCGGTGACCCAGGGGGACCCATATCCAGCAAAACAGCTGGGAATTATGCTACAGATGTTTTTACCCTGCAGAAACATAAGCACTCTATGATACAGAACCACATTTTTAAAGGCTATGTCTCAGATTATGGGAGAATACAATATGAAACCTTTTTAAATAAAGTGTGCTATATTATTCACCTCTGGTTTTGCTTTTGGACTAACATGGTTTATGCACAATCATATGGTGACATATCATAAGCATGTCCAAATCCGTAGTTTAAGAGACACTGCTCTAGACTTTTTCTTTTAGCCTGTCCTGCTACTTTCCTTCCCCTGTATGATGACACACGTTTATTCACTGCAGGCCAGGTAGTTTTACACTATTAGCTATTCACATAGCTATTATCTAGCTCAGTGTTCCTCAACTTTTTTTCAGGTACCCTTTAAAATTATGAACAATCTTGAGGCATCCTCCAAAATTATGGACAGTAATGAGGCACCCCATTCTAAAATGTAAAAACTATTCTAATAGTTATACATGTTTTGCAGCAACATCAATACACGCAGGAAACCCAACATTAGAGGGTATTTATTTTTCCCAAGCAAATACACTTTTGCAAACTGGTACTGACTAGTATTCCAATGTTTCTCTTTCCCCTCAGTTTTTCTCCATCACTTAGCTAATGAGACCCCAATGCGGATGGGGAGAGGCAAGGGAGGATCAAACAAGAATGATATTCCTATATCCTCATCAACTGATAATGTCATTGGCCGTTAGGAGGTTGGCAGCTAGAAGGTTGTAATGGTGTAAAAGGAAAACCTGTGGCTTTGTGTAACTAAAGGCAGGTTTCATCTACCCACCAGCTTGTATACAATTTTGGGGCAATTTTTAGGCATTTTGCCAATGCACCCCTGAAGAAATTTCAAGGCACACCAGGGTGCCTGGGCACCCTGGTTGAAAAACGCTGACCTGGCTCCTTGTATTGTGCAAAAAACTGCTCACAGTGAGAATGTTCTGTGGAACAAATAGAGAAAGGAGTAAAAGTGAAAGCTCCTAAATTTTTACCATAGCTGCTATTTAGGTTGATGGTTTAGACCAGGGATCTTCAAACTACGGCCCTCCAGCTATTGCGGAACTACACATCCCATGAGGCATTGTAAAACTCTGACATTAACAGACATGACTAGGCATGATGGGAATTGTAGTTCCTGAACAACTGGAGGGCCACAGTTTGGAGACCCCTGACTATTATCTACCTGCTCTAAAATATGTCTTGATTTCTATTTAAAGACTAATGTGAATGGTACTTCATTTGATTGCACTGTTCAGGAATACCATTACTGGTACTATTAACATTAGTGATTTGTCTCTGTAGTGGCGATAATGAAATAGTATCTATTTCTACTATAATAAAATGTCTATTATTTCCCTTAAGGAAAAAATAAAAGAATGTGCGCAATACATCATTCTAAATCTGGTTAGAAATCTGAGGTGCCTAAAGGCACAGAACCAGCAAGACATGACAGGACAAAGGAGCTTCCATTCTTGTTAAACCATTACAGCCTGAACTCTTCTTTTATAAAAACCTATAGATACATGGTCATCTTATCCACTACAAAAAATTAGAGACAGCAAAATGATTTCCAAAACCTCTCCTCGCTGTCCAAATTGCATGCTAAAGATTATCATACTACTGACATCAAATTGGTCATAGTGCAGCACTGATTTTATCCTAAATAATGAAATCATCTGTTATTATTATTATGCAACCAGGAAGCCCTGGCCTCTTGTGCTGCTAGGCCTCATTGCTGTTGCATGGACTGCACTAGCCAACATGGTTTTGGCATGACTCTTATTGTACTAAAAAAAGATAAAAGTATTTATGCATGCCAAGGCTGTAGTAATCACCATCATTCTGTGCATTAACAGGCAGCACAGATTAAAAAAAAGATGAGTTTGTGAATGACACCTCCCGTGTTTACAAATGGGTTGGACACCCAGGCATTCCCAAGATGTTGTTAAAGTGTATCTCCAACCATAAGCTGGCCATACATAAATTGTAACTTGCCTGTTTCAGCAGGGACCGGCTGAGATTCAATCTATGTATGGGCAGGCTGATTGTACCCAAGTCAATCCATCAATCGACTTAGGTACAACCAGCCTGTCAGGTTTTTTTCACATTCAGTTTCTACTATAAGCTATAGCAGTATAGTGTAATCATTGTGTTCTGCTGGCCAGGAAGGCTTTCCGCACTCCCCTGCTGCCAGGAAATTGACTGTGTTGCTTGGAGAAACCAGTGATTCCCCCGTGGTTGATGGGGGAATGATGCCTCCTGCAGTGCTATTATGTTCTGCCAGTGGGGGGGGGGGGGGGGTGGGATCGGCCACAGGGAGCCTTTCTAGCCGGCAGAACACAGTGATTAGTGGCTTTAGCTACCGACAGTAATTGGATGTAAAAAATTCATCAATGGATACAATCACCCTGCCCATAGATGGATCAAGTCTCAGCTGATTCAGCAATTTA
This sequence comes from Pelophylax lessonae, assembly GCF_965119305.1. NCBI lineage: Eukaryota > Metazoa > Chordata > Amphibia > Anura > Ranidae > Pelophylax > Pelophylax lessonae. Next base: position 155,113,061 of record NC_138774.1, read on the forward strand.
ATCAATGTATTCGTGGCTTTATTGAAATTAAATTTTGTATATTTATATGTGTGGATGTATCTGTACATCCCACAAGCCTGAGGTGTGTCATGTTGCAAATTTTCTTTTTAAATACTGAAAACAGTCTGGCTGCCAGTTCATCTGTATATTGCAAGGATATTATCAACCCTTTGTCACATTATTATATCTACCTGTGTTCTGTAGCTATTGCTAATAAAGTCTAAATTTGGTGGAAGTGTCTTAAAACTATGAGGTCCAACATTTTAATAAGAAACATTAAATCTTCCTGCACCAATTGTGTCAATTTTGTCTTCTGTGCAATTGCCCGTTTAGCATTTGCAATTCCAGCCCCCAAATCTAGCTATAATATGGCCTGTAGGCCTCATGCACACAGGACGCTATAAAAATTCTAGCGGCGTTAGCTGTAGAAAGCTGTAGCTGTAGAATGAAAGAAAAAGGGTAGGCATTTTATATGCCCCCTTTTCCACATGGGAGAAGTGGCGGGAGTGGTAGAATTGTCAGTTTCAGGTCAGTAGGTCTTCCCGGGTTTTTTTTCCTCAGGGAAAAAAGGCGGGATGAAGTACCTGAGGTAAAAGAGTCACGTGTAGCTGCCGGTGACTGGGATGCACCTGCAGTGGCGCGGGGAGCTCTGAGGAGAATGTAGGTGGGAAGTTAGAATATAAATAGGTTAGCCCAGCTGTGAGGGGCTTATTCACCTCAGGAGAAGCAGCAGAAGAGGTTCCCCAACCCCCCCCCCCTCCCCTGTTGTCGCGGCTTTTATTACGTGGTGGGTCACCTTTGTTTAAAAAGGGGACAAGTGTTTTATTACTGGATGTTTTAATGAATTTTATTGAATTTTATTTATTTGATAAAGCCTGAGCTGTAGTGGCTGGGCTAGTTTTAATTTGATATTTATTGAATATTTAATCTGTTTTAGACCAGTAATAAATGGCTGCGGCCAGATTAATCCACAATTTTGGTGTCCGCATTCTTTATTTAATATTTATTGTTAAAGTATGATATTATTTAGTGAAGTATAATACCCTGCCTACTGTCCCATGAGTTTTGCAGCTTTTTAGCTGTAGCATTTTGTTAGCTTTTTTTTTTTTTTTTTAGCAAAACTATACTCCCAAAAAAGCTTATGGCTCAAAAACACTGATAAATGCAGAATTGCTGCGTTTTTCAGCGTTTTTAAGCTTTTATCAGTTAGAGCAGTGGTCCTCAACTCCGGTCCTCAGGGCCCACTAACAGGCCAGGTTTGCAAGATAACTAAATTACATCACATGTGATCTAATTTGATGATCAGTGATTGCAGTATTCTTGTCTTCATCTCCCCAAGGTAATACTTAAAATCTGGCATGTTAGTGGGCCCCGAGGACCGGAGTTGAGGACCACTGAGTTAGAGGGCTTTTACAGCTGAAAACCCACTAGTTCTGGGGTTTTACCAGCCAGAAAACGCCCCTGTCAAAAAATGCGTATAACAGCCTATGTGTGCATGGACACATAGGATACAATGCTGGGGAGTTTACTGGCTGCAGAAAAAAATACTTGCAGCCAAAAACAGCAGCCATGAAAACCTCCAGTGTGCATGAGGCCTACCAGTCTAAATAAGTCCATCAAGGGTGTAACAGGAATTGAGTCAGGGACAGGGCTATACTCCAGAGTCAGAGTATTTTGAGCATTTTTAAAGATATGGTTAGGTGGTCCCAGAAGAACCAAAAAACCTCCATTTGAGATACCAATTAACACATGTTTAAGCTGAACCCTAGGAAACCTTTTACTATTCCTTTTTTTGTCTTGGCCTGTAGACTTGTAGTACCAAATTCCAGTGATGATAAAATGTAAAACTGTTCCTGGACCTCCCGCTGGCTAACTGAGCACTGTAAAATATTTATATTAGGTTTTTTCTATGGATTACAAGAGCCACCTGTTAAAACGAGGAAAAAGGCAGCCCTACATGGTGCATTATTCACTCTTTTACTCCAATTTTATACTACATACCCCCAGGCCAGCTGTAGAAAAACTGGAGTTGAATCCACTTCTTTTTAAGATTATTGAATAGACTGTCCTACAAATGTCACATGTCTGTATATACATTAGGGGGGAGTAAACATTCTGTAAAAACACAGCTTGGGAGGCTGAAGTCTATATATCCTTATGTCATATGTTAGCAAACACTTGTCAGGGGTGATTACAGTTCAGGACATCACTGTCAGAATGAAGAGAAACAGTTATTAATGTAGCTGGTAATCTATTTATTCAAGGTTTGTGGGAGCCATAAATGATCTCATATTTATGTTTCCTTTTCTCAGGGAGGGAAGAAGAACTATCAGGGGCCATGTGCAGGACGAGATTGCAGCGGGGGCTGCAAATGCTTTCCAGAGAAAGGAGCCCGGGTAAGCCATTTTTTTTTTCTTTCCATGCTTGATGGAAACATTTGATTCTTACTCTTATCTCTTCCCCTGTTACATAAAGTACATTTGGAGAAACATGAGTACAGTAACATCATGCATCTGTGCAAGATGGAGAGCAGCTGTGGGTCCACACAGCCTGCTGACCTAACACAAGACCTGCAAGACATTGGCTTTTGTCAGCTCCTTTGTAGCTGTCATGCTGGCGAACACATGTTTAAGTCCAGCTGCTTTTTTTTTTAATAACCAAGGGCAGTTTATCTTTACTGTTTGATCAGGTTGTTAGAGAGGGATATAATACTGATTTAATGAGCCTTCCTGGCTGTAGAAGTTCATATAAGCTGCCTAGAATTCCTAATGTATTGGAGAGTAGAGATGAGCACATTTAGGTTTAATTATGGAGAACTAGGAAAATTCTAAAAGTCACAATTTTTTATTTTGATTTGCATACAATATGTGTTTAAATTTCACAGGCAGTAGAGGCTCATGTAGTTTACAGTGCATCCGGAAAGTATTCACAACACTTCACTTTTAACACATTTTGTTATTTTGCAGCCTTATTCCAAATGGATTAAAGAGGAAGTAAACCCTCCTCTGCAACTTTTACCTATAGGTAAGCCTATGATAAAGCTTACCTATAGGTACTGTAAATATCTCCTAAACATGTACAGTTTAGGAGATATTTACCTTACATGCAGCCAGTGACGTCACTGGCGCATGCGCTCTGAAGGAACGGCCGCTGGTGCCGTTCCTTCAGAGCCCCGTGCTGTGACCGTCGGCTCTCGCGCACGTGCGTGGGAGTGATGTCACCGCGGCTCTGGTTATTCAGATGGCCGGATGCCACGATCCCGGGAAACGGGCAACTGAACATGTCGCCCGTCATAGAGGTAAGCGGGCGGCACGGCGGGGGCTCGTTCTAAGGTAAGTATTTCATAATGAGCTAGTATGCGATGCATACTAGCTCATAATGTGTTTCTCTTTCAGGTTAAAAAAAAAAAATGTTCAGGTTTACAACCTCTTTAAGTTCATTATTTTCCTCAGAATTCTACAAACAATAACCCATAATGACTACATGAAAGAAGTTTGTTTGAAATCCTTGCAAATTTATCAAAAGAAAAAAAAATCACATGTACATAAGTATTCACAGCCTTTGCCATGAAACTCAAAATTGAGCTCAGGTGCATCCTTGGACATGATTTGGAAAAGCACACACCTGTCTATATAAGGTCCCACAGTTAACAGTGCATGTTAGAGCACAAACCAAGCCATGAGGTCCAAAAAATTGTCTGTAGACCTCCAATACAGGATTCTATTGAGGCACAGATCTGGGGATGGGTACAGAAACATTTCTGCAGCATTGAAGGTCTCAATGAACACATCATCTGACCTCCATCATCAGTAAATGGAAGAAACCTTTCTGCAGCATTGAAGTTCTCAATGAGCACCTTATCCATGGCCCCTATTATTCATAAATGGAAAAAGTTTGGAACCACCAGGAGCTGGCCGCCCTGTCAAACTGAGCGATTGGGGTAGAATGGCCTAAGTCAGGGAAGTGACCAAGAACCTGATGGTCACTCTGACAGAGCTCCATCATTTCTCTGTGAAGAAAGGAAAACCTTCAAGAGGAACAACCATCTCTGCAGCACTCCACCAATCAGGCCTGTATGATAGAGTGGCCAGAGGAAAGCCACTACTTAGTAACCTGAAGGACTCTCAGACCATGAGAAAGAAAGTTCTCTGCTCTGATGAAACAAAGATTAAACTCTTTGGCGTGAACAGCAAGCGTCATGTCTGAAGGAAACCAGGCACCGGTCATCACCTGGCCATTACCATCCCTACAGTAAAGCATGGTGGTGGCAGCATCATGCTGAGGAGATGTTTTTCAGCGGCAGGAACTGAGAGACTAGTCAGGATTGAGAAAAAGGTGAATGCAGCAATGTACAGAGACATCCTTGATAAAAACCTGCTCCAGAGCACTCAGGACCTCAGACTGTTGCAAAGGTTCATCTTCCAACAGGACAATGACCCTAAGCACACACCCAAGATAATGAAGGAGTGACTATGGGACAACTCTGTGAATGTCCTTGAGTGGCCTAGCCAGAGCCCAGACTTGAACCCGATTTAACATCTCTGGAGAGACCTGAACAAGGCTTTGCACCAACGCTCCCCATCCAGTCTGATGGAGCTTGAGAGGTCCTGCAAAGAGGAATAGGAGAAACTGTCCAAAATAGGTGTGGAAAGCTTGTAGAATCGTACTCAAAAAGACTAGAGGCTGTAATTGGTGCCAATGGGGCTTTAACAAAGTATTGAGCAAAGGCTGTGAATACTTATGTACATGTGATTTTTTTTTCCGTTTTTTTTTTTATTTTTAATAAATTTGGCAAAGATTTCAAACAAACTTCTTTCACTTTGTCGTTATGGGGCATTGTTTGTAGAATTTTGAAGAATTTAATTAATTTTGGAATAAGGCTGTGACATAACAAAATGTGGAAAAAGTGAAGCGCTCTGAATACTTTCTGGATGCACTGTATGTATCCAAGGAGTCTGGATTCATTAATTAGACGGGGGGGGGGGGGGTTCGAGATAGTGACCCTGCAGGTATTTGTTCAGGGGATTTAGTTTCCAATTATTCACCAGAAAACATCAGATTATTTACTATGTACCAGATTCTCTCATTGCATTAGATCTGGATCAAATTATTCCTCTGTTTCTGAGCCATCAGTTTGTATCTATGTATTGAGTTTATCCCAATAGGTGGATGGTCCTGAAATGCTTTCTGCTTCTCTATTCTATACTAACTGAGTGGCAGTGTACTGTAGTTGGCAAATGTATCATTGAAGCTAGAAATTAAATTTATAGATATGATCCACTTGGTTAGAATTCAAAATGATTGGCATGATGAACCATTTTCTCACACAAGAGCTGTTCCTTCTATAGTCGCAATGCGTTTTATGTGTAAAACCTCAGTTGGCATCCCGGAAAAAAGGAAAATCACTGTTCAGTAAAGAGATATCTGGAACATCTGCTGTGTGTCCAATTCCTGTAAATTTGTTGATGGATCAAATGAATAAAATTAGCATGGCAACAAGTGATCTGATATCATTTTTATTTTTTTATGACTGACAAACAATGGCTTAGGGCAGCTTGAGTTCAAGTAAGAGCCCAGCAGCTGCTGTCCATAAGCTGGACCGATCAGCCCTCACATATCTGCCTTTTCTCCATTCAGGCCTGGGCATGGCTGTTTCAACTGGGTTTAGGAGTGTTGACATTGAACTAAAAGCTGTTGGCATCCCCCTTTGTTGGGATGTCACAAAGATTTGGTCTGTTTTTACAATCCATCTGAGAACCAGAGTGCATCTACATCTGCAGTCAAATTGGTAACCATATTAGTTCTCCCTTGCTTGCATGGTGCATTATTTCTCTCCTTAATCCTAAAACATTTTTTTAGTTACATCCAGCAATAGCATAACTTCCTATATCAAGTACTACATAGCCAAATAATTACATCTTCAAAAACAAGATTTGTTCTAAAAGGATCTAATTGAAAGGTGGACATAGCCTTTTTTACAAATATTTTGATATTTGTCAACAGCTTAAAGCTGAAATAGCCAAAACTAAATATTTCCTGCAGTTTCACATTTCTAATAACGTCGGCACAATTGTAGAAATTGCACATTCAACAAAGATTCACTCCCATAACCAGCCCCCACCCCTTAATCTGATTAATGGTAAATGGCTCTTTACCAGTCTGAGCTTAAAGATTTACAATTCCATAGACAAAAATGAAAGGAATTTGTTTCATGTTACAAAAGTCCTCATTTAGAGGGAAAAGGGGAAGGGATAACCACCAATTATCCCCATTCCCATTATAATTGTGTGAGAGACAAATTATGGGTTTGTGTTCTGATTAGCACATGACATGCAGTTTAAGTGCAACAATATATATATATATGCACACTCACACATTATATATGTTTATATATATACCCACACACACTATATTGTCAAAAGTAATGGGACGCCTACCTTTACACACACATGAATTTTAATGGCTTCCCGGTCTTAGTAATATTGATGTGAAAAGATAGAGGGGTAAGTGGGACCTCAAACTCCCCAGTTGTAGAGGTACTCACTAGGGAAAGGGGAATGGGAATAACTGGATTTTTGGATACCGGTATCTTTATTAATTAATATATCTTAGATAACTTTGTTAAAAAGGTATAGCTTTATTAAATATAAAAGACAATAAACAAATAATAATTTATAGAATTATCTGTAAATTATTATTTGTTTATTGTCTTTTATATTTAATAAAGCTATACCTTTTTAACAAAGTTATCTAAGATATATTAATTAACAAAGATACCGGTACCCAAAAATCCAGTTATTCCCATTCCCCTTTCCCTAGTGAGTACCTCTACAACTGGGGAGTTTGAGATCCCACTTACCCCTCTATCTTTTCACATTGACATTTTTCTGGAAGTTGGTACCTTTGTTCTATATATTACTATAGGCATTCAATATTACTTAGTAATATTGAGTTGCCCCTCCCTTTGCAGCTATCACAACTTAATTTCTTCTGGGAAGGCTGTTCACAAGGTTTAGGATTGTGTCTATGGGAATATTTGATGATTCTTCCAGAAGCACATTTGTGAGGACAGGCACTAATGTTGGAAAAGAAGGCCTGGCTCGCAGTCTGCGCTCTAATTCATTCCAAAGGCGTTCTATCGGGTTGAGGTCAGGACTCTGTGCAAGCCAGTCAAGTTCCTACACCCCAAACTCGCTCATCCATGTCTTTATGGACCTTGTGCTTTGTGCACTAGTGCACAGTCATGTTGGAACAGGAAGGGCCATCCTCCCACAATGTAGGGAAATTGTCCAAAATATCTTGGTATGCTGATGCCTTAAGAGTTCCCTTCACTGGAACTAAGGGGCCAAACGCAACCCCTAAAAAAAACAACCCCACACCATAATTCCCCCCTCCACCAAATTATTTGGACCAGTGCACAAAGCAAGGTCTATAAAGACATGATTGAGTGAGTTTGCAGTGGGGGAAATTGATTGGCCTGCACAGAGTCCTAGCCTCAACCTGATAGAATAACTTTGGGATGAATTAGAGTGGAGACTGCGAGCCAGGCCAGGCCAGAAAAATGGTCAAACATTCCCATAGACAAACTCCTAAGCCTTGTGGACAGCCTTCCCAGAAGAGTTGAAGCTGTTATAGCTGCAAAGGGTCGGCCAACTCAATATTGAACCCTATGGACTAAGACTGGGATGCCATTAAAGTTCATGTGCATGTAAAGGCAAGCGTCCCAAGACATTTGACAATATAGTATATATATATATATATATATATACACAGTATATATATATATACAGTATATATATATATATATATATATATATATATATATGCAGTATATTTGCCTTTCAGTGCAGTTACATGTAATACAGTGTGATATAGATACCGTTTCACTGCAGGCAATTTAGAAATGGATGGTCAGTAATAGAATAGATAACGTATCCTTTCACTAGATTGTCAGTTTCGTCAAAACATTTGCTTTAATTGCTTCAAAACAGTTTTTTAAGTCATGCACTTTCCTTTACGTGCACTGGACCATAGTGCTGCAACCAATGCCATTTGGAAGTAACCCATGATAGCAGTATGTCAGTAGCTCAGCCTGGATTAAGCATGTGTTAACTGACACTAATGCCTACTTCCACCACCACTAAAATGTCATGGTTGATGTGTTATTGAGCACACTGGTGTCTTACTTAAAGGGGATTTCCCTTACTTAGGACTCCTCTTACCCCGCTGCTTCAAGCCCCTCAGTCCTTAGAAGCCATAAGTAGTGGTCTCCATATTCATTTGCAGAGATGCCTGCTGGTGAATGTGAGATCTCAATTACTGTAATCCAGTTAAATATAATGATCACACCCTTAGTGTGTAGACAGATTTTGGTCTGCTGAATGGTGCAAACAATAGTTATTTATTTTGGAACTGTAGAAGGTTACAAGAGACACGATTTAAGTAAGCCAAATTTCTTAGGCCTGATTCACACTATTGTGATGTGATTGTGATCTGGTTTCAGATGCGATTATGTAATCTGACTTCTTTGAAATTTTAAGCCTGTGCATTTTTTTTTAGGATGGTAAGAAGCTCAAGAGCTTTTTGTTTTACCTTTACTGTAAGGTTGGCCATAGATGGTGCGAATTTCTTTCCTGCAGCCACGGGTTGAGGAAAAGAAAATCACATGATTCTCCATTAGCACTTGACAGCGCTGACAAGGGAATCCCTCCTGCCGAGACATTGTCATCTCACGGCGGGGCGGCAGCGAGCGGGGAGAAGACAGTGATTATTGCTAGCCGCATGCTGGTTGTACCCAAGTGGATCAATCAATCAACTTGGTATGTTCAGCCTGCCCATTGGATTGTCCTGCCCATGGATTCGAACTGTGTATGGCCAGCCTAAGGTAAACAGTTTTGGCAACCTATAGACTAGCTACGTGCAGTTTGTTTCATTCCAAATTGAAATTTGAAATTCAAATTTAAGTTTTTCGTTATTTGGAAATTCAAATGTATCCAAATTTCCAAATTACAATCGTTACGAATCTAAACAAATCCAAATTAACTAAACAGAATTATGGATGAAATTCTAATTCAAATAGTTTTCAAATTTTAATAGTTTTTGAATTTTAATAGTTTTCAAATTCGAATAGCTTTCAAATCAAATTCGAATTTCCATAGAGAATAAAATAAAATAGAAAACAAAGGAATAGAATAGAAAAAGATAGAATAGCATAGAATAGAATTGAATAGAAAAAAAAAAGAAAATAATGTAGTAGAGTAAAACAGAACAGAATACAAAATAGAAAAATAGAAAAAATAGAATAGAAAATAAAGGGATAGAATAGAAAATAAAAGAATAGAAAATAATATAGTAAAACCAAACAAAATGCAATAGAAAATAAAAGACAGAATAAAACAGAATAGAAAATAAAGGAATAGAATAAAATAGAATAAAAAATAGAAAAGAATAGAATAAAATATAAATATTATAACCATCTTCTGAAATTCGAATTTCAAATAGAATAAATTTTAATTTGTAAACAATTAAAACAAATAGAATAGAAAAAAGAATAGAATGGTCTAGAAAAGAATAGAATAGAAAAAAGAATAGAATAGAATAAAATATAAATAATATGACCTTCTTCCGAAATTCAAATATGATCAATTCAAATTCAAATAGAATAGAAAAGAATAGAATAGAAGAGAAAAGAATATAATAGAATTAAAAAAACAATAGAATAGAATAGAAAGAATATAACTAGCTTCTGAAATTTAAATTTCAAATAGAACAAATTTGAATTTGAACTGAGTAGAATAGAATAAACAATGGAAAAGAATAGAAAGAATATAACAATATAACTGTTTTACAAAATTCGAATAGAATAAAGTAGAATTTCGAACAGAATAAATCTAAATTCAAATAGAATAGAAAAGAATAGAATAGAATAGAAAAGAATAGAATAGAACAGAAAATAAAAGACTAGAATAGAATAGGAAAAAATTGAATTTAATGGGATAGAAATAATATAGAAGGAAATTTAAAATATGTGCTAAAAATTCACAGTGGATACAATTAATAAATAAACATGAAAATAAATCACTTCAAAAATAACTTAAAAATAATAGTCCATTCAATGTGTAGTGATAAATCAATCAACATTAATAATAAACCATAAAATGATAGAGTCCAAATCCAAATAATTTGTAATAAGGTGCTGGTGCTTCTTCCTTAATAACTGGTGCTTCCTTTCCCGTGATAAATAAATAAATAAATTGCCCACTCACCAGATGTTGTGGGTTCTATATGTCTTATGACATTAGAACCTAACTTGCTTCAATAGAAAATCCTTTCCAGGTTCGGGTTCCCTCTCCCTGGGAGGTCATTTGGACTGGTCTGGTGTTCAGAATACATCTCATACTTTGGCCCGTGGTTGGAGGAGACTCATCCCATGGTGGATTATTAACCGAACGGCCTGTCCATACCCAGGGAGAGGGAACCCGAACCTGGAAAGGATTTTCTATTGAAGCAAGTTAGGTTCTAATGTCATAAGACATATAGAACCCACAACATCTGGTGAGTGGGCAATTTATTTATTTATTTATCACGGGAAAGGAAGCACCAGTTATTAAGGAAGAAGCACCAGCACCTTATTACAAATTATTTGGATTTGGACTCTATCATTTTATGGTTTATTATTAATGTTGATTGATTTATCACTACACATTGAATGGACTATTATTTTTAAGTTATTTTTGAAGTGATTTATTTTCATGTTTATTTATTAATTGTATCCACTGTGAATTTTTAGCACATATTTTAAATTTCCACTAGGGATTAGCAAGCGCTAGAGGTATCACTATTGTGAATACTTTTTCTTCCATTTTGCACCCGCACTTTACTAGCAGCTGCACTTAATTATTACAATTAATTTACTTATTTATATAAATCTTAACCAGGCTACGGTCACTGCCTCTCTGGCGCGCTAATATACATAGTATATTTTTCTGCCATAGAAATAATATAACCATCTTTCAAAATTTGAATTTTGAATAGAATAATTTTTTTTTTGAATGGAATTCTATTTTAATTTGAATGCAATTGGAATGGAATTCAAATCGATTTGATTTTTCCAAATTCCACTGTATTCTGAAAATTCAAATCGTGTCAAATTCAAATAAACAAAACAAATTCTTGAAAACGAAATAAACAGATTAACTAAATGAATTTATGGAGACACCGAAACTAAATGAAACACATTTTTTTTGTTCTGCATAAGTCTACTGTGGACCAAGGGGCTTCAACAAAGTTATCTTTTATAAAATTTGAAATGACTTTGTCAGATAATGTGGAAGTGCCCACTGTCTGTATATAAATGGAGTGTGTAACTATACTTGATACCTGAAGCAGATGATCCACGAATGTGGTTACTTTTAAATGCAAGCAGCTTTGCCAAGTGTCTGAGTGAAGACAGTGGTTGTACATAATTGGTCCGTAATTGTGTTTTTCAAACGTTAACAAAGGAAACGTTTCAACCTGCTGGGTGGTCTTCTACATGAACAGTCCACTTGCATAGGTTAAAACAGTATTTAAACAAAAAAAAAAAAAAAAAAGTTAAGTGGTTCTGGATGTGCAGTCTGGTTAGAGCAAAATATCTAAACATGATTGAAAAATGTGATAAGTGCAGAGAACACACTCTGAAACATCTTTAAGAAGACGAATTAGAATCTGCTGTGCAAGAAATATTCACAAAATTGTGCTTTTAATGCAGCTTGTCAAATTTTTTGGTTATTAGTTTATTACATATTAAATACCGTATTTTCAGCGTATAAGACAACTGGGCGTATAAGACGACCCCCCTAATTTTCAAGTTAAAACATAGGTTTTGGGCTGTACTCGCCGTATAAGACTACCCCCCTTCCGAAGCAAGGCAACACCATTGAAAAACATCAGATTTCTCATAGATCTCCAAGGTACCCTAGTACTGTAATACATGTAATCTCTCATAATATCTCCAAGGTACCCTAAGTATTAGCAGTAGATGTAATCTCAAGATGCTGGCTGTGCGGGAATCCTGTACCGGTATACCGTATGTACCGTAGCTTCGGCTACATATAGTATACCGCGCTGAGCCAATCACAGTGAGCGATGTATTCTATTATTGAATGCAAAGCCTGCTCGGATTGGCAGAGTCAGAGAGGCGGGCTGATGTTACTCAATCCCAGCAGGCTTTGCATTCAATAATAGAATACATCGCTTTTCCTGATTGGCTCAGCGCGGTACACTGTATGTAGCCGAAGCTACGGTACATACGGTATGCCGGTACAGGATTCCCACACAGCCAGCGTCTTGAGAGATTACATCTACCGGTAATACTTATACTTAGGTTACCTTGGAGATATTATACTCAGCGTATAAGACGACCCCCCATTTTTGAGAGATTTTTTGAGGTTCAAAAGTACACGCCAGAAAATACAGTGTATACACATATATATATATATATATATATATATATAATGCTATAAAGGTTTTGTTAAGGTTTTTTAGTAGCATTTTATGTACCAAATATACAGTATATTGTTTTATAACTCTAGCACAGGAAATGTATATCTCTTCTGTTTATATTCTGATTATTTCTGATTTCTGAATCTGAAGGTAAATGAAGTGCATGTACTGCCTATCACAACTTTTCAGGACACAAAGATATTGAAAATATTCCAGTCCAGTGTCAGATCTACTTTTTTTCCCTTCTGAATGGTTACATTAGGTTTTCTAAGTAGATTATTAAGTATACAAAAAGTGATTTTATTCAGATGTTTAGATAATTGGTAGTAGTTTCAGTGAAGTAACATTAGAGTCTGGCCAGACACTGGTAAATGTTGTCAGTCATGTGATATGTATTAAAAAAAATGACTGAATGATGGAACAAGGTTTTCTTCCACTGTTTTGTCTTTTTTTTTTTCTTTAAAAAGCAAAAAAAAAGCAAAAAAAAAACAGAATCCCTGTTTGCAGTCAGATTTTTGGAGAGACTAGATGCCATAGCTGACTTGTTTTTGAAGGTTCATGCTTCATTGTGATCTCGGCTTCACTATTGCCGTACATGTTTTTTCTTGGTCAGTGAAGGAAAGATAAGGATGACAGCTCTGGAGCTGTTACCTTATAAAACAATAAATAATCTTTGTCAGTTCATTTTATAAATTCTGGAGCATTTGCATGAAGGATCCTAAAGGAAGATTTATACTACTCTATTTGATATGGAAAAACATCCTATTTTTGCCGGTTTAATAAACTAGGAAAGCAATTACATATTGGTAAAATTCTACTTTCTGTTATCACCCCCTCTATAAGGCCCTGTTCACACCTGAGCATTTTTCAGCTCGTAAAACACTCATCTCTGAAGTCTCAAAAGCTCCACAAGCAAAATCCCATTCATTTCAATGGCCCCTGTTCACATATAAGCGTTTTGTCACCTGAAGCAAAAGCCTGAAGCTCAGAAAAGTACATGAGCTTCTTTTTTTTGCAGATTACAGGCATTTCTGTGTGATGTCAACACCTGCCTCCAAACACCTGCAAAAACGCCTGAAAAAAGCCCCAAAAAACGCCTGAAAAAAGCCCATTTATTTCAATGGCCCCTGTTAACATATAAGCCTTTTTTTGCCTGAAGCAAAACACCTGAAGCTCAAAAAAGTACATGAGCTTTTTTTTTTTGGCAAAGCGTTTTTGTTAGATGTCAATGTCTGCCTCCAAACAGCTGGGTTTGGGCTTTTTTCAGGCGTTTTTGGGGGCTTATTTCAGGCTTTTTTTGCAGGTGTTTGGAGGCATGCATTGACATCTAACAAAAACGCTTTTAATCTGCCAAAAAAAGAAGCTCATGTGCTTATTTGAGCTTCAGGCGTTTTGTTTCAGGCGACAAAACGCTCATATGTGAACAGGGGCCATTGAAATGAATGGAATTTTGCTTGTTGGGCGTTCTGAGACCCTAGAGATGAGCGTTTTACGAGCTGTGATCAGGTATTAGATTCATTTTTAGGTTCAAACCATCAGAAAAGGAGTGTTTAGTAACTGCATATCTTCAAAATGCACAGATAAATGTACAGTATGGAATCACAATGAATGAAGTTTAATATGGGTTCTTCAGCTGATCAAAAAAAACCCCAAAGAAAACAAAAAACAAAGCAGCTCAGCTATATCTACTAATCTGCATTACATGTACAATCCATTCTAATTATAATCTCTTTTTAGATTGTGGCATGTAAACATTGTTTGTTAAAAAACAGCTGCCTGTTGTGTGGCTAATGTAATGAATGATGTGGCCTGGAGAATGCAGCCACAGCTAGTTTACATTTATAGGAGAGGAAAGTGCTTTTGAGTTTTAACCTTGTGTGATCTCTTCATCTTCTTATCTCATCATCAGTGCTGACAGGTAAATAGATCAATAGGGAAAGTGATTGAGGTCTGTGTGACTGGAGGAAATGAATATGTTAACCACCTGTACATGTAAAATGCACTCCGATATCCTCTAGGAAGATTTGTTATTGTCCAATTAAGTCACTAGGATTGAAATAGCTAAGGAAACTCTAGAATTGAGATGTTGTTTGAGCTATTAGCCAATCATTACATTGATTTAGTTAATTAACTGTATTGATTAAAAAATAATTTCAGTCTTTTCTTCCCAACCCTTTCCAACCACCTTACATCTGTTAGTGGGATTCAGCATATAAAATACATTCACTCTAGGCCAGTGATGGCGAACCTTGGCACCCCAGGTGTTTTGGAACTACATTTCCCATGATGCTCAACTACACTGCAGAGTGCATGAGGATCATGGGAAATGCCAAGGTTCGCCATCACTGCTCTAGGCTAACAAGGTAGGACCTATAGTCACATGTAGGTATTTGTTAATATTTGATCTTGCTTTAATCATATGCATTGGTGCCAAATCACAAGGTATATAACGTATTGTTCAATGTTGATCCAGGGAATATCTGATTGCCTCTCGGGGGATCAGGAAGGAATTTTTTTCCTCTGCTGTAGCAAATTGGATCATGCTTTGCTGGGTTTTTTCTGGCCTTCCTCTGGATCAACTGTGGGTATAGGATTGTGTATATGGGATTGTATGGTTGTGTTTTCTTTACTGTTTTTTTTATTTTATTTTTTTTATTGGTTGAGTCAGATGGACTTGTGTCTTTTTTCAACCTGACTAACTATATATAATGTACACTGTAATGTGTTTCATAACCTTATGCTCCCCCCTAGATATGCCTGCAATTGTCTATTTTAATGTGAATCTGTGATTGATTGTGAGTGTGAATATTGTAATGCAAATTATGTTTTCATGTTCAAATACTCACTTACACTGTATGTAATGCAAATGTGTGTGAATGGTAAGCAAGCCTAAGGAGTCCATAGAAATCAGCGATAAATCATTGATAAAATTCATTATATGCCATCTTCAAATGCCAAACAACAAAAATCAGTTGTGGCTGTAACATTGATTGTATTTGTAAAGTTATTACTTTCCCGGTAATGAATGGATCTAGATGTGGACACAAATGGGGCATGAACCAGCAAACCTTTGGGGAGTGGTTTAACTAGAGCAAGAAATCTGAATGTGGTGGTAAAACCGCAACAAATGATTAGCACACTGACTGCTTCCCATTTATATGAATGTGCCCCATAGAATAGAAGAGATGCATAGTTGTTGGGGGGTGGCAAATAACAGAAAAAAAAAAACTGTCTTATGACTGATATCAAAAAGCAGTGCATCATTTTTACTGCATCTGCCATAGGGCCTATTGTGAATGAATGTAGGCATATAAACCATTTACAGATCAGATCTGGAAAGAAAAATAGGAAGCTTGGTGGACAAATGGGTTAGTTAGCACATTAAAGTGTCTGTTACCCCAAAACTTCATATTCCTGATATGTGCCTGCTGTACCATGTACTTGTATGAGAAAGTATCCTGTTCTCTTTGTATTGCTTCCTTTGTGTGAAATCCCAGGTGTTCCTACCAGTCCCACTTCTTTCCTATTAAAAACGGACCACACCAAGCATGAGAGCACATCATGGTCAGTTTTCTAGCTGTGCTGGGAACTCAGCCTGCTTTCCTCCAATGATCAGACTTATCCTGACATGCCACCACTGCAAATCCATTCACTGGCAAGCACAGTGTGCTGCTGCTTTTCCTCCCCCAGCTCTAATGCAGCTGAGAACAGAGTGAATGTGATCACCTATAAAAAAAGGGAAAAAATTTATTTTTTTATGTCTCTACAAAAATGTTTTGCCTTTTATTTCTATTTGAAACTGAATGAGTTGTTTTACAAGCGGATCGTTTACAATCACTTTAAGTATAACCCAAAATCAAAACAGTGAGAAACAACAAGGACAGTCAGCTTTTCAAGTGATAGAAATAAGGAAAACGTTCATTATTTTTGGACAGTTTTAAGGAGAAGACAAAATCTAGTAATCAGCCTCTCAGTAGGCCAACTCCCATGGATGCATTTAGGTCATTGCTATATTACACCACTTTTAACATGTGCCTTTTTAATGAAATAGGTCTTCAGTAACACAGTGATAAGACTTAAGCTGGATACACACTATACAACTTTTGTTGTTAGATTTCCTTTAGATTTACCTTCAACTATGTAGTACAAGGGCCTGCCAGATTGCATACAAGTTGAAAATGTTTAGGTTTGACCTCATATTATATGATTTTGGTAAATCTAAAGAAAAAAAAATCTAAAGAAAATTTTATAGTGTGTATCCAGCTTTAGTGCCCTTTTCTTCATTGTAATTTATATCGTATTCACACAAACAGTCCATTTTAAATAAATTGAAGAGAGTAAATTGTGCTTGGGAAAGTACGAGATGTTTTATGTAGTTTTGAAGATATGCCCTTGCAAAATCCTCTGTTTTTTTAACTGACCTGCACAATTGTGAATCCATCTTTTTACATGTTATAATACATGTCTTGGTATTTATAAGTCTTTAATTTTATATGATTATTTATTGAGAGAGAGCACTTTGTGCTGGCATATTTCTTTTAACAGCAAGCCATTCTTTCTCAAATGTTTGTTTCAGCACCATAGAAATCCCCTTTAGTCATACACCTAGTAAAATCATTCTGCTTAACTACACTCAAACCAGACAGACAGATAGCATCATTGTGTCAGCTGGCAGAAGATCATTTGCCTAGGTTTAAAAAAGACTTCCAAATATTTATTTCTAAAGGCTCTCCGTCACATAGTCACATTACCCTTTGCTGTCAGAATTTACAGAAGAAATGGTATGTTTGGCATCATGGCTCATATTATACAGTTTTTCTTTTTTGCAAAATACATCTTTTTGAATCTCTCACAAAGTTTTTTACCCAGAGATTCTGAAAATAATAGCACTTCCTGTTGTTGGTTGTTAGTGCTATTAGTTGTTAGTGCTATTAGCAGGAACATGAGCTCCTTCAGTTGGCTGTAGGGCTGCCTATCAAATCTTATTGGGCTGCCTATAAAGTCCATCAGATAGGAAGCCCAGCAGCCAATTAAATAAGCTCACATGGCAGGCTGACAATACCGCTGCTAATTGCAAGGACTTGGCTTTGTTGTCAGTTTGTTGTAGCAAAATCTCCATGTGAGAAACTTTGCAATAGATTCACAAATATTGATTGTCTTAAGTAAACCGTATACAGTGAGGCATAACGCCAACACATTGAAAAAGTAGATTTTGGGTTTACATACACTTCGATGTAATAGACTCAGGTACTTGTGATAATTAGTTTGTATCTGGAGTCATTATAAGCAGGGCTTTTATTCAGCCTCCTGGCGCTGGTCCCTTGCCCGCCACTTACAACTATTACTTTTAAACACAAAAAGGTTTCCCACAGAACCCTCCCTGACCTGACAATGGACCAGGATGTGTTAATGTGGGCTGCCTTCGTGATCCCCATTTCTTGCCTGATGAGGAAGAGCCACAAGTGTGCTGCTGTGAGGTGCTTTTTTACAAAGTATGCACATGGAAGGTGGTGGGGCATTGATGGGGGGGGGGGGGGGGCTGTCAGTGGAAGAGGAGGTACAGAGGTCAGAGCTGAGAAGCAGCTGAACCCTGGGCTCTCTGTATAGCACCATCCTGAACCCTGAGCTCTCTGTGTAGCACCACCCTAAACCTTGAGCTCTCTGTGTAGCACTATCCTGAACCCTGAGCTCTCTGTATAGCACTATCCTGAGCCCGGAGCTCTCTGTATAGCACCATCCTGAACCCTGAGCTCTCTGTGTAGCGCCATCCTGAACCCTGAGCTCTCTGTGTAGCACCATCCTAAACCTTGAGCTCTCTGTGTAGAACTATCCTGAACCCTGAGGTCTCTGTGTAGCACTACCCTGAGCCCTGAGCTCTCTGTATAGCACTATCCTGAGCCCTGAGCTCTCTGTATAGCACCATCCTGAACCCTGAGCTCTCTGTGTAGCATTATCCTGAACCCTAAGGTCTCTGTGTAGCACCACCCTGAACCCTGAGCTCTCTGTATAGCACTTTCCTGAGCCCTGAGCTCTCTGTATAGCACCATCCTGAACCCTGAGCTCTCTGTGTAGCACTATCCTGAAACCTGAGCTTTCTGTGTAGCATCATCCTGAACCCTGAGCTCTCTGTGTAGCACTATCCTGAACCCTGAGCTCTCTGTGTAGCACTATCCTGAACCCTGAGGTCTCTGTGTAGCACCATCCTGAACCCTGAGATCTCTGTCTACCACCATCCTGAAACCTGAGCTCTCTGTATAGCACCATCCTGAACCCTGAGCTCTCTGTGTAGCACCATCCTGAAACCTGAGCTCTCTGTATAGCACCATCCTGAACCCTGAGATCTCTGTGTACCACCATCCTGAAACCTGAGCTCCCTGTATAGCACCATCCTGAACCCTGAGCTCTCTGTGTAACACTATCCTGAACCCTGAGCTCTCTGTGTAGCATCATCCTGAACCCTGAGCTCTCTGTGTAGCACTATCCTGAACCCTGAGCTATTTGTGTAGCAATATCCTGAACCCTGAGAGCTCTCTGTGTAGCACCACCCTGAACCCTGAGCTCTCTGTGTAGAACTATCCTGAACCCTGAGCTCTGCGTGTGTGTGTAATGCAATCCTGAACTCTGTGCACAGCACAATCTTGAGTTCTGTGCATACCGTAGCACAATACTAAACTAAAGCTACACTGAAAGAAGGGTGCATTCCCTTACGCACGATAAGCCATAGGTATTAAAATATAACTTTTATTCATTCCTATAAAACATTGTCTGGACTGTACACATGTACAAGAAGGGAGGGTGGGTTTATTGGTTGGCCAATAGTGTACTGGTGATTTAGTTCACACATTAGTAAATAATCAAGCTAAAAGAGAAAATTAGTAATGAGAAAAGAGAAGACAATTATGCTTTATACACACAATCAGATAGTCGGGGACGACTTATCGGTCACATTTTGTTCCATGATACTAGTATCGAATTCAAGAATGCGCACTAAACTTATGATTTTTTTTCGCACGATTCTTGAAAGGCGTCCTGTTTACGTAGCTATGTATCGGAACTGATGTCATATACGCGTGACCCCCCTTTATCATGATTGCTGTATTTTAAAAGTACCGACCGAACGTTAAAAGACATTGTGATAGCCTGCAAATGATTTTCTGGTCATTTGTTTTGCATGTCGAACATTGTTTAGGTTCTCCCATGTCCTACCGGTTATTTTAGTGTTTCCGATCATGCATAGTCTTTGTCTATCGATCTTTAGAAAACGCATACTGTACTGATTAAATGATTGACGTTTGCTATGCAATCGTACCAGAAAAGTTTTTGTGTTTGTCCCTTCGGATATTGTTGGACGAACTATCGTGATCGGCTGTCAAAAGCTGTGCACTAACGATCAGATTATCATGTGATCAATTCGAAAACTATTTTTTTCTTCAGATTATCTGATCGTTTGTACGAGCCATTACTCTCTCCTACGGAGTCTCAGATTGTGCCTATCTAGACAAGGTGGCTCCATTTCTCTGGCTCATGTCTATAAAGATCTTAAAGCTACCCACTGGAGCTAGTATCTGTATGTTCACTGCTCACAAAGCTTGGTGGCAGTCAGGCATTAGGAGCGGCAAATATTACTTAGAGGCAAAAAACACTGCGCTAATGTATAAAAGCCAAGCCGCCAGCAAAAAGAACAAACAACCATAATCTAAAGATACAAAAACAGAAAGAAGTGCAATGCAAAAACAAAATAATAATGTGAATTGTTGTGAAAAGTCCATAAAAATGTGTATCAACACCAATCCACAGAAGTAGTCATAGCAGGAACCGGACTACCAGTGGTGACAGATGTATAGATTGAAAGAAAGTAAAGCATTTTCTATGGCATAGAACCTTAGCTTCACACCCAAAGTGAGCATTAGAGTCTGCTTACCAGATTATAAAACCACTAAATTATAGGTGGTCTAATAAAGCTTATAACAGTAGGTCTCTCATGAGGTTTCTCATAAGGTACTCATTCCACAGGCATATATGGATCCCAGGGGATAAAACACAAAAAAGACTGGTGATCCTGGACATGCTATTCAAGCCGATCCTCCCTCTCCTTTGGGTGTGAAGCTAAGATCCTAAGCCGCCCTTTACTTTCTTCAAATCTATACATCTGTCACCATCGGTGGTCCGTTTCCTGCTACGACTACTTCTGTGGATTGGTGTTTCTGTTTTTATAGCAAATATTACCTGCCAGGTCTAAATCTGAATGCTAAAAGAGCTATTCAAACCTGCCGCATAGCAAATCTCTCTCTCATATGCTGTCTTATCAAATCTGTCTCAGAGAATATCGCCTGTCACCAGTACACTATTGGCCAACCAATAAACCCACCCTCCCTACTTATACATATATACAGTCCAGACAATGTTTTAAAGGAATGAATAAAAGTTATTTTTTAATACCTATGGCTTATGGTGCGTAAGGGAATGCACCCCTCGTTCAGTGTAGCTTTAGTGTGTTGCCAGTCTGGTATTTTTTTGCTAAACTTTAGGTATTAGTCTGTGTTGACAATCCTAAATTAGCACAATACTGAAGCCCGAGATCTGTGTATAGTGCAGTCCTAAACTCTGTGCATAGTGCAATACTGAACTCTAAACTCAGTGCAATCCTGATCCCTAAGCTCTGTGCATAGTGCAGTCTCAAACTCTTAACTCTGTGCGTAGCACAATCCTAAACCCAGAACTCTGTGCATAGCGCAATCCTGCACCCTGAACACTGTGCGTGGCACAATTTTGCACCCTGAACTCTGTGCATTGCGCAATCCTGAACCCTGAACTCTATGCATAGCGCAATCATGAACTCTGAACTCTGTGCGTAGCACAATCCTAAACCCAGAACTCTGTGCATAGCGCAATCCTGCACCCTGAACACTGTGCGTGGCACAATCTTGCACCCTGAACTCTGTGCATTGCGCAATCCTGAACCCTGAACTCTATGCATAGCGCAATAATGAACTCTGAACTCTGTGCATAGCACAATCCGGTACCCTTAATTCTGTGCATAGCGCAATCCTGAACCTGATCCTAAAGCCACAGCTCTGTGCATAACACAATCCTGACCCCTGAACTCTGTGCATAGTTCCGTTTTGAACCCTGCATCCTGTGCGTAATACACTCCTGTACCCTGCATCATGTACATTTATGTACTCGTGAACACTGCACCTTGTGCGTAACAAACTTCTGAACCCTGCAACCTGTGCATATCACATTTCTAAACCCTGCATTGTGTGTAACACACTCCTGAATCTTGCACCCTGTGCATAGCGCATTCCAGGACAAGGTGCTAAGCGCAATCCTGAACCCTGCACCCTGTGCACAGTGCAATCCTGGCCCTGGTGCTGAGCATAATCCTGAACACTGTGCATAACACAAAAAGCCCTAGATATACGTAACAAGAAATGACAAGTATAAGAGGTTTCCAGTATTAAGATGTTAAAGGACAGTCTATGGTAGCTAAAAAGCAAAAATCCAGCCATGGCCATCTTTGTACCTTTACTTGTGAAAATCCAACACAAGGTTCCCATGCTCTATGCTGCTTTGGCTGTTACTGAATTAAAAGATTTGCTCTTTTTAACCTAGAATGGCCTTTCCTGAAACATCTAATAAATAATTCAGTATTGTCGCTACAATGTTATATAAACAAAGAGATCTGAATATATTTGTCAACTTCAATTTATGCCCATTTAGTTTTAGATGATTATGTCAAGACATGATCTGCATCTGCAGTTCAGTTCTCTAGCTACAATCATCTCTTTAGGGTATTGTCACAAGCCTTATCTTGCTAACTAACATCCTGGCATTTCTAATTGGAACTAAATGAATAAAGCACTATAGTTACAGAATACATAACTCATTTACTAATACAGAACAGTGATTAATGGTGCACACTAAATGACATCTATGTAAACGTAATTAACACCTTGGAGTTCACAATTTCAGTCACTATGAATGATCTAACTACTAGGTACTAGTACAGAGTGGGATTATTACAGCTCAATTGGCCCTTCAGCAAAACTGGGTGTAGTTGTGAGTTAAATCTGGGTGTAGATTGACTAAGTGAGGGTTCACACTAGTGCAATGCCAGACCGCATTGCTGTGCAGATCACATGCGATGTCTGTGCGATGGGATTTCAGCCATACATTTTGTATGGCTGAAATCGCATCGCATTCGCACCAAAATGGTGCAGGACTCTTTTTTTTGGTTTGCACTGGAATTGGATCTCATGGGTGTTCACACCTATGTGATCCGATTCCTCCACCATTTCACAGTTTGCACTGCGATCTGCAAACCAATCTGGGGGTTTCATTACCTTTACATTGACACCCCCAGCGATTCACAGATCTCAGTTTGAACCAATTGTGGAAGAGAGATCCACATTCTCACCGCCCCTGTAAGGGCAGCGAGAATGTGGAACTCTCTTCCACAATTGGTGGTAGCTGCGGGGAGTATGGCTACTTTTAAAAGACTCTTGGACATGCATCTTAAAGATCACAACATTGAGGGTTATGATAAATGATCGAGCCACTGACTCACACACACCTGTACAGGTTGAACTGGATGAACTGTTGTCTTTATTCAACCTCAACTACTATGTAACTATGTAACCACTGTGCCATTCTGGTGTGATGCGGGAACCGGCACTGATTCGCAGGGTATCCCGCATTGCACCAGTGTGAACCGGGACTTAAAGTGGAAGTAAACTCTTCCCCAGCTCTTTTGCATATATCAGTGTACAGTAAAAAAACACTACTAATCTCTGTATTTAGATGTCTCCTTATTTGTTCTGTTGGTTTGTAATCTATCCCATTTTTTTAATGACGCATGCGTGTATCTCTCCTGATTCACTGCACATTCTTTGTGCTGTCAGTCCATTGAGATCTATGCCATGTCCATCACATCCGCTCCCTGGGGCACTGCGCTATAACACCATGACAATACATTTTAGTTCACACTTTCTGCTACATGTGATGTCACAAGGGGTGTAAACCTTGTCCTAGGACGGCATACTGTAGAGATG
The DNA here is from genome assembly GCF_965119305.1 of Pelophylax lessonae. Lineage (NCBI taxonomy): Eukaryota > Metazoa > Chordata > Amphibia > Anura > Ranidae > Pelophylax > Pelophylax lessonae. The sequence goes on from NC_138774.1 coordinate 155,136,598, forward strand.
ATCAGCTACAGCATACAGTGGAGTTTATTACACTGAACTAGAACAAGGCTTTGCTAAGAAACCATAGCGCTTGTACCATGCGACTGGGATGGCATTATAATGCATAACTTTTTTAAATGACTTAATATAATGGCCTAGTTTAAAAGCAGCATCACAGGTGGAGAGTTTACTTCCACTTTAATAAAAGGAATAATTGTTCTTGTAATATCACACAGGTTGAACTGGATGGACTATTGTCTTTATTCAACCTTAACTACTATGTAACTATATATCAGAGCCCTAAAGTAGAACTATAGCCAAAACTTTTTTTTTCATTTTGGATACAGTAAGTGAGAGTTATAAATCCTGTCAGATTTTTGTATGGTGCATGCAGCGCACTGCGGCAAAAAATTGGGCGTGGTTTGCTGTAACTTTCGGTGGCCTTAGGTAGTACCTGATGATTACATAGTAAAGTAAAGATGCTCGACACGTGTGGGGTTAATTGTCTTGTCTGGCCATTTGGCTTCCTAACAGGGTTGCCAACCTCCCACAACTTTTTTTTTCAGTGACAAAAGACTTATACAGTGCATTTTTACTTACGACCTAAAATATGACTGAACCTCTTATTGTAAATAATAGAATTACATACATAGTTACATAGTCTGGTTGAAAAAAGATACAACGTCTATCTAGTGCAACCATTAAAAAGGGGAAAACAAAAACATTTTTTTACAATCCTATATTCACAATCCCATGTTCATGGTTGATTCAAAGGAAGGCAAAAAACCCCAGCAAAGCATGATCCAATTTCCTCCAGCAGGGGAAAATATTCCTTCCTGATCCCCCCAAGAGGCAATCAGATATTCCCAGGATCAACTTTACCTATAAATGTTAGTATCCAGTTATGTTATGTACATTTAGATTAAAACTGATATTAAAAAAAGTAATCTGCTTGGCCTTACAATGAAAAAGTCAAAACAGTGTAACAAAATGTGAGCATAACAAGTTTTATGAAAGACTTAAGAAGCTCTAGGACTAAGCAAGAGAAAAAGCCCAAACGGTGCGCCAAGCGGGTCATGGCAAATAGCGGTCAAGGTCAGGTTGCACCTAACAGTGGGAGTAGCTTAAAGTGGAATGATTAAACAGAACCTAAGCCTATTCCCTTTGTACACTCTACACACATAACACAGTCTGTGTACCCACAACATACTCCTAATTACTGTACCACAACTGACAATCTCACTGACACACATAATCCTCAGGACAAAAGGATCATTTTAAAAAATTAACACTTTTATTTACATTTGCTACATATATACACAAAACCATCATTCTGCCTGATCAGCAACTGTTGAGATAATGAGCACTTTGGTCAGGACTTTGTAATGTATAACATACACAGAGTGCAGGAGCCAGCAGTAAAGAACAGTATCTTGGATGGAGGAATCCTCATTGCTAAGACATTGCATTCTGACAACAAGTATCCGCTGTCAGATTACACTGATCAGCAGCTGCAGCCGATGATCAACAAAAGTTTTTCAACATTCCTGTTCTACAGAAATTGATCATTAGTTTAAATTTTGTCGAGTGGAATTGGCCAGAGTTGGAACACAATTTGTCCTTTTTCTGCTGTAAAAGGTGCTATTGATTTTGTAGGTCCCATGATATTTGCACAAATGTGTTTTAGAACAATACTTTTGCTAAAAATACACTGAAATCATTATTAGCGGACACAAACACAGCAAAACGCACAAAACTCCTGCTAAATTCTCACTGAGGCCTTGTTCATATGCGGCGTACTAATGTGTACACCCATGTAAGGCAGTGTTTGTCCTCATGGGGATGCACAGGTGTTCCGTGCATTCCTATGCAGGTAGTCCCATTCATTTCAATTGGGACGTAATGGCTACACAAACACTACTTTTGCTCCCAATCTGACATGCGTGTGGGTGTAGGTGCATGGCCCCAAATGCAGACAGTGAGTGTTCAGGGACATGCACTTGTATAGATGTCAAATTGGAAGCGGTGGCTATGCCTGTGCAGCCATTGCATCCCTATTGACATCAGGGCTGCAGTATGCCCTGTGTGAATGAGGCCTTACTTTGTTTCTTTTTTTCTTTAATTTTTGGTATGTTACTTTTTTTTTTTTTTGGGGGGGGAGTTGGTGAAACTTTGAAGGTCTCAGTCCTCATTTCCTTTCTGTGCCTCTTCAGCTACACTGCAGATGAATGGATAGAAGCCTGACAGAGGTTTCCTATTTTGTTAAAGCTGAAAAAATGAAAGCGAACAGATTCCTAAATCCACAGTAAACAGCATGGATTAACTAATCATCTCCAGTGCTGCCAGCTGTCAGAATACCTGAATAGAGCCTGCATCTAAAAGGAAGCAGGCTCTGTTTAGACCACAATTTTCCACCTGGCTCCTTCATCTTAGCAGTTGGAGGATGTTGGGTGGAGTGGTGCTAACTGGGCCACCCCCTGACTCATTTTCGAAAAATTTATTGATAACCAAACAGAATTCACTCAATGTATGGCCAGCTTTACACTCTTTTTTTAAAAGCAACAGAGGGACACATTGCCAACATTATATACTGTACAGAGTCATTATATGTGGATTGACACAATGCAGTATTCTCGGTGAGCCAATCGCAGTGCTGTAGTTGCAGTTGTTTGCAGTGAACATTTGCTTCTCAAGCACGGCAACAAATGTTACATAGAATTGTTTTTAATGTTCGTTTTGTTTATTTTTATAATTGAAAACTCCATACAGATTTTGTGGAGATGATATACAGTGCCTTAAAAAAGTATTCATACCCCTTGAAACTTTCCATGTTACATGCATGTTACAACCAAAAACGTAACTTTATTTTATTGGGATTTTATGTGATAGACCAACTGAAAGTGGCACATAATTGTGAAGTGGAAGAAAAATGATGAATGGTTTTTAAATCGTTAACAAATAAACATCTGAAAAGTGTGGCGTTCATTTGTATTCAGCCCCCTTTACTCTGATAGCCCTTACTAAAATCTAGTGAAACCAATTGCCCTCAGAAGTCACCTAATTAGTAAATAGATTTCACCTGTGTGTAATTTATTCTCAGTATAAATACAGCTGTTCTGTGAACCCCTCAGAGGTTTGTTAGAGAACCTTAGTGAACAAACAGCATTATGAAGGCCATGGAACACACCAGGGATAAAGTTGTGGAGAAGTTTAAAGCAGGGATAGGGTTTAAAAAAATATCTCATGTATGAACATCCCATGGAGCACTGTTTATTCCATCATCTGCAAGTGGAAAGAGTATGGCACAACTTCAAAACTACCAAGACATGGCTGTCCACCTAAACTGACAGGCCGGGCAAGGAGAGCATTATTCAGAGAAGCAGCCTAGAGGTCCATGGTAACTCTGGAGGAGCTGCAGAGATCCACATCTCAGGTGGGAGAATCTGTCCACAGAACAATTATTAGTCGTACACTCAACATATCTGCCCTTTATGGAAGAGTGGAAAGAAGAAAGCCATTGTTGAAAGAAAGCCATAAGAAGTCCCGTTTGCAGTTTGCGAGAAGCCATGCATGTGGGGGACATAGGAAACATGTGGAAGAAGGTGCTCTGGTCAGATGAGACCAAAATTGAACTTTTTGGCCTAAAAGCAAAACACTATGTATAGCAAAAAACTAACACCGCACATCACCCTGTTTATTTGAATGTATTTGATAACATCCATTAGATGCCAGTTGGAGACGTTGTCAGGTTTGTATTGCTATCTGTGCCCACATATGGGAGGTTTTCCTTCATTTTCTGTACCTTTTGTAAATTGCACAGAAATTAGGGGTCAAAATCCCCAATGGAGGCACAAACAGTAAAAAAGAAAGCTATTTTAGCAGAGTGGAGAAGGCTTGGAACCTCTGTTGGGTTTTTATTTCTGTGTTCCCTTTAGGGAATTTCTTCTTCACTGTTCGTCCTGCCAACACAAATAAATATTTTGGCTGAAGTCAGGCTTCAACATTCCATTTTTATCTGTCAGGACAGATTGCTGCCTTCAAAAATACCTGTATCAGCTGTGAAGATACAAATAAACTGGAACATTTAAAGAGCGTTATACTGAGTCATAAATGTAAACATATAGAGGGGAATTTATCAAAACTGGAGCGGACAGGTTCTGGAGCAGCTCTGCATGGCAACCAATCAGCTTCTATCTTTCATTTCAAAGCTTAACTGAATAGTCTGAAGATAGAAGCTGATTGGTTACTATGCAAAGCTAATCTTTCTCTGCTGCAGTTTCACTTTTCCGGATTGGATAACATTAGGGGATTTCCGGATTGGCTAACATTGGGGGATAGGTTAAGGGATTGATTATGATTGAGCTTAGGATCAAGAAGTGTGGGTTTATTTGGCTAAAGTCATTTATTTTAAAGGTTTTAAGAGATAGACTAATGAAATGTTAAGTAATTTGTTTTACGGGTTAAGCTTTAGGTTTTCAAGTCAAAGTTATGGAGCCATTCCCCCTCTTATACCAACATGCTGCAGCCATTGCACATACCCAGTGCTTCTGAGTATGTGGGAGTATATATCCTCCTCTCAGGATTCAGTGCTTTGGCCAAAGCGGCCAATCACAAGGTTGCGAAGGTTAAGTGTTAAGGGTAGGTTCAAAGTAAGGAATAGGAATGCTCACATTCTAATTTACTTTTACTTTGGGAACCAAAAACTTTAAACCTAGCCTTTGGGTGTTGCACATATGTATTTTTTACTTTTTTTTATATCTTCCCTGTATATTTATAGCAGCCTGAGCTAATAATTGCCCTGAAGTTTACAGCAGTGTTTTCGGCCAAACTGTTATCAAATAAACTTAGTAGAGTTGGATTTGGCAGTAGGACCTCCAAAGGACAGCACCTAGGGTACCAAAATCTGAGTACACATGACTGCCATAGCAGATGTTAGGATGACCACCACTATCAGTCAGTTCATTGCCTGCTAAAATAAAGCTGGGTATTCACTAGAAGAATTATAAACAAAAATTTTTGCAAAACTTCTTAGTACATACAGTAAGAAAGTCGTTCGAAAGTAGTTGAAGATTTAATTTGCTTTTTTTTTTTTCAAACTTGAATCTTATTGAATATTATGTAAGGCTTACATAAGTAAGAGGTTACAAGCATAAAAACATTAGTTCCGAAAGCATACAGAGTTAACAGATTAACAGTGTAACATTGTATACAATAGTTGAACATATTGCATCAAATTTCTATAAGTACATACTGTATACTGCAAGTCTGGATAGACAGCAAAGTCAGTATGCGGTAACTAAATGATAAAGAATATGAAGAAGCAAAGCAAGAGAGGCTGTTTAGAGGAGAGATCCTAGTTTTCCTAATTGGGATTCTGAATGTAGGCCCATTCCTTCTCGTGACACAGAGCCTATAAAGGCAGGTGTTATACTATGTTAGTGGAGAGCTGCTAGAAACAGCAATCCAGGGTTCCCAGTTTTTAAGGAATTTAGCCATGGTAAGGTGAGCCTTGGCAAACATATAGTCCATATAGTGTTGGTTCAAGGTTGAAATTAGTTGAGAGATGGTTGGGGAGTGACGGATTTCCAGTTCCGAGCAATGGAGTGACGAGCTGCTATGAGGATGTGAGTGGTGATAGAGTGAAATTGATGAGGCCAGTCCTCTAGTCCTATCCCTAGCAAGTCTCTCTGTTGTGTGATATCACAGAATACACCTGTGAGTGATTTGAGTAAACTACTCACTTCTTTCCAAAACATGAATATTTTGAACAAGTCCACCATATATGCAGCGATGACCCAGTGTTTCCACAGTTTCTCAAGCAGGTGGGGGGGGGAGTCGGGAAGAGTTTGGAGAGGCGAATCCCAGTGAGTAAGGCACTTGGAGAATGGTAGCGTTGCCTGGGAAAATATTTAATTTGCTTTTAACGTTCACTTTTTCATCCTGCTCCTTCTCATCATCGTGGTTCAAAATATCGATTTGCACCCACTAATGGTTAGAAAAATGAACAAGCATTTTTACAATAAAAAATATCAAACAGAATTTTACTAGTGTATACCCAGCTTAAAAAGCAAAGAATCCTTAAAAATATCATATGATGTGCCAATATGCCATGCCACAGGGGTTGAGGTGTCAAATTATAGGACCTTTTTCAGAACAAGTAAATATACATAGTGACGTGGAACTCTTTGATCCTGTTTCGGGGCAATTGTCTTTTTGGGCTGCTGGAAATCCATATTTCATTTCACAGATTCAGGTGCATGTGCTAAGGTCTATCACGGAGGTTGTTATGTTGCTAAGCTGAGCAGCAAGACATTGCATCTTAAAAAAATTATACATAAGTACTTTTCAAAGAACAACTCTAATGTTACAGAACAAAGCAAACCTCTTGAGACAGTACTATTCCTCTACTCAGACATTTAATATGTTTTTAGAGAGGAGAAGTTTCTACTACTATTCAGTACATTTCACATTCCTACCATACATTAGCAGTGTTTAACACACTGATAGTTTCAATATTGTTTTTCTCTGGAAAAATGAACATTCTGCCTGTAAATGGGATACACTCGAGCATGTTGTTGGAATCCTGATGCTTTAGGCAAAGAAAGGGAGATTTAGTATTTGTATTCTCAAATAGCTTAGAGCATATTCATGATCCACATGGTATTTGATTTACCTTTAAATATCACTTTTTCGGGGCATACATGGGCTGACATGTCCAGGCAACTTCAGGAGAAAGACCATGCATGCTTCTCTGAGGTCAACATAGCAATCCCTATTGATGCCATTGTACTTAGTTATTTTCCTTCTTTTTTTTTTGTGGCTTTTTTTTCTAGTAGCTGGATAGTCATTATTTGAAAAGAATGTAAGTATTGTACAATGTGACATTCATTTTGTTGTATTTTGAACATTTATAACATTTTATTGCAGTCAGTATGATTTGTTCCCATATAAGTGAAATCCAGTGTAATGTGTCAACTGACTACATACCGTAATAATTATATTTAGTGGAAGAGGAATGAATAAAGATCTTAAAGAATCTAGGCTACCAATTCTATGAATATGAAGATTGTACACCCCCTATTAGACTCGAAAAAGAAGAGGTGAAAAATTGTGCAGTGGTGCAGGCTGGTATGTCCATGCTGGCTATACTCATGAGCTGATAGTCACATAATCTGGCTGATTTTGACAGAATAGGGAAACTGTCTAATATCTTGGTATAGCAGATACCAGAAGGTTGATCAATCAGTCAGTTTAAAAGCTTTCTTCAGTTACTATTCTTTCTACAAGATAATTCATTGCCTTTGCTGATTTCCCTTTTTCTACTATCCTATCATTTAAAAATATATCCATAGCCAAACTTCTTCATTTTGAATAGAGAAGGAAGTGGTCCATATTAGTTATCATCAGAACAGATCTATATTAGATGAAATCCCCTTTCTGTCCAGAAGACAACTGTGAAATGTTGGATTTTCCATCGCTTTCTGTCCCAATGACATGTCTAGAAGATGGCTGGCTCATGTATGTGCCTCAGTGTCATAAGATGGTACCTACATGACTGTATAATTCATTACCTATGTATATCAGTGGTCATCATAATCCAGTTTGGTTTAGTATGCCTGTGGGTACTTAAACATCATATGGTTTTCCATGGTTTTTTTGTAAGGTTTTTGTGATTCAGGCATTGTTACCTGTCTTCTGGAAATTGGAAGTAGTCTTTAACAGTCTCTAGTAAATTCATAACAGTCTCTAATAGGGTTGCACCAATACCATTTTTTATCCGCAAGTACGAGTACCGATACTTGTGTTTAAGTACTGGCCAAAACTGATTACTGATACCTTTGCGGTGTGATTTGATTTTGAGCCCATACAAAATGAATGCATATAATGCGCCAAACAGGTGCATTACTTTTTTTTTATTTTTGATGCCCAAAGGAAGCGACATACCAAGCTTCAGCAGATTGGGAGGTTTTGCAGTATCCTATTCTGTTGTACATGTTATGTCCTTTATCATTCCAGCTAGCAAAAGGAAGGATCAGGGATAGAAGGAGGGCAGATCTCCTACATTGTATGCAGAGGGAATACAGTATGTCATGTTTTCATAGTAAAATACATGGTTATGAGCACATACACAGTATCTTGACCATTGATGTCACTGACAAGAAAGTGATTTTTTTTTTTTTTGCTATGATGAAAGATCCTGGAAGCACTGAAATGTAAATCCTCTTTGACATCATGGCAACATAAGGAGGCTCAAGTCCTAGATATCAGTAAATATGATGGCATATATAGAGAACTACCGTTGAATCCAGTTATGTATCCCCTTAAGATATAATTAAATGTATTTTTACATAGAACTAGTAACTGAATAAAGTTTGTAATTAGACTCCTATAATCTGTTGCACATCAGCATTCAGAGGGAGTATCAGCACTTTAAGTCAGTCAGGCCACTTTTGTTTCACAAAAAGTATAGATATGGGAAGGAAGAGCACTGGGATCTTATATCTATTCGTTGTTGCTGCTTCACTGCCCAAGCTGTTCTGTGGTCCTGGACCAGTCTGTGCTATCTGTCAGGGTCATCTGGATCACAAGGCTGGCTGAACAGAATTATTAATTTTTTAGAAGTAAAATTAATAACATATATATATATATATAGTTCCTGTGTATTTAACTGTATGTTAGAAGTTCAGTTTTAGCCTTGCACTGTCCGCTGGCCTCTTTGCTGCCTCCAGCACTGGTTGCTAGAATTGCTTGCCACTTGGCATCTAGCAACCTGTGACGTCACGTTATGAGGCCGAGGAGAGGACCCAGCATTCAGAGCGGAGGAGGAACTTCCTCCTCCGTGCCTAGTCAGTTTTGGCTTCACCCACCTCCTCCAGCATGGCTGGGAGCTTGAAGGGAGCATGTCTGAACAAGTTCAGCAAGAGGTAAGTGTGAGCTGCCCTGACCTGCACCAGCACTTGCCTGGCTTCTGAGGGTGTCTGGGGATCAGCCTTGTCATCCTTGGATGTGTACTTCGGGAAGTTTCAGCTGGAAAGGTCAGCAGGTCAGGCCTCAATGTCAGGAATGTAAGCAGACTGTCACTGTGGGTGATTTACAGATTTCTAAAATTGTGAATCCCCAGTGTTGAGATGAGTGGAGAAAGCACCCTGCCAGCATCAGCTTTAAACCTTGCTGGACTAAGAAATAATCAGTGAAGGGGATTGGGCATTGTAAAGGAGAATGGGGGGGGGGAGGGGGATTTTGTGAAGAAGTGGCATAATGTGGAGGGGGGTGGGGGCCAATGTGTATAGGGGTAATGAATGAAGGAGGGGGAAGTATGTACAGGGAGGAAGTAATGTGCAAAAGATGGGGAATGGAGTACAACAAATATGGAGAGTAATGTGTACAGTAAGAGGGATAATGTGTGCAAGAGGGGGCTGTGTTTACAGGAAGGGGGTAATGTGTACAGGGAGGAGGCTGTACTTAAAGGGAGGGGGGTAATGTGTACAGGGAGGGGGCTGTATGTACAGGGAGGGGGGGAATGTGTACAGGGAGGGGGGCTGTATGTACAGGGAAGGGGGTAATGTGTACAGGAATTATGTACAGGAATTATGCCCAATTGTTGCTGTAGAAGGAATAGTACATTGTATCAGTGGGAAGAATAGTGTCCTAAGGGCCACTACATACAGGCAAGCAAAGGGCCACATCCGGCCCCCGGGCCGCAGTTTGAAGACCACTGATGTAAAATGATAAGCAGTAGTTCCTGGAGATGTGATAGCCCAATATGTCTGTCCCAGCCTAGATGACTTTGATCATCACAATAAGACTAACATTCAATCTTTGTACTCTTTATAGGAGAATATTTCCATGTCATATCTTTAGACCTTTGAGCACATAAATGTTTTTTTTTTTTTTTTCGTTAAAAGGGCCCATTTATAGTTATTTGTTTTTCTCAACCACTAACAATACTTGACCTAATTGCAAATTATATAGATCTGTCTTCTTGAGAAGAGTTCTGTTTTACAGACATGTGGAGTGTTCATTTTCTCTGATTGAATGTCTTTGAGAGGGTGATGAATATAATACTTCCTACAGACGGCTGCCCTCTGACAGGCTGTCATAGTAAGGTTACTTTATTTATGAGGAAAGGGGAGTAGCACACACAGAGGCATGCCCTTTCCTATTTTTATCCAAACAGATCATAGCTTTCTATGACACATCTTTTCTCAATTAACACACTTAAAGGTGACTTGAAAAAAAATGTCCACAAGCCTGTGGTCAGGACTGTCATTTTACATGTTACAGCACAGCACCTTGAGATTAAATGGACACTAAATAATAATTAGTGACAGTAATTCTCCAAAAATACTCAATACACATCTACTACTTAATGGTCCTATAATCTAATTTTCATGACATTGTTTCTTACTGTGTTCTCCTGCTTACTGGTAGCATCCTCTGTGAACATCCTCTTCTTTTCTCCCTCACTTTGTTTGAACAAGCAGTGCACGTTAGCTGCAGTTATGTGCATTACACCTAGAAATGGGCTCAGGTGTGTTCGGATCCTAGTCCGAACCCACCTGAGCAACCCCACCAGGAAGCCATCACTGCACACCGCCAATTATGAGCAGCCTAGTCAGGGCGTGTGTATGTGCATCTGCGGGCCAGGATATGCCTCATTGCCTATGATTGGCAGTGAACAGTGATGGCTTTCTGGCAGGATTGCTCAGGTGGATTGGGACTAGGATCCAAACACCCCTAAGCCCATCCCTGATTACACCCACTAACAGGAAGTTGGATCACAACAGTAGAAAGAAGAGAATTTGGAGATATGGAGGAGGCTTAGAGCAATAGAATGAACCTTTTTTATATAAACTTGAATGGAATTAATTTTTAAAACCAGAGTTTAGTGTCCCTTTAAGGTGCTGAAGCCAAGATAAACTAGCTAACTGCCTAAATCAGACAACCAGATTAATCTGGACTTTTGCACAATTTGGACAATTGCACCTTTAATATAAGTTTTTTAATTTTTTTTGGTGGAACATCACATTTATACTGTTTTTGTGTGAGCTGTCTCCAAATTGCAGACAACCAGATTAATCTGTTGTCTGCAACAATTGTATTTCAAGATTTTTGTCATTCGATGTGGGAGGTGCTCCCTCTTTGCCTTTCAAAATGGTGACAAGGCAAGAAACAGGCAGTGGAGTTTCTTGCAGTAAAACTGCAGATATTGTTGGGATTGGACACAAACCTCAACATTATCTTTTTCTTGTTTCCTTTAAAAGAATAGAATGGACAAAGCTTTTTTGGCCATACTTCTCTTGTATGTTACAGGACTGCACACAACTTTGCTTGCCTGTGACCCAGAATCATCTGATAGTGGGCTATTGCCTGCTATCAGCTGACATCACAAAGCTATTCCATTCTCTGCAGAAATCTCCATGGTATTGTTGGGTTCCACCCAATAGCCTGATTGACAGCTGGCTCTGCCTCTCAGCATACAGCTGAGACTCAGAGTCAACCTCTCCTGCCCCCTCCCCAGCCCATTACTCCAGTGAGCGCTGGAGGAGCAGAGCAGAGAGCAGTGACTGATAGTCTGCTCTCTGCTCCCAAGCAGACCGAGAACTGGTCAATCAGTGGTCATGTGATTTCTCAGTTCTCTGTTTTAGCGCAAATGTGGGACAGCTGCAACATCACACCAATGCTGCAGCGTAGATGTGAGTATGAAGGTTTGTTTTTTTACGTACTCTAAACTTCTCCTTTAGGTTTTTCTCATTTTCTTTTAGCTGATTGTTTAGTAAACATATCCTTCATTCTTCACACTTGTGGGTCCCTTGAACAGGCTCAGCGTATTGTAAGCTACCCATGGATATGAAATAAGTGTCACCTAATCTAGCAATTTGATTCATCCCTAATCAATAGCACTTCAAGTTCAGTAGACACTTTTCAGGTTTTTTATTTTCACTAATGCATAATAGCAGTTTATATATTCTGATTTTGGCTGCAAAGTTTGAATGTCTTGAGCCTCACAATAATATCAAATAGCTAAAACCAACAGTACAAGTCGAGAACTTTAAAACACAATGAAAACAATGAGCAAAAATAATAGTCGTTTGGCTGAAGTACACTTGAAGGACGATTTGCCTTGGGTACTGTAAGTGAATTAACATTTAAGATCTTAGACCACACTAAGGAATCTCAGCACTCCCCTGTCATCACTCCACTTAGTTTGACTTGGCAAAAAGTCTTCCTTTTAAGTACCTAAACAGTTACTTTATAAACATTTACATTTAAGATTGTCCTGAAACAACTTTTCCCTCTAAATTCCTGAAAAATTTCAAAGTGATCTGTGTAACATAAAAAATGTATTTTTCCCTATGGAGGTTTTATTTGCTAAAATACAAAGGACATTGAATACTTCTTTAGGCAGAATGACCTGTTTAAACATGTATCTATGTCAGACTCTTAGCAATCTCCCTCCATTGTTTTTTTTTTTTATTTTTAGCTTTAGGGGGCTCATAAAATTATTTCAGGAATGCTATTTTTGTGCCTGTAGCTGACTTACCCCAATAGGTTCATGCATGCAGCTATAACAACTTTAAATGTTGTAAAGCAGGGCCATGCCAACATAAAATATCTTAGGTCATTTGGGCAATTGCTGGGAGGTGGCGATAAATTAGGTCCAGTGTTAAGCAGGTAATAAAACTGTTTCCTCATGGACACATTTTTTTATGTCAGTTGTGAGGATATTGGTTAACTGTCACTTTTATACCTTGACAGGCCATTGACTTAAAATGTTATTGCTTCATATATTTAACTTTTTTTTTTTTTTAAATAACAATTTTTATTGAACGGTTTTACAGTTTGTTGAGAACAAAGAATAAAGCAGGACTTTATTAAGTAGCACATAAACAGGTGTACAATACAAACATTCTGCTCATAGGAAAATCGCATAGTCCAACATGACTTTCGAAATTGTGGTAGCAATCTGGTACATATTCAGTTTCAACAAACTCAGATATGGAGAGAAGAGTGAAACAGAGAAAAGAAAAAAGAGGAAAGAGAAGAGAGACAGAAGGGAAAGAAAGGGACAGGAGAAGGGGAGAAAGAGTTCAAGGTGGGTCCTCCCAGAGGTGCCACGGCTCCCAAATATGATTATGAGCGTCCAATCTGTCCCCAATTTGGGCTCTTAATTTATCCATTAATTCCACATCCTTAACCCTAGCGTAGAGGGCCTCAGGAGGTGGTGGAAGATGTTTTTTCCAATGTAACCAAACAGCACGCAGCTGTAAGGATATGATGCAGCAGCTTCTTGTGAGGTTTAGGGAGTAGAAGGTAAGCCAACTCCAGGATATAAAATTTCAGTGACCAAGGGGTGGATAGCCCAAATAGACCATCCATCAGCTGTTGTACTGAGTGCCAGAACGGGGCTATAAGTGGGCATGTCCAGTATATATGTAGGAGAGTACCCCTTTCTTTAAAGCATCTCCAGAAAGGATCAGAGCTGGTGGGATAGATAGCATGGAGGACGTCTGGTGTCAGATACCAAAAGTAAAACATTTTATAGAAATTTTCCTTATACAAGGTGCACAGGGAACTTTTGGCTGCCCGGGACCAGATCGTCTGCCATGTCTAAAGGGGAATTTCCTCACCCAACATCTTCTCCCATCGAAGCAATATACGAGAGTTTGCCTTGCTCCTGGACCTGATAAGAGTTCAATATTTTATATATGCTGGAGACCAGGCCTCTCCCCACAGTGCCCCCCCAGGATCAGGTGCTCGAAAGGGGAAAGAGGTGAGAACTGCAGGGATGGGGTAATAGTTTGAGCATAATGGCAAATCTGCAGGTATCCAAAGAACACTTGGCGAGGCAGGTCATATTTACTCCAAAGTTCATCAAAGGACACAACCTGTGGGACCTAGGGTCCACCAAGTGTCCAAAGTAAAATAGGTTTTTGGAAGCCCAAGGATGGGACATTGGGAAAGTTAGGCTATCTGGCATCTCGGGATTATAGAGGAAGGAGGTCAAAAGTGAGGCTTCAGACGCAAGGCGGCACTGACGAGATGTCATCCGCCACGTAGATCTAAGCTGGGATATAGCCCCCAGTAGACGGTTTGGGGGGACCCTCATGCCCGCACTCCATAATAGGCTATTAGAGTGAATTGTAGCTAGCCAAAGTTTTTCAATTTTGGTCCACTTATTATAGGAGCGTTGAGTGGTCCAAGAGGCCACAGCGCGCAATTGGGTCGCTTGATAATATTTAATCAGGTTAGGAAAGGCTAGGCCACCATCTGCTTGGGATGCCATTTAACCCATTTTTACACATGACCTGCACTGGTTTTTGGATAAGCTAACATAGGAGATTTTATTTATTTTTTTATTTTTTATGTTTTTTTATATTGGTCTCACCTAATCATTATTCTATTTTCTGTAACCCCAAACAGATGTCATTCACTGTATGAGGGTACCCCTTATATGACTGTAGGATTCTGATTCATTAGGCATTACGTGGTTTTCATTAACCATTTCTATTCATAGGTTTCAAGAGTAAAGAACAACTTGACTTGATTGAGGGCAAAACTTTGTTTTCATTTTGGATAGAGTAAGGGATGGTTATAACCCATTTAATGTTTTCTTTTGCCATCTGTGTCCTATCAGGAAGATTTCCATTCACTTCCTGTCCCATATCCAAATAGGGAGGTGAGAAAGACAAAAAAAAAAAAAACCTCTAACTGAGAGAAACTGAAATTCCTGGGAGTCCGCAGGGTCACCAGAACTGGTGTCCCCATTGGGAGATTTTCCTTCTCTCTCATTCCCATGACCATCCAAAATTTGTGATTTATTTTCACTTTTACTCTGGTGATAATGTTCACCAGGACAAATAGGGTGAATCTGCCTAACAGGGACACAGAGAGGTAATAAAAACTTGACAGGTGTTTTAATTCCTCTCCAATCTACATAAAACTAAAAAAAAGTGTTGCCTTCAGTTATACTATCACCAATGTAACTTGGAAATACCTAAGAAACAATTTGATTTTTTTAAATTATAGTGGTCTCCCAGCTGCAATTCAAACTACTGTATTTTCCACTATCTGAAACTTCCTATTCTGAAAGTTCCCTTACTTCCAGATGCTTTTTAAAGCGGAGTTCTGGGCACAGATGTCATTTTTTAATAAACATACCCCCCGGGACAGTCAGGGCTAGCACATTCCACAATGGCTAGCCTCTGATCTGTCCCGGTTCGCACTTACCTTTTAGAAGAAATACTTACTTAGAAAATTTCTTCCACAGCGTTTCCATCTCTCTTGTGGGCAGCTGAAGCCGGCGCGGTCCTCTTCTGTGTCTTCTTCCGCATCTTCTTGTCCCAGAATGCGCCGCACCGGCCCCTCTCGTCACTTCCGGCGCGGCGCCGCATTCCTCCACAGCTTCTGGGCATGCCCAGAAGCTGTTTAGCAGGGGAATGCGGCGTCGCCCGGAAATGACGAGCGGGGCCGGTGCTGTCGCATTGATTCCTGGGAGCTGTGACGTTCAGCTCCCAGGAATCATAGCGAGGCAGGAAGTGACGGGGTGAGCCGCGGCTCCGAGGGAGGAAGTACTCTGAGGTGAGTATCTTCGATCTTCAATTGCAAGGTAAGTAAAAAAAAAAAAACTATCCAATTCCTTTTCAGGTGAGGCATTCCTAGCGGAGGGGCACAAAAAAAATATCGTTTTTGTGCCCGGAACTCCGCTTTAAGTAATATTTGGGCATCCAGCATTTTATGTGATTATCCCTTTTGCAGCTAAATTATACAATAAGAAACTAGGTTTTCTTATTTTAGAAAATTTTAAGACAAGATTAAGGCAAACAGTGGAAAATATTTTATTGCACCTGCACCAACTAAATATTTGTTGCTATTGGGTTAAAGTCCGGATATTCAAAAATAAGCTGAGATTTTCATTTATTCATTACTACACTTTTTTGTACAAACCCTAATAATATGCCTTGGTAACTTTATTTCCCAACCTTGGTCCCCAAGGGTGTCTTATAATATACACCTTCTACTCTTACAGGTAGAACCACAGGTGAATTAAGTGGAAAATGTGCACTTATTTAGGGCAGGAGCTGGGAAACATTGAATTAGAGGATGTTTGCTATTATGCACCCATCATTAGTTCAGCACAATTTCAGAACGGGAAATGATCTTACTCTTCATGAGTATGTAATAATCACCAAACTCTTGCCACATCAGAGACAGCTGCCTACTTGCTTTTTAAGATTTTATCAACATATGCTATATCCCACAGTATGTCAACATTTCTGTATATGCGATGCTTTAGCGGAAATAGTAGATTTGCTGTAAATGGAAGGGTAAAATTATGCTTGCTTAAAACACTAATTTAGCAAGTACATTTTTGTAAGCATGTAGAAATTAAGGCTAGCTTCATAAACAGTATGTGCAGTGTCCTTATAGTTTTTATTTTTTTTTTTAAACAAACGTTTAAGAGTCTATGAGGTTGATTTACTAAAACTGGATAGTACAAAATCTGGTGCAGCTGTGCATGGTAGTAAATCAGCTTCTAACTTCAGCTTGTTCAGTTAAGCTTTGACAAAAATCTGGAAGCTGATTGGTTTCTGAGCTGCACCATATTTTGCACTCTTCAGTTTTAGTAAATCAACCCCTATATGTTAGAGTGGTTCCCTCTTTAGTTTTATTTAGGTTTTTGTTTCAGGATGATATGGAATTCATTTGAGAGTGCTGGTAATGTATGTGCATTTTATTATACTCGTTCACATAGCATCAGTATTTTTACAGCTGTACAGGCTGCATATAAATTTTATGTGAGACCGGAACACCGGACTGCATGTCAAGATCACATGAAATCATTTGTTGTGCCCAACCAACCTTTCCCTCTACAATTCCTGTGGTTCATAGGAGAAACGCAAAAGCTACCAAAAACATTGTTAGATCCTGTATTAGTAGCATTAAAGAAGAGATCCAACCCCTGTCCACCCCCACCAAAAATTAAAAGTCAGCAGCTACAAATACTATAGCTGCTGACTTTTAATATTAGGACACTTACCTGTCCAGGGATCTCGTGATGTCGGCATCCTAGCCGATTTTCCAATTGCTGCTGCCGCCATTCATTGAAGGGGAACCTGACAGTGAAGCCTTGTGTCTTCACAGCCCGTTCCCTACTGTGCATGCGCAAAGCGCACTGCATTTTGTGAATGGCCCTGGTCCCCCCCCCGCCCCCCCCCCCCCCGAAAGGTGCCAAATGTGGCAGCAAGGGTGGGGGAAAGCAAACAGGTGGAGCTTCCCCTTTTGGGTAGGGCTCTGCTTTAAGTGCAAGATGAGGTATGTACACTGCTGCAGTTTTATATTTCAGTAAAGTGTTAGAGACTTATAGAAAACATTTTGTGTTTGTCCCTTCTGATAATTTTGCATGAACTGCCGTGATCGGCTCTCAAAAGCTGTGTACTAACAATTAGATTATCATACGATCTCTTCGAAAGCGGTATTTGTTGTCCGATTTTCTGATCGTATGTACTAGGCTTTGGGGTGCCACTTTGATATTGAGTTATATTTTTAAACTGTTAGAGGATTTTTTTGGTTTAACATATTTGGCCTTGTAAAATTGGGTAGATGTGAATAGCAGAGAAGTGAAATGGTTATATACAGGCTGATGTTAAGGGCCATTGAGTGCACACTAAATAAAACATGAACAATTCTGGAATTGTGTAAAAGGAAGTGGCACATATAGGTAGATATTAATTACATTTCTGGTATATTAACATGTTAAATACATCCTATTGATGTATGTTTGTGAAACAGAAAAGATGTTAAAAAGCCAATCCACCAGCACCAAGACTAGCTGTAAAGATCCTACTAATGGCTTTAAGAAGAATTTAATTGCTCAACAGTCTTATGTGCTTTAGTTAAATAAACTATTCAGTGTACAATAAATACCTCTCAGTGTATATTAGACCCTGTTCATTTTATGTGAATGTTCATTTAATTTAATACTATTGTTAACGTAAGGAATTGGTCCCTATGCAATGTTCTTAAAAATGCTCATTTGCAAAGCAAGATTTATTTCTAATTTACATTAATCAAAGCAATGCCTTTTAGGATACCTAGAGGATCAGTGATGTGGATCCTCTTGTCTATAGATGTCCTCACTTAAACAGATACCCCTGTATCACTGATCTTGGGGTAAATAAAATACTGGATACTTTTTGATGATTGCTAGGGTTTTCCTTCAAGCCAGTGCCAAAAGTATTTGTCTGTGCTTCCCCTCCCTAAAACCTATTTTTTAGTGAAATACTAGTAAAATAAGTTAAAATTTGATAAATTTTTAGACTAGCCGAATGTCAGCCTTTCAATAGAAGCCAGTGGCTGAGAGCGCTGACCGGAGTGTTCTGGCAGAGGGCCATTCCCCTGTCAGAACACGATAACTCAGCAGAAGAGATCGCTGTACTAACATCGGATTGCTTAGTACAGGGGCTCCAACCTGTGCTGTTAGTTTTTTTTGTTCAATCCAAATCAAGAGAGGACTGTGAGCAGGATTTTCTCCTATGATGCTCCTATACATTCTCATTCCCAGGATAAAACAATCCAAAAACATCAAGAGGGGTTATATAGCGTAGTATGTTTTATTTAGCATAAAAATACATATAAAAACTATAAGCACTCACATGAGAGTATTGGTAAAAGGGTACCAACACCAACAGCTAGACTGGCTGGAGGGAGCAGTCCCGCACCGCTGCTCGCTATCCCAGAGCCAGTGTGAGTTCCACATACCCAGAAATTACACCAGGAAGAAACCCGGAAGTAACGCCAGCAGCTTGAAACTCATGCATACGTCATCAGAAAGATCGTTTTTTTTCTGGTTATTGGTTTCTGTTTTTTTAGTTGGTTTGGCACCCTTTTACTGTATATTTTCTGGATTTTCTCCCAATTATATAGCCTAGCAAGGGACAAGACAGCCAACCCAGACTAGCTAGAAACAGGGCGAGAAAAAGCTAAAAGGGACCTAACCCCCTCACTAACCACTAAAGAGTAATGCTTAAACTTCAAACTTTTTTCATTACTCAAGTGCTAACACAGTATAATAAGTAGAAAATAATTGCTTTTCAGTAATATTTTTTATTAAATTGGCAACAGTAGGATGTTGGTGAGGAAGG
Organism: Pelophylax lessonae; assembly: GCF_965119305.1. NCBI lineage: Eukaryota > Metazoa > Chordata > Amphibia > Anura > Ranidae > Pelophylax > Pelophylax lessonae. The sequence continues at coordinate 155,155,722 of NC_138774.1, forward strand.
AGTTAGATTTGTTACAAGAAAGGTGCAATTTGGGACTTTATATGAGAACTGGCGAGCACTGCACAGTGTCTCCATCCCTGTCAATTGAAAAACAAGATGGGATAAATGAGGGTGTGTGAAAAACAGTCGATCCCTAGTTTGAAATACTTACCCACCAGTCTGCTAACAAACCAAAATAAACCTGTCTAACAAATAAGTTAAAAGCAGGAGTTTAGTTAACACATATTTGCAAATGCATGCGGAAGCTGCAAGGCCAGCGATAAGGCATCCTGCGTTCTTGCAGAACCTAACACTAAGTAACACTGCTCAACCTGAGTGTATAAGTGTCTTCACAAAGGGAAGTACATGCTTGCTAATAGGTGGATTGGAAACAGATGGGATTGGAGACCGCCCAATCCTCCCCCACCTGCTCCAATCCACGACTGGCAACGAAAAACGCATGGCTGCACAAAAAAGCCATGGGGTGCAAACTAAATGTGATCAGCTGGGAGACACACACCCCCATCCCTTTAGTAAAGATGCCATAGGCAAATGGGGACTTTGAGTGAGACACCCGCCTGTAAAGCAAGCGTCTCCATCCCTAGTAAGATACAAGAAATGGGCAATTTGAGACTTTATATGAGAACTGGCGAGCACTGCACAGTGTCTCCATCCCTGTCAATTGAAAAACAAGATGGGATAAATGAGGGTGTGTGAAAAACAGCCGATCCCTAGTTTGAAATACTTACCCACCAGTCTGCTAACAAACCAAAATAAACCTGTCTAACAAATAAGTTAAAAGCAGGAGTTTAGTTAACACATATTTGCAAATGCATGCGGAAGCTGCAAGGCCAGCGACAAGGCATCCTGCGTTCTTGCAGAACCTAACACTAAATAACACTGCTCAACCTGAGTGTATAAGTGTCTTCACAAAGGGAAGTATATGCTTGCTAATAGGTGGATTGGAAACAGATGGGATTGGAGACCGCCCAATCCTCCCCCACCTGCTCCAATCCACGACTGGCAACGAAAAACGCATGGCTGCACAAAAAAGCCATGGGGTGCAAACTAAATGTGATCAGCTGGGAGACACACACCCCCATCCCTTTAGTAAAGATGCCATAGGCAAATGAGGACTTTGAGTGAGACACCCGCCTGTAAAGCAAGCGTCTCCATCCCTAGTAAGATACAAGAAATGGGCAATTTGGGACTTTATATGAGAACTGGCGAGCACTGTACAGTGTCTCCATCCCTGTCAATTGAAAAACAAGATGGGATAAATGAGGGTGTGTGAAAAACAGCCGATCCCTAGTTTGAAATACTTACCCACCAGTCTGCTAACAAACCAAAATAAACCTGTCTAACAAATAAGTTAAAAGCAGGAGTTTAGTTAACACATATTTGCAAATGCATGCGGAAGCTGCAAGGCCAGCGACAAGGCATCCTGCGTTCTTGCAGACCTAACACTAAATAACACTGCTCAACCTGAGTGTATAAGTGTCTTCACAAAGGGAAGTACATGCTTGCTAATAGGTGGATTGGAAACAGATGGGATTGGAGACCGCCCAATCCTCCCCCACCTGCTCCAATCCACGACTGGCAACGAAAAACGCATGGCTGCACAAAAAAGCCATGGGGTGCAAACTAAATGTGATCAGCTGGGAGACACACACCCCCATCCCTTTAGTAAAGATGCCATAGGCAAATGGGGACTTTGAGTGAGACACCCGCCTGTAAAGCAAGCGTCTCCATCCCTAGTAAGATACAAGAAATGGGCAATTTGGGACTTTATATGAGAACTGGCGAGCACTGCACAGTGTCTCCATCCCTGTCAATTGAAAAACAAGATGGGATAAATGAGGGTGTGTGAAAAACAGCCGATCCCTAGTTTGAAATACTTACCCACCAGTCTGCTAACAAACCAAAATAAACCTGTCTAACAAATAAGTTAAAAGCAGGAGTTTAGTTAACACATATTTGCAAATGCAAGCGGAAGCTGCAAGACCAGCGACAAGGCATCCTGCGTTCTTCACACACCCTCATTTATCCCATCTTGTTTTTCAATTGACGGAGTTAGATTTGTTGGATTGGTGTTTGACCTTATTTAGTCAAATTTCATGTTTGTGAATGAAGGGGGTGGGCCACAATCCTAAAAATGTACACTTTTCCATCCATAAACTATAATGGGATGAGATGAACCACCTGTTTACTATGAAATGGAATTCCTTTGGACTTATCTTAGTTCACATGCTAGCATATAAATGGAGAAGTGAGTGCTTAAAAATGCGCTCATCTGTAGATGAGACTCTATTTAACATATGCTCTTGCTTAGTAAAATCAGGCTGTCTCCTGGAAATTATGTGCCTTGCATCAGGACACATTTGTTTCCCTGTAAAATATCTTTCTGCCTGGTTATTTAGCATTGATTTAAACAGATTATAGTGAATATGTGACAGATGACATTAAGCAGATACTTTTTTCAGTTATGCTGCCAATTTCACACTACTGCTCTCACAGTACATCTAAACTGAATAGAGTTGTGTCTGCAGGAGCAATCTGGGTGAATGGCTAAGTGCTTGTGGACCAAGTTAAATAAAATTCTACTCTTTTTGTCCGCATTTATTGGTTAATGAGATTTGTGGTTTATGTGGTTTTCCTGTGTTTAGTTTCCTAAATATCAATGGTTTGGACATGGTAGTAATCTAACAGAATTATTGCTTGTCCTAATCTAAAGAACTTCACAAATATCTCTCTTTTATGGAAAGTAGGAGTTTTGCTGAAATGTCAATGTGATGATTTTGTGTGAATGCCTAATTTAGACATATTTACTAACTCAGTGGGGTCAATTTACTAAAGGGGTAGATGATTGTTCACTATGCAGTGTGAATGCTTAGTTAAAGCCACTTTGTCTTCAACTAATCAAATCATGTACAAGAAAGAAATCAGTTTTGTTTTTTTTTTTTCTTCCATTTCCCTTCCCTTTTTCTTTAAGTGATCATTCATTCAGTAAGTTAATATTCTGTACCTCTTTTGTAAATCAGAAATTTTTAGGAACTCAACCTCATTCATTAGGCTATGCAAAGAGTTGTCATGATGTGCAAAGTGTATTAACCCACAGCATCCAATGATACTTTCCCAATCTGACTGTATGGGCACTGAACCCATTACAGCTGCTCTTTGCAGTAGCTTTTTGAGTGATCCTGTGTATTTTTTGTTTTAATGAATTAAAATGTATTTGGTGAACGCAACACATATTTCATGCACTTATGCATAAATGTGTTCAATTTGTGGATCTCCAATTTAAATAACTACAGAAAAAGTATTTTACATTTACATGGTTTTACAGAGACTGCCATACAAAGATCAAGTTCTGTAAACTTTCCACTCCTGGAGGTTTGGCCTTAATGCTTCTGGTTCCCGTAAAGTTTTAGGGGGCTGAATACTTCAAAATGGTCACTGTGCTGAGACCTGGAAATAGCTACCAGTTGTTAAAAGTTTACTAAATCTCTAGATGATAGCCATTGAGGCGCTTACACTAATTTCCTTATTATTTCTTTAAAATCCAGAGATCACAGATAGGACTAAGGCTTCTGCCACTTCTGACTTGTTTTAAACATACAGAGCAGCCATTTTCAATCAGGGTGCCCAGCTTCTTCAGGGGTGCCATAGCAAAATGCCTAAAAATTTATCAAAAATTGTTTCCAAGCCAGCAGGTGGATGAAGCCTACCTTTTAGTTACACAAAGCCACAGGTTTTCATTATGCCCCATTATGACTTTCTAGACACTGGCATCCTAACAAACAATGATGCTATTAGTTGATAAGGAAGATGTCTGTCACTTCCACAGTATCCTTGTTTGACCCTCCTCTGCCTCTGGCCTTTAGCACTGGGGGTCACATTAGCTGAGTGATGGAGGGAAATTGAGAGAGAAGAGAGACATTGGAATACTAGTCAGTACCAATGTGTGAAACTGTATTTGATTTTGAGGAAACATTCACCTCTAACATTGGGTGTTCTACAGGTGTAAATGTGGCTGCAATATGTAAAACTATTAGAATCGTTTTTTTACATTTTAGAATGGGGTGTCTCGAGACTGTCCATAATTTTAAAGTGTGCCTTGGGATTGTCTATCATTTTAAAGGGTGCCTTGACTAAAAAAAAGGTTGAGAAACACTGATAGAGAGGCACCAGGGCTAGCTGGTAGAACATTGCTTCACCGGAAAGACAGCACTTATTTAAGGCAACTAAGCAATGGGAGCATTGAGAAAAAAAGTTTTTTTCTGGCCACTTTTTGTCAGGCAGCAATCTGTAGTGTTTTCAATCAATCAGGCATTCCGTCTCCCACTTCCACAGTCAAATAAAACAAACTGCGTATTTACATTGCTGATATTGGATGACAACTACAAAGAATGTTTTGCCTACTTTCTATCAAAATAAAGTGCAATGTTCCAGACACATATCTCTGAACCTTCAGGTCAGTTTAACAAACAATACCTCTGTGGCAGTTTTGGTAATGCCTCAAGCATTAGATTCTCATTCAGGCACAAGATCTCCCACACACATTCTTAAAATGAAACAAAAACTAAATTACCTATTTCCAAAGTAAAACACGCTTTTTCACATAATATAGTCATACAGGCACCTCTTATAGATGTGTGCTAAAATCCAGAACAATCCAGTAAGAAATGTGTTTGGCTGGCATGTCGGTGCCACAGAACTTCTTCATCAGGCAGTAGTGGTTTCCTTGCCTCCAAATCATTACAGAAAATACAATTTTGGTTAGCCAGTGGCACACATTTCTTACTGGATTTGACTACAACAATGGCATCTGTTATTCGTCGTCACTGTTGCACCTGCCATCCATGGGATGATACACTGTATGGTGTGCACCTAAATTTATGTCTTGTAGGATCCACAACTCGGATGAGTCCAACCTGCCCCTCATTGGAGGAGCGGGATTGAACCTGCCGCCCTTTCCTCTCACCTCAGTACCATGTTTGGCTCCTCACTCCTCCTAGATCTCACTATAAGTTCTTGGTTTTGCTCCATCTGATCATCTAGTCTAAATGCCTGACCCGGCATGTTGTATGTCATTGTCTTGTTCAGATGTGACCAGGGGCGGACTGACAACTCATGGGGCCCCCGGGCAATAAGAGATCATGGGCCCCCTGTGTCCCTGCCCACACTCAAGCCACACCCACACAAACCCCGCCTACATCTTGCACTGCCCACATTACATTTGTTCGTCACAGAATTTCTCTACACTATGTTCAAATAAATGTTTATTATAGAAAAAAAGAAAAATAAACTTACCTTAAAAAAGTGCAACAATGGTACATTTCCAAAAATAAGGTTTTCATGAATTAACACAATATAACAGGTGTAACAAATGTGTTCTTAGCTGAACAGTTTAATAAAAAAAGATACAAAAAAAATAAAAAGCGCTGACCAGCATGTTACAAAATTATGGCCCTAGAATTGCTCTCACTCCGACGTTCCTGACGATACCATACATATGTGCCGCCATTATTGTTTTCATGCGCGTGCTCGTCCTACATAACACCCTACCTGAATGTTCTTTACAGTCTTTTTTAACAATTTTTATTTATTTTATATAATTTCCAATTTTGTTTATTAAAAGTCTTGCAATCAATAAGCATAAAATCAATATACATAAATAAATATATACATATTTACATGAAAAGGGGGGAAAAAAAAAAAATACATAGCAAATTCTGCTCTCAAATAAAGACTGCCTTTACAGCAAAAACAAAACTCACATCATGAAACACATCATTACCGGGAAAAATAATCTTAATAAGACTCACACCACCACACCAGACATCAAACCTGCGAGGTCAAGAAACAAAACCACTCCCATTATGCATGCAGCCCTTCTTCAAAAATGAAGATATTAACTAACAAAAGCTAAGGGCGTGAAAGAAATAGCATAGGAAAAAAGCTTTTCACCCAGAGATGGACAGTTCACCAAAAGCAGGTCTGATATTCCTCCACGCCCTTATCCAGACCGCTCGAGGCTCCCTGCCCTTCTCAAGACCCCGAATCTTCCCAACCTCACCCAGAATATCGTACACCACCACCTCGACAGGGAGGACTTTCTTCCGCAGGGTAATCTGGCACCGTGCATTCCACGTGAAGTAACGGACAACTATACTAACTAGAAAAAGTGTATCCAAATCAAAATCCCAGCGAGTCGGGAATGCCCCGTACACCCACTCCGCATAACTCATGCGATAGAGAAAGGGGATGCCTAGAGCCCTCCCCACCCTTTTATACACCTCTATGTTAAAGGGACACTGGAGCAAAAAGTGGTCCATAGACTCCACTTTACCAACACACTCCGCTCTAGGACAATCCCGATCATCCACAGGGCGATGCTTCAGGTTCCCTCTCACATAGAGCCTTCCGTGGAAAGCGAGCCAGGCTTGATCCCTAAACTTCAAAGGGATTCTTCCTAAGTTAATTAAACGCAACCCCTCCCTCATTACGGGGCCTGGGCAATCCCTTAAGGTCAGCGACACACTGAAAGCAGAGCCCAAAATCCTCTTCTCCAGAAGCTTTCTGGGGAGGGACTTGATATCCCCCACTGTCACCTGCCACTGCCTAAGTATTTTCAGACACGGGGCAACATAAGCCGGAAGCTTGCCATGTCGGACTCTCAGACTTTTCACTGGCCCGCCATCTTCCCAGCATCGCAGAAAAGGCCTAAACCAAGATTGAAAAATACCCACCCATCCCGGCGGGGTCTCTGCTAACATATTACCAAGATTATACTTTAAAAAAAGCAGAGAAAAGAAAACTATAGGGTTGACCATTCCTAGACCACCCTCCCGCCTGGACAGGTAAGTTACATTGCGTTTGATCAGGTTCAGCCTATTTCCCCATAACAGTTGGAAAAAGCAGCTGTACACCCTTGCATAGAGAGATTCCGGCAAGATACAGACAAAGCTGACATATAAAAAGATTGGGATCAGGTAAGTTTTAATCAAGTCAACCCTTTCCCTCAAGGAAAGTTTCCATTTCTTCCAGCTTGCCACCTTGGCATTGGCATTCAACAACCTGCTTTCCCAATTTCGATGACCATAGTCACCAGGACCAAATTTGATGCCCAACACTTTAATTTCCTGCTGGGGCTCTGGGAAGGCATCCGGAAGTTCGAAGCTTTCACCCTCCTCACCCATCCAGAAAACTTCACTCTTTTCATGATTGATTTTAGAGCCAGAAGCCTCAGTGTACTGCTCTATCACAGAGACCACCTCCTGCGCCTCCTCCATCCCAGAGATAATAACAGACACATCATCGGCATAGGCCACGACCTTCAAAGGCGGCACACCAGCAATGCCCAAAGGCACCCCACACAACGATCCACTCTCTAACCTTCTTATGAAGGGGTCGATTGCGAATACATATAGCAGGGGGCTCAAAGGACACCCCTGGCGCACACCAGAGCCAACCTCAAAAGGCCGTCCAACCCAACCATTAACAAGTGGGAAGCTCTCAGCCCCTTTATATAATGTTTTCAGCCAATCAATAAACCTCCCCTGCAGGCCGTATCTACCAAGTAGCAAATACAGGTACTCATGATTGACTCGATCAAAAGCCTTCGCCTGATCCAATGCCAGCAAGTACTTTCTCCATCCAGCAGCCCTGCATCGCTCCAAAGCCTCCCGGACAGCTAAAATTGCTGAAAAGGTACTTCTGCCCTGGACCGAGCAGTGCTGATGATTGGACAACAAATCGCCTGCTACTGACGACAAGCGCCAAAAAAGAATCTTCGCCAAGATCTTTCTATCAACATTGAGAAGACTGATGGGGCGCCAGTTCTCTGTTATAAACCTCCGCTAAAAAGGGAGCCAGAATGGACTTAAAACACTTGTAAAATTCAGCTGTCAACCCATCTGGCCCAGGCGACTTTTTGGTAGCCAGCTTCTCTATAGCACGAACTACCTCATCCGCTGAAATTGGTTCTGTCAAATCCATCAAAGGCAATGTATCATTTCCCAATCCTGGAGTAGAATCCAGAAAGCTTTCCATCCTGTCCCGACTAAGGTCCTTTCTTCCCAGAAGGTCTGCGTAATATGACCTGAAGATCTCCAGGATCCCTGATCTGGACTTCACCAGGGAACCCGTACTATCCCTCAGACCTATGACCGTCTTAACTGCTATGCCTTGCTTACAGTTCTGGTAAGGATCAGGCGAGTGATATTTCCCATAATCTCTCTCCAGAACCAAGGAGGCATGCCGGTCGTATTGACACTTCCTAAGAAGAAGCTTTACCTCCGAGATCTCCCCTGGATCTCCTCCATACGAGACAAGACGATCAAGCTTCCTCCGCAAATGCTGGTAGGCAATATACATACCAAGCTGCTTCTTCTTACTTATGGCCTTGAAAAGTCCAATCGCCCTTTGTTTCACAAGCTCCCACCACTCTGACTTACTGCTGCAAAAGTCCAGAATAGAAACCTGTGCCTGAAAAAAATCCTCAAAGGATTGTCTTACCTCTACATCTTCCAGGAGAGCCGAATTCAGTTTCCAGGTACCCCTTCCCCTGGGTGGAGTGTCCGAGGCATTCAGAGTCACAGACAGCATACAGTGGTCAGAGAACTCCACCGCCCTCAACTCAGGAGCCGAGAAAGCAGAGTTCTCCTTTAAAAAAAACCTGTCTATCCTACTCTGACTATTCCCTCTCTGAAACGTGAATCCCGTGCTGCCAGGGCAGTGCTTAATGTGCACATCTACCAGGCCTGCTTGTCTAACCATATCTCTAAGAAAAACGCTATCATAACCCAGCCTGTCTATGGAGACCCTCCTGTCTTCAGGCCTAATTATGGTGTTAAAGTCACCTCCAAAGACAACCTGCTGGGATGTAAAAAGGAAGGGCTTGATCTTTGTGAAGAGGCATTTCCTGTCCCATTTTGACTGCGGTCCATAGATATTGATGAGGCGCAGGTCCTGCCCCCTAACAGAGACGTCTAAGACCATGCATCTCCCCATTTCTACCTCAATTATCCGCCGGCACGTTACCATATCGGTTTTAAAAAGAACCGCAACTCCGCTGCAAGGCTCAGCCGCAAGAGACCAAAAGGAGGGACCACATCTCCACTCCCTTTTTGCTAGATGGACATCGGCCAAAGTATTGAGCCAGGTCTCTTGCAAAAATAAAATCTCAGCATCAAACTCACTGAGCAAAAATAAGGCAATATCACGAGCTCTTGCAGATTTCACGCTGGCGACATTAATGGTCGCCACCTTTATCAGAGCGGGCACTGCCATCAGGATGATTGGGGTAGTCGTTTCTTAACCTCCACCACACTCTCATCACCCGAAACAGCTCTCTTTACACTATGTGACTCCCCCTCATCCATAGATGATAAAGAAGTGGATAAATCGGATACTAACTCCTCCCCTGATAAAACCGAAAATGTGTTGCCAAGAGGAACCCCTCCTGGCTCTAACTGTAAGGAGGAAACGACCGCTTTACTGGTTTTCCTCTTTTTCTTTTTCTTCCTCCTTGTCCTCTCCCACCCCTCCTCATCCGAATCCTCCACAACAGAGGGTGAGACATGGGACATGGACACCCCTCCCTCAACCCCATCGACCCCACCACCATCCAGCACCCCTGCACCCTCTTGGCCGCGTTTGCGGTGTCGAGAGACAGGGACTGGAGGTGGAGTAGGCCGAGGGGGAAGATCCACTATACCCGCCCCCCCAGCAGCTTCCGCTAGTCTGGAGGATCTACGCACAGTAGATGTAGGAACAACAGGAGGGACAGACTCAGGGACCACATCACTAGGGGAAACAAAATCTGACACAACAGACACAGGAAGGACAGACTCAGGGACCACCTCACTAGGGGAAACAGAATCTGACACAACAGACACAGGAGGGGCAACAACAATTTCCTCTCTAACTTCAGCTGCTTCATCTTCTTTATCAAGCCTCTGCAGCTCAGTCTCCAATCCTGGCAAGTTATGCAGTGCCTCTGGGCACTGGCTATATGGATGACCCAGCTGCTGGCACAAATTGCACCGAATCTGGGTGCATTCTCTGGCCAAATGGCCTAAATCCTGACACAGTGAGCACTTCTTGTGGGTGCAGGACGATGCAAAGTGGCCTTTATCACCACATTTATTACATACCTTAGGCTGACCTTGGTAGAAAATGGTCAGCCTATCCCTACCCAGAAAGGCTGAGCAGGGAAGGTGCTGAACTACATCGCCCAGCACCCCCAATTTTAGTGACACTGTCCAGGCCCCTGTCCATATCCCATGCTCATCAAGGACCTTCCGCAGTGGAGTGAGGACCTCGCCATATCGGCGTAGCCATACTAATAAATCAGCCTCTGGTATGGATTCGTTACGCACCAAGATGGTCACCGACTTTATCAGAGGCTGTCTTGAAATCACCTTTGGCACCAAACCACTCCACTGCTGAAGGCCCTTGCACCTCCTAAATCTCTCCCAAAAGAGATCCAAACTCTCAGGTTTCACAAACGACAAATCAAATTCATAACTTCCCACCGGGCAAATCAAAGCAAAAATGTCACAGGCTTTAAACCCCATTTCCAAGACCAACTCGGCCACTCTCCCCCTTACTGGCGGCGTTCCATCGCCCTCCCACCGCAACTGAACCACATTCCTCCTCCTATACCCACTAACCAACCCCCCAACAAACCTCCTTGAATTGCGATTACTAACCAAATCCCCACCACCCACCCTGGTGCGACTCCCCAAAGCTGAAGCATAGCTTCCAACATTCCTCCCAGCAGAAAATCCATCAGTTTGTTTTGAAACATCCGACACAGACATAACAGATAACGATTGTACAGATCCGGGATTGATCTGTACAATCGATAAATCTTTCCTCTGCTGAGCAGGGGGAGAAATGTCATTTCTATTTTTCCCAGCAATATTATCCCCTTCACCACCACCCACCACATTCATTGCTTTATGATTATTGTCATTTTTAATACTTGCTGGGATATTTGTTGTCTTCACAGCAGAATCCATAGTTGGTGCTGCACTGGTAAGAGTTTCAGCTGTCATCTTCTCTTCCACTGGGACAGGGTTTTCAGCTGTGGAAATGGAATTCAGTTCTAGCACAGCAGCAGGTAAAACACTGCAGGTAACTTCCATGGCTGCTTCCATTCCAAAAACAGCAGCATGCTGATCCCCTCCCCCACCAGCAATCAGCCCTGAAACACTGGGAAGCTCTGGTGAAAGTGAAACAGACTCCTTGGAGCTGGCAGCCATTTTGCTTTCAGAGGGACTACTGGTCTCAGCCAGACCAGCAAAATCCATGTCTGGGGTGTCAGATGCAGGTCCATCCACATTCACCTGATGGTCCGGGGATTTCACGGTCAGGGATTTTCCCTGCATGTCTGTACTGGTTGTGTTCACAGCAGAATCTCCAATAGGTAGCTGTAGGCAAAGCTCCTTCTCACCTGGGACACCATCCACTACAGCAGGTGGGGCAGACATGTTGGATGGCAGCATGGTATACTGGGATTTCTCCACCAGTACTGGCTTTGCTGGTTTGTATCTCCTCTGCCCATCCACAGGGATTTCTGATGGATCATCAGTGAATGCAAACTTATCTGCTCTCAGGGGGGACTCCATCTCCTGGATAAATGTCAGGGATCCATGCCCACTCTCAACCCCCTGGCTGGTTGCCGCTGGCGATTCCCAGTTCTGGCATGGGGGGAGAGGTGCAGAGGCAGATGGAGCCTGGTCATCCATTAACTGAGGCTGCTGATCCACAGAACTTGCTGATGCTTGGCTGGCAAATCTCCTCTCATTATCAAATTTTTCTTTAAACACTCCGCTTCTATCTTTCAACTTTTCCAGTAATAAAGATTGTTTCTTTACCTTATCTTCCAATTCCTGTAGCTCAGGCTTCATGGCTGTGCGATTTTTACTCCAGGCCTGGCAGTATTTGGCTCTGAAGGATTTATGTTCAGCCTTCAAAACTTTAAGTTTTTCTTCAGCTCTCCCAATCGCCCTAAAACGATTGATAACCTTCTGGCTGAAGACATCCGCATTCTCACCAGGGCCTGGACCCACAGACAGGTCCTCCACCTCCTCCTCACTAGGCCCCGTGTCATCAGGGGGATCCCTCCCAGGGCCTCCCCCAGGATCAGGCATTGTTCCTGGGCCAAGCTAGCAAGCAAGGCCCAGGCTTGAAAAGGGCTGGTTCTCTGAGAGAGCTCTTTGGGTGTGTCCTCCTCCTTCTTCCCACTGATCACCAATGTAAGGAGCATTCTTCCCACTGACCCCCAATGTAAGGAGCATTCTTCTCACTGACCACCAATGTAAGGAGCATTCTTCCCACTGACCACCAATGTAAGGGACATTCTTCTCACTGCTCACCAATGTAAGGGGCATTCTTCTCACTGACTACCAATGTAAGGGACATTCTTCCCACTGACCACCAATGTAAGGAGCATTCTTCTCACTGACCACCAATATAAGGAGCATTCCTCTCACTGACCACCAATATAAGGAACATTCTTCCTACTGTCCACCAATGTAAGGAGCATTCTTCCCGCTGACCACCAATGTAAGGAGCATTCTTCCCACTGACCACCAATGTAAGGAGCATTCTTCCCACTGACCACCAATGTAAGGAGCATTCTTCCCACTGACCCCCAATGTAAGGAGCATTCTTCCCGCTGACCACCAATGTAAGGAGCATTCTTCCCACTGACCACCAATGTAAGGAGCATTCTTCCCAATTTTGTTTATTAAAAGTCTTGCAATCAATAAGCATAAAATCAATATACATAAATAAATATATACATATTTACATGAAAAGGGGGGAAAAAAAAAATACATAGCAAATTCTGCTCTCAAATAAAGACTGCCTTTACAGCAAAAACAAAACTCACATCATGAAACACATCATTACCGGGAAAAATAATCTTAATAAGACTCACACCACCACACCAGACATCAAACCTGCGAGGTCAAGAAACAAAACCACTCCCATTATGCATGCAGCCCTTCTTCAAAAATGAAGATATTAACTAACAAAAGCTAAGGGCGTGAAAGAAATAGCATAGGAAAAAAGCTTTTCACCCAGAGATGGACAGTTCACCAAAAGCAGGTCTGATATTCCTCCACGCCCTTATCCAGACCGCTCGAGGCTCCCTGCCCTTCTCAAGACCCCGAATCTTCCCAACCTCACCCAGAATATCGTACACCACCACCTCGACAGGGAGGACTTTCTTCCGCAGGGTAATCTGGCACCGTGCATTCCACGTGAAGTAACGGACAACTATACTAACTAGAAAAAGTGTATCCAAATCAAAATCCCAGCGAGTCGGGAATGCCCCGTACACCCACTCCGCATAACTCATGCGATAGAGAAAGGGGATGCCTAGAGCCCTCCCCACCCTTTTATACACCTCTATGTTAAAGGGACACTGGAGCAAAAAGTGGTCCATAGACTCCACTTTACCAACACACTCCGCTCTAGGACAATCCCGATCATCCACAGGGCGATGCTTCAGGTTCCCTCTCACATAGAGCCTTCCGTGGAAAGCGAGCCAGGCTTGATCCCTAAACTTCAAAGGGATTCTTCCTAAGTTAATTAAACGCAACCCCTCCCTCATTACGGGGCCTGGGCAATCCCTTAAGGTCAGCGACACACTGAAAGCAGAGCCCAAAATCCTCTTCTCCAGAAGCTTTCTGGGGAGGGACTTGATATCCCCCACTGTCACCTGCCACTGCCTAAGTATTTTCAGACACGGGGCAACATAAGCCGGAAGCTTGCCATGTCGGACTCTCAGACTTTTCACTGGCCCGCCATCTTCCCAGCATCGCAGAAAAGGCCTAAACCAAGATTGAAAAATACCCACCCATCCCGGCGGGGTCTCTGCTAACATATTACCAAGATTATACTTTAAAAAAAGCAGAGAAAAGAAAACTATAGGGTTGACCATTCCTAGACCACCCTCCCGTCTGGACAGGTAAGTTACATTGCGTTTGATCAGGTTCAGCCTATTTCCCCATAACAGTTGGAAAAAGCAGCTGTACACCCTTGCATAGAGAGATTCCGGCAAGATACAGACAAAGCTGACATATAAAAAGATTGGGATCAGGTAAGTTTTAATCAAGTCAACCCTTTCCCTCAAGGAAAGTTTCCATTTCTTCCAGCTTGCCACCTTGGCATTGGCATTCAACAACCTGCTTTCCCAATTTCGATGACCATAGTCACCAGGACCAAATTTGATGCCCAACACTTTAATTTCCTGCTGGGGCTCTGGGAAGGCATCCGGAAGTTCGAAGCTTTCACCCTCCTCACCCATCCAGAAAACTTCACTCTTTTCATGATTGATTTTAGAGCCAGAAGCCTCAGTGTACTGCTCTATCACAGAGACCACCTCCTGCGCCTCCTCCATCCCAGAGATAATAACAGACACATCATCGGCATAGGCCACGACCTTCAAAGGCGGCACACCAGCAATGCCCAAAGGCACCCCACACAACGATCCACTCTCTAACCTTCTTATGAAGGGGTCGATTGCGAATACATATAGCAGGGGGCTCAAAGGACACCCCTGGCGCACACCAGAGCCAACCTCAAAAGGCCGTCCAACCCAACCATTAACAAGTGGGAAGCTCTCAGCCCCTTTATATAATGTTTTCAGCCAATCAATAAACCTCCCCTGCAGGCCGTATCTACCAAGTAGCAAATACAGGTACTCATGATTGACTCGATCAAAAGCCTTCGCCTGATCCAATGCCAGCAAGTACTTTCTCCATCCAGCAGCCCTGCATCGCTCCAAAGCCTCCCGGACAGCTAAAATTGCTGAAAAGGTACTTCTGCCCTGGACCGAGCAGTGCTGATGATTGGACAACAAATCGCCTGCTACTGACGACAAGCGCCAAAAAAGAATCTTCGCCAAGATCTTTCTATCAACATTGAGAAGACTGATGGGGCGCCAGTTCTCAATTATTGAGGGGTCTTTACCTTTTGACAGAAGAATCACAGCGGATTGCCTCATGGAGGGAGGGAGAGAACCCTCTTCTAAACAGCTGTTATAAACCTCCGCTAAAAAGGGAGCCAGAATGGACTTAAAACACTTGTAAAATTCAGCTGTCAACCCATCTGGCCCAGGCGACTTTTTGGTAGCCAGCTTCTCTATAGCACGAACTACCTCATCCGCTGAAATTGGTTCTGTCAAATCCATCAAAGGCAATGTATCATTTCCCAATCCTGGAGTAGAATCCAGAAAGCTTTCCATCCTGTCCCGACTAAGGTCCTTTCTTCCCAGAAGGTCTGCGTAATATGACCTGAAGATCTCCAGGATCCCTGATCTGGACTTCACCAGGGAACCCGTACTATCCCTCAGACCTATGACCGTCTTAACTGCTATGCCTTGCTTACAGTTCTGGTAAGGATCAGGCGAGTGATATTTCCCATAATCTCTCTCCAGAACCAAGGAGGCATGCCGGTCGTATTGACACTTCCTAAGAAGAAGCTTTACCTCCGAGATCTCCCCTGGATCTCCTCCATACGAGACAAGACGATCAAGCTTCCTCCGCAAATGCTGGTAGGCAATATACATACCAAGCTGCTTCTTCTTACTTATGGCCTTGAAAAGTCCAATCGCCCTTTGTTTCACAAGCTCCCACCACTCTGACTTACTGCTGCAAAAGTCCAGAATAGAAACCTGTGCCTGAAAAAAATCCTCAAAGGATTGTCTTACCTCTACATCTTCCAGGAGAGCCGAATTCAGTTTCCAGGTACCCCTTCCCCTGGGTGGAGTGTCCGAGGCATTCAGAGTCACAGACAGCATACAGTGGTCAGAGAACTCCACCGCCCTCAACTCAGGAGCCGAGAAAGCAGAGTTCTCCTTTAAAAAAAACCTGTCTATCCTACTCTGACTATTCCCTCTCTGAAACGTGAATCCCGTGCTGCCAGGGCAGTGCTTAATGTGCACATCTACCAGGCCTGCTTGTCTAACCATATCTCTAAGAAAAACGCTATCATAACCCAGCCTGTCTATGGAGACCCCCCTGTCTTCAGGCCTAATTATGGTGTTAAAGTCACCTCCAAAGACAACCTGCTGGGATGTAAAAAGGAAGGGCTTGATCTTTGTGAAGAGGCATTTCCTGTCCCATTTTGACTGCGGTCCATAGATATTGATGAGGCGCAGGTCCTGCCCCCTAACAGAGACGTCTAAGACCATGCATCTCCCCATTTCTACCTCAATTATCCGCCGGCACGTTACCATATCGGTTTTAAAAAGAACCGCAACTCCGCTGCAAGGCTCAGCCGCAAGAGACCAAAAGGAGGGACCACATCTCCACTCCCTTTTTGCTAGATGGACATCGGCCAAAGTATTGAGCCAGGTCTCTTGCAAAAATAAAATCTCAGCATCAAACTCACTGAGCAAAAATAAGGCAATATCACGAGCTCTTGCAGATTTCACGCTGGCGACATTAATGGTCGCCACCTTTATCAGAGCGGGCACTGCCATCAGGATGATTGGGGTAGTCGTTTCTTAACCTCCACCACACTCTCATCACCCGAAACAGCTCTCTTTACACTATATGACTCCCCCTCATCCATAGATGATAAAGAAGTGGATAAATCGGATACTAACTCCTCCCCTGATAAAACCGAAAATGTGTTGCCAAGAGGAACCCCTCCTGGCTCTAACTGTAAGGAGGAAACGACCGCTTTACTGGTTTTCCTCTTTTTCTTTTTCTTCCTCCTTGTCCTCTCCCACCCCTCCTCATCCGAATCCTCCACAACAGAGGGTGAGACATGGGACATGGACACCCCTCCCTCAACCCCATCGACCCCACCACCATCCAGCACCCCTGCACCCTCTTGGCCGCGTTTGCGGTGTCGAGAGACAGGGACTGGAGGTGGAGTAGGCCGAGGGGGAAGATCCACTATACCCGCCCCCCCAGCAGCTTCCGCTAGTCTGGAGGATCTACGCACAGTAGATGTAGGAACAACAGGAGGGACAGACTCAGGGACCACATCACTAGGGGAAACAAAATCTGACACAACAGACACAGGAAGGACAGACTCAGGGACCACCTCACTAGGGGAAACAGAATCTGACACAACAGACACAGGAGGGGCAACAACAATTTCCTCTCTAACTTCAGCTGCTTCATCTTCTTTATCAAGCCTCTGCAGCTCAGTCTCCAATCCTGGCAAGTTATGCAGTGCCTCTGGGCACTGGCTATATGGATGACCCAGCTGCTGGCACAAATTGCACCGAATCTGGGTGCATTCTCTGGCCAAATGGCCTAAATCCTGGCACAGTGAGCACTTCTTGTGGGTGCAGGACGATGCAAAGTGGCCTTTATCACCACATTTATTACATACCTTAGGCTGACCTTGGTAGAAAATGGTCAGCCTATCCCTACCCAGAAAGGCTGAGCAGGGAAGGTGCTGAACTACATCGCCCAGCACCCCCAATTTTAGTGACAATGTCCAGGCCCCTGTCCATATCCCATGCTCATCAAGGACCTTCCGCAGTGGAGTGAGGACCTCGCCATATCGGCGTAGCCATACTAATAAATCAGCCTCTGGTATGGATTCGTTACGCACCAAGATGGTCACCGACTTTATCAGAGGCTGTCTTGAAATCACCTTTGGCACCAAACCACTCCACTGCTGAAGGCCCTTGCACCTCCTAAATCTCTCCCAAAAGAGATCCAAACTCTCAGGTTTCACAAACGACAAATCAAATTCATAACTTCCCACCGGGCAAATCAAAGCAAAAATGTCACAGGCTTTAAACCCCATTTCCAAGACCAACTCGGCCACTCTCCCCCTTACTGGCGGCGTTCCATCGCCCTCCCACCGCAACTGAACCACATTCCTCCTCCTATACCCACTAACCAACCCCCCAACAAACCTCCTTGAATTGCGATTACTAACCAAATCCCCACCACCCACCCTGGTGCGACTCCCCAAAGCTGAAGCATAGCTTCCAACATTCCTCCCAGCAGAAATTCCATCAGTTTGTTTTGAAACATCCGACACAGACATAACAGATAACGATTGTACAGATCCGGGATTGATCTGTACAATCGATAAATCTTTCCTCTGCTGAGCAGGGGGAGAAATGTCATTTCTATTTTTCCCAGCAATATTATCCCCTTCACCACCACCCACCACATTCATTGCTTTATGATTATTGTCATTTTTAATACTTGCTGGGATATTTGTTGTCTTCACAGCAGAATCCATAGTTGGTGCTGCACTGGTAAGAGTTTCAGCTGTCATCTTCTCTTCCACTGGGACAGGGTTTTCAGCTGTGGAAATGGAATTCAGTTCTAGCACAGCAGCAGGTAAAACACTGCAGGTAACTTCCATGGCTGCTTCCATTCCAAAAACAGCAGCATGCTGATCCCCTCCCCCACCAGCAATCAGCCCTGAAACACTGGGAAGCTCTGGTGAAAGTGAAACAGACTCCTTGGAGCTGGCAGCCATTTTGCTTTCAGAGGGACTACTGGTCTCAGCCAGACCAGCAAAATCCATGTCTGGGGTGTCAGATGCAGGTCCATCCACATTCACCTGATGGTCCGGGGATTTCACGGTCAGGGATTTTCCCTGCATGTCTGTACTGGTTGTGTTCACAGCAGAATCTCCAATAGGTAGCTGTAGGCAAAGCTCCTTCTCACCTGGGACACCATCCACTACAGCAGGTGGGGCAGACATGTTGGATGGCAGCATGGTATACTGGGATTTCTCCACCAGTACTGGCTTTGCTGGTTTGTATCTCCTCTGCCCATCCACAGGGATTTCTGATGGATCATCAGTGAATGCAAACTTATCTGCTCTCAGGGGGGACTCCATCTCCTGGATAAATGTCAGGGATCCATGCCCACTCTCAACCCTCTGGCTGGTTGCCGCTGGCGATTCCCAGTTCTGGCATGGGGGGAGAGGTGCAGAGGCAGATGGAGCCTGGTCATCCATTAACTGAGGCTGCTGATCCACAGAACTTGCTGATGCTTGGCTGGCAAATCTCCTCTCATTATCAAATTTTTCTTTAAACACTCCGCTTCTATCTTTCAACTTTTCCAGTAATAAAGATTGTTTCTTTACCTTATCTTCCAATTCCTGTAGCTCAGGCTTCATGGCTGTGCGATTTTTACTCCAGGCCTGGCAGTATTTGGCTCTGAAGGATTTATGTTCAGCCTTCAAAACTTTAAGTTTTTCTTCAGCTCTTCCAATCGCCCTAAAACGATTGATAACCTTCTGGCTGAAGACATCCGCATTCTCATCGGGGCCTGGACCCACAGACAGGTCCTCCACCTCCTCCTCACTAGGCCCCGTGTCATCAGGGGGATCCCTCCCAGGGCCTCCCCCAGGATCAGGCATTGTTCCTGGGCCAAGCTAGCAAGCAAGGCCCAGGCTTGAAAAGGGCTGGTTCTCTGAGAGAGCTCTTTGGGTGTGTCCTCCTCCTTCTTCCCACTGACCACCAATGTAAGGAGCATTCTTCCCACTGACCCCCAATGTAAGGAGCATTCTTCTCACTGACCACCAATGTAAGGAGCATTCTTCCCACTGACCACCAATGTAAGGGACATTCTTCTCACTGCTCACCAATGTAAGGGGCATTCTTCTCACTGACTACCAATGTAAGGGACATTCTTCCCACTGACCACCAATGTAAGGAGCATTCTTCTCACTGACCACCAATATAAGGAGCATTCCTCTCACTGACCACCAATATAAGGAACATTCTTCCTACTGTCCACCAATGTAAGGAGCATTCTTCCCGCTGACCACCAATGTAAGGAGCATTCTTCCCACTGACCACCAATGTAAGGAGCATTCTTCCCACTGACCACCAATGTAAGGAGCATTCTTCCCACTGACCCCCAATGTAAGGAGCATTCTTCCCGCTGACCACCAATGTAAGGAGCATTCTTCCCACTGACCACCAATGTAAGGAGCATTCTTCCCACTGACCCCCAATGTAAGGAGCATTCTTCTCACTGACCACCAATGTAAGGAGCATTCTTCCCACTGACCACCAATGTAAGGAGCATTCTTCTCACTGACCACCAATGTAAGGGGCATTCTTCTCACTGACTACCAATGTAAGGGACATTCTTCTCACTGACCACCAATATAAGGAGCATTCCTCTCACTGACCACCAATATAAGGAACATTCTTCCTACTGTCCACCAATGTAAGGAGCATTCTTCCCGCTGACCACCAATGTAAGGGCCATTCTTCCCACTGACCACCAATGTAAGGAGCATTCTTCCCACTGACCTCCAATGTAAGGGACATTCTTTCCACTGTGGCCATGAGTGGCACTGGGCAAGAAGGAACACTCATTCAGCCTGGCTGGTAATTATAGACACACACTAAACTGTGTGATCAGGCCAGCCTTCAGACATTTTGAGGGCCCTTACACAGCTTTAGGCCTGCCCCCTGGGCCTGACCGCCGACTTTCCCTAGGGCCTGCCCACTTGCCATTCCCCTAAATTCACCCACTGGCCAGAGGTATACACAACATTTGCAGTTTGGGGGCAGTAAAACCCCATATTTGATCCCTATTTTAACTCCCCCACCACACCCTCTTTAACTTCAGTGGCCAGGAGTGTACATATGTCGCAGTCGCAGCAGGGATTATACACACTGTCACACAGGTGTAGCGCCTGCCAAGTGTGACCTAATCAAGTGAATGGGGCCACTCTGCAAAGGCCCTGCAACTGTGTGCAATGCATGCAGTTTCTGCATGCTAGCGTTGGATCCAAAGAGGTAAAGCAGTTGGTGTGGAGGTGATAAAACTCCTCCTCACCACCTCCTTTACCCTCTCTTTCACTGTACTGCACAAGGTTGCAGAGCGCTTGCAGAGCAGCCCCACTCACTATAATGGGTCACACTTTGCAGGTGCTACACCTGTTAAGTGTGACAGGGCGAATAATTCCTGCTGTGGCATGTGTACACCCCTGGCCACTGCAGTTAAAGGGGGGTGCGGTTGGGGGTGGTAAAAACAGGGCTCAACTATGGGGTTTTACCGACTCCAATCTGCAAATGTAATCAAGTCCTTACTGTGTGAGATGGAGGGTGAGAGAGAGAGAGAAAGAAAGAAAAAGGGATGGAGGAAGAGAAAAATAAAAAAAGAATGGAGAGAGAGAACGAGAAAAAAAAAGGGATGAAGGAAGAGGGATGGAGGGAGATACAAAGAAAGAGGGATGGAGGGCAAGAGAAAAAAAAGAGATGAAGAAAGAGGGATGGAGGGAGAGAACAATATAGGCATTAGGCACAGCTCTTGAATCTAGTGTTAGGATTTTATGTTGTGCAATTTGAAGAAGAGAGAGAGAGAGAGAGAGAAAGAGGGAAGGAGAGAGAGAGAGAGAAGGAGGGGGTAGAAAGAAAGAGGGAAGGAGAGAAAGAGGGGTGGAAAGAAAGGGGGAGGGGGGAGAGAGAGAGAGAGAGGAGGGGTGGAAAGAAAGAGGGAAGGAGAGAGAGAGAAGGGGGGGTGGAAAGAAAGAGGGAACGAGAGAGAGAGAGAAGGAGGGGTGGAAAGAAAGAGGGAACGAGAGAGAGAGAGAAGGAGGGGTGGAAAGAAAGAGGGACAGGGGAGAGAGAGAGAGAGAGAAGGAGGGGGTGGAAAGAAAGAGGGAAGGAGAGAGAGGGGGGTGGAAATAAAGAGGGACGTGGGAGAGAGAAAAGGAGGGGGTGGAAAGAAAGAGGGAAGGAGAGAGAGAAGGAGGGGTGGAAAGAAAGAGGGAAGGAGAGAGAGAGAAGGAGGGGTGGAAAGAAAGAGGGAACGAGAGAGAGAGAGAGAAGGAGGGGTGGAAAGAAAGAGGGACAGGGGAGAGAGAGAGAGAGAGAGAGAGAAAGAGGGGGTGGAAAGAAAGAGGGAAGGATAGAGAGATAGAGTGGGTGGAAAGAAAGAGGGACAGGGGAGAGAGAGGAGGGGTGGAAAGAAAGAGGGAAGGAGAGAGAGAGAGAGAAGGAGGGGTGGAAAGAAAGAGGGAAGGAGAGAGAGAGAGAAGGAGGGGTGGAAAGAAAGAGAGAAAGAGGGAAGGAGAGAAAAAAAAAGGGAATGAGAGAAAGAAAGAGGGAAGGAGAGAGAGAGAGAGAGAGAGGGAGGGGGTGGAAAGAAAGAGGGAAGGAGAGAGAGAAAGAAGGAGGGGTGGAAAGAATGAGAGAAAGAGGGAAGGAGAGAAAGAGAGAGAAGGAGGGCTGGGAAGAAAGAGGGAAGGAGAGAGAGAGAGGGGGGGTGGAAAGAAAGAAGGAAGGAGAGAGAGAGAGAGAGAGAGAGAGAGAGGGGGGTGGGAAGGAAGGAGGGAGGGGGAGAGATAGATCTAGTGGCTCATCTACAAATCTCTGCAATTAATACATTGGCACAATTGTGGAAATGCAAGCATATCAAATTGTGAAGGTCACATTAAAAATGAAACATTACAAAAATAATTCAACATACTGTACTGTATATGGTTCACTGAAAATACACTTCTTGCCCTCTAGGTAAAAAACGAAGTGTCTGTTAGAAAGCAAAGTAGTTTTTGGGAAAAAAAAAAAGCAAAGTAGTTGAAGAACTTTTGTCACATTGTTGTATATGAATATTTTAGAAATATAGAAATCTTATTCTAGCCATACACAGTGTAGTTTTTTGTGAACACTGAACAGTGCCATCTCTGACATTTGCTGTGGGGATGGGGAATGATAAGGCTGTGCACGTGTGATAGAACAGTCATAGTAAGTAGATGTAAACATGTCCCTTCTTATCTCAGAGGGAAGATGTTTGTCTTTAGATAAAATACAATCGTTTTGCTACATGCATTTTGGAACACAGCCACATTTACCTCAGAGAGACGTATAAGCAAGATATAGAATGACAGATTATATCACCTCATGCAGCAGTTTGCCTCGGTCCTGCTCTGAGGTCTCCTGATGGCAGTCAGGCAGTTTCTCTCGGCCGCACAGTGAAGAGGAAGGGAGGGAGGTGGGTGGAGCCACACATTCCATATTAGGCACAGAGCAGGAAGATCCTCCTCGCTCTGCATTCTGGGTCCTCTCCTCGCACGTCACTGGTTGCTAGATGCTAGGCGGCTGGCCAGCCTAGCAACCAGTCTAGCACACACTAAAGTTGCTACTGCAGCGTCCTGAGGGATCAGATGGGGAAAATTGCTACCCTGTGTGGGGCCCCCTGGACAACTTCCCAGCATGCCCATGCAGAAAGACAGCTCTGCCGGGCCCCCCCTGACCGCGGGCCCTCGGGCAGTGACCGAAATGCCCGAATGGTCAGTCCGCCCCTGGATGTGACCCATATTATAGTGTGTATATTCCACTAACCTTCATATTTTACTATATAACATGGTTCTGTACTGTGATCCTTTGTCCTTTATGTTTATGTAATCCTATTTTTCTTTTTCTGTTTTGAACCCTTCAACAATACAAATTTATTGAAAGTAAATATATGTATTGTCTGTATTGTAGGTACATAAGGATGTGACTTGTATGAGGATGTTATTGTGTTGGCTTTTCTAGGAGGCATAAAAGCCATAGTGGGAACATGCTTTACACAGGATTGTAGGGAAAATTAAGTGAAAGTGAAGTGAAGAATTTAGTGATTGTGAAGTTTTAAGGTAGGATGCGGTTATTGATGGTGGTCCAGTCAATTTCAATATGATGTTTTAATTCTTTGGACTAATGCCAAAAAGACCATATGTTTCCATTAATCTGTCCATCGTTCTTCCTCCTTCTACATAGTGGGTGACATTCTGGTTCGTTGAAGGGGCAGATAAATTGAGGAATAGTTTCAGAAAATTCTTCTGTTGAAAAGGTTAAATTGCGTGCTAGACATTTTTCAAATTGTGTTAGACATTATTTATTAAAGCCCTCTAAAAATGTATGTATGCTTATACAACTGATTCCCATCAAAAATTGTGACATATAGTTTATCATATGACACAAATATTTAAAGACCCCTACTTACAGTATATCCAGGATCCCTCCAAATATAGGAGGTTTTCTATACATTCACAGCTGTGCAATACATTATATACACTGAAATACTAACAATCACAGATGGTGACAGTGGCTATGGATTATGAGAAGGAATAGGGTTTATAATTTAAATGTGACAAAAATCACTTTTGTCCCATGTTCCATGGCCACACACTGACAAGTGTTAAGGCCTATCTCCAGATGTGGTCATCAGACTTCTATATATAAGCTGGGCTGAGTTTATGTATTAATTATTTCAACAAAATCAATACAAATTAATTATTATAGCTTTTCATTAGTGTAAAATATACAAGTCTCATCAAGAAATACTTTAAAATCATAGGGATTTTGTAACTAGTTTACATGAATGTGGAAATTTAAACGTGCTTACCTGCTGTACAACGCAGGCCTAGTCCTGATTTTGTGGCCTATAAGAAGCAGCAGCCAAAAAGTAATTTTAATCTTGGCCAGATAAAGATTTTAATTTATTTGATATATTTTATTACAGCTTTTCCTGAGGATGGTGTTACTAGTAGTCAGTTACAGACTAACAACAACTCTTACCCTAACCTGAGCACACTGCTGTGCAGTTGTATGAAAACTACATTGATTACACATGCTCTTGTTTGCTAGAAGTAAATCTATAGTTAAAACCTGTTTTCATCTTTTGCATGGTGTAGGGATTGTCAGATTTTTTTTTTTTTTTTTCTTGTTGGGGAAATTCTGCTAACTTCCTGCCCAAGAGATACAAAAGGAAGATGGAGGAGATTTACTTTTAAATTGTTATTACCAGAACAGGTTTCCCATTGGAAGAGTTCCCTCACCTTCTGTTCCAGTGGTGACCAAACATTTACATTTTAATTCTATTTATTTTATGTCTAAGTTCCAATAGTGACCAGGACTATCAGAGAAGGTGAAGCCTTCCAGTGAGCACATAGGCAGCAATATAAACCTCTCAGGGGTTTTACCCTTTGTTACTCCATCCAAAACAAAAAATGTTTGTCTATAGATACACTTTAACTATTCTGTGCATCTTTTTTCCTATGTACTGACATCTGTCAGGAATCTGTCCTTTGTCTGCTCACTATATCATTATTCAGGGACTTTTGTTTCCTGTTGCGCTTCTTCTTGTCCTCCCTGGGTCCAGGTGTACATCTCTTTCTGCTTCTCTGCTTGCTCTGTTTGACGTTCCCTACACTCTAAGCCTCTTTCCTGTTTCCTGGGAATAGTGTACCTTCCCTGCTCAGGTAGGTGACGAACATGCAAAGGCATGGCTGTATCCATGACTCCTGATTTCTCTATACTCCTTTAAAAGGACACCTGCATCCATATTCTAGTTGCCTGTAGCAATCAGTTCTATCGCTAGTTTGTGAGATTCTGATTTCCTGCTTTCTTTGCTTGGTCTCAAAGTTTGACTTCTGGGCTTTGTCTGTCTTCAGTCTGCTTAACCTTGTTACCTGCTTGGTATCCCTGTTTCTGCAGACTACTAACTGACCCGTTGGATCCTTTAATTTGAATCGCTTCCTTGTGCAAACTTCACTGACCTCAGATTTGAAATTGACTATGTCCCTTCCTAACCTCTTGGCTTAGGATCTTGGCTGTTTTTACCCACAGCAATGACCCTTGGCTACTCACCTCATCACCTCTTGAGTTCCTACCTTGCCTTTTCTGGGGAACATCCTTCTGTTGACGTTGGATAATCTGGTACTTAAGTCCTCGGGCATCCTAGTACAAGTGCAAGCATATAAAGCATCCTTGAACGGTGGCTGCTGAACCATGCCACAGCAGTGGTTATCAGATCTTAAGAGGGACTTAAACCTTATAGCTTCAGTGTGGGCAAACTCACACTTTTTGGTGGCTCTATATGCAACCCCCAGCTTTTCCAAATAGGACCTTTTTAACTGGATAGAAGGAAAAGCAAGGAAGAACAATTACAGGGGGGTAAATGACATATCTGGCACACAGGGCTGATAATTGTTCTTTACCATGTGAGTGGAGCCAAGGAAGAGCTTCTTCTAGCTCTGAACTATCACTGTGAGGCTGGCTAAAACTGGACCGAAGTGCAGTGCAGTGCTATCGGTACCATAAGTATTGAACTGTGTGACACTAAGAAAATAAAACCACATCCACAGAACCTCCCTTAGTATGCCACTGCCTGCATATAAATTATGTACTCTGATTAAGTAAATCAGAGGTAAGTAACAACAAGAATTTATTCTTCTATTTTTCTTCAAAGAATTGTAGCTGTTGGTAATAATATTAACACTAATTCCCAGAAGTAATCCCATGTTCTTATCACCTTTTTAACATCTTAAAAAATGGGTTGGATCAGGACAGAAAAATGAATATCAGATTTTTTTTTTTTAACCCAGAAGCCACAGAGGCAGGCCAGAAAAAAAGGTTTCAGAAAGTGCAGAGTTCAGAAACCCATCAGAAATGACTTTAGTTAAGTCAGAACAGTAGAAGATTCTAATATATTATGCATATAGCACTTTGCACTTAGTACATTGCTGCTTGCATTTTTCTGTTTAATAAACCTGATGATAGTAAATGATTTAATTTTTACCCTTTTATTCTTTAGTTACCTTTTTTATAATTGGAATTCCACTGCTGCATTAATGGTCCCTTCAGCTCTTGCGAGGGTTAGCTCTATAATTATTTCACTGACATAGCGTGATGTGACCAGACAAAATAAAAGCAAACTAGTAGAATAGACATTGCAAATGTTCGCAGTTTTTAAAAAATTCTCATGTGTCACTAATATCCGCAAATCCCTGAATTTTATTTACTTGTAAACTCTCTCCATTAGGACACTGTCATCCACTGTTTCCTCAGACCACCTGGCCACTGGTCCCACTTTTTTTTTTTCAATTGATGTGAATGTTTCATGGAATATTTAGAATGGAAGAGCATTTTTCCCCTTAGATCCGCGACATGTAATGAATCAGTGTCCTCTGAGACTAAACGGCTGTAGCACTGTATTTAGTTTAAAATGTATATTCTCGGTTTAAATATTTATATAACAATTATAGGCTTCAGTCCTTACTCCTAATGAGAATGCTTTGAGGATGTAATGCATCTGGACTTTGTATTATTAGCTTCGTGATGGAAAAAAGGATTATAATATTATACATATATTTTTCTAATTTATGAGCAGCTGGTGCACAGAGCACAGCATATCTATCTCTCAAGATTATGGGTACAGTAATAAATTTGTTTCCCTATCAAAACATGCAGTGGTTCAATCAACTAATCACCATTTAAAGTTGTGACATTTTTGTATGTAGTATTCAGAGAAAGTGGTACAGTCTGCTTTACTGGAGGAAGTTAGGATTTCTGGAGGTGGTTTAGAGCAGAGAATCTTTATTTTAAATCAGCAAAATACATTCCAGGTGCGTCAAAACAAAATGTGCGGAAAAGATCTCAGTTTATGTTCATTAGAAAGCAGCCACAGACCTGCGGAGAAAAGCCTGTCCCATTACCATGCTGAAGAAAAGAACTCTTGTTCTCTGTGTGGAAGTAGTGGTCCCTATGCAGAGGTCCAACTCACCTCCTGCTGAGTCAGAGCTAGACCTCTCTAAGTAGCCAGGAGTATGAGCTTTGCTGCCTGCAGAGCTTCTGGTCTGATTCTGCAGGTAGTATGTAAGACCTCTGCTAAAAGACCACTGCTTCCACAAAAAGAACAATAGTCCTTGTCTGCTAGCAGGAGAAATGCTAGTCTTTTCAGACTTTGGATACATTCAAAAGAAAGTGTACTGTAAGGGCTCCTTCAAATAGAGTGGGTCTGATCAGCAGGGAATCTGTAAGTAAATGCCTTGCTGAATCAGGGCTGAGCAGGACAAATGTCATTTTTTTCATGTCCAAGGCTGTTCAGCTTGGGTCCAGCAGACATGGGTGGACCCGTAATAGCTCTATGGGTGGCTGAATGTAAAGAAAGTCTGATGTTCGTTTAAATCAGGCTACTTTCAACCCGTCACATTTAGGTCCAGAAAAATGGAAAGAGATTAAAGCCCTTTTCTTTTTTTTCGGGACCTGCACAGACAGACACAAGTCCATTTACATCCACCTGTCCATAGAGCTGCATGGAGCTTCCAATCAGGTCCAGCTGAAAAACTGACTGGTGGATCTGATTGGAAAGTCTGTGTGAAAGCAGCTTTAGACTTTGCAGACCTTTTGTTTTGATTTCTCTGGAATGTATTTTTATAATTTCATATACATATATATATATATATATATATATATATATATATATTGGTTGGCAGTCCGTTACCAGCAGAAGTAATCACTTACTACAACCTCTGGCCTAAAGCCTTCTTAAACTCTATTTGAAAAGGCTATTGTTTCTTCAGTGCCCTGGAACCTAGTTTGCTTCCTCACCAGGGTTATATTAGGGATTAGCAGCCTGCATATTATCTACTACGGAGGAATGGTCTTACAATTTAGATATTTCTTAAATACAAGACATCTCATGTGCACTGTGATGAAGTCAATACTGTCTTAATCTTACATCTAGATAAAGCTGAGGCTAACTAACTGATATAGGCGGTCCCCGGGTTACAAACATCCGATTTACAAACGTCTCCTACTTACAAACGGAGGGAAACAACAGGAAGTGAGAGGAAATCTACCCCTAGAAATGGAAACTCACTCCTGTAGGAGTTCTCATGGGGAAAAGGTGTCTCCACTGAAGCTTTATCACCAATTCTTGTTTCCACAGCAACCCAAAATTTTCAAAATCCAGTTGTCATAGGGACAGAAAGTGAGGTGAAATCTTCTGAACAGGGGTACAGACAGCAAAACAAATGGTACAGGTGTGTTAACTCTTCCCTATGCTATCAAAAAACATAAAAATTATTATTTTGGCTGGAGCTACACTTTAAAAATTTACCTGTTTCGACCTACAAACAAATTTGACTTAAGAACAAACCTACAGTCCCTATCTTGTTTGTAACCTGGGGACCGCCTGTACTCTGCTACTACAGGACATACATTTAAGCTTAAAACTCAGTGCAATGAAAAGAATGAAAGTGCATTGACACTTAATAATATAAATCAATGCATCCAATCATATTCCATTTTTTTTTTTTTTGTCAAATTATGGAAAATATTTTAGGACAAGAAAAACATGCTAGGTCAGAAAGCTATAAACATTTCATTTTGAAGTATTACACTGAAACATCTCAGTACCACCTTCTAGAGAAAGCTGAATTCTTATTAGGGTCATTATACATTATATCAGAGGTCACCACCTTTCCCATATTAAATGCCAATTTATAAGCTTTAAGCCCAGTACACACCACTAGTTTTTTTTTTGTTTAACCCAGCGGGACGAAAAAAAACTGACAGCTCAGGTCAGAGCCATTTGCTGAGCTCACTGATCAGGAGGCGGTCGGCTGCTGGTTTTTCAGCATGCTTGTCCAACAGAAGCCAGCCGTTGGATCTGCTGCCATACACACGGGCCGAATGATGCCCGGCATTGGGCTCATGTTTACTAGGCTTTAGACAACCTTAGATCAACCCCAACACCTGCACCTTCAAACTTCAGATCAGCCCCAATTCCTGTACCCTTTGACCTCAGGTCAGCCCCAATTCCTGTACCTTTAGACCTCAGATGAGCCTCAGTTACAGCACCATCAGAAACACAGGCTATTTACATTTATACCTGGTCCAGTTTGCGATTCCACTAGGAGGAGAAAAAGGGTAGGCAGGTGGGTCTTTTCACATAACGAGCAGGCGATGTCAGATGGGCCTCATGTGCAAATAGGTAGGCCAGGTTTTGAAACTGACAGCCTGCTGAACTGTCAAATATAGCCTATGGCAGTGTTGCTGTATTAATAGGGAGCAAGAGCCCACCAATGACGTTGGTTATTGTCCGGTGATATTGTATGCTCACCCACAACACAGCGTTATGTTGCCTATCTCTGCATTAGAATATTATATAACCCCTTTAATGTTCAGTCACTTGTGCCCCAGAATAGCAGACTGAAGTCATAACCATGATCATATATTTTTCCTCCTTTAATCACATTATAAAACAGATGAGCTAGTGTTTCTGTAACTAGTTTGTGAATGGCTAGTAATGTCTGTTGTTAGGTTGGTTGACCAACAATTAACAAGCCAAACAGTTTTTCATGCTTTGATGCCATCGTGAGAGCCAAAGACTGTGTGTGTTTTGGAAGACCACTTAAAAAAATGAGATTCCATACATTTATGATCAACTAATCCAGCTTAAACTTTTTAACACCTTCCACCAAGGAGAAGATTTCAATGAATTTATCTTATACTTATGAGGTGTTAGTGACAAGCTTAGCATTTTCAGGGAATACTGGAATGCCAGCAATTAAAGAGGGCGGCCCACTGTTAGCTCAGGAGGTAACGTGACAACTATTTGCTATCTGGCGGATTGGTGATACATGTGAAGTGCTTCAAAGTGCTTACTTATTTAAGATACAGGTTGCATGTGTTCGACAGCTGTCAAATCTAGATCTTTATTTAGGATTTTCTTGTAAAACTCAGCTAGAATGTGTATTGTTTCTTTTAAGAAGCACATGAAAAGTACTACTATTGAATAATTCACATCTTGGTCAACCTAACAGTTTTACAGACATTAACACTAAACTTGATAGGACACAAATAAAAAACAGTCCACAACCTGTACAGTAAAAATTACATTATAGAGAATTGAAATAGCATAGGGGATATAGTTGTGTTCAGATGGCAGCAGGACCACACTGGACTTGGTTGCAGGTACTACAGAGGGTGAAATGGAGTTCTTAAAATTATATGAATTTACACTTTTTCCACAGTTTTTTCTTTTTTAAAAGCCCTTTCGGGAATAGAGGGGAATTCTTCCATTGGGGACAATTTTCCACTAACACTTCTGTAAAAAGTAATTTCTCTCACTTTGGAGAGATTTACTATAATTTCCTGTTGTGTCTGCAGCAAAGGAAATCAGGCAAAATCTCTTCTATAGTAAACACATGGTAAGAAAAAGGGTAAGGAAAGGGTATCTATTCACTACTCCATTGAAAATAATTTATATGAGATGACTACTCCCACTGATTAGGGACAAAATCGGTGATGCCAAATATTAGAAAGTAAAAAGCTGGATTTCTGGCCATTCTTCTCATCCTCTAGTGGATGTTTTATAAATCTCTACATTTTATAGCATAGCAAAAATAAGAAAGAGAAATCATGTGTAAACACGAACGTAGAATAAAATCTACTTTAAGGTAAACTCAGACATAATACCCTAACAAATGCCTTCATTAAATATATGCAGTACTTTTCAATTACATTTGGACAGTTATTTTTAATGTGGCTTTAGATTTGATGAGCATAGGAATATGGAATTTGTCAGATTATACTAGATTTTTGTAAGCAATGTTTTATGGTTGAACTCTTAGGAGGATTTTGCCCTATTATCTTTTGCCCGGTGTCGGCGCCTTTCTGTATTTTTGACTTGTTTAAGAAGTGTCTGGAGATCAGCGGCTCACTTTGAAGTAGTGATTTGTTCATCTGATAGTGAAATACCTTGAAGAAAAGTGTATTGGTGTCACCAATCATAGAGCAGGAGATTGTGCAGGTGTTCTTAAGTCTTTCACATTGCAGCTTCTTCAGCAATGACAATGTAAACACTCAAGCAGTGCTTACAAAAAAGGAGCAGTCAAGTGGTTCCGCTCAGCCCTAGCTTTAAGACGTCAACCCTTCATTGCTGGGCACAGAACATTAAGTGCTTTTTTTCACTGGGCAAATTGGCTTATACCTTATTTTGTCACAGTGGCTCCTATGAATTCATAGAGCAAAGAACGTAAAGAGTTTATCAATATTGTTGAACTTGTTAAAATTCTTTTGGGATCCAACTTCTCCAACTTCAGGCTTGATGACACAACATTACCAATGGACTCCATGGATTTTAACAGGTTGGCGATCTAACAGCTAAACCGAGTATCCAATTTTCGGTGACTTTGGGTTTTTCTAATAGAATTATTTAGACCATAAGTCAATCCTGTCTCTGATATTGCTGCTTAGCAGTAAGAACATAACAAAATGGCTTGTATTCATGTGAATAATATTGCAGAGATCCTAGAGCAGGAAAAATTAGAAAAAAAAAAAAAAGATATTTACTACATGAAAGATAGTTATGTCAGCTTAAAGTTACACATTCAAGCACAGGTTAAGTGGACTTAAGGTATATGTAAACCAATCACTAAAATGTCATTAAAAAATGAACATGTTAATGTAATTTCAAAAATAATTTTAGAATCTTTTTAAGCATGCAGTATTCATTAAAATCATAAATGGTGATTCTGCCATAAAAGTTCTTGTTCAGGTACTTTGTGTTATAGGGTGACAACATTCTGTTCCTGTCTCTTAGTTGTATTCCTGCATTGTCACCCGATTACATGGAGATTACAGATGGTAATTTCAGCACAAAATTTACAGGCATGGTCCATTGTTGGACAAACACATGCAAATTTTTAAAATAAAAAGTTTCAATATCACACTGCCTTTTATTTTTATATTCTTATATTCTTATTCTTATATTTTTTATATTTTTGTTGATGGTGAGACAGTTTGATTGTGGAGGATGGGGTTCAGATAAGATTTCCAATGGAAAAAGGACTTCAAACCTTTCTTAACACAAAGGTCATTCATCTTTGGTGGGTCACCCATGAGAGCATTGGTGTGGGGCAGCGTAACAATTTTATTCTTGAAATTATCTTCTTTTTATGGTGTTTGAAAAAAAAAAAGACAGGGCACACTGAACATCATTATGAAGTAAAGATACTTTTTTCTGTTTTTTACACATATTTTTAGGATATTTATTACATAGTAGAAATATTTTTCTTGGCAACACAAGAGATTTTTTTGTACAAAAAAGTATAATAGGTTAGTTCACTGGTCATGTAATTGTATTTGGTTCATGCAAGTGTGCACGTAATTGTTTTGTCACTATAGCTTTTTATTTATGGCAAAAAAAGATACTTTCTTACTTAGAACAATAATGGGGTTTGGTGGTGCAGCTTTGTGCCTTGATTTTGTGAAGTGTAAATTTTAAAGCAGAACTAAAGCTGGCCATAGACAGATTGAAATTCAACCGGTCCATCTGTGGGCAGGCAGGTTGTACTGAAGTCAATCTATCGATTGACTTCAGTACGACCAGCCTTTCAGGTTTTTTCAAACGATTTATAGCCGCCGGCAGTGATCATTGTATTCTGATATTGGGGAAACCTCCTGCTGTCAGTATACAATAGCACAGTGGGAGGGATTCCCCCATTGTCACTGACTGTGTTGATGGAATTAAGCAATTTTCTCTCCTTCAACCTGTGATTGAAGGTATGCTGGCCATAGCGCTGATCGAAAAAAAAAAACACTAACAGATTCCTCCATCCACACAAGCCAGGTGGATGGAGGAATCCACCTACTGTGCCATTGTAGTCTGACAGCAGGACTCCTCCACTGTCAGAATGCACTGATCATGAAAAAAATTCCAACTGGCCGGTTTGACAGAAGATAAACATTTGTTGGGCAGGAGTGGTCACACATGGATCAAAATTCAGCAGGTGCCTCCTGACTAGGTCAAACTTTGATCCATCTATAGTCAACTGTAGACTTTTTGGCAAATGTCTAGCAGGTAGTCGTTTATTGCAAAAGAGACACCATATGACCCTTTTGTGCTAAAAGCTCCTTTCTTGCCTGTCATAATTGTTTTTCTTAATATAAACTGAGCAAGGCATATGCAGCTAAGTGTACAATCTCGGCCATTTGAGAGTGATGGGAAGAAATAACTCAAATGCGTATGCTTGGGAGATACGTCATCCCGTCCGATCTAATCAAGACTGATGAAGACTCTGGACCTTGAAGAATACCTGGGAGAAGATATCATCAGCAGTGATAGACTGATGAGGGAGATTGTGGACATCACTTTGCTGGGGGGGCTTTGGGTGGTAGGTGTACCATAATGTGCAAATATGCTGTGCAAACTTGCATATTATGGCAAGAGCCCTAAATGCATTTTTTTTTTACTTTATTAACAGGAATGACCAAAGATTTCCTCTGTAACATTTAGTACATAAATCATTTCCTGCCCTTTAAATTAGTTTATATTATAAAATCCCACAAATGTACTGTAAATCAGGAGCACAAACCATGCTTAGTTTATTTACAATCCTGCAGAACAAACACATCATCCAGTGCACTCAGACAATAACAGTTCATACTCTGATATATATAAACGCAGGTGGCGATCCTGGTGGCAGTTGACCCAATGACCCATGATTATTTAAAACCCATTCACAGGCATACAGCAAGCATACACAATGTCCTCCTTAAAACCTTGCTTGTGCAATAATTTTGCAGTATACTTGTTCTACAGACCATAGGCTCTGAATAGTCACACGATGTTCAGGGAATTTTAGTAGTTGATATTTCTCATGAAAGTTATATTTAAAGTTATGCTGATTTTTCTGTGTCACATGATAAGTCTACTTTTACATTGGTTCAATTTCATGGCACCAATATGTAAAAGTTTATTAACATGTATGTAACAACACATTGGATGCAATAAAACATGTATATTAAGGATCAGAGGATCAGAGTCCGCATATTTCACCTAACCAAGCTTTTAGCCCAATGGTTATTTGATTGCCAGGGTAGTTTTTATCATCCAGTTCCCTCTAGTGGTTGTGAGCAGAACTGCACATTTGCAAAAAGCAACAGTGAAGATTGATACCTGTATAATGTATAATATTAACATCAAGAAGTATATATTTATGGAAGATGTATATATTTATTAGAATAATAATTCTCCATAATATTGTCTGGTTTACTTGTTAAATATTAAGATTTCCATATTTGGCTTTAGTCACTCACAACCTTTGTTCTTTTATAGAGAATAATTAATGTCTCAGGCAGCACACTTCCCATTGCATTTAATCAGGTTGAAGAATCAAGCCACTTAGCATGGCGCAATGTCTTAAGCTGGTAGAGAAAAAGTGCAGACATTTGTTGATAATTTCAAGCTTTTTAAACTTATGTCCAGGACAGCTGCAATTAGGCTATCATGTACAGATCAGTGACTATCACACCCTCGTGTTTGTGATCTTCTGCAGCGCTGCTTCCTTCTGCCTCTCATCAAGGCCTAATGAACACAAACCGTGACAGGTGAAATCTTCCTCCAGACCTCAGATTCTCCCATACAAAAAGCCACGCTTAATCCCTGGCCTTTTGTGTAAATTGGTGATCTGCATGGTCATGAATTCCAGGGAGACATTGGCAGGAAACACAAAGCACCATGGGTAGATTCACCAACCCACATAGTCATTTAAGCCTTTGTTGTATTGTTTGGAGAGAGATTTGATAGACAATAGGACTTGTCCATCAAAGATTAAGCAGACTGGAAGTGTAGTTTATACCAACAAATGATTGTGGCCTTTTGGAGTGTTAACATAGCCACGTAATACTGTCCGTGGACTTAAACACACAATCTAAGTGATGATAAGCAAAATCGGACTAAATCGTTTATTCTGTGCGCTTAAGCCAATGGAAATGCTAGTAGGTTAATAGTTCACTTCTGGAATTGTCTCGCTATGGACCAAAACGAGTTACTGCAATCCTTTTTCCCTCCTACAATGACATCTTGTAAGAAACAGGTGTATCACTGCAGAGGGCATCATTCCACACTAAATCTAACTATAGGATACTGAAAGTCAGTTTTTAAGTATGTTCAAGCTTATCATTTTGCAAGTATATTTACAATAATTGTGTGTGCAACGGCAGATCATTAAAAAATATATATTTGTTTCCCTAATGATTGGCAGGTTTTAAATAAAAAATGGTACTCCTTCATATAACTTCCAACAACTTCCACCCACCTTAATTTTGGGGTATTTATAATTTGTTCCTGAAAACCCATAGTCTTAATTACATATAATTATCCCTCAAACCTTGATTTCCACACCACACTACACTATAATATGTTTGTATGTTTGAAATAATCTATTTTGTTAGGTATTACATGCAAAGAAAAGCTGTTGGAAAACACACTAAGCAGGTACCTACTGGCCATGTAGTGTATGCCGGAAAAGGGAGGTGAGAAGGCGCATCACCAATCTTTCCATAATTTTTTCAGATACCTTTCTTATGCAAATATTTAGGGGGTAAATATGGGGAAAATTAAGTTTCAACTCCAGACAAACAGTAAAAACTTTATTTAAAATAAATTAGTTAATAAATATTATCTACAGCTTGTATAGATAACAGGATCTGTTGATATATTAGATTCCTGGAATCCCCTGCACAGCACACTTATAGGTGTTCTAACCCAATCACTCAGGGCCCTTTTATTTTGTGCAGTGCCAGTCACGGATTACAGCAGAGGGTGCCGAGGGCTGACCTAGTCAGTAAGTTGCTGCTCTTTCATTGTCAAGTCATTAATGGGGAGGGAGTGTACACTGAGGTACTAGTTGTAGTACAGCTCTGGGCATTTATTGTAATGCTTTCACTTGGGTACTGATTGTAGTGTGGTTTCAGGGTGCTTACCCCTTAAAAATTCAATTTTTTCCAATGTGGGTAAGGAGGATCGCTAGGGGATCCATATAACTGATTGCTCCTCCAATATCAGGTAACAATGGGGCCTACACAAGGTTTCCCAGGTGCTGAAGTTGGTCAACAGAGCCTTCAGGGGACAATAACATGTAAAAGATGGTGATAGGTACCACATCAACATGCTGCCAGGAGGTCTTTTAACTCTTGGGCTACTCTAAAACCTTCCAGGAGAGCCAAGTTTACGAGCGAGGGGGGGGGGGGGTCTTCATACGCTCAAAGTGGTCTTTCTTGGGTACCCATTCCAGAAGAGTTGGGCCCTGCACTGATTTCTAGTGGCATAGGATAACCTCCTGAGCCACTTCTAAGAAATTATGTAGAATGTCCTTCTTGATGTGTTTAAGAGAATCAGGAATGATGGACTGCAGTACAATCTGAGGAGAATTCGGAACAGTCACATCAGTAATTTTGGTATACGACCCCAAAATCGAGTTCCAAAACCTATGAACAGAAGGGCAAGCCTACCAACGGAAGGTGAGCGTATACTGACTCTGCTGACAACACCTGTAGAGGTCAGTTACAGATGTGTAAAAATAGTGAAGGAGGGTCGGGCTCTTGCACCACCTAGTTAGTAGTTTGAAACTAGTCTCATGGGCCCTACTGGCTAAGGATAAGCAGCGAGTAAGCGTAAAGGATTTATCCTAGTTTTATTATGAAACTGGAGCATCAAATTTTGTTGCCAAGCAGTCTGTGTAATCAGGAAGAGCAGGATGTTTACAGGATACAAGAATGTTATATATTGCAGAGAGAGTGCGGTCCAGTGAAGAATCTTGGAGGAACAGGTCTTCTTCAGGTGTCTGGTTCCTACCAAGTAGGTCCCTACAAATCAAGGAGTGGAAAAAGAACAACAACTGTCTATAGTCCAACCAGTGGACAATAAACAAAGATCCCGTTGAAACAATTGAAAAAAGAGGAGGTACAATCCTACCCTGAAAGATCTGAACCAGCTGGCGGGACCAAGAAGCTCCAGCTCCACCCCTGTACTTTGGAAGAGATAAGACTGTTTTGCAGAGCCACAGCTTCCGACGAACCTAAATAAAGTTGTTGAATGCCATTTGATGAGACGTGAAGAACGTACATAGGGCTAAAATAGGAATTGTTTGAAAAATTGTGAAAAAGATCTGATTGGTGGATCAAAACGTCAAGCTGTTGCCCGCACGTACGACGCACGTCACTTCCGGTGGGTGGAGCGCAGGACGTGGAAGCGGCGCCCACCTCTATGGAATACTAATACAAGGCGATTTGTTTTCCATCTGTTTGTAAGTGTAATGTTATTTCAAATAAAATATAAGTTTTAATGGTACTTCACTATGGAGATTTCTTTTCTCACATGGCTGGGGAGTATCCATAAGGTCATCTAAGATAAGGAGAGCCACCTTTCCCTACAATTGGTTGTTGCAGTGTGTGCAGCAAGAGGATTTGCAGTCTCCCTTGGTCTTTTCAAGTGTGATTACAGGCGCTGTATATATCATTTTCTGGTGAGTGGGGAACCAAGAAGGGAGCACGGATTGCTTGACCTCAACCCAATAAAACACCTTTGGGTTTGAATAAGAGTGCAGACTGCGAGCCAGACCTTCTCTCCAATATCAGTGCCTGACCTCACAAATGCACTTCTAAAAGAATGATCAAACATTCCCATAGACACATTCCTAAACCTTGTGGACAGCCTTCCCAGGAGCGTTGAAGCTGTTATAGCTGCAAAGGGTTGTCCCACTCAATATTGAACCCTACTGACTAAGACTGGGATACCATTAAAGCTCATAAACATGTATAGTTAGGTATCCAAATACTTTTGCTAATATGTTACTGCAACATATCCAGGTGTAAGAAGTATCCATACGGTTCTGTACATTTATACTCACAAAGAGGACTCAGTCAGAGTTTCTCTCTCTGCCTCTAATGACCTTATGTTCATTTATTTAAAAGAGGAGCAAAAACACAGCATGGATGTTTAGGGTTTAAATATATGCAGTACATTATATAATATTTTTTTTACACATTCTTTATTTGTGTTTTCCAGTAATTAAAGTCAGTAAATCAAGTTAACATTTCAAAGTAAAGCCATTATAGTACAATGTTCAACATATTATTTCAATTGTTGGTTATTAACCACTTAAGCCCCGGAAGATTTTACCCCCTTCCTGACCAGGGGGTATTTTGCGATTCGGCACTGCGTGACTTTAACGGACAATTGCGCAGTCGTGCGACGCTGTACCTAAACGAATTTTTTTTTCCCACAAACAGAGCTTTCTTTTGGTGGTATTTGATCACCTGTGCGATTTTTTGATCACGCGCTATAAACAAAAAAAGAGCGTCAATTTTGCAAAAATAACAATATTTTTCACATTTTTTTATATAAAAATTCCCCAAAAAAAAAAAGTAAAAATCAAAATTTTTTAACATTTTCGGCCAATTTGTTTTATGCTACATATGTTTGGTAAAAAAAATTGCAAAAAGCGTATTTTGATTGGTTTGCGCAAAAGTTATCGCGTTTACTAACAAAGGGAAAGATTTTTGTCATTTTTGTTGTTTTTTTTTTAACGCGTAATGGCGGCGATCTGCAATTTTTTTGTGGTACTGCGACATTGCGGCGGACAGATCGGACCCTTGACTGATATTTTTGACACTTTTGGGGTTACCAGTGACATTTCTACAGTAATCAGTGCTATATATATGCACTGTTACTGTAAAAATACACTGGCAGTGAAGGGGTTAACTTTATTTGAGAGGGAGGGGCTGTGTGTGTCCCTAGGGGCGTGATTCTAACTGTGATTGGCTGTGGCTTGAGGTGTAGTTACACTGATCAACGGTTCTACATAGTAGATCCGTATGATCAGTGTCTCTACACAGGGAGAACTGACAGGCAGCTTGTTTACACAAGCTGCCTGCCTTTCTCCCTCTCCCCCGACGATCGCAGAGTGACCGGCGGACATCGAGTCCGCTGGTCACACGCGCGGGGGGGTGCGTGACCACGCGGGAGCGGGAGCGACGTATATAGTCGGGCGGCGGTCGGCAAGTGGTTAAAAGAAAGGTCATATTATATCATCAAAAACATAGTGCATATAAAATGTTCCCTAGTCAATACTATGTATACAGTAAGTGAGAAGGGCAATAGTCGGGTGCAGTAGGAAAGGCATTAGCACTCCATGGAATCAAGAGGTAGAGAAGGCACTGGCCAGACAGAGAGGTGTGCACCTAGCCAGGGATGGCCACTAATCTCCGCATAAATTAAACATGTATATAGGGAAAGATGTACAGTATATTATATGTGTAATATACAAACCCAATTTCAAAAAAGTTGGGACACTGTACAAGTTTTAAATTTCAATATTTTATTCATAATACAACATAGATGACACATCAAATGTTTAAACTGAGAAAATGTATCATTTTAAGGGAAAAATAAATTGATTTTAAATTTTATGGCATCAACACATCTCAAAAAAGTTTGGACAAGGCCATGTTTACCACTGTGTGGCATCTCCTCTTCATTTTATAACAGTCTGCAAATGTCTAGGGACTGAGGAGACAAGTTGCCCAAGTTTAGGAATAGGAATGTTGGCACATTCTTGTCTAATACAGGTTTTTAGTTGCTCAACTGTCTTAGGTCTTCTTTGTTGCATCTTCCTCATTATGATGCGCCAAATGTTTTCTATGGGTGAAAGATCTGGACTGCAGGCTGGCCATTTCAGTACCCGGATCCTTCTTATACGCAGCCATGATGTTGTAATTGATGCAGAATGTGGTCTGGCATTGTCATGTTGGAAAATGCAAGGTCTTCCCTGAAAGAGACGATGTCTGGATGGGAGCATATGTTGTTCTAGAACTTGGATATACCTTTCAACATTGATGGTGCCTTTCCAGATGTGTAAGCTGCCCATGCCACACGCACTCATGCAACCCCATACCATCAGAGAAGCAGGCTTCTGAACTGAGCGCTGAGAACAACTTGGGTTGTCCTTGCCCTCTTTAGTCCAGATCACATGGCGTCCCAGTTTTCCAAAAAGAACTTAAAATTTTGATTCGTCTGACCACAGAACAGTTTTCCACTTTGCCATAGTCCATTTTAAATGAGCCTTGGCCCAGAGAAAACGCCTGCACTTCTGGATCATGTTTAGATTTGGCTTCTTTTTCGGCCTATAGAGTTTTAGCTGGCAACGACGAATGGCACGGTGGATTGTGTTCATGGACAATGTTTTCTGGAAGAATTCATGAGCCCATGTTGTGATTTCCATTACAGTAGCATTCCTGTATGTGATGCAGTGCTGTCTAAGGGCCCGAAGATCACAGGCATCCAGTATGGTTTTTCGGCCTTGACCCTTACGCACAGAGATTGTTCCAGATTCTCTGAATCTTTGGATGATATTATGCACTGCAGATGATGATAACTTCAAACCCTTTGCAATTTTTCTCTAAGAAACTCCTTTCTGATATTGCTCCACTATTTTTTGCCACAGCATTGGGGGAATTGGTGATCCTCTGCACATCTTGACTTCTGAGAGACACTGCCACTCTGAGAGGCTTTTTTATACCCAATCATGTTGCCAATTGACCGAATAAGTTGCAAATTGGTCCTCCAGCTGTTCCTTATATGTACATTTAACTTTTCCGGCCTCTTATTGCTACCTGTCCCGACTTTTTTGGAATGTGTAGCTCTCATGAAATCCAAAATGAGCCAGTATTTGGCATGACATTTCAAAATGTCTCACTTTCAACATTTGATATGTTATCTATATTATATTGTGAATAAAATATATGTTTATTAGATTTGTAAATTAGTCCATTCCTTTTTTACTCACAATTTGTACAGTGTCCCAACTTTTTTGGAATTGGGTTTGTATAATAATAATGCTCTAAATTGTAAATCTGTAAAACAGACTTAATGCAATAATAGATCTGTGTTATATCTTATTCCAACAACTCTAACCAAACAGATTTAGCTGCAAATAATGGTGAGTTATAAAAAAAAATGGAAATTAACATTTTTTTCTTTGCTTGCCACCACCAACTCTTCTGTAAACTGTGTCCAGTTTTTCATATATCTTTCTCAAATGTTCTTTGTTTTTCAAGCAGTGTTGTAGAACTGGGTTTATCCAACAATACAAGGCACTGAAAAGCAAATGTTCCATGCCAATGCTAAAAATTAATGTCTGGGAATAAGTATTTCTCATTGTGGTTGTTGCTGCCATGACATGCTAATGATGTGCATCATTAATACACTGCTTCGAAGTAACAATACAAGAAGATCAAACAGACGTGACTGCTTTTGTAGTCATGTTTGCCCATGATAATCAAGACTGAAAAGTGATTTGGGAGGGCAAACTTTTCCCTCTTTTAAGTGTCACAGTATGAAACTGGATGATGAAAAAGTTCTATAGAGGCTTCTCACTTTGTGTGTCTTTGAGATGGAAATGAATTTAGAGCACAGACCTTTATCTTCCAGCTCTGAGACCTTTCTGAGATGAGTTGGGCTGCCAGGATTCACCTGTCTCTTGCAAGTGATGAGTGACTGAATGGAGTGTGAAGAATTTACTGGCCTTCCAACAATAGAGCAGCAATTTGTCTATTACTCCTCCCACTCATTCTGAAAACGTCTGTAAACTTCCACCATTCAAAGGAAAGGGGTAGACATAAACCACAGAAAGAGGTTATGGTTATCCTTTATCCAAAGAGGCCTACAGCAGTGTAGAAGAAGGCTGGCCATAGATTGTTAGATATATTTTCTAAGAGCGTTGAGTGAGAAAATACCTGCTCATCCTTGGGTGTGAGGGCCTGCCGTAATACCAGCCTGTCCTGAACATGCAGTACTTTGATCCTTCTTCCTGCTTCATAGCTGCAAAAAAATAATGGTGTCATGGTTTTCTTCTTATTTAAGTTACATCTGTTATAAAAATAGCTATTGTTGATTTTTTTTTAAGGTGGAGGTTTTGGAGCTGGCATTCGTATAACTCCCATTTTAATACTTTTACCATACATCCAGCTGTATGAGTTCGCTGCTTATAAGGGCGCGGGTTTTATTTATATTTCACATTCGTATAACTGCTTCACTACTTGGTGAGCTGCTGACTTGGAACAAATATTTGCACATCGGGTGTTCAGATACATAATATGCTCATACTTACTACAGATCAGGATGTGCAACCTGCCTGCATCATCAACAATTCCACCATGGCATCTCCCATATTTCTTTCAAGACAAATTCCCTTTATATTCAATTTTTGAGTTAGGAGGTTGTGATCCTTTTATTGCAAATCAGAAACATTTAAAACTGATTGAGCTTTGATTAGTCTGGAGGGTTTTACAGTCTTTACTGCCTACCATTCGTCTTTTCTGTGATGGGAAAGCTTTTCACTGAGTAGTCTGGGAAGATAAAACTTCCTTTTGGCCTCTTGACCCCTTCATTGAGGACAGCAGCTGTGATAACCCTGTCTTGCCCCAACCCAATACAAGGTCACCATGGAATTTTAGGATGCTAATAGAATGAAGCAAACAACTTTCCCATTGAAGTGTTTGATTATTTCCATGTTTTTCATTTGTGCTCTTATTATTCTCCACTCTTCTACTATTCAGTGGGATTAAAACATTGCAGGGAAATGGGTTCATACACAGGAGGAAAATGTGTTTGTGTTGCCAACACCAAGCAACCAGAAATTTTCATTTTTAAACAATTAAGCATGTACCACTTTGATTCCAAGAGGTTAAATCTTAATAAATGCAGTCAAATTTCAGATACCTTTAAGACACACTCACCGTTGACTAAAGGGATATAAAGATACACAGCTTGACTCCTATGTTTTCATGCGCGGGAAAGTTGACATCCACGTGCAGAATAAGTCAGCCTTGCAATTCTCCTGGCAGACACAGACTTCAATAAGGGATCCTTTTTGTGCACAAAAAAGTAGGACTAACTTTATTTAACCTTTGGGAAAGAGACCAAGTCTATAGATTTGCCAGATGGGCTGATATTTTTAGAGGATTGGGGCTACTTATAGCATAGTCAGCTCTGGTTTAATTAAACATCCAACACACAGCCTACACATGGCTTCTAATAATAGATCCGTTCTAAACTGTTGTCAGTCTGTGAGCTTCACTGATATATTGCATCACATACAATTGTGGCTGGCGTCGCTCGAAGCCTAAGAGTAGCTTGGCACTGATACGAAACAACAGAATATACTGTATGTTTATTAAAGAGATAAGTGGTAGTTTTAAAGCAGACCAGAGTGCTTGGTTCAGGCTGCCTGTGTACCCATGCTTTTAATTGGACTAACTAAACTACTGAAATGCCATATTTAGTGTACAGAATTGTTCTTAGCACTCCACTGTTAAACAAAACCCTAAAGCTGGCTAAAAACATGGCAATTAGCATTTTTAAGCACTTT
The DNA here is from genome assembly GCF_965119305.1 of Pelophylax lessonae. Lineage (NCBI taxonomy): Eukaryota > Metazoa > Chordata > Amphibia > Anura > Ranidae > Pelophylax > Pelophylax lessonae. The sequence goes on from NC_138774.1 coordinate 155,199,663, forward strand.
CAGAATCAGCAGAAACATATTACCCACAAGTTAGATTGATCACCAGAATTCAGTTAAAAGTGAAGTTGAAACGGGGTAATACATTGAGAGCTTTAATGCAGTTTATTGGACCATTGAATTGAGGTGGAATCAAAAAAGATGTTGATTTATTAGAATTTTTACATCTCATTAAAAGGGGTCATTTTTTGTCTCCTTGCAGTTTATTGAAACAACCATTACACGTCTTTGATTGCTTTGTAATTTTACAAAATATGTTTGAAACTCTTTTATGAAATTACAACATGTCTGGCCAGCTTAAAGTAGAACTATGGGCAAAGCTTTTTTTTTTTTAATTTGGACAGAGCAAGGGAGGGTTATAATGTTATAACCGCAGTCAGATTTTTTTTTTTTTTACCATCTCTGTCCCATTGGGGAGATTTTTCCTGGTCCATAGCCAAACAGGAAGTGAGAGGTAACCCTTGAAAATTAAGGGGATTTCTTGGGGACCCCCCAGGTCATCAGAACTAGTATCTCCATTGGAAGATTTCCCCTCTATTACTTTACTGGGTACAACCCAAAATTTGGGATTTTCTTTTACTTTCACTTTCAATGATAATCGTAAACAGGAGAAATAGCGAGGGTGAATCTCCTTAATGGGGATACAGGCAAAAATAAAAACCTGACAATTGTTCTCCACTAGGGATGATCGAACGGTTCGGGTCGACCATCGGTCCGGCCCGAACATTGGTTGTTCGAGGTTCGGCCGAATTTAGAACTTTTTGCCCAAAAAGTTCGGAATTCGGCAACCAGAACCGCCCAAAATGCAATGCTTCAGGAAATGGGCTTTAAAAGCCAGTGATTGGACCAGAACCATTAGCAAAAGCCAATTGAGGGGGCAGGAGAATGCTAGGAATGTGATTGGAGTGACTAGGGGGTCCCTAGACCAATCATTAGTGAATACGCCCCCCAGTGTATAAGATCGCCTCCGCCATATTCCTAGCATTGTTATACTGGACAGGGAAGAGAGTGGAAGCAGTTCTGTTAATTTTACTTTAAAAGTGTCATTTAGCTATTTTTAGTGTGAGGAAAGGGATATCTAGTGTAGTTAGAATGCTCCTTTACACTTTAGTTAGCTTCAAAAATTTAGTTTCTGTAGGGAAAGTGTTAAGTGTAAGGGGACCGTAGTGTAGTGTAGGGTTAACTGGCAGTGACTGCTATGGAAGGGTGACAAAACCCTTCCATAGCAGGGTGACCGCTATAGAGAAATGATCATTTCTCTGAATTGCTTCGGCACACCCATATGGCTTCTCACCAGCCAAGCATTTTTTATGCTGCAGGGGCTGCCACTGCCAGTGCTTTTTTGAGGACATGTTTGATGTCAGACATGACATCTGAACATGTGTATAGGGGGTATATATACACATATATGTCTGAATATATACCCCTAGACATATATAGGTGTGATAGTAGCAGAAATAAATGCTTGCGCTAATGAAATCATTTACAGTAATATATTCTGCTACTATCACACCTATATATGTCTAGGGGTATATATTCAGAGATATATGTGTATATATACCCCCTATACACATGTTCAGATGTTTTGCCTGCCTCAAAAGAACCCCAAAAAAATGCCAAAAAAATGCTAGCTTCAAAAAAAAAAATGCCCAGGTGTGTTTTTGCTGGCATTTTTTGGGGGGTTTTGGAGGCAGGCAAAACATCTGAACTTGTGTATAGTGGTGTATATACACACATCCATATATTTATATACACGCCTAGACATATATAGGTATGATAGTAGCAGAAATATATGCTTGTGCTAATGAAATCATTTACAGTAATATATTTCTGCTACTATCACACCTATATATGTCTAGGTGTGTATATAAATATATGTATGTGTGTGTATATATACCACTATACATAAGTTCAGATGTTTTGCCTGCCTCAAAAGAACCCAAAAAATGCCAAAAAAAACGCTAGCGTAAAAAAAAAAAATGCCCAGGTGTGTTTTTGCTGGCATTTTTTGGGGGGTTTTGGAGGCAGGCAAAACATCTGAACTTGTGTATAGTGGTGTATATAAACACATACATATATTTATATACACACCTAGACATATATAGGTGTGATAGTAGCAGAAATATATGCTTGCGCTAATGAAATCATTTACAGTAATATATTTCTGCTACTATCACACCTATATATGGCTAGGTGTGTATATAAATATATGTATGTGTGTATATATACCACTATACACAAGTTCAGATGTTTTGCCTGCCTCAGAAGTACCCAAAAAAATGCCAAAAAAACGCTAGCGTCAAAAAAAAAAATGCCCAGGTGTGTTTTTGCTGGCATTTTTTGGGGGGGGGGGGGTTTGGAGGCAGGCAAAACATCTGAACTTGTGCACAGTACCACTAGACACAAGTTCAGATGTTTTTCCTGACTGCAAAGAACCCAAAAACATGCCTGCTTTGAAACCAGCAAGGTGTGGAGAAAAGCTAACCCCCTGAGCTGAAAGTTTTCTAATACATACAATCCTTTTTTTTTTTTTTTGTCTGGTTCTGGACATGCTACAGAGCTGAAACTATACAGGTACACCTTTTAGACCCCCCAGACACAAAATCACACAAAAAAGTTCTTAAAAATTGTCATTTTTGATAAAAAAGCCAAGTATTGAAAAAATTTAAAAAAAAAAAGAGATTTTTTGATTTATTTTTACTTTGGATTTAGGGTCTAAAGGGTGTACCTGTGAAGTTTCAGCTCTGTAGCATGTCCAGAACCATAAAAAAAAGGATTGTTTGTATTAGAAAACTTTCAGCACAGGAATATGGCTTCTCTGCTGTAACACCTTGCCGGTTTCAAAGCAGGCATTTTTGAGGGTTCTTTGCAGTCAGGAAAAACATCTAAACTTGTGTATAGTGGTACTGTGCACAAGTTCAGATGTTTTGCCTGCCTCCAAAACCCCCCAAAAATGCCAGCAAAAACACACCTGGGCATTTTATATATGGATGTGTGTATATACACCACTATACACAAGTTCAGATGTTTTGCCTGCCTCAAAAGAACCCCAAAAAATGCCAAAAAAAACGCTAGCGTCAAAAAAAAAAAAAAATGCCCAGGTGTGTTTTTGCTGGCATTTTTTGGGGGTTTTTGGAGGCAGGCAAAACATCAGAACCTGTGCACAGTACCACTATACACAAGTTCAGATGTTTTTCCTGACTGCAAAGACCCCAAAAAAATGCCTTCTATTAAACCGGCAAGGTGTTACAGCAGCGAAGCCAACCCCCTGAGCTGAAAGTTTTCTAATACAAACGATCTTTTTTTTATGGTTCTGGATATGCTACAGAGCTGAAACTTCACATGTACACTTTTTAGACCCCCCAGATACTAAATCCAAAGTAAAAATAAAAAAATCTCTCTTTTTTTTTTTTTTTTTCAATAATTGGCTTTTTTATCAAAAATGACAATTTTTAAGAACTTTTTTTGTGTGATTTTGTGTCTGGGGGGTCTAAAAGGTGTACCTGTGAAGTTTCAGCTCTGTAGCATGTCCAGAACCAGAAAAAAAGATCATATAGGTGTTAAAGTTAAAGGAGGGTCCCGACCCACATCCCTGTTCTACTGAAAAATTATCTTTTTTTTTTCATGGTTCTGGACATGCTACAGAGCTGAAACTTCACATGCACACCTTTTAGACCCCCCAGATACAAATTCCAAAGTAAAAATCAAAAAATCTCTCTTTTTTTTTTTTTTTTCAATAATTGGCTTTTTTATCAAAAATGACAATTTTTAAGAACTTTTTTTTGTGTGATTAATAGTTAATGGGGCATGACCCAGAACCCTAGGCACTTTTTAGGGGCATTTATTGGGTTTTAGGGCTTAAAAATTGTGTTTTTTGATTACCGAAGTTCGGGTCCCATTGATTTCAATGGGGTTCTGAAATCCGAACCGAACTTTTGGGAAATTCGGGTGTTCTGGTCGAACCGAACTTTTCAAAAGTTCGATCATCCCTATTCTCCACTCTATCCAAAATGTAAAAACAAAATTTGGCTTTACTCATACTTTCCAACTTTTTGAGATGGGAACGAGGGACATCTATTAGCAAAAGTATGTAGGCATAGGACGCCCCCCATAAACGGAGAATGATATAAAAAAATGATTAACCATTTATCGACCGCCCGCCATCTATTTACGTCGGTCCTTTGACGCTAAATACTAGGGTTATGGCAGCAGATAGCTGCCATAACTCCCGGTATTTTTTTCAACGCTGGGCGATTGGCTTTGAGATAAGGGTGGTCCCAGTGGCGGATCACCCTTACGGTGTGGCGGAAAAGGTGCCCCCCTCCCGCCACATCCCGGCTGTTTTCCCCGCTTACCGGACACACAGGCAACGGGGAAAATGATCCAGTCCCGGATCCTATGAGACCGGAAGTCGAGTAAGGGCAAGATGGCCCTCACTCGGCTCTATGGTCTTGGAGGACTGGAGCGACGTCAAACGTCGTTGCCTAGCAACCGTTTTAAAGGGCTGATTTTTTTTAAAAATTTTTTTAGTGTAGTTGTGAGGTCTGAGGTCTTTTTGACACCAGATCTCACAATAAAGAGGACCTGTCATGCCTATTTCTATTACAAGGGATGTTTACATGGTGTACAGGGGGTGGGGTAGCTGAACATGCTTGAGCAGAGTCTCAATAGAACTGTGAGCAGTAACAGATTCATCAACATTTTGCTAGAAACAACATCAAAACCCACTGTAGTGCTGGTGATGTAGAGATGTCGCAGTTAGGCGTGTTTCCTTTTCTCAACAGAAAAGGGAATAATGTAGAGATTTACTAACATATTGGTATTCATATTATATTTTTACCAACATAATATTATTAGTACAATCATTGCAGCTTTAAAGACATTCTTCTTAACTGTTACTTGCACAGATCCACTAGAATTTGTGCATTTGAGGGCTTTGTACAGCTGCTTGAGTGGCTGCAATGTAACTCACAAAAGAGATTTGTATTTTTTTCTTTTTTTTTCGCTTGTAATCCACAGGATTTATGCGAATTATATTCAAGACATATTCAAGACATATTCATAAACATCCTAATAGTTCTTTTTATTACTATGTTTCACTGTTCCTCTTCTTCCCAGAGAATATTAATAAGTAGTTGCCAACCTCTGCCCTCTCGCAGAACACTGCAGCCTTATACGGTCTGTGATTTCTGTATTTATAGAGTTTGATGGTGGAAGCCAGATTCATGATGAAAGGGCACTGGATAAGGATGAATTTAAAGTGACCAGACCTGGAAGAGACACTGGTGTCAGCAAAGTAACTAATGTGTAAATAATGCTTTGAGATACAGGAAGGCTGTACTTACTATAAAGCCAACAAAAAATCACATCAGAATCACAGACAAAAAACAGAATTCATTACTGAATATGTAAAATTAAAACAATTTGTTTATGCCTGTGATTTGTTTTAGATGTGCTAGAATGACAGGAAGTGTTTGAAATACGTTGGACCTCGTTGGGTCTGTAGTATGAAATGAAACCCTGAATGTGACATCATTCAGCTGCTTTGTAGTTCTGACCCCATCTAGCCATTACATCCAATTCATTTTAAGGGCACTTTACGTTGCATTAACACACACATATGTTAACACAAAGTGTTATCATTCAAGAAGGTGTACTGCATTAAAGGGCAACTGAACTCTGGAAGCTCTTCTCAAAACAAGGCTGGGGGAAGACAAAGGAATGGTCACCACCATTGACTGTGGTTTCCCTGTAGCAGACTTTTTACCATTCTTTACTTATAAGGCATCATTTGAAGTTTTGTCATTTTGTGGAGGCGACCATTTTGGTAGAGGAATTACTTTTGCTTTCTTATACATTTTCATAGCCTCCAGTAACAACAACAGGGGGGTAGGACAGTAGTAATGTGAGCAAATCCATATCTCCTGAAACTATCAGTCAGATGTAGAAGGACCTTCATCTCACACTGTATATATATATATATATATATATATATATATATATATATATATATATATACAGTTTTGAGTAGGTAGACACAGGAGTGCCTAGGCATACTCATATACCAGGAAGTGCACTGATATTTTTCAAGACTAAAGATAAATGTTTCTGGGAACTGCTTAGGCACAATTAACGTTTCTAAATACCCTATAATAAAGCAAATCTTCACCTTTTAGTTTGGGTCAACTTTAAGGCAGCCTATTATTTTGAATAGGCTGGCAGCACACCTTAACCAAGGCAAAACCAGACACAAAAAGCCGGCGACCCTAGATTAACCACTGTGGCCCATAGAGATGAGTTGTAGTACTCATGATCTCTTAACCTAATGATAAGCTCCTACACTTTTTCTTCTTCTTTTACCTTTCTCCTTGTTCAAACTTCTTTACTTTCTCATATCTCCTTTTCCCAGCCCTCGTACTCCACCAGATCTTCCCCTACACCCCTCCCCTGTCAGTACCTTGGTTTCATGTTATCTACCTATTCATAGGTGATTTCCTTAACCATACAAATTTTCCTTTAAAGCCTACGATTATCTAAAACAAAAATTTGATAAAAAAAATTAGCTCAAGGAACAATAACTTCAGTGAGATGTGTCCCTTGTGCTTCTGTATCCTCCTTTCACTGAAACTTCTTCCTCCAGTGCCCCCACGCCAGTGAGGTGGGGGTTAGTAAAACGAAGAGGCTGTGGCGGGCATTCATCAAGTGTGCCTGACTATGCCCACCCTTTCCGGCCAGTTCCTCTATTCATAAAAGCTGATACTACAGCTTCTATGAATGAAACATGATCTATGAATGGAGGGGCAGACCTGTCCCAGCCCCTTAGTTCTATATACCCAATAATGGTAATCTTCCGGTGCTGCTGGGGGGGGGGGGGGGGTTGGCATCGGAGGAAAAATATTTTGGTGAAAGGAGGACACAGCAGCACAAGGGACATTTTTCAGTAATTTTTCTTGTACTGGTGTTTCATTTTTTTTTTTCAGGTAAACTTAGGCCTAAAATCTGGGTGACACAAAGACAATGTTCGGACTCTCACAGCCAAATTGAATTCTGAAACGCTGCTGCAGACATTAGTCAATTATAAATGTGTAGACACTGAATTCAGAAATTAGTCGCTTTATTTGCCACAATTATTTCTATGTGCTCCCCTTTGTTCTAAAACCAATAAAAAGTAGATGCAACTCTTTTTTAATGCAGCATGTGCATTGGGACGTGCTGAGGTACATTGCCCACTACAATAGTAGTGCATTGAGATTCCATTCTACATTATTTTCAAGGCAAAACACATGGTGGAAGATCTTAGAGGCAGCTTTATGTTTATAGCAACAGGTTCATGGCTTAAATTAGTTGTGGTTGACTGTTCCTAAAATCTATGGGGGATTCACTCAAGTGCAGTGAGGTGAAATGAAATGTGCTTCAAACATCCAATCTGGAGAAGTAGAAGTTCCTGTTTATAATTTCCTGTGCGGTGAACACACAATTTGTGCAGTTTGTGTAACTGTACAAGGGCCGCTACGATTTAGGGGCCTTATAGGCTTCATGAAAAACAGGAGACATTCTTCATGATGCCTACACCTTGCCATTTGGAAGCAAGCACCTCCTTCACTCCCAGCCTGACCAGCAATGAGACACGTAGGATACGTCTCCCATTTCTTCTCTATACTGTTTGGGACAGTGCCATCTTAAGAGCCTTATAGGCCCCTGGGCAATGCAGTGCACTGGGGCCCCCTGCCTACACAATCACCCACGAGGATATACTACAAGAGAGTACAACTACCTGGAGTATATACCTTACTATATACATATTACAGGGAACACTATATACTACAAGAGACTCTTGTAGTATATAGTGTTCCCTGTAATATGTATATAGTAAGGTATATACTCCTGGTAGTTGTACTCTCTTGTAGTATATATTGGTCCCTGTAATATGTATATAGTCCAGCCTAGTTGTACTCTCATAGTATATATTGATCCCTGTAATATGTATATAGTAAGGTATATCCTCCAGGTAGTTGTTGTACTCTCTTGTAGTATTTAGTGTTCCCTGTAATGTGTATATAGTCTATTATAGGGAACACTATATACTACAAGAGAGTACAACTACTACCTGGAGTATATACCTTATTATATACATATTACAGGGACCAATATATACTACAAGAGAGTACAACTACCTGGAGGATATACCTTACTATATACATATTACAGGGAACACTATATACTACAAGAGTCTCTTGTAGTATATAGTGTTCCCTGTAATATGTATATAGTAAGGTATATCCTCCAGGTAGTTGTACTCTCTTGTAGTATATATTGGTCCCTGTAATATGTATATAGTAAGGTATATCCTCCAGGTAGTAGTTGTACTCTCTTGTAGTATATAGTGTTCCCTGTAATAGACTATATACACATTACAGGGAACACTATATACTACAAGAGAGTACAACTACTACCTGGAGGATATACCTTACTATATACATATTACAGGGACCAATATATAGTAAGGTATATCCTCCAGGTAGTTGTCTCTTCTTGTGTCGATCGATGGAGAGAGAGAGTGTGAAAATAAAAGAAAATCAAGCAGCCTGGCAGCTGGCTGCCTTACCTTTCACAACGGCTGCACAAGTGCACATGAAGGGAGAAGTTGGGTGGAGGCGGAGCCAGTCTTCTAGGCGTGTAGAGGAGGACGAGCCGACGAGGAGGATCCTCCTCTGCTGTGCATCATGGGTCTGCTCTGCTAACGTCACTGGTTGCTAGATGCCAGTCGGCCTGGCCTTAGCAACCAGTGTGCAGTGCAGACAGCAGACTGAGACTCGAGCCACCGGCGGACAACAACGGGGGGGGGGGCCCGTCAGACAACGGGGGGGGCCCTAGACCACCAGGTAATCTGGATTCTGGCCTCAGGCCTGTTGACAGTAATTGCCATTGCCACCATGTCCATGTGTGTGGGGCCCCTTGGCAAGTGGGCAACCGCCGGGCATGCCCATTGGAAAAGACGGCCCTGGTTTGGGAGGAAGTGGAGGGATGTTCGATGTCTGAGCCTAGTTAAATTTTATTGGCCACGAGAAGGAAGGCATCACAAAGACTTCACTTCACCTGCAACTATCTCTCTATGGACAGTGAATATGTGTTTGTACTTGAGCATGCATTGAATGTGCCCTTTACTGACTATGTCTGCCACTGTGCATCTGTGCATGATTGGATGTAGGACTTCACTTTTCTAAAGAACCCCTATAAACTTAAATCTGTGAGATTACTGTTTAGAAGGGAAAGTAGTGTCAACTAGTGATAGTGTGCAGCACTGAAGGAGTTCCTCACATTTTGTCAGTGTCGTCCATTGCTCTCATAAGATTATATGTTCATTGAACACATTGTATGCATGTTATATACCTGTAAAAATCTCCCTTGTGTAGACATCCAAAAGCCCTGAGACTGCTCCTGGGCGCTGCCATCTTTTATGTGATATCAGACGCCCCATCAGATGCAGAGCTGTCATCAGGGTGGCAATCTATAGTATCCCCCTTTACTCCTTTCTAGGCAGCTATGTTTATGCAGAAGGGTGAGGGGAGGGGCTGAGGAGCTGGGCCAGCAAATACAGTAAGCAGACATTCCATGCAGAGGAGCGAGAGCTTTGACTTGCAAGGAGTATCAGGGCTGAAGAAAAAAGCTGTGAGTAGGCATTTAAAATATTTGGTTTGTCTGCACTTCTACCTGCAGACTTTTTTTAAGTGCTGAAATGATCTACAGTGTTTCAGGAGTATTTGCACTTTTCCAGTTTTTGTCTCCTCTTTTCTGACTCTGGCAGTAAGCAATTGCTTTTAGGCTACTCACATAAGATAGCAGACTAGTCATTTTGAATCAGTATTTCAATAGTCTTCATGGCTAAGCTCCATTAACAGCCATTATGTCATAGTAAGTTTAAGGCCAAGTTCACCATTGGAGCTTGTTATTTTAAACCCGTATTTAGGGTGTTAACGTTCCTGCCCGCTCACCCCCTCACCTCTTCCTATGTGACAGCTGGTCAGTCTATTAATGAATAAACTACATGCAGAGTTGTATAAAGTACTCGAAACCCATACTTGAGTAAAAGTACAAGTGCTCGATCAAAAAGTGACTTGAGTAGAAGTGGAAGTGCTCGATCAAAAAGTGACTTGAGTAGAAGTACTAAAGTATTCAACATTTTTTGTACTTAAGTATTGCAAGTAGTTTTTTTTTTAAATTTGCTACTCAAGTACTGAAAGTAAAAGTACCAGTAGTTTTGAAAAAAAAAATTGCTACTCAAGTACTGAAAGTAAAAGTACAAGTACTGTGTTATGTAGTTATTCAAGAAAGAAGTTAAAAGTTTGAACATCATATTGTTTTTTATTATTTCAAATGCAGCTTTTATTTATACATACAGTAGCATTTATTTTCGTATGCGCTGATAATACACATGTTTTGAGCTTCATGAAATCTGCCATCTACTGTTCTGGCAGTGGTAATTTTTATAATAGTAACGAGTAACTATGCAGCACAAAAAAAAAATATTGGAGTAGAAGTATTGAAATCATTGAAAAAATGTAGTGAAGTAAAAGTGGAAGTAGGAGAAAAAAATTCTACTCTAGGAAAGTACAGATACCGCCTTTCGGTACTTAAGTACAGTAGTGAAGTAGTTCTACTTAGTTACTATACATCTCTGACTACGTGTCCTGTCTTCCACCACTGCAGGTGGCTTATTGTTCTCAGTGGGTTGTGAGGGCCCTGATAAGAACCCCTCATAGTCCACTGGCACTTTCTCCAGCTTTTTAACAGAAAACCTGTACAGAGGTATGGGCAAGAAAGCTGCTGGAATTGACTGCAGGAACCTGACATTGCACCCATGATCCACTGTTCATGGGAGCAATGCTCTGCAGGCTCCTGTAAGAATAAAATAACAAATTTACATGTTTAATTGCTGATGGTTGGGAACTACAAACTAGACAAATGAAAGCCGTAGGCCTTGTGTTTTGTGTGTCCATTTTACATGGCACTTTAAAAAACAACCAATCAGATCTCTTTATTTTAGCAAATGTTAGGAAATGAGAAGAATAATGTACCTGGTTAGTATAGGAAACAAAGATTATCTACCAACACAAATACTTTTAAGCACTTTTTATACATGTGGTCCACTTTGACCTTTAAGGAACCTAGAACCACTGTCACCTGTCATGTTTACTGTTATCACTGAGAGTAAAAATTAAAGAAAATCTCAAATTTCGCGTTGTCACCAGAACAGGAATAGGTGGAAAATATTCCAGTGGAGACACTAGTTCTGGTGACCCAGGTGACAACTAGAGATTCCCTCACTCTTCTTGTTTTGGCTATGGGGCTTCCCTTATTCTATCCAAAAAGTTTTTCTTTTAGTTTTACTTTAGGAATTTGTACTAGTGACCCAAATATGTGGCATTGTTCCCTAACATGCTACACACTCGCTCACACTGGGCTGTACAAACAGCAGAGCTAGCAGTGATGAAATACAAGGGTCAAGCTGTCTGCTTTTCCCTTTATAGTGAATATCTCAATGATGTTAGTTTTATTTTATTGCTCTGGGAATATACTGTATATTGCACACAACCAGGTGTTCAGTTCATAGAAATGTTTCCATGTGCTACTGACACTTAGCTTTCTAGTTACAGAATATTTTCTAGGAAATTGATAAATAAAGTTTGCTTTGGCAGGTCTCTACAAGTGCTGGAAATACTGTAGCACGCAACGGGAGTTTTTCAATTGATCTCTGATGGATACATCCTTGAGCGCCATCTGCTGGAACATTGTTAGGTTGACATTCCACAGAATGCTCAGCTAGTTTTTATTACCACTCTAGCTGATGAGAAATTGGCAATTCTTTTTTTTTTTTTTTTTTTTTATTCCTACATGTGCAAGATTAAAAAAAAGGAAATAAATTAGTAACTGCATACTATGATGTGTAAGAATTTTAGGTGAACTCAATCAGTAAGTAAACTTCAACATTTTTTAAAAAAAATCTATCTGGGCTTTATTTGCTAATTTGCTCTAATTTATTTATTTCAGGTTCTTATATAGCACTGCCAATTTACGCAGCGCTTTACATATACATTGCACATTCACATCAGTCACTGCCCTCAAGGAGCGTACAACCTAAGGTCATTAACTCACATTCATACATATATAGTAGGGCCAATTTTATACAGGGTCCAATTAACCTACCAGCATGTCTTTGGAGTGTGAGAGGAAACCGGTGAACCCGGAGGAAACTCACGCAAGCACAGGGAGAACATGCAAACTCCAGGCAGGTAGTGTCCTGGTTGGGATTCAAACCAGCGACCCTCTTGCTGCTAGGTGAAAGTGCTAACCACTACACCACTGTGCCGCCCTAATGCAATTTCTTTATTTTTTTTTGTAATTAGTAAAGGGTATGATTCACATCCAGGAAGGTGGCTTTCTGAACTTTGCGCTGTGCTGCTTCCTCTGCACTCTATTAGATGCAGCATCAATCACAGTCAAGCTTCCATGTAAGGTTTAAATCTGATAGGGGCAGTGAAATACATCTTAGTAGTGGGCCTTGAATACATAATGCTTCCTATATAAAAGAGACATAAGGAACTTCTGTAATAATTCAGAATTAATTTACAGTTCATCTAACATGCATCAAGTATGTTTGCATTTCCATAGACTTGTAGAATAATGCAAAGCCTGCTAAAAGAGAACAAAAGCCCAACTTACACAGGCCTTTAAACTCACCAGACAAATCCAATATGTATACAATACGTAACTATAGAACTCTATATGCAAAAGTATAAAGTACTTCCTTTATTGATTTATTCGTCAAAACATGATATATCCCATACATTAGATCTCCGTCCCTTTATACCTGCCCCAGTCAAACAGCCAACCCTAGTGTCACACTGGCAAAATCAGACATCATATCAACAGAAGACAGGGGATGGAAATGTAAGAAGGGACAGTTCACCAATTCCTTCTCTATCATTACACATGAACTGACAACTAGATGATCTCTTAGAACCAGCTGACCCATGTTCAACTGTTCCACATTGGCCTTCAGATTTCAAATATATTTATTTCTACCACCAACTTCTTTAGACAAGGCCAATGTACGACATTCAACACCTTTTTTTAAATTTCACATTTGTGCTTAAGAATAAGAGAATTATTTAATGGGCCGATACAGACATTGACATTTGTTTGTACCCTTTCACAAAAAAATAAGAATACATAATTTGTATTGATTTAGCAGAATATTTAAAAAAAAAAATGATAACAGCGTGGACAAAAATTATGGGACCCCTAACCTAATATTTTGATGCACAAACTAGTGTCAGTCACTGAAAACAAGCAATTTTTGTTGCTTCTAATGAGACCTTTGTGCCTGCCAACAGCAAGTTTGGTCCACTCTTCTTCAGCAAACTGCTCCACCTGTCACAGGTTTGAAGAGTGCCTTCTGAAGACTACATGTTTCATTTCTGCTCTTTTATTAAATGTTTGATTAGATTCCGATTAGGATTTAGAGACCAATTCAATATAGTCTAATGTTTTGTTCCTAGTCACTCTTGGGTGATTTTAGCTGTGGGTTTTAGGTCATTATTCTGTTGGAAATCAGCAACTAAAGCAGATTTTTCTGACACTAGACAGTACATTTTGCTCCAAAATGCCTTAATAATCTTGAGAGTTTATTGTGCCCCCATGCCAGATGCAACAAAGAGGTACATTGTTTTTTTTTTGTCTGTGAACTGATGTGACTTGCCCAAAAGTCCACAAGTATTATGCTCTATAGATATGCATTTTAGTACATTCCAGTCTGGTTGTTTTCGTTTTTTCTTTCAGCTGTGGAGTCCTCCTAGATCTTCACTCATTGTGCCCACTGTCACTCACAAAAAGTGATGGTTGGTGCATCCAGACACTGATGTACCTTGATCTTGGAGTTCAGCTTGTATGTCTTTGAAATTTTTCTTTGGCTCTTTGTCTTCTGTTCACAAAATCCTTCTGTCCAGTCTGGGGCCCAGTTTTCAATGGCCATGTCCAGGCATGTTAGATTCACTTCAAGGGACCTTAAACATCTCAATAATATTTTAAATTGTAGTCACAGGGACATCAAGCTGATTTAAGTTTTATAGTCTTCACCTTTCCCATGTAGGTCTATACATTTTCTTTCCAATCTCCTCAGACAGCTATGTCCTTTATTATTTTCTTGCCCATGTTCAGTGTAGTGCAGCCTTTCTCAACCAGTGTGCCGCCAGAGGTCCTTGGGTGTGCCGCGGGATCAGGGGAGAGAAGGGCTGTCAGATGAGCCTGACCCCTTGCCGATCTGTACATCGGCACTGATGGAGAGCTTGGTCAGTCTCAAAAGGGAAAGTAAATCTCTGCTGTGCTAGATTGTTTCAAAAGGCTTCATATATGTGTGTGTGTGTATATATATATATATATATATATATATATGTGTGTGTGTGTGTATATAAGTATGTGTATAAGTGTGTGTGTGTGTGTGTGTGTGTGCCTGCGTATATATTTGTGTGTGTGGTGTGTGTATGTATATGTGTGTGTACGTGTGTACGTGTGTATGTATGTGTATATGTGTGTGTGTATGTGTATGTGTACATGTGTGTGCGTGTACATGTGTCCGTGTGTACGTATGTACATGTGTGTACGTATATGTGTGTACATGTGTCTGTATGTGTGTTTGTACATGTGTTTGTGTGTATGTGGGTGTGTGTATGTGTGTGTGTGTGTGTGTGTGTCTGTATATGTGTGTGTGTAAATGTAAGTATGTTTTAATCCTGACCCCCCTATTCCTGTACCATCAGAACTGCTTTTGTAGGGCTTGTTTGTGATTGCAGCAAGGACTGCTGCTACTCTTTAAAGCAATCCATGCTCAGATTGCTTTTCAGAAGCATTTAATAGGTGGTAAAGAGGCAATATGTGAACCACCTGTTTTAAGCCTGTAAATGCAGCATTACCACACTGCAACCGTGCAATGCACACAGTTGTGCAGCCCAATTCACCCTGAGTATACCTCCAGCTGCAGCCACAGCATGTGTACACCCCCTTATGCTGCCTTTGCAGCTAAAGGAAGAGAAATTGGGGGTGGTAAAAACAGATCTACCATGTGGTTTTGCCGCAACCTGACACGTGAAAAAGCCCTTGGTTCACATCTGTGTCTCTGCTTGCTGCATGTAGGGCAGCACATTCATTTCATTGGACTTCCCTACCCACAGAAATGCAGGGGAAAAAGTCAGTGACCCTTTTTTAAAATTGAGTCGCACCAAAAGCACCCCATCTTTTCCAATGTGTGGGGTACCATTTAGAAAATAATGGCACCCCTAATGAGCAGAGCATTTTTCTGTGTGTCAGGAACGAGTGGGATTTTGCATGTGTTCCGTGACACACATTAACATGAAACCAAGCCTTGGACAGGGGTGCCTCAAGACTGAAAATACTTTTCAAGGGCGCCCCGACTGGAAAAAGGTTGAGAAACACTGCTCTAGAAAACATTTAGACAAAACAAGGTAAATAAAGTACCAGATGGAATTTACCTAGGTGTCCTCAATGAGTTGAGCACTCTTATTTCAAAGCCATGGTTTCTGATCATGGCTGGCTCTGTACCACTAGATTGGTGTAAGGCCAATGTGGTGCCTATATATAAAAATTGATCAAAAACTTTATGAAGTAGCTACAGACGGGTTAGTTTAACCTCTATAGTCAGGAAGAAACTTGACAGTTTGATAAAAGACCACAAAACAATTTTTGCTACAAAACAATACTATAAGCATCAGTCAGCATGAATTAAAAAAAGACCAAAGTTGTCAAATAAATCTGCTTTCATTTTATTAGGAAGTAGGCATAAACTTAGATCCAGGGGATATCTGATGGCCTTTGGGGGATCTCCTGTCTGAGCAAGTTGGAGCATTTTTTATTATTTTTATTTATTTTACCCATTGCTTGAACTAGGTGAACCCAGTGCCATCTTAAGAGCATTATAGGCCCCCGGGCAATGCAGTGCACTGGGGCCCCGCCTACACAATCACCCACGAGAATAAAAATGCAAATAATCGATAAGGCAATATTTATTGGTACAGCAATGCCAGGCTAATGACAGCTTCCAAGTTCAGTGCCTGGTTCAGGTGAACACACACACAAGGACGGGAGTCAGACTCGACTGTCCTGTGTGTGTGCCCATTCCCGTGGAGATGGACAGGCATTCCTGCAGTTGTGGGCTCCCCCTCCACGTCTCAAGTGGCCTGACAGCAGCGCAGGGCAGACAGGCACTTGCCACCTGCTAAGTTCGGTGGTCGGATGCACACGGGAATCGGGAATAATGCTTGGCTGGGGCTGGGTCGCTGGGCAGGTGGCGCCCCCCAGGCAAGTGGGGCCCCTGGGTGAACCTGTGTCTTGTGGCATGTAACTGCTAACAATAACCAATTTGCATATATTGCAAACCACTCTTTCTGAACTACAGAGCTTTATTGTTTGCTTTGCTGTGCTTTTTTTTTTTTTGTGCTTTTTTCGAAGATGATAATGATAAACCACATATCAGCTTTAATGATATTATCTCACAAGTCAAATGGTTTGTCTCTGTAACAGTTGCCATTTTAGTCTTCAAAGCCCAGTTGAAATCATAGAAATTTATATTTCCTTAGATAAATATTGTACTAACAACCTCCATTTTCATTGAATTACCTTGACTTTCCTGTTACAGCAGTTACGCAGTGTATGTAAAGTCCAGCAATGGTGGTTGGTGTTATCGTTACGCATCTGTGCCATCATAGAACGTTGCAGTGGGGGTACGGGAAGCCCATTTCTAATTTAGAGAAACATTTCCAGAGAATAAGATATTTTAAGGCAACAGAGAAAAAGTATGAAGAATAAATTAGGAGTGGGGTTTTAAAAATTGTGGTTTCAGTTCACAAACGTTGGCAGTAATTTCACTACCTAATAATATTGTTTTGAAATTTACTAAAAGCTTTATTGCAAGGATCCAATGTATTTATATCATTCACATTGTGGTATAATCTATTGTGGTATCCTATATGTACATTTAATTCACAAAGATTATCATTTGGGTTTTAACATGTTAAAGTGCCAGAACACTTTTTAGTATGGTTCTATGGTGACTGTTGAAGGAATCAGAAAAAGGTGCCATTTCACATGTTGATTAGGTGCTGATTCATATATAAAAAAAAATTGAGAAAAATAATAAAAGATACTAATGAATACATGTAAAAAAAACCTCACAAAGCTTATTCAATTGACATTATTGCGTTTTGTTTAACAGGGTCGTCCGGGTCAGCTTGGAGCTCAGGGTCCAATGGGGTCGCCAGGATTCCAAGGGCCATACGGAGTTGCTGGACCAAAGGGTGAAAGAGGAACCCAAGGATTACCCGGACCATCTGGGCCAAAAGGCGACCAGGTTAGGAAAAAAAAGTATTGGTAGTATTCACTTTTTTTCCCAAATCATCTTCATTATTCTAATATATTTTTCTAATAACCCTCAACATCTTTTAACTTGCAGTTATTGAAAGTTTGTTTACTTTTTTATGTTAACATTTGTGCCAAAACTCTCTGTGAGTCCAAAATGTCCCCAGGTCCTCTGTAAGTACATCCTGGCACATGCAGAGTACCATCTTTTTTACTAGTTGAGCTTTTCCAGGGAACTTTTTTCCATAGTTCTGACAACAGAGAATCTCCCTCTTTCTCCCTGAATACTGCTAAAGACATCCAACATGAATGATGAGAACCAGTCACTGACTTCCTCCCTTTCTAGTTAGTACCTCATCCTATGTCCCCCATTATATGAGCCCCATTTAACCACTTCTGGAGCGGAAGGTTTTCCCCCTTAATGACCAGGCCATTTTTTGCAATTCGGCACTGCGTTATTTTAACTTAAAATTGCGCAGTCGTGCAGCGCTGTATCAAAATAAAATTGATATCCCTTTTTTCCTACAAATAGAGCTTTCTTTTGGTGGTATTTGATCACCTCTGTGGTTTTTTTTTTTTGCGCTATAAACAAAAAAAGAGCGACAATTCTGAAAAAAAAACAATAATCTTCATCTTCTGCTATATAGCATTTCCAATAAACAAAAAAAATTAAAAGTCAAATTTTTTCATCATTTTAGGCCAATTTGTATTTTGCTACATATTTCTAGTAAAAAAAAAATCCCAATAAGCGCATTTTGATTGGTTTGCGCAAATGCTTCGCGTCTACAAACTAGGGGGAAGATTTATGTTTTTTATTTTTTTACTAATAATGGCGGCGATCAGCGATTTTTAGCGGGACTGTGACATTGCGGCGGACAGATAGGACACCTAACTGACATTTTTGACACTTTTGGGGGGACAGTGTCATTACTACAGTAATCAGTGCTAAAAATATGCACTATTACTGTAATAATGACACTAGCAGGGAAGGGATTAACACCAGGGGTGATAAAAGGATTAAATGTATACCTTGGGGTGTTTTCTAACTGTGGGGGGGGGGGGCTTATGGAATCAACACAGGGACCTGTGTTCTTAAATAGGAGGAACACAGGAGCCCTGTGTTGATTTCTGACAGAACAATGGTCTGCTGTGTTTACAACAGCAGACCGCCGTTCTGTCTCCACGGGGAGCGTTCGCGGGTTCCCTGAGACAATCGCGGTCGCCGGCCCCACAGATCAGCCTCCCAGCTGGCGAATGGGCGTGCGCACACTTCCCCATGATCATGCGCTCGCGCCACCGCGAAGCGACATACGGGTACATCGTTTCGCAGGAACCTGCCGACCTGCCACCGTATAACTGTGGCGGCTGGATGGCAAGTGGTTAAATGTATTCCAGTTATACTGTATATCTGAATTTTCCTAAACAAAATATTCTATAATAAGTGGTCAATCCTATACAGTCATGCTATATGTTTTTCATGCCCACTTGTATACAGCATATTCAAATTATATTCTCATTTCATGTATGCTTTTTCTACAGGGCCCTATGGGAGTTCCAGGGTTCCAAGGTGCCAATGGAGTTCCTGTAAGTAAACTATTTTTTTATTTTGCTCTTTGTCATTACGTAGATGTCCTGGAATTTTTGAAAATACAACTAGTAATCACCTTTAAATCATACTTACTGTACTTAAAGGATAAATCCAGGCATGGTATATTTTTACATAGGTACATTAGTCCAGCTTGGACCAATGTAGCTATGTACACTGCTCAAAAAAATGAAAGAAACACTTTTTTAACATAGCAACAAATAAATTAAACTCCTGGGATATTGATCTGGTTATTTAAAAAGCAGAGGGGTTTTTTAATCAGTTTCAGCTGCTTTGGTGTTAATGAAATTAACAACAGGTGCACTAGATGGGTAACAATGAGACAAAACAGGAATGGTTTTACAGGTGGAGGCCACTGATATTTTTTTCCCTAATCTTTTTGGACTGTTTTTCTCTAGTTTTGCATTTGGCTATGGTCAGTGTCACTACTGATAGCATGAGGCGATACCTGGACCCTATAGAGGTTGCACAGGCAGTCCAACTCCTCCAGGATGGCACATCAATACATGCCAATGCCAGAAGGTTTGCTTTGTCTCCCAGCACAGTCTCAAGAGCATGGAGGAGATTCCAGGAGACACGCAGTTACTCTAGGAGAGCTGGATAGGGCCGTAGAAGGTCCTTATCCCATAAGCAGGGCCAGTATCTGCTCCTTTGTGCAAGGAGGAACAGGATGAGAACTGCCAGAGTCCTACAAAATGACCTCCAGCAGGCCACTGGTGTAAATGTCTCTGACCAAACAATCAGAAACAGACTTCATGAGGGTGTCCTGAGGGCCTGACGTTCTCTAGTGGGCTCTGTGCTCACTACTTGGCACCATGGAGCTTGATTGGCATTTGCCATTGAATTGGCAGGTCCACCACTGGCACCCTGTGCTTTTCACAGATTAGAGCAGGTTCACCCTAAGCACATGTGACAGACGGGAGAAGATGTGGAGAATGTTATGCTGCCTGTAACATTGTTCAGCATGACGCTGGGACCCAATCATGGGACTGGACTGGACTGGAGCCACTGACTATGGACAAGCAAGCAGCCAGAGAAGCAACGGGGGATACCTGATATACACATATAAGTTCTAGGATAGTGTCTTACCATGTAAGGAAGGAAGGATCAGGAAGACAGCTTCAAAACATGAATCTTCGAAAACAAAAGAACAGCTCCCATGTTTTATTCATGATGAGTTCTTTTTAAGGTGTATGTTTTAAAATGGTGTATGTTTTAAAATGATAAAACCTAAATATATTTAGCATTCCTGTAGGAAATACATTGCTAAATAGATACTAGAAAATTTTATTTTAGCTGCAAGATATACTTTTCACATCCCCCCTTCAAAATAATCCTATAAAATAAATGGATCATCATGGATGTCATTTTTGAGGAATAGTTTCCAAGTTATTACCAAACTCATGCAGAGCAGAAAAAAAATTGCTCTAGTCCAGGGGTCTCAGATCTTTCAAAGCAAAGGGCCAGAATGCCATTCTTCAGACTTTAAGGGGGGCCAGACTGCCCAATAAAAGTGGAACATGTCCTGGTGTCAGTGGATGTAACCAATACCCCATCTTTGGTATCAGTGGGAGGAATGGTGCCTCATCATTGGCATCAGAAGGAGGAATAGTACCCCATCACTGGTGTTAGCGGGAAGAATAGTGCCCCATCATTGATATCAGTGGGAGGAAGAGTGCCCCATTGTTGGTGTCAGTGGGAGGAAAAGAGCCCTATCATTGGTGTCAGTGGGAGAAATAGTACCCCTTTATAACTGTCACTGGGAGTAATAGTGTCTCGTATCAGTAGAAGGAGCGGTGCCCCATTATTGGTGTCAGTGGGAGGAAGAGTGCCCCTTTGTTGGTGTCAGTAGGAGTTATAGTGCCCCATTATTGATGTCACTGGGAGGAATAGTGCCCTATCATGGGTGGGAGTGCGAGTAATAGGGACTCATATCAGTAGAAGGAATATTGACCCATCATTGGTGTTAGAGGGGGAAAGAGTGCCCCATCGTTGGTGTCAGTGGGAGGAATAGTGCCCCAAGGGGCAGATAAAGGCAAGCAAATGGCCACATCTGAGTGGAAACCACTGCTCTAGTCCATAACTTTGGAACTTATGTCAGAACATTTTCTCAGTTTGTGTAGAAAGAGTATATAATGTTGTAATCCATCTAAAAATGTATACAGTGTAGAGGCTTCCAGTGTATCACATCACTGCAAATGCTGTATATGCCCATTGCCCATTGAATAACATATTTATCAACTAATTCTTTTTTCTGAATTACATTTAAGGGTTATAGTGGACAGCCGGGTCACCGGGGTTTGCCTGGACTGGATGGTTGTAATGGCACCACTGGAGATGAAGGTTTACCTGGGTCTTCTGGTTTTCCTGGCCCAGTTGGATCACCAGTAAGAATGTTTATTTTACATTAACTATTATATGTCTTTTTATATCTATCTATCTATCTATCTATCTATCTATCTATCTATCTATCTATCTATCTATCTATCTATCTATCTATCTATCTATCTATCTATCTATCTATCTATCTATCTATCCATAATCTATTCAGCATTCATTTACTGTTCTATATAAACTCTCCAACTAGGCCTGGTTAAAATCATATGGTACAATTAATCAGTCTGTCTGTCTGTCTGTCTGTCTGTCTGTCTGTCTGTCTGTCTATCTTAATAAAGTGACAAAAGACAGAAATAAAAGTATGACAGGGATTTTTTCTGTCAGTGTTGCTGATTTTCCCTCACTTTCTGGCTGATAAATTGGTTACACAAGCACAGGAAGTGAAGGATTTTTGTTCAGTTATGGTGCAGTTAATAGTAAAAACCCAACAGGGGTTCTAATCCTTCCCTATGTGAGCCAACATCTAGGAGTGTTATTTAGAAAAAATTGCAAAACTTTTCATTCTGTGAAACTGAATATATAGTTATTCTGTGCAAAGGAGCTATTTTCTCCCCAGGTCGATTGATATTTATTCATACAGAATGGAGTGAATTAGGTAACCACCCAATTAGGCATTATGGATATCATCAAGTTGTCTAAATCAGTAGAAATGTATATTCCTAATGTCTTTATGCCTCTCCTTTATTAGCTCTAACTACCTCTATACTGAACAAGCTCAATTTGGATTTGTGAAACGCATTGATGCAGATGGTTTAAAGGTTTCAGCCCTTGGCTACACCTGGATTGGCAAAAACTCGTAGAAACGAGACAAAATACAGAATCAAGATATTAGATCATGGTCAAAAACAAGCAAGTCGTCAGGACTAGCGTCAAACAGGATTGTCAAACAGGCAGAGCATTAGGGCTGACAGCAAATAGGAATCATGGTTAGAGGTAAGCTGAGCCGTCAGAAGCAAGACCAGAAAATTAGGAGTGAACTCACAGGAACTGGACCTTAGGACAAGATTCTCAGAGACAGAGAGTTTTGCTCAAGCATCTTGCTAAAGTTAACTACACAAGGAAATTAGCCATAGGTGTAACTGGAAGTTTCCCAGGAAACGTATATTTTACTACTTATACTATATATTTATAAATATATATATTAATATTAAAAAACACTGGATAGTGAAGTGGCATGCCTATGAAATACTCAAGGGCAGTTAAAAACTTATACCACTAGATGGTGCAATTCTATAGAGCACTAAAGAATCTGTTAGTTCCAGGTGAAGCTGTAGCAATATTTGAATGAAATACAACATTGGCAGCCAGTAACTTTTTCTTTTACTTGACTTTCAGTGGCAGAAGTGTTTTTAAATAAAAAAAAAGTGATGTCAGTGCTTTAAAATGTGCTGCCCTTTTTTTTTGCCATAGGGTTTTCCAGGTCCTAAAGGTCAGAAAGGTGAACCATCCTACATACAAGGTGGAATCAAAGGACCTAGGGTAAGATTAACCCTGCATACCTGAAACTCTATCATCTAGCTGTTGACAAGTTAGCTCTAGCCTATAGTATTTCTTTGTAGTTCTTAAGTATATCATGCATATTTATTTTTTACCACAAAAATATGAAATCCCGCATGCAAATATATCATAATTACCTTTTGCAGCCAGCAGGTGGCACAGCTCCTTTTCACTGTTACAGAAAGATAATGTCATTGCTTTGTTAAGAAAATTCTGTGCTGTTTGCTGAGCTTAATAGTTGCAATTCAAATTACAGTAAAACCTTGGATTGAGAGTAACTTGGTCTGAGAATGTTTTGCAGGACAAGTACATTTTTTTAATACATTTTGATTTGATAAAGGAGCGATGTTTTGATATACAAGTAGGGTCACGTCACAACTGAGTATAAAAGAGAAGAGAGGCGCTGCTAAGTGTAGCAATATGGTTACATTTAATAAAGGATCAACATTTAGCAACTTACATGGTTGATGATTTAATCAGGCACATCTAAGTATGCAGGTATCTGGGTAAAGCTGCCCACATAGACCATCCTCTGCACCAACATTGACATCATCCCTTCCACGCTGCGCTTCATGAGCACTTCAAGCCTCGCTTTTAGATTGCTCTACTGCAGGGTAGTCTTCCTGGTCACGACTGCATACAGATGGTGGTGAGAACCGGCAGTGAGGAGGACGGTCTATGTGGATAGCTTTACCTTACATACTTAGATGTGCCTCTTTTAATTATCAACCATGTGAGTTGCTAAATGTTGCACCTTCATTAAATGTCCCCATATTACTACACTTTGAGGCGCCTCTCTTCTCTTTTACACTCTGTCACTCCAGCTGGATTTTGCTTCTATTCCCCTTGTGGAAGCTGCCATTTGTGGATGGACATTTTATGGTTACACAACATTGCTAAAAAAAATGTATATGGACTATAAACTGAAGGACTTTTGAATAAATGGTTGTGGAACGAATCATCTGAGTTGCCATTATTTCTTATGGGGAAATTCGCTTTGATATACAAGAGCTTTGGATTACAAGCATGTTTCCGGAACTAATTATGCTCGCAATCCAAGGTTTTACTATACATATAGAGCTGAATGAGGACACCCATTCCTCCCTTCCTACTCTGTTCATGCGATATAGTATGTGTTCATGAAGACTTCTGTTCTTTTGCAGTTAACAAATCTATATACAATCTATACAGCCAAAACTAGATAGATGTGGAGTTTAATGGTAGGCCAAATAGCTCGAGGAAGCCAAGCCCTCAAAGATTCAATACTGTGTGATGTCCTATGGCAACTTTGTATTTACAAACTTATACTTGTATTATTTCAGGGAGATGATGGAGCAAACGGCGTTGATGGATCTCCTGTATGTATATATTTGGTTTAGTTGATTTAGTACACTAAAATTATATTAACTTGTTCATGTTGTTTTGCTCTTTATGACCTAAAAAAAATTAAATCCCACATAAATTGATTCTTTTAGTAACATTTTTTAATTGTGACATGATCAGTACTGTGTTCGTGTAACTGCTATTTTATTACAGGGACCACGGGGACCACCTGGACCCGCTGGACTGACAGGCCCAGCTGGAGCACCAGGCTTACCAGTAAGTAGTATTTTTATTAAAAAAAACATTTTTGAAAGCAAAAGCCATTATAAGATAGGTCATATAACAGTTAAGAACATGGATGTGAGTATTTCTTGAGATGTGATTTTAGCATGCCTTAAAGCAAAGGTGGGCAAAAAGAACTTACTGAATAGAAGGATGTGCTGGAACTGGAAAGAGTCCAGAGAAGGGCAACAGAAATAATTAGGGGAATGGAGGACATCAGCTATGAGGAAAGACTACAAGCACTAAACTTATTCTCTCTGGGGAAGAGACGATTGAGGGGGGATATGATATCAATGTACAAATACTGTACTGGCGACCCTAGCATAAGGAACAAACTTTTCAGAGAAAGGAAATACAATAAGACACGTGGCCACTCACTAAAACTAGAGGAAAGGCGGTTTAACCTTAAAGTGCGTAAGGGGTTCTTCACTGTAAGAGCGGTAAGGATGTGGAATTCTCTTCCTCAAGCAGTCGTATCAGCAGGGAGCATCAATAGTTTCAAAAAACTATTAGATGGGCACCTTAAAGACCACAACATACAGGGGTATACAATGTACAGTTAACAGCAAACACACACACACATCATAGGTTGAACTGGATGGACTGATGTCTTTTTTCAACCTCACTAACTATGTAACTATGTTGGCCCACCTTATGTTTAATGGTGAGGGTAATGGTGATTCTGTTAACATCCTGTTTGGTGAATCAGGCTCATAAACCAATAAATCCTACTATATTATTTGAATGGTAAGAGGAAGTACAACACGGGAATAGGTGGTAGTGATGCTTTATTTACAGTCATGTTGATAAAATACATCATAGGTTGAAAAGAGGCAAAGAGCAGTGAGGTGTACATCCTTCTAAATACCTTTTTAGCCTTCAGTAGCGAAGGACATTGAATATAGATTATGTCTAACTGCTATTAGCTACTACACTTTGAATATTGCTATATGATATATTTAAAAAAAGTTTTCTAAGGTACACATGAATCTGACTGACCATATTACATTGAACATTTTACAATGTGCAACCTCTGGTTGCTTTACCAAAATTTGCGGCTAGCTAAGGACTTGCCTACACAGGCTATAAAAGGGGTTACTGGCAGGTGTTGATTCCACAGCCACCTGACCTGCTAGTTTACACTGAACTGCCTTCATGTTCAGACCATTCATTGACTTACACTGCCTTAGGACCATTCTGAGTGTGATGTGGACCACTGCACCTCAGCTTTTGCGTCATGTGCCCAAATAGAAGCTACTTGAAGACTAAAAATTTTAGAGTTAGGACCGCAGTACACAGAGAAGCCTTGGCGTGGACACTGCAGCTTCCCCATTTATTTGCAAATTTGTGCAACTAAAACTTCTGTTTTTAACATGAATTGTTAGACAGGGTTAGTTTGTTTTTCTTTTGCAGTCTAGGTTGTAAGTGTGTTGGGAATTTTTTGTCTGTTTGTCTGTCTTAATGGTTGTGTATGCATTCTGCAGGTTAACTAAAAACTGGCCAAAAATGCTTGGAATAAATAGTAAATCCTGTCATACATGTTCTCATGTTCTTTCTGTATATCTAAAATCATTTTATCTAATTATATCAATTTTTTTTAGGGTCCACCTGGTCCAAATGGCTTTTTGGGGCCAAAGGTACAGTAATCCTTTATCAATTTAGTAAAAAAAAAAATCTATTTTATCTTTTCATCTAAAACATGCTTATCATAAATGTTTAAATGGTTATTTCACCTTTTCTTAAAAAAAAAAAAAAAAAGAGAAAAGGTGAATTACCACCCTAAAGCCTTCCTCCTGCCCTATTTACCTCCATGGGTGAGGAGCTATCAGTGCCCACACGGGTCTGGGGATTTGATATCCCCGCTTATCTCCCCCTTCCTTCTAAAGAGCCAGTGCCAGGGCTGATTGATCAGAATGCTCTGATCCGTCCTGGAAGCCCTGCAGAGAGAAGAGTGTGAATTTAAATTTCCCAGGTCGGTGCACCTGCTGTGTGGGCACTGACAGCTCATCACTCATGCTAGTAAGTGCAGAGGGAACTGGGGGGGGGGGAGTATTTATGGTATTACTTCAACTTTTCATTTTTTTCTGAAAAGGTGTAACACATATTTGTCAAACAGATTATTACATTTTTAATTAATTTTTGGTATTTTAATTTGTAGGGCAATATGGGAGTTGGTTATCAAGGAGAGAAAGGAGAGAAGGTATGTGTTTTCATGCATTCTCTTATATGAATATTTCTTATTGTGTCCTGAATATTTTATTTATAATATTAAAGTGGCATGTCATATTCACATAAATATTCAAATTTTTCACAAATTTATTAAACTAACGATCTGTGTTCAGCATTCCAAAACCAGCCTATTAAACTTCTGTAAAGGTACAGGGCTCTCAAAAGAAGAAATTAGTTAAAGCCCAACTCCTAGCTTGGCATTCACCCACATTCCCCCTCCTAACATATTTGTCTATTCCCCTAAATTTTATTTTTAAAAAAGACCTGTATACTTCCCTTTTTCTGTTGGTGTTCTGTCTGGGAACTGAGGAGACCAGTTGCTGGAGTTTTGGGAGAGGAATGTTGAATGTTGTCCCATGCTTGCCTGATATAGGGTCCTAACAGTCCTGGGACATTAATGTATTTTTCGTTTCAAGTTGCACCAAATATTTGCAATTGGTGAAAGGTTTGATAGCAAGCTGGAAGATTCCCCTCCTCTTTAGCCCATGGTTGACAAAAAGAATGTCAAATTTTGATTTGTCCAACCACAGAACAGTTTTCCACTTTGCAACAGACCAATTTAAATGAGCTTTGGCCCAGAGAAGAATGTGGTGTTTCTGGACCATGTTCAGATATGGCTTCTTCTTCTTTGCATGATAAAGTTTTACCTTGCATTTTTGGACGACATATCAAACAGTTTTTATAGACAGTGATTTTTGGAAGTATTTCTGAGCCCATGCAGTGATATCCATCACAGAATCATGCCTGTTTTTAATGCAGTGCCCCCTAAGGGGCCCAAAGATCACATCTAATATTGCATTTCAGCTTTGTATCTTGCGCACAGAAATTTCTCTAGATTCTCTGAATCTTTTGATGATATTATGTACTGTAGATGATGATATAAAAAGTCTTTGCAATTTTACATTGAGAAACATCCTGAAATTGTTCAACAATTTTATATGCAGCCTTTCACAGATTAGTGAACCTCTGCCCACCTTCGCTTCTAAGACACTCTGGGGTTGATTTACTAAAGGCAAATAGACTATACACTTTGCAAGGTGCAGTTGCCCTCTGCAAGTGCAGTTGCTCCAGAGCTTGGTAAATCAGCTAAGGCTTCACTTTGTATACGTATGGGCAAGGGAAAAAAAAAAATAGTTTTTGCTTGCACATGATTGGATGATGAAAGTCAGCAGAGTTTCTGCTCATTTACTAAGCTCTGGAGCAAATTTGCTGATACTGCACTATCTGGAGCTTCTTTTT
The DNA here is from genome assembly GCF_965119305.1 of Pelophylax lessonae. NCBI lineage: Eukaryota > Metazoa > Chordata > Amphibia > Anura > Ranidae > Pelophylax > Pelophylax lessonae. The sequence continues at coordinate 155,227,660 of NC_138774.1, forward strand.
CCTTTTATAATTGGCCAAATACCATGGGGTGAGGAGGAGCCAGTTACCAATCCAGACCTGCCCAGAGGAAAAAAGGGGGAACCCACCCCAGCCCAAGCGCGAAAGGTCCTAGTGCAGTAAAGCACATAGGACCCACTGGTTCTGGTAAGTGATTTCATCTACCCACAAATCATGGCGAAACAGACTGATGTCACAGAATTATATGGACACTCATGCTTGAGCACTTGCACCTTTGAAAAGCTGAACCATACAGTCACTAAGGACTTTTTAAATTATTCTAAGCACTAAAGTCACTTTATACCTATTGGTCTTTCTATATATGACCAGTCACGTTTTATTATTTATTTACCATTGTTTGCCATTATGATTGAATTATTTATTTCATTATGTGCTATTTATTATTCATACAGTCACTAATATAATCATTGGGGTATATATTTGATATCATTTTACCGTTATTCAGCAAGCGCTGTAGTTAGCTTTTTGGCCCCAGAGCTAATCCCTTTCATTTCCGTTTACCACCTATAGCTGCTGCTGCACTATTCACTTTACCCAAATATACATACATAATTTATTTCTTCTATTTCTCTTAATTATATACAACTTACACTCTTGGTGCGGGGAATATACTCTGGTATATTTTTTTACAAGTATACCACACCTCCCAACTTTTTGAGATTGTAAAGAGAGACAACTATTAACAAAAGTATGTTGAGATAAGACCCCCCCCTTAATCACACCCCCTTAAAGGGGAATTGTACCCAAAAGAATATCAAACCCACGAGTGCTTTTTTTTCCCCACTACTATTCCTTTTGAATTTACAAATTCACAGAAATTGAAAGGTTTAGCACTGGGCAGACTTGTATAAAGTACTCGAAATTTCTACTTGAGTAAAAGTACAAGTGCTCGATCAAAAAGTGACTTGAGTAGAAGTGGAAGTGCTCGCAGAAAAAGTTACTTAAGTAGAAGTACTAAAGTATTCAACATTTTTTTTACTTAAGTATTGCAAGTAGTTTTTTCAAAAAATTTGCTACTTAAGTACTAAAAGTAAAAAGTACCAGTAGTTTTGAAAAAAAATTTCTACTCAAGTACTGAAAGTAGAAGTACAAGTACTGTGTTATGTAGTTATTAAAGAAAGAAGTCAAAAGTTTGAACATCATATTGTTTTTTATTATTTCAAATGATTTATTCAAATGATTAACCTGTGTTTGTTAGTAGTTTCTTGATGCACTTTAAGTGCTGTAGCACCATTTATTTGTTTGTTTCATATTTTCTTTTTATTGGAAAGATTTGGTATAGCAGCTTTTATTATACACAGCCTTTATTTTCGTATGCGCTGATTTACAAATGACATTATACACATTTTTTTGAGCTTTATGCAACCTGCCATCTACTGTTCTGGCAGTGGTAATTTTTTTAAAAGTAACAAGTAACTATGCAGCACAAAAAAAAATATCGGAGTAGAAGTATCGAAATCATCGAAAAAAATGTAGTGAAGTAAAAGTAGAAGTAGGAGAAAAAAATTATACTCTAGGAAAGTACAGATACCGCCTTTCGGTACTTAAGTACAGTACTTAAGTACAGTACTTAAGTAGTTCTACTTCGTTACTATACATCTCTGGCACTGGGAAACACTTTTTGAAAGATAAAAAGTGCATTTAATATACAACTATATCGATCAGACCAAAATGAGGGACAAATGAGGAGGAAAGCTGGACAGAGGGACATTGTTCCAAATCAGGAGCAGTCCCTCAAAATCAGGGACAGTTGGGAGCTATGAAAAAGAGAAATGGTGCAGCGCTGAATAATAAATAACATAAAGGAATTGGAAAGTCCACATCCTGTAAAATAGTCCCATATTTCACATAACAGAGTGCAACTTATAACAGTGTGCAGAGGCCACCACCGACACCCAACAACACAGCCTCTTACCATCCGATAAAGAGCCTCACTACAAAGGTCTGGATAAGCTGGATTTAAATCTCCAGCGGGCCCTTGAACTGTCAGCAACGTCTTTCCTGCTTTCTCAAATGATCTCCCCCAGGGCTGTCCTGCTGTGTCACAAAGTTGGCACTTCAACCACCAACAATTGAACTGAATATGTGTCTAGAGCAGTTGGCTAGTACTCAGTGGGGTAGCCATTTATAGTGTAGCTAACAACCAGGCTTGTCTTTCCTACTGCACCATCACCCACAAGGACACATTTGATTCCAAGCTCCTGGCTGCTGGGCCTGGGAGCTATGGTATACCTCTGCATCATATTATCTCTTGGATGAAATGAGCATTATATTCTGTACATGCTGGGGTGGAACATTAAGTTTTGGGGCTGAAAATAGAAAATGAGATTTCCATGGGGAATGTATTTTTATGCAATAAAACAGATATTTGTGAGGCCCTTCAGTATATACTGTGAGTATAGGTTTCTTTATGTTATCCTACACCAAATACCATTACAAATACAGACATTAAATAGTTCCTGGTAGAGGCATATATCGCCTAAAGTTGCTAAAGTTCCCAACTGCCAGCCCTGTGCTGGTGCCTCTTTTGAGTCCAAAAATATGTGTTTGATGATATATGAAATGGCATAGTCCCACTGGCAAGACATTCATTCAAGGAACTGCCATCTAAAGCTCAATCTAGCCAGAAGAGTTTTCCTTCTATTTGTTTTCCAGTTTCCAGTTTAACACTTGCTTTATGGTAAAACTCTGGGGTTTTTTTTAGGTTATGAAAGGCAGCTGTCTCTGTAGATGGTTATTGAGTTTGCACACAAATATCTGCTGCTATTTGATTTAGGACATTGTTTTACAAGTTTTAATCACCCCAGCAGAGCAAAATGTCTATTTCTGTTTGTGTGACAAACGTCAGTAAACACATCTCTACCCATGGGTCATCCATAAATGATGTCAAGCCAAAGGGAAGGTGGGGGTGGGGGGGGGGGGTTGTGACACTGTGTGACAAGGTGTATGTTTTTGGAAGGGGGAGGTCATCACACATTTTTAAATCAACATTTGCGATTTTGTGCTGCTGAAACTAGGTAACTCTCAATCTGAACTCGTCAGGTTCAGCTGATCTTTAGAGACCTGATAAGGCTAATGAGTCATGGGCAGAGTTCAGCTGTATAAATACCATTTTCAACAAATCCCTAAAGGAAGCAGTTAAACAGATTATATATATATATATATATATATATATAAAACAACATATTTGTGTATCCAGTCCATTGGATGTCTGCAGACATAATAAGATTCAGTAGGTTTTTGGGGAAGCTACTAAGTACCAGCTGACAGAGGGTCAGGAATTGTGCACCAAAAAATTCACTTTTCAGAGAATACCCGGGTGCAAGGAAATAAAAAAAATATGATTTTTGTTTGTACATGATTGGATGATGGAATGTATAGAATGTGTCGTACAAACTTTGCTACACTAGTTCCCCCATTGGTAGAGGCCACATGGCCTATCCCAAAGCATAGATCTTGTGAAAGAAGTTACAGCAGGCCTGCTTTAGAATAATTCATAATTCCTATGTCTATGTTTAACTTTCCTGTGTGATAGTTTAAGGTTAGGTGTGTAGTATTAGATCCACTAGAGGGCATATGACTTTAGTCTCGATTTGGAAAGCTAAGACTCCAGGATAACTAACCTTATTTAGGAAAAAAAAGCTGACAGTTATTTTTAGCCAAGTCCAATTAGATTTTAAAATTACAGCCACATGTCTGAAATTAAAGGTCCTTATCCATGTGTTACAGCTTTGTAAATTGAGCCTGTTGCATTAACGCTGCCAGCCATTGGATAGAGCTTATGCAAAAATTGGGGCACCATAAAAACTGATGAAAGCAGAACAGCACCACTCACCTCACCGCTTTAATTTTAATTTCTTTGCAGTCATTAATTCTGGTGCCTATTTAGCAAAGAAGTAGGGAGTCCACGTTTAGCTTATAGCAACCAAGCAGACCAGTAAAATCACACAAGTTGCTATGACTTTCACATTGATATTTTCTCTTATTAAATAGGCCCAAAAGAGTTTTGGTAAGCCAATGATAGATTCACTTTAAGGATTATATTATTGGGTATTTGCCTAAAAAAAAGAATAATATCGCATTACTGTAAATGAGTCTTAAGTATACTCTGAGCACATAAATCTTCAGAAAATATATTCAATATGAAATGCTATGTTTCTTACAGGGAGACACCGGTCGTCAGGGTAACCCAGGACCTCCAGCATCCAGTGGAATGGAATTCTCAACCTTCCTAAAAGGAATCCCAGGAGAACCGGTATATGATCTTCCTGTATATCAGATCTAAGTGTGACTTATTTACTGGGTAGAAATATTACATATAAGTGCACAACATCAGAACGGTATTTTAAATGCAGTTTGGTGCAGGACTAAATCTTTAAGTCCCCTTTCACACTAATGCGCTTTTGCTGCACTAAAACGCAATTGTAAAGCACACCAAAAACGCCCAGAAAATTTCCTTTAAATCCTCTTGAAATGCTGAGAGCCTGAGCCAGCCCCTCCCGCCCTCTCCACAGCCCAGTGCTCCAGTGAGTGCTGGAGGGGCAGAGCAGAGAGCCAGTGATTGACAGTGACCAGCTCTCTGCAGCCAGAAGACCGAGAGTTGATCGATCAGCGGTGTTTGATCACTCAGTTCTCGGTCTGGAGCTGGCGGGGGACAGATGCTGCATCGGACTGATGCTGTATTCACCTAGGTGAGTAAACATTTTTTTCTTGACATCCATACTTCTCTTTTAACAGATGCATTGGTTTATTTAATGCAATAATAACCATGAATTCAAATATGTCTTCATAGGGAGAAAGAGGTGATTTTGGATATCCTGGAACACCTGGATTGCCTGGGCCAGCTGTAAGTTGTTGCTGAAATTATTGCCTATTAATTATTGAAGGGTGGTACCGGGATTATAGTTTCATTTTGCTGTACTGCTTATAAATAACTCTTTTATTTTTATAGGGATTTAATGGTCAAGCAGAGAAAGGGGAGAAAGGCATTCCTGGTCTTCCGGGTGCAAGGGTAAGTTTATTTTTATAGTTTCCAAACTGGAGGCAGTAGGTTAAGGCAAAGTTAGGAACCTTACCATAGCTAAAAGCCACTTTTACCAACGCTATATCTGCATATTTTTATAGAATAAGACAACGTATTTCTTACTTTCACATCCTTTAGAGGCTGGGTTCACACTTATGCGAATTGGATGCAGATTTCCCCGCACCATTTAGAGGCTGGGTTCACACTTATACGAATTGGATGCAGGTCTTTTTATACACTTGAAAAGTTTCCCTGCATCCAATTCGCATGACAGGAGACTCTGACCGACTCTCAATGGAGCTGGTTTACTCAGCTCTGGGGAGGCTGCGGTCCACATTGGAAAAGGGTCCTGTGCATCTTTGGCTCATTTTAAGGTCCGAATTCAGGCAAAAATTTGGACCTGATTCTCACCTGAAACGGAGAACAGGCACACAGCTGCCTCCCTGCTGTGAGCTGCCGCCGCAGCTAGTGTGAATTCAGCCTTAAAGTCTTATACCAGCTGCTTGAGCCTTTAGTATAAATGTGTTTTTTTCCAGCTACTATAAAATGAAATCACACTTCTGTGGATTTTTAAGGAAATGTTTAAATGTTTAATATTCTGTGTATATTTTGTTTACTTTATTCACAGGTCTACATCATTTTAATTTATTTCTTTTAACTTAAATGTGAAATAGTTCATATAATCAATTCATTCCAAATCTGTTCTGCTGCTTGAAGTTTTTTCTTCACAGCGGTTTACTGTTATTCTTTGAATAGGTTTGTTGTAAATAGACTTGTGAAGCAGGGGATCAGATTTGACCTACACAGCTGAATGAGTTTGAGAAGGGTCAAACCCCTCTCCCTCTTTGCTAGCAGATATGGACCTGACTGATTTTTACTGTAAGGACAGCAATAATTGTCTTTTACGCTTAGCAGTAGTAACTCATTCCATGTGCTTAATAGAATACATGATTTAAATGGAAGCAACTTCATATCTATCTACAAATGCTGGCCATTTAAATCATACAGAGAAATCTTATGTATTTTGGGACTTTAATAGTGTAACCCCAATCCTTCCAATACTTCGGCCCAGTACATCCGTTGTACATCTTCCAAATCCCGAGTGATGTAATGATTACAGCCCCCCAGTTCCCCAAACATCAGCCTAGATTTGATGAAGGGTAAAACAAATCTCTTTGTTGAACAAGAATACAGGCTTTTTATACACTTGAGAAGTATGTCAGTGAGCACCCAAAGCATCACACACAGGTCAGGTGAGCCTGAATAAATTATCATATGCAGATGAAATTGTATACAGAAACATAATTATGTGAGCTAATTACCTAGCCATCTGGACAGAAATAATAGGTAAATGGGAATCCAGACATGGACACTGTTATAATTAACATGCTAATTAACTCAGCACTGCAACAAGGCCAAAACAAAGCACATTACACATTATCCTAAGTATAAACACAGAAGACCATATTAAACAGACAATAGTAGAAGACCCCAGTAGCAGACTGTCCGTCTCCCACATTGAAGCACCTGGAATCCACATCCAAGCAACATCCCGGCCATTCAGAAGTCACAGACTTCATGGCAACAGTCTACAACAGTCTATGAGGCAAAGCTCATACAATGTTCTATCATTCTGATACAGTGGAATTAATGTATCATAGATTTCTTGAGAGATATTGTGTAAAAATATCACTGTCCCATTTGAAGCAAACAAAACAACATTCTCAGTGTCAACCAAGTAGTTGTCCATCATTTTCTCGTTCACCCTGTGCCCCAAATAGATACACGGTGACTTACACATAAGAGGGGCCTAGGGAGCTGAGAGAGGGATTTCTCAACCTCTCCAAGGTAAGCTGGGTTCCATGGGCCCCACCAACAAAAGTGACTGTCATCACATCTTATGAGCCTGTTCCATGGCCCATAGTTAGTGGGCAGGAGGCTAGCCTCCACACTCCTCCAGGAGCCCGTGGCAAACATCCAGGCAAAGGGGCATTTGTCACAAATAGTAGTGATGAATTTTCTTAATGAGAACAACACTCTGTCAAAGCCATAAAGACTCATAAAGATGTCTGTAAGAGTAATAAAAAATTCAACAGGGAGAAGGGGACTTCTTGTAATAGCCAGAGGTAGGTGATGCTTGGAGTTCGGGGAAGAGACATTGCTAAAAAGAATCGCTGAAAAAATATACACTGGGGTTGGTTTAGTAAAGCTGGTGCAGCTCTGCATAGAGACCAATCATCTTCCAGTGTATTTTTCTAAGGCCCCTTTCACACAGGGAGTCTGTCAAGCGGACTCCGTTTTTCTCAGCTGGGGATCGATCCGCCGATCCCCCGCTGAGCAGGCGGATGGCAGCTCTATCTCCGCGCTGTGTGTGGAGACAGAGCTGTCAGGTCCCCATTCTTCTCTGTGGGGAAATCGGATGAGAACGCCCATCTGTCCTTTCTCATCCGATCTGATCCGCCAGATGGATAGAAAATAGGGTTTCTATCCGTCCGGATTTGACGGATCGGATGTCTGAACGGTCCGCCTGTGTGAAAGGGGCCTAAATGAACAAGCTGAAGTTAGAAGCTGATTGGCTACCATGCATAGCTGCATCAGAGTTTGCACTAGTTTTAGTAAATCAGTCTCACTATATGTCATTGGAGATTTAAGATATACATTTTGCATTGCCAAACCTGTTAAAATATTTCTGACTAATATTTCTTACCAAATCATTGTAATAATAAACATTCATAGTATAGTATACGATATGTACTCTTCTCATTTTTTTTTTATAGTAATCCTGTAAATGTTTATTTTAGGGCTTTCCTGGATCAGATGGATTTAGTGGATTCCCTGGTGATAAGGTATTATTAGGAAAATCATTGTGGTAAGGTACAATGAGTTTGTGCAATGAGTTTATAAAAATCAAAAGAAATGCAGTCAATTCTCAATGAGCAGCGATCAGTGTTTAGCATTTACCAGGTGTTACCTATGCACTGGAAGTGCCCCCATCTAATGAATCTATAGGCATATAGGATGGCGTGAGCTACTGTTTCTGATCTTTGTATGCACAGATGTGAATTTATTTGCTATACCTTTTTATACCAGTAGAAGTGATGCAAAAATGGCGTAGTGCTTCCTAAATACATATCATAATCATCTCCTTAAAGTGATATTTAGCCGCTTATTTACTCACTTACAGTGTTCCAGTTTAAGCTGGTGCCATGACCACTGCCCCAGGTGTCCTGTTTCAGGGTGGCTCCTTTCTCTTGTAGCATCCCATGGACCCACCCTTGCATGCAGGGACCAGAGCTGTGTCTCTCTACACAGTCTGCATCAATGGAAACATTAAGCCCCATAGCCTAGGACGGCAAGACACTCCCCTGTTCTGCCCCTACCCCCTTCCCCAAACTAACAGACTGGCTCACATTGCACTGTCCACTATTAACTCTTTCCTGTGAAGTCTAAAAGTTTAGAAAAGTAGCACTTAGGGAGCAGGAGCCAGCTGCACTGAAATTTGTAAACTGCAAGTGCTGGGGTAAGAAATTTAACAAATAGTTTACTGGGGAACACCTATTTTATTGTACTTAGTGTGTTAAGGTAAAGCTGAGGATTTATTACTACTTTTACCTTTTGCATGGTTTCAAGTGGATGTAAATTGTAAACCCTCACATATACCCAGTGAAATGAACAGCCTCAGATGATACGCAGAGATTAAACAAATCTCCCTACATAAGTTTTACTTGTCTATGTGCTGTCTTCAGCTTTCTACACTGTTTAGAATGTGCATGTCCTCTTTGAATTTTCTCTTCCTGATTCACCTGTGGGAGAGAAGTTTGGCCATACACTATGAGACAGCTGATTGAAGGAAATGCACACACCCCCTCTCCACATAGGAAGAGATGTGCTGTGAATAGACCAGCTCTCTGATAATCTATTTATAGCATCCACCCCATCAGCCTGGTTTTATCTCAGTTGACAAGGAACTTGTCAGAAGTTATCATGCTGATAACAGAAGAAAGGAACAGGAGAAAGATATGGAACAGGGCTTTGAAGAGAGATAAGTTAAAAACTACAGATAGATGTGCCCAGGTCAAATTTCATGAATCAGGTTTATATCCACTTTAAGCCAAACTCCAGTCACCTTGTTTTGGAAAGAACAGGAAAGAGTCAAATCCCATTTGAACTTTCTGTTTAAATTAGCTAAATATATTAAAGTGCATTAACCGCCTTAGCGGTAAACCCGAGCGTGACTCGGGGTAGGAATTTTCTGCTATTAGCGGTATCCCCGAGTCACGCTCGGGGTGAATGGGCAGAGCGTGCAGACAGCGCAGCGGAGCTTCTCTTACCTTATCCTGGCGATCCAGCGATGAGCTCTCATTGCTGTGACCGCCAGCGAGATCTCCGCCGCTCGTCTGTCGGTAGGAGGACTTCCTAGTTCCGTTCCCTGCAGCAGCAATGCTGCATGGGAGCGGAACTAGGGAGGGAAATTCAAAAAAAAAAAAAAAAAAAACGTTGCACAAAACACATAACACATTTTATATTATATATATGCATATATGTATATGCATATATATATATATATATATATGCATATATCTATATATAGATATATGTATATGTATATATATATATGTATATATATATATATACCTATATACACACACACATATATATATATATATATATATATATATATATATATATATATATATATATATATATATATATAAAATTATATTATTGATTCGATTATAATTCATGCGTTATATATATATATATATATATCTATATACACACATATATATATAATATATAATATATAGCGCATGAATTATAATCTAATCAATAATATAATTTTATTATATATACTATATATTAAATAATAAAATAATATTATTGATTCGATTATAATTCACTTGTTTGTGTTTCAAATTTATCACATCTGGGATGTCTACTAGAGACTTGTTTTGGTCAGGTTTAAGTCAGTAATTACTAAGAATTGTAGGCCTATAATACATAACGCCAAATTTCCATGAAAAGAATTGTACCGCTTTTGGAACAGAATTCCTGACAGAATCATACCGCCAGGGAGGTTAAAGAAAAGATGTGCAAAGTCTTACAGTTTGTTTTCTTTAAAAATAAAAAACAACACAGCCTGTCCCCTGCCTGATGCATAATGGGACCCTTGCTCTCTGTGGGAAAATAATGATCACTTTGCATAGGTCTGATATACCCTCTACTGACTTAGAGTTAAGAACTATAGAGAGATGACTGCTTCCCCATAGAGAGCAAGGGTTCTACTTTGCAGCTGTGGCAGGACACAGGCTTTTCTACACAGGCTGTAACTCCTAGCAAATCAACCCCTTTATCTCTGTTTAGAATCATTGTTGCTTTGTATCACTCATATGCCACAATTTTGTGTTTCATAGGGGAAGACTGGCCCTTCTGGACTTACTGGACTTGATGGATTCAAAGGATTGAAGGTAATGCATTAGACTGTAAGGAATATACTGGTGTATATGCCCTGCGCCACGTGTTTAATTTTTAAATATGAGAAATAGATAATATATATAATTTTGTGAGTAAAATTGGTGAATAAATAAATGAATAAATAGATGTATAGATATGTGTGTAATTTAAGCAGCTGCTATAGAAATTAGAAAGTGATGTGTAGGTAAGTAGTCAAAAGGCTACCTATAGCGCTTGCTTTAAATTAATCTCTATAAAATGAATATACTAAACTTCATAAATCTATTACAAGTAAATTGTGTAGAATAATAAATTAGTAGATCATATCCCATATAACATTAATAAAATTTGTAAAAGTCCAAAAATGTCCAATAAATATGTATTATAAAGTGAATCTTTGTGCAGACTTCCAAAAATACAATTCCAATAAATGTGCAAATATAAAGTAAGTCCGTTGTGCAATCTTCCAAACAAAAAGTGCAAGTGCTCAGCGCGATGATTACTCTTCAGTAGTAATCCTAATACTTGTGATTTCACTGTGACAAAGGTAAGATTCAATCACTCACCAAACGTTGTGGGTCATGTGTGCCTTATAGCACCATGACCATTCAGGCTTGTGTAGCCGTCCAGGCTAAAAGGTCTTTTGGCTTGCTTCAGATGGATAAGGTGATAGGATCTCCCTCCGTCTCCTCTCCCCTCGTGCCAAAACTTTTTAGTTGGCTTAGGTCAGTGATATACCTGGCACCGACATTGGTATATGCACATTATTACATTGTAATGAAGGTATATCTATCACTGTTATAGTCTGTTGGGCACATATATGTTGTATATTTATTAGTATCTACTCTGTTGTTGTGGTGTGGTACAAGTCTTGTTTGATTTCACTGTGTGATGAACAGCAGCGACAGTTTTTCTTTAATTTAAAGGTATATACACGTAGCATGGGGGTGAGGTTCGCTAATCGTTTTTGGTTGTATAATGACAAAATGTGGAAAATTTCAAAGGTTGTGAATATTTTTTCAAGGCACTGTAGCTACATTAAAAATGATTGTCTTTACTGCCTAAAATCCAGTAATACACTGTCACACCCTGCACATGCTCAATTGCTCCCCATTTTTAGGTGTTTTTTGGCACTGCCAAGTGTGTGGAGGCCGATCTGCTGGCAGCCTTAAAGCAGAATTAAACCCCCCCTTTCCTTTACAGCCAAGAAAGCTGCTTCTGTTTGATCTGCAACTGCCATGGTGCTGCACATGTGATCAGTTATGACACCATACATTTGACAGTTTGACAGCTTTGTTGAGGAAACAAGTAAATGTGACAGTTAGCAATCCAGCCATTCCAGGGGCTCTGGGTTTCAGCAAAATGGCAGCATCCAGCAGGAAGAAACCGGAACAATGCTGGAGGCAATTTATAGCACACAATAATTTTGGTAGCCAAATTATTATTGTGGATTGTATGTTCCTGCCTAAAGAACCTTATTTTTTATAAAGTTGGTATGGGTAAAGTTCTGCTATAAGGATTTTTGAGGCAAATTCTTCTTTCATTTCTCTTTCATAGAAAACTGCCTCATTCCAATTAGTTTAGATCCTTAAAATGTAGAAAGTTTATAATTGTGCTCCCAAATCAGACAAACAAAACAATCTATTAGCTTTTCCTTCCCTGCTTCAGGATGACGGGAAGATAGTATGAGCACCAGGGCTGTCTTTAGTATTGATTGGACCCTGTGCAAATATTTTCTTGGGCCCTACCAAATGTCAACTATTTGTGGGCAGTGCGGGCTCAAGGGGCAGCTGCTTTGGGCCCCACAACAATGGCTGGGCCCGGAGTAGCTGCCCCTTTTGCCCTGTGTTAAAGATGGCCCTGATGAGCACATCCCTAGCACAGAATGATATCTATTTAGTAAAGCTCACATTTAATATATTGTCTTTCTTAATGGGAAATATTAATGCTGACACAGCTTTTATCTATCTCAGCTTTGCCATATTTTAAGAAGTTATAAAACATTGCTGATAATTTATGTCCAAATGAATCTGAAGGAATCCATTATATTTGTATATACTGGAGTTTCTTCAGCCACAGGGAAATTGGGAAGGAGAGATTCTTGAAGGGGGATGAAAGACTAACCAGTCAGGAGCTCAGCTCCTTTCCACTCAAAGTAACAATAGGTTTTGTGGTAATATATGTCTCAATGTATTTTAAATGAACAAAAACACTGTAAAGGACAAAATAGTTTGTATTACATGTAAAATACATTTCTAGTGATTGTTTTTCATCAGAACATCGTTATGCATTTGTATAATTTAATTTCTTCCCCACTTTTTTAAGGGTGAACAAGGTGACATAGGTTTTCCTGGGGCCCCTGTGTATATAAACAATGGTGGATCCGCAATTCCAGGTAAGACTTTTTTATCCCTGTCACATTTGAAGTATATTTTTCAATGAAGATGATTTGACTTTGCATTGGACACCGCTTTGAGTTCTCCTTTACAGCTCAGTGCCGGGACAAGGCCATCCAGCGCCCAGGGCAAAGATGCCAAACTGTACCCCCCCCCCCTTCCCTTAGGGTTAGGTTCAGGGTGCCCCCATCCCTGCAATAAACTATTGTACCCAGGGCAGCCGCTCCTCCTGTCCACCCCTTGTCTTGGCCAGGGCCGTCTTTAATACTGATTGGACCATGGGCAAACATGGGCCCTCCTGAATCCACTTATCAACTATTTGCGGGCAGTGCTTGCTCAAGGGGCAGCTGCTTTGGGCCTCACAATAACGACTGGGCCCAGGGCAGCTTCCCCTTTTGCCCTGTGTTAAAGATGGCCCTGGTCTTGGCCCTGTTACAGCTCCTCCCTTTTTTTTTCTCTATTTCAAAGACTTTAACATATTCAGATGTCTGAGAAAGCAGAACAATAGAACAATTGTGGGTCACAATGTCAGTAATAATACGCAATGTCATATACTTAGTAAATAGATTGCACGGATGAAATTGTTGCCGCAGGCTTTGCAAAAACTCAAAAGCTTCTGGACACCAAAAACCCCTGGTGTTAGTACACACAGAATCATTTGCTGTGTCATGGTTACTTACATCTTTGATTCCAGCACAGGTGCCTTTTATATTTCTTGCTGTGGACTATGGTTTTACCCACATTGTCAGGCCTCTTGCACATGGAAATAAAGGACCGTGTTTTTTACTGATCTGGATATACAATAGATATATTGTTGTCTATGGGACAATGCACACACCTGCGTAAAGATCAGTAATACACTGATGAGTACAGAACCGTAAAACAAAAATAGAAAATGTTACATTTGATTGCAGTACTTTATGCACATCTGTATGTTTACGCGTTTCAACTAATGTTTACGCACTTATACACGCGTATACTGAAATACTGGCAATGAAGAATATTTTTATGTTTGTATACACTGACAAGCATTTACGCTCCTTTAGGCGTGGGTACGCAAGGTCTTTAAAAAACATTTTACTTTTTGTCAGTAAGATTCTGAGTATAAACATCAGTAAAGGCTGGATTCACACTGGTGCGATCGCAGACATTGCATGTGATTCAAATTTCTCTACAAATCACATCTGATGTCTGTGCGATGCCAAATTTTTTAGTCCTCACTGGAATTGGATTACATGGGTGTTTACACCCATGCGATCTGATTTCTGTACCATTTCATAGTTCCCACTGCGATCTGCAAACCATTTTAGGGGTGTCATTACCTTTACATTGACACCCCCAACAATTTGCAGATGTGGACTGGAACTAAATTCTTATGTCCATGTGCAAATAGCCCCGCAATCATGATGCTTCAGAGGAAAATATTGTCCATTTAAACTTGAACTGGGCACACTTTCATCAGTCAAGCATCAAGTCTTTACGCTGCTCCCCAGCTAAGGTTCTGCTGCACCCACACCCCAGTCACCTGTGCCTAAGTCTTTGCAGCATTCATAGCCTCTGTTGCTCTCCAGTTCTATCCATGTCTTCAATACACCCCTTCAGCAACCCCAGCCTCTTAGGGAATTTCAATAATTTCTAGCCTACTCTTAGTAATCTAAACAATCTTGAAGTTTGCAAACTTACTTTGAAAAGATCCTCACACATTTACTTTCTTGAATTCTGTGAAACATATTATGCCCTGTGAGTAGGCACTGCAGTGTCACAGAATTCATAGAGCCTGCCTTCTGGACCACAGAGGTGCTGAGAGGAGGAGTTTCAAGAGGTGGAGTCAGTATAGGAATCACTGCTCGCAAGCAGCGAGGTACCATGGGATATGTAGTCCTTAGGAATTCAAAGTAAACAGCAGAGGAGAAGCTACAAAGCATGTAGGGAATTCAGGGAGTTGTGGAAAGTGGAAAGTAAACATTAGCTGATGTACAAGAACATGTTAATGTGCAAAATTGCTTATGCTATTATGATCCCACCTATGTTCTTTTCTCTATCTATAAGGTTTACCAGGCGATCCTGGCCTTCCTGGGTTTCAAGGTATGCCAGGAGATGACGGCTTCCCTGGTACTCCTGGCTTTCCTGGCCCCCCTGGGTTGCCAGCATTTGGAAGAGGTAGGATTCGGATTCATTGTCAGACTGTCTGGTACTTTTTATGGTCTGCATTAGATATTTCTGTTTTACCAAGTCAGAAGAATATATCATTTTGCCTTGTATGATATCAACCAAATATCCACCAAGAAAAATGTGCCTATTTATTTTACATTACTAACAAAGGACAATGAGAATGGGAGACATGACATTTCCCAATAAATTTAAATAAATGCACTAATGGTTTCTTTAGATGTATCACATACTGTGGATAATAAATTGCATGTTTTGGGAAAATGTATCATAACTCTTACTATGTGATAACCTTGCAATGATTGCACTTTATGTGCAGTAGTGTTCTTTGCTTAATTCACTGGAAAGATTTTATGAGTGTTGAATGCCTGGTCCTCCCTTACGCAATGCTCCATCTGCCAGCTGCTAAGTCATTACAGCACTCAGTCAAAGGACATTAGGTGTTTTTTCTATCATTTATAAACTTGATCTTGCCAGTTTTGCCTTATGTGGAAAAGCATTCAGTAGCCTAAAGTACTCCCGTCATAAGAGAAATATTGATGCCGTCATTGCTGGCTTTCCCATGAAAATTGCTAGTTGCCTGGTTGTGTCTTTCTGCAATAATTCTGAGCCACAGACCTGGAATAAACATGCAACAAATAAAGTCAAAGATTTTATACTTGTTTCATGTCAGTGACCCTGAAGGTATTGAATCCAAGGCATAATCATGACGAATAGGCAATTAACATAACCAGATCTATAAACATAGTGTTCCTCTAGGCCAGGGGTCTCCAAACTTTCTAAACAAAGGACCAGTTTACGGTCCTTCACACTTTAGGGGGGCCAGACTGTGGCCATTGGGAGTAGCAAAGGTCCCGATGTCAGGGGATAAAAAAATAAATATCCCCCATCATTTGTTTCAGTGGGAGTAATTATTCCCTATCATTGGTGTCAGTGGAAGGAAGTGTGTCCCCTCATTGGGGTCATTGGGTCCCGTTGTTTGTGTCATTGGGAGGAATTGTGCTCCATCGTTGGTGTCATTGGGGATGAATAGTGCCCCATTGTTGGCATCATTGGAAGGAATTGTGTCCCTTCATTAGAGTCAGTGGGGTAATTGTGCCCCATTGCTGGTATCAGTGGATGAAACAATGTCCCAAGGGGCCGCAGTTTGAAGACCACTGTTCTAGGCCCTGCATCCTTAAATAAGAACTCCATTATCTCAGGATTTTAATTAGGTTCACACTATAAAAAGCTACCACCATAAAAATGACCTTATCTTATACCATTAATGTGCTTAAAATTTTTACACAAGATACCTGCATCCTGAAAAACTATATACAGAAAAACATGGTTGAGGCAGAATGGATTTTCATGGTACCACCAAAGACATAACAACACTTTGTATAGATTAAAACCAACATATTCAATTCACAAAAAATATAAAATCTTGTAGAAAAACAAATCATGCCTGAAAAGATCACATTCATAACTCCCTCAAAAACTGGACTACTATATAATAATGGCACTATATAGTGCCCTCAATCAGGTGATGTAATCTTGACAAAATTTAGCCAGTACTTCTCAACAGGTTTCCCGGAATTACCGCTTCTTCAGGAGTATTATAGAGAGTGAGTTATCTGCAAATGACAGCAAAATATATAATATACAAAGATACAAAAAGTTAAATATTATACTATATCATTACTTTGAGCATTGCAAGGTGTCCTGTAGGGTGTGGAGGGGTTTAGCTTACCCATAAGATTTTTTTTTTAAATCTATACAAAGTGTTATGCCTATGGTGGTACAATGAAAGTCCATTCTGTCTCAACCACATTGTTCTGTATATACCTTATCTTATAGTTGTAAGCATCCTACTTAATATACACACAGTTTATAACCCTTCCTAAGTTGAAATCACAGTAATGTAATTCACCTATTGCTTTATATAAGGAAAAGTCACAGTAGAAGCTGTGCTTCCTTAGATATTTATTTTCCCCCAGTGTGCTGATTGGACAAAAAGCAAGGGCACGTTGATGAGGTCATCATGTGATTCCCCCCCTGCTGTACCCATGCTCAGTGTTTGGATGCATTCACACCACTGTGTTTTGGTGCATTGCAAGTGATTTTTTATTTTATTTTACTTGAAGTTCTACTTTGACATTTATACCAGTTTATTAGGAGGAATAATATGAATCACCTTTGAAAAAATCTAAATGCATGACATCTGTCATTGCCAACAAGATAGCACTAAACCTCATCAGTGTTGCTGCTGCCAAATTGTCAAATGACTGGCTGTGGCATGTCTTGTAGTGCTTAGTACACTCCAGTCTGTAGAGAGGTCTAGGACCTGGCTGTGCAATTCGACAGGAATGAACCACAGACTGGTTTTATGTGATTTAACTGTATATTTAGGTGTTTTCTTGGAATTCAGTCTCAATCCTTTTAGCAAGTTGGGATAAATGCCATCAAATATGTACAAGCCATTTTAATTGTATATACTGTATATATTTTTTTTTACATTTAATTTTCTGTTATACTTTTTAACTTTTCCACAATATTTATTTTTTTTTATTTTTTTATTTTTTTACAGTGCAGTACACAACATATAAAACTATTTGAAAAAAGCTTACTATGCAGTGCCATATTGTCACCAGCAGGCGGCTGTGTAGCTCTGAATAATAGGCATGATGCATGATAGTATACATGTACAACAAGAAGTCCAATTTACATGAATTGGTGCTTCCAATTTTGAACTGCGCTAAGAAACAAATATATTCATTTATCAATTCTGTTCTCATTCAGCAACTAAATTTGTTTCATATTTTTGTAAGTGTCTTTTGTATTCACAATATTACCGAGTGAACCACAAAATGATTTATTGTATGAACAGAAGACAATTGAATTTGGCAGTGCAAACAGCAATAATGTGCAGTTACACAAGCAAGCAAACAGATTTTAACTTTCATTGGTTTTGCAGTAAGGACAATGAAAGGGGATCATAAATTGCATTGGGTTATATAACTTTCTGCCACAATCTTTTACTTTCTAAATACAGCTTATATATATATATATATATATATATATACATATGCATATATTTGTGAATTATTTTTTTTTGTTTTGTTTTTTTAGGTCGACCTGGTAGTCCAGGCTATCCGGGTGTTCAGGGATACAAAGGGGAGAGAGGCGATTCAGGTAGACCAGCTTATGGTCAGAAAGGAGTCCAGGGGAATATAGGTCCACAAGGACCACCTGGACCACCAGGGCTTCCAGGACTACCGGGACCAGGTAACATAACGTGTTTTGTGATAGGCATGGGGCATGGACCTTTGTTTTTAATAACCTTTAGGAGAAGTATATTTAATTCACCTGAAACAAACGAGATATGTGAAATGTATACCTTCCAGCTTTCTGAGTTTGAACAAAGGGTCACCTTATACAACTGTAGCACCCTCTTAGGTAGGTGCTAGGAAAACCATAAGGGAGACCCTGTCTGCTTATCAGGGGGGCCTATTTGTTCAGTCAGGCTGTCATGTGTTTCCAGGGTGTCTGTTGTGTTGGGGAGTCTCCCCAATGTGTCCAATGGGGGGTTCCTATTGGACAGTGGATGAAACCTAACCAGTAGCACACCAGGGCTTGTATCTATCCCAGAGGGCAGAATCTGCTGCAAAGCACCCTGGGAAAGGGTATAAGTCTGAGGGGAACACATGACATAGCGTCTTTGGTGGGAAGCAGAGTCCCAGGAGGAGGGTGATGGCTGTCTCTCCTCCTGCCAGCGGTAGTGAAGTTGTTCTTGGCAGTCAGCCTGAAGGACAGAAGGTTGAGGTGAGCAGCAGAGAGGGATCCAGAGTGCTGTGGACCGAGTGGAGCTGCTGGGCAGAGGTTTCCAGGAAAACAGTGTTGTAAGTACTGTAAACTGCCCAGGGGTCTGCCTAGGAAAGGGGACCACTCCAGAAGGTCAGAGGGAAATGGGAGCCAGCTAACCAGTAGAGAAGGCTTAGAAAAGGGGGTGCCAGAGTCTAAGCCCTGAAGATAAGTGTGTGAAAGATGGTGTCGGTGTGGGCCCTGAAGCGTTAAAGTGTTCAGCAGTGCAGCAGTGATAAAATAGCTACCTCAGCAAGGAGTGCCTAAGGGAGCTTCAAAGGGACTTTGAGTCACAAGGAGGTGATCAGAAGTCAGTTCAGTGTTAACAGGCAGCAGGCCAACATTAACCAGCGTTAACCGGTGCTGACCAGCATCAAGTCAGCGCCAACAGGCATTTTTTCAGTTGTCCCCTGTAAATTGTGCATAGTTGAGCCAAAGGAGTATCCCACTCATCCCTTCTCCTATCCAAGTTCTCAATAAATATATAAAATCCAAAGATACTGGACTGGTCATTGTTTCAGTGCTCACACTTGGAGAAACATGCACAGGGGTACTTTTGTTGCACCCGGTGACCCAGGGGGACCCAAATCCAGCAAAACAGCTGGGAATCCTGCTACACAACCAACATGTTAAAATACTTTAAATACATTGATGCACCCCCACTAATGCCTTCTATCAAGAAGCAAACATGCAGGCATTTATAAACACTTAAAAGGGCCTGTGTCACTGAACAGGGAAACTAGAGAAAACAAAAATCAATTAAATACAGTGGTCCTTATTGGGAAAAAATGTTTCCTACAGCAACTACAGTATACTAATCATGTTTCTAGAAGCAGTTAGAAATAAAACACACTTTTTTTGTTTTTATAGAAAACAAACACATTTTAGGCCCCTTTCACACTTATGCGACCCGATTTTACTGCGATTTTGCCGCATGATTTTGACGCGATTTTGAAAGCAATGGCTATGGCTCAAAACTCAATCAAATCGTGGCAAAGTAGTGCAGGAACTACTTTGAAGTCGGTGGACTTCAAAACGCACTGATATGAATGGGGCTCATTGAAAATAATGGAAAACGACTTGTCATGTGATTTTGCGGTCCAAAATCGCGGGACAAGTCGCACTAGTGTGAAAGGGACCTTACTGTTGCTTTAGTTAACCGGTTGCCGACCGCGGCACGACTATATACTGCGGCAGTCAGCCCCGGCCAGGCAGAGTGACGTAGGGGTACGTCACTCGCCTGTCACTGACTTAAGAGCCAATTGCGGGCGGGCGCACGCACGCCGAGGCGCGCGCCCGCCGCGGCTCGTTCACTGACAAGTCAGTGCGTGTGACGATCGCTCCGGTGAACTTGTTATGTAAACAAGCCGCCCGTCATTCTCCCTGGTGTAAAAATGAAGATCAGACGGTTCTACTATGTAGGACCATTGATCTTTATTTTTACACCAATAGCCATGTCCCTATACAGTTAGAATCACGCCCCTAGGACACACTTAACCCCTCCCTCTCCAATACAGTTAACCCCTTCCCTGCCAGTGTCATTTTTGCAGTAACAGTGCATATGTATAGCACTGATTACTGCAGTAATGTCACTGGTACCCCCAAAAGTGTCAAAAATGTCAGTCAAGGGTCCGATCTGTCCGCCGCAATGTCGCAGTACCGAAAAAAAATCGCAGATCGCCGCCATTACGCGTTAAAATAAAACACCAAAAATGACAAAAATCTTTCCCTTTGTTAGTAAACGCGATAACTTTTGCGCAAACCAATCAAAATACGCTTTTTGCGATTTTTTTTTACCAAACATATGTAGCATAAAACAAATTGGCGAAAATGTTAAAAAATTTTGATTTTTACATTTTTTTGGGGGGGAATTTCATATAAAAAAATGTGAAAAATATTGTTATTTTTGCAAAAATTACGCTCTTTTTTTGTTTATAGCGCATGATCAAAAAATCGCACAGGTGATCAAATACCACCAAAAGAAAGCTATGTTTGTGGGAAAAAAAGGACGTCAAATTCGTTTTGGTACAGCGTCGCACGACCACGCAATTGTCCGTTAAAGTCACACAGTAAAAAATCGCAAGAAAACCCCTGGTCTTTTAGCAGCCAAATCCTCCGGGGCTTAAGTGGTTAACATCACTACATTTCTTTACATTTCTACATTTACTTTGCATGCTGCATTTAGGAGTGATTTCATCTGGTCAGTTATTCTTGATATTCTGTACTGTATTTTTCTAGGTTTATAGTTTTTCTTATTTAGACATAAGGTAGGTAACCCCATTACCAGAAAGTAAAAGTTTACTATCTGTTAACTATTTAATCAAAATGATTGCTATCCTACCTCTCAACTGTCCCTTCAGAGAAACAGTCCCTCTTATGAACCATATCTCATCATGTATTCTTAGGCCTCATGCACACTGGACGTTATCAAAATGTTTTTCAGCTTTTTTGCTGTAGCGTTTTTTTTTAGCTTTTTTTCAGCTGTAGCATTTTCTTAGCTTTTTATAGCAAAACTATACTTCCACAAAGGCACGTGGCTCAAAAACATCGATAAATGCCGAATAGCCCTGTTTTTGGGTGTTTTTCAGCATTTTTTAAGCTTTTATCTGAGTTAGAGTGTTTTTACAGCTGATAAATGCCTCCTAAAACCCACTAGTTCTGGGGTTTTTTCCAGCCAGAAAACGCCCCTGCCAAAAACTGCTGATAACAACCTATATGTGCATGGACACATAGGATAACATGCTGGGGAGTTTACTGGCTGCAGAAAAAAACGTCTGATGCCAAAAACAGCAGTTGTAAAAACGTCCAGTGTGCATGAGGCCTTACAGTCACAGTGTCATGGAGTTTGATAGATACTCTCTGCTGCCTGGGTCAACATCCAACAACAAGCAGGACAAATGTTAGAGCAGAAAGTAGCAGAGTCTGCAGACTGATGGCTGGGTCAGGCACAGATAAACTGGGTCTCGATTCCAACAAACACAGACCTGTTAATCAGGTGCAGGCTTAAAACTGTAGCTTCACTTTAAAGTGACTATTGAGGGCAGGTATGCACAGCATAGACCTGAGCTGCAGGACAGAGTAACCAGCAGATGGCAAAGGTTTATGGTCAAGCATTATACATAATACACCATTATAATCACCATTGCTATTTAGCACCCTCCTAGGTAGGCATTGTTTGCTCCATCTGCTTATC
Source organism: Pelophylax lessonae (assembly GCF_965119305.1). Taxonomy (NCBI): domain Eukaryota; kingdom Metazoa; phylum Chordata; class Amphibia; order Anura; family Ranidae; genus Pelophylax; species Pelophylax lessonae. The sequence goes on from NC_138774.1 coordinate 155,249,756, forward strand.
AGGGGAGCCTGATCAGTAGTTTTGCCTGTTACATGTGTCCATGTGTGATTCCCTTGGTCTGAGGGAGTGTCCCCACTGTATCCAATAGAGGAGCATGTTGGACAGTGGAGGAAACCCAGCCAGTGACACATAGGCTTTTGTGGCTGTCCCAGTGGGAGGGCACAACAGTGATGCATCCTGGGATAGGTCATAAAAGCCAGTGGCACATGTGACAGGGCGTCTTTGGGTGGGAAGCCAGGTCCCAGGAGGAGGGTGATGGTTTGTCTCTCCATCTGTCAGCAAGGAAGGTGGTCACAGGCAGTTGGCCTAGTGGACCAAGAGTGTGATGCTGATCCAGGAGGTCCAGGATACTGACAAGTGGAGCTGAAGGCAGAGCAACCCAGGGAAAAACAGTGTACGTGACTACAGGGAAGCTTGCCAGGGGTCTTCCCAGGAAGGGGACCACTCCAGTGAAGAGTCAGTGGACAAGGGCCAGCATGCACGGGAAGTGAGAAAGGGGGTGCCAAGTCAGGACCCTGAAGAAATCCAGTCAGGACCTATTTTCTACTTCACTTCAGTAGCAAAGTGAAGCAGCGGCCTTTTTGCACTCATTACAGTTAGTGTCCTCAGAAATTGTACATAGTCCAAGTTGGAGTATCCCACTCATCCCTTCTTCCATCCAAGTTCTAAAATAAAACACAAAAACTAAATCCCCTGGACTGTTCATTGTCTGAGCCAAGTCTTAAAATGAAACGTTTTACGGACTGCTGCTATGGGTAACCCAGGGGAATCCACACTCAGCAGCTCCCTAGGGGGCAGTGCTACAGCTATATTCCTCAATAGCCCTGTTTTCCTGTTTTTATTCTGCTATTGATGGGTGTTATATTCATTAGTTGGTGGTTTCATTACTGAATATTAGATTATCACTCAAAATCAAAAAATAGAAAAATTACCTTATACATATAAACATATTCTATAAGGAATTACCACAAAATGGTGTTGCTAATAATTTCTTATGCATATTTAACAACTGGTATATTGTTTAAGGTATAACATGTAGGATCATGGTAAAAGATGTACAGACTTATAAACATGCTACAAACAATAAAGCAGAATCCTGCTAAAGATCAGTTATCTTTGTAATATTTACTTAGCATCACGTATTGCCATATAATGGAGCATATATTCAGAAATACTAGTATTTGAAAACATTGTCCAATGCCAACAAAGCAAATGTTTATAATCAGGTATAATCAGGAATGCCTTTATTTGTATTCTTTACTCTTGGTTAAACAGATTTCTCTCATTAGAGTTGTAATCAGTACTACCAAATGCTATATAGAATCCTGCTATTTTGGATCATTTGTCTCCAGATGAGTGTAAATATCCTGTAATACTCAAATTGTGAGCCTTTTTTTGTTTAGTTTTAGCCCATTATCCACTGTGAATGAACTTATATTTCCCCTTCAATTAATTCCATGAAAATTGCAATTTGCTACATATACGAAATGTACCCTAAATTTCCAAATTTGCATAAAATGTTATAAAGGTCACTATGTTTATCAGAATCTTTGCATGTATGGTAATTCACCAATCACAGTAGTTTATGGCTCTTTGCTTATATGAAGATCTGTAGGTCAATCAAATAATACATGTATTATCTTTTATATATTATTTTATTGCTATAGCCAAAGGCAAATTGTGATATTTGCTGTGTAAATTATCTGCTATTTGGTTTAATGTAAATGTTTTCTTTCCTTCATCACTGGCAAACCATCCTTCATCAAAATTCACTTTTATACAGTATGGATGTCATATGAAATCCAAGAGTCACGTCAGTGTAAAATATTAAATTTGCAAGATAAGGGATATATTGGTGGAAAATGGCCTTGTAGAATGTTTTCATTGCAATTGGCATCAGCTGTTGCATTTCGGCACTGCACATGAACTAAATAGCTGTAATGTCTCTGGGCTATATAATCACAGGAAAAAAAGGATCTGAAGAATGAAATGGCCCCACTCAGCCAGAAGGTCCCTTTCACACATGCTCACACACAGGTCATCCGTTGACGGATGAAAAACGGACATCAATGTATCTCTATGTAAAAATGGATGACAACGGATGATCATCAGTTAACATCCATTTTCATCCGCTTCCGTCAATGTCCGTTTTTTCAAACGGATGAATGCCCTATTTTTCATCCGTCAAAAAAACAGATCGGATGAAAAACGGATCGGATGAAAAACGGATGACAACAGATGAAAAACGGACGACAATGGATGACAACGGATAAAAAACAGATAACTGAAGAAAAACGGATGAAAAACGGATAACAACTGACGAAAAACGGATGAAAACTGACGAAAAACGGATGAAAAATGGATGAAAAATGGATGAAAAACGGATGAAAAACTGATACATTTTGACGTGACTGAACTGATGAACTGAACGGACCATATGTGTGAAAGGGGCCTTAGTGTGCTGTCCTTATGATTATCATTTTGATTACACAATTCTAAACAGCTTGTATAAAAACAATTTAAAAAAAAAAAAATGAATGTTTTAAATCACAAGGAAATAAGAAAAACTGTCCCAAGCCAACCAGTTTGTAGGTCTTTTTGCCTTTCCTGTAGATTTAGGCCTGAAAAGCAGTAATTTGTTGTCACCTTCTGGATAGAACAGCTTGGTAGACAAAATGCTAACACTAGCATTAGCCTGATTAAGTTAGAAAATTTACTCTTTTAGGAATACCTGATATTTTTTATTGTTATTCTCAAAAAACACTATTCGTTTTTTTCCCCCAAAAACAAATATTTATAGGTCGTCCTATAGGACTAAAGGGAAGTGGCGAGCCTGGAAAACCAGGGGAGAAGGGCACGCAAGGTCCTCCTGGGAGATTTGGATCCAAGGGATTTAAAGGTGATTTGATAAATACAAATATGGCTTAAACCATTTGAAGTACAACTAAAGCCCCCTCTATGGTATTCTAAAACAAGTGCCAAATTCAGTTATGTACACAAGCTTTAAAAGTGTAAAAAAATAAATCTTCTACAATCGATGCTAGAGCTGAATTTTCCTTTGTTTGTGTCCTACACACTCCCCCTTCCAGACACTGCAGCTTACTGGGATGGTTCCAACAACAGAGGCAGTGCTGTCAATGTAGAAACAGGGACAGGATTAGGTGCAGCCAGTTGCTGACAGGAGCAAGTTTATGAATCATGAGTTCCATGCATTCTGCAACATTTTTTCATCCCGCTATAGTACAGGCAGACACAGGCTACATGAGAGTGGCAACTCTGCTTTAAATTCAGGAAGAGTGCAGGATCATTGCTATACCACCCCAAGAAGCTGCATTAGGTATTTGTGAAACATTGCAGGGTAACTAAGAGGAAACTGTAAGTTCTGCTGCACACATTTTTAGAGGCCATATTTCTATGTTAGGTTTATAGGTTATCACAATTTAAGACATGATCATTTTGGTATTTATATGTTTTCTTAGGTGATGCTGGTGACTGTGCTTGTGGAGGCACAGAAAATGATCGTGGTAGGGATGGACCACCTGGACCTCCAGGCCCACCAGGAAGCAATGGTTTTTCAGGATTTACAGGACCTAGTGGAGACCCAGGAAGGAGGGGGCCATCGGGCCCGCCTGGACCTTCTGTAAGTAACTTTGTAATTATTTGTTTGAGTTGATAATAGTTTGATATACTATTGGACCATATCGTGAAAAACAAATATACAGTACTAAACTATATGCTTTAAAAATTATGTACATTGCCTCTGCATTTGAGGTTCTCAACAGTTGGCCGCCATTTGACTAATGTACTGTAGGTTTATAATACTGTCTCTTGTTCAGAGGTTGTAATTATCTACTAGAATTACTAAGGTTGTAGGTTGTTTTGTTGTGGATGGGGGTTATGTTAGGGTCAAAACTTTTAGTTGTAAACTATTGAAATTTAGATTTAATTTAGAAGTATTATAATGCTTTCCCAATTGGTCTAACAATTAGAGATATTTCCAATCAAATATTACAAAACATAAGTGCAGTTGAAAAAATAGTAGTGTTTTTTTTTCTTTTCTTTTCTTCTGTGTAGGGCTCTCCTGGAGGTGCTGGTACTCCAGGACTTAAAGGAGAAAAAGGTGAACCAGTCTACCCATCGGGTCGTGGAGTTCGTGGAGATCCTGGAGCTGTGGGACTTAGAGGAGCCCCTGGACTTCCAGGAAGGTCAGGAAGAGATGGTCTCCCAGGTTTGCCAGGTCGTAAAGGATTCCCTGTAAGTTTCCATTTAGTTTCACATTCTGATAATTAGCTCTCTTATTTATTTTATTTTATTATTGATTACAGTACTTATATAACGCCAACAATTTATGCAGCGCTTGACATATACAGTATATTGTACATTCACATCAGTCCTTACCCTCAAGGAGCTTACAGTCTAAGGTCCCTAACTCACATTCATACATACACAGACTAGGGTCAGTTTAGACAGAAACCAATTAACCTACCTACCTAGTCTTTAAAGTGTGGAAGGAAAGCGGAGTACCTGGAGGAAACCCACGCAGGCACAAGGAGAACATGCAATCTCCAGGAAGGTAGTCCCATGGTTTAGATTCCAATTGACAACCATAGTGCTGCCAGACAGAAGTGCTAGCCACTAGAATCCTAATATAGTAGAGCTTCTTTATTTCAGAATTACATTGCTCCATGCTATTATTTAGAGTGGTGTAGAAATCAGCTACTGCAGCATACCACTCTAATTTGTCCAATTTTACTCATATTTCAAATTATGTTTGGAGACAGAAAACGTTTAAAGTTTTAAAACTTTGAATGATTTGCCCTGAACTAGTACATCTTAGAATATTGTACATAGTGATATATTCATGGTCACTGACACACAATAAGCTTCATCACAATACACTTTAAAAGTAAGGAAAAGGATCGAAAACTTTTTTTTTAAAGTCTGTGCAGTCTATAGCAAACACTTTTATGTCTGTTGGGTAAGGATAGAGAAGAAAAAAAGATTAACTATATGTTATGCATTACCCCCGACAGGCTTATTTTGTCTTCAACAATATCAGATATAAAATCCTAAATATATAAAATGTGGGAAAAATAGTGTGAAGTGGACCAGTCAGAGACCATTCAAAAAAAGGAAACAATTTGGTAAATTAGGTTCAGTTATATCAGTCTCAAGCGGTTAAAGCTGAAAATTACATGATCTAATTTTTGTTTGTGTCAGATGTGAATAGTATTGGCAGTTAGATCATTTAGATTATTTATTTCAAGTATTTTTTTTTCGCTCTCATGAAAATTGTCATGGTTTTTGGATTTTTTTGTGAGTGTCAGGATAGGTTTATAATGATTCTTCTGTCACTGTCAAATTTTGTGCTGTGGCCAGGTCAGTAAAGGGAGGTAGAATATAAATATTCAGACACAACACTGAGGCTGTATATTTGCAGCAGGAGTTGCAAAGTTTTAAATATTTATAATTCACCTACCTTTTGTTCCTACCTAGGTAATATAAATTTCATTTCAATTTCATTTTAAAATGTATATAGAGCTGCATGTGCGGATCTCTATTTCTATTTTCTTCTATGCTTTAAAACTTAGGGTGAAGGTGGATCTGGTAATCCTGGTGAGAAGGGATTCCCAGGCCCTTTAGGCCAAAAAGGTCGCCGTGGAGAAAGCGGACTTCCTGGTGTTGGCTTTCCAGGTTTACCTGGCTCCCGGGGTCTTCCTGGTGATCCTGGGCTACCGGGACAAGATGGGCGACCAGGTGATCCAGGACCACCTGGTAAGTATTCTGGAAGTATTTTTTTTTTATATTCTTAATATTAACTTTTAGTCTTTTACATCCTTATTAAGAATGTAAATATATGCTTTAACTAAATTATGTAGTAGCAGAGGACCCATTTACTCACCATGTTCAGATGTAGACACAGGCCTCTTATCATTTCCCACAGCTCTCTGGGTTCCGGGACAAACTCCGGGAGTATATCTTTCTCAGCTACCCCCTCCCACAGCAGCCCAGAGAGGTCTGATGAGGTGGAAGTAGCTGGGAAAGTAATCTGCAGCCAGAGGAGCGCCCTCCACTGTCAGAACTAGCATGCAGGCAGCTGGACTAAAGCCCTTCCCTGATTTCTACTAGGGTACTTTATTTTCAGTGTAGTGGCCCTTTTTCTTTGGGTCTTGGTCCCCCTCACCCCATCGTTCAGCTGTTTACCTGTGTTACTAGAGCTACTCACTGATTGAACCATTACAGCTGTCCTACACTGGTAGATACAAATGTACACTACATATGTCTGATCATCCTCCACCAGGAATTTTGATAGCTCTTAAATATTCTTTTAGCTACCTCTTTTTTTTGGCATATTAAAAATGTACAATGCATGCATAATCATTAAAACAAGTTTTTCTGGTCCATAATATTCTTCCCGTGCATTTAGGAACATAATAAATGATCCAACAGGACTATAGTAGGCTGGCATGATACATTTTCACAGCTTTTTTGTTGCATATTCAAAAGATTTTCTTTCATATTACAGTATCATTGTACAAGTATATGCAAATACATGTTAGCTACACTGTAGTTTTTCCCATAATGTGTTGTATTTTATTCATAGTAGCAGATGACTTCTGCTGTATACGCAGAATATTGTTCCAATGAAAAGAATGCATACATGGCTTTGGTGTTGGAATAAACAAGTGATGTAGTATATTCTCAACAAACATCATCAGATTATCTGCTTTTATCATGAAGTGCACCAAGGTGCTACTTCTCTGCAATGATCGAGTACCAAGACCTCTTTGAGAATTCTTTAAGTATGTGTGATATATATATATATATATATATATATATATACATATATGTATATATATATATATATATATATATATATATATATATATATATATACATATACACAGTATATATATATATCTGCTTTGTGTATTGCATTTAACTTGTTTGATGTCAGTTTGCAGGTGGTGAATAGTCTTTTTTGTCTTTTCAATCAGCTTTGTTAGGATAATCTTTGTTATATAACAATATTCTTGGTGACAATAAAACAGCTGGAAAAGGTCTCCAGAGGACACCCACAAGGATTACTGATAAGGGATCCATTCCAACACGAACACTCTCTGAGGGCCTGCTGTGATTTCTGCCTCTCTTTTTTCTGTATTTCAGTTATAATAATGTTTAATACAGCTTTATTTTCCCTCAGCTTTTGCTTGTTTAATATATTATTTTCAGTTTTCTGCTTTGTGCATATTTAACATGTGGAAACAGCCAAATATATTCAGTAAAATGGTGATGTGGTAATAGTACTTTCGTGGAAAGTATTGAAGAGTAGGACAGGCAAGTTAAATTCACTCTTTGGGACAAGGTCACACAGGTTTAATTAATTGAATTATATGGACTAAAGTGCAAAATGTAAAACAGGCCCCACAAAATATTTTCACCATACATGCCTATGGCATATACCATCACCTTAGGCGATATAACATACACTATATTACCAAAAGTATTGGGATACCTGCCTTTACACTCACATGAACTTTAATGGCATCCCAGTCTTAGTCTGTACGGTTCAATATTGAGTTGGGCCACCTTTTGCAGCTATAGCAGCTTCAGCTCTTCCGGGAAGGCTATCCACAAGGTTTAGGAGTGTGTCTATGGGAATGTTTGATCATTCGTCCAGAATTGTATTTGTTAGGTCAGGCACTGATGTTGGACGACAAGGCCTGCCTCGCAGTCTGCATTCTAATTCATCCCAAAGGTGTTCTATTGGGTTGAGGTATGGACTCTGTGCAGGTCAGTCAAGTTCCTCCACCCCAAACTCGCTCATCCATGGGTTTTATGGACCTTGATGGTCCAAATCATATAGTGGAGGGGGGATAATAGTGTGAGGTTGTTTTTAGGGGTTGGGCTTGGCCCCTTGGGCTTGGCTCCAGCATACCAAGACATTTTGGACAATTTTATGCTCCCAACTTTGCGAGAACAGTTTGGGGATGGCCCCTTCCTGTTCCAACATGACTATGCACCAGTGCACAAAGCAAGATCCATAAAGACATGGATGAGCAAGTTTGGGGTGGAGGAACTTGACTGACCTGCACAAAGTCCATACCTCAACCTGATAGAACACCTTTGGCATGAATTAGAGTGGAAACTGCGAGCCAGGCCTTCTTGTCCACATCTGGGCCTGACCTCAAAAATGCACTTCTGGAAGAATGGTCAAACATTCCCATAGACACACTCCTAAACTTTGTGGACAGCCTTCCCAGAAGAGTTGAAGCTGTTATAGCTGCAAAGGGTGGGCCAACTCAATATTGAACCCTACGGACTAAGACTAGGATGCCATTAAAGCTCATGTGCATGTAAAGGCATGTGTCCCAATACTTTTAGTAATATAGTGTATGTTGTAGCTAATAACATAATCATCATAAGGCCCTATGAAATACTTTCAGTGATATATTTTGTAAACCAAAAGGAAGCAAATGAAAAATGTCTATTGTGAGGGTTTGCGTATATTTTAATTTAAAGATCAGTGGTCTATACAATAACTGCAAAAGCAAACACAAAAGTAAAAACACCATGAAGTGTTGACCTTTTACTTGCCTGTATGCTGCTACTTTGTTCCACTAAGTGTGGCCGGTACTAATAGGAAAGACCCATACATTCAGCATTAAATGTAGGTTAATGTATTGATGTTTTAGATCTAGTTCAGGTGTGATGTGTTCCAATAAATGGGGAAAAAAATGTTAAATTGTGCAGATACCCATATCTTTTTAACCACTTTTTATTACAGGGCAATACAACAAAATATGTTTTGCTAGCCATTCAATATTTTTGATGTAGTTTCTGGCAGGAAGGTTTTTTTTAAATAGAGACATCTTCAATGTGATTGCTAAATTAACTTTTTTAACAAAAGGAGAAAATCAGCCTTGGCAAAGATCAGTTCTTTACAAGAGAACATTAAAACCATCACCATAATGCGTTGTGAATATATTTGTGCTGGCAACAGCTTTCTTTCTTGTGGATTCCTCTGACCTGTGTCTAACCTGTCCTCCTTTGCTTAACTGGTATAGGTGACTGCTGCTGCGGGGACAATGTTGGTAATGGAGACTTAGTCACAAAGGGAGGTGAGAGGATAGCTCCTAGAGGTCAAAGAGCAACTATGAGATCCAAGTGATCTCCTCTTGCTGGATAGAAGCTCTGGATTTGCATGCATGTCACATCTGGTCATTGAAACACAGCATGACAGTCATTTTAGTAATGTGTTCATGGATGAGTAACTATTTCATTGTGCATATACAGGCAAATATTCAAAAACATTCTATTTAAAGGAGAACAACAGGCAAAATGTAGCATTCACTAAAAATAAACCCTAGAATCCAATGTATTTTCTGCACAAAAATGTTTGGCATTCCGCTTGAATCACTTTAGTTACTGCTGAAAGTAAGTGTGTTAGAAATTGGAATCTTAAATTCACATTTTACAAATAAAATATGCAATGGAATTTTCAGTAGCCAATTATTTATTAAATATAATTATTATTTCTGCAATTAATGTAGTTCTCCTTTAATCGTCTTTTGGGCATTTTATTTCAAGAAAAAGATGCTTGTAGCATTGAATTCACAATGTTATTTCATTATTGACACAAAGGATCATTTTTAGAATTATGACTACAAGCCTGCTTCTAACTAATTTCTTGGGTCATTTTGTTACTATTTTGTGTATGTGTTGTGTCATCATAGCTGCACAATTCATTTATTGGTGAATAATTGCTAACACTCATAATATATTGCATTTAAGGAATTTTTGCAAACCGCTACATAGGTAACTGTGCTGAAAAGGATTCCAACTAATAACAAGAATGTAACAGTAAATTGGAGAATTAAAACAATTAAATGTTAATTATAGTAGACCTTTTTTTTACAGTTACTTGTGTCCTAGCTATGATAAAAGTCGCTGTTTTTGTGATAGCTTGTCTAGAGAAGAATGGTGTGAATGTAAATAGGAAGCTGCCTGTCTAAGCTGCTGCATGGTCTCTCGCAGTTTAATCGTGCGGACTCAATCAGACCTGAAGCAAAGATTCGCAGGCCTATGAGTACAGTGCAAGCTATTCTCAAAATGCAAGGCTAAATACTGGTAAACTTAAAGAAGAACTCCGGTCCAAGAAACATTTCTGCTGTTTTTGGACGAGGTGTTGGGGCTGATCTCCTAAAGATCTCCTTAAAGTCAGCGGTAGGCATGTTGTATCACTGTTCACTGCATCACAACACATTGGTTGTGTTATAGCGATTAGAGACATCAAATATGAAGAGTGGTTTATTCTCTGCAGTAGTATAGAGGTCATGCAATGGCCAGTTTAGATGAGGACAGGACTTAACGGAGTTATTCTTTAAGTCACTACCATTTAAAGGTGCACTTATACTTTGCTGTTAAAAATAGTGTGAATAATCTAGAAGAGCCAAAATGAACCTCTGGGAAATAAAAAGACTTTTCAACAGTATGAGGGTCATGGCTTGTCTTTAAGATCCTTTTTTCTTCACAGGGTTCACTTACTACCCAGGATACAGATTGAAGTGTTTGAGCCCAAAATAATTTTTTGATAATATTCCTACACTATGTCCTAATACAGTTCTGCCAACTTACCTCTTATACATATGGTATATTTTAATATAAAAAATAAAATTGGCAGGTTAGATATTCTAGGGTTACAATGAGGATATATAAAATGAACTCTTAACATAGGTAAATATATAACTACCTAAACAAACCATGTTATTATTTGACTTAAAAATAACCTCTATCTTGCATATACCTAAGGTCAAAACATTTGTTTAGATTTCAGTAGAATGGTTTGGGGTGATAACTGCTGTTTAGTTTTTAATGCTGTTTGTGTCCCAGTTAGGGAGATTTACTCTCTCTAATTTTCCTGATCACCAATGTCACCAGGAATGAAAGTGAGGGTAAATCCATAAATTTTATTTGCCACCAGAACAGAAGCAGGAGGGGAAATCTTCTAATATGAACACATTTCCCTCAAATTGAAAAGATAATCCCTCACTTCCTGTTGAGTCTACAGAACAGAAAGTTAAAGTGGAAGTAAACCCTCCTATCGTTTTCAGCCAAGGAAGCTGCCATCTTGGCCATCTTGTTTAATCTTCAACTGTCATGCTGCACATGTGATCAGTTATTACACCAACTGTTGGATGGTTTGACAGTTTGGTTGAGAGCACAACCAATGTGACAGGTATAGTCCTTGCATGTGCCGGAAATGTAACAGTTTTTTTACAGTGTTAAATCAATGGGTTTACTTCGGCTTTAAAGCATTACCAAAGGCATTTTTTTTATTAATAAAATAACAGACATGTTATACATACCTACTCTGTGCATTGGTTTTGCACAGAGTGGCCTCAAACCTCCTCTTCTCAGGTCCCCCATGGGCGCTGTCTGCTCCTCTACCTTATTGCAGGGAGGCTTGCTTCAGAGCCGGGCTCTGTGTGTCTACAGGCACACAGAGCCCCGCTTGGCCCTACCCCCCACTTCCTCCTCTTTGAATTTGATTGACAGCAACAGGAGCCAATGGCTTCCATTGCTTCCTCCATGTCCAGTGGGGATGGAGGAAGAGACATTGCTCTTGGACACAGCACTGGATCAAGTTCTGGCTAAGGTAAGTGGTTAGTGAGGCTAAGGTGGTGCTAATCTTGGAAGGTTTTTTACTAAATGCAGGGAATGCAATACGTTAAACAAAAACATTTAGTGTTTACAACCACTTTAAGGAAAATTTCCCTAATGAGACACAGGTGGCAAAAAATTTAGAACAGTTTAAACCTTCTCCATTCTATCCAAAATGTTAAAAAAAAAAAAATGTGGTTTCGATATACTTTAGGTTGATCTTCTAATGTATATATTTATATAAATTTCCCCTTTAAATCTGGTGACTCATTGACGTTACCATTTTTCATACGTAAACAAAATTACCTTAGTTTTTTATTTTTTTATAATAGATCCACATTGTTCCTAACATCCCAGAATAATGTTTTAAATTTAGTTTGCAAACGGCAAAAATAACATAAATAAAGATTTCTACAAATGAACATATTTTATAGCCCGGATATAACTGCACCTTATATTCAATCATAAAATCAAAGCATGGCTTTGTTCATATTTTGTATAGTTACTCATTTTATATCTAGGAATGTGCCTGTGCTTGTCACCAGTACTTGTGCTCTTTGAGGAGGAGGTAATATTAATCACAAAAGTGGTCAGTGTGATACCATTTCACCATCGTTGTCCATATTCACCATTGTTTCTGTGATCCACGTTCCTAATAAACATTACAGCATCATTGCAGCTTTTGCATCAACCATCCAATGCACGTGCTATTTTATCTTTTATCCAGAATTTAACAGACTTGAGCTACAAGGTCTCTTGCTAGGAAATAATAAACTTGTATTTTGGTAGGGCTCACTTTACCATGCGTAATTGCTGGAGAACCAGGTGACCCAGGAATGCCCGGTGACCCAGGACCTCAAGGTATGTCAAAAAATTTACTAGCATTCTTCTTAATCTAATGTATGGGTGCTGAGATTAATATGTAAGACGGCTGGGCAGTCATCATACAAGGACATTTTTAATATGTATTTAAAATAATAATGAGACTTAGTAAAGTAAAGCAGTACCTGTAGTTTGACTCACCTTAATGATTCCAAATTTGCTAACATTTATCATAAATGCTGTGGAGGAGGGTTGGAACAGCTTTAAAATGCACCAATCACATGCATATAATTTCATAATCAGTTAAAGATCAACAAATCATTATTCTTTAAAAGAGGAAAGTAGTTAATATAAATAAATACTTGGATTATGTGTAACAGGACCTAGAGGTGAAAAAGGATTCCCTGGAATCCCCGGTCTCCGTGGCTTTGATGGTGGTAAAGGACAACCAGGCAGTCCAGGTGCTGGTGGATTTCCAGGGCCACAAGGTAGGAACCAGCTGTGCATCATGATAATTTACACCTAACACATGCATACACTTTGTAACATTTCTCACATTTCCAATACCTTATGATTTGCAGGCTTTACAGGTCCCCGTGGAGATGAAGGCCCTTCTGGATTTCCTGGCTTGGATGGCATTGATGGACTTCCAGGCAAGTCAGGACTTCCTGGTTTGCCTGGTTTCAAAGGAGCACGCGGTGACGTATTGGGAGCTGAGCCTGGTGCTGCTGGTGAACCTGGAAGGCCTGGATTTATAGGAGATAAAGGAACTCGTGGAGACCCTGGATTTGATGGGCAAAGAGGTAATAATTACTTTTATACATACAATATATTAGACAGCGCTATCACCCATAGTTTCAAAAAATTCAAAATTACCATAAAACTGTGGCACAAAAAACACATGCTACGCCATCTGTGAAAAAAACTTCCACCACTGCAGATTGTTAAACACTCACCAGATTTTATGGCTGGTATGTCTAGAACACAAGCATAAGCGCATATATGTACAAATGAGCCCTTCTATGCAGCATAAGGAAAATCTCATCCAGGCTGTCATAGGCAATCTCCTTAAGTATGCATTCAATAGCAGGAAACAAGAAGAGCAGACCCAGACGAGAAAATAACTTTTATAGTGTAAAACCATCCAACATTTATTATAAAAAACAGCTTACACCAAACACTTACATTAGTCGTGTCATTCACGGCACTATTACCGCACATATTCTTTCATAACCAATCCATCTCTGGTTGTTGCATACTCTGACCACGAGTCCGGACTTGGCATGCATGATGACGTAGTGTCAAAAGCCCCGCCCTACGCGTTTTGTTACCTGATGTCCCCTAGGGACGTAATAAAATGTATGTATGTATATATATATATATATATATATATATATATATATTAATATATTGGATTTATTCCTTGATGGTTTTACATCACATAGATACCAGCTCCACTAGGAAAACAATTTTTTATTCATCATGTGGCGCAATTCGGTTACTTCCATCCAAAATTGTTTCATTACATTGAACAGGCTGTGATATATTTGGAAATACTGTTTAAAGGGTAAAACAATGTGTATTTTTCAGTATTCTTTCTATCTGACAGCCTTGATCAACAGCAATACCAAGGTGAAGATTTTAGTTGAATTGACCGTACAGTAACAAATTCTCAATTGTGTTACAGGCTTAGATGGACGACCTGGACTAATGGGTGCTAAAGGTGAAAAGGGTAGTTCAGGATTTCCAGGTGGACCAGGTCCCAGAGGTCTGCCAGGATTTGGAGGAGGAGCTGGCATTAAGGGAAAACAAGGACCTATGGGAGATATTGGACTCCCAGGGTCACCAGGTATGTTTAACAAAAATTACAATACAGATCCTGAACTGATTTTTTTTTTTCCTAGCATATCTTTAGAACATATCAGATATGAAAAGCTGTATATTAAGAGGAAATATTTAAATGAAAAAATATTCAGGTCAGTAAAAGAATTCTTGAAGTCTGTAAAACAATAATAGTTAATGACAGTTGGTCATTTTAGTTATCTATTTCAGTCTTCAGACTGTACTGTGCATCAGGTATGGTTTTGTTGTTATTTGGTAAGTATGTAAGTCAGTTGCGTGAAATCCTTGGATCTTTTCATTGTCTACAGTTTTAACCTGTTCAGTCCAGTCTACTTCTGTTAAACTAAGATGCTGTCAGTTGTGTATATTCTTTTTTTAATATACTGAAAGGTTTTATCTATACACTACATGGCAGATTAGAATTTTTCTTTTTAAGACTGCTCGTAAAAATAGAGGCACATTGAATAAATCTCTGGCCAATCTACAAGAAGCTCTACATTTATGGATCCAACCATATTATGTTTTGATGTCTTTTATGGTTATTTTGGTGATTGTTCTACGAGATTTGTTATTGATAGAAAGAAGGGGGGGGGCTTAGGTTTTGCTTTGTAGTAGTTTCATAGGATTATGGTTTAGTAGACAACATGGTGCACTTGTGACAAGATTTTGCTCCTATATCATATATAGCACCCATAAAGCTTTGTAAACTAGTCTAGCTTGGACAGAAGTAAAGGCATATATTAGTAAATTACAAAGAGTATACAATTTCAATTCTTTACCCCTGCACTATGTACACCTAAACATCTTCTGATTTGTATTGATTTTCTGATTACTAACCTAAATATCAATCAATTGTATAAAGCAAATCGAATACAGCACGCTGCTTTTGATCATTCTTGCCCAATCTCATCTTCCGTCTTTCCAATCTCCTTCTTTCCACGGGATGCTCTCATAGAGAAATGATTCACTTGTTTTGATTGTATCTCGGTCAGCAGTTTCCATTTCGCTGTGTGCTATCTTTCATACATTTTGTCTGTTTTTCCTTCATCATGCTTTTATTCCAAATACCATCAATCCTCCATATTTTGATGTCATACTGTATGGTTTCGGCTTCTTCACATAGGCTGCCAAGGTGAGAAAGTGCTCTGTAGCATAAAAGCAGATGGACTAACTAGCTTTTGATGCTGCAGGCATTAAAATGACCAAAGGTGACACCCCTTATTTTTTACACTACTCCAAGAACCATTGTACAAAATATACTTAGGTGTTGTGACAACCAACCAAGATGTTAATGCTAATGTGACATGTAAGAACGCTTATGTGATTTGTATATACAGATACTTGTTGCACTTGAAACAAAGCAGTATTTCACAATTTGGGGGCATGAACAAATTACATTACCATCTGAGACTTGCTGCAGCAAATCATGGCATCCATAACCTGGGGAATGTTTGTTATAAGCTCAATTCACTGTTTGGTAAATAGAGCATAAAGTGGTATTAAACCCCAAAACACAAATGTATTAGATTCCAGCTTTTCAGTTTTTAGTCTTTTTTTTCCCCTTTATTTTTACCTGTTAATCTGATCAGGAGGTCTGGTAGTTTTCAGCTTCCTTTAACAGCTCAAGCTGTCCAGCAAAAGTGGCAGTTCAAGGGTTGAGACAAGCCATTGAACACAGAGAGGGGTGCTTACAATGATCAGCTTTTATTTATTCATGTAAAACCTTTATCACAAATTGGATTTGAATTACTTGAACATGTTACCCTACAGCTGAACATATATATGAGTCAAAGTGTGAATTAAAGTGGGAGTAAACTCCCATGCATAATATGTACCTATAGGTAAGCCTATAATAAGGCTTACCTATAGGTGCTGTAAATATCTCCTAAACGTGCACTGTTTATGAGATACTTACTGTATATGCTGCCGATTATTTCACCGACACATGCGCTCTGAAGGAATGGATACATGGGCCATTCCTTCAGAGTCCTGTGTCATAAATAGCGGCTTCTGCGATACGCAGGAGTGACGTCACTGCAGCTCCGACCACTCACACAGACAGAGTCTGCGAATCCAGATGGAAAACGGGTGTATATAGAAGCCTTGTCAGTGGTGACAGCTCGCCATGTGAAGGGCTTCGTTCTAAGGTAGGTTGCACATAATGTGCTAGTATGTGATGCATACCAGCACATTATGGCTTTACCTTGCAGATTCCAGAAAAAAAAAAAAAATAAACACACTACCACTATAAAAAAAAACTGGCATATAAAACACACCAGCACAAATCTGTGTTTGTGTTCAATCATTTCCAAATATTGTGGAGCATAAATGTGTATGCATTAGTAACAGCATCACCCCAATACATCTGTGGGGAATGAATGAACCTTCTTGGTTTACTTAAGTAGGGCTAAACAGTTGCAAGAAGCTTTCATCAGTCCAAAAATTCAAATTGATATTCCATCCCTTTTTGCACTACCAGTGTTGCAAGGTTAGATTGTTTTCAAGTACATTGCTAAAAGGTCAATAGAGATTAAAAGTGTTCTACTGGTTGGAAATGTACAATACTGTACATAGCTGTCACGCTAGTAACATCTATACATATAGGAAATTGGTGGAACATTAATTCCTGTAAATAGCCATACGGTAGTAATAGTTTATTGCAGTGATGACGAACCTTGGCACCACAGATGTTTTGAAACTACATTGCCCATGATGCTCATGTACTCTACATTGTAGTTGAGCATCATGGGAAATGTAATTCCAAAACATCTGGGGTGCCAAGGTTCGCCATCACTGGTCTATTGTTTTTCTGTAAATGTTTGCAGAATCAGGCAAGTGTTTGGGTTGTAGGTGTTGTAAAGTTCACGGGCAATAGCTACCATGATAGTGCTTAGGGAACACGTGCAAAGCCATTTTCATAAACATAAAAAGTCTTTATTTTTTTCAAGACAAACAACAATAGTGCTTTAGCTTAATTCCAACAACAAGAAAACAAAAGTCCTTTTATCTTCAGAAAATATAACAAGGTATCAGCCACATAAGGAATTACCCACAGGAAGGAAAGTCCAGACTTAGCAGTTTTGGCGGCTTCCAGCAGACGTGCATCACTCAGAAAAGTGTCTCCTCTCTAAACTCCCACTACTCCACACCTTTACTAGGAAATTCCTGTCTTTTAAGTGAGGTTTCCCGGAGGTAAGCTTTAACCTTTTCGGGACTAGAGTTCCTGTAATCTGAGGTGGAGGTTCTTTCCCACCCAAATATCTCTCTGAACCCTCAAAATTGCAGATCCCAAATAGGCAATTAATAATTCAGAGAGGACCATAAGTCAGTCGTCTCTTCTATGCTCAAACTGTCCCAAAACCTCTCACCCTGCACAGGTGAGAACCCCTGAGTACACCAACTGCACCAACTATCCCCCTCTGTGCAGGGGTGATGGAGGCAACATGCGACACCATACAATACTTAAAAATGGGCCTCTGCATTTTGATTGTGTATCCTTCATCTGTGTTACATTGAACTCCAGGAGAGAAAGGGAACCGTCTGGCCATTCTAGCATTGGTCTACTTGTTTCATCTCATCCAGGTCAATGGGACATGGTCTGACACCAAGGGAAATCTCCTGCCTAGCAAAAAGTACCCCAGAGAGCCCAGAGCCCATTTTATGGTGAGACATTGCTAATGAGGGCATAGTGTCCTGTCCATTGCGTTTTGGAACGTAGCCGGGGCCTAGTGTAAGCCAAATGGCATAATTTTATATTGAAAGTGCCCTTCAGGAGTGGAAAAAGCAATTTTCTCCCTGGCTTCCCTGGTGAGAGTTATCTACCAGTATCCTTTGGTGAGGTGTAACGAGGTGATATACCGGGCTGGACATAACCTCTTAAATAATACGTCTACCCGGGGCTTCAGATAGGCATCAGATTTGGAAATTTCATTAAGATTTCTAAAGTTATTGCAGAAGCGCAAGGTGCTTTTCGTACCTGCACGATTGGGCTCGACCACTCACTCTGCAACTCTTCAGTGACATCGAGCTCAAGCATTCTCCACACCTCCTCGGACACTGCCTTTCTTTGTGCTTATGGGATCTAATATGGCTTTAAACTGACCTTACAGTTGTACAAAAATGTCATGCTTGATGTTGGTGAGACCAGGCAATCCTGAAAACATTCTTTTGTTTCTCTGTAAAAACTCTTTAGCTTGCTAGGTTTGCAGCCTAGAGAGGGTAGTAGCAGGCTGGCTGGCTGGCTGACCCTACCATCTGAATGTTGAAGCTGAAATCAAGACTCATCAGACCAGGCAACATTTTTCCAGTCTTCTATTGTCCAATTTTGGTGAGCATGAGTGAATTGTATCCTTAGTTTCTTGTTCTTAGCTGACAGGAGTGGCACCCGGTGTGGTCTTCTGCTGCTGTAGCCAGTCTGCTTCAAGGTTTGATTTGTTGTGCAGAGATGGTATTCTGCATACCTTGGTTGTAACGAGTGGTTATTTGAGTTACTGTTGCCTTTTTATCATCTCAAACCAGTCTGCCCATTCTTCTCTGACATTAACAAGGCATTTTCATCTCTTTTACTAGATTGAGGAACCCAAAGGGTCTTCATCTGTACACTAACTCAAATGACTAAAAGCCTATAGACGCTTGTTTAACATCCCAGATGGCAAACAATAGGGCAGGAAGCAACGTCTCAATTCTTCCCATCTTTCAGGACCACTCTTTTTTAGCATCGACTTCAGGGTTTTAATAAACCTTTTGATGAGGCCATCTGTCTGTGGCTGCTTGACTTGAAACAGTTTGCACAAGTCTGTCATCCCCTTGGACATAAAAGGAGTACCCTGGTCCATCAGTATCTCTTTGGGAAACCCAGTTCTTGAAAACATATGGAATAATTTCCGGGCAATGGCCTTAGAGAACGTTTTTATAAAGGGACCACTTCTGGATCCTAGTGGCATAATCTAGGAGTACTAATATATATTGGTGTCTTCTTGCTGACTTTACCAAGGGTCCCATTAGATCCATAATAAAATGGCATCTCAATTATTGATAGGTGTTTTGGGAGGGTTTCTGTAGTGTTACACAGGGGTGGTTGCCTGGCAACTGGGACAGAAAGCACAGAACTTTTTAACCTTAGCATTCACCCCTGGCCCATAAAACCTGTTAGCTATTATTACCTTTGTTTTTTCAGCTCCAGGTTTCCTCCCAGTGTGACATTGTGGGCTAGATGGAGGACCAGCTACCTATAGGGCTGGGGAAACAGGAACTGCTTTACAGTCTCCCCTCAGATTTCAGCTACTCGACAAAGCAAGTCCCCTTTGAACACAAAATGAGGAAAATTTTGTCTGCACCAGGTATTTCTGGGACCCCAATAATAATGAAAATCTGCTCTCTAGCATTAGCCAAAGTAGGATCCTGCATTTGGGCAGTGCCAAACATACCTCTGGACACATCCAAGTCCAGATGCACTGGACTAGAGGAGGTTTCCCCCTCAACCCCCGTGACCTGCAGTGGGGAAAGTTCCTCTTCGTCTTCCCCTACCATGACCTGTAATGAAGAGGATCTCCCCCAGAAGTCAACTACTAAGACCCAGAGCATAAGCATCATCAACCGTATCATTATTATTTACAATGTCATAACCATCAGTATGTACCTCAGCATTAGGGAGGTTTGTTAAGCATGTTTTGGGATCTGATGCCTCAAAGTTTGGCCCTGAAAGGCTTAGTGTCTCCTGTTCTCTTGGCTGTCCACGATGTCCATTCTGTAACTTGTTTCATAGTTTGAGAAACAATGGACAGTCCTGTCCTACTATAATATCATGTATCAGACTGTTTACCACCCCAAACTCTTGTGTTTCAGAAGTATAGCCGTAGGCAATGAACCCCAGAACCAGGGAGTACTCCCTGGTATCCCCATAGATGCACACTATCCTGAGAGTCTTAACTACATGCCGAGTCTCCCAATCACCCTGGTGTGTACCAGCCTTACCATGCAGCCAGAGTCCAGTAGGGCCTTGGCGGGGAGGTGGTTCACCCATAATTCACACTTGAACTGACCTGCACCCAGGTAATAATAACATTGGTTTATACTTAATTGGGCTTACTTTATACAAATGTGGCAAACAAGCTGTCAAACATTGGGAATTTCTAAGCATAAAAGGATTACAAGAGTTATATACATGTTCAGACTTTGCTTAAAGGAGAAGTATGGCCAAAGATTTTTCATTCATACTTCTCCTATGGATCACAGGAGTGCAGTTCGTTCAGCCGACAGTAGCCTGAAGCCTGCTGTCAGTTAACATCACAGAGCCAGTTCAGGCTCTGAAAAGATCCCAGGAACTGCCCAGAAGCTTGGCCAGCAGCTTACTTAGCCTCTCAGCCATCCGCTAAGAGCCTGAGCCAGCCTCACCCACCCACGCCACAGCCCAACGCTCTAGTGAGTGCTGGAGGGGAGAGAAGAGAGCCGCTGACTAATCATGGCTCTCTGCTCAGAGCGGAGGGGAAGAACTGTGCGATCAGCAGTGTTTGATTACTCAGTTCCCACTGTAGAGCTGGCAGGGGACCGATGCCGCATTGGACCGATGCCGCATTGGATCGATGCTGCATACACTTAGGTGAATATATTTAATTGTTTTTTTTTAATCCCGTACTTCTCTGTTACCTCTATTTAGGCTGTTGTGATTATAAAATGATGATCATCTGCTTTACCCAGACTATGAAATACTGCTTCAAGTTTTTCAGGTATTGGAATCGGTAAAATCACTTTTAGTATTTTACATCACCCTTTTTACAATGGTTCATTATTATAGATAAAATGTTTATAGAAGGATTTTTCTTCTATATTTCAGGTGTTGGGTATTTATGATTCACTCATCCCTTTGATGGAATAAACATCAACATTGTAGAAAGTGCAACATCATAAGGGGTTTCACTGCAGTCAGTTGTAGTGTTATAGGCAGTAACCAATGCAATAGGTAACTTAGACCACTAATGCTTTTGCAGCTAATGTCCCTTCTGCTAGGTATTTGTATGTAGTCAAATTTGAAATATATTTGCTATGATTTCAGACAACATTTCTGCTACTTATATTCTTTCTGCCTCTGCTGGTATTTCCAGGTCTGACAGTTAAAATGTCCTCCAGAAGAGACAGGACTGTTGTATTTTTTGCTAAATGTTCAGTTCCAAATTGTTATACCGAGTGTGTTTATTACAGGCTTTCCTGGAGCAAAGGGCATTCCTGGAAACAGAGGTCCCCCAAGTCCAGCTGGGATAAAAGGTAGTCCAGGTCCTAATGGAGATGCAGGTCGACCTGGGGATTTAGGACCGCCTGGACCATCAGGACCAAGTGGCCGAGACGGACTGCCAGGTTTTCCAGGAACTAAAGGTTGGATTGTTTCAAAGATTATAAATGAGCAAATTAGTTTACAACTAGAAGCTAACAAATGTAAAACCATATATATATATATATATGATTTAATATATATATATATATATGATTTAATATATATCACTCAACCTGTTATTCTATAATGGTTCTTAGGCGATAAAGGATCTCCCGGTTTGATTGGCTTTCCTGGTATGCCTGGGCTTCCGGGTCTCCCTGGTAACAATGGATTTAAGGGATTTGATGGATCACCTGGAAGAAATGGACCTCCTGGACTTGAAGGGCGAAAGGGGGAGCAAGGTAAATATTGTTCACTGTGGCAAGAAACAGTAAACATTTCTCATGTTATAAATATAATTTTAAACGCAGAAAGACCGAAACGTTATTAAAAAACTGATTATTTCAGATTAACCATAGGGTCTTTATCATTCAATTTCTATGTAGTAGTTTGTTTGGCAATAATAAGATTGTACTTTTTCCTGTTTTTCACAATCTTCTACGTACATTCATCAAAAAAGAATCAGCACTGTTTTTGGATATATGTAATTGTTTTATTGCTCCCCATTCTTGATAGAGTTCATTTTATTAACTTGCAGCCCCAACATAATTTCTGTAGGCAAACTGTGTTCTAGGAGCAGCAGCTTTGCTTTCTGGCCTGCTAGGAATTTCAAAGTCTCTTTTTTTAAAGGTCCATTTTATTTCCCCAGGTAGCAGAGGTGATCAAGGCCCACAAGGTCCTCCTGAAAGAATTGTGGATAGAAGCACACTGATTGGAGAACTTGGAGCACCAGGAAGGAATGGACAACCAGGGTTCCCAGGCCCTCGAGGTAATGTTTCTTTAATACTATGAGATATTACTATTAGCAGTTGCACTTGCTGGCACTTCAGTTTCTGTTTACATCTTCATGTAGTGCACTGTTTTGTACAAAATGTTCTCAATATAAAAAAATGTAAGATCTTAGAAATGTAACAAAAACAATTACACAATGGCACAATAAATGCAGATTCAAGCATATATTTCCATATCTGAAACTAACCATATGGATTACAACTGTTCAATCTCTGTACAGTCTCCTTTAAATTTATCAGAACTGTGTAATGTGAAGGCCCACCTGAATTTTCTATTGAATCTGTAGCTAGTGTGGTAGGGAGGAAATTGTACAGAAGGCTTATATCATGTAAAGTTAGTTTAATGCTTGGTAACCAGCAGGCTGAGCAAAATAAAAACCTACAGATCGCTATACAAACACATCTGACATAAGTACAGTGATCTCGCCGCTGAGCTATTGTGTTCTGACAGGAGGACTGCCACCCAGCCAGAACACAGTGATCAGCCAATGACTGCAAGCACGGATCGGATATTAATTTTCCAGCATACTCGCTCGAATGAAGCCAGTTGTGAGACCAGCTTCTGTCAGACAATGAACTGTACACACGAGCCAAAGGTTGTCCAGTTCCTGCTGAACCGACTGTTTTTAGCTGATTTTCAGTCTAATGACCAGCAAACATGTCAATTCATGCAGTAGAGACATTACAAAATACTTTTATACTGCCAATTTGTTTGTGCCAGTTGGCTGTGGGAACTCTTTCATGGATTCATTGTATTTTTCTGTATTGTCAAACTTATCTTTTGCTTCATGAATGCTTCATTATAGTTTTGAATTTGTATAATATATTTAAACTGATAATAATAATAATGAATTTTCCCAGGTGATAAAGGTTTCCCTGGCCTACCTGGGTCACCTGGCCTCCCTGGATTCCCAGGAACACCAGGAAGAGAGAAAGGTCAACGTGGAGATCCGGGGCTGCCTGGATCATTTGGAAGACCGGGTCCTCCTGGATTTAGAGGTTCACCAGGGATCATAGGATTTCCTGGGATGCCAGGAATAAATGTAAGTTTCTCTGCTTGAATAGTTGATTTTTAAAGTGGTTGGATGGACCATAACCAGTAAAGGATTACAGGGATTATACTGTATATGTAGAGATTGAACAATTGCTTATAATATTTTGGACAGATCCATTTTTGGATTCTAGACTGCAGTTCCAACTTGTCCCTAAGAAGTGATGTAACCTGAGAGATACAGCCTCCAAATGTTGCCTTGTTGAGATGACATATCTGATATACTGTTTATATTATGGCAGTATACACAAGAAAGCTGCACTCTCAGCAAAGGACACTCACATAAATAATGGAATAGAGTTTGTCTGCTGGGTGCCAAGGCTAAAGGATCTTCATCCACTTTACGAATATCCAAAGGAAGGTAGCCGGGAACTCCAGAATCCAATAATAACAGTCTTTATTGCTACATATAAGTCAGTAAAAACAGCTTACACGTTTCGACATAAAGCCTTGATCACAGCACTGTACCTTCCTTTGGATATCTATTATGGCAGTCTTTTAAGAAACTCCAGGTGGACTGTAGAGGAGAAGTGTCAAAATAAATGCCTCCAAGCACAAATGTGATTAGAGGAGTATTTTGTGACTCTTCATTCTTACAGTGTTTAGTAAATTACTGTTTGTTGTAAAAAATATTATGACTTTTAGACTTTTGATTTGACATTTTGATTTTCTTCCTCTGTGTTCACTTATCCATATGTTTGTAAAAAAATATATAGTGTTCATTTTATCTTTTCACCTTTTTCTCTATACATCCAGCAGAATGCTTGGATGTATAGGGAGAGGTATAAGCAGTAGAAAGAGGGAAGTGCTTATGCCGCTGTACAGAACACTGGTGAGACCTCACTTGGAGTATTTTGCGCAGTACTGGAGGCCATATCTCCAGAAGGATATAGATACTCTAGAGAGAGTTCAGAGAAGAGCTACTAAACTAGTACATGGATTGCAGGAAAAAACTTACCAGGAAAGGTTAAAGGACCTTAACATGTATAGCTTGGAAGAAAGAAGAGACAGAGGGGATATGATAGAAACCTTTAAATACATAAAGGGAATCAACTCGGTAAAGGAGGAGAGCATATTTAAAAGAAGAAATACTACCACAAGAGGACACCGTTTTAAACTAGAGGGGCAAAGGTTTAAAAGTAATATGAGGAAGTATTACTTTACTGAGAGAGTAGTGGATGCATGGAATAACCTTCCTGCAGAAGTGGTAGCTGCAAATACAGTGAAGGAGTTTAAGCATGCATGGGATAGGCATAAGGCTATCCTTCATATAAGATAGGGCCAAGGACTATTCATAGGATTCGGATATATTGGGCAGACTAGATGGGCCAAATGGTTCTTATCTGCCGACACATTCTATGTTTCTATGTTTAAAGTATTCTTATAGCCAAAACATTATATATTAGGGAAGTAAAG
Organism: Pelophylax lessonae; assembly: GCF_965119305.1. Classification (NCBI taxonomy): domain Eukaryota; kingdom Metazoa; phylum Chordata; class Amphibia; order Anura; family Ranidae; genus Pelophylax; species Pelophylax lessonae. The sequence continues at coordinate 155,274,768 of NC_138774.1, forward strand.
CAAGATTAAAATTCTTTTAATTTTTTTTTTTTTATTGCCTTCTATCTCCAATTATGGAGAATTGCCACCTCTTTGTGTCCCATAAAGAAAACCAAAGTAAAGTAGGAGAAAAGTAAGAGAAAATCTGTGCAAAATAAAGGCAAACCCCTCTTAGAGAGCTGTCACGTGAACAATTGCACAACTTTTGCATTTTCCCTCATTTTCAGTCTTGGTGGCAATTGTCAGCAGAGCACACAGGGTTAATTTTCCCAGTGGGGACACAGACACTAATGAAAACCCAGCTTAGTTTCTTGCCTAAACCTACTCTAGCCAAAGAAATGACTGTTGATACACTTTAATTATGGTTAAGAATGTTTAATAAAAATGTTACCAATTATATAATAACATAAGGCATACGAATAAGCTAAAATTCTAACTTCTATATTTGATATTTAGGGTGCAGATGGATTACCAGGTAGCCCTGGTTTTGCTGGTTCACCTGGACGACCTGGTGAAAAAGGTTTGTTATGATTGAATCTAAATTAAGTTTATATCTAGTTACACTGTCACTAGTAGCCAAAGAATTCATTTTTAATTCAGTCCTTGAAATTAGCTTAAAAATGTCAAGGATTTGTTACAAATGACACACAACTGTCGTTAACTTGTTAGTTACTGCTTTAGCTGATGTCATATTAAACACACCCTTACTTGTTGTTGACATGGAAAGAAAGCTAGGCATCTGATCAGTTTTAATTTAACTTTCATTTTATAGGTGACCGTGGAGAATCTCTAGGGAAGCCAGGTTTTCCAGGACCCAAGGGAGAACGTGGAACTCCAGGAAGTCCAGGTAATTTTTGTTTGTATTACTCACTTATAATCGACTGGCACTTTAAAAATCAACAGTCTGAACTATGTGATTAATAGAGATAGGTTTCTGCAGTGCCAGCATTAATTGCAGTCTAGGGCAGCAAGGCTGTCATTAGCCATACACAGTCAAGCCTGCACATATCATGTCAGTAGCACATTTCCACATATAACAGGTTCCAAAATACAATCCAGCCAGGTCCTCACTGTTGTTGTCCTTACTCTACTGCCAGTAGAGTAGGAATACAGTTTCTGTACTTATTTAGTTATTGTTTCTAGGTTTATAGATACAGAGTGGCTAAACTGTTTCCATCACTTGATCCGTCCCTGACTTGGCATGCTTTGTATGTCAATGATGTCTCATATTGCTGTGTGATACAAAGGCTAGAAAGCTTATTAGGGTAAGAAGGGTAGAGCAAAAGACAGTTGGCCTAGGTGGACAAGAAGAATAAATCCTGGGGACTAACCCTATCAGTTATTCTTACGCTCAAGTAGAAGTACTCGTCATAAAAATATTTTAAATTCTATAGACTACAGAATATAATGGATTTACCTTATATTTCACCCTAATAAATTTTCTGCTTTAGATGATCTTGAAGGACCACTTCTGTAGAATATTATATACACATGAACAGTGTGAAGTTAAAGTGGTTCTAAGTCAAAATGTGTTTTACCTTAATGCATTACCTGTATTAAGGTAAAACACCTTCCACTTTTTGTTTGTTCTTCCCTCCCTAAATACTTACACGAGTCCTCTCTCGGTCTCTCTCCCAGCTCTTTTAGGACAGAAGAACAGATTCATAGCACTGGGAGCCATTGGCTTCTTCTGCTGCCAATCAAATCCAGTGACAAGGGAGCGTGGCCAAGCCACGCTGTGTGTGTATTGACACACGCAGACAGATTTCTATGAGAGAAGTAGATAGTGTATGTTCAAAGAAAATTCTCACCGGAAATTTATAACTTAAACACTGTGTGTATATGTGTTTGTTCCACCATGGGTGTCAAGTCTTGATACAAAGATTTTGGTGATTGTCAAGATATTTAAAGCTTTGCAGAAGACATTACTGATGTGCAGTTTGAATTTTTCAGGCTAACAGCATTCTAAGCACGTACAGAAAATATCAGTTCATATCAGTATTCCCCATGTAATGGAGATGAGGAGAGACATGTTTGAAATCCGGCCTAGATGACAACCATGGCTCCTTCCATAGCCACCCAGGGACAGCTGTTGTGATTTTTGCAGCATTACTAGGTGAAAATAAAAGGCAACCCCTAGTTCCGAACATAGGCAGACAAATGCAATCTTGACAGCAAAAGAGGATTTCTCTATTATGTTTTTTGGTCAGAGATAATCAGCCAGTGAGTAGGGTAGTAGATGTGCCGTGGGCACTTCTGAAGAACTATTATTAATACACCCATGGTGCTTGTGATTAGATGGCTCAGTCTACAGGGTACTCCGTAAAAATTCCTTTTATATAGGAGCACATACTTTCTTAAACTCTGAAAAAACTTGTTAGGGCTTTGAATGTTATGTTGTTTGGTATGTTATGGGTTTAATGATTTGTGCTTGTTATTTTTACATTTACAGGTGCAAGAGGCTTTAACGGATTCCCAGGAGATGCTGGACCAAATGGAAGACCCGGAAGCCCTGGGGTAAAAGGCATGTCTGGAGAATTTGGCCGTCCAGGGCAACCAGGTAATATGCTGCACTTGTCACCATGCTTCATTTGTCACAATGTGTTAACATGAAAGCATTACTAACAACATATAAACACTTTGACTGCTCAGTACTAAAAGTATGCTGGGCAAAGAGCAGTTAGCCACTATTCTTTATTTTTATTTTCTTATTTTTAGGATCTCCTGGGCTTCAGGGATTTCGAGGAAACCCGGGGTTTGTAGGATCCCCTGGGTCACCTGGATCGCAAGGATTCCCTGGACCTGCAGGAGCCCCGGGTGTTAAAGGTAGTGTCACATTAATGCACAAGAAATGCTGGTTTCATAACTGGTGTTATACTGTAATTTCCCAAGATTTTTTTTTTACCTAACCCAGCTTGTATTACATTATTAACTTATTAAGGGGAAACTCTGGTCTGTTTTTTTGGGTGCAAAAATATCATGTGTAAATATATTAAAATATTGTGCAGAGCCATTTGAAGGACTTCTCATTCCAAACGTTTTGAGAATGAGATAAATATTAATTTTCTCAAAGTCTGCTGCCTCAGTATTTATGATAACAATTTCCATATACTCCAGAATGTTATGAGGAGTGATCAGATGAATTGCAATTAATTGCAAAGTCCCTCATTGCCATAAAAATTAATTTAATCCCATAAAAAACATTTCCACTGCATTTGTGAAGAAGGTTTCAGGGTGCCCAAGAAAGTCCAGCAAGCGGCAGGACTGTCTTCTACAGTGGATTCAGCTGCGGGCACCACCAGTGCAGAGCTTGCTCAGGAATGGCAGCAGGCAGGTGTGAGTGCATCTGCACGCACAGTGAGGCAAAGTCTTTTGGAGGATGGCCTGGTGTCAAGAATGGCAGCAAAGAAGCCACTTCTCTCCAGGTAAAACATCAGGGACAGACTGATATTCCACAAAAAGTACAGGAATTGGACTGCTGAGGACTGGGGTAAAGTAATTTACTCTGATGAATCTCCTTTCCCATTGTTTGGGGAATCCAGAAAAAATCCTTGTCCGGGGAAGAAAAGGTGAGCGCTACCATCAGTCCTGTGTCATGCCAACAGTAAAGCATTCTGAGACCATTCATGTTTGGGATTGCCTCTCAGCCAAGGGAGTGGGCTCACTCACAAATTTGCCTAAGAACACAGCCATGAAAAAAGAATGGTATGGTATGAGAGCAACTTCTCCAAACCATCCAGGAACAGTTTGGTGACAAACATTGCCTTTTCCAGCATGATGGAGCACCTTGCCATAGGGCAAAAGGGATAACTAAGTGGCTTGGGGAACAAAACATCTAAATGTTGGGTCCATTGTCTGGACACAAACTGTCAGAAACCGTCTCAGGGAAATTCATTATTATTACAACACAGTGTAATAATATGGTATAAGCAAGCTTTAACATGCTTTGCATAATCTGCTGCAATGTTAATACAAGCAGTAATACACTTGGCACAAGTCTCTGTAATCATAATAAAGGTAACAGTGCATAAAATATTTACATTTTTGCAATCTTTTCCATTGAGGGTTTTTTGTTTACTGTGTAAATATTTAAAATGGACTCACCAGTCCTGCCGCAGGAAACTGCTATAAGCATGTCTCCAATCTTCACTACTCACGGTGAGCATAGCCTTAAAGAACTTCAAGGACAGGGTCCCCTATATCAGAGGGGCCAAGTCCTTGGACCTGTAGAGCACCCTGCACGGAGCGCCTTTGGGGTTTGGTATTCCAAGGGTCCGGATCCCAGGGTCCAGCGCTTAAAAAGGACAGCGTTACAGGCAAAACCTCGTATCTGCTTCCCGAGGCTCGGGTACGATCTTTATGGTCCATTGACTATTTTAGATGGATCCGATAGCTAGCCCCTTAGATTCAATGATCTTTGATTGGGGTATGATAGCATAATCTTCTTTCTTCTTCTTTGAAATATAACAAACATGTGGCGCTCCTCTCCACAGCGACCTTCACCTTTTAAACACTGGTGAAAAACCGTATGTATTTCCTGTGTGGGAGGAGTTATATAGGGCGTCATCAATTCTGATTGGTTGCCAGTGTCCTTCACCTATAGGTGGCCTATATAACCCATATGTTATGATTTAAGGCTCAGTGTCCCGTGATGTACGAAAAGAAATAGACTTTTTGTGTACATGAAAAAGCCTTAGATCTTCAAGTTTAGCTCATGAAAAATTGGGGCAAAAACAAAAGTGTTGCGTTTATAGTTTTGTTCAGTGTATCTAAGGTGAAAACGAGTTCTAAATAAATATAACAAAGTCCCAAACAATGCAAAAAAATATACTGTATGTAACAAAACTTCTAATGCAAAAATTGCAGAAAACAAAATCAATCAAAGAATGAATAAACTGATATAAAACATAGTCCCACAAAATATAGTGCAAAAAAAGTCCCAGTTAATAATCAAAAAAATTCAGTGATGAAAAGTGTTCACAGTGCCAAAAGTTATTTCAAAAAGGTGCTCCAGTGCTTGAGTGAAACCAGACATGCAAAGCTGCTTACCAAATATAATAGATCTCAGCACTCAAGATCTAAATGCGCTCACGAAAAATGTAACAATCAGGTAGCTTGCTCAAAGGACCATCCATACAGCGTGGATCATCAGTGCAGACTGTCATATGTAATAAAACCACTCCGCTCAAAGGGTCATCCACCCAGCATGGATCATCAGCATAAGACCAGATTGAATGATATTCACAGCCACAGCATCCACATATATAAAATAAAGGAGAAGCCTTATGGTGCAGTAAGCTTAAAACATGTGTAATAACAGGATAATGCATTTCCAATGGCAGCAGTAAAGTACACAGTGTGAAAACCAACTCATCCAAGCACAGCCAAGTCGCGGCAGCAGGCGTGTGCGGTGACGTCACTCAATCAGGCTCCATCTGACATGGTTCACTCAAAAGGGCTTTCTCAAAAAAAGAAGGAATAGGAGCTTCTTTCAACTGTCTTTCAACTGTAAATCTGTTGTTTGCCTGGAGTTCAATTGTAACTATGATCATCATGATCCCCGCACATTAGGATTTTCACTGGTATTTGTGGTCTAAAATTACAGCAACAAACGCGACTTTTATGTTTGTTTTAGGCTTCCCTGGTTTATCTGGGCTGGATGGATTAAACGGCTTGCCTGGCACTAGAGGATTACCTGGCACACCTGGTAATTACCATGATTTTTGAATTCAGTTATTTCATTAGTTGTATGAAACAGCAATATCCTTATCATTTGCATAGGCTATCAATGATAAAATGTAATTGATGCTTAGATGCCCAGATCATAATTTTACAATAACTCCATAACTTACACACCTAAATAATGTTTGGTTTTGTTTTTAAGGACATGTAAACTTTTATTTGGTAAAATGTTTTAATAAATATCCTGCTCGGGTTATTAACATAGCCTAAGAAATGGACAAAGATGGCAAAATATTTTTTTTTTAATTTTAGGCACTGACCCGTCTCTAAGGCACTCTTGGTTATGGTTGCGCTCCAGCCTCCTCTACATACAATGCAAGGATTATTGCCCTGCATTGTATGGGATGATGCAAAGGGACAGACCAGAGGCCAGGGTTCCCATGAGTGGGGGAGAGAGTTGGAGCCGGCTGGGGCACAGTGTATTTTACATAATACAGCCTGGATAGCTCTCCCTTAGACTTAACAAGAATATATGCCGGGGAACAGGGCCAAGCCACACTCTGTGAGTTTGATTTACTAAAACTGGAGAGTGCAAAATCTGGTGCAGGTGTCCATGGTAGCCAATTAGCTTTTAAAGTGTTACTAAATCCAGGATCCTGCAATCACTATATCTAGTCTCCCACAGTACACAGAACATGGAAATGCAATTATTTTAGCAAATATAAACTGATAAATACCTTTTCTCATCAGCTGTATATAGCAATTAGAGCAATCTTGTGAGTGCTGGTAGTTTGTAGGAGGAGTTTTCATTTCTCCCACGATTGTCCTATCAGGCTTCAAGACCCTCAATTCTCTGTCTGAACATGTCTGGACAGTGCTGATTGGTCCTGTGCTGATCAGGAGGGAGGGACTGGGCTGTCATTTAGGATCTGTATACATGCCCACGTGTGTGATGTTAATACCATGTGACCTGAATAGTTCAGCTCAAACCAGGAAGTGTTCTCTGAGCAATAGAGACCAAACTGAGCAATGTGAGCATGTGCAGCTGTACTACACTCACTGTGCTTATCTGGACTTGTCCAGAGTGAACGTGCAGGAGGGGGAGGATCTGTGCATACAGGATCACACAGCCATTTTACACAATTCAGAGGATTAATCACTTAAGTTACACAATAGGTATAACAAGCATCCTATTCTGCATCTATAGACGAATTTTACTGTTGTGGGTTTAGTAACACGTTAACTTCAGTTTGCTCAATTAGGCTTTGACAAAAAAACCTGGAAGCTGATTGGTTTCTATCCAAAGCTGCACCCAATTTTGCACTCTCCAGTTTTAGTAAATTAACTCCTGCGTGTCAACAGATCAAGCCTGCACAAGTGTCCCCATAACAAGCGGCTTGCTATGGGGACACTCAAAATGTAAGAGGAGCCAGGAGATCTGGCGGGGAACCTAAGAAGAGGAGGATCGGGGCTGCTCTGTGCAAAACCATTGCACAGAGCAGGTGAGTATAACATGTTTGTTATTTTAATTTTTAAAAAATCCAAGGTTTACAATCACTTTAATAATAAATAGACTGACTGCTATAAATCAATTTAGATAATATTGCCCAGATCTCAAAGGCTGAGACGTTACCACTGGACAGTTGTTCTCTGGGAAAAGTTGATTAGCTGTCTTTACCTTGAGGAGTTAAATGGTCCCTATTTTTGAAAAAATCTAATACAATCAAATTGACTGGTAATCAGAACATGAATGTAAAGTTCATATGTTGTCCTGCAGTATGACTTTGGCTTTTGTTTTCAAATATTTCCATTGTTTACCAAAATAAGGCTTAAGTGAAGCTGGACGGTCGGGTTCACCTGGATTTCCAGGTCCTAAAGGTGAAAGAGGATCTCCCAACACAGTACCTGGACAACCTGGATTTAATGGTCCAAAAGGCAATTTTGGAGATCGAGGTAAGGCGAGATCCTAAATTTCGTTTTTCATTTCTCAGTTGTTTGTAAGAATTTATTTGCATCAGTACCCATTGTGACCCCTGTTTTTGTTGTAAACTGTGTTGTCAATTAAATTACCATGGAAGAAGAGACAGACACAGACACAGTATTTCATAATGTGTCAGACACTGGTCACAATAATTTATTTATCATTAAAAATGCATTTGGTTATGATTTTCTAATTCTAATGTGAATCATTTCTTTTTTTTTTTTAGGTTTTCCTGGTTCCCCTGGAAGTCCTGGACTGCCTGGCCCACCAGGAGTAACCAATTTCATACCTGGATTTCCTGGTGACCCTGGACCAGCTGGACTAGATGGAGAGATGGGTATGGTTAAATTGATTCATCAGTTGTGTTTCACAAGCTGAATTTTCTTGCCTACGTGTTGAGTTAACATAAAAATATGGTTCGGCCATGTGTTTATTTAGACATTATTAAAAATCAAACATTTTTGCAGAGGTTACAGCTAATTCTTTAAAAATCAATATAAGTAATTTTGGGTAATTGTTTTTTTTTATGATATGCACTTCCCCTTCTTCTCCCTACCCCTACACACACACACACACACACACCAGTACACAAAAATGTTCTGTAAAATTATGTATTATGTATTGACGTGAAAAATTATTCTATTGCTTAAAAGGACACTTGGTTAAAAAGGGAATAGGGAGGTTCAGTAAGTATAGTATGTTTACTGCTCTTCTTATTTGTTATTATTTCTTCCTATTATATCATCTCGATGGAGGACCATTTAAAGCCAATTTACAATTGTGTGTTGTAGCAATGTGCACTAAAATGCATGTGCTAACACATATTTCTGCAAGGCAGTGCACCTGCTCTATGTGCAGTCCATTGCAGTGCTATTCATTATAAATTGAACCTCAATGCACTCTACAGTACACAGGAGAGCACAATGCACTGAAGTGCACCACAACACACATATCGTTCATTTTTGCTGTTCATTTACCCTCTGTCCTAGAAACACAACAGAATAGAAACTCTACAAAGCATTTCTTAAAGGATGGCCCCAGTGAACATTTTCCTTTTTACTCCTGTTCTCATATCGCTTATCACCAATAACAGCGGTCAACAGGACAAGTAGAAAGAGTGACTCTACCTAGTGGGACATAGCAATGAAAACCTGACAGGGGCTCCATACAAAATTAATTGAAGCATTTTGGGTATACATACATTTTATTGGTAGGTATACAATGATTTTGGGACCCTCCGCCTAAATTTTCGACTACATTGCAATGCTCTCTATTTGAACATATACAGACAATTATTGAAAGTGACAGCGTATTGAATTTATCTAAACAAAGTCAAAGATCTATTTTTCAAAGATATCACCTGTTTAAAGTACGTAACACATGAGGCCCTTTGCTTGCATTTACCCAGCCCCTAGCCCTTGGGGCACTATTCCTCTCACTAACATCAGTGATGAGGCGCAATTGCTCCCACAAGCACTCAGTAATGGAAGGTTATTCTTCTCATTGATCTAAATGATGTTACACTATGACTCCCACTAATATACTAATGATAGGACACGAGTCCCTCCACTGACACCAGTGACAGGAAACTATTCCTTACCCAAATCTGATTCAGTGGGGAAGTTCGCTATTCTGCTTATTCTTCATCATACCAAAGCTTTCTCCTTGGCGGAAGGTCTTGAGTCACAATAACTGTGCAAGCCCAACAAGACATACCCCACAAACAGATTCTTAAAAACAAATTGGGGCAAGGCCAAGCAATTACAGAACATAACAGGGTTCACATGCTATAATCCCATCTGGCACAACTTTATATAATCATTACTTGCTAAACTTCAGCATACTGCTAAGTGGCAAAAATATGGCATATCCCGCCTGCGTCACATTTTGGCAGACTGGTAACTTTTGAAATTTTACAATTTCTCTATACTCTGCTGAGCTTACGATATGTTAGACTAATTTATCTTCACTGTAGATGCCCAGCGAAGTTAAAAGAAACTATGGGAGCTCTGGCTGGCCACCCCAGGTCTCGCACTCCTAGATCTGGTGCTACACGGATGGCTATAATTTCTTGAACTGACTGCGTTTAACCCACACTTCCCTGGGTAACAGGGTCGAGATTGCTGGAACTCTGAGCTGAGAATTAGTGAAGTCTACATTTGTTGGTCTTATTACTATGTTAGAGCCGACTCAGTATGTCATGTCATTTTTACTGGTACTGGACACTGTTGGCCGATAACTGGCATTTTTCCTTCCTGTCATTTGTATTGGACTGCATGTTGGAAATTTCAATAAACCTTGCTTTCTGAATAAAAAAATATATATATGCAGAAGGGAGGAGCATGATCTCCTCCCTTCAGAGACTGGGCCGCAGAGCAGTATTCCAACATGATAACGACCTCAAAAACACCTCCAAGATGACCACTGCCTTGCTAAAGAAGTTGAGGGTAAAGGTGACGGACTGGCCAAGCATGTCTCCAGACCTTAACTCTATTGAACACATGTGGGGCGTCCTCAAATGGAAAGTAGAGGGAAGCAAGGTCTCTAACATCCACCAGCTCCATGATGTCATCATAGAAAATTGGAAGAGGACTCCAGTGGCAACCTGTGAAGCTCTGGTGAACTCCATGCCCAAGAGGGTTAAGGCAGTGCTGGAAAATAATGGTGGCCACACAAAATATTGACACTTTGGGCCCAATTCGGACACTTTTGTTGCCAGCGGTTTAGACATGTGTGGAGTTATTTTGAGGGGACAGCAAATTTACACTGTTATACAAGCTGTACACTCACTACTTTCCATTGTAGCAAAGTGTCCTTTCTTCAGTGTTGTCACATGAAAATATATAATAAAATATTTACAAAAATGTGAGGGTTGTACTCACTTTTGTGAAATACTGTGTATACATTTTCCATAATGTTATATATTTTATAATTCCAGGAATGCCAGGACGTCCTGGACCACGTGGCCCCCCTGGTCCAGCCTCCAATCAAGGAGACACAGGTGATTCTGGATTCCCAGGAACACCAGGCAGAGGTGGTACAAAGGGAGATTCAGGTTTCCCTGGAAATCCTGGCAGCCCTGGAGCTCCTGGAGTGAAGGGTAAGTGTACGACATTCCATTTATGCATTGCAATACCTGAATCCTAAATTGTTCCCACCAGCAGTAGCAGTTACTAGCTTCTGTATCACCTTTAGATTTTAAAGTTATTCATTTTTCTTTTATTACATGAATACAAACAGAAGTGACACAAATTTATGTAGTTCTATGAAAGAAAATGATGGTGGTTTAATAAGGTGGGAGAAGACACCTCCACCCACTAGCGGGTGACACTATTCAACTAAATTTAGAATGGTTCCTGTTAGAAGTCACTATGCAAAATTTCTACTGCAACAAAACAAGCAAGGGCAAATACTATTACAAATAAATGATGAGGTCTCTACCCAGTGGGTCACAACTTAGATGCCAAAGGCATTTCACATTTTACTAGAGTGTAAAGCCTGTGCATTATAGAACTATGAACTCGCCTGTGCTTATTTGCTGGAGTTTTGGCAACTTCAAATAGATTACTGTCAGGGCTCTAATATGCTGATCACACTTTTCTATCCAGAGATCCAGAGTTAAAACTGTACAAAATTCATGGTTTGGGATAGCCGCATGGTTATGGGGTCTTAACCAAATTAATGAAAGGTCCACCTTTTTCGTTCGTAGATCGAATCATAGTAATCATAGAAGCTTTTATATGGTGTGTATAAATTGGATATCTACAAATTTGTATAGAAGTATGCGAAATAGAAAAAACAAAAAACTATTTCCATGGACATATAGTAATTGCCAGACGTAAATTCACATTGCCATTGCCATTTACAGAGTTGCCTGATTTTGTATTTCTCTATTTAGGTTTAAGAGGTGATCCAGGTTTCATTGGGGGTCCAGGAAAAGAGGGCCCAGTTGGAGATCCCGGATATCCTGGACCCAAGGGGGAAAAAGGGAACCAAGGTATAAATGTTAATATTACTACATACAGCACATAATTGATATTTTCATGGTACTTGTGTGCATTAAACATTTTGGCATGTATTATTATGACAACTTCAAATCTAGAAAAGATACTGCTTTACTTGTCACATGACTGAAAATGTTTTTTTGTTGGGAAAACTGTGCTTGTGTGAATTACATTTGCCGTTGCCACTTATATGTTGCCAAATAGCTTTCCATTAAATACAAGTAACTTGTTTCCAGGTTTTCAAGGTCAGACGGGGCGTCCAGGTCCACCTCCCGTAGATTATTTTGATCCTTCTTTTGGAACTCCTGGACTCCCTGGAATCAATGGCTTTGATGGTGGACCAGGTGATAGAGGTCAACAGGGACTAACAGGACCTCCTGGTAAGGAAGATGAGTTAACAAATGTTTATGTACTTATGTAGGCAAACTTTTATTACATTGTTTTGGTTAGTGCACTATACGCTTCCACTTATCCTGTTTATGTAGTCCATCTGACAAAATTACACTGTGTATCCTAAGAATTAAAGGTAACTTTCTGAACTGTCACCTGGTAGTCCAGTCCAGTTCTCCATCGTCTCTTCAGCCCCAGTGATTTTTATATCTAAATAATCTGAATAAAAAAGCTGCAGAATTTATGATGGGACTGATGTATATGGAACATATTGGCTCTGTAGACTGGTGTTTTATACACAGAATTATCTGTTAGTACTAGTTTGTTTTCTCTTACCTTCCCTTTGTCTACTGCCTTTTACCACTGTTGTATCTGTTTATTTTCCTGCAGGCAACAAAGGTTTTGCTGGTCGCCCAGGGCAGATGGGAAGGAATGGACCACCAGGTCAGCCAGGGTTTATTGGTGATGCTGGTGAACCAGGTATTCCAGGACCCTCAGGGTTTGAAGGTAATGTTCCTTTTAGACAGACATTGTTTTTAAAGGTTTTCCACCCCATAAATGTTAATCTGTAAACCCTATCTCTGTTGAAATTGATCATATCATGAAAATATGTTCCTGTTCATACCCATCTTGAACTTTTAGTGCCGGTTCACACTACCGCGGCACGACTTCGGGGGCAACCTGTGAAGTTGCGTGCACCGCGACTTCGGCGCGACTTGCACGGACTTCATATAATAAATGTTAATGCAAGTCGCTGTGGCCCCGAAGTAGTACAGGAACTGCTTTCTAAGTCGGAGCGACTTGAGTCGCTCCTATTAGAACAGTTCCTGTAGCACTGCATGGACCGCGACTTGTCAGGCTGACCAGTCGCCTGACAAGTCGCGGTAGTGTGAATGGCCACTTAGGCTTACACTATACAGGAGATTTCATTTCACTTTGTAGCATAAGATCAACATTTATTGATAAATTTTTCATTATCAGCACATTTGTATCAATATGTTGCAGACTAGGTGTTTTTGAGTAAGAGGCTGATACAATGCTACAAATAATACAAAACAAACCATGTAATATAGCTGTTAGTGCCGGTTCACACTAGTGCGGCTGCGGCGATCGCATGTAATATCGGAGCGCACTGCTCCTTCATTACATGCGATCGGCTGTGCGGTGCGAATTCAGCCATACAATTTGTATGGCTAAATTCGCACTGCAACCGCAGGAAAGTCACACATGACCCTTTTTTTTAGCCGCATCAGGATCGGATCCATCCTGTGCGAACTGTAAAGATCGCACTGCGATATGCGATCAAACTGGGGGTGTCGTTAACATTTCATTGACACCCCCAGCATATCGCATATGGCAGTGTGAACTGCCAAGGGTGCGTTTGCAATGCGGGAACAGGCTGCGAATTCGCAGCTTTCCCGCATCGCATAAGTGTGAACCGGCACTTAAAGAGAAACTGTAGTCCTTTAAATATTTTTCAAAGCATATATGCAAATAGATCTGCTTAAAGTGTTACTAAACCCACAACAGTAAATTCAGTCTGTTTTTGCAGTTTAGCATGCTTGTTATACCCACTGTGAAACCTTAAGGGTTAATCCTCTGCACTGTGTAAAAATCCCGTCTTCTCTGATCCTCCCCTTCTTTTACTGTCCTCAATACATCTGCTGATTAAACAGAGCCCTAGGAGGCAATCTGCTCATGCTTAGTTTGATGTAAATTGCTAGAGAGTTTTTTTTTTTTTTTGGAGGGTGCATGTGATCAGCACAGGGCCAATCAGTACTATCAAGTCAGGGGTCATGCAGCCTCATAGGACAGTCAGAAGAGAATAAAAACTCCTCCTACAAGCTTTAACCAGTGCTTGGCTGAACACTGATAGAAGTCACAAGATATATATGTTATATACTGCTGATGAAAAAGATATTTACTGTAGCAGTTTATATTTACTAAAATAATTGCATTTCCATGTTCTGTGTATTGTGAGAGATCAGATATAATGAATGCAGGGTCCTGGGTTTAGTAACACTTTTATGTAATTTATCTTACTATTTGCTGTGTCCTGCTGATCCAGCTCCCTCGCTGTAAATCTAGACAGTGTCTATTGGTTTGGAGACAGTAAATTTACCAAACTCTTTAGTGATGGGAAAAAACAATGTTTCTAGTTGCCAGAGATCACGTGATGTTATATATATGATATGTATGATATCTGATATGTTTTCTAGGCTTTAGAAAATATGATGGCGCTATGGAGTAGGAATATTCTGTCCACTATGAAATGTGAATTTTAATGCTAGTTCCGTTCTGAAATAAGCCCCATAAAAACATCTGCTCCCACTTCTAGTGATCGCAGCCATCACTTGTCACTAGTCAGCACCCATTAGCACCCATTAACAACTGTAGAGTGAACATACAGTACTATCCAACTGAAAGGAGAGATTTAAAGACAAACAATAGCAGCAGCACGCTACTGAATAATGTGTGCTGCCAGAAGAAAGAGCACACCACTCCCAAGAAATATGTACATAATGTCTGTGAAGGTTTTACAATCTTCTTACTGAAAGATGAAATGGTATGTGTTTAGTTGTATGACTTTATTCAGTTTAGCATATTGAGCATAGGTAAAAATAGAATTTATCCCAAAGATTTTCCGCTCAACAAGTTCATGCCTGACATCTGCCAATATTTACAGGTCCTCCAGGAAAACAGGGCAACGGTGGATTGCCTGGTATGCCTGGAAGGAGTATAAGCGTTGGCTATACCTTGGTTAAACACAGCCAGGCTGAAACAATTCCTCCGTGTCCAGTTGGAATGAACAGACTTTGGGATGGCTACAGTTTGCTGTATGTAGAAGGGCAGGAAAAGGCTCACAACCAAGATCTGGGTGAGTAAATTCTCTTTTATTGGGGGAAAGCATAGATAATGATATGTGATGTCATATATGCATTTGTAATATGTTAACTTTAAGAGTTGAAGAGTTGTGCTCCCATCTACAAGGACAAAAGAAGAACTTCAAATGTTAACTTTACTAAATGGGTGTTGAGTTGCAGTTATACTATAAAAAAAGATGCAAACTTAGTATATTTCCTCTAAAAGTAGAAATACTGAATAGCTAATTAATTTAAATATAAGTCAGAATAAAAGAAAAGCATTTTACTACTAGACTGTATCATGGTTTATATAGATTGGAAGGAAGTAATAAAACATGCAATCCTAAAGGAGTTGTAAAGTCAGACGTTTTTTTTTTTTTTTTATCTTAATGCATTCTATGCATTAAGATAAAATGCCTTCTGTCTGCAGCAGACTCCCCAGCACCCCCTTCAAACTCTGAGCTCCATCTCTGTCCAGCGATGTCCACAAGTTCCTCGGCCATCCAAGACTCTGCCTCCTGGTTGGCTTCTGTCAAACAAAGTCAGTTAGCCAATCAGGAGAGAGGGGGGGGGGGCTGAAGAGAAGCTTTGTTTCTGAATGGACACAGGGAGCTGCAGCTAGGCTCAGTGCCCCCATAGCAAGCTGCTTGCTGTGGGGGCACCTAACAGGAGGGAGGGGCCAGGAGCAGCAAAGAGGGACCCGAGAAGAGGAGGATCCAGGCTGCTCTATGCAAAACCAACTGCACAGAGGAGGTAAGTATAACATGTTTGTTATTGAAAAATAAAAATGGGACTTTACAATCACATTAATCATACAGGACACAGGCTGGATATTCGTAAACCCTGGGTTTAAGGCTGCTTGCTTCAGGTGATTGGACACTGGCAAAGCTTGAGCATATACTGTAGCTATAATCATACCCCACTCTGTGAGACCTCAGTTTTCTGTTAGTGTCCTGTAGGGGATGGACCTCTTCTATATGAAGAAATTTCTACGCTCAACTAGTGCTTATTACTTCAAATTCTTCAATGAACTCTTCACTGTCTTCTGCTATAACATTAGAAGCACTGCATATGGATCAGTGAAAACACATTTTGTTTATCAGATTCATAAAACATACTTAGATACAGGGATCTCATCTAGAAATTCAAAGCAGATACCTGTACAGAGTATATGAGAATATTCACACAAAACATTGGAACAGGTCCAAGGAATCTGAGCAGGATCAACATCTGATCAGCTTGCTGTGTTAAGTTTTGTGCGTAGTGTATTTTTTAAAATCTGACAACTATTTGTTATATATTCTAGGTCTTGCTGGATCTTGTCTGCCCAGATTTAGCACAATGCCTTTTGTGTACTGTAATATCAATGAGGTCTGCTACTATGCCAGCCGAAATGACAAGTCTTACTGGCTGTCTACCACGGCTCCTATTCCTATGATGCCTGTGGCCAATACTCAGATTAAAAACTACATTAGCCGATGCTCTGTGTGTGAAGCTCCTTCCCAGGCTGTTGCGGTTCACAGCCAAGACAACACCATCCCACAATGTCCTAATGGCTGGAGGAGCCTCTGGATAGGATATTCTTTCCTTATGGTAAGTATACTGATTGGGGTGCTTTATGTATTTCCAGCTTAATCGTTTTTTTCACTGAAATTTAATTAGCCAGGAGTTGTGTGCGTGTCAAGCTGTAAAGGTGCCCTATACACACCTAATAGTGTTAATATGTTGAACAATGGATCTTTTTGGATTGTTTTATTAACTAATACAAACACCACACTTTTGATTTATGGTAGGAAATTGGAGTACCCAGCTTCTATGAAATAATAGTAGTGGCATAGATTATTCTTTGCCTTCCATGAACACATACCATAATTCGGTAATATTTCCCACTCAAGACCAATGAGAAACAAATTAAGAACTTTCTAAATCTAAAAAAATGAACAACTTTGTCAGAATCCTAAATATCAGAAAACGGCCATGTATTGTAATGGGCTATATTTGAATGACTCTTTAGCAATTTTTTTTATATATCCTATTTTTATTGAAATTTCAAAATGACAACAGTTACAGCAATGTGCAGTGGTGAGAGCCACCGCCTACAAATACAAAACCATAAAAACCAGCAAAAAAAAAAGAAGGGGGGTGGGATCAAAAGAAAAGTCATATATATTAAACAGCAGGACTCTAATTATTGCTCGATAAATACAAGCTCACATTGGGTGCCTCAGCTACCAGTAGTAGGCGCCAGGAAGCCTTGTAAGAAACTTTAAGCAGGAAGTAACCGTACATTAAACACAGGCAACCTACTTTTTTAATTTTTGAAATTTCCTTTAAGACAGTATAAATACAATTCTGTGAAAACGTATTTGCCCCCCTCCTGATTTTTATTTTTTTTGCATCTTTGTCACAATTAAATAATTCATATAATCAAACATTTTTTAATACACAAAGATAACCAGAGTAAATACAAAATGCAGTTTTTTAATAATGATTTCACTTATTAGGGGAAAAAAGATGTAAAAACCTGCCTGCCCCAATGTAAAAAGGAAATTGCCCCTTGCTAAATCATGAATGAACTGTGATTAACCGCATTTTTTGGAAAGTTGAGTTAAATTTCAGTTGCCACACCCAGGCCTGGTTACTGCCAGACCTGTCAAGAAATCACTTAGAATATAAGCTGTCTGACAAAGTGTAGCACGATAAAAGATCTCTAAAAGCAACACATTGTGCCGCAATTCCAGAAAGAAATTCCAAAACAGATGAGAAACAAAGTACATAACATGTATCTGTCTGGAAAGGGTTACGAAGCCATTTCTAAGGCTTTGGCACTACAGCAAACCATGGTGAGAGCTATGATCCACAAAAGGAGAAAACTTGAAACAGGAGTGGCCAGCCTACAAACTCATCCAGAAGGTCATAAAAGAACCCAGAACAACATTTAAAGATCTGCAGGCCTCACTTGCCACAGTTAAGGTCGGTGTTCATGATTCAACAATAAGAAAGAAACTGGGCAAAAATGGCATCCATGAGAGAGTTCCAAGGCAAAAGCCACTGCCTACCAAAAAGAACACAAAGGCTCGTCTCACATTTGACAAAAAAACATCTTGGTTATCCCTAAGACTTTTGGGCAAATATTCTGTGGACTTTTTGGAAGGGTTACATCTGTCATAAAACAAACACAGCATTTCATAAAAAGAACATCATACCAACAGTCAAACATGGTGGTAGTATCGTGATGGTCCGGGGATGCTTTGCAGCTTCTGGACCTGGATGACTTGCCTTAATTAAAAGGAAACATGAATTCTGCACTCTACCAGAAAATCCTGAAGGAGAATGTCCAGCCATCAGTTGGTGACCTCAAACTCAAGTGCACTTGGGTTATGCAGCAGGACAATGATCCGAAACACACCAGCAAGTCCACCTCTAAATAGCTCAAAAAAAACAAATTAAGGTTTTGGAGTGGTTTAGTCAAAGTCCGGACTTAAATTAGATTGAGATGCTGTGGCATGACCTTAAACAGGCCGTTAATGCTTGAAAACCCTCCAATGTGGCTAAATTAAAACAATTCTGCAAAGAAGAGTGGGCCAGAATTCCTCCACAACGATATGAAAGACTCATTGCCAGTTATCGCAAACGCTTGATTACGGTTGTTGCCCTCAAGGGTGGCACAACTAGTTATTGGGTTTAGGGGACAAATACTTTTTCACATAGGACCAGGCAGGTCTGGACAGCTTTTTCCCTTAATAAATGAAATAATTTAAAAACTGCATTTTGTATTTACTCGGGTTATCTTTGTGTAATATTAAAATTTGTTTGATGATCGAAATCTTTTAAGTGTGACAAATATACAAAAAAAATAAAAAAATCAGGAAGGGTGCACATACTTTTTCACAGCACTGTAGACCCAAAACAGGCCAAAACAAACAAAAAAAAAACAAACCAAGTACCGAGAACAAAGGTACAGAGCTGGACAATATTATATGTTCAACGAATACTCATGGAAATTCCTTTACCAGTTGTAGATAAAATAAAGCAGTAAGTGATATACTGTTCCATCCGAAAATAAACATACATTTATTTGAACTATATGGGAATGGAGCCTAGATCCTGCTAGATCAGTTCAGGCTGGCCCTGTAGCAATGTAAAACAATAAAATCAGTGCCTATACTGTTTAAAATCTAGTCTTGCCCTGCTCTGCACATGCTCAGTTGCTCTCTAATTTTTGCAACTGTGCCAGAAATATAGGCCACTATAGATTTACTGCTGCTCAGGAGCCTTGGGCTTCATCAAAATGGAAGCCTCCAGCAAGAGATAACAGGAGCAATGCTGGAGGCAATTTAAAGACCACCATAATTTTGGTAGCATAATTATGAATGTGGAATGTATGTTCCTTGCTAAAGAACGTTATTTTTTTATCACGTTGTTATGGATAAAGTTTGACTTTAAGTGTAGATGTCTCTCCACTAGTGGAATATCACAGCTCTATTCACTTTAACATGGGTCATCAGTAAACCTTTGAGAAAAAGAATCAGATATACTGTACATGTCTTCATTTATTTTCTGCATTGGATACATAGTACTGAGAAGATGTGTAGTCATTGCCTTTTAGGGCTAGGTACATACAGTATGTCTTAGCTTAAAAGCCTATTCAGAATTAACTGTGGAGAAGCTAGCGCAGAATTCTCTACAACTTCATAAATTTAATAGGACATCCTCTGTGCTTATACACAAAATGTTAAATAAAGTATCGTATCATTTACTGCTTTTACCCACATAGAATGAGTTGGGGGAGCTGGGAGCTCTACTTCTGGTTTATGAGCTTACATACTCTTAATTAGTAGAAGAAGAATAGCTGTATGTGGAGTGTAATGTTCCTCAACCAGCCATTCCAATACACATATCTTGGGACCAGGAAGCAAATTAGTAAAAAATATTGGAATAATAGTGTCCAGGATAAGTCTTCAATGTCTAAAAAGCCTGTTTCAATCTCACAGCGCGGACATAGGTAAGAAACTCTTTTGTGTCCAAAAAGTTTTTGAGGAGTGTGATAGGTCCGATGTATGATAAAGAGTTACATAGTTGGTAAGGTTGAAAAAAAACAACAGTCCATCCAGTTCAACCTGTGTTGGTGTGTGTGTGTACGTGTAGAAAATAATTTCCCATATCCTCATATATTGTGTTCGCTAAGATGCACGTCAATGAGTCTTTTAAAACTATCCATACTTCCTGCTGACCCCGCCTATTGTGGAAGAGAGTTCCACATCCTTACCGCCTTGACAGTGAAAAACTCCCTAAGCAGCTTAAGGTCAAACTGCTTCTCTTCCATTCTCAGCGTGTGGCCCCGTGTCTTACACTCCATTGTTGTGTAAGTTTCTGTGTCGTAGAAAGAGACACTTGCAATACGTTATTAAGGATATTGGTTAAACAATTACCACCAGTTAAGGATCTCACATCAGTTAGCCAGAATACTATACATTTTAGAGTCAAACACTTTGAGAATCTTTGTATTAGCAAACTATGAATTGCCAACAATTTTCTTCATTTAGATACTGTAGAAAGCATTTGGTTAAGTATAATAGTGTCAGTGAGCAACCCAGCACTAGATGTAGCTTGTGCTTGTATAGTGCAGGGTAACTAATATTAACAGACATTAAATCACCTGTTAGATAAGCCAAATTCCTCTTTTAAAGTTTGGAAATCTTTGAGGACCTGACCATTATATAATTGTGGGATATAAGTAAGGCCCCCCTCAAAGCTTTATCATTTCAAAAGCTTAGAGTAGTTAAAGTTTTGAATAAAACGGGTAGAGTTTGTATAGGCATGAGTTGGAGATGAGATTTAATTCTGTTTAATACATTTTATTAATCATGCATAAGGTGGAATTGTTTACATTCTGTTATGTACTTTCTAAGAGTAATTAACAATTATTATTTTGACAGCACACAGCTGCAGGTGCAGAAGGTGGCGGCCAGTCCTTAGTGTCTCCTGGCTCATGTCTGGAAGACTTCCGGGCCACTCCATTCATCGAATGCAATGGTGCTCGTGGAACCTGCCACTACTTTGCCAATAAGTACAGTTTCTGGCTGACTACTGTGGAAGAAACAAGGCAGTTTGTAGGGGCTCCCCCCTCTGAGACACTGAAAGCTGGCCAACTTCGAACACGTGTCAGCCGCTGTCAGGTGTGCATGAAGAACTTGTAGCATGACTGCTTTAGCAAGAACTCCTTTCCTTGATTTCCATCAAAGGCACACAAGCTGGCCATTCTGATCAAAGGCATCTGCCTTGGAACATGGAGATTACAATAAGGCACTTTTTTTTTACTAAATAGCAAAGAATATCTGCTGTAAACTTATCAGTCAAATGATAAGTGAGAGGCCGTACAATGAAGTATGGACAGTCACATTTCAGAGAGGAAATATTTTAAAAGAAATGGTGCTAACCTTCTATTTTGTCTTATGTATAATGTATTATTCATGGCTACCTCAGGAAGGCCTTGCTAAATTTTAATCTGTGCTATGATTGTCTTATGCTGATAACTGAACTTCATCAGTGGTGCTAGCTGGAATTCATTCCTGAAAGAAGGAACTTTGAGTTCACAACGTAATCTGGAAGAACCCAACAGCTGTATTGTAGCTACTTGTGTGTGATATTTAAATGTTAGCCCTAAAGCAGATGTGAATCCCTGTCAAAACAAAGAAGCTTCATGGTTGAGATGAGCAGTCTGTACCTAACATCTTTGACCTTGAAGAACCTGAAATGTAAGCATCCTTTGGTTATCATGATGACTTTAAGCAATCCTTTCATGTAACTCTCCAAAACTTCAAAAAACAATCTTTCATCAATATGGTAATGGCTTTCATCACCAATGCCCAAACTCTTCATCTGCTTCTCTAATGTTACAATATCATCAGCAATATGTAAATAAGTAGCTTGTACTGAGAAAGGAGTGATGCCAATCCAATGTGATCATTAAAGTCAGGATATCTGCAGTTCATCCTGGGAGACCGCTACTTCTACTATCTATTCTCTACTATAGCCATATTAGCTGGTCAGAAAATGAGTACCGGATGCAGACCTGAAACAAGACAGAAACAGAGCATATAGAATCATGTGTTTAATTGTATGATGCTTAGTCAAGCACCATTTTTGTGTTTTTAGTTGGATGACAGGTTTACTTAAAAACACCATTGTACAGCAATATTTTCAAAAGTCATGGTGTAATTAACATCACACAGACAGCAAGATCACTGATCCTCAATGGAGTAGATCATTCTCACTAATCGTAAAACATTGTAAAGGCACTGAAAAATAGCATAGCTTTTGCCCGTCATTACACCATGATGTACAATAAGGTATGGTGGTGTGGTCCACATGTATCAGCTGTAGATTCATATTGTGATAAGTCAGTCATTAAGCTGTTATTGCAGCGTCCCCATATATTTAGTCTTCTGCAGAGAAGAACTGACTATTTGTTGACCACTAGAGCCTGGTCTTTCCGAGGTAGCCTTGGTGCATTTATTTTGTAATTATATACATTGTTTTACTAAGAGATCCCTTCACAGGTTAGAAATGCCACAGTGAAATGTACATTTTTTAGTTGATTATATGTGTCTACCAAGTTATATTTTACTTTATATAATTTTTATTCCAGAACTGTTTGTACTGTATTCCATAGATAACTATCTGTGTGGGATTTTCACTTTCTACTACTTACTACTGCAGTGAACCTCTTTTGGTCACCACCATGACATAACACCTAACAATGGTTGTATTTAAAGTCTCACACCATCAACAGTGCTGTGGAAGGGAACATTGTACAAAGTGGTCTGGAGTGCACACAACCACTCTGTAAATTTAAAATAAAATTGATCCCTGATTCACATATTGTGTTAAATGTGTTCCTGAAGAGAAAACAAACAGTTCAGGGTGGTATGAAGTGATCAGCTTTAAGAAGTCATGTTTGCAGTGAATATTATGGTAACAGCCATAGGCCTCATTCACAATGGCAATGATGTGCCTGTGTTTATAGGTCATTTCTAAATGCACATAATGATTTTACAAGGTATTACTCACACTGTGTGTCTACCTGCAATCAGTTTAGCTCTGTTTTTTTTTTCAATCAAAACAACTTTATTGTGTACTGAGACAGAACAGAAGATATACAACAATAAACGGCTGCAAGACAATCAACATAAAATAATCCAGTCCGTGAAATTTGACAATCAATGCCATCTGACAACAATACAAAGCAATATTGAAGCAATTCATGTACACAAGCAGCAGGCATCTACACATTACATCGGAGATCATGACGTACAAGTAGTGGAAGAATTAAGCCACCTATCCCACACTTTATGATATTTACCCGGGAAACCCCTGTTAATATAGATAATTTTCTTATAGGGGAGAGTGTTATTAATTTCACTAATCCACGCTGCCAAGGTAGGCACCATCTGTTGGATCCAAGTCCTGGCCAGTAATTTACAGGCCAGGAACAGAGTCTCCTGTAGGAACTGAGCCATGTGCTTGTTGATGTCAACATCTGGAAGGAGTCCCAGTAAGCATAGTCTGGGGTCGAGTGTCACAGGCGCACCCATCTGGTCGTGGAGGAACTGGACCACCTGGGCCCAGAACCCACGCACACGCGGACAGTGCCACAGCAGATGGTCGAATGTGCCAGTCGACAGCAGGCATTTGGGGCAATGGGACGTCTGGGTGGGCCGGAACTTAGCCATGCGTTCAGGAGTAAGATATGCACGATGAAGGATACAAACATGAGTGAAACGATCTGACATTTTAGGGGAAGCACATTTGGCACCCAGCAGCACATCCTCCCAGTCTTCGTCCAGAACCTCCCCCAGCAAGGGCCCATTTGGGCTTCAAGGCGTACGCAGCCTTGGTGGCCGCGGGTGTAAGCAACATTTCATACATTAGGGCAATTAGTTTACAGTGGTCCGCACCCATGAGAACCCTAGTCAGGTCTAAGGGCTCCACCACCGGACAGTCCACAGGAAACTGGGCCCGTAGCGCGTGACTAAGCTGCAGGTATCGAAAATACATATGAGGCGGGAGGGCAAACTCCTGCTTAAGTTGGCTGTAGGTCTTCACTGCCCCCCAGTGTAACACATGGGAGAGCAGGAAGACGCCCCTGGACACCCAAACTCCAGGATCGGGTAACTGCAAACGTTCGGGCAAAGTTTTATTAAACCACAGCGGCGTGTCAGCGTGCAAGGCCTCACAGCCTAGTTTCTGCATCGCCAAGTCCCAGACACGTCTATAATTGTGTAAAAGACCCCCACGCGGTGAGGATCTATGGGATCCCCTCACCCCCCGTAGGAGGTCGCAGAATGGGTGGGGAACAGAGAAACCAGAGTCTACACAAACCAAAAGACGGCACCTCAGATTGTCCTGTTTATCCAAGTGGTAGAAATGGGATAGCTGAGCAGCCAAGAAATACAGAGCGAGATCGGGGACCGCCAGACCACCCAGGGAGGTCGGAAGTCGGATTGTGCGCGAGGACAACTTACGCCTCGCCGATCCCCAAATAAACGAATTCCAGAGGGACTCTAGGACCTTAAAGTAGCGAAGTGGTATATAGACCGGGCACTGCCACATAACGTATAGTATTTTGGGAAGTAAAATCATCTTGAGGAGACCTATCCACCCCATCACCCCCAACGGGAGCCTAGCCCATGTCTGAAGTTTTGCCTTGAATAGAGATATGACTGGTTCAATGTTGAGGGGAACGTACTCCGAGAGGTCACGAGATATATGTACACCCAGGTATTTAACCGTGCTGACTCGTCGAAGGGGCAGGGAGGCCTGGTCAAGGGTAGGGGGAAAGACATTCACAGGGAGGATCTGAGACTTGTCCCAATTGATACGTAGGCCAGAGAACCTGCCGAACTGTTCGATGACCTGCAAAGCCGAAGCCAGGGAAGGACCAGCATCAGAGAGGTATAGGAGCATATCATCAGCATACAGACTAACCTTCTCCACCAGTGGACCAGCACGAAGACCCTCAATACCCGGATGGGATCGAAGTGCCTCCGCCAAGGGCTCCACTGCCAGGGCATAGAGCAAGGGAGAGATGGGACACCCCTGACGGGTGCCTCTAGAGAGAGGAAACACGTCCGAGGTCAAGCCATTCGCCAGTAGTCGCGCCCGAGGGGCATCATAGAGGATGGTCAACCACTTGATGAAGCGCGGGCCAAAGCCAAAGATACGTAAACAGTGCCATAAGTAATTCCATTTGACAGAATCAAAGGCCTTGGCCGCGTCAAGCGAGACCACCACCCGAGACACCATCTGATCATGCGAGGCCTGCAAATTCATAAAGAGGCGTCTAGTGTTGTAAGCAGTGTTTTTCATAGGCATAAAACCCGTCTGGTCAGAGTGGATCAGTGTTAGGATAACCTTGTTTAAACGAATGGCCAGAACTTTAGCGAGAATTTACACATCAGTCTGCAAAAGGGATATGGGTCTATACGACTCAGGCTGGAGGAGGTCCTTCCCAGGCTTCGGGAGCAACACGATGAGGGCCTCGCGCATAGAGTCGGGGAGAGCAGCCTTCTCAAAAATAGATTGATAAAGGGTCACAAGTCTGGGGACAAGGGTAGATGAAAATTGCGCATAAAATTCCACGGGGAGCCCGTCCACACCCGGGGCCTTACAACGAGCGAAACTAGCAATAGCCACCTGCACCTCCTCAGCGGAGAGGGAAGCCTCAAGGGCCTCCACCTGAGCCGCCGTCAACTGAGGGAGGGACAGGTCAGCCAGCAGCTCATCCAACTCAGGGGCCTCATATGTCACTTTAGACGAATAGGTGTCGTGAAAGAACGACGCAAACATGCTGGCAACCTGGCAGCGTCAGTAACCAGGGAGCCGTCTGGGGCTGCGAGAGAAATGACCACTGGGGGGCGGGTCTCTAGGTGCGCCAGGTGTGCCAAAAGCCTACCCGGGCGTTCCCCTTGTTCGAATATCCTCTGCTTGGCGAAAAATAGTTTATGCCTAGCCCTTTCGTAGCTAAGCTGCTCAGCCACCTGCGTCTGTAATTTAAGGCTAGCAAGCGCATCAGGAGATGGTGCGAGAGCATATTGATCCTCCATAGAGGCCAAGTCCTCCAGCACCTGGGCGTAAGAAGCTCTGGATTGACGTTTGAATTTAGAGATAGCATGGGAAAGATTTAGCCGCACATGAGATTTAAACGCATCCCACACTGTCAGGACATCCGAGGTGCCGTCATTAGTCGTGAAAAATGAATCCCACTCTGTTCCGAGAGATTCAGTGTCTGGGACTATACCGAGCCAAAACGGGTTAAGCCGCCAGTTACTGCGCGGTGGCCTGGACAAAACATCCAGGACCACCCAGTAAGGGGCGTGGTCAGACAAAATGCGCGGGCAAAATCCCGCCGCCCGCAGTTGAGGAGCAAGCTGTGGGGAAACAAAAATGTAATCAATACGGGACATGGTGGCATGAGCTGCAGAGAAGCAGGAGTAAGCCCTCTTAGTGGGATACAGGTGGCGCCAGGTATCAACCAGTGAGAACTGCGACATAACCCGACCAAAACGGGTCAGACCGCTCGAAGGCCGGGCAGGGGGAGCAGAACTCACCCTGTCCAGCTCGGGGTCCAGTAAATGGGGGGGGCACATAGTAGGCCAATAGCAAGATAGGAGATCCCGCCAGTGTGGCACATAAAAGAACATAGCGACCCTGAGGGTCGGTCTCCACCGAACATATGGCAAAGGGAAGGGACTTAGCAACCAGCACCGAGACTCCTCGGGAGTAGGAACTGTACGTGGCATGATAAGTCCACCCCATCCATGGCTTCCGTAGAGTGCGAACCAGGGAGCCAGTGGCATGGGTTTCAGTTAAAACAATAATATCCACAGTTTGAGCCTTCAAAAAAGTGAAGAGAGCCGTGCGTTTGATTTTGTCCCTAGTGCCACGAACGTTCCAAACTAACAATTTCAATGGGGCCATGGGAGTAGGTAAAAAAATGTTATAAGGACATACAACGTCAGTGGAGACCAAGCCTGCAGGGAGGCACAGACAGGAATACAGTAGAAAAACATATGAAAGAGGCAGCATCGCAAAATCATGAAAGGCAGCACACAACAAACAGTTTGCAGAAATACAACCCTAACCCATCCAGCTCTACACTGACCCCAACCTGTGCGAGCATACAACCCCGAACAACAAAACCCAACAGTACCCATATTGGAGCAGAAGGTGCACCAGCTGCAGTGGAGACCCCTAAAGGGCCAGTACACACGCAGCTGGGGTATCAGGCTTAGCAGAGCAAGGAACACAAACATAGAGGCAATATGGGCATAGCGTAACAAAGGGGCAACCATTCTCTGAAGACCAAGAGAGATCTCGCAGCAGTGCCAGCTAGCAGCCCCCATAAGACAGGCCATCCGGGGGGCCGAGCTGGCGGAGCAGAGCGGAGGGAGAGCACTCGGCAGTCTGTGAGAAGTTCAACCTAGTAATCATGGAACGGATAGACGGTGTCCAGAACAAAGGGGAAGGGGGGGCAAAGATATCACAGAGGGGGACAGATCCGCTGCAGTCATATACGTCCCAGGCAGGGATGGATGGAGCAAGGGATCAGGGTCAGCAGCGGCAGGGAGGCAACGCCATGCCCAGGTGACATAGAAGGCAAACAACGGCAGCGAGGCGGGCACAACAGGCACGAAGGCTGTGGGCAAAATTATACTCACACACTATGCAGGCCCTAATCTGTCCAGCCATGCCACAGCCTCCTCAGGGTCCTCGAAAAAATGCACCCGATCCTCGCCCACCACACGGAGCCTAGCCGGGAACAACATGGCATATTTCAAGTTTCGGGTGCGAAGCCTCCGCTTGATATCCGTAAACTTGCCTTTGCGACGCTGGATCTCTGCGGAAAAGTCCGGGAACGCGAGCACCTGGTTGTTAAGGTGGGGGATATTACCCTTATCCCGAGCCAAGCGAAGGATAGCATACCGGTCCCGGTAATTCAGGAATTTGGCTATGAACACCCTGGCAGGCGCCCCCAGGGGCGGCGGTTTAGATGGCACCCGATGAGCCCGTTCAACGACAAAGGACTGGGAGAAGGCATCACGGCCATAGGTGGTCACCAGGAGATCCTCAAGGAACGTGGCAGGAGAGGCCCCCTCAGCACCTTCAGGCAGGCCCACAAAGCGCAAGTTATTGCGGCCCATGCGATTCTCCAGATCGTCCTGTTTGGAGAGTAGCTGGGCAATATGGCGTTCAGCCTGATCGGAGGAGGCCTGCAAAGGGGGGACCGCATCCTCCACATGGCCCAGGCGGCGCTCATCCTCGGACACCCGGTCCCGGAGCTTCTGGAAGTCCTGGCGGATGAGGGACACATCTATCTTCACCTCCTCGATGCGAGCTGTCAGGGTCGCCTGACAAGTGGAGATAGCATCAAGCACTTGTGCCAGGTCAGCCGCGGAAGCAGCCGGCGAGGAGGACGAGGCCGTGCCATTTTCCAGCGGGGGCTCCTTGTCCTTGTGCCGGAATTTGTCCAGCTTTGCAGCGGCCTCGGACTTCTGCCGGGGGGGGGGGAGACATGCTGCCACACGATCCGGGGGCAAGCAGGAGTTGGGATTAGGTGAGTTCTGGACCCAACGATGGAGCAGGATAGTTAAATCAGGATAATGCCGGCGGAGCTCTCGGTCAGTGCGACTTACTCCATTGCTCTTCAGGCCACGCCCCCAGATTAGCTGTGTTTAGAGAAATTAGAATTATGTACGTTCAGAGGAACATTGGATACTATAAATGCACGTAAACATTTGTAAACAGTAAGTACAAGTAAATATAGTACTTTAGTACTTTTGCTTCCCATATAAAGCTTCTCCTGCGTTTCACTAAACCAAATGCATGAGGCTAGGTACTAGCCTTTAATACGAGAGTGATGCTCTAATCTTGTTGCACATCAAACCCACTTGGCCCAAAAACTTCACTTTTTTAACTAGATAAAAAAAAATAAAAATTGTGGTGAAGCTAAAATGACTGCAGTTGATTGCTTGGTTTATTATGTATATGGCAAATGTCCACATGGGGGAGCTCCTTTTTTGACTGTAAGGAGGATTAGCTAATTAAACCGATCCGTCTTCCAAATGTTGATTTGAATTACAACACACTTATTATATATAATATATCAGATGTGTTTGCCAGTTTCTGTTCTAATTTTATTTAGTTAATAAATAAAAGTGAAGTTTTAGGGTCAAGTGGGCTTGATGAATGACAAGATTAGCACATCGCTCTCACATTAAAAGTTAGTGCTAATTCCTACAAAATGGGTCCATCGGTACTTGACAATTACATGCAGTTAGTTATAGATTATTAAGGAGTAGTGATGGACGAACATCGGCCGGGGCGGTTTGCGAATGTTAGCCGCAAACGTTCTCAAATGTCCGCGAACCACAAGTTCGCGGCGGGCCCCATTGACTTTAATGGGAGGCGAACTTTAAAAACCTTTAGGTCATATTTACAGCCACAAAAGACTTACTAGCTGTGCACAAATAGTCCCACCATATGGACAATGTCATAACAGAAGAATTGCAATTTTTTTTTTTTACAGCAAAAAGATTTTTTTCTTTTTTCCTAATTTAGACAGAACTGGCAGCAGCCGGTAAATACATGTCAAATACATATAGGGTCCATTCACACATCTGTAAAATGGGTCCGCATCCATTCCACAATTTGGCGGAACGTTTACAGACCCAATTCCAGTCTGAAAAATTAGGCATTCACAGGATAAAGAAATAAGTGTTGGCCATTCCAGGCCCCAAAAATTAGCCCACATGCGTTTACCTGACAGCTAGGAATGTAGTATTCTGTGACTGAAGGTACATTAGGCATTCACAGGATAAATAAGTAAGTGTCGGCCATGAAAGGCCCCAAAAATTAGCCCACATGGGTTTACCTGACAGCTAAGAACGTTGTATTCTGTGGCTGGAGGTACATTAGGCATTCACAGGATACAGAAGTAAGTGTCGGCCATGAAAGGCCCAAAAAATTAGCCCACATGGGTTTATCTGACAGCTAAGAACGTTGTATTCTGTGGCTGAAGGTACATTAGGCATTCACAGGATAAATAACTAAGTGTCGGCCATAAAAGGCCCCAAAAATTAGCCCACATGGGTTTACCTGACAGCTAAGAATGTTGTATTCTGTGGTTGGAGGTACATTAGGCATTCACAGGATACAGAAGTAAGTGTCTGCCATAAAAGGCCCCAAAAATGAGCCCACATGGGTTTACCTGACAGCTAAGAATGTTGTTTTCTGTGGCTGAAGGTACATTAGGCATTCACAGGATAAATAAGTGTCGACCATGAAAGGCCCCAAAAATTAGCCCACATGGGTTTACCTGACAGCTAAGAACGTTGTATTCTGTGGCTGAAGGTACATTAGGCATTCACAGGATAAATAAGTAAGTGTCGGCCATGAAAGGCCCCAAAAAGTTATCGGCTATCAGTTCCGACAAGCCAGCAGTCAAACGCTGAGCAAGAGGGTTATCCGCCATCATCAGTTTTTTTACGCTCCAACATTTGGGCCACGGAAGCCTGCCTTTTTCCAGAACAACGTGAGGACGGCATGATGCAAGGTGGAGTGGAGGACAATTGTGAGGAGAGAGGAGGAGAAGAGGCAGAATGGTGAGAGCCTGGAGGGTGACTTTGTGGGTTCTGACGGCGTTGCTCCCGCTGGGCTCGGTGATGGGAGTTCAGGTGCCTTCTGAAGGCGGTCGTCCCTAGGTGAGTGTTGGGATTACCGCGACTTATGCGTTGACTGCAAAGGCTGCATATGGCAACACTTTTGTCAGCAGCGGACACATTAAAAAAAGTCCACACTGCAGAGCCATGTGCCGGCGTCCTGGGAGCGCCAGATGTGACTGTACATGGTTGATGGCTCGCTCCTGATACATTTGCAGTCTGCTTTGTCCCTCCTGTGCAATGCAAGTTCTGCCTGCTTCTCCTCCCTATCTGCTGGTCCATCTCTCCCTCCGAACGCCCCTCCTCTTCCTCTCTTGTGGGCACCCATGTGACGTCCATAGACACGCCATCATCCATGTAACTTTCCCCACCACTAACATTTGATATCTCGGAGTAGGCAGCAACAGCGGGGACCAACCTCCTTGGGCTGATCTGGGTACTGTCATCAGACTGCTGAGTGGCGGCTGTTGCTACCTCCTCTTCCTGATCCAATGCCAACAATGGCTGCGCATCGCAAATGTCTTGTGATGGATCGGAAAAGAATTCCAGTGACTAGTGGAGGGTATATGGTGGTGGTGTTGGTGGTGATGTCTTTGGGGGTGCACACAGCAGAGAGTGAAGAGGGTGCAGATAGAGAGGATGAGGAGGGTGCAGAAGAGGAAGGCTGAGTGAGCCACTCAACCAAGTCTGGTGCGTCCTTTTCCATAATCGAACGCACCTTCTGAAACTTC
Source organism: Pelophylax lessonae (assembly GCF_965119305.1). Taxonomy (NCBI): domain Eukaryota; kingdom Metazoa; phylum Chordata; class Amphibia; order Anura; family Ranidae; genus Pelophylax; species Pelophylax lessonae. The sequence goes on from NC_138774.1 coordinate 155,306,121, forward strand.
ACACTTTGGCTCCGGCCTACTGCTCCTGCCATACCCCTACCACCCCTGCGTAAGGGCCTGCCTCTTCCTCTGCCTGTCATTTTTTAAATTACCCTGTGATAAAAGTCTCTAGAGAAGGGCAGTATATGTGGAACAAGGTATATAACACCCCACTTCAATCTGTGGTATTGGGGGCCACTGGTTTATCACACCAGTTCTACAAATAATTGGCCAGTAACTGTTGTCACTGTGTGTAGCACAGGTAACGCAGCAAAAGAGGCCACATTTTTGCAGGACTAAAATACACTCTTAGAAAAGTGTACTGTTAAATAACACCCACTTCAATGTGTGGTATTGGGGGGGCCACTGGTTAATCACACCAGTTGTACCAAAAATTGGCCAGTGAGTTTGGCACTGTGTGTAGCAGAGTTAATGCAGCAAAAGAGGCAATATTGTTGCAGGACACAAATACACTTATACAAGTATACTCAGATAACACCCCACTTCAATATGTGGTATTGGGGGGGGCACTGGTCTATCACACCATTTGTACAAAAAATTGGCCAGAGAGTTTGGCACTGTGTGTAGCAGAGTTAATGCAGCAAAAGGGGCAATATTGTTGCAGGACACAAATACACTTATACAAGTATACTCAAATAACACCCAAATTCAATATGTGGTATTGGGGGGCCACTGGTTTATCACACCAGTTGTACCAAAAATTGGCCAGTGAGTTTGGCACTGTGTGTAGCAGAGTTAATGCAGCAAAAGAAGCAATATTGTTGCAGGACACAAATACACTTATACAAGTATACTCAGATAACACCCCACTTCAATATGTGGTATTGGGGGGCCACTGGTCTATCACACCATTTGTACAAAAAATTGGCCAGTGAGTTTGGCACTGTGTAGCAGAGTTAATGCAGCAAAAGAGGCAATATTGTTGCAGGACACAAATACACTTATACAAGTATACTTAGATAACACCCAATTTATCACACCAGTTGTAATACTTTAAAAGTGCTTTTGTAAACTGTTTGTAGTATTGCTGCAGAAACGCTAAACACACCAGTCACAATGCTGCACAGTGCACAATACAAATCCACTATAATATCCTTTCTATATTACAAAGTATATTATAAGTGGATTACACCCCTAATTAGTGCACTGCACACCTATAACTTTTGTGGACCTTAACAGAGTGATTTGTGTCACTGACTATCTGTCCCTTGTGCGCACAGCAGACCTCTCCCTACACTAACAAAAGAGACTGTATATCTATACCAAATACCAGCCCTTAAAATTACTTTTGTGGACCTTAACAGAGCAATTTGTGTCACTGACTATCTGTCCCTGGTGCACACAGCAGACCTCTCCCTACACTGACAAAAGAGATTGTAGACCTATACCAAATACCAGCCCTTAAAAGGACTTTTGTGGATCTTAACAGAGCGATTAGTGTCACTGACTATCTGTCCCTTGTGCACACAGCAAACCTCTCCCTACACTGACAAAAAGCAGAATGTGAAATGGCCACCAGCTCAGGTCTATTTATAGGGTAGAGGGTATGTCCATGTGCTTCAATGTTTCAATTGGCTGTCCCATTCCACCTGATGGCTGTGTCATGGGTCAAAGTTCTCCCCAATGTAAACTAATATGGCCGCCGCAAACAAGGCCATGTGTACGCAAAATCAGCAGGCTGCGAACCGCAAGGCCATCCCTATTAAGGAGGCTTGTATAGCCTTATGCTGCCCATACTCCTATAGATTATTTTTACTTTCAGCCTGCAGACTGACAAGAAAAAAAATCACGATTCTATCTATGCTACATAGTGAAGACGGATGAATCTCTGGTGCGGCAATTGTATTTTGACAGCTAGCAGGGCTGATTGGATGCAGGCGCTGTTCTGCCGACAAGTTTCTAGCGTGTTTCTTTGACTTTTCAGTTGAAGGATGTCGGGTGGGACACAGTCTTCAGGACCACACACTGAGCAAATTTCCTTATGAACGAGATGAAATTTGCTCAGTGCATGGCCAGCTTCAGTCCTATGTAGGCAATTTTCTTTTAAATTTGGATGGAGTGGAGAGGAATTACCTGGCAGTTTTTATTGCTGTCAGCGCTGTCATTAAGGAGATTCACCCTCTCTATTTGTCCTGTTTACCATTATCATTGAAAGTGAAAGTAAAAGAAAATCCCAAATTTTGGGTTGTCCCCAGAAAAGTAATAGAGGGGAAATTTTCCAATGGGGATGCCAATTCTGGGAACCTGGGGGGCCCCAAGGAGTTCCCTTAACTTGCAGGGATTTCCTCTCACTTCCTGTTTGGCTATGGGACAGGAAGTGAAGGAAAATCCCCACAATGGGACACAGGTGGCAAAAAAAATATAACCATCCCTGGCTCTATCCAAAATGAAAAAAAAATCGTAATTGCCTACAGTTCTATTTTAAGCTTGCATTTGAAATATTTCCCCACATGAAAATAAAACATTTTACCTACAGTTCTACTTTAGGCTTGCATTTGAAATATTTCCCTAAATCATTCACATATGCTTCTGGCACCCTTATTGACCTGCATTTTACCTTCTTCTAAGGGGCAACAAGCTGAGTTTGCATTCCTATTGATTTGTATGGGGAGAAAAGCAGTTCTGTTGCTAACAGAAGCATGTGTACACAGGCCCTTGTAATTATTGGTCCTAAATGGTTCTCTCATATTTGTGGATTGCAGATACACTTCAAGGCTTGTACACTTTTTTTACTTCTATATCCCTCTGGTTTCTTGTGAATGATATGCAGGATGTTGATTTACACACTGTAAAGTTAAGGAATTATAACAAAACACTTTAAGAATGAGAAGGCCTGCATCCATTATTTATAGGACGATTCCAGAAAATAGGTGAAAGTGCTTAGTAATGTACTAATGCTATCTAGTAAGCAGTCCTAATCTGGGTTCCCTGTGATCTGGAGAGCACCTCACAAATTCAATAGGGGCGTACTTTCTGAGTTTTCTGCAATGCAACCTACCTTCACCACCCACATTCAGACTTTCAAGGCAAGTTTCTACTTGATTGATAGAGGTCTTAATACTTCCTTTTATCAGGCTTCCTGTATGTAAAAGTAGTCACCTTCATAAAATTATTGCACCATGAATATTCAAGAAGAAAATGGCCAAAGTGCAGGAGCATACCTCTCAACCATCCTGGATTCCCCAGGACTGTCCTGGGATTTTATGAAAATTCTGGCTTCCCGGAAAATCAAAGCCATTTCCCGGAGAGGATAGGCTCCATTGACTTTCCTGGCAGGGGTGCACAAGCAGGGCTTTTTTCAGGCAGAAAGTTCCGCCACCTCCGGCACTGCTTACTTCTCCCTGCTCACTTGTGAATAGGCTTTCCTGTTTACAAGGGACAGCTGTACTCTGCCATCAGTCACACAGAACCCCCCTCTCCCATCTAGGAGAGCAGAAGAGAGAGGGGGCGGGGCTGCTCTTAGCCGCACAGCAGAAGCTTCTTCAGTAACCACGCTGGCAGCCTGCAGATGATGCAAGTTGTAGCTGCTATTTTACAGCAGCTCTCACAGTGCGGTTTTCCTCACAGAGCGGTTTCCTGCTGGATAGTTTGGCTATTGGTCCCTGCAATCTCTAGAGACAGCAGTGTGTGGGACCCCCAGGAGGTTGGCCATATCTGAGGGGCTATAACTTTCTCATCTGTTTCCAGTAATCCTTCCAACCACTTCCTGCAGACCCTCAGATCAATGTTCCCTCTAATTTTTTACTGTGCTGAGCAAATAAAAAACATTCTGAGCGCAGTGCTTTTTATCGCCGCGGACCGGTCAACGTTTGATAATTTTTCTGTGGCCCACTGGGGGGGGACATCAATGCAGAGTGCCCACAGCATTGCCCCCCATCAATGCAGAGTGCCCACAGCATTGCCCCCAATCAATGCAGAGTGCCCACAGCATTGCCCCCAATCAATGCAGAGTGCCCACAGCATTGCCCCCAATCAATGTAGAGATGCCAGCGTGCCACCTTTCAATGCAGAGATGCCAGCGTTCCCCCCGCGAGACCCATCCGTGCACTCACCTGTCAACAGCTTCTCTTCAGTCCCTACTCCCCGCATCTCCTCCCGTCCGTGCACTTACCTCACGGTCACGGCAGCTTCTCTTCAGTTCAGTCCCGGCTTCCTGCGTCTCCTACTCAGTCCTCCCGGCGCCTCCTCCTCGGCCAATGACATGGGGTTGGCCTTTTCGGCCAATCAGGAAGCGGGAGGACCCGCTCCCTGATTGGCCAGGAGGAGGATCCGTGTGACAATAGCAAATTTTCATTCGCTATTGTCACACAATGGGCGTGCTCTCGGGATGCACGCTCTGCTCCCTAGCCGCCACGTCTGCAGCTGCGCGATCCGCATCTGTGCTTGTGCGGGACCCTCAATGACACTGCGCCTCCATGCATGCGCGCACCTAAAAGGGAACATTGCCCCAGATAAGTTTCAGCTGCTCTGTTTCCTTACTGATGCTTTCTTGAAAGATCTGTAGCAGGATGAGGGCTGTGTACTGGAATGCGGGGGGGGGGGGGGGACTTTGAACTTGGAAGGAGAACTTAGGAGTAAACAGCACACCCCTCAGCCCTGCACTCTATACCTGTGGACTCCTCAACCCTGCACTCTATATGTAGCGTACTCTTCAACCCTGTACTCTGTATGTAGCACACACCTCAACCCCTCCATTCTGTACACAGCGCGCTCCTCAACCCGGCACCCTGTATGTAGCGCACTCTTCCACTCTGCACTCTGCTCATAGTGTTCTCTTCATTCCTGAAGTCTACATTATGTATGTAGCACACTCCTCAACCTAGCACTCTGTATGTAGGGCACCCCTCAACTCTGCATTCTATATATAGTGTACTCTTGAACCCTGCGTATTTTATAGGTACAAGGAAGCTTTGTTTTGTTTAACCATGCTTCTTAAGCCCCTCTCGCTGGTAAGACTTTGGCCACAGCCACATTTTGCCACAGCATGCTACGTGCACTACAGGTCACATCTTGTAATGGTGCTCATCCACATTTTAGTTCAGCCAGGTTGATATTCATTTTATTATGTGTTGAAAAAACTAAATGATTTGTGTATATTTGTAAACATATGCAAAGATGTTAAAAGCTAAAGTTTAGTACAATTTTTTTGGCGATACAGCACCATACATGAGGTATGTGTAATAGTGTGTATCCCATTACCTGCAGGTAGCTACTTCCGTTTAAAATTCTCTGTATTGTGTCCCCTTCACAGGCACCAGATACTGCCCTAAGCACAGAACTCCTTGCGACAATTGAGTGTTGTAAGACAAGTTTAATAAATGGTTAAAGAGGCAGGAAAGAGTAGGCGAGCAGCGCAGTTTTCATGATTAGGAGCTGTTGCTATTAACCTTCACAATGCTGGAAGACAGCTGATCTGTGCATTTTCTGGCCACTGTGAAATGGACACAGCACAGAGAATTTTTAGTAGAAGTGGCAACTTGCAGGTAATGAGATAAATACCAAATGTATATGGCAATGCACCCCCCCAAAAAAAAAAATTTAATTTTTGTAAGAACTTACCATAAAATTATTTTCTTTGAGTCCTCTGACAGTCGCCGCCCGATGGTATTAGCCTTCACCAATGGGTAATGGCGCACTCTGCAGGAGCAGGCTAGGCAGATAATCGATTATCAGGTTAATACAAAACACTTTTATACCTCGGCACGCCACCAGGGGGCCATCCCTCAGCCATTATCCTGAACCGAATCTGATATTACCTCAGTTTGTAGCAAGCAAGCAGTACCGGAAGGCAACAACCCCCAGATCCAAAAACCAGTGGGGTGGGGGCGGCGACTGTCAGAGGACTCAGAGAAAATAATTTTACGGTATTTTGCGGTAAAAATTCTATTTTCTATTACGTCCTCTGACAGTCGCCGCCTGATGGTATTAGCCTTCACTAATGGGACGTCCCAAAGCAGTGCAGGTATGAGGGGTGGGAAAGCAACGCAACCAATGTAGAAGGTAATGCAAATAGCCAGGCCAGTAACCACCGGAGCCCACAGGAAAAAACTGGAGCAAACCCAAAAAAAAACACCCCATAAGGAGGGACAGTAAAAATAATGTCCCCTTAAACAACTGCCGCACTCAAAACTTTGCGGCCAAAAGAAGAATCCGAAGATGCCAAAACATCAAGTTTGTAAAACTTTTGAAAATGTGCACGGACGACCAGGTCGCCGCCTTGCACACCTAGGCCACAGACGCCTGTTGCCGAAACGCCCAAGAGGCACTAATGGCTCGAGTAGAATGGGCCTTTACGGGGAAAGGAGGAACCTGACCCATGATGGAATAGACCTGAACAATCACCTGTCTGATCCACTTAGAAATGGTCGCTGCGGAGGCAGCCGATCCCTTCCGAGGTCCCTCAGGAAGAACAAATAGAAAATCAGACTGCCGAATCGACTCCATGGCGGACAGGTAGACCTTGACCACTAAGACCACATCCAGAGAATTCAAGGCAAACTCCCAAGGATGCTTGGGTCGCGCACACAGCCAAGGCAACACGAACTCCTCATTTAGGTGGAATGAAGAAACCACCTTGGGAAGAAAAGATTGATTCAGTCGCAAAACTACCTTATCTCTATGAAGTACCATATAAGAAGAGCGGCAGGACAAGGCCGCCAATTCAGACACTCTGCGAGCCGACGTGATAGCCACCAGAAAGGCAACCTACTGTGACAACACAGACAGAGGAATCTCTCTGATGTTCTCGAAGGGAGGTTTTTGTAACACTGACAAAACCACATTCAGATCCCAGGGAAGCAAGAAAGCTCCCCTCGGGGGAGCCAAATGCCGCACCCCTTGAACGAAGGTGCGGACCAAAGAATGCGACGCCAAAAGTCGTTGAAAAAAAAAAAAGACGGCCAAGGTCGACAACTGACCCTTGATCGTAGTCAGCGCCAGATGCTGATCCACGCCCTTCTGCAGGAAGGCCATGACCTTCGCCACCGAGAAGGAACGAGGGTGAAAACCATGCACTTTGCACCAAGCGATATACGCTCTCCAGGTGCAATGAAAAATCTTCCTTGAAGTGGCTTTGAGAGCCTTTAACAAGGTAGGGATGACCGCCTGAGAAAGACCTCTATCCCTCCGGACCTGGCTTTCAACAGCCATGTCTTTAAAGCCAGAGACTGTAAAGCAGGATGGAAGATCGGTCTTTGAGACAGAAGATCGTTTCGCAGCGGAAGCCGCCAGAGAGGGTCGACAACCATCTGAATGATGTCCGCGTACCAGGACTTTCGAGGCCAGTCAGGGGCCACCAGAATGACTGACATCCATTCCGACGCCAACCTGTGGAGGAACTTGGACAACAGTTGACTCAGAGGAAAGGCATACAGTAGCCAATAGCGGTGCCAAGGCACCACCAACCCGTCAGCGGCATCTGCCAGAGGATCGCGAGTCCTGGCCACAAACCTTTCCACCTCTTTGTGGAGACGGGACGCGAACAGATCCACGTCCGGGGTCCCCCACCAGGCGCACAGGAGGTGAAACACCTCCGGAGGTAGGGACCATTCCCCTTGGTCCAAAGTCTGGCGACTCAGACAGTCCGCCTGCCAGTGTTCCACACCCGGAATGTGAACGGCCGAGAAGGCTGGTACATGCGATTCGGCCCAGGACAGAATCTCTGCCACTTCCTTGGCCGCCTGTAATTGATATAAGCCACAGCCGTGGCATTGTCCGTCCGTACCCGAACCGGGCACCCCTGAAGCGGAGATGACCACCGGAACAGACAAAGCTTGATCGCTCTGAGCTCCAAGACGTTTATCGGCAGCAAAGTCTCCCCTGCCGACCACGTCCCCTGGGCACAAAGCGTGCCCAGAACTCCTCCCCAGCCCAACAGGCTAGCATCCGTGGTGAGAATCGTCCATAACAGAGGCCGGAAAGGCCCACCCTGCGGCAAGGACTGCGACCTTTCCAAGGACTGAGGTGTCCTGTCCCACTTGTCTAGGATCTCTGCTTGCAGAGACCTGGTGTGAATTAAGCAAACGGAACTACTTCGAAGGCCAAGACCATCAGGCCCAGAACCCGCATGCAGGTCCGCAAAGAGGAGAGATTGTTGTGCCTGAGAGCACTGATCTCCTCCCGCGGAATCCCGAGTTTTGGCAGAGTCCAGGAACATTCCCAGGTACTGAAGACGAGTTGAGGGAGTCAGTGCTGACTTCTGAAAATTGATGGTCCACCCGAACTCCTGTAGTGTGGGAACCGTCGCAGCCAGACCATTCGCCAAGGTCACACATGAGTTCGACCTTAACAAGAGGTCGTCCAAGTAATTGAGGCCCGCAATGCCCCATAAGCGCAGTAAAGCTAGAACCGGAGCCAACACCTTGGTGAAAACCCTGGGAGCCGAAGTGAAACCGAAAGGCAACGCCACAAACTGGTAGTGCTCCCCAGCCACTGCAAAGCGGAGATATCTCCGACGACCCTCAAGAATAGGGATGTGGAGATACGCATCCTTCAAGGCGATGGATGCCAGGAAGTCCCCAGGCCTCAATGAGGCCACAAACGACCGGATGGACTCCATCCTGAACTAATGTGCTCACACAAAGTGGTTCAGAGACTTCAAATCCAGAATCGGACGCACCTAGCCATCTTTCCTGGGCACCGTGAACATGTTGGAGTAAAAGCCCGCAAAACCTTTCCTGTGAGGGAACAGGTACAATGACTCCTTGGGCAAGCAAATCGCGCACTGCCTCCATGAAAACCATGAGACGATCAGGGGACAGCTGAAGAGTGGATGGGAAGAACCTGTCTGCAGCGCGAGATCGAAACTCGATCACGTTCCCTGAACGAATCAGTTTGTGAACCCACCTGCCCTGAATGCCGGACAACCAGGGTTCCTGAAAGTAAAGCAGACGTCCCCCCACCCTGACAACGGATGAGGGCTTCCCTACAGGAAGAGGTGGACTGGGCCGCTGAACCAGATTAACCGTCATTTGGCATACCCGACCACGGCTGCTTGCGGCCACCGGAAAGTCGGAAGGGTTACCCTTCTCCTGCGTCCCAAAGGTACGAAAGCAATTATGTTGAGTCTTGAAGGAGGGGCCCCTCCGCGTGCTGGGGGAACTTACCCTTGATGACCTGGGGCAGCAGAGTACTCTTACCTCCCGTGAGCCCCTTAATCAACACATCTAGAGTTTCCGCAAAAAGACGACCCCCCCTCATAGGGGACCTTTAGACACCGTCTTTTGGGACGCGTGGTCAACCAACCAGCTCTTTACCCAGGTAATGTGGTGAATCGCAAGCCCCACCGCCGACAACCGGGCAACCAACGGAGCCTCGTCCAAGGCCGCATCGCACAGGAACATCGCAGTGTGGATGAGCTGATCCCTCTGCGAAGCCCCTTGCCCATGTCGTTGATTGTACAATACAAACACATTCTGGCTAACATCAGGGACCCCAGGGAGACCCCTAAACCCCATACAGCACCCCCAGCGGGAGCAGGAAGAAAACCACCAACCCGGCCAGAAGGGGGATCCTACAGAGACCACCAGCCCTGCTATCCCCTAAGAGTGGGCCCACAACCCCCCAAACGTCCCCAGGGACAAGGGGGTATCAGTACTCACCATGGGGCACCGCTCAGATACGGGAGACCTCCCAACCTAAGTGGGGGTGCCATCAGCCATGGAGGGATGCTGGCAACATGTGGGCGATCCGGGTTGAGACATCCTCAGCGAAGATGCACCTCCGCAGGCTCGTCCCCATACAGAGGGCACTGACGTTGCGAGGCCTGGGTGTACCAGTAACCTGCGACGCTCGTTGGCAGGCTGGGACTCCATAAGGATCTATGATAACCAGTCCAAGGCCCAGCTCTGCAGTCACTTGTAGTCCCCCAGGAAAGGAATCCCTGACTAACTAGTGATAGTGAGAGAAAATAAAAATCTATTGTGTAAAGAAAAACACATTTCAGTTCAGAAAAAAAACATAAAGAAGTTCAGAAAAAAACATAAAGAAAATGGAATCATTAGGTCTCAGCACAGAAGACCTAACTCTACTCCTGACGCTAGGCAGCGTAAAACTGGGGTAATATCAGATTGGGTTCAGGATAATGGCTGAGGGATGGCCCCCTAGTGGCTATTACAGAGTGCGCCATTACCCATTAGTGAAGGCTAATACCATCGGGCGGCGACTGTCAGAGGACGCAAGAGAAAAAATAAAAAAGTCTAAACTTCATATAAAATTCAAAGTTAAAGGTAAAGGATGGGGCAGGATGCAAAATCATGAATTCCATTGTAGTATATGCAGGGGGTGACGAAACAGTTGTTTTTATTTAGTGTGGTATGAGAGAGAGAAAAAAATATTCGAATAAAGATTTATTGAAAGCTATCATAATTACATAAAAAATGGCAAGCAATTATATAGTGAAAATACTCCCTTCTTCCCAAATACAGTAATTTTCCCAAATACTGCCCCCCTCCAAAAACAGACACAAAACTGATGAGTGCTTGTACAGGAAAACAGTTGCCAATCACATCCTGTTCATTGGCCTGCTTTGTTTAACGCAGGTCCAACGCAACGAAAAGTTGGAATACATTGCTTCCAATAGGCCCTGTTCACACCAATGCGCTGCAGGGAACATAGAGGAAAATTTTGCACAATCCCAATTTAAAAAAAGTTGGGATACTATGTAAAATCTACATAAAAAATATTTTCAAATCTCATAAAGCCATATTTTATTCACAATAGAAAACACAGTAAATGTTTAAACTGAGAAAATGTATCCTTTCATTAAAAAAATAAGGTCATTTTGAAATTTATGGCAGCAACAGGTCTCAAAAAGATAGAGTTGGGATAGAGCAACAAAAAGCTGGCAAAATACGTGGTACCAACAAGGAAGAACTGGAAGGTTTTTCAACTAATTACCGTATATACTCGAGTATAAGCCGAGTTTTTCAGCATGTTTTTTATGCTGAAAAAGCCCCCCTTGGCTTATACTCACTTTTTAAAAATGGCACTGCCCGGGAATAGCCGAACGTGTACGGGCTTTCCTGAGTATCGGCGGCGCATGCGCGGTGACGTGTTGGCGCCGGGCAGCGCCATTTTTAAATATAAGGCGCCTCACTGACACAGGTAAGTGAGACTCCTCCACAGTCCCTGCATTTCCTCATGCAGTGCTGCGGGCATGGTACAGGACATTCTCCTGTACCATGCCCGCAGCACTGCATCTCCTGTGCCATGCCTGTACCTACTGTGCCATGCCTATGCCATGCCTATACCATCTCCCGTACTATGACCTGTACCATGCCTATACCATCATCTGTGCCATGCCTGTACCATACCTATACCATCACCTGTATCGTGCCTGAACCATCTCCTGTAACATGCCCACTGCTCTGCATCTCCTGTACCATGCCCGCAGCCCCCGTTTTGTGTCTCTTGGTGGTCTGGTTGGGTCCAGTAGCTGCTGCATTTCCCACCCTAGGCTTATACTCAAGTCAATAACGTTTTTCCACTTTTTTGTGGTAAAATTAAGGGCCTCCGCTTATATTCAGGTCGGCTTATACTCGAGTATATACGGTAGGTTAATTGGCAACAGGTCAGTAACCTGATTGGGTATAAAAAGAGCATCTTAACCACTTAAGCCCCGGAGGATTTGGCTGCTCAAAGACCAGGCCCTATTTTGCCATTCAGCACTGCGTGACTTTAACGGACAATTGCACGGTTCGTGCATCGCTGTACCCAAATGAAATTGACGTCCTTTTTTTCCCACAAATAGAGCTTTCTTTTGGTGGTATTTGAAGACCTGTGCGATTTTAATTTTTGCGCTATAAACAAAAAAAGGAGGGACAAGTTGGAAAAAATAACAATATTTTTTACATTTTTTATATGAAATCTTTAAAAAAAATGTAAAAATCAAAATCTTTTAACATTTTAAGCCAATTTGTTTTCTGCTACATATTTTTGATTAAAAAAAAAAAAAAAATCGCAATAAGCGTATTTTGATTGGTTTGCGCAAAAGTTATTGCGTTTACTAACTACGGGAAAGATTTATGTCATTTTTATTGTTTTTTTTTTTTAACTAGTAATGGGGATCTGCGATTTTTTGGGAGGATTGAGACGTTGCGGCGGACAGTTCAGACCCCTGATTGACATTTTTGACACTTTTGGGGGTACCGGTGACATTACTACAGTAATCAGTGCTATAAATATGCACTGTTACTGTAAAAATGACACTGGCAGGGAAGGGGTTAACTTTACTGGTGATCAAGGGGTTAAGTATGTCCCTAGGGGCGTGATTCTAGCTGTGGGGGGGGGGCGTGGCTTGTGATGTAATCACAGAGACATACGATCCTACATAGCAGGATTGCATAGCCTCTGTGATTACTTTAGTGAGAATGACAGACGGCTGTGTTTACATCAGCCGTCTGTCCTTCTCCCTCTCCTGCGGGAGATTGCAAGTGGCCAGCGGCCATCGGAGCCGCAGGTCAAACGCGCTGGCTCCCCAGGGAACAAACGGGGCGGGAGCGCGCCGCCGGCTGCGCGCGCTCGCCCCCTACAGGCTCGTGGGCGAACGACGTACCCCTACGTCAATTTGCCTGTAAGAGGCTCACTGCCGCAGTAAATTGTAATGCGGCGGTCGGCAAGTGGTTAAAGAGTCAAAACGGGTTGATTTACTAAAACTGGAGAGCGCAAAATCTGGTGCAGCCTTGCATGGTAGCCAATCAGCTTCTAACTTCAGCTTGTTTAATAAAGCTTTGACAAAAAAAAAAAAAAAAAAAACTGGAAGCTGAATGGTTTTCATGCAGAGCTGCCCCAGATTTTACACTCTCCAGTTTTAGGAAAATCAACCCCAGAGAGACTCAAAGTAAAGATGGCAGAGGTTCCCCAATCTGTGAAAAGCTGCATCTAAAAATTGTTGAACAGATTCAGAATAATGGGTTTGATTTACTAAAGGCAAATATACTGTGCACTTGTTCCAGAGCTTAGTAAATGAGCAATAAATCCACTTTGTAAAGAATACCCAATCACATGCAAGAAAAATAAAAGCATTTTTGTTTGTACATGATTTGATGATAGAAATCAGCAGAGCTTCCCCTCAGATCTGGATCAAATGCATTTAAAGTACACTTGCAGTGCACAGTATAGTTGCCTTTAGTAAATCAACCTCAATGTTCCTTCTATAAAATTGTAAAGACTTTAAATTTAACATCATCTAGAGTACATAATCTCTTGGATGCACCGATCCGATATTCGGATCGGATATCGGCGCCGATATGGGCATTTTAGATGGATCGGGGGATCGGTAACATTGACCGATCCACAGGCCGATCCGGTTTTTGCTTGGTAACGGCTCAGCCATCCCTTACTAGGTGCAGTAGTAGTAGTATGTGATGGGATATCCAGATATCGGTATCGGGTCCAAAAAAGTCGGATCGGTGCATCCCTAATAATCTCATCAGAAGATTCTGAGAATCTGGAAAAATCTCTGTATGCAAGGGACAAGGTCGAAATGCAATACTGGATCCCTAAGACGGCACTGCATTAAAAACAGGCTTGATTCTGTGATGGACATTGCTGGGATCAGGAATACTTCCAAAAGTCACTGTCTGTAAACTCAGTTCGCAGTGCCATCCAAAAATTCAAAGGTAAAGCTCCTTCAGGCAAAGGAAATGCCATATCTTAATATGATCCAGAAATGCTACCATGTTGTCTTGGTCAAAGCTCATTTAAAATGGTCTGCTGCAAAGTGGAAACCTGTTCTGTGGTTAGTGAGCATTGAATGGGCAGCTTGCATATCTGGGAAGGCACCATCAATGCTGAAAGAGACAATCTATCCAGGTTTTAAAAGCATCATATACTCCCATCCAGACAACTTTTCAGGGAAGGCTTTGCATATTTCAGCAGGACAATGCTATACTGCAGGCTGCATCTATAACAACGGCATGTCTTTGTAGTAAAAGGGTCTGGGTGTTTAACTGGACTGTCTGCAGTCCAGACCTTTCACTATTAAAAACATTTGGTTAATCTTGAAACAAAAAATATGACAGTGAAGACCCAGGACTGTTGAGTAGTTAGAACCCTTTATCAGGCAATAAAGGGACAACCTTCCTCTTAAAAAACAATCCAGTAAATGGTCTCCTCAGTTCCCAGATGTTTACAGAGTGTTGTTAAAAGAAGACGGGATGCTACACCATGATAAACATGGCTCTGTCCCAACTCTTGAGATGTGTTGCTGCCATCAATTTCAAATTTACCTTATTTTCTTCCTAACATTATACATTTTCTCAGTTCAAACATTTGATATGTTTTCCATTTTCTATTGTGAATAAAATATGAGCTTATGAGATTTGCAAATCATTGCATTTCGTTTTTATGTAGATTTTGCACAGCTTCCCAACTTTTTAAAATTGGGGTTGTAAAATATTTTGGTTTATGCTGTTGAAAATAGAATGCACTGGGCATGTATCCCGCCGAAGTCTTTGATCGGATTGGCTGTTATGGGTTACTAATCTTAGTTCACCCTCACCGTTACTTGCACTGCATTATAATCTAAAAAGTGCAACATTTAATGTGCGAGTCTCCTGTTCTTTTTTCTAACAGTTATGACCACTGACATATGGATGTATATGTATTCATTTATTTATGATTCAACCAAGCCTGCGAGTGCAGAACATGTTTGTAGTGAAAAAGTAAAAAAAAAAAAACCACAACACTGTATTGTCTCTTCCCTCCTCACATGAACATCCTTCTTACATACAGATGTAAGCATAATGCTTTAAAACCTAGCTATGAGATAAAAAGTGCTAATGCAGAAAAATCCTACACTCTGTTTTAATAATCAAAATAAATAAATTTTGCTACCGAAGAATGCTCTCATCTTTGATAAAAAAAAGAAAATGTGCCTGCTGCCTAGGAAGCAATAAGCAAATATATTTAAAGCGTGTCCAATATTACTGCTTTTGTTACATTAAGTTTGCCTCATTGCTCACTGATGGTTCGGTCTGAACAGACCCCTTTCTCATAAAGTTATTTTGCCCATTAAATGGATTCTTCATTCCTAAGCCTCAGGCACATTTTAACTAAGAGTGTGTAACAAAAGAAGATGCTACATTTATTTTTGCCTCTTCTGTTGCTATTCAGAAAAGAAAAAAAAGGCATCGGTGTATTTTGGTGAATTGCACACAAAA
The DNA here is from genome assembly GCF_965119305.1 of Pelophylax lessonae. Lineage (NCBI taxonomy): Eukaryota > Metazoa > Chordata > Amphibia > Anura > Ranidae > Pelophylax > Pelophylax lessonae. The sequence continues at coordinate 155,321,282 of NC_138774.1, forward strand.
TGGCTGCCCTCATAACGGCAATCCCATTGCTGTGGGTTGGTGTAAGCAACTTAGCACAGTTGGAACAATTGATTGTCAGCAAGTTATACAAACTGCAACACTGTAAAAAGACCTTTTACCAACTGTAGAAAATAGGGCCCTTTGATGCTTGTCAGGCAATCCAACATGAAAATATAATACATAGCGCTGACCAGGAAACATATATATTTGCATCCTTACCGCAATGAGTATGACATTAATAAATCAAATCTTCTCAGCAGGAAAAGTCAGTAATATATACATACACACACAAGTAATTCCAAGGAATTGTTAAAATTCTTACAAACAATACAGATTTTTCCAGCATGGAAGTGTATAAAAATGGTGCAAGTTAGGGTATTGCAAAAAAGGAGACAGTTAACCCTTTGTCTGCTACGTGTATACTGTGAAACGCAGGGGCCTGCAGTGCCATTGTACAGTGCAAATATCTGAACTCCATCTTTAGACACACTGAGTGAGAGTGTAAACACTGTTGGCCATCGTAGAAACAGAAGTATACAATGAATGGGTATCTCTCTCCTAGAAATGTATATCCAGTGCAGAAATTGCTGTCAGCGGCTCCCAGCACTGTGCTCTTTTCTCTGCTCTGATTCAGGCACTTTCCGGTAAACTTGCATCTTCTGTGTGTAGTCCAGCGGCAGCAGCACAGACACAGAGACTTTATCACACTGTGAGGATCTCAAACTCCTCCTCCACATCAAAGAGTTTATCAGTAGACTCAATGAGCTCTGTTGTGAAATGAACAGAAATGAATCATTGGCAAGAGATGGAAACAATGCAAAATTATGCATTCATTATATTTTCAGCAGGAAGTAAATGTGTACAAATAGTCTGCCACTGTTGATCTCCCGTGCATATGCTAGTTGTCTGGCTGTCTTTCCAAGTGACTAGCATTTTCAAGTGAGGTAAACAAAGGTAGCCCATATACTGTATATCCCTCAGTATATTTTTAGTTTAATGTATTTAAAATGGAATACAAACTGTCAGTATATGGAAATATTTCTGTAAGACACTTAACTGTTCTGGGGTTTAGGAAATCAGCAACTGATTGCAATATTTATTGATATCACATCAGCAATCATTTTTCATCGTTCTAAATGTTTGTCATGTTACTAAACCACAAAGCCAAAGCCACAGGCCAGGCCTATATGTAGAGCTCATGGGTTCCCATGGTGAACAGGGAAACTACAGCCAAAACTGTGTTCTTTATTTTGGATACAGAAAGCTCTTTTGGGTCTTTATTTTTCTCCTTTGGGGGCAATCTCCTTTTTTCCGTCTTTTATTTTCACTCTTAATGGTAGTATCAGGAAATTAAAGAGAACCTTTTCTAACCCACTCCTTAATAAATGTGACAACAGTAATGCAATCTTAATTTAAAAAACAATAAACTTAGTAATAGCTGCTTTTGCCTCTTTTTCCTTCTTTTCTTCAGTCTTCTTGGCCTTGGTCTGTACCTGCAATGGGTAACCTACACTGCCATTTAAAAAAAAAAAAAAACCTCCTCAGCAGCCAGCTTCTTCCCTTTGGTGTGCCGTCTCACGTTGCACTGGCACCATATGGGATCTAACATGGTCTGTGATTAGTCAGCAACAAACCATACCAGATCTCATATATGGCAAAGGTGTGGGATCTCTTTGAAATGCACGAGTGATGTAGACTTCCCAAGGGAGAGTTGTGAGGCCCTGGCTACATGACCAGTGAAAACCAGGAAGGGTCAGAAAAAGTATGCAGGTTTTTTATTATAAAAATGACTGAATGTTATTTAGGGATGAGCAACAGAGTTGCAGGCATCATGATTTTTTATTTGTAAGAAAAGGGTCAGCCTTAAGGGAAATCACCCTAACAGGGTCACCAACAGAAATACACAATAATGTATACAGTAATACAAACATTTTATTGTTAACATAGGGAAGAATTAGTACCTTTATTCGATTTTAATTCTGTGTTCCTGTTGGGGAAATTTTCCTTAAGGTCGAACTAAAGGCAAAACCTAAATTTATTTTTAGTTTTGGATAGAGTGAAGAGGGATTAGAACACCTATCATTTTTCATTGCCGTCTGTGCCCCTTAAGGAGATTCGTCCGCTCTATTTGCCCTGTTTAGCATTATCATTGAAAGTGAAAGTAAAACAAAATCCCAAATTTTGGGTTGTCCCCATAAAAATAATATAGGGAATCTCTTCCAATTAGGACACTAGTTCTGGTGACCTTGGGGTCTCCATGAAATTTTCTTAATTTGCAGTGATTTCCTGTCACTTCCTGTTAGGCTATGGGACAGGAAGTGAAAGGAAATTATAGAACTATCATTTACACAGACTGTAACAACACACAGTGGCTGAAACTGAGAACAACAGATTGCCAATAGGACAGACATCAACAGACAGGCACACTGTGTTCCTCACCCTCTGTGGTACCAAAGGCCATGTCCGTATCACTCAGACTCCACACACTTACAAATGCTAATGGGGCATGTGGAACTTGCAGTGTCAGGGTTTTATTTTTATTAATTATGTCCATTAATCGTGTTTTTCATCTATTAAAACACAGACTAAAACCATTACAAAGAACACAAGGAGAGTTATAGGCATGCTAAAGAGGATGTGAAAATATACATATATACATACATACATACATACATACATTTGTCAATAGCTAAATTGCAATGTTATTTAATGAATTATTTTACCAACCTGCACCTGTAGTGGTCACCTCTGGTTTTGTTGGTGGTATAAAAGGAGGCCAGTGTGGAGGGTGCTTTGGTGCCAGTTCAAACATCCGTAGACTCTGCTGCTTTAGTATCTCCTGCCAATGAAAAAACACCTCATTAAAAAATCCCTTAGAGTTTAAATGTAATAAATTAACAGCGGATTTGTAGCCCCGAATGTTATTGCATATTTGGGTAGCAAAATGCGGTTGAGTGGAAGAAAGCCAGTATGGCAAAATATATGCAGCACAGATACACTTTGATGGATAAAAAGACATACAATGAGCCCCTCATTTGTAGTAAATGCACCTACTCTTGGGTTTAGGAACCTCTATACACTTGCATTTGGTATTGTGAATGACTCCCATCTCTTTTACCAGGCAATCCAGAAGTGTCAGGGCTCATTTAAATCTTTTTGGAGCCTTAATGTGCATTATGGTACATTGCATTAGGGCAGCTTATTAATTTGCATGGGCTTCCTAAAACACCAAAGAGGGTGCATGAACTATATTTAGCAATCCAGCGTACCACAATGCACAGTAGGGTGTTACTGTTCATTGTGGTGCACTGCAGCGCAAGAATGTCAGGAAAGCTGACAATAAGAATGAATGCAAATAATGTGCCTTGCCACATTACCACAATGCAATTGTATGATTCAAATCTCAATCTCTTCTTTGGTCTCCTTGCTTGCTCAGCGTGTGGTCAAGTGCACATGCCATGATCATATACATGCATATTTCTTTTTTCAAAATAACATTTTATTTATATATGTGCTTACTTTGGCCCCCTTTACATTTTTAAAATGACCCCATTTTTTATTACAGTCTCTTGAAATGAACATTTTAAATAGTATGTTTCTTGTAGTTATGCAGCTCCTCCATTTTCAGTCTGATGAAAAATATGATAATTCAGGCTGAAAAAAAATCATAAAAAACTCTTTAGTTAAAGCCAGCTAAATATAATGATTTATTGACTACAATAAACTATGTCAGATTCCTTCATGCTCTTCTGAAAGAAAAGAGCACCAACAATATTGTAAGATGTGTAGAAGGCAAAACATCTTCCCTTTCATTCTATTAAAAAAAACATATGGTGTACTTTAATATTAGTTTATCAGTTTGAGGTATTATTAGTGGTTGTCTTTATTTTTGGTGCGACTTTCACACTTGAAATGCAATCTCTTCTATATTTTTTTTTGTAAATTATTTTTATTTACATCTTCCTAATATCATGCAGAATATATTTGAGGTCATATGTACATCATAAAGGATAGTGTCAGCTAGAGTGCCAAAAGCTGGTAAGCCTGGCATTCGGCTCCGTATATATTCACAAGACCTATCTTTTCTTTAGTAATTTTACCAGGCAGGGTTTGCCTGGTTATTCAGGTGGTGTTAAGGGGAAGACAAGGTAGGGATGGAAAGAATCTAGCAGGAGAGGATAGGGAAAGGATCAGGAAGAAGTGAATGAGGATAATTCCAGGTAGTAGAAGTTTCTGTGGGAAGAGAAAAAATAAATAGATTTGATTAAATTAAGTGCACTTCTCTGTTTTACTTCCAGTGTCCACACCTTATTTGCAAACAGAACTCTGACCAGAATTGGATGACCTCTTATTGCTAAGCAGGTCAAACAGAGCTTTGGATGCAATACTCCCAGCGGGTCACTAGGCGCCCCTGTCCTCCAAATTGGATCCAACGTCCCACAGCTATTCTACTCCTCACATCAATGTTAGCTCTCTGGTAGTGATGTAGGATTTCCTAGTGGCCATCAGATGTCACTCTCCTCTGGTTGGAACCAGGGTGCCTGCACGCCTTCGCTCCTCACTCCCGTTTAGGTATCCCACATACAATCAAAGCAAAAACTCTCGATAGTGTAGTAAATAAAATAAATTATTTTATTAAAAATGTAATTGTACTCCCATAACAAATGTCCTTAAAACCTATACGTAGATGTCGGCTTGTATATGCCAATACAACTACCCCACCTTCGGATTATGGCATCTGACATCACTTCCGCCCTCACACTTTTCAATTTTAGGCTGTATGCTGCACTTAGTATTCATTGTTATGTAGACAGAGGGTTTTATCGCTTATTTGTGCACTGGTATATATAAATTTGCAGTTTCTTCTTATCTAGGGGGATAGGATTTTTCCAGCTGCTTGGCACTGTAGGGGTGGGAGTGCATGTTTTTGTGAGTATAATGTATTAACAATTTTGTTTCTTTGTATGATTTAAATGACCTACATGCACAGGGAAGGGGCATGATCTCTTATACAGTGCCTTGCGAAAGTATTCGGCCCCCTTGAACTTGCCACCTTTTGCCACATTTCAGGCTTCAAACATAAAGATATAAAACTGTACTTTTTTGTGAAGAATCAAAAAGTGGGACACAATCATGAAGTGGAACAAAATTTATTGCATATTTCAAACTTTGTTAACAAATAAAAAAACTGAAAAATTGGGCGTGCAAAATTATTCAGCCCCTTTACTTTCAGTGCAGCAAACTCTCTCCAGAAGTTCAGTGAGGATCTCTGAATAATCCAATGTTGACCTAAATGACTAATGATGATAAATAGAATCCACCTGTGTGTAATCAAGTCTCCGTATAAATGCACCTGCACTGTGATAGTCTCAGAGGTCAGTTTAAAGCGCAGAGAGCATCATAACGAACAAGGAACACACCAGGCAGGTCCGAGATACTGTTGTGGAGAAGTTTATAGCTGGATTTGGATACAAAAAGATTTCCCAAGCTTTAAACATCCCAAGGAGCACTGTGCAAGCGATAATATTGAAATGGAAGGAGTATCAGACCACTGCAAATCTACGAAGACCTGGCCGTCCCACTAAACTTTCAGCTCATATAAGGAGAAGACTGATCAGAGATGCAGCCCAGAGGCCCATGATCACTCTGGATGAACTGCAGAGATCTACAGCTGAGGTGAGAGACTCTGTCCATAGGACAACAATCAGTCGTATACTGCACAAATCTGGCCTTTATGGAAGAGTGGCAAGAAGAAAGACATTTCTTAAAGATATCCATAAAAAGTGTCGTTTAAAGTTTGCCACAAGCCACCTGGGAGACACACCAAACATGTGGAAGAAGGTGCTCTGGTCAGATGAAACCAAAATCGAACTTTTTGGCAACAATGCAAAACGTTATGTTTGGCGTAGAAGCAACACAGCTCATCACCCTGAACACACCACCCCCACTGTCAAACATGGTGGCAGCATCATGGTTTGGGCCTGCTTTTCTTCAGCAGGGACAGGGAAGATGGTTAAAATTGATGGGAAGATGGATGGAGCCAAATACAGGACCATTCTGGAAGAAAACCTGATGGTGTCTGCAAAAGACCTGAGACTGGGACGGAGATTTGTCTTCCAACAAGACAATGATCCAAAACATAAAGCAAAATCTACAATGGAATGGTTCAAAAATAAACATATCCAGGTGTTAGAATGGCCAAGTCAAAGTCCAGACCTGAATCCAATCAAGAATCTGTGGAAAGAACTGAAAACTGCTGTTCACAAACGCTCTCCATACAACCTCACTGAGCTTGAGCTGTTTTGCAAGGAGGAATGGGCAAAAATTTCAGTCTCTCGATGTGCAAAACTGATAGAGACACACCCCAAGTAATCGCAGCAAAAGGTGGCGCTACAAAGTATTAACTTAAGGGGGCTGAATAATTTTGCACGCCCAATTTTTCAGTTTTTTATTTGTTAAAAAAGTTTGAAATATCCAATAAATTTCGTTCCACTTCATGATTGTGTCCCACTTGTTGATTCTTCACAAAAAAAAATAGTTTTGTATCTTTATGTTTGAAGCCTGAAATGTGGCAAAAGGTCAAAAAGTTCAAGGAGGCCGAATACTTTCGCAATGCACTGTAATGGGCCATACACACTATAAGATTTTCTGAAGACTTTTTCCTTTAGACTTACCAAAACCATATAATATGGAGGTCAAACCTAAACACTTTCAATTTGTATGCAATCTGGCAGGCCCTTGCACTACATAGAAAAGGTAAATCTGAAGGAAATCTAACCACAAAAGTTGCATAGTGTGTATCCAGCTTAACTGATTGAAAATACTAGGCTCTATGAAGTACTGATAGGTATCTACAGACCTAAGGAATGGAATGCCATATCACGAAAAGGCCCTTCAACTTCTTTCTCTAGAAGGTTTTATCCCCTTAATGACCAGGCCATTATTTGTGATACGGCACTGAGTTACTTTACTTTTTTCTTAATTTCACTGCATTATTTCACATTTTTCTACTTTTTTCTGTGTGACTTAGCGCAGCGCACATTTTCATATGAAGATGCAACTGTTTGTATGGGGCTCATTGATTACTATAGTGCTGCGATTAGATACATATTAACTACTTGCCGACCAGCCACCGTACTTATACTGTGGCAGGCCTGTACATCATTTTGTGGGACTGCTAGTGGGGGCGCATGCACCGATTGGCTTCAGGAGGAGCCAGTCAGCCGGTCCACCGCCTCAAATATAAACACTTTCACATTATTTTGTCACTTACCAAAATTAACAGCTGCTGACACCAAGATACCAAATTAATTCACTATCAGGCGGTGCCATTTTCTATGTATTCTTTTTTTTTACAGAAAAAAGTAGGACACTGTTGCAGGATACGCAAGTATTCTCTGAGCATATGTTACTCAGGAACTTCTAGCTCTGCCAGCCAGAACCTATGCATATGCCTGTGTGAATGAGCCCAGCAGCACACTGGTTGACTTGGGATCCCACGTGAAAGATGTCACCACACTTGTCATTTAGAGGTATAGCTATCCCATGGGTGGTTCATCTCACTGACATCAAATATGATAAGTATAGGAAAGCAGTCACTGGCTTGCTATGGCAGCACCCCTCTGCCACCAGTGCCATACTGCAAAATGTTTGCATTTCCTACCTTTTCTACAGTTTTACACCAATTGTCAAAATCTGCTTCTTCCTTGCAAAAGAATCCCTGGAGAGAGAAGAAAAAATTGTAATCAGTGAGAAATACAGCAATCAGTAAAGGTCTCACTCTAGTGAAGCGAGCTGGAAACAGTTAAAGTGCTCTGTTCTTGTCTGCCTTCTTCAAAAAACACAGCAGTAACATAACATTCATACTTCATCTACATCAATCAGAAACATGGTAGCATTATCAAATCACATTCATTTTTAAAACATGGGATTTTTGATTTACCGTAAAAATCAATTTCTCTGATGTGCATTGACGGACACAGCTCCTAATGTTCATAACCATTGGGTTATACTGCCCCCTACAGGAATAGGACACTAGGCAGAACAAAAGTCTGGCTATGCCTATGGGCAGTCCCAGGGGGTTATACGCCCTCTCTCTGCTATAGGTACTCAGTTTTGTTACAAGCAGTGTCAGAAGCTTACACCTCCACAGAGGGGTGGGTGCTGTGTCCGTCAATGAAAATCAGAGAAATGGATTTTACGGTAAGTCAAAAACCCCATTTTCTCTTTCGTTCATTGACGGATACAGCTCCTGATCTTCTTAACCATTGGGACGTCCCAAAGCAGTATTAAACATGAGGGGTGGGAACAGCGAAATAGAAATTTCCAAGGCTAACTATAGCCAACCAGGTAAACAGGAGTTTAACCAAAACAACTGGAGCTCACCTGAGAAAAACAATACACCCTCAAAGAGGACCAGGTCCTCTAAACAGCAGCCTGCAATACCTTGAAGTCAAAAGAAAGATCCGCAGATGACAACACATCCACTTTATAGAACTTTGTGAAAGTGTGCCCCGATGACCAGGTGGCCGCCTTGCAAACCTGCATCACTGACGCCTGATGACGGAAGGCCCAGGTGGCACTGAGCGCCCAAGTAGAGTGTGCCTTGACAGGGAAAGGAGCAACCTGAGCCTTGATGAAATAGGCCTGAATCACCGTCTGTCTGATCCATCTGGAAATGGTCGCAGAGGAAGCGGACAACCCTTTCAGAGGACCATACGCAAGCACAAATAGGGAGTTGATTTCCTAAAAGACTCCGTAGCTGCCAGGTACACCCTAATCGCCCGGACCACATCCAAGGCATGCAAAGCAATTTCCTTAAGATGTTTTGGCCTGGGACACAAGGAAGGCAACACAATGTCTTCATTCGAATGAAAATCAGAGACAACCTGAGGAAGGAATGAGGAACAGGGGCGAAGAGCCACTTTATCACTGTGAAACACCAAGTAAGGTGAACGACAGGGTAATGCCACCAATTCCGAGCCCCGGCGCACAGAGGTGAAAGCCACCAAGAAGTCCACTTTCTGGGACAGTGTAAGCAGGGGAATCTCCTGAAGATTCTCAAAAGGAAGATTTTGGAGGACTGAGAGCACTAAATTGAGGTCTCAAGGCAGCATCAGAGACCGCACTGGAGGGGAAAAGTGCCTAACTCAGAAGAAAAGCACGTACCAAGGAGTATGTGGCCAGGGGCCATTGAAAGAAGATCACTAAGGCTGACCCCTGATCCTTGATAGTACTCAAGGCCAGTTTCTGCTCAACCCCCCATTGGAAGGTCAAGATCCGAGCCACCAAAAAAGAGTGAGGATGAACCCCAAGAGACTGACACCACGCAATGGACGTCTCCACGTACAATGATTGATCTTCCCAGAAGTTGATTTCCTAGCTTTTAACAGCGTTAGAATCACCGACTCAGAAAAACCTCTATCCATCAGCACCTGGCATTCAGCAGCCAAGCCATCAAAGCCAGCTACTCTAAAGCAGAATGGAAGATTGGTCCTTGGCACAGCAGATCCTCCCTGAGAGGAAGCTTCCAAGGAATGTTGGCGATCAGCCGCACCAGATCGGTGTACCAAGCCCGGCAAGGCCAGTCCAGGGCCACTAAGATGACCGGAATCCCTTCTGCCTCTATCCAGCGTAGAAGTCTTGGAAGAAGCTTGAGAGGAGGGAAGGTGTAAATCAGACGATACTGATCCCACGGGGCCACCAATGCATCTGTGGTATCCGCCAGAGGATCCCGTGACCAAGCTACAAACCTCTGCACCTTTCTGTTGAGCTGAGACCCCCAACAGATCCACCTCGGTGATGCCCCACCAGAGACACAACTGATGAAACACCTTCGGATGAAAGGACTTATCCCCTTTGTCCAACACCTGCCAACTGAGGTAATCCGCCTGCCAGTTTTCCACCCCGGGAATGTGTATGGCGGAGAGGGCTGGAATGAGCCGTTCTGCCCATCTTAGAATGCCAGAGCCATCAGGACACTCTTATGCCCCCTGGTGATTGACATAAGCCACAGCTGTGGCATGGTCCGATTGAATGCATGCTGGACATCCCTGAAGACGATCCGTCCAATGTTCCAGGCACAGTCTCATTGCTCGGAGTATCAAGACATTGATTGGTAGTCTGGACACTTACAGTTACCAGGGAGTCTGGACTTACAGTGTCCAGACTCCCTGAACAGAAATTTTGCAGAGGACGCCTCCCCAGCTGGACAGGCTGGCATCCGTGTCAACCACTGTCCAAAACAAGGGGAGGAAGGATTTGCCCAGCTGAAGCACCGAAGAACAAGCAACCATATCAGAAACTTTCGCTCCCCGGCTCATCCAGATCTGAATGTCCAGAGACTGCAGATTCTTGTCCCATTTGGCCAGAATCCCCCTTGCAGGGACCTCGTATGGAACTGTGCAAACTGAACCACCTCAAAAAAAGGTAGACACCATCAGGCCCAGCACTCGAATGCAAGTCCGGAGGGATTACCATCTGCTGGACACCAGGAGAGGAATTACAGCCTGCAGTTTCTGGAGTTTGTCACTCTGGCTTAGGCCAAGTCCAGAGTCAGACCCAGATAGTCCAGCTTTGTGGACGGAACCAGAGCAGACTTCCGAAAATTAAGAATCCAGCCAAACACCCTCAAGCTCGTATGGTGATCTCCAGGTTTTCCACCAGAGCAGTAGTAGACTTCGCTTGCAGAAGGAGGTCGTCCAAGTAGCCTAGTACCGCGATCCCCCATTGGCCTAACAATGCTAGCACCGGGGCCAACCCTTTTGTGAAGACCCGAGGAGCAGAAGCAAGACCAAAAGGTAACGCCACAAACTGATAATCCTCCTCTCCCACGGCAAAGCCGAGGAAGCGCTGGAGATTGACACATATTGGAATGTGAAGGTAAGCATCCTTGATGTCGATGGAAGCAAGAAAAATCCCCCTGATGCAGCGATGCCACCACTGTGCGAATGGACTCCATATAAAACTTCTGCACCCACACAAAGCAGTTTAGCGTCTTGAGGTCCAGAATTGGATGCACCTTGCCTTCCTTCCTGGGAACTGTAAACAGGTTTGAGTAAAAACCCCTGAAAACGTTCCCAAGTCGGAAATGGGATCTTCACCCTTTAAAGTAAAAGGTCTTGCACCGCCCCAAAAAGAACCTGTAAGCAGACCAGGGACTGTCGCACGTTGGAAGGAAGAAACTTACCGGAGGATAAGAACGTAACTCGATCTTGTAGCCGGACCAAATTACCTTGTGGACCCACCTGACATGTACCAGGGGAGTCCATGGGTCCGGGAACCAGCGAAGACGTCCCCTCACCCCAGATATGGGTGAGGGCGCACCTTGTCCGTGGGTCAGGAGAAGCCTGCTCTTGACTTGCCAAACCAAGTTCGCCTGGATCCTCCAGAGGAGGCCCCGAAGGGCTCTGATCCCTTGTCAGTCGACCCTGAGGGACGAAAATACTGCTTGTGAGCCGAGGAGGGCCCACATCTATGACAAGGATCTGTGCCCTTATTAGCCTGTGGAAGAAAGGTACTCTTCCCTCTTGTGAGACCTTTATTGAGGTCATCCAGGGTAGCACCAAACAGGCGATCTCCTTGAAAGGGAAGATCAATCAAGGCCTTTTTAGAAGTCTGGTCCACAGACCAGCATTTGAGCCAAAAGACACGCCGAAGAACCACTGCCGAAACAGGGAGTTGGGCCACTAGGGGAGCCACATCCAAGGAGACATCACCGATAAACTGCAACCCCTGGACCAGCTGGTCCGCAAGCTCAGCCCCTCCAGGTCACGGCGCAAAAGCCTAACCCATTCGGTCAGAGTCGGAGACACCAGTGCAATGGTGAAGATAGGCCTGAGTGCCGAACCAGCCAGGGTGTACATATTGCAGAGGGTCTACCACCGGTAGAACAGTCCACTTCTTAAGAAGGGACTCCTTATAGAGGTATCGCCTAGTAAAATCGCTTAGGGACCCCAAGGGGACGTTCTGGTCGTCCCCACTATTTAGTGACAAAAAAGGAGGGGAAAGGGTACACCTTTTCCACTCTGGATGGCTTGTGAATGCCAAACGGAACCTGCGCCTTCGCGGCAGCTTCAGCTGCGTCCTCCATCTTTATTGTCTCACGCACAGCTAAAATCAGTGCATCCACCAGCGCCTTTTCATTGCAGAAGTGGAGGAATCCTCCTCACTATCTGAGGATTCAGGGTGCGTGGTCGCACACCCAGCAGGTTGACCCACGTCTGCGGTGGCTGAATCAGATTCAGGAACTGATGAGACAGGGGAAGGCGGGGGCACTTTTTGCCAGCCCGTTGCCCAAAAGTCACCTCCACCCGGGACACAAAGGACTCCAGGACTGTCGTCAGTGCATTGATGCATGGATGGGACACGAAGGGCCCTGCAGCCTCAGAGAGGGGATCAGGTGGGGAGATGTGCTCCAAAGACTCCACGAGTCACCAGGGGGACCCCACAAAAAAGTGTAAAACACTGCTAAAAGGGACAAACCCCACCACTCTGGCAGCCCACCCGGTTGCCAGCCACAGAGCACCAATCGATCCACAGTAGAGAGGGAGAGGACCCCACCAGACTTACCACCCTGCAGAACCCAGGGGTCCGACTGTCCCATGGAGGGGCCCACATCCACCCCAAACCCCTCCAGGGGGAGAGGAGGGACAGTCAACTACCATACCAGGAACCAGGCGGCCACTGCTCCAGACAGAACCTCCTCTCCCTCAAAATTGGGGGCTGTCAGCCAGCAGGAATGCTGCGACTTGGGCCGAGACCTGGTTATATGCAACCTCGCAAGGTGGTTAACTCGCAGGCCAGCCGCCGTCCTGTGGGGCTATGTCGCGGCTGACCTAGCGTGGAGCTGAGGTCTGCACGTGCTTGCTGGCCAGACTGGGGTGACCACTGGATCTAGATCATCCAGCCTGTTGCCCTGTCCGGCAGTTGATTGTAAATCTCACAGGAAAAAAACAGGAGAAAAATTCTATCTAAAAAGAAAAAATTGCCAGGACCAGATATCCCAGCAAGGAACTAGGTCCTTACTCCTGACTAGGCAGAAAAAAATAAATAAAACTGAGCTGAGAGAGGGAGTGTACCCCCTGGGACTGCCCATAGGAATAGCCAGACTTTTTTCTGCCTAGTAACCTATTCCTGCAGGGGGCAGTAAAACCCAATGGTTAAGAAGATCAGGAGCTGTGTACGCCAATGAAGGAAAGAGAAAGTAATATTTTCCTGCCATGAATAAATAACTGCTGCACTTAAGCCTCCAATGACCTAAAGAAATGATGGGTAATCAGCTTGATGTGATGAGCCCCAAGTGCACCCCCCCCCCCCCCTTCATCACCAAAGGACCGCATACAAAATTAAGTAAACATTCATTATCAGAGGCAGCAGACACACAATAGGATATTAATCACAGGCTAATAGCATGATGCAGGAGATGGTTGCAGACTGCAGACATGGTGCAAGATATTGTCAAGGACTGCAGACATGATACAGGAGCAGGTATCCTGCAGACATGACACAAGAGATGGTCAGAGACTGCGAACATGATACAAAAGATGGTCAGAGACAGCAAACATAATAAACGAGGTAGTCAGAGACTGCAGGCATGCTACAAGAGATGGTCAGAGACTGCAAACATGAAACAAGAGATGGTCAGACACTGTGGGACATACTTAAAGAGACAGTCATGTACAGTGAACATGCATAGAGTTATATGCTTCAGAAAATACAGGAAATGAAGAGGAGAGGTGTCTGCAGGGGCCCCAAGGTATGGCCAAACAAAATTGCCAGAGGGTCGAAGGTTGGGCACCAGGGACCTTCAGGCTTAGCAAGGAGGGACTTGCAGCCTTAGCAAGGATCACATGGCCTTTGGGTACCAGAAACCCATGGGGCACAGTTATCAGTTTTGTTGCACAACAAGGAACAATAAAAAACAAAAGCAGCCAAACAGTTTGAGTCAAGGTGTAATCTTGTAGTAAATGTGTCATTCAAATTCCTTCCTCAGGTACTTCTAGGGACTGGGACAAAATAAAAATCCTGATCAATCTGCTCCTAACTGTGCATTTGTTTAGAGTGAAAATCTGTCTCATCCACAATGATAAATCTGTTGCAGTTGGTTGCCCAGGATTACAGGTGTAGCGGATCACAAATACAGAGAAAAGAGACAGACACAAATTTGCTTGATAATGTCCCGAGAGTGTTTCATTCACTTCTATAGAGACCGAAAACTATTAGGAATACTGACTAGTAGATTTGCAGCAAAGGCATAAACAAGGCACAGCCCCTGTGCAGAGCTACTAAACAAGACGTAGAGCCTGCATAGGTAAAAGCAATAATCATACAGTTTTACAAATTACATATAGAAACAAGGCTTTTTTATGTTATCAACTACAAATAAGGTATAACAGAAGGAAAGGAAAAAGTGGGCAAAACCTAGACAAGCCTACAGTCCAGGCAGTGGGTGAGCTTGGTTTTCTAAGCGATATTAGTCAGTCTCTATGGGGGGAATTTATCAAAACTGGAGGAGCTACAATCTGGAGCAGTTGTGCATGGCAACCAATCAGCTTCCAGCTTTCATTTTCAAAGCATAACTGAACAAACTGAACATAGAAGCTGACTGGTTGCCATGCACAGCTTCAACAGATTCTGTCGGCTCTCTTTTGATCTACATAAAGTGCACAGAAATACATTTTATAGATTACAATGCATCTTTTTAATTGGTTTACTACATACTAAAGCCACAGAGGGGTCCAGATTCAAAATTTTCATCCTGTTAGGATTTTTCTGGCAGTGATATGTCTGATCCCACACTGTCCCAGTTTCTTCTGTATCCACAAAGGTCTGTGTTGTGTGGGGATCCAGGTAAATGAGTTCATCCCCTTTACAAGAAAACAGTGAAAACATATTTGAATAAAGCCACTTTATACAATCACTATTATAATAATAAATAGACACAAACACACACACATATACATATATATATATATATATATATTTTTTTTTTTTTTTTTTTCCTCTCCAGGCCCGAACACAAATCAACAATGTGTTGAAAACCCGCTGCTGGAAATGTCCCCCATTGACAGTCCATGCAAGCCAGCAAAGCACTTAGTGCAGCACTGTCTTTGGGGGGACACAGAGAGGACACCAACACACTACTGACTCTGTTCACTACTACAACTGTGCATTACTAATAACGTAAAGTGCAGAAGTTACTGAACAAACACCTTTGCAGTCAAATTTGTTCAGCTTTAAAGTGAGAGCTAAAAGCAGAGCAAAACATGTTTACATTATTGCAGCCCTCCCCAAATGAACGTAATTACTTTGCTTTCACTCCCCACCTGACAGGAGGTCAGGGAAATCCCTGTATAAACTAAAAGTTGCTGAAGTTGAAAATTACACAGGGCTATGGGCTTATGTACATCATGTTCTCCTCCAGAAGTAAGAGGCAATTCCTTTGGCTCTAAAAGGAGCTTCAGGATAGCAAAGGAAAGGTAAGTGTATACTTCTACAAGTGATTACTCAAACCTGCTGCTGAATATTCAAAGCACACCGGGTTGTAAAGGCATTTTATATCCTACAATAAAAATAAAAAGGAGTGTTATACTTACCTGCTCTATGCAATGATATTGCACAGAGTAGTCCCTTACCTCCTCTTCTGGGGTTCGGGGAAGAGGCTGCTGGCGCTCTCCAGGCAGCCTCTTCTCCATGTGACCCCATAGTAAGCTGCTTGCTATAGGGGAACACGTGCAGGCGCGCTTACAAGCTGGGCTATTGGAGAGATTATTCTTCACTTCCTGTCCCAAAGCCACAACAGAAAGGGGGAGCAAATCTCTCAAAACTGAGGGAAATCCCCTCTTAGACAGTTGTCACCAGAAATAGTGACCTTATTGGAAGGTTTTACTCTCTATTCCTGTTAAAATAATAACTCAAAGTTTTGAATTTTCTCTAACTTTCACTCTTGGTAGAAGTGTTCACCATGACAAAATAGGGTAACAAGACAAAAATGTTTTGGTTTTAGAAAAACATGTATGGTAGTATTAGCACAAAAATATTCATCAGTAATCAGAGATATACAAAAATATGAAGAAAGCATTCATACTTTAGGAAAAGCATTATGTTAATCATATTTCTGCAATAATTTAATTAATCTGCTTATGTTCAAAAACGAATCTGATGAACGTTTAAAATATGTACAAAATGACTATACATTCCCCTTTTTACTATACATTTCCTTTAAAAGGCAACAGGAGTGACAGAATGGTGAGGGAGAGCACGGAGCTGTCAGCGCTGGATAACAAGCTTACCTGAAAAACCTATGAAATAATAGGCATTGTTTGGTTTTCCACCTAAAGCTCCTAATGACTGTGGCATTTTAAAACATTCCTGTAAAAGGAAAGGAAAGAGAAGTGGCCATTATGTACTTTGCAATATTTACTTTCTATTATATATTTTCTGTTTGCTAACATTTGGATAGCCACATATATGGAAACCTAATGCTATACCCAGACATAAGTCAGCAAACTATAAGGCCTCTGGTAACCTGAATATTATAAAAACGGCAGTAGCTTTAGCTGTAGAAGGCTGCGTTAAAAACTTGTTTTGTCACGTTTTTTTTTAGAAAAACTATACTCCCACAAAAGCTTATGGCTCAAAAACACTCAAACACCGAATAGCCGTTTTTCAGTTTTAGAGCGTTTTTACAGCTGAAAAACTCCTCTTCAAACCCACTAGTTCTGGGTTTTTCTTCCAGTCAGAAAACGCCCCTGCCAAAAAACGCTGATAAAAGCCTATGTGTGCATGGACACATGGGAGAACATGTTGGGGAGTTTACTGACTACAGAAAACAAGCCTGAAGCCAAAAACAGCAGCTGTAAAAAGGTCCAGTGTGCAGGAGGCCCAAGGTCCAGGAGGCACTTAATAGTGAACTCCAGAGAATTAGAACTGTTTTACCTTCCACAATGGGTCCATTAACTCCTCTATCTATGAAATCTACTTCTGCTAAATATGAAAGCTACATTTTGGGCATTCCAGGATTAATGGCTACCAAGATGGCCTGAACATTTTCATAAATATTTACAGACGCTTCTAGGTTGCTGTAAGTAACATCAGGTTTCAGTTTGCTGTACAAGTTTAGCACAGATTTGTTTACAATGACAGAGCTGCAAACAGATATAAAACGCAGTTATCTACAGCCATTTTGTGTGGGCAAAGTTCTGGCACTTCCTTGTAGTGTCAAAGTTTGCTCAACCCCCCCAAACTGCCACATACTTTCTAATGACCAGTAAGGTAGACCATCACAGCAAAGTGTGGGGAAGGGTGGGCACGTTTTAAAACTGCCAGCAAGTTACAGTTTTGCCCAATTAGTCCAGCCTGGCATTCCAGCAAAGCGAAGGCACTAAAATGTGCAGGTATGTCCACCTCTAGGTGTCTGCACTTACCAAAGACTTTTGATCAAAAAAAAAAAATAATCATTTTTTTTTTTAGCTGTTGTTAAAGTGATGACGTTTAAAAAGTGGGTTAAAACAAAACATACTAATGTTATATTTATATATCTAATATTTTATTTTTCATTCTTTAACCGGTTGCCGACCGCCGCACGACTATATACTGCGGCGGTCAGCCCCGGCCAGGCAGAGTGACGTATCGGTACGTCACTCGCCTGTCACTGACTTGCGAGCCTATCGCGGGCGGGCGCGCGCCCGCCGAGGCGCGCGCCCGCCGCGGCTCGTTCACAGGCAAGTCAGTGCGTGTGACCGGCGGACTCGATGTCCGCCAGTCACACTGCGATCGCTCCTGTGAAGGGAGAAAGACAGAGCAGCTTGTGTAAACAAGCTGCCTGTCAGTTCTCCCTGTGTAAAAGTAAAGATCTGACCGTTCTACTATGTAGAACGGTGGATCTTTGCTTTTACACCAATAGGAATGTCCCTACACAGTAGAAAGCACGCCCCTAGGACACACTTAACCCCTCCCTGTCCAATAAAGTTAACCCCTTCCCTGCCAGTGTCATTTTTGCAGTAACAGTGCATATGTATAGCACTGATTACTGCAGTAATGTCACTGGTAACCCCAAAAGTGTCAAAAATGTCAGTCAAGGGTCCGATCTGTCCGCCGCAATGTCGCAGTACCGAAAAAAAAAATCGCAGATCGCCGCCATTACGCGTTAAAAAAAAAAACACCAAAAATGACAAAAATCTTTCTCTTTGTTAGTAAACGCGATAACTTTTGCGCAAACCAATCAAAATACGCTTTTTGCGATTTTTTTTACCAAACATAGGTAGCATAAAAGAAATTGGCCGAAAAATTTTAAAAAATTTTGATTTTTACTTTTTTTTTTGGGGAATTTCATATAAAAAAATGTGAAAAATATTGTTATTTTTGCAAAATTTACGCTCTTTTTTTGTTTATAGCGCGTGATCAAAAAATCGCACAGGTGATCAAATACCACCAAAAGAAAGCTCTGTTTGTGGGAAAAAAAGGACGTCAAATTCGTTTAGGTACATCGTCGCACGACCGCGCAATTGTCCGTTAAAGTCATGCAGTAAAAAAAAATCGCAAAAAAACCCCTGGTCCTTTAGCAGCCAAATCCTCCGGGGCTTAAGTGGTTAAAATAAAGGTTCTATGTGTGCTTAAAAATTAGATGAAAGACATTCAAAATGTGTAATGTTGTCCTTAAATAGTGATTTAGACAGAAAGCCACCATACTGGATAATTAGGAAAAGGAAAGAGCACCCCTAGAAGCTATAAGGACCAATCCATGTAACAATGATGATCAGCAGAGGTACCAATCTTCATTAGAATATATGGTTCAGAGAACCTCTACATTAGTTATATTTAATAGAAGGATTGCAAGATGCAATAAATGAGTGTTCACTTTGCAAAGTGAATTTTCACCCACCTTAGTGAATGTGGTGAAAGTTCACTTTGCCAAGAATACCCAATCATATGCAAGGAAATAAAAAAATAAAAATAAAAAAAACACACACGCAGAACGGACAGGATTTTAACTTGCATGTCAATGTGCTCTACCCCTTTAGGAAATCAACCCAATTATGTATATTGAATTCAACTGGAGGATTGGTGAACAGGGGTACCTCTCAGTGACCTGTTTCTTATAATCTAGATTTAAAAAAGAACTTACTTTAAAAGTATCTATATAAACAGGATTAATCTGGTTGATTCCGAGGCGTAGAGGGACAATGAGCAGAAGTGGCCTCCATGCTGACCTCTGCTCTGAAGTGTCTCTACATCTGTTCCAAGCAGTTTGGTGAGCGTGAGAACTACCTTGCGCTGTGCTCCAACTGTAAGGGTTATAACGGCACATTTTTCCTGTACCAAGAGAATTTTAACATCATCAGTAGACATTTCTTGCAAACAACACACAAGGTACATTACAGGGAAAGGAAAATGAGGTGAAAGTATAACAATCCTATAAGAACATAGGGGCGAGGACATTGACCTTGTAACACAGATGTTACAGTGATCTCTGACTGCCTCACTCAGCTGTGCCTGAGATGTTCTGATTCTGAGATTAGGATTGTCAACCCCTGTCTTTTGTTCTGTTACACAAGATAGTTACTCTGAGATGAGTTGAAGTATATACAGTAATAGTAGAAACAAGAAAACTACTACATGCAGTCTATAAAAGCAATAAGGCGACTAGCTGTACTATGGTAGAAAACAACAATGGGCGTTGTGCAGGGGTGTCCCATAGAAACCTGATCAATTCTTCCATCTCCTATTGTACAGGGAAACAGGAATTCTGTTGAGTTCATAAAGCGAAAATACAGATTCACAGATTCAGGACAGAGAGATGGGATTTGCAAATGCCAACTTGTTCTTAAATGTGCAGCTTGTGGGGCTTTCATCCTGATCCTGGTGCATAGGTGTGCACAGTCTGTTGCATTAGGGTGTGCACCTCAAAGCTCAAACACACACACTATATATTATATATATATATATATATATATATATATATATATATTACATATATGCACACGCACAGACAGTATTTTTTTTTAGTACTTTTTACATTTTTTTTTGTTGTCCTGGTGTCATTACCTAGTAAGTTGCTGACCTGAATCAAGTATTCAGGATGTGAGGTCAGACCTTTCAGACTACATGCTTGTTTCAGGTGAATTACTCAATAGGTAGTGAAGCCAGGCTGTCTCCGAACCTGCACTGCAACCCCCCCCCCCCTCCCTCCCAGATATACAGTGGGTACGGAAAGTATTCAGACCCCCTTAAATTTTTCACTCTTTGTTATATTGCAGCCATTTGCTAAAATCATTTAAGTTCATTCTTCTTCCTCATGAATGTACACATAGCACCCCATACTGACAGAAAAACACAGAATTGTTGACATTGTTGCAGATTTATTAAAAAAGAAAAACTGAAATATCACATAGTCCTAAGTATTCAGGGCTTTATGGCAGAGTGGCCCGACGGAAGCCTCTCCTCAGTGTAAGACACATGAAAGCCCGCATGGAGTTTGCTAAAAAACACCTGAAGGACTCCAAGATGGTGAGAAATAAGAGTCTCTGGTCTGATGAGACCAAAATAGAACTTTTTGGCCTTAATTCTAAGCGGTATGTGTGGAGAAAACCAGGCACTGCTCATCACCTGTCCAATACAGTCCCAACAGTGAAGCATGGTGGTGGCAGCATCATGCTGTGGGGGTGTTTTTCAGCTGCAGGGACAGGACGACCGGTTGCAATCGAGGGAAAGATGAATGCGGCCAAGTACAGGGATATCCGCGACAAAAACCTTCTCCAGAGTGCTCTGGACCTCAGACTGGGCCGAAGGTTTACCTTCCAACAAGACAATGACCCTAAGCACACAGCTAAAATAACGAAGGAGTGGCTTCACAACAACTCCGTGACTGTTCTTGAATGGCCCAGCCAGAGCCCTGACTTAAACCCAATTGAGCATCTCTGGAGAGACCTAAAAATGGCTGTCCACCAACGTTTACCATCCAACCTGACAGAACTGGAGAGGATCTGCAAGGAGGAATGGCAGAGGATCCCCAAATCCAGGTGTGAAAGACTTGTTGCCTCTTTCCCAAAAAGACTCCTGGCTGTATTAGATCAAAAGGGGGCTTCTACTAAATACTGAGCAAAGGGTCTGAATACTTAGGACCATGTGATATTTCAGTTTTTCTTTTTTAATAAATCTGCAACAATGTCAACAATTCTGTGTTTTTCTGTCAGTATGGGGTGCTATGTGTACATTCATGAGGAAGAAGAATGAACTTAAATAATTTTAGCAAATGGCTGCAATATAACAAAGAGTGAAAAATTTAAGGGGGTCTGAATACTTTCCGTACCCACTGTATATTCTCACAAGTTTACAATACTGCTTGTCATTCCTTCATAAACAGCTCATCTGTATTTTGTTAACTCGTTTGACAGAGATTGCTTTATGAAAACTCCATTTATCAATAGCAAACTGACTTCTGCCAGGATGCTATTAGCCACACCTTCACCTCTGCCCCGTTTTAACTTAGACACTATAGTGAATTGGCCCTTTAAATTAATTTCACTCTAACAGCTGTTTGTGTGGATCCACTTTGTCACTAATGAGGACTACAGCCTCCATAACCTTACAGATAGCTAAAGATTTCCCTGTGTGAGACTCCCAGTTTGTGGCCCTTAGGTGAGCTGACAAATAAATTAAGTACCAAATCATTAGGTGAGTGCTTAATCCATAACCTCTAGAAGTAAAGGTAGGCATGTCTAAAATTAGTGCACATGCCCAAGAAAACACATGTTTGGGAGCTGCCATTCATGGCTTTTGTATTTTACATTTTTTTAGCAAAAATAAGTTTAAGTAAAAAAAAAAAAAGAAAACCCAAAAATTGGAGATTGAAACAAAAATGCAAAGACATGAAAAGTTCCCCCCACCTGAATAAAATTCCTTTTAGATGAAATTCACTCCACTGAGTGACCAGATGCTAGAACATTATCTGTTGATTACTTTAAACTGAACAAATAACTGTTCTTAAAAACAAAAACACAGAACTTACTTATATCTTCAATGACCACAGTGTTATCCATTGAAACATAAACAGCTAATGAATTCCATTCATCAAATAAAGCAAGTTTCCTGAAAACATGAGGAAATGATTAGTCTCTTAGTTATGTTATACGAGTTGTAAACATAATATAAAATCTAGAGGCAATGACAAGCCAGAGGCACAGCTCACAGAAAATAATTTTTTTTTCAACTCTGCACTAGGAAAAATGGGATTTTTGACTTACCGTAAAATCCATTTCTCTGATGTTCATTGACAGACACAGCTTCAGATATTCATAACCATTTCCGTTAATACTGCCTCCTACAGGAGTAGGACACTAGGCAGAAAAAAAGTCTATCTACGCCCATGGGCAGTCCCAGGGGGTATACTCCCTCTCTCTGCTTTAGGCACTTTTGTTACAAGCAGTGTCAGAAGAATTACAACACCACAGAGGGGCGGGTGCTGTGTCGGTCAATGAACATCAGAGAAATGGATTTTACGGTAGTCAAAAATCCCATTTTCTCTTTCGTTCATTGATGGACACCGCTTAGATCTTCATAATTGTTGGGACGTCCCAAAGCAGTGTTAAACATGAGGGGTGGGAACAGCAGAAAAATTCCCAAGGCTAATAGTGGCAACAGGAGCTCAACCAAAACAACTGGAGCCCACCTGAAAAAATACACCCTCGAAGAGGTTCAGGTCCTCTCAACAGCAGCCTGCAAAACCTTGCAGCCAAAAGAAGCATCCGCAGATGCCAACACATTCACTTTATAAAATTTTGTGAAAGTGGACGCCTTGAAAACCTGTGTCACTGACGCCTGATGACAGAAAAGCCAAGGAGGCACTAAGCGCCTGAGTAGAGTGCGCCTTAACAGGGAAAGGAGCTGATCCTTGATGGAATAGGCCTGAATCACTTTCTGTCTGATCCATCTGGAAATAGTTGCAGAGGAAGCATACAACCTTTTAAAAGGCCCATCCGTGAGCACAAAGAGAGAGTCTGACTTCCTGAAAGACTCAGTAGCTGCCAGGTACACCCTAATTGCCCGGACCACATCCAAAGCAAGGCAATTTCCTTCAGATGTTTAGGTCTGGGAAACAGGGAAGGCAACACAATGTCTTCATTCAAATGAAAATCAGAGACAACCTTTGGAAGGAACGACAGGCAGGGACGAAGAACCACCTTAACTCTGTGAATCACCAGGTAAGGTGAACAACAGGATATTGCCGCCAGTTCCGACACCCTACGCGCAGAGGTGATAGCTATCAAACAGGCCAACTTCTGGGACAGTGTAAGCAGTGGAATCTCCCAAAGATTCTCAAAGGGAGGCTTCTGGAGGGCCGAAAGCATCACATTGAGGTCCCAAGGTGGAGTTTGGTACCTTTACGTGGGTTGATGCATGGCACTATGTGTTGTATATGATTGCCACTTCCTTTTAAGATTGTAAACATGGGCTGCTAATTCGGGTGCCAGGGGTGTCTTATTCTGTCGATCACTGTATGCAGGATGTTAATTTCTTTTTGTTTGCTATCTGCATGATGTGGGCGTGTCTGCTCTGGACTCTGTATTGTTTTTTTGCACTAAAGTTTAATAAAGTTCTTCTTGATAAAAAAAATAAATAAAAAATTAGAGGTCCCAAGGTGGCAATGGAGCCCGCACTGGAGGAACCAAATGTCGGACACCCTGAAGAAAGGCCGGGAGTGTGTGCCCTAAGGTTGTTGAAAGAAGACGCCGAAAGCCGACACCAGGCCAGTTTCTGTTCAACCCCCCCCCCCCCCGTGAAAAAAAGATCAAGATCAGAGCCACCGAAAAAGGAGCGTTGATGAACCCCAAGAGACTCACATCACACAATGTACGTCTTCCACGTATGACGGTAGATCCTCCAAGAAGTAGATTTCCTATCCTTTAACAGTGTAGGAATAACCGACGCAGATAAACCTCTATCCTTCAACACCTGGTGTTCAACAGCCAAGCCGTCAAAGCCAGCGACTGTAAAGAAAGATGAAAGATCGGTCCTTGGGACAGAAAATCCTCTCGAGAGGAGGCTTCCAAGGGACGTCGGACACCAGCCGCACTAGATCAGCATACCAAGCCCGGCAAGGCCAGTGCGGGGCCACTAAGATGACAAGAATCCCTTCTGCCTCAATCCTGCGTGGAATCTTGGAAGAAGCTTGAGAGGAGGGAAGGCGTAAATCAGACGATACTGACCCCACGGAGCCACCAGCGTGTCTGTGGCATCCGCCAGAGGATCCCGTGACCGAGCTACAAACCTCTGCATCTTTTTGTTGAGCTGAGACACCAACAGATCCACCTCGGGGGTGCCCCACCAAAGACACAACTGAGGAAACAACTCTGAATGAACGGACCATTCCCTCTGGTTCAATGCCTGCCGACTGAGGTAATCCACCTGCCATTTTTCCACCCCGGCAAAGAGTACGGTGAAGAGGGCTGGAATGAATCGTTCTGCCCACCTTAGAATGCCGGCTACCTGCAGAGCCACCAAGACAATTCTTGTGCCCCCTTGGTGATTGGCATAAGCCACAGGCCGTGGCATTGTCCAATTGAATGCGCACTGGACAACCCTGAAGACATTCCATCCAATGCTCCAGACACAGTCTGATTGCTCGGAGTTCCAAGTCATTGATCTGTAGTCTGGACTCTTCTAGCATCCAGATCGCCTGAGCAGTATACATACCGAGGACGCCTCCCCAGCTGGACAGGCTGGCATCCATGGTGACCACTGTCCAATACAAGGGGAGGAAGGATTTGCCCAGTCGAAGCGCTGGAGAACGAAGCCACCATATCAGGGACTCCTTCGCTCCCCGACGAGTCTTGTACCATTTGGTCAGAATCTCTCTTTGCAGGGACCTCGCATGGAACTGTGCAAAAACGGAATGGCCTTGAAGTTAGACACCTTTATGCCCAGCACCTGCATGCAAGTCCGGAGGGATGACCATCTGATGGACAGCAGGAGACGAATTGCTGCCTTGCATAGTCCAGCTTTGTGGACGGAACCAGGGCAGACTTGTGAAAATTCAGAATCCAGCTGAACTCCCACAGAGTTCGGATTGTGCTCTCCAGGTTTTCCACCAGAGCAGAAAGACTCCGCAGAAGGAGATCGTCCAAGTAGCCCAGTACCGCAATCCCCCATTGGCGTAGCAAAGCTAGAACCGTGGCTAACACTTTTGTGAAGACCCGAGGAGCAGAGGTGAGACCAAAGGGTAACGCCACAAACGGATAATGCTCCTCTCCCACAGCAAAGCGGAGGAAGCGCTGGTGACTGGCACATATTGTAATGCGAAGGTGAGCATCTTTGATGTCGAAAGAAGGTGAGAAGGTGAGCATCTTTGATGTCGAAAGAGGCGAGGAAATCCCCCTAATGCAGCGATGCCACCACCATGCAAATGGACTCCATTCTGAACTTCTGCACCCGCACAAAGCAGTTCAGCGCCTTGTGGTCCAGGATTGGACCACTTTGTCTTCCTTCCTGGGAACTGTAAACAGGCTTGGGTAAAAACCCTGAAAACGTTCCGAAGTTTGAACCGGACAATCACCCCTTGATGCAACAGGTCTTTTACCGCCCCAAACAGACCCTGTAAGCGGTCCGGGGACAGGCGCAAGTGAGACGGAAAGAACCTTGCCGGGGGACAAGAGCAAAACTCGATCTTGTAGCCGGACCGAGCGACTTTGTGGTCCCACTTCTCTTGCACCAGGGAATTCCACGGGTCTGGAAACCAGCGAAGACGCCCCCCCACCCCCGATTCAGGTGGGGGTCGCACCTTCATGCTGAAGGAGCCTTGTACACGGGTCTGGAGAAGCCTGCTCTCGGCTTGCCAGACCAGGTTTATTTGGATCCTCCAGAGGAGGCCTTGAAAGGCTTCAAGCCCTTGTCAGTCGACCCTCAGGGGCAAAAAAACTTCTTATGAGCTTAAAAGGAAGGTCCACATCTACGACTAGGTTCCTTTCCCTTAGTACCCTGCGGAAGAAAGGCACTCTTCCCCCCTGTGAGACCTTTTATGATGTCATCCAGGGTAGCTCCAAACAGGCGACCTTCTTGAAAGGGAAGATCAGTCAAGTCCACAGGCCAGCATTTGAGCCAAAAGACTGAAGGACCACTGCCAAAACAGAGAGCCGAGCCACTAGGGGAGCCGCATCCAAAGAGGCATCGCAGATAAACTGCAGCCCCTGGACCAGCTGGCTTGCTTGATAGCTCAGCAAAGGCAGGGGGGAGCTGTTCTCCCTCCAGGTCACGACGTTAAAGCTTAGCCCACTCGGTCAGAGTTTGCGACATCAGGACAATGGTGAATACTGGCCTCAGTGCCGAACCAGGCAGAGTGTACATATTGCGGGCCACAGCCTCCGCCTTCCTGTTAGCCAGATCCTTAAAGGCCGGGAACTCTTCAAACAGAAACATGGTTGCCTTGTTCAATCTGGAAAAGGCGGGCCACCGCTGGTGGAACAGTCCACTTCTCATAGGGGTAATGCCTAGTAAAGCGCTTAGCGACTCCACTGGGACGCTTTGGTTGTCCCCACTCTTTAGCGACAATTCTGTGAAAATAGGCAGGGAAAGGAAACACCTTTGCAGCTCTGGATGGTTTGCGAGTGCCAAAGGGAACCTACAACTCCGTTGCAGCTGCATCCTCCATCTTTAAGGTCTCACGCACCGATACAATCAGTGCTTCCACCAGTGCCTTTTCGTGCGCAGTTGCAGACCTGGAGGAATCATCTTTACTATCAGAGGATTCCGGGCACATGGTTGCAGACCCGGGAGGGTAACCCTCAGTCAAATCAGATTCAGGATCTGATGAGACAGATGAGTCAGGGGAAGGCGGGGGGCGCTTTTTGTTAGCCCATTGCCCGAAGACCCCCACCACCCGGGACACAAAGGACTCCAGGACCGCCGTCAGTGCATCGATGGATGGTTGGGACCCGGAGGGCCCCACAGCCTCAGAGAGGGGATCAGGTGGGGAGATGCGCTCCAAAGACTCCATGATTCACTGGGGGGGGGGGCGACACTACAAAAAGTGTAACACACTGCACAGTGCAACCCCCACTGCACTGGCAGCACCATCTGGTCGCCAGGCGCAAGCACCAAGCAATCCTCAGCAGAGGGGGAGAGAACCTCACCATACTCACCATCCAGCAGAAACAGGCACCTGCAGCCACCAGGATATTCTGAACTCCGCGTGCGGCAATCAGGAAGTGAAAGGAACCAGGAGTTAGAACCAGGGGATGAGGAGGGGCTCCCACCGCTGAAATCACCAACCACAGGGCTCCACTGTCGTGGCTGCCTTGATTTTCAATGGAAAACACTGCAAAATGGCCGCCAGCCTACACAAACATGGCCAACATGTATAGAAACACACAGGCTACCAGAAAATAGCAGCACCACAAGGCTTACAGGGACCCAGGAGGGAACCCAGGCCTCAAAAGGACAGACCCAGGCAGGACGGGGGGCCCTGGCAGGAGCCCCCACCAGGTACAACCCCTCCCCGCACAGTCGATCGTCCGGGCGCCCGCGGCGCACCCCCCCCCCCCCCCCATCGCCAGCATAACGCCCTGCCCCCTCCCCAGGAGGTGGACCAGACCACCCAAACAGCCCCAAAATATGTGGAGGGGGAGGGGGGTAGGATGTGGGACAGATGACAAGAGGGTTGCCTGACAGGAAGGAGGGGAACCCGGTGGTCCAACCATCCCAAAGAGGGGCCCATGTCCAGCCCAAAACCCTCCAGGGGGAGAGAAGGGACAGCTACTCGCCATACCAGGAACCAAGTGGGCACCGCTATAGACAAAACCCCTCTCCATCAAAATGGGGGGCTGTCAGCAAGAAGGACTGCTGTGACTCGGGTCAAGACCCG
This sequence comes from Pelophylax lessonae, assembly GCF_965119305.1. Taxonomy (NCBI): domain Eukaryota; kingdom Metazoa; phylum Chordata; class Amphibia; order Anura; family Ranidae; genus Pelophylax; species Pelophylax lessonae. Next base: position 155,349,138 of record NC_138774.1, read on the forward strand.
GTCATATGCGACCTCGCAAGGCATTTAACTCACAGACCAGCCCCCGTTCAGTGGGGCTATGTCACTGCCGACTTAGTGTGGAGCTGAGGTCTGCGCACGCTCCCTGGCCAGACTGGGGTGACCACTGGATCTAGATTATCCAGTCCGGCAGTTGATTATAAATCTCACAGGAAAAAAAACAAGAGAAAAATTTCCATCTAAAAAGAAAAAATTGCCAGGACCAAAGATCCTAGCAAGGAACTAGATCCTTACCCCTGACTAGGCAGAAAGAAACTAAGTGCCTATAGCAGAGAGAGGGAGTATACCCCCATGGGCATAGCCAAACTTTTTTTCTTCCTAGCGTCCTACTCCTGTAGGGGGCAGTATAACCCAACAGTTATGAAGATTTGAAGCAGTGTCTGTCAACGAACAAAAGAGGAATGGTGATTGAAGTTGGGTTGGTTGATAGCAGCAACTATTTTTACATAGTCTTTTATACAGGAGACTCAGAAGGCCCATTCATTGGATTAATATGCAGCTGTGTTAGTCTACGCCGTGCAACAATAACTTGCATGATCTTGTAGTGGAACTTCATTTTATCTAAAACGATACGAACTGAAAACACTACTTTGCCCATTCATCCATGTCTCCAGTATGCAGAACCCCCCCCCCCCCCCTAACATTTCTAGTTCTGGCCATCTTGAGTAAGGGGGGATTATTCTTGTAGCATTTACTTTCTGGAATCCATCTGCCCTTAGCTCAAGCATGCAATAGGAGGATGTGCTTAACTGAGAAAACCCCTCCTCCAGATGAAATAAAAATATGCCCATGAAGACTCCAGGGATGTAGGACATTATTTTGGCCTAGGCCAAAAACTGTAGAAGTGTGAAAAAAGTTTAAAACAAGTGAATATTTACTAGGGCTAGGCAGCATGAGGATTAAATTGGGAAAGTTTCTCTTTAATTGGTCCTTTCACATCTCTGTCTTTGACCTGTGTTCATGTGAAATGCGTAATTTTAGTATGCACACGTATGCAGGTTCAGTGCTTCCGGACCATTTTCAGGGTGTCATTTTAGCTGTCCACATACTATTACTACAGTGCATCAGGAAACTATTCACAGTGCTTTACTTTTTCCACATTTTGTTGTTACAGTCTTATTCCAAAAGATTAAATTCATTATTTTCTTCAAAATTCTACAAACAATACCCCATAATGACAACGTGTAAGAAGTTTGTTTGAAATCCTTGCAAATTTAATAAAAATAAAAAACGTAAAAAAATCACATGTACACAAGTATTCACAGCCTTTGCCACGACACTCAAAATTGAGCTCAGGTGCATCCTGTTTACACTGATCAGCCAAGTTGTAGAAACATCTTAAAGGATGGAGTCCAACTGTGGTAAATTCAGTTGATTGGACATTATTTGGAAAGGTACACACCGGTCTATATAAGGACCCACAGTTAACAGTGCATGTCAGAGCACAAACCAAGCCATGAAGTACAAGGAATTGTCTGTAGAACCCATGAGACAGGACTGTTTGGATGCACAGATCTGAGGAAGGGTACAGAAAAATTTCTGCAGCATTGAAGGTCCCAATGAGCACAGTGGTCTTCATCATCCATGAATGAATGGAAAAAGTTTGGAACCACCAGGACTCTTCCTAGAGCATGCCGCCCGGCCAAACTGAGCATTTGGGGTAGAAGGGCCTTAGTCAGGGAGGTGATCAAGAACCCGGTGATAACTTTGACAGAGCTCCAGCGTTTCTCTGTGGAGAGAGGAGAATCTTCCTGAAGAACAACCATCTCTGCAGCACTCCCAATCAGGCCTGTACGGTAAAGTGGCCAGACGGAAACCTCCTCAATGAAAGCACATGGCAGCCCACCTGGCGTTGCCAAAAGGCACCTGAAGGACTCTCAGACCATGAGAAACAAAATTCTCTGGTCTGATAAAACAAAGATTGAACTCTTTGGTCTGAATGGCAAGTGTCATGTCTGGAGGAAACCAGGCACCGCTTATCACCTAGCCAATACCATCCCTACAGTGAAGCATGGTGGTGGCAGCATCATGCTGTGGGGATGTTTTTCAGAAGCAGGAACTGGGAGACTAAATCAGGATTGAGGGAAAGATGAATGCAGCAATGTACAGAGACATCCTTGATAAAAACCTGCTCCAGAGCACTCTGGACCTTAGACTGGGGTGAAGGTTCATCTTACAACAGGACAACGACCCTAAGCACACAGCCAAGATAACAAAGAAGTGGCTACGGGACAACTCTGTGAATGTTGTTGAGTGGCCCAGCCAGAGCCAAGACTTGAACCTAAATGAACATCTCTGGAGAGATCTGAAAATGGCTGTGCACCGACGCTCCCTATCCAATCTAATGGAGCCTGAGAGGTCCTGCAAAGAAGAATGGGAGAAACTGCCTAGAAATAGGTGTGCCAAGGTTGTACCATCATGCTCTAAAAGACTTGAGGCTGTAATTAGTGCCAAAGGTGGTTCAATAAATATTGAGCAAAGGCTGTGAATACTTATGTACATGTGATTTTTTTCATTTTTTATTTTTAATAAATTTGCAAAGATTTCAAACACACTTCTTTTAGGATGCCATTACGGGGTATTGTTTGTAGAATTTTGAGGAAAATAATAATTTTAATAAATTTCGTAATAAAGCTGTAACATAACAAAATGTGGAAAAAGTGAAGCGCTGTGAATACTGTCTGGATGCACGGTGTATATATATATATATATATATATGAAACCTATCTGGCTACTAACTAATACACTGTTTCACTTTCTCCATCAGCTCATCCCCCACAGCCATTACCTTTTGTATCAATTGACCCTCCCTTTTAGATTTTAAGCTCTAACGAGCAGGGACCTCTGATTCCTCTTGTTCCAAATTGTATTTTAACTGTAATGTCTGCCTTCATTTTGTTAAGTGCTGTGCAAACTGTTGGCGCTATATAAATCCTGTATAATAATAATATTAATATAAACAATACATTGTTGTTTGATAATGTGCAAAACCTACATGAGTAAGCATTCCCTTTCTCCATGTTTTCTTCAATACAGGTTCTCCCTCCCCAAATAGACACGCACTGCTAAACTCTACCCCCCCCCCCCCCCCATACATAGAAACTCACTGCTTGCTCACCACCCCCAAAACAGACAAGCACTGCTCACTTCTTCCCCCCAATACACAGCCCACCTCTTCCTCCCCTATACATAGATACACGCCACTCACCTTTCCCCCCCCCCCCCAATGAAATGATACGCACTGCTCATCTCTCCCTGCCCCATACATATAGATGCATACTGCTCACCTCTCCCCCCCCCCCCCAAAACGTATACACACGCTGCTCACCTCTCCCTCCCAAAACATAGACCCACACTGCTCACTTCTCCCCCCGCCCCCCCCCCAAATAAATAGAGACACATACCGCTTACCTCTCCCTACCCGATTCATAACCCCTTATTGCTCACCTTTCCCCCAAAACACGGCCCCACAATGCTCACCTCAACCCCCCCCCCCCAATAAAAGGATAAAAACTGCTCACCCCCCCCCTCCAATACATAGAAGCACACTGCTCGCTCGCCCCCCCCCCCGAAACAGACATGCACTGCTCAATCCCCCCCCCCCCCAATACACAGCCCCTCAATGCTCACCTTTCTCCCCCCCAATAAAAAGATACAATACATAGATGCACACTGCTCACCTCTACCCCCATTACATAGGCCAACACTGCTCACCTCTCCCTCCCTTACACAGACACATGCTGCTCACCTCAAATCCCCCCCCCCCCCATAAAAGAATACACACATCTCACCTCTCCCAACCCAATACATAAATACACACACTGCTCACCTCTCCAACCAATACATAGCCCCACACTGCTCACATTTCCCTCCCCTACACATAGACACATGCTGCTCATCTCTCCCCTCCCCCAATAAAGGATACACTGCTCACCTCTCTCCCCCAAATAAATATACAAGCACCGCTCACCTCTTCCTACCCAATAAATAGATATTCATTGCTCACCTCCCCCCCCCCAATACATAATCTGACAATGCTCACCCCCCCCCCCCCCACCCTTCCAATGCATAGATACACATTGCTCACCTTTCCCGCCAATACATAGATCCACACTGCTCATCTCTCTTCCCTAAATAACTAAACAAGCACTGCTCACCCCTTCCTACCTGATACATAGACTTGCATTGCTCACCTCTCCCCCCAATACATAGACGTCCACAGACACACTGTTCACCTCGTCCTGCCCGATACACAGACACACACTGCTCACCTTTCCCACCGCCCCAATACCTAGACACTTACTACTCACCTCCTCCCCAATATATAAAAACACACACAACTTATCAATCCCCCCCCCAATACATAAACACACACTGTTCACCGCACTCTCCCTGCTCAACTCTCCCTACCACTAGACATTTTCTTGTTTGTACACATTTCATACATAAGCCCACACATTGTTTTGTTACAAGTAGACAATACTCTACTGTAAATAAATGATACAATACTTACTTTAAGACCTGAGCCACTGTATTTGGTCCATACCATTCACCTATAGACTTCCCTTCTCCTACGCCCATCTGTGCTGATTTGTCACCCAGGAACAAACAGAAATAAAGAATAATGATTGATGTGAAAATACAACATACAAACATATTAATTCTGCAGCACAATGTGGTTTATTGAACTGAAGTAAAGCAATATAGCATACAAAGAGTTGACATCTAACAACAATGGTACACACAAAAACTTTAGCGCCAGAATGTTTAATTACATGCAACACCTAAAACATATTTTTATTTTTACTTTTTACTAACATGCCCTGTGGAGATATCTACTACACAAAAGGCTCTGTAATTAAAATACAAACATGTGTCCATTAGTTTAGGTTCAAAACTGCATCAGAAAATTAGGGTTGCTTTCTCACAAACTGCTGCTGGCCAAAGCAGGCATTTCTCATTTCTTCCAATTTGTGGAAATCAGCCTACTGTCCAACATCACTTAACAAGCAAACAAGCTATCACATAATGTGATGTGTCCAGATTTCACAATGCAGGCTTTAGGGAAATATGTGATGTTCTCAATCAATATGCGGTAACCAGCCAGGCTGACATCAAATTTGATTTCCATGTTTGGTCTTTACACTGGGAATCTCATTTACGATTTTTTTCTGGAAAAGAGTGGTCTTGGTCTGATGTGTGTACAGCATCTGTATTCAGTCTTCTCTTCTTAAAGCATGGTAAGATGAAGGGAAGAGACTCCTAAAGGTGGGTACAGATGGATCCACATTTGGCTGTTTCAGCAGGGACTGGCGGAATTTTAATCTGTGAGTGACCCTCCCTGTTCAACAGAAGTCAATCATTAAGCCTCGTACACACGCGTCGAAAATCGGCAGGGAATTTTCGGCCAACGTCCGATCTGCCGATTTTCGTCTGGTTAGTATGATGCTTCCGACAACCGACTCCGACTTTTCGGCCTAAAAAAAAATCTGGTGTGCAGGCTATAAAATTTTTGTCCGCCGTCAAAAACACGTCCGATTTTTGTGCAGTCAGTACAGATTTCGACAGAGAAAAATCTAATGAGCAAGACTGGGCATGCTCAGAGAAGAAAGAACACAAAGAAAGCAAACAAACACATGACATCACTTCTGAAGTAAAATTTTGTCGGGCGAGAAAATTCGTGTGCAGTCTAGGCGCATTCCAACCAACAAAACACCACTCTGGACAAAAGACAGACGATCGGTCGGCCGATAATCGTTGCGTGTGTACTAGGCTTTAGATCGTCTTCTGTCGAAAGGCTAAGCTGGAAAACTTTAATTGATCAGCAGCTGCTGATCAGTGTACTCTAACAGCAAAGGATTCCATCAGTATACAATGTATCAGTGGGAAGGATTCCTCCATTCACCTCTATATGTTTTTTTTTATTTTGATCAGCCCACTGGCTGAACGAAAAAAACCTAACCATGTATACCCACCTTTACTGACTGAGGTGTTACATACACCCATTTGTCTACATGTGTAAATAGTATACACTGTATACGTATATATGTACAGTTTGACAATTTTTCTCTGCTCTGGTTTTATTATGAAGGGCAGTGTTTTGCTCATCTGATGTGTAACGCACTTTTTCATATTTCGTAATAAAATCATGACCTTTTAAATGATGTGTATTTCTGTTGATAGTAGCTATATCAGGCGACAGAAAGTGGATTTAGCTCTTTGTATATACCATTTCTATACCATTACATGTGTAGCTGCAGACAGATAGCCTTGTCAAGGGAATAAAAGATCTGTCCCTCCTTGTAGGAGTTTTCAGTACATTTCATGCTCTGTAACTGTTACAACATTAACTGGAGAACATGTCCCATTAAAGGACAGAATCCTTCTTACACAAAAAAAGGAAATGACTGAAGACAGTTCACTGACCCAACTCACAGAACTGCAAAGCAGGAATTAGAAACTGTATATATTTTATGAGCAAATATGGCTGCTCCCATGCCCCCAAATAATCATAAGGTATACATAGAAACAAAACTGGTTACATATTGTTTTTTGAGGTTTATGTTATTGTTTGTCTTACCAAATATTTGGAGATCACAGTGTCAAAAGTGCTTAAACTACCATGCTGCATTTAGTCTGGTCAATATTAAAGGGTTACTAAACCCAGGATCCATGCATTCACTATATCTGGTCTCCCACAGTACACAGAACATGGAAATGCAAAAGTTTTAGTAAATATAAACGGCTAAATACCTTTTCTCATCAGCAGTATATAGCAGTCTTGTGACATCTATCAGTGTTTGGTTAAAGCTTGCAGGAGGAGTTTTCATTTTGCTCTGACTGTGCTATCAGGCTGCAGGACCCCTGAACCTCTGTCTGGACAGTGTTGACTGGTCCTGTGCTAATCACATGCACTCTCCCAAGAAAAGAAAACAAAACTCTCTAGCAGTACACACCAAACTGAGCATGTGCAGCTTGTCCCCAGCCTCTGTTCTATCAGCAGATAGATTGGGGACTGTGGAAGAATGGGAGGAGCAAAGAAGACAGGATCAAACAGCCTTATTACACAATGCAGAGGATTAACCCCTTACGTTTCACAGAGAGTATAATAAGCCTGCTTTACTGCATATACAGATTTATTTTACTGTTGTGGGTTTAGTAACACTTTAAATCAGGTTCCAATTAAAAGCATAGAACTGCTCTTACCCATCTGGTGAATGGAGTAACAGCTATTTTTCCTGTCTAGAAAACACTGTAGGATCTGGTAATATTCTTCTGGCTGTTTTTTATGTTTCTCCCATTGCCATTCTGAAATAGTTTAAAAACAAAATGTTAAAATCTTTAATGCAGATAACAACAAAGTCAGCTAAAGTCTGGGAGTTTAAAACTTTTCGGCAATTAAATTATTCATAGAAAAACACATGTGTGACATCCCCTAGATGTAAGCTGCCTTTGATTCTTAAACGGCATCTATATTTCAGGGTAGTTAGTTAGGCTACATTTCATACATTAATCATTACTGAAACATTTCATACATCAATCATTACTGAAAACTATGATGACCTCCGCTTCGGTCAGTGGCTCTTGAACAGAAAGAAGCCAAAATGCTCTCTTGTAAGCTCAGTTCTGAATTTAAGCTGAACATCTCAGTTTGCAATTGCGTGGAGAAGAGCATCTATGTGTGGAATTCTGTGGTCTATTGAGGTCCCTGCTGTTTCATTAATAGGCACCTGTCAAATCTATAGAGAAGCATAGGAGGCTGCTACGTACTATGTAAGAGCTAGACATGGATGCATAGCTCTTTATACATTGCACAGGCTCCTAAAGTGGTAGTAAAGCCTACCTTGTTTACCCACCTACAGGTTAGCACCGTTTAGGAGATATTTACTATAGTAGCAGTGGTGGGGCCACATTCACACTGCGCTCTCAATAGATGAAATGCCATCCACTGAGAGAGCCGTGCGGCAGCTGTGACTCCCACAGGCGTGTACAGGAGTGACATCATCAAGGGCTCCACCAGTCAAACAGCCGAAGCCTGCAAACACAATAGGAAGACCGGGTGAAGATGGAAGCCCTGTCAGCAGTGACAGCACACCGCTGGAGGGCTTCATTCTATGTTAAGTCTTTCACAATGTGCTAGTATGCAATGCATACTAGACAATTATGCTATTTTGCACGGGAACATTTTTTTTGCAAATTTTGTTTAGGGTGGCTTACTACCGCTTTATGTTAAACATAGATAGTACGTGGCTAGCTTTAAATGAATGAAGGCTTTCTTCTTGTTTTCTGACATATTGGTGTTGATTTACTAAAAATGGAGAGTGCAAAATCTGGTGCAGTTCTGCATAGAAACCAATCAGCTTCCAGTTTTTTTTTTCTCAAAGCTTAACTGACCTGTTTGAACAAGCTGAAGTTAAAAAGTTGATTGGCTACCATGCGCAGCTGCACTAGATTTTGCACTCCAATTTTAGTAAATCAACCCCATTGTGTGTGTCACAGTTTAATATTATACAGCGTTTTTGTGTACTTATATAATTTTAATGTTATTTCTACTGATAGTATGTTTTCTATGGTGTCTTTAGCAAGTATGGAGCTTAGGAAGTTTTTTTTTTTTTTTTTTAACAACTTAGTACTATGAGGCGTTTTGGATTGCTGCATGTTAAAAATTAGCATTTGGATTGTAAAAAGTCCATATACCCATGACAATGATATTAATAAAGGGTATTTCCACAAAATATAGAATCCTCCTATCTAATCTCTTATCTGACTGGCACATTACTAAATAGAGAAAGCACCACTTTCAGAAGCCTCTCCCTAAAAAACAATGAGACCTAGTTTTTTTTCATTTTCTCAGTGGCCTTAGTGTCTCACATGCAGTTGAATTCAGCTAGTGGAATGACCAGGATCACAGGTCCTCTTCTGTTAGATGCAATACATCTTGATACCAAATATGTACGTTGTTGGTTGGACCTTTCTGCAACATGGTGTTCTGCAATCTAATCTTCTGTATACGTCTTTGTACCATTGCATGTCTGTAACAATTCTTGTCTTTTGTAGTCTTAAGATTTTTTCCATTACAAATTGTTTAAAATTGAAAACCAATGAAGCCTGCATCCTAAGCATTGCATTTCTAATAAGTCTTATCACCAAAAACACTGCAAACCTTTTATGTTACAGCTGAAAGACAACCACTGCCATTAGTAGGCGTTACTCCTGTTAAAATTTGCAATGTATGGGACCTCTCTGTACTAATACATGGAGGAGTTTTAAAGAAACACCGGATTCTTGGTTGTCTTGTAAATACGCTTTAGGAAATGAGTTGATCTGTACTGTATAAATGTATATTACAGAGCTGCTAAATGCAGTAGTCCTGTAAAAGCTTAGTGAGTATTGCAACATCCTGAACTAATGTTCTCCCTGGGACAAACTACATCAGCAGTACTCATTACACAGTGACAGCAACCATTTACCACTTGTTTTAATCTGCCCCCTCTCTGTTATCTAATGCAGCTGTAAGCTATTTGGAAAACAGTCAGGGCAAATTTCATAATTTAATTTTTGTCTTGAACATTGATTTAGTTCTGGTTTCCATCTAAAATGGGAATAATTTATTGCTGCTTTAATCTATAAGGATGTTGCTGGTCCCAGATGGGTAATGCAAGTTATATGAGACATAGAGGTTGATTTACTAAAGGCAAATATACTGTGCACTTCAAGTTCATTTGCTCTAAATCTGAGGGGAAGCTCTGAAATGAAAGGAAGCTCTGCTGATTTCTATCATCCAATCACGTACAGGTAAAAATGCTTTTTTTTTTTTTTATTTCCCTTGCATGTGATTGGGTATTCTTTGCAAAGTGAAGCTTTACCTCATTTACTAAGCTCTGGAGCAAGTTCACTTGCAGCACTCAGTACATTTGCCTTTAGTAAATAACCTCCCTAGTCTTTTAAACAAGTAATTCAACTGACAAAGTAAGGGAATGTGTTTTCACACAGTAGAAGTCACCAGTTAAAGAAGCAGGACACTAATGGTAGAATAATATACCTATGGTATATTATCAAGGAGCTACTTTTTTTCCTGTATTGCAATATATATATATATATATACACACACACACACATAGATATTTTTTTTTTGGTGGTACTTACCTCTGCCTAGATGCTGGCAAATTAAGGCTTGAGCTAGCATCATCTGTCCACATCTCAACATACAACCCCAGCCAGCATCAGAGGAAGGGCCTGTTCCACCTGGTTTTACATAAAGTGAGAATATGTTACCATTATAAGCTATAATATATATCTCTGTAAAAGAAAACAGCAGTAGTTTGTTGGGTTCACATAGGTTTTATATAATTACAATGTGAAAACAATAACATTTTTTAAAGGGTCAGTATACCTTTTCAGCAGAAAATAAGAGTGCAATAACATTGTACACCCTTCCCATCCTCACAGAATAGGAATACACATACTCCAGAGTGGGGACTGAGTAGGTTCAGCTTATGCTGGCCACACACAGCCGAAAATGGTCGTTTTAGGAAAGATCGTTCGAAAATCGGGCCGTTAGTGTGCCCGGCAAATGTTGATGGATCCATAGCGAAAACGTTTATCGTTTCTACAAAAGTTGTTATGTGTATGGTAAAATTGAAACGAAAATAATATTCTGACTCGTATTGTGCATGTTATTGAACGATCATTATGATCATGAAAACGACTATGTAAAAGGGTTTATTCTGTAAGTTAGTGGCCAATTCGCTTTCGACTGACGAATAATCGGTCAGTCTGAAACGGCCGCAATTTTGTGCGTGTATGGCCAGCATAACAGCAGTATATGATCAGAATAGGGGGATCTAACCCTTCTCCCCAGTCTAAGCAAAATTTAAAAAAGGTTTTGGATTGAGTTGGGTAAAACAAAGAAGTAATGCAAAACTTACCAATTGGAGAAAATTTCTTTCTGTACGTAAACCAAAGCCTGGAAGTAACATCTAAAAGCAAATCACTCTTCTCTGTAAATGGAGAAAGAACAGCCATTAACAGCATTAACATTTACAGCCATTAAACACAAAGAACTGTAAATCACACCATATAAAAAGTCAACTAAACTGTATCTGAGCACCACAAAAACGTATGCTTTATTTTGTTAAGAATTTGCTTTGAATAACACTACCCCCCACCACCACCCCACCCCAGCATTTATTGCCAGAGCCATATTCAGTAAAGGCGGGTGAAGCACGTAGCATCTGAAATGTATCTGCCTTTAGCTCTGGCAGGCAGGCGAGTGGGTGTGCTTAGCTGAGAAAACTCCTTCTCCCTTCCCCCAGATTAAAGGAAAAAATGCCCATGAAGACCCCTGGAATGTGTGGCATAATTTTGGCCTACACCAGAAACCAACTAAAGATTTGTAAAAACAAAAAACGTTTAACCCAAGTATAATATGCCTTCCTATCTTACCTTCCTATCCCTTACTATGGCTAGAAGCCCAAGCATTCAAAATTGTTAATATTGATTCTGAGAGTTTAGTTGCATTTTAAGTGATGCTTTCATTCACACCCATCCCTGTGGCAGTCCAGACATAAAACATTGTACTTTATACATTAGGACACAAGTGTCAAACACAAGGCCTGGGGGCCAAATCCGGCCCTCCAGGCCATTTCATGTGGTCCTCGCACATCTCTTGCAGCTGCAGCAATCCCCTTGTTTCTGCCCCCAGCTTGTCTCAGCAGTCTGCAGCAGAAAAGAGGACTGAAGTCCTCCTCCAGGTCCTGCTCTTCTCGGTGCAGGTGCGGAAAGGCTTGTCTCCACCCCCCTCCCCATCTCAGCAGTCAACAGCAAAGAGGACAGAACTCCTCCTACAGATCCTCCACCTCTGTATAGCCGCAGCACCCCCTCGTCTCCATCTTCCCTGGTCTCAGCATTCAGCAGACTTGAGATTTGAGGGCAATCCTAATGCTAATTCGGCTCGCAAAGAAATTGACTTTGACGCCCCTGCTTTATTCCCGGTTCACATATGTGCGGCTGCGGCGATCGCATGTAATGTCGGAGCGCACTGCTCCTTCATTACATGCGATCGGCTGTGCGGTGCGAGTTTAGCCATACACTTTGTATGGCTGAATTCGCACTGCACCCGAAGCAAAGACGCACAGGACCCTTTTTTGCAGCCGCATCAGGATCGGATCGCACAGTGGTTCACACTTGTGCGATCCGATCCTGTGCAAACTGTAAGATCGCACTGCGATATGCGATCAAACTGGGGGTGTCGTTAACATTTCATTGACACCCCCAGCGTATTGCATATGGCAGTGTGAACTGCCAGGGGTGCGTTTGCGATGCGGGAACAGGCTGCGAATTCGCAGCCTTCCCGCATCGCATAAGTGTGAACCGGCACTTAGAGAGACTCCTCTGATTAATTTTAATACAAATGTGTAAAATGTAAACTGTACTATTTATAAGGAAAGCCATTGTGGAATCAGCCCTCAGAGAAATATAAACAGATGTAAAATGGAAATAAAATAAAATATCAACAAAGAGAAGTATTTCATAAACATGTTTGCACAGCAAAGGCAAGATAAGAGACTTAACACAAATTTTACACCAGCAATTGTCAACTTTTTTTTTTTTTAGCACAGCACTACAGTCCTACCCCTATTTATCATTAGTACAATATTAAACTAAATCAAAGCTGTGGATAAAAGAAAATCTGATGGTAACAACATAAGCAGTCCACTTTTACCTGAAAAATCTCTCAGCCTGGTTCACACAATGAGATTATTGGACGAATGATTGTCTTAAAGAGGATACTAAAGTACGAAAATCCTCGTATAACAAAATAAAAATTAGTAAGTGATGTCATGTGTTGTATTGCATTTGTATTGCATTTTCAGATGAAAACTGTACTGATTAACCACTTCCAGCCCGTCATATAGCAAAATGACGGCCGCAAAGTGGTCACTCTATCCTGTCTGGGCATCATATGATGTCCAGCAGTATAGGCCACTCTGCGCGGCCCCGGGAGCATGCAGAGCGGCGATCGGTGGTGCAGTGTGTCACTCTGACACATCGTATCTCTGATCCAGGTAAAGAGCCTACTGTCGTAGGCTCTTCACCATGTGACCAGCTGTGTCCAATCACAGCTGGTCACATAGTAAATAGGAAGTGCCGCTGATCGGCTTTCTTCAGTTCGTGCCTGACAGGCGCGAGTAGAGGAGAGCCGGTTGGTGGCTCTCCTGACGGGGGACGGGGACGGGGGGGGGGGGGGATCTGTGCTGGTAATCAGAGCATTGATTACCAGTGCAGACCCTCGGGGGATGCCACTAGAGCCATCAGGGATTGCCCACCCATGGCCACCAGGGATGCCAATCAGTGCCCTCCTCATCAGTGCTGGCCATCATTGCCATTTATCAGTGCCACCCACCAGTGCCCATCATTGCCACCCATCAGTGCCCATCAATGAAGCATATCAGTGCTACCTATCAGTGTAGCATATCAGTGCGGCCTCATCAGTGCAGGGAAAAACCTATTTATTTACAAAAATTTTTTACATAAACAAACTTTTCGGTTTTTTTTTTATTTGTTTAGCAAAAAAGAAAAAACCTTGCGGTGATCAAATACCACCAAAAGAAAGCTCTATTTGTGGGGAAAAAAATGACATAAATTTGGTTTATGTACAGTATTGCATGACTGCGCAATAGTCATTCAAAATGCAACAGCGCTAAAAGCTTAAAATTGGCCTGGACAGGAAGGAGGGTGAAAGTGCCCTGTATTGAAGTGGTTAAAAAAAAATTGCATGATCTGGTATTGTATGAGAAAAATTTTCATGCTCCATTGGACGATTTAGGATGAAAGCTGTGTACTAAAGGATCAGATTATCGTACGATCGCTTCAAAAGCAGTATTTTTCCTCCACTTTTCTGATTGTGCGTACGCGACTTTAGGAGATGAGCAATTCTTTAATGTGATAGGTAGCTGTTACATTTTTCTTTGTATTTAGGTGAAAATAGGTTACAACACCATTTGAAATAAGCTGAATTAAAGGCATAATCTTTATTGCATACATTGGTCCAGCTCATACCCGAGTGATCCCTGTGCAAATCACTGTAATAATCGTTGCTAGTGCTACTACAGTGATCTTCCAGGTCCTGTGCTGAGTGGTTTCCCTTCTGCATAGTAACCACAGCAGATCACTCACCCACTCAGGACCACTGCTATTCACAGAACACCTTGCATTTTTTCAGTGATTACAAGACATTCTTTGGTTGGATAAGGCAAGATTTGGAAGCTACCACCCTTCCTCTTCACCTCATTAAATCATAGAACGCCTTGTGTTCAATGAAAAAAATACAAGGTGTTCTGTGAATAGCAGTGGTCCTCAACGAGCGAGTGACCTCCTGTGGTTATTATGCAGAAGGGAAAACATTTGACACAGGACCCAGAAGATCAGTGTACACTGTAGTAGCTGTGACTATTGCAGTGATTTGCACAGGGATCTCCCTGGTATGAGATATGCAACAGCAGTGATCTTCAAGATCCTGTGCCAAGCGTGTCTCTTCTGCATAGTAACCCCAGGTGTGGAGCTGCATGATTAATCATTAAAAAAAAATAAAAATAAAAAATTGTGATCTCGATTCAACCCCCCCCCCCCCCTCACGTTTCTAATTCAGCATTTCCACAATTCATACAGTGCAGATCTGTTCTCTGCTTACTCACAGCTGTCAAAAAAAAAAAAACCTCCTACAAATGTTTATCAACATTGCTAAGGCTGAAACATAACTATAAACACATTTTACAAATGTATAATTCTTTTAGATGAAAGGGATGAACTTCAGTCTGTAAATTAGGTCAGTTTAAACACTTAGGCTACATTCACACCTGAGCGTAGCGTTTTTCACGCGTTTTTTACCGCGATTTTACCGCGATTTTTGCGGCGTTTTTTACCGCGATTTTACCGCGATTTTTACCGCGATTTTTGTGCAGGCGTTTTTAGATTGAATAGAGATCAATGGAAAACGCCTGTAATCTGCCCAAAAAGAAGCTCATGTACTTTTTTGAGCGTTGGGCGTTTTGTATACAGCATCAAAACGCTCAGATGTGAACAGGGGCCATTGAAATGAATAGGATTTGTCTTGTTGGGCGTTTTGAGAGCTGATCCTAGAGCAGAAAAACGCCCCAAAAACGCCTAGATGTGAACGGAGCCTTAGGCTCCATTCACACCTGGGCGTTTTCAGCTCCAAAAACGCTCAAAAGAAACGCTTCCAAAACGCCCAACAAGTAAAACCCCATTCATTTAAATGGCCCCTGTTCACATCTGAGCGTTTTGCAAAACGCCTGTAGCTGAAAAAAGTACATGAGCTTCTTTTTGGGCTGATTACCAGCGTTTTTGATAGATGTCAATGAAAAACGCCTGAAAAAAATCGCGGTAAAATCGCGGTAAAAATCGCAGTAAAAATCACTGTAAAATCGCGGTAAAAAACGCTACGCTCAAGTGTGAATGCAGCCTTAGGCTGCATTCACATGTCAGCTTATAATCGCGAGCAGAACCGCCGCGGTTCCGCCCGCGATTCGGAGATTTATTGCAAATGGCGGGACGCCTAGCGTTGCCCGTTGATTTGCAATAGCCCCCCAAACGCCGAGCGATGTTGCCGCGATTTACGCCCGCCGAATCGTGGCAACATCGCGCAAACAAAATCGCGGGACGCAATACGCTCCAAAAAAGTACAAGAGCTTCTTTGGAGCGTATTGCGTCCCGCGATTTTGTTTGCGTGATGTTGCCGCGATTCGGCGGGCGTAAATCGCGGCAACATGGCTCGGCGTTTGGGGGGCTATTGCAAATCAACGGGCAACGCTAGGCGTCCCGCGATTTGCAATAAATCTCCGAATCGCGGGCGGAACCGTGGCGGTTCTGCCCGCGATTATAAGCTGACATGTGAATGCAGCCTTAAGACTAAACCTTCAGTCATTTTTGCTAGAAAATTACTTAGAACCCCCAAATCTTTTTTATATTTTTTTAGCAGAGTCCCTAGAGAATAAAATGGCGGTGTTGCAATAGTTTATGTCACACTTTATTTGCGCAGCGTTCTTTCAAACACACTTTTTTTTTTAAAAAAATACACTTTAATTAATTTTAAAAAAAAATGAAACCGTAAAGTTAGCCCAATTTTTTTGCATAATGTGAAAGATGTTACGCTGAGAATCGTGATTTTTAGTCTAAGCAAAAAATTGTGATTCTCATTTTATCCAGAATCGTGCAGCTCTACACAGGTGGGTAGTTGCTCGCTAAGCACCACCGCCATTCACTGAACACCAAGGTGGAGAGATTGCGATGTCACTGCGTCTCCTATTCACCTCATCCAATTAGAGAATGCCTTTTATTAAGTAGAAAAAAAAAAAAAAAAAAGCATTCATTGAATAGTTGGTGGTCTAACAACCAGCTTCTGTTGAATGGTCCTGTAGGAAAACCAGCATTTGATCAGTGATTGCTGTCAATGACTGTAGCACTGATCATTGTATTCTTACAAAGGGGAGGCCTCCTCTCAGAATACGACAGCCTGGCAGGGGGGAGATCCCTGCATCCACATCGCTTGTGTGGATGTGGGGATCTGTGACCTTTCTTTGTTCAAGCTGTTGGTTGCACCAAAAAAAAAATTCTGTGTGTATTCCCTGCTTTAATGTGAATATACAACCAGGAGCCAGACTGACAAACTCCTGCTTCAGGAATACCATGGGTACAGTACACAAATGTGAATGGAGACTTAAAGCAGATCAGATCGCAGGTTTGTTCTGTGATTATTTCATAAAAGCTTGAAAAACTAAATGAATTTGTTTTAATGAAGATTATTCCAGATTTAACCCATTTCATACCTACAGTAACCTGTTTTTTTTTTTTTTTGTTACGTGGCACTGGTCAACAATGATGACTAAAACCTGGAATGAGTTTTCACCAAAATATGGATGTGAGCTGTTCAGTTGTATATAAAAAGGAGTTGAGATTATTTTCCAAAATAATCTATTACAGAAGATTTCCAAAGATTTGCATGTTCATATCCTGTGCCTTCACACACTTTCAGTTCTAACCTGTTTTAATGTCATATTGCTTTCCTAAGATGTAAACTGGCTCGTCTGTATCTGGGAGTTCTTCAAGTTCAAGATAATCTGACAGGGCAATCTCATTTTCATCACTTGGAAGACCTGATGGATATTCAATAATAATTAGTATAGGCAGATAAAACATACAGTTTTTCCAAAAAGTACACGGAAGGTAAATACTCAAATCACATATGCAAAGTACTGTATACTGAAAACAATAAACAAATGAATTTGGAAAAGATGTATTGAGCTTTTCTTCATTGTCTCTGCTCAGCAGTGAAATGTGATTGCATCAACGTATCTTGGTTACTGACAGGTTTCCTAATAGGTGGAAGTTGTGTATTTCAGTCTTGCACAACTAAGTTACCCTCAGAGGCTAGGACTAATATTCTAAAAGTAGAGAACTGATCTGATATAGTTGTCATTAGTATGCAACTTTAATTTTATAAAATGTACAGATCTGACATGGTTTTTGTTATTTTACAAAATTTGAGGACAGGCGTCCCTGTTAAATTTTATAAAAAAAAAAAAAGTCCCTGCAATAGAAAAGCATTTTGCCACGGTGTGAATCACAGTGACAGGAATCTGATTCTTGCTGCTGGGTTTGACAGCTGCAGGCAGATAGCCACTAAGCCCGCATACAACAATGACAGGCTGTCAGTGGCCGCAGCTATTTGTGCCTGTTCACCTGTGGTGATTGCGGCTAGACGCACACAAAAAGTGTGTTCACTACCCCAGAAGTAATAGGTGACAAATGCATGCCTCACAACTTTTTAAAGGCTACGTTTCCACTACCGCGGTTACGAAGTCGTGCTACTTCTAGCGCGACTTCGTAGTGAAAGTTGTTTGCGGCTTTCAGTGCGACTTGTCTCTCATTATAGAGGAGAGTTGGCCCAAAAGTAGTGCACAAACTACTTTTGAAGTCGCCGCAACTCAAGTCGTGGCAGTGAAAACGGGCCGAATTGAAATCAATGGCTTTTGACTTGCTGTTGCGACTTGACATGTGTCAAGTCGCACAGCAAGTCCCAATAGTGGAAACCGAGCCTAACATAGGAGAGAGGGACACCTAGTAGTAAAAGAACATAGTCATAGGACACACCCCTTACCACACCCCCTTAAAGGAGAATTATACAAAAAAAGTGATTAGTTAAACCCACAAGTGCTTTTTTTACCACTACTATTCCTTTATACTGGCTTTTGAAATTTACAAATTCAGCAATTTAGAAACTGGATGAAAGGTTTAGCACTGAGAAACACTTTTTGAAAGATACAAAGTGCATTTTATATACAACTAGATGGGTCAGACCAAAGTGAGGCACAAATGAGGAGGAAAAGAGGGACAGATGGACTTTGTTCCAAATCAGGGACAGTCCCTCAAAATCAGGGACAGTTGAGAGCTTTGCAAATAAATGAAGGAACTGCTGCTTTTATCAAAGTTTTCTCTTGCTGGTTTCTTGATCCTCCTGTTGAAGTCTTCTCACACTGGTGTCTAAAGCCCCGTACACACGTACCGATCGTCGGCCGAATGATCGGCCGTCTTTTGTCCAGGGCTGTCGGTGTCTGTTGAAAAGTGCAAAAGACTGCACAAGAATTTTGTCCGCCGACTACAGCCGACTGCAGAAGTGGTGTCATGTAATGGTTAACTTTCCCTGTGTTTTTTCTTTTCTGAGCATGCCCAGTCTTGCAAATCTGCTGTCTGTCGGCCGAATTCTGTACTGACTGGTGAACAATCGGCCGCTCTGGTGTCGGCATACAAAAATTTTCATGCTTGCAAGACAGATTCTTTTCAGCCGAAAGTGCGCTGTCAGCTGTCGGAAGCATCATACTAACAAGCCTACAATCGGCAGATCGGTCGTCGGCCGAAGCTTTTCGGCCGACGATCGGTACGTGTGTACGGGCCTTTACTTCTTCCATCAATGCCTTTTCATACTAGTGTCTTGCCTCTTCATTCAAAGCCCTCTCACCCTGGTGCCTTGGTTCTTCTATCAAAGCCTTCCGACACAGGTACTTTCCTTCCTCCATTAACCGCCTTAGCGGTATCCCCGAGCGTGACTCGGGGTAGGAATTTTCTGCTATTAGCGGTATCCCCGAGTCACGCTCGGGGTCAATGGGCAGAGCTATGCAGACAGCGCAGCGGAGCTTCTCTTACCTTATCCTGGCGATCCAGCGATGAGCTCTCATTGCTGTGACCGCCAGTGAGATCTCCGCCGCTCGTCTGTCGGTAGGAGGACTTCCTAGTTCCGTTCCCTGCAGCAGCAATGCTGCTTGGGAGCGGAACTAGGGAGGGAAATTAAAAAAAAAAAAAAAAAAAACGTTGCACAAAACACATAACACATTTTATATTATATATATGCATATATATATATATATATATATATATATATATATATATATATATATATATATATATATATATATATATATATATATATATATATACACAGGCCTCGACAAAACCCGGGCGCCAGGTCGCATTTGCGAGTAGAATTAGCGACCTGGCGCCTGGGGTGCCCTGCAGAAGGTGTCCTGTCATTTTTGCACGGACTTCCGCGCCGTCCAAAAATTGAGGCCCCGGCTTTTCGGCCTACTTGAGATGAGAAGCTTCCAATGGGGAACTGGTGCCCTCTTGTGGTGGCCGGGAGTAATGACTGTTGTAATTACTGTTTCCACTGTTTGTTCACAATGCATTACGTCTCCCTGTCCAGTTAGTTACCTTTGACAGGGAGTGTGGTTATTGGTTATTTATTATTAATTTAATTTATTTTTTAAATGTAAAATCTAAATAATATTTTTTTCTTTTTTTTTTTTATTAAAAAAATATATATATTTTTTTCCAATTATTATTATTACTAAAAAAAAAATATATATATATATAATATATCTTTTTTTTTTCCTCATCGCCATGCCACAGTCTGATCAGGTCCGCCTGTCAGTTTTTCAGGCAGACTTGATCGGACCCTTCATTCTCCTCTATGGAGCAGTAATCTGCCGCCATCTGATCCTGTCCGTCAAAAGCAGACGGATGGTGGTTCTATTTGCTATCCATCCCGTGGATCGGATCAGATGGCATCGGATGGAAAGAGACAGACAGTCTGTTTTCATCCAATTGCGCTATAGAGGAGAGTGGGGTTCTAGTCGTATTTATGTGTAAATTTAGTATCCGTTTTAATAAAGCTTGGTTGTAAGTTTAAAAAAAAAAAAATGGCTCCTAACTTTTTTAGCTGGCTCCTAGATTTCAGGAAAATTTGTCAAGCCCTGTATATATATATATATATATATATATATATATATATATACATATATATATACATACACACACACACACACACACACATATATATATATATATATATATAAAATTATATTATTGATTCGATTATAATTCATGCGTTTTATATATATATATATATATATATATACACACAGACACACATATTATATATATATATATATATATATATATATATATATATATATATATATATATATATATATATATATACACACACACACATATATATATATAATATATAACGCATGAATTATAATCTAATCAATAATATAATTTTATTATATATTATATATTAAATAATAAAATAATATTATTGATTCGATTATAATTCACTTGTTTGTGTTTCAAATTTATCACATCTGGGATGTCTACTAGAGTCTTGTTTTGGTCAGGTTTAAGTCAGTAATTACTAAGAATTGTAGGCCTATAATACAAAACGCCAAATTTCCATGAAAAGAATTTTACCGCTTTTGGAACAGAATTCCTGACAGAATCATACCGCCAGGGAGGTTAAGGCCTTTTCACACTGGTATCTTGCTTCTTCCATGAAGGCCTTTTCATACTAGTGTCTTGTCTCTTCATTCAAAGTCTTCTCACACTGGTGTCTTGCTTTTTCTTAAAAAGCTTTCTCACACTGGTAATTGTTCTGTCCTTGTACCATAATCTCATTACAAGTCATATGTTCTTGTACCTTTTATATACAATGGAAAACCCCTTACTTCCAAATTAGCCCATGAAGTACACATGCTTCTTCCAGAAGACACACCTTATATCCACAAATCATCCTTTTGTACAGCTGTTCCCAACATTCGGAGTTTAAATCACGAAAGCTTTCTAAAAATAGGTGTCCCATAGCTATACCAACTTGAAATACAGAAGTATCTGAGGACAGCACTAATGTCATCCAGAGTCTGACAAAGAATCCATGTGTCCATCCTCTATTCAGAACTGCTGCATGAGCCTTGGAATGATCTCCTAATTGCAAATTGGAATGGGCATGATACAGAGACTAAGCCAGACTTTGTTGTCTGTTCGGGTGGAAATGAATGTACGGTCACATGTCTGCTATATAATTAGGATCTAATAATAACAACAAAGGATAAAGAAGTCTTAAGGCCTAAGCAAACACTTTTCTGCGCTGCCCAAGTTTATATTGAGAATAGATACACATAAGTAGGCTTCTGCAATGACATAAAAGATCTGTGACAGGGCACTCATCATGTAGATCTTTCCCCAATTGTAATCTGCATCACAATTGTCAATACACAAGCTTCCCTAATCCCTAAACAAGAACAGCACGACACATGACATTAATGAGGTCCCACACACACACAAGCATCTACTGCTGGTTCTTTCCATGTTCCAGATTTTATTAAAATGTAAACGTCATGTCCTCCCTATGTGTATGTGTTTAGGTGCTCTACAAGGTAAAATGTGACATCACATATGTGTGTCGGTACTCTGATGTTAAATTCCACATCTTCCTCATTACCAGGAATATGAGATCTTCTACATGGATTCCATGTGTCCCTGGTGTGTTAGTGTGTGTATTTCCTGACACGCATCTAGGCATATACAGGGGGAGTGTATATGTTGTGGCTGCAGGGAATGTCTTAAAGCGAAACTAAACTGCCTAAAGGGAGTTAGTTCTTCCTTAGGGCTCCATTCAAATACTGGCATATCAGATCGCGGGCAGAATCGTGGCAATTTTGCCCGCGATCCTGAATCATTGCAAATCGCGGGACGCCTGTGCGATTCCCGTGACTTGCAATGGCACCCCTAACGTGGCGCAATTTTGCCGCATTATTCACCCAACAAATCGCGGTAAAATCGAGCAAACAGAATCACGGTACGCCTGTCACCCAAAAGCAGTTCTTGTACTTTTTTTGGGTGACAGGCATCCGGCAATTCAGGATCGTAGGCAGAATCACTGCAATTCTGCCCGCGATTCGATATGCTAGTATGTGAATGGAGCCTAAAGAGGAAGTTCAACCAAAAAGATTGTTTGGCTGTACCTCTCCTGTGCATTACAGGAGCGCAGTTCCTTCTGCACTCCTGTGACACATTTCAGATGACAACGGGCTAAAGAGGGGATCAGGATCCAACCACATGCCTGGACCGGCAACTGGCTCAGCCTCTCAGCCAGCCACTCCCATCCCATCCACAGTCCAGTGCTCCAGTAATAGCAGGGGCAGGGGTGGAGGGGAGGCAGTGCAGACAGCGGTGAATGACAGTCACTAGCTCTCTGCTCAGGAAGCCCTGAGAACCAAGCGATCAGCAGTGTTTGATCGCTTGGTTCTCAGTGTTAAAGCCAGCGGGGCACAGATGCAGCATCAGACCGAACCTGCATTCACCTAGGTGATTACAATTCTTCAAAAAAAAAAAAAAAAATTATCCCATGCTTCTTTTTTAACACTCCCCCTACCCAAGCAGAATTATGGGAAATGTTTTTTTTTTTTTTTTTTTTTTTTTTAGCCCCATCCCCTGCCACCATTTTGGCCTAAGCCAGAATGACATGTACCTGGTCCTGCAGTTCCCTAGGATATTTTCATCACTTCTCCCAGGAGGCTGAAATATTGGCAAACATAGCAGCTGAGGGAGGAATCGGGCCAGGGGATGGGTCCAGCTGGCTGCCTGCACCCAGCTAAAGAAAACCAAGATGGTGGTGCAGGACCAGCTGTGTGGCACCTATCACAGTGGGAAAATTCTGAGTTTACTATGCAGGCGAGTATGTGCTTTGAAGAGTACTACAGGTGAGTGAGATAACACATGTGGGGAGGGAAGAGTTGAGTACTGCTTTAAAGCAGAACTAAACTCCAGAAAATAAATACCTCCACCTTCCCTCACTGGCCACAGTCACCTTCTCCCTGGGCTACTTCCAGGTGACCGGTTTTAAGCCTTTTGATTGGCTAGTGGGGAATGACATAATCCCACACATGTGCATGGGAGTCAGTGACTCTGGCACAGCCAGATTGTGCCAGGACTGTATGCTGAAGTTCACACGCACAGCTCAGTGTGTATTCAATTGAAGACTGCAAGCAAGAAGTGCATGTCAATGCAGAAGAAATCTAGCATGCAATAAAGAGCTGCCTGTTCCCAATTGTTTTTAATTATGGGTTTACTACTTTAACAGTAAGGATAAACTCAGAAGCTCTCCTACTGGGATGTTAGAGCCAATAGCCAATCATAGGGAGAAATAGCCTGGCCACTGCACGCCTCTCCTGGCCAGAGTAGTTAGCAGGTAAAAGCAGCTTCAGCTGGATCCATCCAGGCCATGCCCCCAACATGTTTCACCCCAACCTCAGAGCTTAATCATGAAGGGTGGGGCAAAACATGTTGGGGTTGTGGCCTTGATGGATCGAGCTGAGGCTGCTTTTACCAGCTAACTACTCTGGCCAGACGAGGAGTGCAGAGGCAGTGATTTTTCTATTTGTGCAGAGTGCTTTGGGTCTGGACAAACCTATCCGCAGTCAGCACCCACACTAGTCACTGTCATCCAACTTACTGGACCTTGTCAGCCTAAGCGGGAGCCTCTAAGCATTTTTTTGTGGGTCACAGCCAATCATAGGAGGTGGAGGCATTCTCCACCCTGCAGCGGCACGTATTCATGCGTGGCTGCAAAGTGGGGAATGGCTCTGCCACCTATGATTGGCTGACAGCTTCTGGCAGTATAGCTCAGGTGGGTTCGTACTTGTGTATGAACACACCTAAGCTCATCACTGTCTAACCGTAAAGGGATAATTGTCCCAATGTGAGAGAAATCCCCTCTCAGACCGCTATCACAGGAACTAGTGTCCCCACTGGAAGATTTCCCCTCTATTCCTGTTTTGGTGATGATTCCAATTTTTGGATTTTCCCTCACTTTGATTCCCGGAGACACTGGTGATCAGGACAGTTAGAGAGGGGGAATCTGCCTAAATGGGGACCCAGACAACAGGAAAACCTGACAGGTGTTCTCTCCCTTCTCCACACTGTCTAAAGAGGCCCTGTCTACTAAGCCTGCCTAGGTATCTCTGTACCAATTGAAGGTAATGTGGAGGAGTGATATGAGGTGTTCTCTGTATAGGAGAGGAGATGAGGCTCAGCCCCCGCCATAAGGGACCAGCACAGGGAGGGAAGATAGTGGAGACCAGTGAGGGGTCCCTGAGGAGAGGACATGGAGGGAAAGCTCACTGGGCACTTCTCCTGGTTGTAATGTGTCCTGGGTCCCCCATAGTGGAGACCAGTGAGGGGTCCCTGAGGAGAGGACATGGAGGGAAAGCTCACTGGGCACTTCTCCTGGTTGTAATGTGTCCTGGGTCCCCCATAGTGGAGACCAGTGAGGGGTCCCTGAGGAGAGGACATGGAGGGAAAGCTCACTGGGCACTTCTCCTGGTTGTAATGTGTCCTGGGTCCCCCATAGTGGAGACCAGTGAGGGGTCCCTGAAGAGAGGACATGGAGGGAAGGCTCATTGGGCACTTCTCCTGGTTGTAATGTGTCCTGGGTCCCCCTGTCTCCTGGGAATGGCCCAGCCTTGTCCTACACACACCTAGCTCCTCTGTATATCAGCACAGGGAGGGCCATAGTGGAGACCAGTGAGGGGTCCCTGAGGAGAGGACATGGAGGGAAAGCTCACTGAGCACTTCTCCTGGTTGTAATGTGTCCTGGGTCCCCCATAGTGGAGACCAGTGAGGGGTCCCCGAGGAGAGGACATGGTGGGAAAGCTCACTGAGCACTTCTCCTGGTTGTAATGTGTCCTGGGTCCCTCTGTCTCCTGGGAATGGCCCAGCCTTGTCCTACACACACCTAGCTCCTCTGTATATCAGCACAGGGAGGGCCATAGTGGAGACCAGTGAGGGGTCCCTGAGGAGAGGACATGGAGGGAAAGCTCACTGAGCAATTCTCCTGGTTGTAATGTGTCCTGGGTCCCCCATAGTGTAGACCAGTATGGGGTCCCTGAGGAGAGGACATGGAGGGAAAGCTCATTGGGCACTTCTCCTGGTTGTAATGTGTCCTGGGTCCCCCTGTCTCCTGGGAATGGCCCAGCCTTGTCCTACACACACCTAGCTCCTCTGTATATCAGCACAGGCAGCTATTCTAGGCCCAGAAGCTTATAATCTACTTGTCTTGTCCTCCACACATTCGTACATGATTCAGGTCCCTCTGCCCCCCGAGTCTTGCCCCTCCCTCACCTACTTTACAGTATCCCCTCTCTGTCTGGGGAACTTACCGGCCTCCATCCTGCCCTGTCACCCAGGGACCGGCGGCTCAGCCTCGTCCACAACAACAGTGAACGCGGTGAACGCCGGGAAATGTAGTCCAGCGGTGGGTCGGCTGTCGTAGACATTGGCACTTCTAGTACTACGACTCCCAGGGTGCAGTGTGTGCTGCCGTAAGGCGTATGGGTGAACGGTGATTGGCTGTGTGTAGCAGGCGCTTCTTTCCCTTTGTCAGCATGGAGGAGGTGAGAGTGTCTGATGTGGAGGTGTGTAACCTGGCGTACAGGGGGCAGCTGGAGCAGCTGAGGAGCATGGTGCTGGCAGACAAGTCCCTGACCTCCAGGACTGACCAGGTAAGGGTGCTTGGGAAATCTAGTTCCCTATCCCAGGACTATGTCCACTGAAAAGTACTGCTACCTGTGGCTGGGCAGTTGCTGTAGGACTGCAGGTGTCAGCGTTCCCTGTGAGCAGGAACTAGCACTGTCCTGTGTAGTACTGAGAGATGGGGAAGTCACAGAGGGGTGAATATGATTCTTGGATGTGAGCACTCTGTGCAGTGTTCTGTATGGGGCTGTTCTCCAGGAGGGGGGCTGTTGTTTCAAGATTTTGGGGACAGAACTCCATCACTAGAGTTGGGTGAACAGATCGGGCTGAGCAAAAGTTCAGCTGCACAGTGCATCCTAAGCCCAGACTGGGCAAAGCGAATAGCTGGTTAGGGAGTGGGGCCAGGAAGCCAGCCCCTGTGTCCCTAACAACCGATGAGTCATCAGCTGTCAGTGGGCTTCCCCGCTGACAGCTGAATAAAAAAAACTTTGCTGGTAAATAGTGAAAAAAAAAAAACCAACATGGGCTCTCCAACCTCCAGTCCATACCAGGCCCTTCGGGAATGGACGAGCGAGCACCCCCCTTCCTGATCCATACTAGGCCACATGCTATCAACATAGGGGGTTGGGTGCTTTGTGGCCCCCACCCTAAAGCACCTTGTTCTCATGTTGAATCGTGGGGTGTTTTTTTTTTTTTTTTTTTAGAAATTTCATTTTTGCAGCAGGTTCTATACACGGTACAGATGTGCCACTTTACAGACCGACTAAGGGGGGCTCCCAGGCATTATATTTTAAGGAATTTTTATTTTTTCATTAGAATTACTGCTTCTTTAAAATTGATAATTTAAAAAAAATATATGGATACATGTCCCCAGGACAGTACATGGTTCTCGTACCCTTTTTATGGCCAATTACTTGCATATAAGCCTTTAGAATGGGGACTTTGATTTCTCATGTTCTGCTCCCATAGGCTTCAATGGAGTTTTTGGTTTGGGGGAGAACTTTTCCCCTGTTCAGGAGTTCTGCTGCGGGGTGTTTGGCCCATCTTCATTCATCACAGCTCTTCATTGTTGCTGCACTACATTAAAGCAGTTGTAAACCTAAACCCATATTGCAGCTTACTAGTCCTTAGGTGTGGTGGCTGCATTTGTTTTCTCTTTAGTCTAATTTTCCTCTAGTGGTCTGGCTGGTAGCACACCACCTGTATTAGAGTGCCCCCACTCTGGATGAAAGGGAACAGGGGCAAATTTGGACAGCAACATTGTCAGTCTAGACAGAGGGTAGTGCTAGATGTTATTAGCATGTTTAAATACACTAACAAGTTGAAACTGCAGTGCAGCTAATACTTTATAATCAGTTACAGCCAACAGGTTTTTTCCCTTTTTTTTGGGATGACGTTTTTACGTAAAAGCTGATTACTGTAGGCACCCCTGGCAGTGGTAAATGGTTTATCTCTACCCTTGCTGCATCTGCTGGACAGCTTGGTCTGTTGAAAAACAACAGATCTACTAGCCAGATCACAAGGTGAAAATTAAAAGAAAAAGCTTTAAAAAAAAAAAGAAAACAAATGCAGCCATCACATCAAATAATTGGTAAGCTGCAATATAATTTTTGCTCTCAGGTTTAATACTGCTTTAACATGTCTGGCATTTTGAATCTGCTGTCAACAAATGGTAATTCCTGTATGTGTGAAACACAGCACATCACAATGCACAGCTGTGTATTAACAACTACTGTACTGGGGTGCCATGAATGTCATTGCAGGGCAACGCTTATATACCAATGGGTTAAAGGTGATCATCACCCTCACTTACAATCAGTCATTCCTCACCTACCCCCCTCCTGTCTGACATTAGGACATTTTTGTTACTTTATTGGGGGAACACATTGCAGCACTTTCTGGATTCCCATCTGAGCAACAATGATGTCATTGGCTGCCCGCAGAATCCTTAAATAATTATATTTCGCATCCCAGGAGGCCTCTGGGTACTCCACAATGCATGCACCTGCTAATAGTAGTTATACTGGAATATTCTTGTGCCAAAGAGCCTGCACAGAGCTTTACGTCAGATTGCAGGCATCCCTGGCAGTGCATAGGGGTTTACTGCACTTAGAGTTAAAGAGGTTGTAAACCCATATTACTTTTTTTTTTTCAACCTGAAAGAGAAACACATAATGAGCTAGTATGCATCGGGAGGGAGGACAGAATTGTGTTCCGCCTTTCTAACAGAAACTATATTCTTTTTTTATTTTTCGATTTTACATGTGACATTGAACAACTTGAGGTCAATAAATG
Organism: Pelophylax lessonae; assembly: GCF_965119305.1. Classification (NCBI taxonomy): domain Eukaryota; kingdom Metazoa; phylum Chordata; class Amphibia; order Anura; family Ranidae; genus Pelophylax; species Pelophylax lessonae. Next base: position 155,377,338 of record NC_138774.1, read on the forward strand.
TTTTAATGAAAGCTTTGTACTTGTACAGTTTGTAATTCTATATGTACATCGGGGAAGCCAGGTTTGACTATTATGTTTTCTGTGTTTATTTCAGGATGAAAGGACACCTTTGCACTGGGCATGCTCAGCAGGGCACACTGATATTGCTGAATATTTGCTCCTGCTTGGAGTGCCAGTTAATGGCAAAGATGATGTAAGTTGATGATTGCTTTATACTTAATATATAGAACTTTAATCTGATAAAATAGCGCTCAGGAGATGGAGGTGAGGGAAGATTAGATGTCAGTACGTTATTTAATGTTTACTACTAAAAATCTGCAGTGGGTATAGATTGCAGGCACACAGACCTGTAGCAGTCTAATACCCTGCATGTTACCTGTGCATCCTCAGCCGTTCTAGCAAGCAAGTCTCAGTCCATTCCAGGTAGCTTGCTGCTTTCTCCAAAGCCCTACATCTTTGCCTGCTATGATAATGCCCTGTCCTGTTGGGCAGCTGGAAAGTGGAAGGAGGCATAAAGGGGCCGTATGCTTGGCCTGTCAAATGGCTTGGAATTCAGCTGCGCTAGCAAGGGTTTTTTTTTTTTTAATGTAGAGTCCTCTTTCCCTTTTTATTTCTCATTCTGGTAGCAAAGGTAAAGAAGGGACATCTCCCAGTGGTTTCACAGAAGTTAGCGTGTCCTCCCTTGCAGTGGGTCTCCACCGGCTCCTAAGTAGTAAAAGCTCCTTTAGATCTAGGGGACAGAGACATTTTATATTAACATGATCCTCCACTCCCTTGGCAGATGACACTCGCCTATGCTCTGACAGTGGAGGATCGTGAAAGGATACTACAACCCCACTTAAAACAAGTTAATAGTACCTGTCTATCATTTAAGGATGTACTCCTATTATATTACACTTATACTAACCTGTGCCGACACTCCATTACACACACAGACACCTCTGCGGGGAGCAATGCAGGACTGAAGTCAAAACACAGACACAGAATAATGCATCAGTCGTATTTTATTTCCTGGTTCAGTATCTTAAATGCAATATATTATCAGGGAATGACCGAGCAATGTTCACAACATCACACCAATAGAAATGTCCATCCATATAAAGACCAACCTATTTCTTGTCACCAGTAAAGACAAACCTACTTTCATAGACTTGTTATGAACATGTTTTTTCGTCACCTTTTGTAACACCTAGTAGTAGGTCATGTACATCTCTTTAGAGTCTGTGTTTTTGTACAATTTCTCAAAGTTAAAGAAGCACTGTAAATTAAGTTATAGCAAAGGACAAACTGAAGCCAATATTTAAGGGGTTCATCTTTACAGATTGGGAAAGTAAAACTGCTTTTCCCAATACCCTAGACTTAAACAAAACCCCCCTGCAAGGTAGGATTTATATATTTTTTTTCCCTAGAGGAAAGCTTTAAAGCCCAACTTCCGCCAAACTTTTGAACAGAGTGAAAAGGGGTCTAAACCTCTGTCAGGTTTTTATTGCTGTCACTGGCTCCAATAGTGATTTGTTCCTTCATTCTATACCATTTGGCAGTAGGATGAGAAGTTGGGAGAACAGGAAGTTACTAGGACCCACTGTAAATATGTGCCATCACTCTCTGTCCTGGTGAAGCCTTGTAAAGTTATTTAGGGAGAATATTCCCAATGACGAACAATAGCCAGCAGTAAATATCTGACACTATATACAATATCTGTCCTTTTTCAAACTCTCCAAAAAAAAAAAATGTTTGACTAGAGATGGACTTCTAGATCCAAAATGAGAACTGTATTTCAGGCAACTTTTGATGTGGTGTTTTTCCACTTTTGTCCCAGGCAGGATGGACGCCTCTTCACATTGCTGCCTCCGCTGGCCGAACTGATATTGTTATAGCTTTGCTGGGAAAGGGAGCCCAAGTAAATGCCACCAATCAGGTTGGGTGCACACCTCTCCACTATGCAGCATCAAAGAACAAGCATGAGGTATCTGCAGCATTTTGACTTTTTTTATGTAGATATATAGTAATACAATATCATGTTGGTATTACATTTTTCTTCAACATTGACATGCTTCTCACATTCTTGATGTTGCGTATTCGCAGATTGCTCTTCTGCTTCTGGAAAACGGTGCTTCACCTGATGCCAGGGACAAGCTGGAGTCCACCCCACTTCACCGTGCAGCTTCCAAAGGCAACATAAAGATAGTCGAAATCCTCCTAAAACACAAAGCATCCACTAATATACAAGACACTGAGGGGAATACACCACTGTAAGTAACCTATCACACATTAGATCAAAAAGATAAATTAGAGCTGTTTTAGAGACTCCTATGTTTATTATTTAACTGAAACAATTTAAAAATGACGCACATGCTTGGTAAAGATCAGACTGTTTCTGCATGTCTTTCCGAAACGCAAAGGTGTAAATTGGAGCAAGTAGCAGAACTGCAAATAACAATTGTCACTGTTACTAGTGTTTTTATGTCAGCTCATAGTTGAACTGTCTAGCCATCAAATGGCTGCTGTCCTATTAAAAATAGAAAAGCAGATTCTTAAGGCACAAAAAAAAGAATTAAAATAGCAATTTTTTTTTACTCAATTTTATTAGTAAAAATCAGGCATTAGCATACACAACATTTTTTGAAAAGAGAAAGAGAAACAAATGTAATTATATGCGCAGAGACTTTTCCCCACAGACACCCCTGCACACGGGTGACACAACCAGCCCGCTCCTCCCCCTGACAGATACAGGAGCATCCCAAGGGATCAGAGGTTGACTCCAATACAGGCAAAGTTGGCTCTAGAGTGATACAAAAGATACTGGCTATCAGTCATAGGGACTATCAATACCAACATTTTAATAATGCCTGGTCATAATTACACAACCTAAAGTACTACCTCATAGATATGACATGGATGTCTCATGTCCACTAGAGGTGCCATGATGTTCATGGTCTGATCTTCCTACACCAAGGATCAACAGTTCTGTATAAATCGCACATATAAAAAAGACCAGAACATAAACCATTAGAATTTGAGTTAAGTTTCCCCATGTATGCACTAAGAATGCAGCAACCAAATATATTATCGACCAACCAATTTAACAAAGACCTATTGTATGATATTCTCAATATTTTAAAAAAATAAGGCAAAAGTGGTCCCAATGCCCTTACAAAGCCTCTCAACAGACAAAATTAGCATGATCCGAATATATACAGGCACACTCACAGCTTCGTAGTAGTAGTAGTAGCAGTCGTCCTGGCTGGTGGTGATGTGGCCCCTGTGCTGGGGTCTACATGTGTAGCCCCATATCCCCTTTCAATGCTCCAACTAAACATAATGAAAATGTCACTCCTGTTGGCATTTGAGGTGATGAGGGCACCTGCTACTTCCATATTCCTGGCCAGGAGGATGGCATAATGCATCCTTTTTGCAGGCATAGAGGGCACAAACCTTCCTATCCAATAGGGCCTCTCAATCCCCATTATGATAAAACGTGGAAGGTAGGGGCCTCACGGTTAACAGCACAGATGGATGGGCAGAGGGCACTCCCATTCCTCCAAAAGAGAAGAAATCCTAGCTTATACTGGGTCAGTAGGAGTAAAAAAGCCAGAGCTAGCCATACAATTAGTATTGGTATCTGTATGTCAGGTTTCATTTATAGCTTTAGTTAACCAAAAATAATATTTTAACTATGGGTGGATGCTAGTAATTGAATCTTCTATCAGTATCTTATATCCTTCTGGCAGAGTTTGAAAAAAAAAAAAACAGGCGACCAGAGCACCAAAATAAAAAAAAAAAGCAATTTGCATAATTTTCTTGTCATCTTTGTTGTTTTCAGTAGAAATGCATATCCTTTTTAGCTCCCAAATCGCGCTTGTTGTGCTTCTAAGTTTCCATTTCTGTCAGTACTGCTGTGGGGTTTACCACCTCCTGATGCAGTAGGGAAGTTTTGCTCTTTTTGCATTCTCCTTAATGTAAACTCGCACTTAGAGAAGCCACCTGCAATGGGGATCTTAAGTGAAGAAAGATCTCATCACTGAAGTCCCAAAAAGAAAAAAAAATTGGAAAGTGAAATAAACAACCAACTTCTAGCTGGAGGACACCCAGAGCGAAAGCCATAACACCTCTGTTCCCTTCTAATAACAGATATAGTTGTAGTACAGAGCAGGAGCCTGTACATAGAGGCGATCTCTATAAGTCTCCCTAGGTCCTGATAGCACAGGGGGAACATATAGCTCTGTTGGCACAGGGAGACCAGAGTACCAAAGTACCTGGAGGAAACCCACACAAGCACTGTGTCAGAAGATTTACAACTCCACAGAGGGATGGGTGATGTTTCCGTCAATGAACCTGATCGCCGTTCGTGCAGTGCAGATTCTCCTGGTAGCTGGAGTGCCTGGTTTCTGCGGGGTGGTGAGTCTGGTGGGGTCCTCTCCCTCTCTACTGAGGATCGATTGGTGCTCGTACACTTCAGCAACCGCGTACGAAAAGGTGCTGGTGGACGCACTGATTGTAGCTGTGTGTGAGACCTTAAAGATGGAGGGCACTGCTGAAGCTGCGGCAGAGGCGCAGATTCTCTTTGGCATTTACAAGCCATCCAGAGCATTCCCCTCCTATTTTGACAGAATTGTCACTAAATAGTGGGGACGACCAAAGCGTCCCCCTTGGGTTCCCTAAGCGATTTCACTGTCCGATACCCCTATGAGGAGTCCCTTCTTAAGAAGTGGAGTGTTTCACCGGTGGTGGACCCTCCGTTTTCCAGATTAAACAAGGCAACTATGATTCCGGTTGTAGAGTCCCCTGCCTTTTAAGGACCCAACTGCCAGGAAGGCGGAGGCTGTGGCCGGCAATATTCACCAATGCACTTGTGTCACAGACTCTGACCGAATGGGTTAGGCTTTTGCTCTGTGACCTGGAGGGGGAGTAGCACCCCCTGCCTTTGCTGAGCTGGCAAACTGCAGGCCCTGGACCAGCTGGTCTATCTGTGATGTTTCCTTGGATTCGGCTCCCCTAGTGGCTCAGCTCTCTTGTTTAGGCAGTGGTACTTTGGCGTGTCTTTTGACTCAAATGCTGGTCTGCAGACCAGGCTTCTAAAAAGGCCTTTGACTGATCTTCCCTTTCAAGGAGATTGCCTGTTTGGTGCTACCCTGGATGACATCATCAAAGGTCTAACAGGGGGAGGGGGGGGGAGTACTTTCTTCCGCAGGCTACTAAGGGAAAGGACCCTCGTCAAAGACGTGGGCCCTCCTTCTCTGTTCATAAGAAGTTGTTTCATCCCTCAGGGTCGACTGACAAGGGATCGGAGCCCTTCGGGGCCTCCTCTGGAGGATCCAACAAACTTGGTCTGGTAAGTCAAGAGCGGGCTTCTCCAGGCCCGCGGACAAGGCCCCTTCAGCATGAAGGTGCGCCCTCACCCGTATCTGGGGTGGGTGGACGTCTTCCTGGTTCCCGGACCCGTGGACTCCCCTGGTACAAGTCAGGTGGATCTGCGAGGTCATTCGCTCCAGCTACAAGATCAAGTTTCATTCTTGCCCTCCAGTAAGGTTCTTCCTTCCAACGTGCGACTGTCCCCTGTCTGCTTACAGGCCTTTTACTTTAAAGGGTGATGGTCCCAGTTCCAACTTCAGAATGATAGGGGTTTTAATCAAACCTATGTACAGTCCCCAGAAGAAAGGCAAGGTGCGTCCAATTCTGGACTTCAAGGCACTGAACTGATTTGTGCGGGTGCAGAAGTTCAAATTGGGGTCCGTTCGCATGGTGGTGGCGGCTTCTCTGCATCAGGGGGATTTTTCTTGCCTCCATGGAACAAAATAAGGTAATTTTGAAATTGATGGCAGCAAAACGTCTTAAAAAAAGTTGGGGAATGGCAACAAAAAGCGGACAAACTAAGTATTACTAACAAAAACAAAATTTCTCTTACGTCCTCCGACAGTCGCCGCCCCCTTCCAAGTCCTCACCAATGGGTATTGACCTTTGCTCCGTAGGAGTAGCTAGGCAACAAGAATTGTTAATACAAAAGCTTTTAGCATAGATACACCCCTAGGGGCTGTCCCCTCAGTCAATACCTCCCTGCACCAGCATTCCCAACTCAGTTTGATCTTGCCTAGCTTAGGAGTAGCTGGCTTTCCTGTGCTGGGGCTCAGTCTCAGCCTTCTACCCTTTTTATTTGATTTTATTTCAAGTATTTTTTCTCTTTTCTTTACTAGCTGTTATTTTGTCAGCCTTAGTTTAGGGATCTTCAAATGAAGAATCGTCATGCGGTGCTGCGTCTCGGACTGGCCGCCCTGGATCCCAGGGCTGGGAGCCAGATGGATCCCCAGCCTGCCATTGAGCGTTCAGCTTAGGTTTTACCCTGGCACATTGAACGACCCATCCCTGTTCGCTGCAGGGATGCTGCCTGTGAGGTGGCTACCTCACTGGACGCCATGGCTGCGGTCCACAAGCGTCCTGGCTGCGGCACTCCCTTTCTGCCTTGATAGCGGTTTGCCGCTGGAGACGGCTCCCCACGCCATCTGGTACGGTAAGCACCTTCTGTGTGGGGACCTTCTGTGTGGGTGTCAGTCTGTGGCTGTGTAGTACCCCCCCATGTCTGTGTAACTGCGGGCTCCCTGTCAGATCCCTGTGTGGCTGCACTGCCTGTGGGCTGCGAGGGGGGGCCATCCTGCTCTGCTGTGAATTATGCTCTGGGTGCAGTTTTGTGTGCAGACGTGTGTGTGTGCGGCGGTCGCTGCGGCGATCCGCCATTTTCTTTGCCTGAATACTGTGACCAGCCCTGTCCCTGTGCAGCGCCTTGTTTTGGCGCCATTCGCCACCATTTTGGCGGGCGGTGCTCGTCCGAGCACATGTCGGTGCCATTTTACTGTAGCCTTCTCCCCCAGCCGAGCGGCCATTTTGCCGGAGCCTTCATAGGCTATAGCAGTCAGCCAGCATTGCTTCACTTCCTCTTTCTCTGGGAACAGCGTTCGGTGGCAGCAGTCTGGTGTGCTCTCTCCAGGTTTTTACCTTCTTGTCCTGTCATTCCTTGCTCAGTGTTATCTATCCCTGCGGGGTCGGTGCATACAGCAGTGTGCGGTGGGCTGTGCTCGCCGTGGTATTAAAGGGCCAGTGCCTTTAGTACTTTTCTGTGCTGGGGCATGGATTCTCAGGATAGCAAGTTTCCCCCCGCCCTGGTGGGGGACCAGGGGGCTGCTGCACCCCCCGATGGGGCCGATCTGACCGCTGTAGTGGCTTCCTTAGTGTCTCAGGTGCAGATGCTGATGGCTGAACGATCCGCAAAAAGGGCCAGGGTGTACGTTTCCTCTGATTCAGAGGGCGATGTGGCTGCTGTGGCTGGGGTCCCGCTCATCTTTGGACCTTCTGGGGTCCGAGGGGGAGGCAGAGGTGGAGGGGGTTGATGTTTCTCCCCCTGGCTCGCCTGAAGAGCTTGCACTCATGAATGAGCTGATTGCTTCCATAAAGGATACCTTGCACCTGGAGGATGAGCCTACTCCTCCTGCTAGGGTGTCCTCTTTTGGAACGCAGAGGACTCGCAAATCAGCGCAGGTTTTTCCCTGTCCTGCTGAATTTCACCATACGGTTAATGAACAGTGGCGCAATTTATAGAAGCCCTTTACTGTGCCAAATAAGTTTAAACTGCTTTATCCGTTTGCGCCCTCCACCGACGAGCGTTGGTGTGTGGTGCCTCAGGTGGATCACGCGGTGGCCATTTTGAACAAGGCTACTGCGGTGCCTTCTGAGGATACCCCGGTTTTCCGGGACCCTACGGACAGGAGAATGGAGTCTCTTGCCCGTCATGCCTATATGGTGGCTAGTTCTATGCTGAAGCCTATTTTTGCTTCCATTATGGCGGCACAGGCTGTTGCAGATTGGACAAAGATGCTCAGGCGCACCTTAGTGGCTGATTCAGCTTCACCTACCACGTTGGCTATGGTGGACCAGATCCATCAGGGTGTCATGTACTTGTGTGATGCGGACTTGAATTTAGCTCCCTTGGCTGCGCGCCTGTCCAGCGTGGCGATACTGAACCATCGTCTGATTTGGCTGAAGAATTGGTCGGTCGACCAATCTTCTCGAAAGACACTGGCGGATTTTCCCTACGCGGGATCTCGCCTTTTTGGCGAGGCTTTGGATACCCTGATAAAAGGGGTTACGGGGGGCAAGAGGACTCTCCTGCCCCAGTCCCACAAGCAGAAGTCCTTCCGTGGTAAACGGAATTCCTTGTCTAGGCCCTCTCAGGGGTCCTTTCGTGCCTTTCGGTCGCAGTCCAAGGGCAAGCCCTTCAAAGGCCAAGGCTCCCAGAAGAAGCCGTGGGCGGGGAAGCAGAAGTCTGGCCAGTCCGGTTCAACTTCCTACACCACTTCCGCCTGAAGGGGCGCCCTCACCCTGTTTCTGGGGTGGGGGGACGTCTGCGCGGTTTCCTACAACCTTGGCTGGCCCGCATTCGGGACAGATGGGTTCAGGACATTGTTCGATCTGGTTACAAGATCGAATTTCTCTCTCGGCCGGCGGGCAGATTTTTTCCCTCAAATCTTCAGCTGTCTCCGGAGTGCTTGCAGGATCTGCACCTGGCGGTGCGGGACCTGCGGGCCTAGGGGGTGGTGGTCCCAGTGCCTCATCGGGACAGATTTGGGGGGTTTTACTCCAATCTGTTCACTGTGCCCAGAAAGGAGGGCAAGGTGCGTCCGATTCTGGACTTGAAAGCTCTGAACCACTTTGTGCGGGTTCGCAAGTTCCGCATGGAATCCCTACGCTCAGTGGTGGCTGCCCTGAGTCCAGGGGAATTCATGGCCTCTATCGATCTGAAGGATGCGTACCTACACATCCCCATTTTCGAGGGTCACCAGAGGTACCTTCGATTCGCCATTGCGGAGGATCACTACCAATTCGTGGCGTTACCTTTCGGTCTCGCTTCGGCTCCGCGGGTTTTTACCAAAGTGCTGGCGCCGGTTCTGGCCCTGTTGCGAGCACAGGGCATTGCTGTCTTGGGGTATCTGGACGATATCCTGATAAGGTCAAGCGCCAGTCAGAGTCTGGTGACCGACCTGTCCACCACGATGCGGACTCTGCAGGAGTTCGGTTGGACTATAAACGTTCCGAAGTCGACTCTGTGTCCTTCGGTTCGTCTTCCCTACCTGGGAATGATTCTGGACTCTGTCCAAGCGAAGGTCTTCCTGCCGGTAGACAAGCTTCGGACTCTTCAGGACGAGGTCAGGTCCCTCAGGGACAACCGGCACTCGTCTCTCCGGACATGCATGAGATGTCTAGGTTTAATGGTCTCGGCTTTCGAGGCGATCCCCTTTGCCCAGTTTCACACGCGGGGTCTCCAAGCGGAGATTCTTGCCGAGTGGGACGGGCGGCCGCAATCCCTGGATCTGCGGATCTCGTTGAGCCACAGCACCAGAAGGGATCTTCTGTGGTGGCTCCAGTCCCCGGCGGTGTCGGGAGGCAAGTCTTTTCGTCCATTATTGTGGATGGTGCTCACCACGGATGCCAGCCTGACGGGCTGGGGTGGTGTTCTGTCCGCCCAGGGAACTTGGTCGGGGGAGGAGTCCTCCCTTCCGATCAACATTCTGGAATTGAGGGCGATAAAGCTTTGCCTTCTGAGATGGACGGACCGGCTTCGGGGCCGTCCAGTTCGGGTTCAGACGGACAATGCCACTGCGGTGGCCTACATCAACCACCAAGGGGGCACCAGGAGTGCCCGAGCGGCTCGGGAAGTAGCCGACATTCTGTCTTGGGCCAAGACGCACGTCCCGGCGATAACGGCAGTTCACATTCCGGGGGTGGAGAACTGGCAGGCGGATTATCTGAGTCGCCAGACCCTGGACCAGGGAGAATGGTCCCTTCACCCGGATGTCTTCCAGATATTGTGCGCGAAGTGGGGTTCCCCAGATGTGGACCTGTTCGCGTCTCGTCTGAACAACAAGGTGGAAAGGTTCGTGGCAAGGACGGGCGATCCTCGGGCAGACGCCTCGGACGCGTTAGTGGCGCCCTGGCATCAGAATCGTCTGATGTATGCCTTTCCACCGATTCAGCTGCTGTCCAGGCTCCTTCGCAGGTTAGCCTCGGAACCACACACAGTGATTCTGGTGGTACCGGACTGGCCTCGCCGGTCTTGGTACGCAGACCTCGTAAATCTGGCAGTCGACGCTCCGTGGCGTCTGCCGCTTCGAGAAGACCTCCTGTCTCAAGGGCCGATATTCCATCCTGCTTTACAGTCGCTGGCTTTAACGGCCTGGCTGTTGAAAGCCAGGTCCTGAAGGATAGGGGTCTCTCCCCTGAGGTCATTCCCACTTTGATCAAGGCTAGAAAGGCCTCTTCGGGAAAAATTTACTACCGTACTTGGAAAGCGTATTTTGCTTGGTGTGAGTCCAGGGGGTACTCCCCTCGCTCATAATCGGTGTCGGCTTTCCTTCAAACAGGCGTGGACCAGCGTTTGGCATTGGCCACGATTAAGGGTCAGATTTCTGCGCTGGCCGTTCTCTTTCAACGCCCTGTGGCGTCTAATTCATTGGTTAGCACCTTTGTTCAGGGGGTGCGACATTTGGCCCCTCCTAGGAGGGAACCTTTGCCTCCATGGGACTTGAACTTAGTTCTGTCCGTGTTACAACAGGCTCCCTTTGAAAAGATCAGGGAGATCTCGTTGTCTCTGTTGTCCAAGAAGGTTGCCTTTTTGGTGGCGATCACTTCGGCTCGCAGGGTGTCGGAGCTGGCGGCTTTGTCCTGCAACTCTCCCTACCTGGTGATCCACAAGGATAAGGTGGTCCTGCGACTTAACCCATCTTTTCTTCCGAAAAGGATCTCGGAATTTCACCTAAATGAAGACATTGTCTTGCCTTCGCTCTGCGCGAAGCCTAAGCATCCGAAGGAGGTTGCCTTACATTCCTTGGATGTTGTCCGGGCGATCAGGGTTTACTTGTCGTCCACTAAATCTTTTCGCAAGTCGGATTCCCTCTTTGTCCTTCCTGAGGGACCTCGGAAGGGCATGGCGGCGTCGGCTGCGACCATCGCCAAATGGATCAGACAGATCATTGAGCAAGCCTATGCCTTGAAGGGGAAGGTTCCCCCCCTTCCCTGTGAAGGCGCACTCTACCAGATCTTTGAGTACGTCTTGGGCTTACCGTCCTCAGGCTTCTGTGGCCCAGGTGTGTAAGGCGGCGACTTGGTCGTCCGTTCACACCTTCTCAAACTTCTATAAGGTGGATGTTCAGGCATCGGCTGATGCCTCCCATGGCCGTAAAGTTCTCAGTGCGGCAGTTTCTTAGGGAACCTTGTTTTTGTGGGCCCTTAGTTATTGGGGTGTGTTTACCCCTGGGTTACTTGTTTTCCTGGGTTGTTGCTCCTGTTGAGCACGTTTTCCTGTTGCCCAGTTGGTTCTCTTACTGTGGTAAGGTTCCTTTCTCTGATGTGGGTACTGCGTTGCCTTTCTACGGTTGCGTCTCCCACCCCTCATGTCTACACTGCTTTGGGACGTCCCATTGGTGAGGACTTGGAAGGGGGCGGCGACTGTCGGAGGACGTAAGAGAAAACTGAATTTTTGTAAAATCTTACCGTAAAATTCCTTTCTCTGAGTCCTCCGACAGTCGCCGCCCCCGCCCCTCTTTTGGGGTTTTTGTGTACTCTTACTGCTATGCTACCAAACTGAGTTGGGAATGCTGGTACAGGGAGGTATTGACTGAGGGGACAGCCCCTAGGGGGTGTGTCTATGCTAAAAGCTTTTGTATTAACAATTCTTGTTGCCTAGCTACTCCTACGGAGCAAAGGTCAATACCCATTGGTGAGGACTTGGAAGGGGGCGGCGACTGTCGGAGGACTCGGAGAAAGGAATTTTACGGTAAGATTTTACAAAAATTCTGTTTTTTCAACTAATTAGGGGCGTAATAAATGTTTATCTAAACATGTAATAGATGAAATTTACAGTTGCATTTCACATATGGCTTTTGTGTGTTCTCTCCTTTAGTCATCTTGCCTGTGATGAAGAACGAGTGGAGGAAGCCAAACTCTTGGTTGGACATGGAGCGAGTATTTATATTGAAAATAAAGAGGAGAAGACACCATTACAAGTGGCTAGAGGAGGTCTGGGAGCATTGCTAAGGAGAATAGTAGAAGGGTAGTTATTTTTACTTTTAAATAGGACAACTTCAACCATGATTTGAAGACAAGTGTCATGTTAATATTAACGTGTGTGACACCTTCTAATGTTTAGACAAAATTTTAGCTATATTTGCTAGCTTTAAGGCTTTCTTATTGTCCCACAAATGTAAGCTCTCTGTAGAATGCTCTGTGTACCTGCATTAAGTAGTTATACATTTATGTCCTAATATCTGTCACAGTGATGCAACTGTCCCAGAAGCTATGTCAGTCATTACATGGTAGTAATAACCTCTAAAATAAATTTATCATACCCAGGGATGTCAGAACTGTGTATTGACTCTGTGTTTAGTAGCTTTTACCCAGAAACCATCAAAAAACCTATTGCTTGTTAAATATGACACTAGGCATTTTAAACACAAACCTATTGAAAAGAAAATGATTTGTAATGTACTGGTATTTGAGCAGTATAGGAATATATTTATTCTTGGAAGGAGCATTGTTCTAATTTATTTTCTATTGTTTAGTTTTGTTTAGCCCAGTTTATCCACCCTGTATTGCACAGACTCATTGTGGAGCTGTACGCCCTCTGGTATTCATACATGTTCTCTGAAAACCTGACCTGGACCAATGTTAAAGTTCCATTTGAAAATAAACCAAGATATTATTTAATTGGTTTGCCTTTTATTCCTGAAATATGAGTATGAATGAACTTACTAACTGATCTTTAAATGCTGATCTCAGAGGAAGAAAACACTTTACCCTTGTATTGGGTCCCCCTCTGCCTTGCAAGAATTAAAGCGACTCTTTAGTGTATTTTTCATCTTTCCAGCTATTAAATCCTCTGCCCTTGTTTTTTTAACTTTGGATAGTAAAAAAGTTTTTTCTGCCAGTAAATACCTTGTACAGCCCACTTCCTCATTCTTGTCTGGTAATTTGACTAGGCTAATGACCTCATTCACAGCTCTCTTTCTCACTCTTGTGAGAGTTTGCCAGCAAGAGAGGGGGAAGGAGTCATAGGACAGCCAGTAAGAGCTACAGAGCTGGAGGGGGATGGATGAGGGAGGCAACTGCAGAGAGTATTCATCTACAGGAGAAATGTGCAGGCAAGCAGTGGTGTGAGTTTGTGTGTGTCAAGAGGGAAGACAGCGCAGCGCCTTCTAAGTGCAGCAAGACATTTATTGAAGTATGTGCAGCAGTATTACACTCACATTTAGTCGGTGAATAAGATGCAGTTTGTCAAGTAATGTTGATCATCAGGAGCATCACTGGAGCAGGTCCTGGTGGTGGAGGCAGTGGATCCCGGTGAGAGCGGCAGGGGGTTCCTCCGTGTGTACAGGGATGGCCTCGGTGGTGTCCGTGGGCTCCTCGTCAACTGGTGGAACGCTGGCACTCGTGGGTCCTGGGATCCTGGAGTCCCTCCTGGCGGTGATGCGGGATGCTACGGCGACGCGTTATCGGAGCATGCGCTCCTTCCTCAGGCCGTGGATGCACCATGTTTGGACAGGGCATTTATGCAGTGATAAGGACGGTGGCTCACTGCATAAATGCCCTGTCCAAACATGGTGCATCCACGGCCTGAGGAAGGAGCGCATGCTCCGATAACGCGTTGCCGTAGCATCCCGCATCACCGCCAGGAGTGACTCCAGGATCCCAGGACCCACGAGTGCCAGCGTTCCACCAGTTGACGAGGAGCCCACGGACACCACCGAGGCCATCCCTGTACACACGGAGGAACCCCCTGCCGCTCTCACCGGGATCCACTGCCTCCACCACCAGGACCTGCTCCAGTGATGCTCCTGATGATCAACATTACTTGACAAACTGCATCTTATTCACCGACTAAATGTGAGTGTAATACTGCTGCACATACTTCAATAAATGTCTTGCTGCACTTAGAAGGCGCTGCGCTGTCTTCCCTCTTGTCTCCCCCCAGAGATCTCTTCTGTCTCTTCCGCCGGCAGCCGCTACAGTGGACAGCTACCCCCTGAACTGTTTGGGGGTCCCCCCACCCCTGGTGTTTCCCTTCTCCCCCTCCCCCGGGTCCCCAGGACCAGACTTTTTTTTTTTTTTGAGACCTCTTCTTGCGCCAATTCACCACCAAACCATTGAGTTTGTGTGTGTGTCTGTGTAAATCCAGGAAGTGAACGGTCAGCAGCTTCAGTTGCTCACCGGTAAAATGGCTGCAGCCAGACTTGGTGGAGGGAGATTTCTGCAGCGTATTTGGTAAGTACAGAATCCCAGTATATATAAAATAATATGCAAAGTGGTTGGAGAGAGGCTTCAAAATGGCAAATATGTTTTTTTACAAATTATGTGAGCAGACTGCAGTTCCTCTTTAACTGCTCGTTTTACCTAGGGGTTGATGCAAGAGGTGAAAGACCTACGCTGAATTGTAGGCAGGCCTTTAGTGTCTTTGTGTACATTACAGGACTATTGGCCCTGCATTGTACAGTATGAAGTCAGATTTGCGACCAGTCAGGAAACAGTGTTGGGGGACTGGCTGTCCAGAGAGGAGAAATGGGTTAAAAGTAAATCACCTTACTTATCATCCTCTAGACAAATTGAGCAGTCAACCCTTCTAGCACAGAAGGGGGCCCACTGCAAGCATGTGTTTTTGTTTTTTGGCCCAGGGTTTAGCTTAAAAACCTTTTTTATATTTATGCACATGAGGTAACCTGCATCTGTAATGTCTTAAATATAAATGTTTAGATGTAATATAATGTTGGTATTCAGTGCACATGGCTGTGTAATTTACCATCCGTTAGGGCTCCTTTACACCAGATAATTCAGCTGTGTTTTAAAAGCAGCATAAACCTAGTACAAGCACATACAGTGGGGATTGAAAGTTTGGGCACCCCAGGTAAAATTTGTATTAATGTGCATAAAGAAGCCAAGGAAAGATGGAAAAATCTCCAAAAGGCATCAAATTACAGATTAGACATTCTTATATGTCAACAAAATTTAGATTTTATTTCCATCATTGCCACTTTCAAAATTACAGAAAACAAAAAAATGGCATCTGCAAAAGTTTGGGCAACCTACAGAATTTATAGCATGCACTGCCCCCTTTGCAAGGCTGAGACCTGCCAGTGTCATGGATTGTTCTCAGTCATCGTCTGGGAACACCAGGTGATGTCAATCTCAGTTTTAAATGCCCAGACTCCCCTGACCTTGCCCCAACAATCAGCACCATGAGATCTTCTAAGCAGTTGTCTAGAAAACTGAAAATAGTTGACGCTCCCAAAGCTGGAGAAGGCTATAAGAAGATAGCAAAGCATTTTCAGATGTCAATATCCTCTGTTCAGAATGTAATTAAGAAATGGCAGTCATCAGGAACAGTGGAAGTTAAAGCAAGATCTGGAAGACCAAGAAAAATATCAGACAGAACAGCTCGCAGGATTGTGAGAAAAACAATTCAAAACCCACGTTTTGACTGCACGATCCCTCCAGAAAGGTCTGGCAGACACTGGAGTCGTGGTACACTATTCCACTATAAAGAGATACTTGTACAAATACGGTCTTTATGGAAGAGTCATCAGAAGAAAACCTCTTCTATGTCCTCACCACAAAAATCAGCATGTGAACATTGCAAATGAACATATAGACAAGCCTGATGCATTTTAGAAACAGGTTTGGTGGACCGATGAGGTTAAAATTTAACTTTTTGGCCGGAATGAGCAAAGGTACGTTTGGGCACAGAATTTAATGAAAAGAACCTCTGTCCAACTGTTAAGCATGGGGGTGGATCAATCATACTTTGGGGTTGTATTGCAGCCAGTGGCACAGGGAACATCTCATGAGTAGAAGGAAAAATGGATTTAATAAAATTTCAGCAAATTTTGGATGGTAACTTGATGCCATCTGTGAAAAAGCTAAAATTAAGAGAGGAAGGCTTCTACAAATGGATAATGATCCTAAACACGCCTCGAAATCCTTGATTACATCAAGGGGCATAAACTGAAGGTTTTGCCATGGTCTTCACAATCTCCTGACCTCAACATAATTGAAAATCTATGGAAAGTCCTTAAAAGAGCAGTGCGTGACAAACAGCCCAGAAATCTCAAAGAACTGGAAGACTTTTGTAAGGAAGAATGGGCAAAGATACCTCAAACAAGAATTGAAAGACTCTTGGCTGGCTACAAAAAGCGTTTACAAGCTGTGATACTTGCCAAAGGGGGCAGTACAAGATATTAACTCTGCAGGGTGCCCAAACTTTTGCAGACACCATTTTTTTGTTTTCTGTTATTTTGAAAGTGTAAATGATGGAAATTAAATCTAAATTTTGTTGACATATAAGAATGCTTCTTTATGCACATTAATACAAATTTTTACCTGGGGTGCCCAAACTTTCGATCCCCACTGTATGCAAGAAAAATTAATTTATTCTGATGAGTCTAGTTTACACCATTACAGGGCTTTACTGTGTGGTTAAAAAAAAAAAAAAAAAAGTACAGCATGCTGCATTTTTTTTTTCTGCACCAAAATGCAACCACAAACCTATTTCATATATGTGCAAACACATTGCACGCATGCATGAATGCATGCAAACTCACTAAACAGCAGCTTGGTTAAAAAAAAAAAAAGGAAAATGTTATTCCAAAAACACCCATGTAAATGTACTGTGAATGCAGAAATTTGTGGTGTAAACAAACCCTTAATGAGTGTATTCAATGCATATGGAGGTGAGCTTTGACCATATATCCTGAGCTATTGTGTTTTACTGCAAAATTAGGTTGGAACTCATCAGGCATTCATATTTTTTATTTTTTTTTTATTTTCACCGTTCATTTTATGGTGGAAAAAGTCATCTTGGATTTACTGTGTTACATAATGGTGCTATAAGCAAATGTCACTTTTTCTCCTTCCTCCAGCAATGCATTGATAGGTGTTTCAGTGGCCAGTCTCTAGGCACCAATGTTGTCATTTGGGATGGGAAAAGAGAGTCTGTAGCCCTGTGTAAGCTACAAGTTAAGTAACACTTGGTGCTTTCGCAGTGCTTTGTCTCTTCATCATTGTAGAGAAATCGAGCAGCAGGGAGAGAAGAGATGAACCAGCATTTTACTATACACTACACTACATTTACTATATCAAAAAATAGCAAAAATTTAACGCCTGCCCACCAGACAGGTAAGTATAGATTTTATACACTTGCCGACCGCTTAGGTTGCTGCTACTGCAGCAGTGCGGCTCTCCTATGTCTGCCGATGTAGGTCTACGTCGCACGCATTCACGGCTCCAGGGCGCGCTCCCGATCCTGGTGTGATTGGGCTCAGAACCAATCAGTCGCCAGATGCAGACCAATGATTTTTGGTCTGGATCTGGTGATCCGTTCTGCCCGATGGCATCATGTCCCCTGCCTGTGTAATGTAAACACAGGCAGGGGAAGTGATGTAATTTTCCCTCCTGGAGCCCTTTTGGTTCCAGGAGAAGGAGAAACAGCTAAACGTGAGTTCCACTAACACTACACTGACACTACCACACATAGGTACACTTTTGACTCTTTGATCACCCCCCCAAACCCCTCACAGTGTACACTATATACGGTGGTATACAGATCTTTTACTGATCACTGTATTTAGTGTCACTTGTGACCCTAAATCGTGCTTGCGCTAGGCCCAAATAGGTTTTGGGCCCCTGCCATCTATCCCCTAATAAACTTTTAACCCCTTGATCTGCCCCAGTCAACACCTTCACTCCCTATCACACTGTGCACTAATATACAGTATATTAGTTAACTACAATCACTGTATCAGTGTCACTTGTGACCCCAGTGTGCGCTAGGCCCAGATAGGTTTAGGCCACCTGCCGTACATCCCCTACTTAACCCCTTGATCTCCCCCAGTTAACCCCTTCTCTGCCCTGTCACAGTGTTCACTATATACAGTGATTACCGATCACTGTATTAGTGTCACGGGTGACGCTAGTTAGGCTAGTTAGCGTCAGGGTCCCACCGCACCACCGTTATTTAGCGTCAGAGTCAATTACACTAACACACATATATACATACATACATACATACATACATACATACACACACACACTATACTAGCATCCCCATAGTTTAGTGTTCCCAAAACGCGGCGTTTGCACGATCAGCACTGATTCCTTCCAGCACCTGCATTTAGCTCCTTTGCCCACCCCACCCCACCCAGGCAAGTGCAGTAATCCCAATAGATTACTGTCACTTCCAAAAAACACAAAACCACTGCGTTAGCAGAGTCAGGCCTGATCTCTGCTAGCACTAGCAGGTTTTTTTTGTAGCGACCTGTTAGCCACACTATTGTACCTGTAAATTTAGTTGCTAAAATGTCCAAACGGTGCTACAGTAGTGCAGAGGCCTACAGTATACTGACCATGTCAGATGAGAGCTTTGGGGAAGCCTCACTGGCAGAATCTGGGTCAGTATAAAAACCTTGACTGTTGGCTGTGACGACGGATGGGTCCCTGCTAAGGTCTGGCGTACCCGACCCCATTCTGGAGTTCCTGAGATGCAAGAACCGGATGTTTCTCGTATGCAGCAGAGTGCCAGTACTATTGCCGCACAACATTCTGGTGAACTGGCAATCACCAGCGCCCTAGTACACCCTGGACCTAGAAATACCAGCACTGCAGTAAGACTTGGTGACTTGGCGAGTCCCATAAGTGCAGTGGCTAGCATGAGTAGTGGCCCGCAGCGACCGCGTATTCGAAGACAGGCCCTAGAGCCCATAGTGCCCTCCCTGAAGCACTGGCATATTCTAATTGTCAGCCCACAGATTTTATAGCTCCCGTACTCCCCCCCATTCATTGCCCAACCCAGAGTTCAAGTGGAAACAGCTGGTTTTAATCCCCTTAATTTTTTTGAGCTGTTTTTCACTGAAGATCTTTACAGATCTATTGTGGATCAAAGTAATTTGTATGCTAACCAATTTATCACCGCCAAATTCGTCCCTTGCCAGAGAATTCGGCTGGAAACCTATAACGGTTTCCGAAATGAATACCTTTCTGGCCTATCCTTCAACATGGGCGTTACAAAAAAGAGTTGCGGTCATATTGGTCCACTGACCCAATTCACCAAATGTGCGTGTTCTCTGCTGCTATGTCCAGGTTTCGATACGAACAAATATTTTGGTTCATGCATTTCCACGACAACTCTGTTGTCCTCGTGGAGACCCTGGATATGACCGGCTCCACAAAATTTGGCCCCTCGTAAACCACTTCAATCAACGGTTTGCAGCTTTATCACCCAACAAGATGTCTGCGTTGACGAGTGCCTGATTACGTTTACTGGCCGCCTTGCTATCAAGCAGTATCTCCCCAGCAAGCGTGCCAGATAAAGGGTCAAGCTGTATAAGCTGTGTGACAAGGCCACAGGCTATACAGTTAGTTTCTGGGTTTATGAGGGAAAAGCACTGTAGACCCCCCAACTGCCCAGACTACATAGGGTGCAGCGGCAAGATAGTTTGGGACAGGGGTACCACTTGTACGTGGAAAATTTTATTTGAGCGTGCCACTTTTTAGACACCTCTTTGAATTACAAATTGGAGCATGTGGCACTGTGCGATCTAATAGCCCGGGCTTCCCCCAATGGCTGGTAAATGCCCCACTTAGTCAGGGGGAGAGAGCCTGCTTGAGGTGCGATGAATTGCTCGCTCTGTCCTCCATTCACCCAGACATGGCAGTCGAAATTACTACGGTCACTGGTATTGTTGGGTAGCCCCTCTGTGTCCAAGACTATAACCGTAAAATGGGAGGGGTGGACTACAACGACCAGATGATGGGACCGTACTTAATTGCCCGTAAGGCCAGACTCTGGTACAAAAAAGTGTCTGTATACTTATTTCTATTGGCTTTTTACAACGCTTTTCTTATACAAAGCATCTGCTGGAACATGATCCTTCCTACACTACCAAGAAGAGATAATCAGAGCCATTCTGTATCCAGCAGGTGCTCCTGCCCAACTTCCCCAGCCAGATGCAGTGAACCGGCTGCATGAGAGGCATTTTCTGGAATTCCTCCCGAGTACCCCTACCCAAAGATACTCCCAAAAAAGATGCCGTGTCTGCCGCAAGCGCGGATTTAGGCATTACACCCGTAATTATTGTCCCGACTGTCCTGACCGACCTGGTCTTTGCCACGGTGACTGTTTCCGTCGCTACCACACACTAGTGGATTATTAGCGTAAGGTACAGCATGGCACAGTTTAGGGCATACTTACACAGGGTCTCAAAAAGATGTTTGATGGCTATCGTAATTTTGAGAGGCCCTAACCTGGAACTTTAACGTTGAAGAAAAAAAAAGTGTAAAGAAATTACAAAAAAACATAAAATATAAAAAAGCCAAAAATAGTTGTCGCCTGAGTTATTTTTCTGTTCTTTTTTTTTAAATTTTATTTATTTATTATATTAAATGGAACAAAGGAGAAACTTCACAACATTATTCATATTTTCCAGTTATACAGTACAAACGTATACTTTCCATAAATACATAAACAAACTAAGAAAAACATTTTTCATATTTGACTTGAACTTATTTATACTCTCCATCAGAATTCTCCGATGTCTCAAATAAGAAAATTTTTTTTTTTTTTTCCTAATAAGTTCTAAAGAAGGAAAAGAAAAAAAAAAAAAAAGAGAAAGAGAGAAAAAAAAAAAGCAGGGGGGGGACAAGATAATTTTCCACAACTGTTTACACATTTATATTTTCGTTCGTCACTCATTTATCCTTCCAAGATGAGAACACCACCACCCAGAGAATCTCTGACTCCATCTCACCTCATACAGACATCACCCCATTCTTCCGAGCCTATCTCTCTTCCCTCCTTTATCCGATGCCCGCCCACTCGACCCCTCTTCGAGATGCTCAGACATCAAGCAGGAGCAAGAAGTAGGACCCCCATCCCTCCTCCGTCCACTCCTATGTTCCCATGTACCTTAATACTAAAGAGCCACTAAAGCATTCCATCAGCGGTATTCTCCTTCTCCCCTCCCATCCCCCCCCAAAAAAAAAGGGAAGGGGGGGGGCGAAGGGGATTTCTCCCCCTCTCCCCTCCCCTATATCCATGTGTATATATGTGTTCCCTTTTTTCCTTCCTAACGTCTCTCCCCTATAATCTCAGTGCCCTTAAGTGTCGTGCCTTCTAGTGATTAACTTAGTTGTGTTTAAATAATACCATCCCTTTCAGTGTCGTGATCTGGAAAAAAAAAAAAAGGGGGCGGGGTTTCCTTTCCTTCCCTCCCTCCCTTTCCCTTGTGTGTTCTCTTCGTGCTTGTGTCGTGATAGTCCTGTTCCCCTTTTTTTTTTTTTATATTCTGTGTATCCTGAGTCTATTTATGTGTGCCCTTTTACTTTACTGACGTCTTCCCCCTATTGTCTTAGTGCTCTACTGGTGACTTTCTCGAATTGTTTTATTACTACAATCCCTTTCAGTGTCATGTTCATCCCCACGAAGTCTTATTTGTGAATCAGTGCGTCAAACAATACCACCTTCCCATCTCTCCTAGGGAAAGAAAAAAAAAAAAACCCCACCGGGGGGGGAGGGAGGGATGGGAGAGAACAGGAGACTCCACTTACCCCCATGATCCCTTTTAAAAGTCCCCAAACATGGCCTTCCCATCATCTGATGCTATGAACTGGTTCCACAATGCCCATTTTTTAATATATTGCTCATGCCCGTCTTGTGTTGAAAAAATCAGGTCTTCAAATTTGTTAATTTCCTCCACTTTATCCCTCCACATCTTAATGGTCGGGGGATTAGGATCTTGCCATCTCAATGGAATGCACGCCTTGGCAGAGTCCAATAAATGGCATAAAATTGATCGTTTGTATTGTCTACCTGATATGTCCGGTGAATGAAAAAGCAGAAATATTGGATCGTCTGGTATTATTTGTTCAATAAATCTCTGTGCTACTTCTCTTATTTGTCTCCAGAACCCCTCCAACCTGGGGCATTTCCAAAAAATGTGTAATAAGGTCCCTTTTTCTTCCTGACATCTCCAACATTTTTCCGACGTCTGTGGCGAGATTGCATGGAGACGTGTCGGCGTATAATACCATCTGGATAATAATTTATAATTTGTCTCCTGAGTTCGTGTACAGATGGAAGATTTGAACGTGAATTTTATTATATGTTGTAATTGTTTAGTTGAAAATTTATGATTCAATTCTTTCTCCCATTTGTTAATATATTGGGGTCTGTACTCTGCATTTGGTGTGACTATCAGTGAGTAAGTCTTTGAGAGTACGTGTGATATCGTACCTGTTTGTAAACACATATTCTCAAAGAGGGTAGGTGTTTTATCAAACTCTTTAGGGAGGGGTAATGATTGTAAGAAGTGTGTCAATTGGAGTGCCCTCCACTGATCTAATCCGTACCTCCCTCCTTGAGTAGTCAAAGTATTTACTGATACCCAGGCTCCTGACTCTATAAAATGAGAAGCCTGGAATATCCCCGCCCTCTTCAAGCTACAAAAATAGCTATCCTGATAGCCCGGGGTAAACCTTGGGTTTCCCAATATAGGTGTTAATGGCGAGTATTTTGTAGAAAGAGCTAATTTATTGAAAAGTTTAGCACATATCCGGATTGTTGTCCCCACTGTTGGGTGTCGCATCATATCTCGAGGCAATGTACCCATACACCATGGAGATCTATTCAATGGTATTTCACATTGCGCCTGTTCTATATTAGGCCAGATTTTGATCTCTGTGTGATGGCACCAATCTATAAATCTGCTCAAATGTGCTGCCTGATAATATTTTAAGAGATCTGGTACAGCTAATCCTCCCTTTTCTTTAGGCAAAGCGAGTAGGAATTTCTGTATTCTTGGTCTCCGCTTGGCCCAAATAAATCTTGAGAATGCTATCTGTATCTGTCTAAAGTATCCAGATGGGATAGAAATGGGCAAAGCCTGAAGCAAATACAGGAACTTTGGTAAAATCGTCATTTTAAGTATATTGCACCTTCCAAACCAGGAACTCAGTCCCGTTTGCCATCTTCGCAATTGGTCGGAGATCTTACTCAATAGTGGTGGGAAATTAAGTGTATATACCTGGGAAGGTTCCGGGGGCAGCAGAGTCCCCAGGTATTTTAAAGCTACCTTAGTCCATTTTAAATTAAAGTTTGTATGCAATAATGTTGTGAGTGATGGAGGTGTCCCTATTCCCATAGCCTCAGATTTGCTTAAATTAATCTTTAAGTTTGATAATACTCCATAATGACGAAATTCCTGTAATAGGTTTGGGAGAGAAATTAAGGGTTTAGTAATAGTAAATAACATATCATCTGCATATGCTGAAAGCTTCTGTTGTGTTCCTGCCGTTATTATGCCACTAATGTCAGGATTGTTACGAATGGTACAAAGAAAGGGCTCTAACGTAAGCGTAAATAAAAGAGGGGATAATGGGCAGCCCTGTCTTGTTCCATTTGAGATCCTGAACTCCTCCGACAATACCCCGTTCGCCTTAACCCGGGCTGTAGGGGCGGACTACAGTTGTGATATCCAGTCTCTCATCCTATGACCAACCCCAATATATTGCAATACATTAAACATGAACTTCCAGCTTACCCGGTCAAAGGCTTTTTCTGCATCCGTTCCCACGAAGGCACTTCTGTTTAGATTCGTGTGCCAGATGCAGAAGATTTAAAGCCTTCACCGTGTTGTCCCGTGCCTCTCGGGTGGGTACAAAGCCCACCTGGTCCAAATGTATCAAAGAAGGTAGGTCATTTTGTAATCTGGTGGCAATAATTTTTGAAAAAAGTTTCAGATCAACGTTGAGTAATGATATAGGTCTGTAACTGGGGCATGCTGTTGGATCTTTTCCTTCTTTTGGGAGTACCGATATATGTGCACGTAACATGTCTCTGTGTAGAGGTGAGTTTAAACTCGATTCATTAAACAGGTCAATCATCCGTTGGCCTAAAATTGAAAAAAAGGTCTTGTAATAATATATTGGTAATCCGTCTGGCCCTGGTGCTTTCCCTGCCTTAGTATTTTTGATTGCTATCTGCAGTTCCCCTAGGGATATTTTGGCTGACAAATCTTCCCTCGCCTCTTCCGGCAGACTAGGCATACCAGACTTGGTGAGGTAATTAACCATCTCCTCTGAGATCACGGGCTGTTCTTTCAGATTATAAAGTGACCGGTAGTAATTTCGGAATTCTTTTACTATGTCCTCGGGTTTTTCGATTTTTTGACCTGTTGAAGTTATAAGTTTGGGGATATAGGCCCTCTTTCTTGTGTCTCCTATGGTGCGTGCTAACATCCTCCCACATTTATCTCCCGATTCATATACTGCCTTGCGGCCTCTCTGGAGTGCAACTTTAGCTTTATATTGCATAAGATCTACTACTTGTCTACGTATAATGGTTAATTCCTTCAATCTTTCATCGTTAGGGGCGTGTTTGTGTCTTGATTCCAAATCATGTAATGTTTGAAGGAGTTGTGTCATCTGCTGTGTCCGGAGTTTCTTTAGCCGTGCACCATGCTTAATAAGGATTCCCCTGATCACAGCCTTATGGGCCTCCCATATCACTCCCATACCTGTCTCCCCATCTACGTTTATATGGAAATAAGATTGGAGTTCTCTTTCTATCTCTGTAACCACGGTTTCATCTTGTAGAAGACTCGTATTCATGGACCATGTCTGTGACCTAGTGAGTGGGGTCTCTTGTAATTTATATATGAGTGTCAATGGTGCATGATCTGTCCATGTTATGGACCCTATCTCCACCGACTGTACTGAATGTAATTGTGCATGTGGAATGAAAAAGTAATCTAACCTGGAGTATACTGCAAATGGAGGTGAGAAGTATGTAAAATCCTTCTCCCCCGCATGTAATAACCGCCATATATCGATCAATTGTGCCCTGTATAGTTGTGTCGCAATCTTTTTCCTGATTCTAGGTGGCACTGAGGAGGTACCTGATGATGTATCCTCTGATGGAATCAGAGGCAGATTTAAATCCCCTCCCAAGATCAATTGACCTTCCTTAAACTCTTGAAGTAGTTCCAAACTTCTTGTCAGAAAGATGTCTTGTTGGCTATTCGGGGCATATATGGAGGCCAAGGTCACTTTAACATTTCCTATATTTCCTTTTAAAAAAAGGAATCTACCTTCTGGATCTGCATTAACCTGGGAACATGTCCACGGCACTTGTCCAGATATCATTATAGACACTCCCTTGGTTCTACTATTCAAGCTAGTAGAGTGGTAAATCAAAGGGTAGAACCTATTTCTGAGTAGTGGTGTTCTCACTTCTTTAAAGTGGGTCTCTTGTATATAAGCTATGTCAATGTGTGAACTTTTTAAATCAGAAAACAACATCCTTCGCTTCTCTGGGATATTTAACCCCTTAGCATTTAATGAACAAATTCTTATGGTATCCATGTTGTGGATTTAAACAATTAGGGATAAAGGAGAAAATAAGTTAACAGAAAGGGTGAGGAGAAAAAAGGGAAAGAAAAAAAAAAAAAAAAAACAACAAGAAGAAAAAGAAAAAACAAGGGGGATAAGAAAAAAGAAGGAGAGAAGAATAATTCCCTCTCCCTCTCTTTTCCCCAAAAATGAGGCGTTTTAGGCATCCGCTGGTCAAGGACCGTTAATCCGATGGTTGAAGACGGCCACTGAGGAGTCTCCGGTCTCTCCCCCCCCCCCCCCCCCCGACCCAACTTTCCCCTTTCGAGGTTTAAGCCCCGGTTCACACTTGTGCGTGTGCGGGGTTCGCATGTAATGTCGGAGCGCACTGCTCCGACATTACATGCGATCGGCTGTGCGGTGCGAGTTTAGCCATACAGTTTGTATGGCTAAATTCGCACCGCAGCCGCTCCAAACACGCACGTTTGCGATGCGGGAAAAGGCTGCGGATTCGTAGCCTTCCCGCATCGCATATATGTGAACCGAGCCTGAAGCAAAATATGCGTTAAATCTATATTTTATTTTTCTTATTGCTAATACCATCTTATTTATCATCAACATTTTACCCTGTGCGCTATCATCCCCTGTCTTTGTGGGGAGTGGGACCAACAGGATGATGGAGAGAGAGGAAAAAAAAAAAGGAAAGGGGGGGGTTGGGTGACGGGGCCCAGAAGGGGAATCAAAGAGAATGATGGTGGGGAAGGTCAGAGTGGGGCATTGCATAACCCTGGTAAGAATTAAAAATTGTATAGTTATGTCTTGTTCTTTATAAAGACTCCCTTTTTACAATCTGTTAATCTATCTGGGCTATTTATACTTTTAACAAAAATCTCGCCCTAATAACTTCTAAGCCTTAACACTGCTGCTTAGTCATACACCCTCCTGCTCCAGGTCCTGGCTACTGGTCAGTGGGTATGATGGACAGCCTCGATGACCCAATATCAGAGATGTCCATGCACCCTCAGAGGTCTGTATTTGATTCATGCTCTCCACAATAAAAGTATATTGTGCATTCATACTCGTGTAGAGAACAGGAATCCACACAAACAAGGAAGTAAACTCAGGAAAAACCCATTCTGCTTCTAACATTACTTTTTCAGGTTTAGGCTACATTTATGAACAGCATGTTCCTTTCTGCAGCCACTTGCCCTTTAAGTTGTTTTCACGAATATGATACTTTGTAAGTCACAGAAAAGTGCAGTTCCAGAAATACAACATTCCAATGCCTATTTAACCCTACTGAAAATAACACCCAAAAACAGTTAAAAAAAAAAAAAAATTATATAATAATAAAATAATAGAATAAAGTGATTCCACCATCCACCCAAGCAAGCTAAATGAAGGCATCCCCCCCAACTGTGACATTGCTCTCTGACAGCAGGACTCGGCGCTGTCAGAATGCACAGATCAGTGTCTGCAGTTGCTGATCAAAAAAACTTTTTCCAGCATGTCCCTCCAACAGAAGCCGGTCAAATGACCATCCTCCGTCAAAAAGGGACAGCCATACACTGATGGAAATCCGGCCGATTACCGCTGAACCGGACGAATCCCAATCAGTGTACGGCCAGCTTTACCTTTAATAAGTACTACCACATAAAAACTGTCGGAAAGAATTGGAAGGTCCAGCTATAATGCCTTGTTTCCCCTGAGCGTTACGGCCCGGAACTGTACACCCTGATCAGGCCTACCTCTCCACCGCCAACAGCACCCCAGCCCAACAGTGCAGCCCCACCCCGCTGGCACGACACCAATGCGCCCGGTACCCCAACTAAAGGGCCCCAAAAAAAAGCGGCATGGTACAGCTTGGAATCAGGGTATACAACTCTCGGCAGCGGAAACGGCAAAAATTGCGCTCTGCCCTGCTCAGTGGAAATGAGAGATAGGTGTTCTAGTTCAAGAAAAAAAAAAAAATTCAGACTAGTTGCTCTAGACCCCTGGTGCCCAACCTGCTGCCCCCTGACACTTATACGGCCCTTGAGGCCAGCAGTCTGTTTTTCCCCTCTGTCCTGCAATAGCAGTGCTTTCTATTCATCGCATGTAAAAAGTGCTCTTAATCTATTTCTCCTGAAACATCTCCCCAGTCTACAACAACTCTATATAGCATATATACAGCCTCTGACCATATTCTATAGCAAGCCATTGGAGCCGACCCACCAAAACCGGAGGGTGAGAAACTGTAACGTTCATGCGTTTTTGTTAGTGGATGGATTTACAGCTGCAGAATTATTACACTCAGTAGCCTTGTAGAGATTCTGTTGAACAAACATATCCAACTCTCAGGACTTCATCACAGTGCACAGCCTGTTATGCAATATACATATACTCAATCAGATGTTTAATGGAGGGATAGAATATATGAGAATGTATAGATGAGAGACAGGCTATTGTATGGTGAGCACTAAGAGTAGTATTAGAAGAGTTGCAGGTGATGGTAAAGCAGATAGGTTCTGATGTCAAGTATAGTGCAGATGGTAAGAGGACACAGATGGAGTATACTTAGACAGAGTAAGCTAGTGCAAGGATAGTTGAAGGTAGTCCCAAGAGCTAACTGTCTATGCAGATGATAGTGAATAGATAGATACAGATAGTCCTGGTAATTGCAGTAGATGACAGTAGGAGATTGGTTAGTAAGGAATCCCCTGTGGGGTACTTATCACTTAGATAGGTTAGTAGTAACAGTGTCCTTAGAGAGAGGTGATCCCGTAGCGAGATACGGATCAGCAGCGAGGTTCCGGCTTCAGTTCAGCAAAGGGAAATGTCAGCAGCTCCGACTTCACAGGAGAAGGTGCAGTGAACATGTGGTTTGAACGAGCAATGAGTGAGAGAAAGCCGGCGATTGAAATAGCCGCTCATAGCGGCGCTCAGCAATGATGTCATCCGGTCTTAAAGGTGTATGCGTCTCTTGGATAACAAGATGGGACGCAATTTAGTAAGAGAGAAATATGGAACAAGGGTACCAGAGGTACCAGAACATTACAGAAACCCGGCCAGCCCCGCACAGAAACCAATCAGCCTCCAGTTTTGTTTTGCTTAATTAAAGAGGCTGAAGTTAGATGCCGACTGGCCACCATGCACACCTGCACCAGGTTCCGCACCCCCCAGCCCCAGCAAATCAACGCCACAGTCCCCGACCATCTCCCCATGCCCGTCCTCAGTCTCTGCCAACCCCCAGTAGCACCAAACCTCCCCGTCCCAATCTCTCCCTCCTCCCCCCCCCCCCAGTTCACATACAGTCCGATCATCAAACAACTCCCTCTCTTCTACATTTAACTTTTCACTGATGCTGTCCCACCTTGAGGTGTCCTCTTCATCCTTCTCCCCTCCCGAGATGGCAGTATTCTTCAAGTCCTGTTAATCTTATCAGTTATCAGCCCCTCATATCAGTCTAGTTCCATATCCGAGGGCATCAAACTGACTTAAAATCCCCTCACCTCCATTCCACTCCACTCCCCCCGATTCCAAAGACTTGCTTTACTCATGATAGTCTCGGATTCCATAGTTACGATAAACAGTGTGATACTTTTGCAAAAGGTATAGTTTATCGGATTAAAGTTATGACTCACGCGACCCATCCGCCAGCTCCGCTTGGGGTTCCACCTGTTGCCTTTGAGGATGGTTGTTATGATCTCTGTGAGATGTCTCTTCCCTCTGTCTTCCTTCTGTGCGGAGTGGTGTGGTCAGCCAGTCCTGGATCTGGATAGGTGTAAGAGACGCTCAGTGCGCGTGCCCAGGCACACGGGAAGCAATGTGCGAATGCGCATGCGCCAATGTGCGAACACGCCAATGCGCCAATGCGCGAACGCGCGTACGCAACGTGCGCACGCAATTGGCGCCATAGGCGTGCGCACAGGGTGTGTCGGGTGTGCCTGGGCACACCCTAATCACCTAGGGCACATTAGCATTATCGCTCTGTTTGCCAGTGAGGAGATGGGAAAGATCTCCCTCGGACCTGCTCTGCCATAAGAGAAGTGCCACACACTTCTATTTCACTTTGCCAGCAGGGAGAGTAATGTATCTGGGCCATGTACATGTAGGCAAACACATGCATGTGTATTTAAACTTTGGGGTGCACACCCTAATGCAATAGGCTGCGCACACCTATGATTGGCGCCAAACGGCCTATTTATACCAGGCGGTGACAGGAGCACATTGCTGAGTGGTCTTTCAGCTTGTGTTCCTGTTTACCTGTGCCCTGACCTGCTTGTGGATTTCCCGTTACACCGACCCGGCTTGCCTTTTGACTCTCCTTGGATTCCTGCCTGCCTTGTGACCTCAGCTTGTCTTTGACCCTGCCTTGCCTTATGCCTTTGTACCTTGCTGCCAGACTGTGTACCGACTTCGGCTTGTATCCTGACTCCGCTTCTGCCTCACGTTCCTGTACCCGTGCTGTCCGGCTGTTGACAACCCCTTGGCTTGTGTTCCGATTTCGCTCCTGCCTTCTCATCCAGCATCACCGAGTTCCAGTTTCAGGTGTTCATCCGGTGATCCACAGCCATCAGTCTTCTGCCAAGACATCACCTGCTATACCGGCCCTCGTGCCACTCTGTGTCCTACACCGCCTGTCATCTCTATCAGGGGTGTTGGACAGGAGGTGCAAGAGAAGCACCCTCTACAGCTTGGTCTCCACCAGGTACGTGATAGTACCACTCAGCCAGATGTCGGAGACCGAGAGAGGGGCTTCACCTCTAGAGGCAGTATGCCAGCAACTTGCTTCGCTTACCCAAGCAGTCAAATCCTTGCAAGAGGGTTACTTCCAATTAGAGGGTCGCATCCAATCCATGGCTTCTACCCCGGCAACCCCGGCACCTGGGACCTCTATGCCCGAACGGGCTCTATCCACACCTTCAGTGGTTTTGCCACCACCGGAACCTCGGGTACCTGCTCCAGAACGATTTTCGGGTGACCGACACAAATTCCGGGCTTTCAGGAATTCTGGTGAGCTATACTTTGCCCTGCAGCCACGGACTTTCTCACTTGAATCCACCAAGGTGGGGTTCGTAATCTCTCTACTTCTCGGAGAGCCGCAATCCTGGGCCCACCGTCTCCTGGAACAAAATGATATAGCCTTGAACACCATCTCATCTTTTTTCGAAGCGATGGCGCAGCTTTATGACGACCCCCAGCGATCTGTTACAGCCGAAGCAACCCTACATACATTACAACAAGGCCGCCGCCCTGCTGAGGACTATGTCGCCGAATTCCGCAGATGGGCTTCCGATACAGGCTGGAATGATGCAGCCTTACGGCATCAATTCCGTCTCGGCCTATCAGAGGGCCTTAAGGATGAACTTGCCAGAGTGGGTACGCCTGATTCTCTTGATGACCTTATTAGTCTTACTATCCAGCTTGACCGCAGGCTCAGGGAGCGGAGAGTGGAAAGAGCTGGAAGTTCCAGACCTACCTGGATGTTGCCTCAAGTGCCGTCACCTCCGGCTTTTCGTCCACCTGTCGCTTTCCCCACAACCTCCAGTGTGGAGCCCATGCAACTCGGACTTTTACGTTCTCCACTAACCACTGAAGAGAGTTTGCGAAGACGCCGAAACAACTTATGCCTCTATTGTGGGGAAGCCGGACATTACCTTCAGACCTGCCCGGTGCAGCCTAGTAAGTCTCAGTTTGCTTTTCCTTCTTACCTTGCAAACAGTTCTGGGAAGGATCTGTCCACTCACATTACTCTACCTCTCTCACTACAGATTCTCGGAAAGACCATCCAAGTCCCAGTCATTATTGACTCCGGCGCTTGCAGCTGCTTCATGGACAGTGACTTTGCTCAGCGTCATCAGATCCCTCTGCAAGCGAAAACCCGTCAGTTATCTATCCATCTAGCTGACGGATCCCATCTCAAGTCCGGGCCTATAACCCAAGAAACCTGCCCATTACTGGCTATCTCTAATAAAGGCCACCGAGAATACTTGTGCTTGGATATTATCCCATCTCCTCTGTTCCCTATCATTCTCGGTATCCCATGGCTACAAGCACACAATCCTCAGATAAACTGGAAGTCAGGAGAAGTGGCATTTCCATCCACCTATTGTCAACAAAACTGCTTCCAGCCCAGTCCAGGGAAACCAGCATCACTTTTGGGCCTGCAACCTGATCCCTCTGCATCCCAACTTGTGCCTGCAGCTTACCATGAGTTCTTGGAAGTCTTTGATAAACAGAAAGCAGACATCCTACCACCTCACCGGTCGTATGACTGCCCAATTGAACTTTTACCAGGTGCTGAGATACCGTTTGGGCGTATCTTCCCCCTCTCTGAACTAGAACTTGAGGCATTACGCCTTTACATCGACGAAAACCTGAAAAAAGGCTTCATCCGGCCCTCTACGTCCCCCGCAGGGGCTGGTATTTTCTTTGTTGAAAAGAAGGATCATTCTCTACGCCCCTGTGTTGATTATCGGGAGTTGAACAAGGTTACTGTCAAAAACAGATACCCCCTGCCCTTAGTTCCTGAACTTTTCCAACGTTTCAGGGCAGCCACGGTATTCACAAAACTTGACCTACGTGGAGCATACAACCTAGTACGGATCCGTGAGGGCGACGAGTGGAAGACCGCCTTTCGCACAAGATTCGGCCACTTCGAATACCTTGTCATGCCCTTTGGATTGTGCAATGCTCCAGCTACTTTTCAGCATTTCGTGAACAATATTTTCAGAGACTTCCTTGATTTGTTTATGATTGTCTACCTTGACGATATTCTTATCTTTTCAGGTTCCATTGAAATGCACCGTGAACATGTCAAGAAGGTTCTCGGCCGCCTAAGAGACCATGGATTATACGCAAAGGCTGAGAAATGCGAGTTCGAAAAGGAATCAATCCAATTCTTGGGACTCGTCATTTCCACTTCTGGGATCTCCATGGACCCCCAAAAGGTCAAATCGATCCTCGAATGGCCCACTCCCACAGACAGGAAGAGCACACAAAGGTTCATTGGCTTCGCTAATTTTTACCGCAAGTTTATCAAGAACTTCTCCGCCATTATGCTTCCAGTCACCCAGCTAACAAGGCAAGGCACCCGTTTCCAATGGACACCGGCAGCACAAGCTGCGTTTGACCAGTTGAAGATTCTATTCACTACTGCACCTATCTCACGACACCCAAATCCCGCTCTGCCCTATGTTCTCGAGGTGGATGCTTCAGAAAATGCCATAGGTGCCATCCTGTCACAGCGTTCAGGTACGAAATCTCTTCTTCATCCTGTTGCCTTCTTTTCCAGGAAACTCAGCCCAGCAGAAAGGAACTACGATGTTGGAGACCGGGAATTACTGGCCATCAAGGCGGCCTTGGAGGAATGGCGCTACCTATTAGAAGGAGCATCTCACCCTATCCTGATCTTTACCGACCACAAAAATCTGGAGTACCTCCGAACAGCTAAGAGACTGAAACCACGTCAAGCCAGGTGGGCACTGTTCTTTTCTCGTTTTACCTTCCATATCACCTACAGGCCAGGCTCCAAGAATGGCAAACCTGATGCACTTTCCCGCATGTACCCAGAGGACGAAGAGTGTCACCCAGTAGACACAATCCTGCCATCCCAAAGTTTTCTACTTTTGCAAGCGGATCTGTTAACGCAGCTGAAGCAGGCGTCCACAAGGGATGTTTTACCATCAGGTATGTGCCTTCAGGAAAAAGAAGGTCTGTTTTTCTATAACCCAAAAGTGTTTGTACCTCCAGGTCTACGTGCCAAGATCCTCGGCCTGTGCCATGATCACCCCTTGGCAGGGCACTTTGGGATATCTAAAACGGTTGACCTGGTACAACGGTCCTTTTGGTGGCCTGGTCTGAGGTCCGACTGCCGTAATTATGTTAGCACCTGTACAATCTGCATCCGGAACAAGAATGACAAGGCCAAAGCCTGGGGTTTGCTAAGACCTTTGCCCATTCCCAAGAGGCCTTGGGAAATGATAAACATGGACTTTATCGTTGAGCTCCCTCCTTCTGAAGGATTCACGACCATCTTTGTGGTGGCCGACAGACTAACAAAGATGGCCCACTTTATCCCTATGTTGGGAACTCCCTCAGCAATGGAAACTGCCCAAACCTTCATCAAGGAAGTGGTTCGGCTCCACGGGGTTCCTAGTAATATCACTTCAGACCGAGGGGTGCAATTTACTTCGAGGTTCTGGAGAGGCCTTTGCAAAACATTAAAAATTGACACATACTTTTCCTCAGCTTATCACCCGCAAACAAACGGGCAAACGGAGCGTACAAACCAGACCCTGGAGCAGTACCTCCGGTGTTTTTCATCTTTCTCACAAGACGACTGGGCATCACTTTTACCCCTAGCAGAGTTTGCATATAATAACGCAGTGCATTCAGCCACGGGTCAAGCCCCGTTTTTTGCAAACTATGGGTACTTCCCAGCCTTTATGCCTGACGTAATACCTGATTCCTTGGTTCCCGCAGTCCAGGAAAAAGCTACATTTTTGCAAACCAACAACAAATTATTGCAAGATGCCATTGTCAGAGCACAGCAAGACAACAAAAAATTTTTTGATAGGAAGAGGAGGGGAGATCTAAACCTCAGACCGGGAGACAAGGTTTGGTTATCCTCTATCAATCTAAAACTGTCATGTCCGTCTAAGAAACTGGGGCCTAGATATATCGGTCCATTCTCTATTAAGAGACAAATCAATCCTGCTGCCTATGAACTTTCACTCCCGGAAACATACAGAATTCATCCTGTTTTCCATGTGTCCCTACTGAAGCCTACCAGACCCAATCCATTTCCTGACCGAGAGTCGGATCCACCTCCGCCTGAAACTATTGATGGCAACGAAGAATACGAGGTTGAAGCAATATTAGACTGTAGGAAAAGAGGAGGTACTGTCCAGTACCTAATTAAATGGAAGGGCTATGGCCCGGAAGAAAATTCTTGGGAACCAGAAGCCAACCTCCATGCTACGGATCTAATTCAAACCTTTTTTCAGCTTCATCCTGAGAAGATGTTGCAGATGGGCATCCGGAGGCCGCCCATTGGGGGGGGGCAATGTAAGAGACGCTCAGTGCGCGTGCCCAGGCACACGGGAAGCAATGTGCGAATGCGCATGCGCCAATGTGCGAACACGCCAATGCGCGAACGCGCGAACGTGCGTACGCAATGTGCGCACGCAATTGGCGCCAAACGGCCTATTTATACCAGGCGGTGACAGGAGCACATTGCTGAGTGGTCTTTCAGCTTGTGTTCCTGTTTACCTGTGCCCTGACCTGCTTGTGGATTTCCCGTTACACCGACCCGGCTTGCCTTTTGACTCTCCTTGGATTCCTGCCTGCCTTGTGACCTCAGCTTGTCTTTGACCCTGCCTTGCCTTATGCCTTTGTACCTTGCTGCCAGACTGTGTACCGACTTCGGCTTGTATCCTGACTCCGCTTCTGCCTCACGTTCCTGTACCCGTGCTGTCCGGCTGTTGACAACCCCTTGGCTTGTGTTCCGATTTCGCTCCTGCCTTCTCATCCAGCATCACCGAGTTCCAGTTTCAGGTGTTCATCCGGTGATCCACAGCCATCAGTCTTCTGCCAAGACATCACCTGCTATACCGGCCCTCGTGCCACTCTGTGTCCTACACCGCCTGTCATCTCTATCAGGGGTGTTGGACAGGAGGTGCAAGAGAAGCCCCCTCTACAGCTTGGTCTCCACCAGGTACGTGATAATAGGATTCACTCCTATGAAGGCAAAAAAAGCTGGTAACTCTGATGGCTTCCTCAACGTGAATGCGCGGGTGCCTTTCCGTAAAAATACTGCCAGAGGGTATCCCCATCGGTATGTGCACCCTTCACGCCGAGCAACATCTAAGACTGGATGGAGAATGGCTCTGCGTTGTAATGTTGCTTTTGATAAATCTGGCAGGATTTTAATGGCCATGCCGTCTAGGTCAACTGTCTTCAGATCCCATGCTTTCCGTAATATTGCTTCTTTTTGAGTATAGTGATGCACTCTGCATGTCACATCCCTCGGTCTGTCTGGGTTGATAGATCTAGGTCCCAGGGCTCTATGGACTCTGTCCAATTCGACCGTCTCTGGAGTAGTCAAGCCCAAAACTTTTTGGAAGATGGCCGCCACTGTCTCCTGCATAACCTCTCTTCCTATGGTTTCTGATATGCCTCTGATCCGTAAGTTGTTTCGTCTACTCCTATCCTCTATTTCTTCCAGGTGGAGTTGGACAGAAATAGCTGTGCTGGCAGATTCCCTCTGTGCTTCTTCCAATGCTGTTACTCTTGCTTCCAATACAGCTGCTGATTGCTCACCTGCCTGTATCCTCTCTGAAGCTGCCTGTACATCAGCCTTCACCGCCTGCAGATCCCGCCGATGTGTTTCTTCAATACGGAGCACTAGTGACTCTATCTCCGAACGAGTCGGGAGAGCCCTTAATAGTGCACCGATCTCTGAATCTGTTTGATTTTGCGGTGTCTGTGTTTGAAGGTCTGCAGTTTCTGATCCAGGAGAGGTAGCCATCGTGGGGATAGGAGTCGTGTTTGACATAAGTGTCTCAGAGCGGCTCAGCTCTCTCTCTCCCCCCTCCTCCCTTCTGCTGTCTTCCGATGGGATAGTGCCCGAATCTGCCCCGCTTGCCTGTTGAGGTGTTCGGAAGAATTGGGATATCGCCTCCCCTTTCCTCCTTTTGCCTGGTGTGCGGGCAGTGGAGCGCGTCCCACGTTTTCCTCCTCTCTCTTTGCCGGGGGTCATGCCGGAGTAATTACGCTGTAAGTTGTCGGGTCCGGCGAGGTAAGGTCCGGAGCTCGTTGTCTCAGAGCGTCCTCACGTGGCCATGTTCAGACCCCGCCCCCGCCAGATCAAAGTTAATGCTGTTGCTGGTTGACAGGCAAAACCTGTCACTGTATAGATTCTCTACAAGCCTGCCAGCCAGATCACAACAATTTCTGCGTTGCATAAGTATTTTTGATGAATTCCAATGCATTCTTAATGCGTTTTGCCACTTTCCAGATGTGTTCCATACATAAACAATGTAATGTATTCTACTTTGTTGACTGCACTGATCTGTACTTCCGCTTTCTGCATTCCCGACAGGAAATACGTTTAAAAGAGCTAAAATAAACCCTGGGTGGCTAAACTCCAGCGTAAAAATGCATATAAAAACAAAAGAAAAGGCCTTCAAGAAATACAAAGCTAAAGGGGTCATTGGCAGCATTCCAGCACTACAAAGAATGGAATAAGAAATGTAAGAGCACAATCAAGGCGGCTACGTTAGAACACGAAAAGCACATAGCGGAAGAGAGTGAAAAAACCCCCCAAGAAATTCTTTAAGTATATAAATAGTAAGAAAGTGAGGCCAGAACATATTGGCTCCATAAAGGATGATGAAGGGAATCTGGTTTTAAAGGACAGAGAGAAGGCAGAGGTTCTAAATAAATTCTCCTCGGTCTTCTCAAAGGAAACAGGCATACAGTAACCTAGATTGTAATGTTAATGTTAATAACACGTCACAGGTAGCACCCGCATGATTAACAGAAGACTCAGAACTAGACTCGAAAAACGTAACATAAAGAAGTCACCAGGACCCGATGGCTTACACCTGAGGATCCATAGGGACATAACCAGACCATTGTTCAGTGTTTCTGCTCCTAAAATAATGCAAAACTGCAAAACATCATAATTTGCAGTCCTTGAGCACTCTTTTAAAAACGTGCTCCCTCCTACCTTTGCTAGTCTTCTGTGCCACGAACAGGTGTGGCAAGCTCATATTTGCACAAAATATATTTAGGGAAAATTAAATTACCTCTCACCAAAAAACATGTACACTGTCTCCTTAAGACTCATTTGCCTTCATCCACTTACTTTAGAAGCAGCAGCAGGTGAGCTCAGGCAGACACAGTCAGAGTCTGAGACAAAACAAGTCAGACTGTCAAACCACAGGAGTACACAGCATAGCAGAGGGCCAGGATAGCACATCCAGAGGCAGACAGGAGACGCAGTCAGAATCTGAGAAAAAAAACAGTCAGACAGTCAAATCTCCAGGAACACTGCACAGCAGGAGAGCAACTGCAACAAGTTTTTACCTGGCAGGATTGCAGAGAGAGGGAGAGAAGCCCTTACCTCTGCAGACCTCCAAGACTGTTTATGGCATTGCTTGGTGCCTTGTGGATGCCATCCCGTGCTGCCCCATCTCCCTGCCCCCTGTGACATCATCCACAGCTGCTCTCAGGCTAACAATATAGTCAGGGGAGCAGTATGGTGCGCTGCATATACAAGACAGGAAAAAAAACAGAGGGAGAGGCAATGACGACATTGCAGAGCTTTTATAGGACCACACCTGTACAATATTGGTGCTGTTTAAGTATCATTTGCCTGCAGCCCGGCACACAGGGCACACAGTTTTTAGGAAGATTTACTTCCAACATTCTGGGTCTTCCAACTCCAAGGGAAGCTGCATTGAGGGGCAGGTTCGGCAGGGGGGATATACTTGCAGCAAACAAAGTATTTACTAACTGCAATCCACAGGTGGCCTGGAGCATGACCATAAAAGAACATTTGAGTTGGGGGAGGGGCTGTCTTTTATTTAGCTAGGAAGAGGTGGTCCTGTGGGGTTCAGAGGAGGTGTTAACCCGTTGTGTACTGACGTTAGATGGGCCAGGAAAATCATTTCCCATATCCCCATATATTGTTTCCACTAAGATGCATGTCTGAGAGTCTTTTAAAACTATCCATACTTCCTGTCAACACCACCAATTGTGGAAGAGAGTTCCACATCCTTACCACCCTGACCGTGAAAAACCCCCTACACAGTTTAAGATTAAACCACTTCTCTTTCAGTCTCATTGTGTGGGCCCGTGTCCTCTTACACTCCCTGGGACTGAAATGTTTCATACTTATGCTGGGATCACCGTTGAGATATTTGTATATTGCTATCATATCTCCTCTCAAGTGTCTCTTCTCCAGGGAAAATAAATTTACCGCTTGTAGCCGTTCCTCATAATTGAGGTCCTGCAGTCCTCATATTAATTTAGTTGCCCTTCTCTAGACTCTCTCCAGCTCCTGCACATCATTCTGAGGATTGGTGACCAGAATTGTACGGAATACTCCAGATGTAGCAGAACCAGAGTTTTATAAAGTGGCAGGATTATCGTTTTATCTCTGGAATAAACTCCCTTTTTAATGCATGCTAATATTTTGCTGGCTTTGCTTGATGCAGCTTGACACTGCATGCTTTTGCTCAGTCTATCTTCTACTAGGACCCCTAGATCCTTCTCCATCCTGGAATCCCCTAGGGGTTCTCGTCCTAATAAGTAACTTTATACATTTATATTTTTACACCCAAGTGCATTACCTTAGATTTACCAATGTTAAACTTCATTTGCCATCTAGTAGCCCACTCCATTAATTTATTCAGGTCCTCTTGTAAAGTTTATATATTCTGCTGTGATGTTATTGCAATATATTTTTGTGTCATCAGCAAACACTGAGATTGCGCTATTTATCACATCCTCTATATCATTTATAAGTAAATATAAATAGATTAAACAGAATTGGTCCCAGGACAGAGCACTGGGGTACCCCACTAACCACTCTATACCATTCTG
Organism: Pelophylax lessonae; assembly: GCF_965119305.1. Taxonomy (NCBI): domain Eukaryota; kingdom Metazoa; phylum Chordata; class Amphibia; order Anura; family Ranidae; genus Pelophylax; species Pelophylax lessonae. Next base: position 155,416,344 of record NC_138774.1, read on the forward strand.
AGTACAGGCCGTTCCCGAGCTACAAGCAAGATAGGGTCTGCAGGTTTGTTCTTAAGTTGAATTTGTTTGTAAATCAGAACAGGTACCTTTTTTAAGTGTAGCTCCAGCCAAATAATAATTTTTATGTTTTTTGGATAACATAGGGAATGGTTAACACCCCTGTAACATTTGTTTTGCTGTCTGTGCCCCTGTTCAGAAGATTTAATCTCACTTTCTGTCCCTATGACAATTGGATTTTGAAAATTTTGGGTTGTTGTGGAAACAAGGATTGGTGATTAAGCTTCAGTAGAGACATCTTTTTCCCATGATAACTCTTACAGGAATGAATTTCCCTTCCTAGGGGAAGATTTCCTCTCACTTCCTTTTGCCTCCCTCCGTTTGTAAGTAGGAGTTGTTTGTAAGTGGGATATTTGAAACTCGGGGACCGCCTGTAAACGTTATTTGTCACTACCCTTTGGACTCGCCCCCACAGCCATTTTTCATTCCAAGAACAAATCCTATGGTCTATACCCACTGACCTCAGTTTGTAGATTAAGCATTTGTAGAGGACTGTATCAAATGCTTTTGCAAAATCCAGATACACCACATCGACCGGCCTCCCCCTGTCCAGATGGCATCTCACTTCCTCGTACAATGTTAATAGGTTGGTTTAGCAAGAGCAACCTTTCGTAAACCCATATTGATTACTGCTAATGATACTGTTTGCATCAGCAAATTCTTGGATAGGTCCCTTATCATTCCCTCAAATAGTTTACATACTACCAATGTTAGACTGACAGGCCTGTAGTTTTCAGCAATATAACTCTACCTTTGTTGAATATTGGTACCACGTGGGCTTTTCACTAATCAGCTGATACCATTCTTGTTGGTACTGTATGCTGTCCATAAATATTAGGAATAGCGGTCTGGCTATAACCTGAGTTCTTTAAGGACTCTTGGGTGTAAACCATCTTGTCCTGGTGAGTTATTTATGTTTAGCTTCTTTAATCCTTTCCGGACTCAGGCCTCTGTTAGCCACAAGGGTAGGTCCTGTGACGTGTTAGTAACAATATAGTCATGTTTGTTATACCCATCCTTTTCCTGTCTGAAGACTGAGGAGAAGAAAGCATTTAGTATAGCTGCCTTCTCCTTGTCATGGGGCTTCTGTGTTCTGACCTCGCCTTTTACTGTTAATATATTAAAAAAAAAATATTGGGATTTTTTTTACTCTCCTTAGCTATGTGTCTCTCATAGTATTTTTGAGCCGCCCTGATTGCATCCTTACACTTCTTATTGCATTCCTTGTAATGTTGGAATGCTGACAATGACCCCTCCGCTTTGTACTTTTTAACCACTTCCCCCAAATGGACGTACCCGTCCTACTTTGGTATTCAGTGGTAAAACCGGGAAGATGCCTGCACCCACAGGTAGCCCACCCCCCTCCTGCCACTGCCACTTTTCCCGGGCTCTCAGGTCCCATCGAGGAGGCCAGGAGTCATGCGGCCCGCGGCGATGGCTGGCTGGTACAGAGAGAGAGGAACTGATGTCATTCCCTTCTCTCTGTAAACCTGGAAACCGGGAGCGATGAGTATTTGTTACTTCTGGTTCCGCCCCTTTGTTTACCTTCCCACCAGCAGGCCAGAGAAGCAGCCGTTCGGCCGATCTCGGTCTGATCAGCTGCATGGGGCCAGAGGAGAGATTTGGGGTCTAATAGGCTCCAAATCTCTCTCCATAAAGAGGACCTGTCATGGCCAATGCTGTCACAAGGGATGCTGTTCATCCCTTGTGATAGCAATAAAGTTATTACAAATTTCGTTAAAAAGTGTAAAAATAAATAAATAATAATAAAAAAAATTTAAAGCATCCCAGTCCCACCATGCTTACGTGCAAATGCGAACGCATATGTTACTCCTGCACGCATATGTAAACGGTGATCGCTCCACACATGTGAGGTATTATCGCTAACGCCAAAGGGAAATCAATAATTCTAGCACCAGACCTCCTGTGCAGCTCTAAACTGGTAACCTGTAAAGGCGTTTAAACAGTCGCCTATGGAGAACTTTAAGCACTGTAGTTTGCCGGCATTCCACTGGCAGACGCAATTTTAAAGCGTGACATGTTAGGTATCTATTTACTCAGTGCAAGATCATCTTTCTCATTATATAAAAAAATTGTGCTAACTTTACAGTTTTGTTTTATTTTTTATTAATGAAAATGTTTTTTCCAAAATAATTGCGTTTGAAAAACCACTGCGCAAATGCTGTGTAACATAAAATATTGCAACACACACTATTTTATTCTATAGGGTCTCTGCTAAAAATATATAATGTTTGGGGATTCTAAGTAATTTTCCTGCAAAAGTTGATTTTTACAAGTAGGAGCGAAGTGCCAGAATAGGCTTGGGAAGGAGGTAGTTAAAGGCCATTTCTTTGTCCTTAATATGACATGTTACGTTTTGGTTCATCCACCCAGGTTTAACCTTTGTTCTTCTATATTACCCCTTGCAATGCACTTGGTGATATTTTATTTAATATGTTCCTAAAGCACTTCCATTTTTCCTAAGTTTTCAATGTTTCAAGGATTTGGTCGCACTTAAAGTAGCATTGAGCGCAATTTAGAAAAGTTGGTACTTGTACTTCCCTTGTGCCTCCCTTTCCTATGTTTTATGCTGAATGTAATAATCCTGTGGTTGCTTGTTCCCAGCTTGTCCCGTATTTCCACATCTGCAAACAGATTTGTATCATTTGTAATTAATAGATCTAGCAATGCATAATTTCTAGTCGGGGAATCCACCAATTGGGACATGAAGTTGTCCTGTAAGACATTTAAGAAATGGCAGGCCTTTAATGAGTGAGCTGTCTCTTCCGTCCAGTCAGTGTCAGGATAGTTGAAGTCCCCCATCACAACAACATTTCCCTGCCTCGCTGCCATTTCTAACTGTGAAAGGAGATCCAACTCCACCTTTTCCTTCAGGTTAGGGGGCCTGTAACATACCCCTTCTAGTAATTTCCCACTTACGTCTACCCTTTGGAGTTCCACCTATACGGACTCCACCTCCCCTTGCCCCATCACTGATGTCATTCCTCTCTTCTACCCATCAATCATTCCTGATATATATACACACCTCTCCCCCTTTTCTACTCTCCCTGTCCCTTCGATATAAGGAATACCCCTGGTTGTTTGCCAGCCAGTCATGTGAGCTGTCAAACCAAGTTTCTGTTATTCCAATGAAGTCCAGCAGCTCCAGTTCCTCCATTTTTTTGACTAGGCTCCTAGCATTTGTGAATATTCCCCTGAGTTTTGTGCTGGTGCATATTATTTTCTCTATATAATTTTTCAGGCTTCGTTTTTGGTTTGGTAACTTCTTAGCACCGGATTTAGATGTTATGGATATATTACCCTATAGAGTTAAAAATAAATGGTATGACAATCAATAAATGTATAGGACCAATGTTCAATACCAAAAGCCTAAACAATAAAGAAGCAACACATACTCACAAAGGTACAGCATAGAAACTATATTACAAATGTTATTATATAAAATTGTTTGACAAAAAAACACATTAGGAGAAAACCAAGAGGATGACATTGCAATAGTACCTTACAACTAGATGTTGTATGTGACTACTCTGTAGACCACTGAGTCTGAGATGTTTAAAAAAAGATCAGACCCTTATGAGGTAACTCTGTGGGGACACAATCTGTTTCAATAAGCTTCTTTTGAGGATCAGAGTACCCAATGTCAAGAATTGTACAGAAAGGTGTACCAATCAGTCTTCAACTAAAAACAGAAGGTTAGCGGGCTGAAGCTTACACTAGCTGAACAAAGACAGCTGGTGTGAGCTTCAGCCCGGTATATGTTATATTAGGATTTTATAGAGTATAGGCCCCTTGACAGCCTCAGATACTTCTATGTAGCACAAATATAATAGAGCTGAAGATAAAAGAAGACACCTGACAGTTTCTTTTTGGCTTCTGGGGCTCTCTCTTCAGGATATGATGTATTTGGTGATATTTTGGACTACCCCTCCCTTTGTCTTTCAGTGCCCCTTGATAGGATTCATGAGACACCACCTGCATATATCTATTTTCATGTTGATCTGGTCTAAGAGTCTTACCTTTATTACATGTCAGGACGTGTGGTCTACAGAGTATTTACATAAAACATCTAGTTGTAATGTATTGCAATTGTTAGCTTTTTGGTTTTATCGTAATGTGTATTTCATCAAACAATTTTGTATAATAAAATTTATAATATTTTATACTGTACCTTTGTGAGTTTGTGTTGCTTCATTATTTTTTGTGCCTATAAAGTTCCTCCCACAAGTGTTTTCCTGGTATTGAGCATTTTGGGGTCGGTCGTGGCACATTTAACACATTTAATTGTGACAACAATTAACATTTCTCTATAAATATGTATAGGAACAATGTGATATTTTTAACCACCTCTTTTCCAAGCCTATTCTAACACTTCGCTCCTACATGTAAAAATCCTACAGAATAAAATTGTGTGTGTTGCAATTTTTTATATCACACGGTATTTTGCGCATTGTTTGAAAAAAAAAAACACATTCATAGAAAAAAAAAACTAAACAGTAAAGTTAGCCCAATTTTTTTGTATAATGTAAAAGATGATGTTACGCTGAGTAAATAGATACCTAACATATCACGCTTTAAAATTGCATTTGCCCGTAGGATACCTAGCCGGCCCTCCTTGAATTGAGGAGGAACCTTCACCTGCTGAGACCGCATAACATGTGTGTAAACCCCGACCCCGGGGTTGTGAGCCTGGACGCAGACACTTTCTTACCGCTACTGCTTCCTTTCTATTACTTATTTCCTACTGTTCTTCCCCCCGTCTTTCATCCTCTCCTTTTCTCTCCTCTATCTCTATATCTCCTTCACTCTCTTTCTTTTCTTATGTTTGAACTGTTTGACATAATGCTATGCATGTTAACGGGCCACCGTTGGTCCTCAGTTTATAATTACCGTGGCCCCTATCGCTGTCAGGCATACAGGTAGCATCCCTGTGGAATCTCAGATGGTGGACACCTCCCCGGTTAGTCGTGGTATAATGGGTTGGGGGGGTTAGGGGCCGCTCTCCCCCTCGGGGCGCAGTGAGTTCCCATGGGGGCGCCGGAGGGGGGGTGGCAGGGCCCAGGCCGGCCAATGCTGATTTAGTTGGCACGTGGGGCTACGGTTTTTTGCTGATGTTTATACTACTGTTGAACTATTTCCACTTCCATGTCAGCTGTTTTGACTGGCTCCTTTTTGTTATTTGTTTTATGGTCATGGACTGATTGTATCTTTGTACCTTTGTGAAAATCAATAAAAAAACATTGAAATCTAAAATTGCATCTGCCCATGGAATGGCGGCAAACTACGGTGCTTAAAATTCTCCATAGGCGGCGCTTTATACGCCTTTACAGGTTACCAATTTGGAGTGGTACAGGAGATCTGGTGCTAGAATTATTGATCTGCCTTTGACGTTCCTGACAATACCTCACATGTGTGGTGCAGTCACCATTTACATATGCGTGCGGGAGTAACATATGCGTTTGCATTTGCGCGTAAGCACGGTGGGACAGGGGCGCTTTAAGTTTTTTTTTGTTTGTTTTTTTTTATTTTGTACAAACATTTTTTTTTTTACACTTTTTTTTTTTTTGTAGAAACTTTCTTGCTATCACAAGGGATGAACACCATTCCTTGTGACAGCACGGGCCTTGTCAGGTCCATTTTATGGAGAGATTTGGGGTCTCCTCTGGCGCCCCATGCAGCTAATCAGACCGAGATGGGTCCAATTGGCTGCTTTTCTGGCCGCTGGTGGCCATGTAAACAAAGGGGCTGAACCATAAGTGATGAATACTCATTGCTCCAGGTTTCCAGGGTTACAGAGAGAGGGGGACAACGTCAGTTCCTCTCTCTCTGTACCAGGCAACCATTGCCACTGACTGCATCGCACCGCCTCCGCGATGGGACCAGAGAGCCTGGGAGAGGTGATGGGAGGGGGGTGGGACCCCCTTCTGCCACCAGCAGAAGTGATCAAGTGGCTAATTAGCAACTCAGATCATTTCTGCCTGAATCAGAATCCCAGCTAAAAACAATGATACTGGGATGATGCCTGTAGGTGCAGGCATCATCCCATTATAACCAGTATAACCAATGAAACCCAAGGACATACTCGTACGTCCTTGGGTGGGAAGTGGTTAAGGACCTGGGTGCTATAGTTTATATATATGCACATCCAGGTGGAAATTATCCTTTTTTTATCCTTATAACCCCTTTACTTATGGTCTTCACACTGCTTTGCATTTGATCCAGTAAAGGCAGTCATTCTGCAGAAGGAGATAGACACCATTGCTTTGCATACTGCTAACAGTGGGATTGACTTACTAAAACTGGAAAGTGCAAAATCTGCTGCAGATCTTCATGGAAACCAAACAGTTTCCAGTTTTTTTTTTGTGAAGTGAACAATGAATTTAAATGAGCAAGCTGAAGTTAGAAGCTGACTGGCTACCATGCACAGCTGCACCAGATTTTATACTCTTCAGTTTTAGTACATAAACCCCCACGGTAAAGCCCCGTACACACGTACCGATCGTCGGCTGAACCATCGGCCGTCTTTTGTCCAGGGCTGTCTTGTCTGTTGAAAACTGCAGAAGACTGCACACGAATTTTGTCGGCCAACAACAGCCGACTGCAGAAGTGATGTCATGTGATGGTTAATTTTCCTTGTCTTTTTTCTTTTCTGAGCATGCCCAGTCTTGCTAATCGGCTGTCTGTCGGCCGAAATCTGTACTGACTGGCGAACAATCGGCTGTTCTGGTGTTGGCCAAGAAAAATTTTAATACCTGCACGACAGATTCTGTTTGGCCGAAAATGCGCTGTCGGCTGTCGGAAGCATCATACTAACAAGCCTACAATCGGCCGATCGGTCGTCGGCCGAATATTTACAGCCGACAATCGGTACGTGTGTACGGGGCTTAAGGGTCTGTGTTTTCTTTGAGCTTTTTTCAATGATCAAATGCAGCTTGGATTTGTGATCAGTTTTAGACGTGTTCAGCTGATCAGACCGAGATCATTCATAGTTCCACAGGTGTATCTGACCTGCAGTTGACCCAGTTCTGCATCAACCTGCCCCAAGCTGCTTTAGCATTCCTATGGACTTATAAGGGGATAAAAGCTTTAAGCACAGAAATGACCCTATAAGCATGCTATACCACTGTCCAAATCAGAAGGCTGACACTATAGTCATAATCAAGATGCCTTCACTGCAATAGGAAGAAGTCACTGAGTTGAATGTGGTGTTTGGCAATGGGGTATGGATCACATGACTGCAGTGAAGCATCAACAACACATTCACTTTATTGTTTAGTGCACTTAAGTATTTTTGTTCACTACCTTGAAAAAAAAAAAAAAACATAAATTCACCACCAATATTTATATACCACAAGTTTTATTAAATCCAAAATATGGCAAAATGATTAATATAAGCTACAGTGAAATACCATGTACAGACATTAGACATAAAAAAAATCACCAAATAAAATAGAAATCATCATAATACATAGAAATTGATTAGATATGCACCAAATATTAGGATTTCTTCATACTGCATAGAATCTGGCCCTGGATATTTTCTAAGATGCAGACATCATAAAAGGCAAAGCTTCAATCCTGGTCAAAAGTTCTTGCAAAAGGATTCCCAATGATAGAAAAACTTGGGTTGTTAAGGGCTCCTAATTCTGTCACAGTCTTGCTGGAGAAATCACCTTCTTTGTTTTAGTATAGCATTTCTCACTTTTTAACCAGATCCATGTATCTGATCTAGCACTATTAGCATTAGTTTCAAAAGACAGCACACCTAGTTAAGTATTTTATACATACAGTGCACATATATAGATTCCATATATGTGGGAAAACTATAATATACTACATCTAGCACCACTATGGATTGTATCAGTCTATATGTAAAATATTTTCACTTGGAAAATTCTGAATGGGTAAAATAAAAGATTCCCTTTATCCGACATACAGTATGTAATAGTGTTTGGTCTTAAGATCTTTAGAAAGGAGGGCTTAGATCTACTGAATGGTCATGCCGACATATTGATGTTTTTGACTGGGAACATTGTCTAACTACTCTTTCCTCTTGTTTCAACGCCTTCAACAGCAACTTTGCAGTTGCAATAATTATGCTTAACTACAGTTTACCTGGGCGGCACATGCCGTGTTAAGTTACCTGTCAGGTTAAGAGGAATCATTATATTTGTATCCTTGTAAATCACCTTGTGGGACAATTACGCTGGGATGTTTTTGCATCCCTTCTCTGTTAGGCCCCTTTCACACATAGGTCCGTTTTTCATCCACCCGTTGACGGATGATAAACGGACATCAATGCATCTCTATGTAAAAACAGATGACAACAGATGATCATCCGTTAACATCCGTTTTCATCCGATTCGGTCAATGTCCGTTTTTTTGAATGGATGAATGTCCTATTTTTCATCCGTCAAAAAAAAGGATCGGACAAAAAACGTATGTAAACTGACTAACGGTCCGTTTTTCATCCGTTTTTTCATTGGTAGTGGATGTAAAAAAAAACAGATGAAAAATGTATGCAAAAATGGATGAAAAACTGATACATTTTGACGCGAATGAACTGATGAACTGAACGGACCGTACGTGTGAAAGGGGCCTAATACAAGCTGAATTATTTGATAATCTTATTCTCCTGTCTATATGTTTTTTTCCTGACCACCCAAGGATATATTCTATCTTATAGGTCCCAAACTAGGAAAATAACATTTCCAGAGTACAGGATGACTATTTCTACCGGTTAGTTGCAGAATACAGGTCGCTTACCTTTTGATATGAAGATATATTTATCTTTTATTCCTATAGGATATTGACTTGTCTCATGGTCCCGCTTATCCCGTGTCTGCCCCAAGCCTGTTTTGTTTTGAGTGTTTGGAGGAGGGTCGCCTGCTAAGTATATTTGTCCGTGCGTCCACAGGGTCTCGATGAAGCTTATTGTGAAACACCTTCGACCAATGAACAGACGTACTTTCACATCCACGTGATTTTGATATGTATTGTACTCTTTATCATTATGTACATGACCTATACTAAATAGAAACATCCTCTTGTATGTATGTTCGGTTAGCTGAACCCCTTTCTTGGGTTAGCTCTGTTATTTTATCTGTATTGGTTTTAATATGGAATTAATTAATGTTTATTTTAATTTTTGTGTACATTTATGTCTCATGATGTGCCCATAAAGTCCACACCATTTACAGATGTCTGTGTACGTCTGTTGTTCCAATTTTTTGATTATATAGGATTGTGGCTAACCTTTGATAGCTCCCTTTTTTTCTCCTTTTTTTTACAGTTTACCTGTGTAAATTATTCTGGGTATGTTTGGCACAAAAATTCACTTCATAATATTACTCCAACTACTCATAGCAAAGGCAAAGCTTCACTTCTAGCAATTCTGGGGTACACAAATGTGCACCATAAAATGGAAATTAGAAATGTACAGGGTTATTTATTATGACTGTTCACAGGACAGTAACCAATAGCAACCAATCACATTTTAACCTCCTCATTTAGCGCAAAGTTGTGACAGGTGAATGCTGAATCTTTGGGTTACAATACTTTGTATATGGACCAGCTAAATAAGACTAGAATACCTTGCTACATTTTAGTAAACAGAATACTTAAAAGATTGCAGGCCAATAACCTTTTAAGCCAAGTTCCGAAATTCCCTTGTACCATAGTGCTTTCCCTACAGGTATCTGGAGCATCCATTACCACTGTGACACGTATATGCAATACATTCAAGTTTGAAATTTATCATAGTTAGTACTATTTCATTAAAAACAAAACAATATGCTAAAAATACTAAATATAAAAAAAAGAAAAAAAGAACAATAAAAGAATGACTATTGCTTCAAGTGGCATCTACACATACCCTGTGTATGCCCATTTGGTTTGTTATAAGCATATTTTTTATTCATTATGAAGACAAAAGCTACATTTTACACGGCAGGATTTTCCGCTTCCTCTGCAGTTGCATATTCAGGTTGGTCACTGTATTCTTTAACTTCAGGGTTCTCAGAGACCACAAGATTCTGCCTGACTTGTGCCTCTGACTCAGCCTGTGCACTGTTAGGGCCTGCAGATATTGGCATTGTTCTGAAGAGGAAAGAAGTAAATGGTTCAATTGCATCATTCAAAACAGTTTCTATGTAAAATCATAAAAAATATACCTAAACACGTGCTTAAAGTAAAAATGCGAATATCCTTTTTGTACCATGTTGTTTGTAGTATACTGTCTGTATTATTTATTACCTATATATGGTATAATATGAGAGTGGCACTAGTGGCCCCTCCCCCCTGCAGAGTGCCCCCAGAGCAAGCAGTTTGCAATGGGGGCACCCAAGCAGGCATGCTCCCAATCTGCTGTCCTGTGTGCTTGTTCACACACAAAGCTGTGGCTTGGCCCTTCCCCCTCTTTCTCCTCATTGGCTCACTGACCAATGGCTCCTCCTGCTGTCTCAGCCAATAAGGAGGGAGAGTCCCCAGAGAGCCGAGGCTTTCGTGCACATGACTGCATCGCAATGGGGCTCAGGTAAGTATTGGGGGGGGGGGGGCTGCTGCACAAAGAAGGTTTTTTACCTTCATGTAAAAAACCTTGATCCTTTACAACCAATTTAATACCCAAGGTCGTATTTACATTAAAATGGAACTAAACTCTCTCAATTAATATGAACTATTTTAATCTTATGTTTCAATATTATTTATTGAAGTATGTTCACAAAAGAGTATGTCAAAGTTGCGAAAAAAGAATATGGATCTTCCACAATGTAATATTCATACAGAATGGGTAATAGTCCAAAAGATTTGTTAACATAAAACAGCATAAAAAAGGCATTCCCCAAAATGAGAAACTGCGCAGTCAGTATAAAATGCACTGTCCGTGTAGAGTAACCCCAAGACATGTTCAAGACACTGAGTGATGCATTAACATGGCACATCCCAGGCCTAATGTACCCTAGAGAACTATTTTTAATCTTTATTCTGCTAGCATTAGTATATAGACAGGAAAGTATATTATATTTACATGTTTTAACTTTTAGTTTTTTACATTTCCTTCGTTATTTCCTGGTTTCTGGTTTCTAGGTCAATATGATAGCATACATCCCAGGAGTCGTCATGGGCATTTATATTTCTTTTGGAGGAGGGGAGAAGGGGCTTTCTCAGCTAAGTATGCTCTCCTGCCTGCATGCATGAATTAAGGACATGTGCCCTTTACTAAGATGGTCGCAGCTATGCTGGGGGGGGAGGGTTCAAAGTGATTCCTTAACAAGATGAAGCATTGTGCTCCAGAGCACCCAAACTCACAGATGGGTGAGTTTGCTGTGCATATTAAAAAATAAATTAAAGTGCTTGACTATCCGTATAGATCAATACTATTGTTACAAACTCACCAGATGCGGGCGTTGTAAGGTCATCTGGAATACAATGTTCAAAGCCTTTGCACTATAGTTAATTTTTCTTTTTTCCTTTTATTTTCTATATATTCTCTAATGTTACTAGTTACCGTATATACTCGAGTATAAGCCAACTTTTTCAGCATGTTTTTTTATGCTGAAAAAGCCCCCCTCGGCTTATACTCGAGTCACAGTCTCACTTACCTTTTAAAAATGGCGCCGCCCGGCGCCAACACGTCATCACGCATGCGCTGTCTGCCCGGGAATAGCTGAACGTGTACAGGTTTTCCTGAGCATCGGCGGCACATGCGCGGTGGCGTGTTGGTGCTGGGCGGCGCCATTTTTAAAATAAGGCGCCTCACCGATAGGTAAGTGAGACTCCCCCAAAGCCCCTGCATTTCCTCATGCAGTGCTGCGGGCATGGTACAGGACATTCTCCTGTACCATGCCCGCAGCACTTCCTCTCCTGTACCATGCCTGTGCCATCTTTGCCATGCCTGTAGCATCACATGTGCCATGCCTGTACCATCTCCTGTGCCATGCCTGTACCATCTCCTGTACCATCACCTGTCCCATGCCTGTACCATCTCTTGTGCCATGCCTGTACCATCACCTGTGCCATGCCTGTACCATCACCTGTGCCATGCCCGAACCATCTCCTATGCCATGCCTGTACCATCTCCTGTGCCACGCCTGTACCATCTCCTGTGTCATGCTTGTGCCATCTCCTGTACCATCTCCTGTACCATGCCTGTACCATCTCCTGTACCATGCCTATACCATCTCCTGTACCATGCCTATACCATCTCCTGTACCATCTCCTGTATCGTGCCGACAGCCCTGCATCTTCTGTACCATTCCCCCATCCCCTATTTTGTGTCTCGTGGTGGTGCAGTTGGGTCCAGTCAGGGCCGTCTTTTCCACTGGGCATGCCCGGCGGTTGCCCGGGGGCCCCACTTGCCAAGGGGCCCCACATGGATGGTGGCATGTCCCTGGTGGTCTAGGGCCCCCCCGTTATGTTGTCCGCCGGCCCGGGCCCCCCCCCCCTATTGCTTTCACCTGCCGGCGGCGGCCGTGGCTTGAGTCTGACTGCAGAGTACACTGGTTGCTAAGGCCAGCCCGATTGGCATCTAGCAACCAGTGACGTTAGCAGAGCAGACCCAGGATGCACGGCGCCGCAGCGGAGGACTCGGAGGAGGATCCTCCTCCTCGTCGGCTCGTCCTCCTCTCCTCCCACCGGCTCCGTCTCGACCCAACTGGCTCCGCCTCCACCCACCTCCTCCCATGTGCAGCTGAGCCGTTGTAAAGGTAAGGCTGCCATGGCCCACAGCCTGCCAGGCTGAATGCAATGAATCTGATGATATATATTATTTTTTTAACTCTCTCATGGCTGGCAATGATAATGATGGAATCGATGACACAAGAGACAGACAACTCTGTCCTGGAGGATATACCTTTCTATATATATTGGTCCCTGTAATATGTATATAGTAAGGTATATATCCTCCAGGTAGTAGTTGTACTCTCTTGTAGTATAGTGTTCCCTGTAATGTGTATATAGTCCATATACATATTACAGGGACCGATATATACTACAAGAGAGTACAACTACTACCTGGAGTATATACCCTACTATATACATATTACAGGGACCAATATATACTACAAGAGACAACTACCTGGAGTATATACCTTACTATATACATGTTACAGGGAATCCTATATACTACAAGAGACTCTTGTAGTATATAGTGTTCCCTGTAATATGTATATAGTAAGGTATATACTCCAGGTAGTTGTACTCTCTTGTAGTATATATTGGTCCCTGTAATATGTATATAATATGGTATATACTCCAGGTAGTTGTACTCTCTTGTAGTATATATTGGTCCCTGTAATGTATATACTCCAGGTAGTTGTGCTCTCTTGCAATGATGAATGCATGTCCTCGCTCACCTCCTCCGGAGGCTGTCAGGGTCCGGAAAGCTGGGCTGCTGCATGATTGTGCGTGATTGTGTAGGCAGGGGGCCCCAGTGCACTGCATTGCCCAGGGGCCTATAAGGCTCTTAAGATGGCACTGGGTTCAGTAGCTGCTGCATTTCCCACCCTAGGCTTATACTCGAGTCAATAAGTTTTCCCACTTTTTTGTGGTAAAAATAGGTGACTCGGCTTATATTCGGGTCGACAAACTTGTGAAAACTTCAATAAAAAACTATTGAAACTAAAAAAGGAATTCAATTGAATTTTCAGTTGATGGTGCTCAAATACTGTTTAGTTCTGCTTGATGTCTTAGCTGGTGCCCAGGACAGTAAAGTAAGGCAACGCCAACCAAACCTCAAAATGTACAAACTGTTGAAATGTTTTTCTTTGTTTTCCTGTACTAGATATTTCTTGTTAGGTCCAGTTAGAGAAACGTAGGGGAATAGGAAGCTGGTAACGTATAGAATAGGAGCCAGAAGACTCGTTGTATTCCACTAAATAAAATAATATTCTTGTTTGTATTTCTAAAATTAAAAAATACAGTAGCTGTGACTATGCAGCAAACAGCATGAACTCCCAAATAGATTGTTAGAATTAGTCCTTGCTAAAACAATTGCATGATACAAGGGGCAGAGCTTGTACAAAATTCAGGTCTGCCAAGGGCAGCATAATGTCTAAATAGAGCCCTGCCCATATTGTACATGAACAGAGACCTTATCTTTTTCTCTTGTATTTATTTTGTGAATAGTATGAAGCATTTTGGCAATTATTTACTAATGCAAACCACTGAGGCTGTAAAAAGTGCAGAAAAGAACAACGCTCAAAATGATTTCAATGTATTGAAGTCATATTTCTGATTGCACATCTTATTTCCTCTTTGTGGACCTTTATCGAGTTAGCCAGCTGTATCTTTCTTCATAGGGAAAAAACATTTTAAATTCCTGATATGTGCCTGCTGTGCCATGTACTTGTATGAAAAGGTATCCTATTCTCTTTTGTATTGCTTCCTTTGTGTGAAATCACTGGCATTTCTGCTATTTAAAAACTGACCACACTAAGCAGGAGAGCTCATTGTGGTCAGTTCTCCAGCTATACTGGACCAGACGGTGGGCTTTTGTATGGATGCATTTCTGATCTCTATTGGGCTGCAATGCTGGGGATCAATTGCCTGATGATTTATATTGGTCTGCTTGCTGCCTTTGAATGTGGGATCTTTACCACCATGTCCTAACAAGCACATTTTTAGTATGCACAATCTTGTCAGTCCCCTTGACCCTCTGACTGCCGCTGAGTCTCCATACATGGATTGCAGTTTGAGGAGGTGTGCAGAATCTTTCCCTTATCTTGTGGCCTCTCTTTGTGCTCCAGTACCCACCCGGGGGATCTCCTATGTACTGTTGTTGCTCTGACATTGGGAAAACTGTTAATCATCTTCCATGCTAATTTAAGTGAAATGCATTGACTCATGGAAATTCGTATATACACTTGTATCAAGCATATAAGAGTAATATTATGATGATCGTGTACATAATTATTTGAAGTTGGCCTATTAGCAAGATATCTATTATTGTTCTTATGCTGAAATATACATATATTTGTATGATTTTTAAAGGAATTTTGTAATAATTTTTCTTTTATATGCATATTGTGTACTCCTTGTCTGGCCAGTATAGTCTGACTTTGTCTTTTTTTTCCTCTTTTGTATTATATACGGATGATGGCAGTGAGTGTCCTGATTTTTCTACATTTCTGACACAGTGAGGCATACACAAATTTTTTTCCTTCCAACAAATGAGGACATACATTTGGTAGTTTTCAGCTTATGACCAACCTTACAGAAAAATGTTGCTTTCTATTTAATATACTTTGTTTTCTTTTCAAATGTGGCAAAGAGAAGTGCTTAGCAGAAGCAGGAGAAAAACAAAATAATTTTGTTATTCGGAAATCTTACTTCATTTCAGTGACTGGTTTGTTGGCTTTGTTCTTCTTCTTTGCTACTAGGAACCAGATAACAACAAAAATGATTGTTGACAAGAGCACTGCCCCAATAACGGCTGCCACAATAATGCCACCTTCGCCTGATAAAAGGTTAAAATAGGATTCATTAGATTTAAGCAGTAATACAGTTTAATCTTAACCGTTAAAAATACATCTAACAATACATGGGTCCGAAATGGCTTTTTTTAAATATCTAGATTATGTTTAAAATGTAGCACACACTCCACCGTCACTGAAATGCCATCCTAAAATCACAACTTACCAAAACTATCTGTCTCAGTATATACCTTCTATCCCCCACCCTATTTATGTCAATGTATTTTACAATCTCTCAGCCATCACCTCCCACCATCCTTCAACTAGCATCTGTCTTACGGTACCTTCCTTCATTGCCCAGACTCTATGCTAGAATATCGTCCGCCTTTTGCCATGCAATCTATTTATTTCACCCTTACTAAATACTTTTCCTCAATCTCCATTTGCATAAGGGTGCTATTCAATTATTACCTAACCAAGAAACTGCAGAAAGTTAACTGTTTTTAATCTGGCAGACCTTATCAGACAGACCTGCAGTAAAATAAGGCACTGGTATACAACAATCATTGAGTACTATGATTAAGCATAAAAAAAAAATAACCTTGCATGTGTAGTAAGACAATATGAATGCTTACTGTACATATACATAAAAATGAATACACTTTAACAATATTTACTTTAAGCTAAATATTTCAACATTTAGCTTTTAAATACATTTTAAAGTCTAAATGTCCCCTTAACATGTTCATTAACAAATGTGGTGTAAGGGAGAGATAAGTTTGCTTATTTATTCAACTTGAAAAGAACAAAGGCAGTAAACTTAATTGAAATGGGTACTGCATTCTCACCTTTGCTCTCAGTGCCGTTTTATGAAATTAGTTCAAATACTACCTATAATAACTCAATTGTACTGGTTAATAGCTGAGTGGCTCCCCTAGATAATTTGTATTTGTGGTTTGGTACGAGTTATAGAATGGGGCAGATATAATAATTTATAGTCTGCCTCTAGCAACCAATGGTTTGACCAAAGGCAGACCAGATGGCCACTGCTTTAGTGGGTTTTACTTCTAGCAACCGCCTTTCATGTATAGGTATGGACAAGGTCCAGTTCTTAGGTGCCCCCAGTGAATTAAGTGCTGGATTACCTTGTCTTAAAGGACAAGCTAAGAAATGTGAGACATATACAGACTGGTTTTATCAGAGATGGCAATCAGTGGCAAGTGATAACTAGAAAAAAAAATCAAGTCACAGCCAGTAAGTCCACTAACCAAGTGCCAATAGAGGACTGAAGAGTTGTACTCAAAATCCAAAGTCTTAGCAGAAGTTGGGGCAGCCAGAGTTCACTTGGAGCCAAGAACAAGCCACAGTCAGTTCCAAGAATGTAAGCAAACCAAGGAAGGAATATTGCAGGGCACTAGAGATACTGTTAAAAACGGATAGAACCAGGGACAAAAATACAAGAGGGCACAGCTAATTACAACTATGTGAACTGTATTATGTGCAAAATCTTGCAGCCCCTACCACACTGCAAGGCCAGGAAGATGAGGGAAACCCTAAGGAGTAAATTGTCTATTTTGCGTTCAAGATACAAGTTATAAAGAACACAGGGTAACTTGTGGCAGCCAGACAGAAATCATCTTTCATTTTCTGACTGCTCTTGGTGGATAAAACATGTATTGCTATTTGTCACTTGGAGATTCAGAATTTCTATAATACTGTTTGTGTTGCCTTCCTAGTAACATCATTATATCTACCTTTTAAAGAGTTTTTATGCTAATGAAAGGCAGTTTAACAATACTATACCCCCTGTGTGGAGATCCAGTTCACAGGTTGCATTGCCCAAGCTGTTGCTTGCTGTGCATCGGTAGTATCCATCTTCAAATTTAGTCATGTTGCCAAGAACTAACAGTCCTTCACTTTGATCTGTAATAAAATATATATGTATAGTAAAAACAATGAAATAAAAGAGAGAACTATTTTTTTTTACACACATCTATGTATTATGACATTAGCATTTTCACTTACGGGCATTTACCGGCAATAGAACGTCCTTCACTACTCTGTGCCAAGTATAGACTGGCCAGGGCATCCCTTGCTTAGAAATGCATGACAGTGTTACACTGTGTCCGACTGCTATATGCCCTTCTATAGCGCAATGTGGGGTAGATGGTGCAACTGGAAGAGATCAGAGATGATCACATGAATTAAACATATAAAACCTCAAACTGACCTCAAATTAAATATGTAAAACAAGGGAACTCACTTGAAACAGAGGAAAATGGAACACTTGAAGAACTAAATACACAGTGAAAATACATACATGAAAAATGTGTTACTTAACATGATTTGTGTTTCTATATTGCCAGTCTTCTGATTCTTAGCCCCTAATGAGAAGTATAGCCTGGAAAATGCTATATAGCCAAAAAAATAAATCCACTTTTTCCTGGTTTAGGTTTCCAGCTTCCTATATCCATTGTCTGACAATGAATAAACACTGTAATGATGGTCTCAGTTTTTTTGTATGATGAGCAAGCTGAAGGTGGAAAGGTGGCACAGGAAGCTGCAAAACTGAACAAGGTAATAATGGCATGACCTGGCTGGTGGTGCAGCACGGCAGATAGGCGTCAACCACAAACCGGGCTAATCAGTATCCATAATATCATTTTGATTGTGAATTAATAGAAGAAGGTACTGTGCCAAGTAAAACACTTCACAAAGAAGGCAGACTAAGTTCTCCAATGAAACTAATTAAAAGAAACCTTTACTGAAAGAAATATGGAGGTTGGTATTGCTTATTCCCTTCTAAAAATGTCAGCTCTTATGCTGTCATACTGATCTCTCAGCTTTCATACCTTCTGAGTTACTTACTTTGAACAAGCAATCAGCAAGTGAAGTCAGAACAAAGTCGATTCAAATTTTGGAGCTGTGACTCAGAGAGTATTGCAGTCAATTAATTAGTATAATAGACATGCAACTAGCAGTTTCCAAAGGTGGTCAGCAATGGCAGCCTACATATTGCTACCTGTACAGGTTTTACCTAGTCTTCCCTTTCTAAAGTAAAGTCCATTTTGGAAACCGTAAACAAAACTAAAAGTTACTTTATGTCTAACTGATATACATGTGAACACACACACACATATATATAAATTAAATAATAAAGAACTGTTAAAGGATTTAGGCATGTCCTAAGTACCCTGTACAATCACTTGCACATGCCCCATTCCGATGGGGTCTGGAAGATTGGACACCTCGCAGCTGTAGAATCCTGTTTCTTGTGGTTGCATGTTTGAAATAGTTATTGAAGCATTTCCAGTATTATTGTAAGCTGTGACTCTGTTCTTAAATCTTCCCACTGGGAAGGATTGTCCATTCTGGAAATAGTACACCTAGAATACAAGACATAATTGTCATATCATTTCTAACACCACAAATTCTTTCTGTATAATAAAATATATAAATCAAAAGTTTTTTATAGGATCCTTAATGACAGTGGTAGCAGCTGGTAACTGTCACTGAAAAGGCTTAAATACTGCGGTCCTTTTTAATGCCATTTACAAAAGCAGAATATAACATTTGCATTCATTCACCTTCAAAAAACACATTGAGTTTATCAAACACATTAATTGGCTGGATTGGGCTGTGACTGGTATACAGTCACCCAGTTTACCCAGCACCTGGGTTTCCCAGTCTAATTGGAAATCCAGGTATCAGTACCATTTGCTGTACTTTTATTATGGTCAGTGTTATTTCTCCTATACCGGAATGTTTTTAAACATACAGTATTTACAAATAGGAGTGATTTATTCACGACTGACTTCTATAAGGAACAGCCATGCTTGATCCCGCTATGTCCTCCATATTCGACGTACCATGTGACAAAAAAACATACAGTGCACTCCAAAAAACAAAAACTGAGACTGAATTCCCAGAACAAATTGCCACGTGTCAGAATCACCTGATCTTCTTAAAACGCTATTGCTGTGCTCAAAACAAGTGCTCTCTCAACATCATCTTGGGCCAATCAAACTACTCACATTAGACCTCTTACTTTATAGGAGATCTAATATCGATGTATAAAAGGTTAACAACTTCCACAGCCAGGTTCAGATGAAGTGAAGGGAGTGAAGGGTTAATCTCAAAATACTCCCAATGGTAGGCTGCTCATGGAAGAGGGCAAAACCACACAACAGTGCTTACTGCTAGTAGTTATTACAGCTACTTAGAGCACAATGTACAACACTTACAACAAGGTAAAACATACAGTATGATAAAAAAAAACCTCATAAAGCATCCAGTTAACAGAAGAACCAGCATGATACTCAGGCAGTATATTTTTCCGAAATGAACACTCCTCTCTACAATGATCAATCACCGTGAAAACAGCATAGGCTCTACTTCTACTTGTTATGTCCAGCATGTTTTACCTCTTGTAAGTGTAGAGTGCACTCTAAATACTAACAGTGAGCAACATTGTGCGGTTTTTCTCTCTTCCATGAACGGGTTACCACTGGGGGTATTTTGAGAGTAACCCTTTACTACCATGTTTGTTACTACATCTGTACCTGGCTAAGGAAGCTGTTAACCCTTTATACATCAAGCGATATTAGACCTCCTATAACTTAAAGTGGAGCTATACTCACCTCAGTTCCAGCGATGCGCTGTCCCCGAACTCCCCACCTGGCCGCCTTCTGGGTCTCGATCACCGGCCACTGTTATTGGCCAGGCAGGAATAACAGAGTTCAGTCAGATTTGGCATTGCCCAATTTGTACAGTGAGCTGTGCATACGCGGCTCACTGTAAAAAGGGAGACAGGCAGGTAAGTTACTTTAATGCTCTATCTCCATGCACCCACCCAGACACAAACTTCTGCCTGCTTCATCTCCTATTTCGGAAAGCTTGTCAGAAGTTATCAAGCTGAAAACAGAGGAACGGAGCAACAGAAAGGCACGGCACTTAGGGCTTTGGAGAGAGATAAGTAAACACTACAGATATACAGTCAGGTCCATAAATATTGGGGCATCGACACAAGTCTAATCTTTTTGGCTCTATACACCACCACAATGGATTTGAAATGAAACAAACAAGATGTGCTTTAACTGCAGACTTTCAACTTTAATTTGAGAGTATTTACATCCAAATCAGGTGAACGGTGTAGGAATTACAACAGTTTGTATATGTGCCTCCCACTTTTTAAGGGACCAAAGGTAATGGGACAGATTAACAATCATAAATCAAACTTTCACTTTTTAATACTTGGTTGCAAATCCCTTGCAGTCAATTACAGCCTGAAGTCTGGAATGCATAGACATCACCAGACGCTGGGTTTCATCCCTGGGGATGCTCTGCCAGGCCTCTACTGAAACTGTCTTCGGTTCCTGCTTGTTCTTGGAGCATTTTCCCTTCAGTTTTGTCTTCAGCAAGTGAAATACATGCTCAATCCGATTCAGGTCAGGTAATTGACTTGGCCATTGCATACCATTCCACTTCTTTCCCTTAAAAAACTCTTTGGTTGCTTTTGCAGTATGCTTCGGGTCATTGTCTGTCTGCACTGTGAAGCGCCGCCCAATGAGTTCTGAAGCATTTGGCTGAATATGAGCAGATAATATTGCCCGAAACACTTCAGAATTCATCCTGCTGCTTTTGTCAGCAGTTACATCATCAATAAATACAAGAGAACCAGTTCCATTGGCAGCCATACATGCCCACGCCATGACACTACTACCACCATGCTTCACTGAGGTGGTATGCTTTGGATCATGAGCAGTTCCTTTCCTTCTCCATACTCTTCTCTTCCCATCACTCTGGTACAAGTTGATCTTGGTCTCATCTGTCCATAGGATGTTGTTCCAGAACTGTGAAGGCTTTTTTAGATGTTGTTTGGCAAACTCTAATCTGGCCTTCCTATTTTTGAGGCTCACCAATGGTTTATATCTTGTGGTAAACCCTCTATATTAACTCTGGTGAAGTCTTCTCTTGATTGTTGACTTTGACATTCCCATCACTCTGATATAAGTTGATCTTGGTCTCATCTGTCCATAGGATGTTGTTCCAGAACTGTGAAGGCTTTTTTAGATGTTGTTTGGCAAACTCTAATCTGGCCTTCCTATTTTTGAGGCTCACCAATGGTTTACATCTTGTGGTAAACCCTCTATATTAACTCTGGTGAAGTCTTCTCTTGATTGTTGACTTTGACATTCCCATCACTCTGATACAAGTTGATCTTGGTCTCATCTGTCCATAGGATGTTGTTCCAGAACTGTGAAGGCTTTTTTAGATGTTGTTTGGCAAACTCTAATCTGGCCTTCCTATTTTTGAGGCTCACCAATGGTTTACATAGTGTGGTAAACCCTCTATATTAACTCTGGTGAAGTCTTCTCTTGATTGTTGACTTTGACACAAATACACCTACCTCCTGGAGAGTGTTCTTGATCTGGCCAACTGTTGTGAAGGGTGTTTTCTTCACCAAGGAAAAAATTCTTCGGTCATCCACCACAGTTGTTTTCTGTGGTCTTCCGGGTCTTTTGGTGTTGCTGAACTCACCGGTGCGTTCTTTTTTTTTTTTTTAAGGATGTTCCAAACAGTTGATTTGGCCACGCCTAATGTTTTTGCTATCTCTATGATGGGTTTGTTTTGTTTTTTCAGCCTAAAGATGGTTTGCTTCATTGATAGTGACAGCTCTTTGGATCTCATATTGAGAGTTGACAGCAACAGATTCCAAATGCAAATAGCACACTTGAAATGAAGTCTGGACCTTTTATCTGCTCCTTGTAAATGGGATAATGAGGGAATAACACACACCTGGCCATGGAACAGCTGAGCAGCCAATTGTCCCATTACTTTTGGTCCCTTAAAAAGTGGGAGGCACATATACAAACGGTTGTAATTCCTACACCTTTCACCTGATTTGGATGTAAATACCCTCAAATTAAAGCTGAAAGTCCACAGTTAAAGCACATCTTGTTTGTTTGATTTCAAATCCATTGTGGTGGTTTATAGAGCCAAAAAGATTAGAATTATGTTGATGTCCCAATATTTATGGATCTGACTGTATGTGCCCAGATAAGATTTTATGAATGGGGTTTACATTCACTTTAAGGTGAACAGTTTGACTGGCATAAGGTGGAGTTGGGAGAGCACCTGTTATGAGCACAGCAAGAGTGTTTTAAGAAGATCACATGTTTTCTGAAAACAGAAAAAGTTTAAGATCATCACTGTGTGGATTGTCATTATATGCATGTAGCACCCTCCTAGGTGGGTGCTAGGTGATAAAAGCTTAGCAGCTCCATCTGCTTATCAGGGGAGCCTGATTGTTAGTTTTTCTTGTTGCGTGTGTCCATGTGTGATTCATCTGGTCTGAGGGAGTGTCCCCACTGTATCCAATAGGGGAGCCTGCTGGACAGTGGAGGAAACCCAGCTAGTGACACTATCCCAGTGGGTTGGCACAGACAGTGATGCATCCTGGGATATTTTATAAAAGCCAAGGGCACATGTGACAGGGTGTCTTTGGGCGGGAAGCCAGGTCCCAGGAGGAGGGTGCTGGCTGTCTCTCCTTTCTGTATGGAAGGTGGTCACAGGAGGTCGGCCTAGTGGACCAGAAGTGTGGTGCTGAGCCAGGAGGTCCAGTGGATGCTGACAAGCGGAGCTGAAGGCAGAGTGACCTTGGGAAAAAAAGTGTCCGTGAGTACCGGGAAGCTTGCCAGGGGTCTGTTCAGGAAGGGGACCGCTCCAGTGAGGGTCAGTAGACAAGAGCTAGCACACACAGCAAGTGAAAAAGGGGGTGCCAAGCTAGAAACCTGAAGAGAAATTATTACAGGATCATATTCTTATCTTCACTTCAATTGCAAGGTGAAGCAGCGGCCTTGCTGCACATACTGCAGCTAGTTGTCCTCAAGTTGTGCATAGTTCATAGTTGGAGTATCCTACTCACTTCTCCCATCCCAGTTCTAAAATAAAATACAAAAACAACATCCCCTGTCTGTTAATTGCCTGAGCCAAGGATTTAAAGTGATAAGTTCCATAGACTGTTGCTACAGGTAACCCAGGGGAATCCAGAAAGTGCAAATCTCGGTAGCTCCTTAGGGGGCAGTGCTACATGCATATACGATCTGGGAATTTACTCTTGGACTGCACTGCTGGCTTTTTTCACGTTGTCGGTTTTTATTTTTTTTATTTTTGCTCGGCACAATTTTCTGTGATTTTGCTATTTACACTTTATTGAGAGCTTTTTGGATAGCACTGCACTTGTTTTATTTTATTTTTTTATATCTTTGAGTGTGAATCACTTGTAAGTGTCAGCTGGCTATCCGCATACTCTCATACTTTTATTACACCTATAGTTACTTGCTTTTTTTTGTTTTTTTTGAAATTCTGCAAATGTGGATGTTAGCCTGGCATAGGTGAAGGGCATGTGTGCATTACAGTTTGGCTCATTCTCTCTTGCTAGCTGTACCTTTTTCCGAGAAAATATCTGCAGGATTGATGGATGGAGGAACACTCACTCAGGAACAGTGTGCTCTGTTCTGTGCTCTGTGCTGTGCTGTCCTGACTGTCTTCACACAGAGCTGTACTGATGATAGCTGCTGCAGCACCGCTGATTCCTTGTGCCCACCCTATTCTCAGCACTTGCTGAAAGAAGCAGGCTGTGAAGAAGCTGCTATTCAGTATAACTCCACCTGAGACTAGGGCTATGGACCTGAACTTTTTTTTTAAGGAAGCTTTTAACCCTTTATTCATCAAGCGATATTAGACCTAAAACTCATCATGCTATAATCTTTGCAGCCTTTGTACAAATTCAAGACTTGCGTGACATCAAACATAAAGGCCTATTCTTCTACGGCATTAGGACAAACTAATTTTTATAAGGCTTCTAGCTCTCTACTAAGGTTTGTTGGAACCTTGTACCGCTTTGAGCCAATTGGGTTTGTGCAATCTGCACATGCAAAACATGTATGCACTTAGACGTTTACCCTATGTACTAAAAGCAATCATTTCGAGCTTTCAATATATAACCCACACAATTTCCTACAACACATCTAGTAGTTGACTTTATTTGATGAATGTCTGTATTTGGATTAGTCAACCAGCCTATTTAAAACCTAACTGAACATTCTGTTCAGATCAGCTAAGTACATTTGAAACGCATCAAAACAAATGGTGTGCAAAGTCTTACAATTTATTTTCTTAAGAAAGCAGCCACAGCCCACAAAATGGCATCAATTTCCAATGGGGCATAACAGTGGCCAGAAATCTCATTTACAGCATTTGAAAGCAAAGTTCCTACAATATACATCATTGCCATTTCACCAAAAAAGCCATATCTTTTCAGTAAAAAAAACATTGAGTCGGGTCATTTTCCCCAGTTCCCCCTCCTAAACATGATGGCCTTCCATTCTTCTAATCTCTAATGTAACCACAGAACAAGTGCTATGGGAATAGGAAGCAGGGTGAACTGAGCTGCCTAAGAGAATGATTTGAATTTCTTTACTGCTTCTGCTATAAAATTTGAGCATGAATTGTTCCACAGTGCCACCAGCTACAAAGTTCAGTGAGGGCTTGATTAAAAGCTCTTTTATTGCTTTTTATAAATATGTATGTAGCAGGTTTTCCAGGCCTGTGGCCTGATATGGGTCTGCCATCGTTACCAGTTACCTCTCCAGCCCATGTGAGTTGCGGCCCTGGATGTGAGAACTGACACATGGACAACTCCGGCATCTTTGTTTTGTTGGTTTTATTGTATTTGAAGGGGATGGGAGAAGGGAATGAGTGGGATACTCCTTTCGGCTCAACTAAGTACAACTTGGGACTTTTTCCTGAAAATGTCTGTTAGAGCTGTCTTGACGCCAGCCGACGCTAGCCAACACTCGCTGATGCTTGAAACACACTGTAACCTGGGTGAAGTGCTGAATCCTCGACTTTATGTCCAGAAGACCCAGGACTGTAAAGTATTGAACTACTGACACTGCTGCACTGCGAAGTCACTGACTACTCCCTCCCAGCCTTGCACTAGCTTGAGGTAGCTTGACATGAATTCCTGTATGGCTGCAACTCTCTCCTCACACTCTGCACAATTCAGGGCGCAAACTGCACGTGCCCCCTTTAACCTTGAACTCTTTAGGGTTCACTCAACCTAGGTACCCCCTTTCCTCAGCTAGCTGGCACTGGATCCTAGAACCTCCTCCGGAGCGGCCTCCTCTAACACTTCAGGCAGACCCCCCCAGGGGCAATCCTCAGTACTCACGACCTGTGTAGGCTTTCCTGGGACTGGACCACTCTCACTCTCCGCTGGTTCTCGGCACACCGGGTCCCCTCAGCTCAACTCAGCACTCTCTGGATTTCTCAGGCGACACCCCGAGATATCCGCTTCCTCAGACAGGGGGAGAGACAGCTGTACTCTCCCTCATGGGCTTCCCTCCAAAGACCACGAGTCATGCCCCCTTCAGACTTATACCCCTCCCCAGAATCCTCTGCAGCAAAATTTGCCTTCTGGGGTAGACAAGTCCGAATGTATCTCTGATTGGGTTTCCTCCACTGCCCTATCAGAAGCCCCTAATAGAGCCAGTGGGGAGACTCCCCTCTCTGGAAACACACTTGGAAATCATGACAACCTAGCAAAAGAAACTTGGCCCTGCTGTTAGGCAGACAAGGCCCACTGTGCATTTACCTAGCACCAACCTGTAGGGTGCTACATGTAAATTCCTAAATGTCTATGGCCTGATAATATATATATATATATATATATATATATATATATATATATATATATATATTGCCCACTGCATACATTAACTGTAAAATCTAACCACATATCCTGTTGTAAATAAACTGTATAGTACAGTATGTAGACAAATACAGGCTTGGAATTTTAGTTATTATACTCTTTCCCCTCCATTGGTAACTTATGTAGCAGGTTTTCCAGGCATTGGGCCTGATATGGGTCTGCCATTGTTACCGGTGACACCTTCAGTCCATTTAAGCTGAATACCCAAGTGTGAGAGTTGAGACAATGACCATTCCGGCATCTTTGGTTTGTTTTGTTTATTTGAAAATGGGGATGGGAGAAGGGAATGAGTGGGATACTCCTATGGCTCAACTAGGTACAACTGGGACGCTTTGCAGGAAAATGCCTGTTAGCGCTGTCTTGACGCCAGCTGGATGCCAAGTACTCACAAAACTAGTGTGATACAACACACATCGAAAATAGCATATACAGTCTCCAAGGTACCCAGGTCCCAATTATGACGAATGGGCATGCAGATGGTCGCATGGGGCTGCTGTGGCTAGGCTGATGCGTTTCAGGGGCGAGCCCCCTTCCTCAGAGCCAGATGAAATGCCGCTAGATCACAAGCCGAACGGCCGAAGACTAAATGGGAGTAGACCCCACCTCTTCCTGTTCTGCCCCAACCCCAAGGGCGGGGCAAAGGGGAGGGGGGAAGGGAAGAAAAGGGAAGAGGGAGGGGAAAAGGGAAGGGAGAAGAATGAGACGGAAAAGGCAGCAAGAAAGAAAAAGAGAGGAAGGAAAAGTGGGGGTGCTGGGACAGGGAAGGGACATGGAAGAGGGGGGGGGGTCAAGGACACTTGTCCAGCCCGAACCAAGCCACACCCACCTTCCAAGGCCAGCTTGGACTATGTGATCAGCAGCAAAAAATGTACAGCAATTGAAACACTTGTTATAACAAAAAAGGGGGGAACGATAATAAGTCAGATGTAGTGGATAATGCATTGAGGACAACGGCGGTATATATATATATATACAGGGGCGTAACTACAGGGGTTGCAGGGGTTGCAATCGCTACCGGGCCCCATGCTCCAGGGGGCCCGGTAGAAAACCAGTGGGTGAACTTCTAGGATCTCAAAGGTCACACTTGCGACCGGGCCCTGGCATTTCACCACTGTGGGGAGGCCCCAAGATTGCAGGAAGGGGGCCCACTGCAGAACTTGTGAAAGGATCCTGATGCGGGACCATAATAAAAGGCCATGCAATGAGAGTAAAGAGCCCCAGGATTAGTGGGAAGAGCCCCGGGCTTGAAGGGAAGGGCCCCGGCCAGGGGTCTGGGGGGCCCTTCATGGTTTCTTGCATCGGGGCCCTGAAGGTTCTAGTTACGCCTCTGTATATATATATATATATATATATATATAGACACATATGCACACATGCATGTACATACATATACGCATACACATAGACAGTCAGTACTTTAGGTCTCCATAGGAACAGGAGAATACTCCACTGCTTTACCCGTGCATCTTCATTGGTAAGCAGAACAGTATCAGCCACCCCCAACCTGTAATACTGCAGGGGGGACTACCCATGGGAGCAGAACTTATACAGATCACCTGGCATGGTGCACAGGGATCCCGCTAGCCTCCACACGCAGACGATCCCTGTAATCCTAATATGAGGAGGGCGCCGCTGGCCGGGACTGAAATGGTCCGCTGCATGTTAAAAAAGCGCCATTCGGATGGCTGTGTCCCTTCTCTGGGACGCACGCCAACCCGTACCCGGAAGTGAAACACCGGAAGGGCGGGTGGATGCGTTCCACCCGCATCACTTCCGCCATCACTACAGGGCGCCGCACGGACCATATGTCCACAAGTCACTGGCTGTGCTGCCCAGCAGTGAACATGGACAGAGCGGAACTCACCCGACTCCACCCTCCTCCTTGCTTCCCTGTGTAAACTACCAATACTACATGTCCACAAAGGCGGCTCAGAATCATGGACAATGATGAAATGGGCTCGCAAGACACATATAAACCATGATCAAGACACAACAACAATCAAAGAACACTGATTAATAATAAATGATTGATTAATAAAATAAGGTAATAATGACCATAATGACACTGAAATATAATACTAAAATAAGGAGATTTTCTTGAGGGATGGAAGTAAACCACATATAAAGAATATATATATATATAATATAATAAAATAATATATAATAGTGGTGCCAGTAATCGTAAAACGTATATAGATATATATATATACGTTTATATTTAGACATGTACAATGCTTACTGACGCTTGAAAAATGCTTTATTACTGAACTGTGCTAGAACTTGACTTGTAACCCTCTGGTTAATTCAAAAGATCCTGGACTGTAGTGAGACTTGACTCTTAACACTCTGTTAAGCTCAAAAGTCCTGTGAACAGCTCCCTCCAGCTCTTCACTGACTGAGGTAGCTCCTTGTAACTGCTTGTGCTGCTGCAACTCTCAACACTGTACACTGCACACTGCATGCTGAACACATTAACTCTTCAGGGCCCAACCGCTGGTGCCCCCTTTACACTTTTAGGTTCCTCTACTAGGCACCCCCTGTGCACTTCAGGGTCCTCTCACTAGGCACCTCCTCTGACACTTCAGGGTCCTCTCACTAGGCACCCCCTCTGACACTTCAGGGTCCACTCACTAGGCACCCCCTCTGACACTTCAGGGTCCCCTCACTAGGCTCCCCCTCTGACACTTCAGGGTCCTCTCACTAGGCACCCCCTCTGACACTTCAGGATCCTCTGGCACCCCCTTTACCGCTAGCTAGCTCCTGGATCCCTTGGACCTTCACCGGAGCGGTCCCCTCTCAGCTAGGCAGACCCCCAGTGAGTGCCAGTTCTGGCACAATTAAGAAATTTATGTTACACAAAGACACCATGAAAACCAGACGCTAGAGAAATCTAGGTCTAGGCACCATGGACCAAATAAGAGCAGAACAAGACTTCGATGTTGACGCAGGGCTGGATGGCGAGTAGCACTAGAAAAGTCTCTAAAAATAGAATTATCAACAATCCACAATGACTTGGACAATCTACTAACACAAGTGGAAGACTTAGAAAAGAGACAAGACAGCTACATACAAATAATTAGTGTAGAGTACCACACTGAGGTAAAGAAGTAGAGAGCAAGGAGTGCCCCAGGGTAAATATTCCCAACTACTTCAGGACCATGAGATGGTCAGACCAACATCATGCCATGGGTAGAGGAAGAGAGGGCTTGGAGGGAGGGGGGAGGTTTTGTGGGTGGATGGGAATTAGAGGAAGGGGAGGGAAGGGAGGGTTGGAAGGGGAATTAAGGGGAAAACAATATTGTGCTGACTCTAAGGTAACATTTATTGATGTCGCCTCCCCTACGGAACTTGGTCTTAAACCATTGCAGAGAACTTTTAGAGGTTGCCTCTATTCCCGCACTTGGCCTAGGCTGAGTGGGGGAAAGAGAGGCAATAAATGGCAGGAAGCGAGAGGGGAGGAAGAGACGACATGAGCACCCCAAATGTATGGACATATAATGTCAGAGGATTAAATATGGCAACTAAAAGACACAAGGTATTAGAAGAGCTTAGACAAAATCTAGTCAGCATTGTATTTTTACAGGAAACACATATTGCACAGGACACAAATGTGAAAATATATTCAAAATATGACCCGGTTTGGTATTATGGAGATTCACCAACTAAGAGAGCTAAGGGGGTCGCAATCGGTTTTGCTAAAGATGTGAGGTTTTCCCTGGAGGAAAGGTTGGTTGACCCAGAAGGACGATACATTTTCCTGAAGGGACAACTACAGAGTATAGACTA
The DNA here is from genome assembly GCF_965119305.1 of Pelophylax lessonae. NCBI lineage: Eukaryota > Metazoa > Chordata > Amphibia > Anura > Ranidae > Pelophylax > Pelophylax lessonae. The sequence goes on from NC_138774.1 coordinate 155,446,395, forward strand.
CACGTTAGCAAACGTATATTGGCCAAACAAAAACCCAAGAAGATGCCAGAAAAAAATACTAGATAAGCTGACTCTTTTCAAAAAAAGGTAAATTGTTCTTGGCAGGGGATTTCAATTTTTGCATGGATCCATCTCTGGACTGTACGTAGAGTGCACAGGGAATGGGAGGACGACAACTCAGGATGGTAAGGAAAAAGTTATTTCACAGCCAACTGGTAGATGTCTGGACAGTCCAACATTTCGAGGAAAGGGACTATTCCTTCCATTCCCCTGTGCACTCTATGTACTCAAGATTAGATTATATAATGATAGAACACAGGCTGATAGAAGCGGTTGTTAGTACATCAATAGGGACAATGATCATATCCGATCACGCCCCAGTTATTATAAAAATAAAACTCCCAGGATCCCAGAGAAAGATAAATATCTGGAGAATAAATGAAGATCTGATAGAGGATGTAGAAGTAGGGAAAAGGATAGAGAAAGAACTGGAACAATATTTCTCAAAGAATAAAACCCCAGGTATCTCCACGATATGGGAGGCCCATAAAACATATATTAGAGCAGGGGTAGGGAACCTTGGCTCTCCAGCTGTACTGAAACTACAAATCCCATCATGCCTCTGCCTTAGGAAGGCATGCCTGTGGCTGTCAGAGTTTTACAGTGCCTTATGGAATTTGTAGTTTCAGCACAGCTAGAGAGCCAAGGTTCCCTACCCCTGTATTAGAGGAATACTTATCTCAATAGGCTGCAGGAAACAAAAAGGAAAGAACTACTCATATAAACAGAATAATAATAGAGATTCATGAGCTAGAACAGAAACATAAAAAGAGTTTGGAGGGTGAGATAAAACTAGCCCTGGTACTTAAAAGAGACAAACTAAGGGAGCTACTGGAGGAAGAGACTAGACGTAACTTCAATAGAGTCGCTAGGGAAAGATATAAGTGGGGAAAAAAACAGGAAAATACTTACCAAGAATATTAAGGAGCAAAAAATTGAATAATTACATATAGGATAAGCCATCAGCTCTAGAGATACCAATCTCTCAGAAAGATAAAGGAGGAAATAGAAAATTCACCGATTGGGAAAAGCCCAGGACCGAACAGGTATACTACTCGTTACTATAAAGGTTTAAGGAAATATCAGTCCCAAAACTTTGCATATACATGAATGGAATAGGAGAGAAGGGGAAGATGAGAGGAGAAACATTGCAGGCCCACATAACGGTAATACCTAAAGAGGGAAAAGACATAACTTTATGTTCTAGTTATAGACCAATAGCACTGTTAAATGCTGAAACAAAACTATACGCAAAACTTTTAGCAACTCGATTATAAGATTTATTGGCAGAATGGATCCATGCAGCTCAGACAGGATTTATTCCAGGTAGAGAGGAGAAAGATAATGGAATTAGAGCACTATTGCTCTTACATAAATCTAGAGGCTTTAATACCCCAGCCCTCCTGCTGTCAACAGACGCTGAGAAAGCATTTGACAGGGTGGACTGGGAGTTTATGCTGGAAACACAGGAGGATCTATGCATTGGACAGAGAATGACCCAATGGATAAGAGCATTGTATAGAAATCCAATAGCACTGGTAAAGGTAAATGGTAACTTAGCACCCCAGTTTGGAATGTGCAACAGGACGAGACAGGGTTGTCCTCTCTCCCCTCTGTTGTTTATTCTGTCGTTAGAGCCATTACTGGCAATAATAAGGAAAAATGTAGACATAGGGAGGAGTAAAAGTTGGACAGGAGGAACATAAAGTTGCAGATTATGCAGATAATGTTCTGTTCTTCATCACCAAACCTAGAATAACCCTCCCAAATGTCATAAAAGAGTTAAAGAAATATGGGGAATTATCAAACTTTAGGATCAATAAAGTCAGAAATATTGAACATTAGGCTAAGTAAGACAGAAGAACTGGCACTACAGAGGGGAATTTCCATTCACTTGGGCAAAACCAAAGCTAAAATACCTTGTGATATATTTAACTCCATCACTAGAAAGCCTCTATTACGTTAACTATATACCCATGCTAAATGAGATAAAAGTGGACATCAAAATAATATTGAGTCGCCCACTCTCATGGTTGGGGAGAATAAATATAATGAAGATGATAGTACAGCTCAAAATCCTATATAGATTTCAAATGTTACCAATTGCTAATCCAGCGGTGTATTTCAAAATATTAAAAAACCTTATTATTAAAGTTCATTTGGCAGGGGAAAAAGCCTAGAATACAATTTATGGCTCTCCGTAGACATAAATCACAGGGGGGATTAGCAGAACCAGATATGAAAATATATTACACTGCAGTTATAATTTTACATATGATAGAGTGGACAAAAATAAACTCTGACAAAAGATGGGTTAAGATATAAACCACACTAGGCAGAACACAATTAAATAATAATATTTGGATTCCACCAAATTATAGGGAAATACATGAAGATATACATGAAATGACGATAGTTGTATACAAAATTTGGGACAAGATTCATAGACAAGCCAAATGGGAATATAACTCTATGTTAATACCATTAGCAGGCACAAAATATTTTGCACCAGGAAATGAGAAACAATTTAGGAACTGGGTAAAAAACACGCAGTTAACAGATATAATACACAGTGGAAAGATCAGACCATATCATTAACTCAACACTAGGGGAGGAAACATGACATTAAATGAATGGAGATATCTTCAGTTAAAACATTTTGTGAGATCCTTGCCTAAACCCATCAGATCCGTGAAAGATCTGAATCTTGTGGAAAAACTTTGTAACCCACTAACAAAAATAAAACACAGTATATCTTTGATGTAAAAGATGTTAACTGAGATGGTGGGTCTGAAGAAACCTCCATTCATAGAAACTTGGGAAATAGAGATAGAATCACTTTTTTTTTTTTATAAATGTATTTATTGTTTTCAAAATACAGAAAAATTACAGATTCTTATCAAATATAAAACAGTATATCACCCAATTTAATTCCCCCCCGCCACCCTCCCCATTTTGTCCCTTACATCTCCCCCGACTACTCCCTCAGATCTATTTTTCTTATTGCCTATTCCTTGTTCCACTTGGTATATCCCTTTGTTTTCTTAAAGTCTATCCAATCCTCCCAGATATCTTCCCACTCTATAGTCTCGTCTTCCTCCCACTCTTTTAGATATTCCAACATTCTTATTTTTTCTACTCTTTTTACCCAATCGCCTAATGTCGGTGCTTCGTTTTTCTGCCAGAGTAATGGGATCAAACCCTTTGCAGCGTTCATCAAGTGGGGGATTAGTGTCATTTTATATTGTTTTATTGAACTTTTTGTACCGTGGAAAAGACAGAACCAAGGATCTTCTTTTATCTCTATTTTCATAATTTCTTTAATTTGAGCTAGAACCTCCTTCCAAAATGTATAATTTTTTGGGCAATCCCACCATAGGTGGGCCATTGTGCCCACTTCTATACAACCTCTCCAGCAATATTTTAATTTCTCTTTTTGATAGTTATGGGTTCTATCTGGGGTATTGTACCATCTTGCAATGCATTTATAATTAATCTCCGCTGTGTTCACATCTACTGAAGAACTGTGTATTAATCTAAGACTTTTTCCTAAATTATAATCTCTATTCCATGCTCCTATTTCCTTTTCCCATTTTTCAATGTATGGTGGTACCGTCGGACCCATCAAGTCCACCAGTATTTTATAAATATTTGAGATACTGTTCTTGTATTTTTCAGAAGAACATATTTGCTCGAAAGGGAGCAATTCGTCTCCCGATCTTAGCGGTTTTGGCAGGGTGGACACAAAATGTTTTAGCTGACAGTACCGCCATTCATTTATCTTCCATTTTTTTTGTTTTAGATTATTTATTGTGCACAACTTCCCCTTTTCTATGATGCCCTTAACCCGTGCATCCTCGTCTGTGATCCAACTTCCTCCCATCTCTTTTTGGCCTGGTGGAAAAAAATTAGTATCTCTTAAAGAAATTAATGGTGAATTGTGTTTCCATTTATTTTTTTAGTGATTTGTGTGCCATGTTCTCATAGCTTGATGTGTAATCAAATGTGTGTTAATGTTCAATTTCCTATATTGTGAAGGGATCCATTTAATTTTCCCTAGTTGCGTGCCTCAGTGCATTCTATTTTTACCCAACTTTTTTCATTTTTTAACTTCCCCCATTCCATCACTCGTGAAAGTAGTGTTGCATCGTAATATTTTTTGAAGTCTGGAACCGCTAGCCCTCCTTGATTCTTGCCCTTAGTTAATACTGTATATTGTATTCTGGGTTTTCCCTTTTTTCAAATAAAATTGGATACTAGAGATTTCAGCGTTTTGAAATATATTTGAGGAATCGGTATTGGTAACATTTGGTATTTGTAGGCTATTTTCGGTAATATTGCCATCTTGATAATATTAATTCTTCCTATCCAGGATAACTGTCTATGTGAGATCCTATTTAACTCCATTTTAACTTTGTTTAACAGTGGTATATAATTTTCTTTATATAAGTTTTCAGGTTCTGTTGTTAATGTAATTCCCAGATATTTTAGACCTGTAGTTTTCCAAGAGAAGGGGAATTCCAATCTTAATTTTTTTTCTTCCTTTTTTTTATATTGATATTTAATATCTCTGATTTTACCGGGTTGATTTTTAAATTAGAAAGTTCCCCATATTTCTTTAGAATTTCCATCAGGTTTGGGAGAGTAATTCTTGGATTGGAGATGTAGAACAAAACGTCATCCGCAAAAGCGGCCACCTTATGTTTCACATCCCCAACCATTACTCTTGTTACATCTGGACACCTCCTAATTGTTGTTAGGAGTGGTTCCAGAGAAAGGACAAACAATAGTGGGGACAAATGACATCCCTGCCTTGTTCCATTGGACATCCCAAACGGTCCGGAGTGGACCCCGTTTACCCTCACCCTGGCTGTAGGGTGGCTATACAGTGTTTTTATCCAGGCCATCATTTTTGCTTCAATCCCCAATTCCTCCAAAGTTTTGGTCATAAATTCCCAGCCTACTCTGTCAAATGCCTTTTCAGCATCTATTGACAATATTAGTCCCTGGGATCCACTCCTAACCATCTGTTGCATCAATAGAAGTGTTTTTACTCCATTGTCTCTTCCCTGTCTCCCTGGTATAAAACCCACTTGATCACTATGTACCCATTTCGTCATCAGGCTTTTCAGCCTGGTTGCCAGTGCTTTTGCAAAAAGTTTTGTATCTATATTTAATAACGAAATGGGTCTATAGCTTGAACATGTTGTAGTATCTTTTCCTTCCTTCGGGATTATTGTAATTGATGCTAAAAGGGCTTCTTTACTCATTTCATATACTTGACCTAAGCCATTAAAGTAATCTTTTAATTTGGGTATCAATAGGTCTTTATACTTTTTATAATAGTTCACTGTGTATCCATCTGGTCCGGGACTTTTTCCTGAATTTGTGGTATTAAGGGCTGTTTTTATATCTTCCTCTGTAATTGGGGCCTCTAGCTGGTCTAGTTCATCTTGTTGTATTTTGGGAAGCCTTGCCTCTCTTAGGTATTGTTGAATTTTACTTATTTTATTCAAGTCCTTCTTATCTGCTAATTCTTTAATATTATATAGTTTCCCATAGTAATCCTGAAACACCTTTGCTATATCAGTAGTTGAATATACTATTTCCCCCTTACCATCTCTTATCTTCTCTATATAGTTCATCATTTTCTTTTTTTTATTACCCTTGCCAGATTCTTCCCAATCTTGTTTTTACATTGATAGTTCTCTTTAATGGCTTTATTATTACCCTGTCTTATTTCTTGTACCAATAATTCTTTTAGTTCCTTTCTTCTTGTTTCTAGTTCTGTGTATCTTTATGTCGTTGTTCTAGATCAGCCTTTTTGAACCAGGGTGCCTAGGCACCCTGGGGTGCCTTGAGGTTCCTTTAGGGGTGCCTTGGCAAAATGCCCAAAAATTGTATACAAGCTGGTGTGTGGATAAAGCTGCCCTTTGTTACACAAAACCACAGGTTTTCATTGTGCACCATTAAAACCTTATAGCCAGCATCCTAATGACCAAAGGCATCACCAGTTGATAAGGAGGATGTCAGTTGCCTCCATAAGATCCTTGTTTGACCTTCCTCTGCTCCTCTTCATCAGCATTTGAGGGAATCTTAGCTGAGTGATTGGGAAAACTGAGGGAGAAGAGAAACATTGGTATACCAGACAGTACCAGTTTGCAAAAGTGTATTTGCTTTGGAAGAATAAATCACCTCTAATGTTGGGTGTCTTATCTGTGTGGATGTTGCTGCGTTATGCAAAACTATTAGAATAGTTTTTACATTTTAGAATGGGGTGCCTCGAGATTGTTCATAACTTTTAAGGGTGCCTTGACTGAAAAAAGGTTGAGAAATACTGTTCTAGATCGTAGATGTCTTTTATCAGTCTGTCTTTTTTTTTCCACTCTCTCTTTTTTCCTCCTGGCCCCTTTAGAGATTAAAATCCCCCTCATATAAGCTTTTTGGGTCTCCCATAGTATATTTTTTGGGGTATATTCCTTTTCATTTATCTGAAAGTATAATTCTATTTCTTTTCTAATTTCTTCTCCCCATTTTTTATCTCTCAATAATTCCTCATTTAATCTCCAGGTGTTGGTTTTGATCTGCCCCCCTGCTATTTTCAACTTCATCTTAACTGGGGCATGATCCGACCATGTCTTAATCCCAATTTTAACCTCTATCACCGCCTCTAGGCCCCTGTGTTCAATCAGTTTATGGTCGATCCTTGAGTGACTCTTATGGATGTAACACTCTCCATGTATCCAAAAGTTGGTATTGGAATAACTTCTTTTTAATCATTTTCAGATGTGATATTCTACTTCTCTGTGTATTCGACGTATTGTCTACATCGGGGTCAAAACAAAAGTTAAAGTCTCCGGCCACTATCACCCATCCCTTTTTGAACTCCGCTAATTTATCTAATATTTTCCCAAGGTACTTCATAGGCTTATCATTTGGGCAGTAGATATTTACCAAGGTCACCTCTCTTGAAAACAGTTTACCCTTCAAAAAGAGGAATATACCTTCATTATCTGTCATCCTCTCTTCCAGGGTAAACTGTATTCCTCTTGCTATTCCTATGGCCACCCCCTTTGCTTTTTTTTGTTTTAGAATCAGCGTACAACCAACTTGGGTGGGACTTTCGAGTATAATCTAGTATTGGATGAATGTGGGATATGAGTTTCCTGTATGAAGACTATATTGGCATCCATATTTTTAATTTCTTTCATAATTCTTTGTCTTTTTTCCGGGGAATCCAGACAAAGTTTATATCTGTCATCTAATTCCTGAATTTGGGGTTTTGTACCTTTCTTTCCTGATCATTAAAGAGAAATTTTTCTTGATGGATAATAAAATAGGCATATAAAGCATATAGGACAGTAGTTGTCTTTCCCCGATCACCCCCCTCCCGCCTCCCACCCCATCCCCCCCTCATCCCCCCTCCCCTCTCTCCCCTCCACCCCCCCTCCCAAACCCTTGCCTACCCCCCAGTGGGTACCTGGGCCCCCGCTCTTTGGGCTTTTTTAGTCAATTTACTCCCTCCCTCCTTGTATCGACTTTTCCCCCTAGGGTGGGACTCTGCACCTGTACGCCAGGCTCCCCTCCCTTCTTCACTGGAGCCATTTCAGAGAAGAATAGTTGAGCACCCCCAGCGTCCCTTCCAGTCTTTGATTTTCCCCTTATCTTATTTTCCGAAACCCCGCCACCCTCCTCCCCCCATCTCTTTCGCTGTGTTCATTTCTTCTTAGTCTTCAGATTCCACTGTTCATCGTCTTCTTCGGCTCCTTTGCCCTTTGGTGGCCATTTGGGGATCTCAGGCATGGGAATTTTCAGAGTCGTACAGAAGTCTTCTAGTTCTTCTGAGAATCGTAGTTTTACTATCTGTCCTTCTTTTCTGACTCCTAGACACGCCGGAAAGCTCCAAAAATATTGAATATTGTGTTGTTTCAATATTTCAACCATTGGTTTAAGTATCCGCTTCCTAGTTAGTGACTCCTTTGACAGGTCGGCGTAGACTTGTATCTCAGCATCAGTTATAGTGATATTTTTCACTCGTAATTTGTAACACAGTCAGTATTTTTGGCTTTGAAAAGGGGGGGGGTATTACCCCTTCGCCTTACCCTACCACCGGGTTGTTGCAGGGACCGCTCCTCTACTTTCGACCTCTCGTGTCATCCAGTTCATCCCACCGGAGTGAGCCCTCGTTTGCTGCAGGGAGCTCTGTATGTCTGAATGCCGCACGCCGGGCACACGTGTCCTCTCGGCGTTCGCGGCATCTCCACTCTCTCCGAGATCACCTGCACTCCTCCGGTGGCTCCTCCTCGGGTGAATGTCTGATCGGGTCCCTGTCAGCACAGGAGGGCTCAAGCTGGGTCGGAGTGCAAGAGGATTGGGGTAGGGTCGGCGGGGATCAGCGGGCGGCTGGGGGCGGTTGTAACTCTTCAACTCTGAACATATTCACATTCAACCATTAGCAGGCCCCTCCCCCGACCCGCCTCCGATAGGATCACTTTTAAAAGAGCATGAAGTGAATGGTATACTTAGAGCCGTATATTTCTCTGCGGTAGATGTAAACACTATTGAAATGAACTATAAATGTATATTGAGATGGTACATAACACCAGTAAAAGCACATAAGTACCAACCAGAGAAGTCGAAACTGTGCTGGAGGGGTTGCAATGTGCAGGGCACAATGTTTCATATTTGGTGGGACTGCCCTAAGATCTGGGAATATTAGTTGAAGGTGCAACAGATTATTAGGGAAATTTCAGGAATAAACATTATGGATGACCCATGGATGTGCCTTTTTCACAAAACAGACAAACCTCAAAAGCAGTATAGAAACACGATCATTCCAAACTTGATAAATGCAAAGGGGGTGATCCCAAAAAAATGGTTAAATACAGAAAGCCCTACCCTAAGAGATTGGTTCAATAGAATCAAATATATATAAAACATGAAGTATTTGGGCAGCAGAGATGAGAAACAAGCAGAAAGCTTATCGAATAAATAGAGAAATTGGGCAGATTTTAAAAAGACTAACAAATATATAGCAATATGGGTAGATTAGGGGTATGACTGGAGACTGAAGAGCTTAATAAAAGTAAACAAAGTATTAGGAGAGGAGGCACAACAAAGGAAATTGGTGTAATGGTAATGGGGGGTTCATGGGTTCAACAGAGTTCATGGGATCTAGGGAAATAGGGGGAAAAGGCCGCAATGGAAATAGGTGAAGTATTTTTGTATGTGTTTGTATACATTGAATTTAAAACTAATACAATTTTATAAGAAAAAAGAAAATTTTGTTCAAATTAATGTAGACCATAGCAACTAATTTGATTTCAGTTTACAGTAATCAGATCAGTAAAAGATTCAGGGCCGCTGATAGGGGGGGACCACCAGTCCTCCTGTAGGGGGCCCAGGCACACAGGGGGGCCCCAAAAGCACAAGGAATCTGTGCAGTCAGGAGGAGGGGCAATTACAGAAGGAAGCCCCGTGCGACTTTCTGCAGCAGTTTCTCCCCCTCCTGCCAGCTTTCACCTGCTGCAGGGAGAGACATAGACACAGGGGATCATTCCTGTAATTGCTTCCCTGGCACCGATCCCCCTCCCTGTTCCGCCTGCTTCTGACCCCCTCCCTCCTGTGTGCCCCCCTTTCACTGTGCCCCCTGTCCTGTAAAAATTTAAAAACAAAAATGTAAAATAAAAAAATTGTAAACATTTTTAACATTTATAAAAAAGTTATACATTTTTATACTTTTTTTTACTATAGCACCACAGGGTGGCAGTAAACACCGTCAGATGTGATCAGTGCAAATGAAAGATGGCAAACAGAACATACAAAGGTATACTGAACATGGGTCCTTATGAAACAAATCTGCATGTCAAAAACTGCAGGTAAAAAAAAAAATGTGCAGTTTGGGTGTGGACAAGCTCCACGAGGCTATATGCAGAAGTTGGGAGCCATGCTGTTAAAATTGTCCACATATAACTATCTGGATCTGACATTAATCGTTGATCAAAGTGCCTCAGTTCCTATGTTATTATCATGTGTTTCACCACTCAGAAAACCTGGAACCTCTCAAATATGAACAAGTTTTCTTGCTATTCCAGCAGACATAAGTATTTCTCCCAGAGAATATTACGTGGAAATATTAGGAGAAAAGTACTTCTATGTGCATTAATTTTGGTCACTTGGGGTTGAAAATATTTTTAGAAACCAAACCTTACAATGACACCAAAACGTTTAAGTGACTTTAAAGTGTTAGTAAACCCAGAACCCTGCAATCACTATATCTGGAGTGGTCTCCCACAGTACACATGTAGCAGGATTCCCAGCCGTTTTGCTGGATATGGGTGTAACGCTCCTGCGTTTTATGTATGATGTGGATTTACAGCTGCAGAAATATTCCACTTCAGTAGTCATGTAGAGAAACGCTGAGACACCAATCCCAACTCCCAAAGATTCATCATGTGTGGATGATCTCAATTCAGCAAGTAAATACACACACTCAATAAGAAGTTCCTGGAGTGATCTATGTATATAGTAGTATAGAGGTGATAGGCTTAAGAGACAGGTTGAGTTGAGACGATAGGTGACAGACACTTGAGAGGAATGTTCATGAGAATGAGATAGTAACAGGTGGGATGCAGATAGGTTAGCAATTATGTATGGTAGTAGATGATAGGATAGCAGATGACATACAGGAGAGACTAACCCAGTGCAAGAGCAGATGATAGTAGGCTCAAGAGCTAGCAATCTAGATAGTGCAGATGTAGTAACAGTCCTTAGTATGCAGAGCTAGACAGTGTAAGCTTTAGTATGAAGGTTATTGAGGTTTCCCCTGTGGGGTACTCATCACTAGTAGCAATGTAGCAGAGGAGAGGTTCGACAAGAGCGGATGATCCGGTAGCGGGATACAGGGATCAGCGCAGCGTGGTTCCGACAGCGAGGTATGCTTGCAAGCATGAGAGCTTCAAGACAGGTTAGCATCAAGGCACATCTAGGCACACAGCAGGTTGAACGAACACATGTGAGTGAGAGCTGGTGATTTAAATAGCTGTTCAGTCCGGCGCTCAGTGATGACAGCATCAGTCTTAAAGGTAAACACACCTATATGTGCTTCATCTATCTAGGTAGATGGAAAGCACCCGGAAATGATGTGATAGGAGGCACTGAGAGTGCCAGAACCTTACAGTACCCCCCCCGTAAGGCCGGCTCCGGAAGGCCTCTAAGGCTGGTTGTCGATATAAGAATCAGAAAAAGCTGGTTGCCGATGTGAGAATCGGAAAAGACTGGTTGCCGATATGAGAATCGGATAACACTGGTTGCCGATACGAGAGTCGGATAATACTGGTTGCCGATACGAGAATCGGATAAGAATGGTTGCCGATACGAGAATCGGATAAGACTGGTTGCCGATACGAGAATCGGATAAGACTGGTTGCCGATACGAGAATCGGATAAGACTGGTTGCCGATACGAGAATCGGATAAGACTAGTTGCCGATACGAGAATCGGATAATACTGGTTGCCGATACGAGAATCGGATAAGACTGGTTGCCGATGCGAGAATCGGATAAGACTGGTTGCCGATACGAAAATCGGATAAGGCTGGTTGCCGATAAGAGAATCGGATAAGACTGGTTGCCGATACGAGAATCGGATAAGACTGGTTGCCGATACGAGAATCGGATAAGACTGGTTGCCGATACGAGAATCGGATAAGACTAGTTGCCGATACGAGAATCGGATAATACTGGTTGCCGATACGAGAATCGGATAAGACTGGTTGTCGATGCGAGAATCGGATAAGACTGGTTGCTGATACGAGAATCGGATAAGGCTGGTTGCCGATACGAGAATCGGATAAGACTGGTTGCCGATACGAGAATTGGATAAGACTGGTTGCCGATACGAGAATCGGATAAGACTGGTTGCCGATACGAGAATCGGATAAGACTGGTTGCCGATACGAGAATCGGATCACTTGTTGCCGATATGAGAATCGGATCAGGTTGGTAACCGATCTGAGAATCGGATAGGACTTGTTGCCGATACGAGAATCGGATCAGGTTGGTAACCGATGTGAGAATCGGATCACTTGTTGCCGATATGAGAATCGGATCACTTGTTGACGATACGAGAATCGGATCAGGTTGGTAACCGATGTGAGAATCGGAACACTTGTTACCGATATGAAAATCGGATCAGGTTGGTAACCGATGTGAGAATCGGATTACTTGTTGCCGATACGAGAATCGGATCAGGTTGGTAACCGATGTGAGAATCGGATCACTTGTTGCCGATATGAGAATCGGATCAGGTTGGTAACCAATGTGAGAATCGGATCACTTGTTGCCGATATGAGAATCGGATCATGTTGGTAACCGATGTGAGAATCGGATCACTTGTTGCCGATATGAAAATCGGATCAGGTTGGTAACCGATCTGAGAATCGGATCACTTGTTGCTGATATGAGAATCAGATCAGGTTGGTAACCGATCTGAGAATCGGATCACTTGTTGTTAGGGTGTCTGCTACATGAACCCCTCACTAGAATCGGACGCATAACCATCCGAAGTAGTCCTAGTAGTCCTAGCAACCAATGCTTCTTCAAACATCCTCAGATCCTTCCTACATACCACTGTGCCATTAGAAGCGCGTACGCAGTCAGGTGCAAGAATCTCAATGTTTTCATTGGAAGCTAGAAATGTACTTGCAAAAATAGGAGTATCTATACCAACATCTGCCAATTTCTGGGTGTCCTTTTCTGATATAGAACGGGGACAGGGCTGGCAACAGCCTTGGTAATTTCCAGGCTGTTTTTCAGGGAAGACAGTTCGGATTCGCCTGGCCTCCATTGGGAGAGCCTTAGGCCTATGGGGTCGGGTTGGGCAGGATGTAATGAAATGTCCCCCTTCTCCACAATAAAAACAAAGGCCACAGATTCTCCTGTGATCTTTTTTTTTTGTAAGAACAGCTTAGTATGTACGGCACCAATCTCCATAGGCTCCTCATCCATCTCTGTAGGATCAGGGTTCAAATGAGATGTGTCAGAGTGACAAGGCTGACTGTTTAAGGCAGGCTTGGACCATGACCAGGCAGGATCACCATATTCATTTGGTTTCCTTTTTTCCCTAGGTAGCCGGGGTCTGCGGTTACCTGGAGCAGGTTTAGGAGTAGATTTTTGGGAGGGGAGACACTGGGAGTGCATCGCAATTGCAAATGATTCCCAATTGTCTAGGATCAGACTTTTTTCTTGCAGTTTCTGGTATGCCCATGTTTTCATTTTGCCAGAAAGCAAATTAATGGCAGCATGAACTTTAATAAAGTCATTATGATAGGTCCTGGGCTTAAGGATAAATAGGAGCTCACAATCCATACGAAAAAAAAGAAAAGAGGAACGGGAACCATCAAACCTGTCTGGTAGAAGGACAAGAGGTTCTGGGGGTTGAGCAGCAGTAGGCTGTGTCAGTCTAGCCACCTGCTGCGTCAGAGCCTGATTGTCTTCTTTTAATTCAGTAAGTGCGTGTATTAACGCAGTTACTTGTTGTGTTAACTGTGTCACCTGAGTGGTCATTTCTGCTGAATCCATTTTATCTGGTTCGTTCAATCTGTAACGCTCCTGCGTTTTATGTATGATGTGGATTTACAGCTGCAGAAATATTCCACTTCAGTAGTCATGTAGAGAAACGCTGAGACACCAATCCCAACTCCCAAAGACTCATCATGTGTGGATGATCTCAATTCAGCAAGTAAATACACACACTCAATAAGAAGTTCCTGGAGTGATCTATGTATATAGTAGTATAGAGGTGATAGGCTGAAGAGACAGGTTGAGTTGAGACGATAGGTGACAGACACTTGAGAGGAATGTTCTTGAGAATGAGATAGTAACAGGTGGGATGCAGATAGGTTAGCAATTATGTATGGTAGTAGATGATAGGATAGCAGATGACATACAGGAGAGACTAACCCAGTGCAAGAGCAGATGATAGTAGGCTCAAGAGCTAGCAATCTAGATAGTGCAGATGTAGTAACAGTCCTTAGTATGCAGAGCTAGACAGTGTAAGCTTTAGTATGAAGGTTATTGAGGTTTCCCCTGTGGGGTACTTATCACTAGTAGCAATGTAGCAGAGGAGAGGTTCGACAAGAGCGGATGATCCGGTAGCGGGATACAGGGATCAGCGCAGCGTGGTTCCGACAGCGAGGTATGCTTGCAAGCATGAGAGCTTCAAGACAGGTTAGCATCAAGGCACATCTAGGCACACAGCAGGTTGAACGAACACATGTGAGTGAGAGCTGGTGATTTAAATAGCTGTTCAGTCCGGCGCTCAGTGATGACAGCATCAGTCTTAAAGGTAAACACACCTATATGTGCTTCATCTATCTAGGTAGATGGAAAGCACCCGGAAATGATGTGATAGGAGGCACTGAGAGTGCCAGAACCTTACAATGGGTCCCCCTGGGCCACCGGGTGCAACAAAGGTACCCCTGTGCATGTTCCTCCAAGTGTGAGTGCTGAAACAATGAGCAGTCCAGTATCTTTGGGTTTTTTGTATTTATTGAGAACTTGGATGGGAGAAGGGAATGAGTGGGATACTCCTTTGGCTCAGCTATGCACAATTTGCTAGGGACAACTGAAAACGCTTCTTGGTGCTGACTTGATGCTGGCGAGATGCCGGTCAATCTCGGTTGATACTGGTTAACACTGGCTTGCTGCCTGTTAACTCCAAACTGACCTTGGACTGCTTTCTCACATGAAGTCCTTTCTTTAGCTCCCTTAAGCACTCCTTGCTGAAGTAGCTACTTGTGCTGCTGCTGTGCTGCTAAACACTTTAGGGCCCACACCAGCACCCATGGTCAGGTTTCCTCCACTGTCCAATAAGAACCCTCATTGGACACAGTGGGGAGACTCCCCAGACTCAACAGACACCCTTGGAAGCACATGACAGCCTAACGAAATGATCAGGCCCTCCTGATATGCAGACAGGGCCACCCATATTCTTCTTCCTAGCACCTACCTAGGAGGGTGCTACACATAGAACATGGAAATGCAATCATTTTAGTAAATTTAAACTGCTAAACACCCTTTCTCATTAGCGGCATTTAGCAATTTTGTGACTTCTATCAGTGCCTGGTTAAAGCTTGTAGGAGGACTTTTCATACTGCACTGGCTGTCCTATGAGGATGCAGAACCCCTGAATCTCTGTCTGAGCAGTGCTGATTGGCCCTGTGCTGATCACATGCACCCTTCCAAGGAAAAGCAATACACATCAAACTGATCATGTGCAGACTGACTAACTCTGTCTTACCTGGACATGTTTGGGGGGTAATGCAAGAAGGGGAGGCTCTGTGCATACAGGATCAAACAGCCTTTTTACACAATGCAGAGGATTAACCCCTTAAGATCCACAGTGAGTATAACAAGCATGCTTTTTTGTGTATAGAGACTGATTTTACTGTTTTGGGTTTAGTAACACTTTTAGGATGCCATAAAGCATATTCTCCAGCTTTATTGTTGATATGGTGTGCATATTTGTCTTCTTGATCATTGATAGATCATAAATAAACCTTTGCTGCATACGTCTTATTCAAATTTAGAACTTTGCGTAGACTGACAAAGCTCAAACCTGTGTTTAAGATCTTCTCTGACAACTGGACACTGCTAACAATCCTCAGAAATTACTGAGGTGACTTTATTTCTGTATTCTTGGAAAGTTTATCCAAGCTCACTGGAAAGTCAAAATATAACTGACCCAAGAAACTATTCAGGCCTACAGCAATGAATGTGACCTATGACCAATTATCCCCTATGGTGTTAGTGAGAATGATAAAAGAAGAATGATCTAGAAAGGTAAAAACAAGCATGTGAATAACATAAGTGAAGAATACAACATTACCTTTACACACGGAAGTTGACAATTTGGGTGATTTTTAAATGTTATGTTTCTATTTGCCAGAAATCATAATGCATAAACCAAACAGCTCCCCAGTAATGAATGATGATGAGGTATGGGAAATAGTTTAGTCCACACATAGGTGTGTGCAGCCTATTGCATTAGGGTGTGCACCCCGAAGCTCCAACACTGCTGCTGACTGTTGCCCCCCGTGACAGGTCTCTTGGCCCTATTAACCCCGCAGCACTGGAATATCACAGCTGTGGGGTTATATGCACACAGATTATAGACAGAGAGCTAATAGAGAGCTTGCTGTTACCCAGCAAATTTCCCTTGTCCTCCCCAATTAAAAATCCCCCTTTTTTTCAAGTGTCCCCCCAAAATCACCTCTACAAACCTCTTTGCTTACCTCTGCGCCCCCTCTCCACAACTCACGTATGCAACCCTCATCCACAGCTCACCTTTTCTTTGCCCTGTTCACAGCTCACCTTTTGCCCCCCCCCGTCTACAGCTCAACTCTGCACCCCCCTCTGTCCATGACTCACCTTTGTACCCCCTGTCAATATCTCACCTCTGCACTTCTCTGTCCACTTACACACCCAGTTCAAAACTCACCTCTGCACCCCCAACCATAGCTTGTCTCTGCACCCCCATCCACAGCTTATTCCAACGGCTCTGTCCTCTGCACAAATCCCACCCCTCCCCAGCTCTCACCTCCGCACAACCCATTCCCCCTTTACAGCTTGCACCTCTATACAACCTGCCCTTCATTGCTCTCACCTCTGCACATTCCCCTCCCACCCCAACAGCTCTCACCTTTGCACAACCCCCATTTCCCTTATGTCACCTTTGTACAATTTGTTCCCCCTTCCCAACTCTCACGTCTGTACAAATCACTCCCCGCCCCCCCCCCCCCCCTTATCCAGCTCTCACCTTCACTGTACTGGACACTCAACCTTCCCAGAGTTGGCTTTCTGAACAACCACCTCCCGCTAGCACACCAAAGCTGGTAGAGGAAATAATGCAGAAAACTTCCTCTATCACCTCCTGTGAAAAGTAACAGGTTTTACAGGGCAGGCCCGCTGGAGGTGGCGTAATGGAGTGCCGCAACGTTCTGGCTGTAAAAAAGCACTGGTTTTATGTATCAAAGTCGTCTTCTACAGTGCACCAGATTTAGGGATTCATCTAAGAAGCTGGCACTTAGTCCTGCCCAGCCTCTGCGATCTGATTTATACACCCGCTCCTGCCTGCATGTCAAATTTTCACATGCATCCATTTCTATGGGCTGCAGGCACACAGCTCTGGGCTGGATGCACACTAATCTGACAGCGGCTCTGAACAGAGGTGCTGTCTGAATGAGCCCTTAGGCTTCTTTACCTTTGCTTTCACCTGGTAATTGTGTTGCTATAGATATTTTTGGGTGGTTTTATAGCATAGTTATATGTGAATAGTTAGATTTTTAAGACCATGTGCTGTTTTAGAAGCTAAGCTTCCCCTATTGATATGCTAACTAACCCGTTTGGTTAGTTTTTGTGAAGTCAGGTTACAGGATATGATATAACAGGAAATGGGGGAGGGTATAAGGAATTTTTTGAATGTATCCTTTACATTGGGCATGCTTATTTGTTAGGAAGGGTAGATAGTTTGTACATTATAGGCATATTTTGTTTTTTTCTGTATAGTAAAATAATACATTACAGAGTTGTATTAGCTTCCTTGGCTTATACAGCAAAGTGATCTTACTAGACACAAGCACAACAGTGATCTGGCCAATAACAAACCTTCTGTATTAGGGTGCTTCCACTCTGGATGAAGGAGCAACAGAGACATCTGTAGACAGCAGCATTATCAAACAGGAGGAAGGGTAGTGTTAGATGTACTAGCAGACTTATGCTGGCCATACACTATACAAAAACTCGTTCAAACTAATTTTCTAAAAACAACCCTCGGCCATTAGAATAAATGATCATGCCATGATGTAATGACCGATAAATCATTCAATGGACATAAATGAATCAGTTTTTGTGCGTTTATTCACATATACCTAGTGCAAACAGTTTGGATGAGAAACACATTAACCTTTCAATTTATCATTCATTCAGCATATAATTTCCAAACTTGTCCTTCGTTTTTCTGGCTCAAAAAAGTCACAACCGATTACCGATTTGTGCCCATTAACTGTCCGAAAAATGAAAGAACTGTCCAAATGATGAATTCGGCTGATTTTTCATATAGTGTATGGCCAGCATTAGATACACTAACAAAGTGGAGCCAAACTCCAGGTAAAACTTTAAAAGCAGTTACAGCAATATTTTTTTTACATTTCCAATGTATTTGATAGAAAATAAAAGAAAGAAGGCTTGCAGCAACCACGTCTAAGAATTGGTAAGCTGCAATATAATTGATGTTTACTTTTTCAGTTTAATACCTCTTTAAAGCTGATATTCATGCAGTAAGGTCACCCAGGCTTAAGGGGACTCTAGGGTGCTCTAGATAAGCATTAACACTACATGTTAAAAACCTGCATGCTATTAACTTTAATAACAGTATTCAATTTTCTTGACAACATGCATACTCCTAAACGCCACAATAGAAAGACAAGTACCATTACTACAAGCCTTGCATTTGGGAATCAATGCTTACCTGCCATCTCCAGCTACACTTTCCCCGTGCATCTCTGAAAATTGCCATCTTTTTACACTGATTCAATGAACCATTCTTCAAACTGGCGCACGGGGAATGCTGTTGTGGAGCAGAAAGTATCTAAGAACTTACTTAATCCCACATTATGCTTATTAAAAGGAAGCTCCAAGCTAATCCAGAAAATAAGGATTGGATGATCAGTAGAAGGAGTGTGGTGAATAAAACTGTTGACAAGTATATGTTTCCTAATCTTCTAAACTGCTATTGAGTGTTTTATGCCAACAGCCTGTCTGGGAGTGTGGTCTGTGCCTCTGCCTACTTAAGAAATGCAAGCATGTGTGTCTATATTCTTTCCTACATATTAAGTGTATGAAACACCATACTGTGGTCCAAAGAAGCATGCAATTTAACGTTCCCATCAAGATCATACTGTATAAAAAGGAACATACAAACTAAATGCAGATTGCTTAACAGACCATAATGGGCCCTTGTGCTTGCAGCTAGTGGGGATAATAGCCGCAGATCAAATTTCAGGTCATAGAAGTTACTCAAATCATTTCTTTTAGATAGATGATCAGAGGATGATGGCATCAAAATATTAATTAATAACGAATTTATAAAAAAAAAAAAAATATTAATTAATAACTATTACAGTCACTTTTTCATGTTCCTTCAGTCCACAATTGCTGGATTAACTTGGAGTGACCCATTAAAATCTTTACGTGCATGCGCACAAGTGAATGAACTCTGCTGGTATTAAAAAATGGTACATATTCTAAATCCCCATGATTGTTCAACACATAAAACAACTTTTTTTATGGTGGATATTTTTAGTGATTGTGTTAAAATATTTGGGAACAAATATAATTTTACTGCCATTTCAATTAGAATGTTTCAATGTATATTCTTTGTTATGTGTGTAATACTATTACACCCTTTTTGAAGTTGAATTAGAATTTAATGGTACTATATAGATTTCTGCACTCCTAAGAGAACCAGATATTACTAATACCTACAGTAGAAAGTAAATTCTTGGCCAAATGCAGGAACCATTTCAGTATGTGGAAAAGTTAAGGTATTAAACCAAAGGGTACATCAGCCTGGAAAAATAAAATTCTACCAAATGTACCATGTGAACCCACTGAAACCCCCGGAGAGACCAGTAACAAGTGTCTGCTTTGGTTAATGCCCATCTAGGGTCCCAAGTTGATCTTTCCTGTGTGAAGCTTGCTACCATCCTATCCAGGTCACAAACTAAAGAAGCAAAGGCATTTTTAGAGAAAGAAAGAAAAAAGGTTTTAGACCTGCCAGGACATCGAACATGTCATCCTCACAGAACACATTGTGAAGATCCATGTGAAAACATTTACCATTGCTGAAGTTCCTAAAAAGGCCATCTAAAAATAACTTAGGAAATGCTAGCACTCAAGGTCATTAAAGAATCACAGAGTGAAGGTCAAGCACACTTGCATTAGTACCAAGCCCAAATGCACCTTACAACTCTGCAAAGACTTTAGAAAACTCAATGGAGTATCTAAGTTTGTTGTGAAATCCCATGACCCAGGTGGACAAATTAATAGAAGGTTTGGGACCAGCCAAATGAATAACTACACTGGACCCCATCAAGTGAATAACTACACTGGACCCCATCACTGGCAGATACTCTGGGCCAAAGAAGCCAGGGGGAAAATCACATTTCCACTTCTTGGTGCCAATTCTAGAATTGCATTTGGGTTTCATTCTGCCACTGTTGCCCTTCAAATGGAAAAGGATAAATTGCTACACCCTGGATAGCAAAGTTTTTCTTCAGCACAGATTGGGGGTTCCATCTTCCCTGGTTAAAGCAGTGTTAGACTCTTTGAGGAGAAGGGGTTTTACTGTCAACCCTGAGAAATGTGCATTTGGAATTGAAGAAGCAAGGTATCAGGGGTATATTGTGGCTATAGGATCTCATGAATGCCCAGTTAAGCAACGTAGATGCCATACATGATTAGAACTGGCTTAAGGAAGAAAAAGGTTTAAGCATTCCCGGGCTCAGTTGGATACTACCAACCACTTTCCCCCAACTGTTCCACCATAACTGCTCCACTGACCTAACAAAGAGCAGGAAGTAAGTGATGATTCAGTGGAAGACATTTTACTGAAGGCTAAGGCCGCGCTATACTAAAAGCCATTGCTGGTTGCCCTGTTTTTTTCCCCAGGAATTTTTGGTTCAGACAGATGTTTTAGCTGAAGGTTTTGGAGCAGTCTTGTCTCAAGAGGTCAATGAGGAAGAGCATGCCAAGGTTTATATTAGCAGTAAATGGTGGCTGCCAAGAAAAACTATGATGTGGTGAAACAAGAATGCTTGGCTTTAAAATTGTCTCTGGACACTCTGCAGTTCTTTCTGCTAGGCAGGAGATGCAGTTTGGTGTTGAACTATGCCCCATGCCTGGAAAAAACAAAGCATGCTAATGCAAAGGTGGTTCAGGGCTAATGCGGGGAGGGGGGTAGATGTACAGGACACCAGGGATGGACAAAATATCTTCACATTATTTGTATTATAGTCTTTTGAAGAGCCAGGAGAGGGTTACTAAACCTGTAAGAGGGGGTTCAATTCAGGAAACTCCAAAGCACACGCGGAGTAGTTGAAGTTGAGCGTGAACAGAGAAAGCTCTTTGAACTGCTGAGTTGGTGAACACTGCTAAGGTTTGTTTTTGCTGGGAAATAGTCAAAGTTCTCTGGACAGTGATAATCCCTCCTGTGGGTAAAACCCCTGAGTTGGTGAGACATTATTTTATTTTCTTTGTGTTGAGGATAAGCCGGCTTCTGTTATTTGTGTTAGATAAAAGCATTTTTTTCGATTTGCTGCTGGAAGCATTATTTTGATGGCCATTTTAAAATATAAATCATGTTTCTGTTTATTATACTGTTTAAAAAAATAAAGCCTCTTTCTGTTTGATTAGGTAAACCTTCAAAGACCTAAATGCTAAACTGCACTAGAACTATCAACACATTTTAGGGCCCAGAAACCTATATATATGGTTGCTCGGAGATTAACAAATCACAACTCGTCACAAAGAGAAATCAAATACAAGCTGAATATCCAGCAAGTCCAAAGTCCACGCTACTGTGCCTCACTTAGCCCCTAACACCAGCCATATGGAATATAAAATAGTACCAGCATCTGAACATTCACTATAAAATAGACCTTTCAGTAATATGAGATTTAACACATTCAGAAATGGAAATCCCTTGTACAAAAAGTCTATTTTGTGTTTAACATGCTTAAAAACTACATTTCAATGTAACATTTTCAGATATATTTCCTTAAATTAAACATTGTAAGTTAGTACACTGGAAATCATTTATGAAAGTTGAAGGAAAGGGATACGAAGAAGTATTTAACTTCTTTTAACTGCACTAAAAATGTAGCTAAAATCTGATTGGCTGATATGAACAAAACAGGTATTTTCATGTTCTTTGGCTTAATACCAGATTTTCAGTGTACATTTGCTATTTAACAATAAATCAGGGTGTTTATTCATAATTAATTATTTTACAAAGTAAATTGCATTATTTAAAGTAATCCTAAAGCCAACACTTTTGTCATTTATGGTGGAGTGGGAAATAGATAAAATCCCTGTCAGTTTTTTTATCTGTCATCTCCTATAGAAACAACAAGGAGGAAATCTCTATTATACAGTCATCACTGTCCTTACTAGGAGATTTCTTCTCTTTCCCCATTTTATTAATTACTAGGACAAATATATAGGATGAATCTTCCTAGTATGAACACATAGAAACCTGTCATGAGTTCTACCATTTACCACTCCTTCTAAAATTGTTTTAAAAAAAGTTTTGGCTTTTAGATAACCTTCAAGAAATTTTAAGACATTTCATCAAGTAAATAAACTTGTGTAAATACCACCATGAACTTTTAAAGCATGCATTCATTTATGAAGGTTACCTAAATCCATAAACTACATGTTCAAAAAATTTTTACTGCAAAAAGTTTCAACACTGAATTATAATACAAGGATTGCAGTAACTAAAGCAAGGTTGCCAAGATATAGAAATGTATAGGCTGTTCACTTAAGCAGTCAAATTATATAAAACATAAATCAATTTTAGGTGCCCCTTCAAGAGGTTGCGCAGTCCCTGCCTATTGGGGCCACAAGAAGCTGCAAGGAGCCACATTTGATGGTTGATTCCCGCAATGACCTTGGCGTGTCGGGGGAGAGGCAGCAAGCTGAAACCTAAGTGGGAGTACACTCCCTGTCGGGTGGAGAAATAAACGTTTCCACTGACCCCTGTGTACAATGTGGTCTCACAAGGCCCTGACCCCATCAAGAAGCAGCTCCACAGCAATCTGCTGAGACTTTGCGTGCTGAGTGGGGATTGTTCCGCCAAGCATGTCACAGACAGAGAGGACAAAAACTCGAAGTCCCCTTCGAGTGGCATCTGCCTCCCATGAAGCTCAGCCATCAACCACCAGCTCATCCAAAGAAGGAGAGCACTGCTGACTCATCTATGGACAGTTCCGGGGTATTAATCCCAGAGGCTACAAGTCCTGCTGACTCCTTGGACTGACTGCTGACTCCCTCATGGATGCATAACCACATGCAGAAGATGACGGTTCTGAGGGTAACCCCACAGAGGACAGTGAGGCCCGCCGCCAAATTCGGTCTAACCCTGGGCAGCTCCCTGCAAAGTACTCTGATTATGTTGTTTGAGCTTGTTTTTCTGCTGTCACTATAGTATGTTCCTTACTGTTGTGTGTGTTGTTCCTTAATAGATTTTGATGCATCTGACAAACGGGGGACGGGGGGAGTGTTGGCAGATGTGGTCCGTACTCCCTACTGCAGGTGACGCTTGACCGCAGTGTCAGTACAGAAAGGGAGGGAAGAAGCGAGGAACTGGGTTCCTCTATTATTTTTTGCAGTCGCAAGGGGAACAGCTGTCTAGTTGGAAGCTGATGCCTGTTATAACCTCCGCAGCCATCTTCCGTAAGGGCAGAGCTTATTTAAGGCCCTGGCCCCCTGATATGGTGCACATTGTGCGAGTGGTTAGATTAGGGACAGGTTCCTTGCATGTCAGGGACAGCATATAGCAGCAGGGAAAGGTTCCAGAGGAGTAAGGAAAGCTCAGGTATTAAGCTATTTCCTGCCAGGAAGCCACCCATTTGGGTGTGGACCAGCCAGGTCACATTCCTGTTCCTCGCTGCAGATAATGCTCCTCTGCTATTGTTTTGTATGTGGCTCTGGCTGGCTGTGAGTACCCACCAGGCCTAATTTTACATTGTTGGGACTTTCTTAATTAACCGTTCTCTTTCACATTGGCCTTAGTGTGTTATTTGCTCACTAACACACCACGGTGTACCCAACTTTCTTTGATATAAATGCTGGGGTATTTCCTGACATCTATTAGAACTTAAGAAGTGGATTGGAGAAGCTATGGAACGTCTTCAACATTACAAAACACAAGCTTTGAATGAGACTAACTACTTGCTGTCTAAATTGTATCTATGTCACACCTCGTTTTTTTGCTTTGTATGGCTCTTATGCATAAAGCCCCTTGTTCATTCAGTAATTTAAGTACCTTTGGTAAGGTATTGTCTGTTAATGCACAAGTACGTCTTTCTTTTACTGAATTAATAAAACTGTATTAAAGCTAAATTGTTTCTGTGTCCAAATGAAAGCGAACAATCAGCTTTTACACAATTTGCTTCTTAAACACAAATTCCTAACAGGAGTGTCATAAAATTAAAAAAAAAATTAATTCTAAATGCTGTGGCATAAAAAATGAATCTTCCACAGTGTGTTTTCAGATCCTTGCATGTATGATATTCTGTTAAGCTTGCTAGTGATAAGGCTGGGTTCACACTAGTGCGAATTGAATGTGGGTTTCCCCACATTCAATTTGCATGATAGGAGAGTGTGCTATGCTCTCAATGGAGCCAATTCCTACATCTCTGGGGTGGCTGCGGAGCGAATTTCACAATTCAGACCGGCAGCATTAAGTCTTCAGGAAAGTCCCCCAGGATCCTGCTTTGTTTTATATTTAAAGGGATTTTCCACAGTCAGATTTTCCACAGAGAAATTTAAAACACTTGGTGATGTTCCAGTCAGCATTGGGATATTAACCTTCTGCAATCCTCTGTTAATCAGCAATTTTAGAGGAGTATCCTCAAACTCACAAGATCTTTGAGGTCAGAAATGCAGCATGGCAATACATACCAATCAGAATTTATTGTTAAAAACTGAAACTCCTTTAAGATTACTTTGTTAACCTCCTTAGCGGTAGAGTGTGGCTTGGGGTTAACTTTCAGTACCAAAAGCGGTAACCCCTAGCCACACTCGAGATTACCCCGCAATTTTACTCACCTTCCCTGCTCTCCCCCACCGTCCTCCCCGGCGTCCTTACACTCTCTCCCCGCTCTGTGAACGGCTGATTGCCTGCACTTGCCTTCCGGTTCCTTCCCTGCGAGCGTTGCAACACAGGGGGGTGGAACCGGCGGCAAATTCAAAAGTGTAAATACACAAATGACATGATACAAAGCTGATATCCTAACAGATTACACTGTATCATGCCATTTCAGCACAGGATTGCACCTGGTGACTTTTCCAGTGCCCTGCCTGTGCTTTTCCAATGCTTTGTGCCTGGAAAATTTCGAACAACCATGGCGCCCAAAAAGCGTCCTTTTTGCGCAAAAGCGCTTTTAGAAAAACTGGAAAACAACGAGAGCTAAAAGCGCAAAAAGAACGCCTTTTGGGTGCCATGGTCGTTCTCTAATTTCCAGGCACAAAGAACTGGAAAAGCACAGGCAGAGCACTGGGAAAGTCACCAGGTGAAATCGTGTGGTGAAATGGCATGATACAGTGTAATGCGTTAGGATCACAACTTTATATCATGTAATTTAGTGTATTTATATTTTTGAAATTGCCGTTGGTTTCACCCCCCTGCGTCGCAACGCTCGCAGGGAAGGGAACCGGAAGACAGGTGCCGCCATCAGCTGGGAGGACAGCGGGAGGATGGTGGGGGATCGCAGGGGAAAGTGAGTTTTTAAATATAAAACAACAGATTTCCATGCAAAAGAATGTACCGCATTTAGCACAGAAATGCTGACATAATCAGACCGCCAGGGAGGATAAAGGGCAACTCAACTCAAATAGTGGAGTTTGCCTTATATTTCGGCTTTGGGTGACTGCTAGCATGAGTGTAGCTAGTGCTGGGGAGGGGCCCTGCATCTGCTGGTGGGTGCTCAATATTTTTCTTCAATATGACATTTATGCACTTGTCAGATTCTTTCCCATCCACTGGCCTGTCTGTCGGACCTGTAGCTGAGGGCAGGGCTCTAAAAACACCTACTTGTCTCTATGCTACAGGTCACACAGGTGGCAGGCAGGCCAGTAGGGAGAAACAGAAGACAGCAACTGCATAAGTGACATATTCAAAAAAAATTACAGGCTGTTGCAGCGTTAGGACCCAGGGCACTGAAGTTGCCTAGTAAAAACATTTCAAAGAGGAAGGGGGGACTTTATGCTGGGTGCAGTTTTGTCCTGGGGGTGGGAGGGGGTCTATATTGGGAGGAGAGAAGAATATTTTGTTTTGGGAGACACTGTCTGCATTATTTACTTTTGACCCCTACACTCCATGTGTCACATGCTCCTGACCCCTATATTCAGTACATTACTTACTCCTGATGTAAGCACTCTGTGTGTTACCTACTCCTGACCCCTGCACTTTGTGCCTTACTTATTCTGGACCTAGAGCAGAGTAGACTTAGGTTTTATTTGACCAGCTCCTCCCAGTGGAATTAGGCTACACCCACCATTTTCAGTAGAGTGCCTTATCATAGCTGTTCACACGTTGCTCCAGGTCTTTTATTTCCCTAGAAATGCCCCGACTGCTGGAAAACTGAATAACATGCTAACATTCTAGATATCTAGTGGCATTGTCTCACCACCAGCATTCTAAAATGTTGGTGTAACATTGTTTTTGGTGGATTCTTTGTAATGTAGAATAATTGTAAAAGGTAATATAAATATACAAGAATGTAATACACTTCAAAACTTTGTGAGGAGGGGGTTAAAGACCAAATACTTTAGCAGTGTGACCCAGCAGCACCAACCAAAGCTGAAAAGGCATTTTTTTATGGAGTTGTCATCTTAAAATAGTATACTGTATGTCTACTAACATAAGGCTATATTGGAAAAAAATATTATACATACAATGCTGATTCTTTTATACTCACAGGAATTTGCTGTTGTGAATGAGCTTCCAAGAGATTCCATTGTATTAGCAAATTTTGTGTGTTGGTGGAAAAAAGGGATGAAAGGGTATATGCACAGTTTAGAGTGATACTATTTCCTGCAGTCACATTGATTACTGGGTTTGGTATTGTCACTGTTACACAGTGGGCCAAACCTATGGAGAGAAATAACAAGTATTAGGTATTCTCAGGCAAGATTAATTGCTTTAAAGCTCTCATATATCCTGCAATGCAGGTCATCATTTGTCATTTATATACAGTCAGGTCCATAAATATTGGGACATCTAAACAATTCTAATCTTTTTGGCTCTATACACCACCACAATGGATTTGAAATGAAACAAACAAGATGTGCTTTATTTCAGACTTTCAGCTTTAATTTGAGGGTATTTACATCCAAATCAGGTGAACGGTGTAGGAATTACAACAGTTTGTATATGTGCCTCCCACTTTTAAAGGGACCAAAAGTAATGGGACAGATTAACAATCATAAATCAAACTTTCACTTTTTAATACTTGGTTGCAAATCCCTTGCAGTCAATTACAGCCTGAGGTCTGGAACGCATAGACATCATAAGACACTGGGTTTCATCCCTGGTGATGCTCTGCCAGGCCTCTATTGCAACTGTCTTCGGTTCCTGCTTGTTCTTGGGGCATTTTCCCTTCAGTTTTGTCTTCAGCAAGTGAAATGCATGCTCAATCGGATTCAGGTGAGGTGATTGACTTGGCCATTGCATAACGTTCCACTTCTTTCCCTTAAAAAACTCTTTGGTTGCTTTCGCAGTATGCTTCGGGTCATTGTCCATCTGCACTGTGAAGCGCCATCCAATGAGTTCTGAAGCATTTGGCTGAATATGAGCAGATAATATTGCCCGAAACACTTCAGAATTCATCCTGCTGCTTTTGTCAGCAGTCACATCATCAATAAAAACAAGAGAACCAGTTCCATTGGCAACCATACATGCCCACGCTATGACACTACCACCACCATGCTTCACTAATGAGGTGGTATGCTTTGGTTCATGAGCAGTTCCTTTCCTTCTCCATACTCTTCTCTTCCCATCACTCTGGTACAAGTTGATCTTGGTCTCATCTGTCCATAGGATGTTGTTCCAGAACTGTGAAGGCTTTTCTAGATGTTGTTTGGCAAACTCTAATCTGGCCTTCCTGTTTTTGAGGCTCACCAATGGTTTACATCTTGTGGTGAACCCTCTGTATTCCCTCTGGTGAAGTGTTCTCTTGATTGTTGACTTTGACACACATACACCTACCTCCTAGAGATTGTTCTTGAGCTGGCCAACTGCTGTGAAGGGTGTTTTCTTCACCAGGGAAAGAATTCTTCGGTCATCCACCACAGTTGTTTTCCGTGGTCTTCCAGGTCTTTTGGTGTTGCTGAGCTCATCTTACTTTTTAAGAATGTTAAAACAGTTGATTTGGCCACACCAAATGTTTTTGCTATCTCTCTGATGGGTTTGTTTTTTTTTTTTCAGCCTAATGATGGCTTGCTTCACTGATAGTGACAGCTCTTTGGATCTCATATTGAGAGTTGAAAGCAACAGATTCCAAATGCAAATAGCACACTTGAAATAAACTCTGGACCTTTTATCTGCTCCTTGTAAATGGGATAATGAGGGAATAACACACACCTGGCCATGGAACAGCTGAGCAGCCAATTGTCCCATTACTTTTGGTCCCTTAAAAAGTGAGAGGCACATATAAAAACTGTTGTAATTCCTACACTGTTCACCTGATTTGGATGCAAATACCCTCAAATTAAAGCTGAACGTCTGCAGTTAAAGTACATCTTGTTTGTTTCATTTCAAATCAATTGTGGTGGTGTATAGAGCTAAAACGATTAGAATTGTGTCGATGTCCCAATATTTATGGACCTGACTGTATTTGTCTAAAACCTATTAGTCATTTAAATGCAGATCTCTTGAGTGTTATAGAATACACAAAACTGAAAATACCTTGAAAGGTTTATATCTTAAAAGATAAGATTTTGCTACAATTTCTGAGATGTATTCTGATTATATTATTCTTAAATTAGTCACAGCTGGTCTGTTTTTTTTTTTTTTTTTTGCAAAAGTCTGTATTGATAGTAAATCTCACATTTAAAATCCAATGAATCAAAACTATATGTCCTAACTATTTGTCCTTAAACAATTATATACAGACTTGTTTTTTATTCATATATTTTATGTATATTTTTTTCATACAATCTCAGTCATGAAAGCTTGCAGTTAGGCTCTTTACTACACATTATACAAGACAATGCTTGCAAATTGTTACCCGGTACTTCGCATTCTTTAAATCAACACAATATTATTTTTTTGGAAGAACATTAAAAAAAACAAACCATAATTTTAAAACCCATTAAACAATTTTATACAGATATTTGTTTACATACAGTAAGGGAAAAAAGTATTTGATCCCCTGCTGATTTTGTACGTTTGCCCACTGACAAAAAAAATGAAGGGTCTATAATTTTAATAGTAGGTTTATTTTAACAGCGAGAGACAGAATAACAACAAAATATCCAGAAAGATTCAACTTAAAAAAGTTATAAATTTATTTGCATTTTAATGAGTGAAAATAGTATTTAATTCATTATAAAGATTTCTGGCTCCCAGGTGTCTTCTATAAAGGTAACGAGCTGAGATTAGGAGCACTCTCTTAAAGGGAGTACTCCTAATCTCAGCTTGTTACCTATATAAAAGACACCTGTCCAAAGAAGTAATCAATTAATCAATCATATTTCAATCTCTCTGCCATGGCCAAGACCAAAGAGCTGTCCAAGGATGTTAGGGAGCAGATTTTAGACTTACACAAGGCTGGAATGAGCTACAAGACCATCACCAAGCAGCTTGGCGAGAGGGTAAAAACAGTTGGTGCGACTATTCACAAATGGAAGAAACACAAAATAACTGTCAATCTCCCTCGGTCTGGGGCTCAATGCAGAATCTCACCTCGTGGAGTTTCAATGATCATGAGAATGGTGAGGAATCAGCCCAGAACTACACGGGAGAATCTTGTCAATGATCTCAATGCTGGATGGGTATTCCAGCATTACAATGACCCAAAACACACGCCAAGGCAACAAAGGAGGTACTCAAGAAGAAGCACATTAAGGTCCTGGAGTGGCCAAGCCAGTCTCCACAAATGAATGTCATAAAAAATATGTGGAGGTAGCTGAAGGTTCGAGTTACCAAACGTCAGCCTTGAAATCTTAAAGACTTGGAGAGAATCTGCAAAGAGGAGTTGGACAAAATCCCTCCTGAGAAGTATGCAAACCTGGTGGCAAAATACAAGAAACGTCTGACCTCTTTGATTGCCAACATGAGTTTTGACACCGAGTACTAAGTCATGTTTTGTGAAGAGGTCAAATACTAATTTTACCCATTAGAATGCAAATCAATTTAGAACTTTTTTGAAATGCGATTTTCCAGATTTTTTTTGTTGGTATTCTGTCTCTCACTGTTAAAATAAACCTACCATAAAAATTATAGACTGATCATTTCTTTGTCAGTGAGCAAACGTACAAAATCAGCAGGGAATCAAATACTTTTTTTTCCCTCACTGTACATCCTAAGTATGTTATTTCATACATCCTGAGTTATGGGAGCTTGAAAGCGGTCAACACCATATGTAACTTTGACATTTCCCTAGGAATGGAACAGCCACAATGGTAACTTTAGAGCTCCTTACCACACATTATAAAGAACAATACTTACAAATTGTTACCTCACATTCTTTAATGCAACACAGTATTATTTTTTGGAAAGAATATTAGAAACCAAACCCTAATTTTAAATCCCACTACTTCACAAAGTGTATTGTATTCAATAAAGTGCTTTGTTATTACTATTGAAAAATTCTTTTTTTGTTTGATATCAGATTTTTGGTTCCATCTCTACTGTCACACCATTATCAATTTTGAGAAACCACCTCTACCGCCTTAGACGTCTACTCACTTCGTTAGAACCCCGCCAGAAATTGATTGCTTTGTGGGTCTACATTACATTGTGGGTGCATTATTTAATAAAGATGAACTCTGGAGGCTGCTGTCAAAGAATTGTTTTGACCAGGTCAACCTTGTCTGCCATTATTTAAATGTCCTTGGTATTTGAAGCATAACCCACAAAAAGCTTGCATACATATAAGTATACATGGGTATGCATCTTTTTTAGCAGTCGGACAGTCTGAACAATCTTCTTCTAAAGTCTGCAATATGGTTAAGACTCAGTTGGGAGTGATACAATAATTCTGTGAACTAGTCAAACCCACATCAAAACCGCGTTCAAAGGTTTTGTATATATCTTTCAAATTCGATTCAGATTCTATCAAAGCTGTAGTTATTATTTACCTGTAAAGCTCAATAGCAGGGCCAGTATCCTGAGACAGAATGAGTGCATGGCGTCAAGATGCAGGAACTGTGAAGTACCAGGTGCTTTCGTGGTTTAGCTTGAATCGTTTGTGACTTCTACTCACAGTTTCCACTTATCGCTGAGCATCAGTAAATCAACAAGGGCTTTTTCACACACAGGTTTTATCAAGCACACTCCCCAGACATCTCCCAATATGGCTCTGTGGGTATTTGTGTTTTCAGTTGAACTATATATCTGGGTGTGTGCACCTGATACATTTGTAATCTGTGTTAACCCCTGTTCTGGGAGGGAATTACACACTCATTGAATGTATGAATTACTAAATTACTAATTGCATAATGCTAATGTGAATTAGTACACAAGGTTGGTGGTTGTCCATAGCTGGATTTAATGGGTTACCAAGAAAGCATTGTTTAAGGTTGGCCGTAGACGGTTTAAATCTCAGCCGTTTCAGCAGGAACCAGCCGAGATTCGAAACCATGTATGGGCAGATTGATTGTACCCAGTTGATCGATTGATCAACTTGAGTGCAACCAGCCTGCTGGATTTTGCATGCAATTATCGCTAGCTCCTGGTATAGTCACTAGCAATAATTACTGTCTTCTCCCAGCGGGGACGACTCTCCCTGCCTCCCTGCTGGGAGAATACAATGGCTCGGCAGGAGGGATTCCCTGTCAACACTGTCTGTATTGATAGGGGAATTGAGCGAATTTCCGTGGTTGCAAGAAAGAAAATTGCTCAATCTATTGCCAGATTTATAGAGTGATTCTAAATGTGAAAGTCACCTAAAGCATCAGTCCACCCAAATGCAACATTTTGACCACAGATTGCTTCTTATCATTCTTGGATACACCAACAGTAAGATCACCTTGCAAGACTCTGCTGCTTGCAAGACTCTGCTGCTGTTTACCTTCAGGCTTTAATGGTTCACACCTACCTTTGCAAAGTCCTAACATTCTTTTGCATTTTCCATAATATAGCATAACAGTAAGACCCTTGTGTAACATTCACAGCACGTATGCAGACCCAGGAGCTTAAGTGCAGAGATCTTACCAATAAAGGAACATTATGGTACTGGTATGGTAAAAGAATATCTCTCAAGAGTAGAGTTTTTTTGGTTAATACAGACATCTTTCATTTGT
The DNA here is from genome assembly GCF_965119305.1 of Pelophylax lessonae. NCBI lineage: Eukaryota > Metazoa > Chordata > Amphibia > Anura > Ranidae > Pelophylax > Pelophylax lessonae. The sequence goes on from NC_138774.1 coordinate 155,478,767, forward strand.
TCTTTTAAAATTAACTTCAATGATTTCAAATGACATATGAGCAGTGCATATGATTCTCTTGCTGCATTGAATGACAGTGCTAGTTTAAGTAAATACAGAGAATGTTCTGCTTTGCCACAATTTTGTTCAATTACATATGGCAAATCATAGCTTTGTAACTGTTCACCTCAAGGGACTTAATAAAAAAAAATGTGTACACAAGAAATTCAGGTTCAGAGCTATGCTATAAGTACACAGTCCCATCCAGGGCCGTGACTGAACATCATACTTCCCTTTTTTACAAGCTTTGCCCTTTGTGTCCTGTAACTGTTTTAGTAAACATCTGTTATAGAATGTGCTGCGAGGTGGCATGCTATCTTCATTATATACTTTACATAGAACAACTTTCTAATCGTACAGACCACTAAACATGAGAAAGGACATATGGTTTCATAGTTCTTGAACTATAATGAGTCTTCTGATTCCACCTAATACTCCTCTCGGATCCCTGCACTCTTCTTACCATTATAGTTTTCTTGCAGATTTTAGTCCCAAATGTCTAGAGGTATATAGAAAAGGGAACATTTTGAGGATTAATAATGCCCCTTGTAATCCGTGAACCATTATGTTTATTTCAAGGGGTTAAACCTCTGCAAAATTCCTACAAGCTTGTCTCATTTTGGTAAAACTGATAAGTGATATCCACTACCACAGGCGACCATGACCAGTGTTCTTTCACAGGGGTAAATATGTCCTTCTTGACCCCAGGAAGCAATCAGACCAATTCTTTGATTTAAATTATTTTCATACAACTAGATGTGCATGGCTATCTTAAAATGAAAAATAAACCTATGTTTTGTTGGATTGGGGCTGGCAGTGGTGTGTTTTAATTCCCTCTATTCCTTTTACACATATTATCTTGCTCATTAGGACACTGCACAGTTTATCCTTTCTTACCTGAAGAATTAATTCCTATACTGATGGTTCAATCGTCCTGCATACCCAATATATGTTCTTTGATAAGTTCTTTAAACAAAAAGATGATTTTTTAGATGTTTATTTTTGACTCCGGATAGATTTTTGGCATACTAATTAAAACTTTCTAAAGTATCTTTTCATTCCCAGACTAAATATATGTGCAATATATGAACACCTAGAGTACCACATTCTGCATAGTTTGACCTTTACAAGTTTTGACTTTTGAAACTGTAACTCCACATTAGATATTCCCATCTCCATCCATGGTTTCCTTACAGGTTTTAAGGGACTGGCAGGGCACATTCACTTGTGGGCATCAATCAATTCTCTCTCCAAATATTCAGCTTTTATTACAGTGTTTTACCCCTCATTTTTGGGCGTTTTAGATATTTTAAAAGGTGACATGTCTTTGCCTGTAGTTTTATTCAAGGATTTAACTCATTTGCGTAGGAAAAGAAGTCCTCTACTGTTTTTTTGCCTAAAAACTGTGAAGATAAAAACAGGAGAAGTTGAAAACTTTATTGCTACTCAGTCACAAAAGTGAAAAATTCAGATATGGTTTTACTGGGTGGACTTTACCTTACTATACCAGAGTATTGAGATGCCTCTACTGGAGATTATTAAGGTGGCCTTTTAGGCCCTGAGACTTGTGGATGTCCCCAGGAGTACAGTAGTCTGATTTGGTACATTTGCTGGGGGATGCAGGTTTACCATTACAAGGTGATCCTCCTTTCACAGATTATTTCTGATAATGAATTGCTGTTTAATGGACTTTACTAATGCTGTTATCAATCTTTATTGTTAGATTTGTGCTATTTGTTACATGTTGTATAAAAACAATTGCCCCCATTTTTAAATCCTATATGTCTCTTTATGATGTATTATGGTATGTCTTTGCTCACTAAGCTACCTGAATCGTGTGTTGGTTTTGGAATAAAATAAAGAATTAAAACAAGAAGTTTGTCCTCAAAAAGAGAATGCTGAAAATTAGCTTTAGAATGAGTTCTTAAACATTGATAATTTCCATACGCTCTGCCATTTCTTCAAATGAAATAAGTTACATTTTATGTTTGTAATATGGGTCATTAAGATAATGTGCAGACACCATTTTTAAAGGTGGGAGTAGAATGACTCAGTCTGTAGTAGGAGGGAAAATTGTTATCCAAAGATGTTTGGAAATGGTCAGTCAGTACCAGGAGCTGTCTGACTCAGCCAGCAGTTTCAGAGAAAAAAATCTGATATTTGTGTTACTGTGTAAGCAAAGGTGTGAAAGAGATACCATGCCAGAAAAATCCTGATTACCTGAAGCTGGAAACAATATTCATACTATTATAATACTACATGTAAACTACATAAATAACAAGAACAAATTCAAAACACCATTTGAAATTTAAATAAAAAAGACTCAATTCTATAGACTTGTTTTTTTCAACTGAATTTAAGGGTTAAAATTTTTAAAGCCGTACCAAACTTCAAAATACATTCTCTGCAGGAATATCTTCATGTTGGATTATTTTTAAAGGAGAATGATTGGTTCACCACCAGTGAACATTTGATGGAAGTCGCTGTAGTGCTGCCCCCGCAGGGGTCACTGGTAGTAGCAGGTTCCTCCCTAATAGTACAGAGGCTGCCCACCACCACAAGTACCAGTCCATGCACTTCAGTTACAGTAACTTGGTCTAGGGGATGTCTTTTTGAAATGTATTGTTTGAGGAACTTGTCCTACTGCTTCCATAGGCAATCCCCCAACTTCAGTGTACCCCTTTTTCTTCTAGATTTGGGCCTAAACAGATGTCAGCTGCCACATGGAAGCTGAATCAGCTTCTCACCATCATACTGATTTTAAACTATTATTTCACCACCATATTGACACTGAAACACCTCCTCACCGCCCAGAGCCCTGGTTGGGGGAATTTGGCAGAGCCAGTAGGAGACTACTTTGAGCAGTATAAAGAACCTGAGGGCCATGTAGCCAGTTGTGCTGTAGGTCAGAGAAGGGACCACCCACCTGGGAGCCCAAGGAGAGGCTGGCAGGACATATCCAGAAAAATCACAGCCTGCTAGTCTTGGAAATCAGTGATTCCAACTATATGGCTTTGCAAATCTTTATGGTCTGCACTTAGCAGCCAGGACCTCAACAAAGACATTTTGTTACCTAAGGCAGTCTTATTTTTTACAGGTTCTACAGAGATACTTAAAGGACATGCAAGGTTTGCGTCAGGGGGGAATGGGCACACAGTATGGAAAATGGATGTTTTTATGGTGGGCAACCGAAACTCCAGCAAAACAAAGTGAGAGAGGTCTGGAGTGGCATGAGAACCATTACAGATCTTAAGCTGGTTGGTAGAGGGATTAGAGGTGATGTGGAGAGGGCAAATTAACTGAACCATTTTTATAATAGGTTTGATTCAGAGGCCCTGGCTTTGACTCCCTCTGATTCAACACAAAACTGTTGGAGAGCAGAGTTGCAGAATAATTAAAAAAATTAAAAATTATTCAGCCCCCTTAAGTTAGTACTTTGTAGCGCCACCTTTTGCTGCGATTACAGCTGTATGTCTCTATCAGTTTTGCACATCGAGAGACTGAAATTTTGCCCATTCCTCCTTGCAAAACAGCTCGAGCTCAGTGAGGTTGGATGGAGAGCATTTGTGAACAGCAGTTTTCAGTTCTTTCCACAGATTCTCGATTGGATTCAGGTCTGGACTTTGACTTGGCCATTCTAACACCTGGATATGTTTATTTGTGAACAATTCCATTGTAGATTTTGCTTTATGTTTTGGATCATTGCCTTGTTGGAAGACAAATCTCCGTCCCAGTCTCAGGTCTTTTGCAGACTCCATCAGGTTTTCTTCCAGATTGGTCCTGTATTTGACTCCCATCAATTTTAACCATCTTCCCTGTCCCTGCTGAAGAAAAGCAGGCCCAAACCATGATGCTGCCACCACCATGTTTGACAGTGGGGATGGTGTTTTCAGGGTGATGAGCTGTGTTGCTTTTACGCCAAACATAACGTTTTGCATTGTTGCCAAAAAATTCGATTTTGGTTTCATCTGACCAGAGCACCTTATTCCACATGTTTGGTGTGTCTCCCAGGTGGCTTGAGGCAAAGTTTAAATGACACTTTTTATGGATATCTTTAAGAAATGGCTTTCTTCTTGCCACTCTTCCATAAAGGCCAGATTTGTGCAGTATACGACTGATTGTTGTCCTATGGACAGAGTCTCCCACCTCAGCTGTAGATCTCTGCAGTTCATCCAGAGTGATCATGGGCCTCTTGGCTGCATCTCTAATCAGTCTTCTCCTTGTATGAGCTGAAAGTTTAGAGGGACGGCCAGGTCTTCGTAGATTTGCAGTGGTCTGATACTCCTCCCATTTCAATATTATCGCTTGCACAGTGCTCCTTGGGATGTTTAAAGCTTGGGAAATCTTTTTGTATCCAAATCCGGCTTTAAAATTCTCCACAACAGTATCTCGGACCTGCCTGGTGTGTTCCTTGTTCTTCATGATGTTCTCTGCGCTTTAAACGGACCTCTGAGACTATCACAGTGCAGGTGCATTTATACGGAGACTTGATTACACACAGGTGGGTGGATTCTATTTATCATCATTAGTCATTTAGGTCAACATTGGATCATTCAGAGATCCTCACTGAACTTCTGGAGAGAGTTTGCTGCACTGAAAGTAAAGGGGCTATATCATTTTGCATGCCCAATTTTACAGTTTTTTATTTGTTAACAAAGTTTAAAATATCCAATAAATTTCGTTCCACTTCATGATCGTGTCCCACTTGTTGTTGATTCTTCACAAAAAAATTACAGTTTTATATCTTTATGTTTGAAGCCTGAAATGTGGCAAAAGGTCGCAAAGTTCAAGGAGGCCGAATACTTTCGCAAGGCACTGTAATAAGCTGGACTTGAGTAAGAACACTGAGGTGCCACCACAGACTCAATAAACATCTTCAGCATCGTCTAGCAAATGTTAAAGGACCTCAGTCTCCTCAAAAAGTAGAGGCAGCTCTTTAGAGGCAGTTTGACTTTCTGTTATCTTAATCTGTGTTATTTCTTCTATGCTGTATTTTAATTGTATGGATGTTTATATATATATATATACTGTATATATATATATATATTTTAGTGTAGTTGTAATTTGTTTTATTTGGTGCTAACGGCTGTTATTGGTAATTTTGCTGTGTTTTTGTATCTTGTTCTGTTCATTGTCGTGATCTTCTGTTGTCTTTCTTAAGTGTGTCTGTGTTGCAACAATTTCCCAATTTCACTTTGGGATTATAATAAATTATTCTGTAATTTGTTTTATTTGGTGCTGATGGTTGTTATTTGTAATTTTTTTTTTGTTTTTGTATCTTGTTTAGTGTTGAGCGAACACGGACTGTATTATTCGTGTTCGTACCGAATAATTGGATTTTTTGTACCCGAACACGGACACGGACACTTTACTGTATGTTCGGGTAAAAATCCGTGTTCGGTCGTTTTATTTCCGGGTTTTGCATGCTTTGGCGCTCTTTTCATGGCGGGCTTTCAACAGCCAATCAACAATCGTTTAACTGGTGTGCCTTAAGCCATCCCAGCCATGCCTGCAAATGTCTCAGTAGCTGTGATTGGCCGTCTGAAGCATGTGACCAAGTCTTTATAAGTTCGAGGCAGCCGCAGCGGCGTCATTATGCTGCTTAGATTCAGGGACAGAGCACACATCAACGTGCTGGCTGCTGATTAGGGAAAGATAGGCAGGAAAAAACCATTTGTGTCCGGATAGAATTGAGGGACAGGTCGGAGTGTTTAGGCAGGGCGAGTTGTAGGCATTTTAGGGATAGAGTCTGCTGAATTATATAGGGTCAGTGTCTTCTACAAACTACAATCGATATTGCTGTGTGGGGGGTGGGGTCTGCACTCAATCCTGATCTACGATCTCTTCTCAATCCTGTTAGGGACAGAGTCTGCTGAATTTTAGGGAAACTGTGTTCTACAAACTACAATCGATATTGCTGTGTGGTGTGGGATTGGAGATAGGCAGGTGTCAGTGATCCACATCCATTTTTCTGTGTGTGAGCTGCAGTGAACACAATCTTTTTGGGCTGCAGTGAACACAATCTTTTTGGGCTGCAGTGAACACAATCTTTTTGGGCTGCAGTGAACACAATCTTTTTGGGCTGCAGTGAACACAATCTTTTTGGGGTGCAGTGAACAAAATCTTTTTGGGGTGCAGTGAACACAATCCTTTTTGGTGTGCAGTGAACACAATCTTTGTGGGGTGCAGTGAACAAAATCCTTTGTGGGGTGCAGTGAACACAATCTTTTTGGGGTGCAGTGAACAAAATCCTTTTTGGGGTGCAGTGAACAACATCCTTTTTGGGGTGCAGTGAACACAATCTTTTTGGGGTGCAGTGAACAAAATCCTTTGTGGGGTGCAGTGAACACAATCTTTTTGGGGTGCAGTGAACACAATCTTTTTGGGGTGGAGTGAACAACATCCTTTTTGGGGTGCAGTGAACAAAATCCTTTTTGGGGTGCAGTGAACAAAATCATTTTTGGGGTGCAGTGAACACAATCTTTTTGGGGTGCAGTGAACACAATCTTTTTGGGGTGCAGTGAACACAATCTTTGTGGGGTGCAGTGAACACAATCTTTTTGGGGTGGAGTGAACAACATCCTTTTTGGGGTGCAGTGAACAACATCCTTTTTGGGGTGCAGTGAACACAATCTTTTTGGGGTGCAGTGAACACAATCTTTGTGGGGTACAGTGAACAGAATCTTTGTGGGGTGCAGTGAACACAATCTTTGGGGGGTACAGTGAACACAATCTTTGTGAGGTGCAGTGAACACAATCTTTGTGGGGTGCAGTGAACACAATCTTTGTGGGGTACAGTGAACACAATCTCATACTGAAGGTTTGAGGGTGCTGCCTGTTCCATACTCCCCCTACTCCTCATCTAGCCTTTTAGGGGTACAAACAATAGTAATTGGGGCCTAGTGTGGTTGTGTACGTGTGATATACATACACTTTTTTGGGATCATATTTTCTATTCCGCTATTTAATCAAAAACCTTTGGGGATCAGTTAAATTGGGGGATAGTCTGTGTTGGTACGTGTGAGAGAGATCCACCTTTCCAAGTTGTTGGGGTTCATCTCATACTTCTGAAGGTTTGAGGGTGCTGCCTGTTCCATACTCCCCCTACTCCTAGCCTTTTAGGGGTACAAACAATAGTAATTGGGGCCTAGTGTGGTTGTGTACGTGTGATATACATACACTTTTTTGGGATCATATTTTCTATTCCGCTATTTAATCAAAAACCTTTGGGGATCAGTTAAATTGGGGGATAGTCTGTGTTGGTACGTGTGAGAGAGATCCACCTTTCCAAGTTGTTGGGGTTCATCTCATACTTCTGAAGGTTTGAGGGTGCTGCCTGTTCCATACTCCCCCTACTCCTAGCCTTTTAGGGGTACAAACAATAGTAATTGGGGCCTAGTGTGGTTGTGTACGTGTGATATACATACACTTTTTTGGGATCATATTTTCTATTCCGCTATTTAATCAAAAACCTTTGGGGATCAGTTAAATTGGGGGATAGTCTGTGTTGGTACGTGTGAGAGAGATCCACCTTTCCAAGTTGTTGGGGTTCATCTCATACTTCTGAAGGTTTGAGGGTGCTGCCTGTTCCATACTCCCCCTACTCCTAGCCTTTTAGGGGTACAAACAATAGTAATTGGGGCCTAGTGTGGTTGTGTACGTGTGATATACATACACTTTTTTGGGATCATATTTTCTATTCCGCTATTTAATCAAAAACCTTTGGGGATCAGTTAAATTGGGGGATAGTCTGTGTTGGTACGTGTGAGAGAGATCCACCTTTCCAAGTTGTTGGGGTTCATCTCATACTTCTGAAGGTTTGAGGGTGCTGCCTGTTCCATACTCCCCCTACTCCTAGCCTTTTAGGGGTACAAACAATAGTAATTGGGGCCTAGTGTGGTTGTGTACGTGTGATATACATACACTTTTTTGGGATCATATTTTCTATTCCGCTATTTAATCAAAAACCTTTGGGGATCAGTTAAATTGGGGGATAGTCTGTGTTGGTACGTGTGAGAGAGATCCACCTTTCCAAGTTGTTGGGGTTCATCTCATACTTCTGAAGGTTTGAGGGTGCTGCCTGTTCCATACTCCCCCTACTCCTAGCCTTTTAGGGGTACAAACAATAGTAATTGGGGCCTAGTGTGGTTGTGTACGTGTGATATACATACACTTTTTTGGGATCATATTTTCTATTCCGCTATTTAATCAAAAACCTTTGGGGATCAGTTAAATTGGGGGATAGTCTGTGTTGGTACGTGTGAGAGAGATCCACCTTTCCAAGTTGTTGGGGTTCATCTCATACTTCTGAAGGTTTGAGGGTGCTGCCTGTTCCATACTCCCCCTACTCCTAGCCTTTTAGGGGTACAAACAATAGTAATTGGGGCCTAGTGTGGTTGTGTACGTGTGATATACATACACTTTTTTGGGATCATATTTTCTATTCCGCTATTTAATCAAAAACCTTTGGGGATCAGTTAAATTGGGGGATAGTCTGTGTTGGTACGTGTGAGAGAGATCCACCTTTCCAAGTTGTTGGGGTTCATCTCATACTTCTGAAGGTTTGAGGGTGCTGCCTGTTCCATACTCCCCCTACTCCTAGCCTTTTAGGGGTACAAACAATAGTAATTGGGGCCTAGTGTGGTTGTGTACGTGCGAGATACATACACTTTTTTTGATCATATTTCCTATTCCGCTATTCAATAAAAACCTTTGAGGATCAATTGAATTGCGGGATAGTCTGTGTCGGTACGTGTGAGAGAGATCCACCTTTCCAAGTTGTTGGGGTTCATCTCATACTTCTGAAGGTTTGAGGGTGCTGCCTGTTCCATACCCCCCCTACTCCTCATCTAGCCTTTTAGGGGTACAAACAATAGTAATTGGGGCCTAGTGTGGTTGTGTACGTGCGAGATACATACACTTTTTTTGATCATATTTCCTATTCCGCTATTCAATAAAAACCTTTGAGGATCAATTGAATTGCGGGATAGTCTGTGTCGGTACGTGTGAGAGAGATCCACCTTTCCAAGTTGTTGGGGTTCATCTCATACTTCTGAAGGTTTGAGGGTGCTGCCTGTTCCATACCCCCCCTACTCCTCATCTAGCCTTTTAGGGGTACAAACAATAGTAATTGGGGCCTAGTGTGGTTGTGTACGTGCGAGATACATACACTTTTTTTGATCATATTTCCTATTCCGCTATTCAATAAAAACCTTTGAGGATCAATTGAATTGCGGGATAGTCTGTGTCGGTACGTGTGAGAGAGATCCACCTTTCCAAGTTGTTGGGGTTCATCTCATACTTCTGAAGGTTTGAGGGTGCTGCCTGTTCCATACTCCCCCTACTCCTAGCCTTTTAGGGGTACAAACAATAGTAATTGGGGCCTAGTGTGGTTGTGTACGTGTGATATACATACACTTTTTTGGGATCATATTTTCTATTCCGCTATTTAATCAAAAACCTTTGGGGATCAGTTAAATTGGGGGATAGTCTGTGTTGGTACGTGTGAGAGAGATCCACCTTTCCAAGTTGTTGGGGTTCATCTCATACTTCTGAAGGTTTGAGGGTGCTGCCTGTTCCATACCCCCCCTACTCCTCATCTAGCCTTTTAGGGGTACAAACAATAGTAATTGGGGCCTAGTGTGGTTGTGTACGTGCGAGATACATACACTTTTTTTGATCATATTTCCTATTCCGCTATTCAATAAAAACCTTTGAGGATCAATTGAATTGCGGGATAGTCTGTGTCGGTACGTGTGAGAGAGATCCACCTTTCCAAGTTGTTGGGGTTCATCTCATACTTCTGAAGGTTTGAGGGTGCTGCCTGTTCCATACCCCCCCTACTCCTCATCTAGCCTTTTAGGGGTACAAACAATAGTAATTGGGGCCTAGTGTGGTTGTGTACGTGCGAGATACATACACTTTTTTTGATCATATTTCCTATTCCGCTATTCAATAAAAACCTTTGAGGATCAATTGAATTGCGGGATAGTCTGTGTCGGTACGTGTGAGAGAGATCCACCTTTCCAAGTTGTTGGGGTTCATCTCATACTTCTGAAGGTTTGAGGGTGCTGCCTGTTCCATACCCCCCCTACTCCTCATCTAGCCTTTTAGGGGTACAAACAATAGTAATTGGGGCCTAGTGTGGTTGTGTACGTGTGATATACATACACTTTTTTGGGATCATATTTTCTATTCCGCTATTTAATCAAAAACCTTTGGGGATCAGTTAAATTGGGGGATAGTCTGTGTTGGTACGTGTGAGAGAGATCCACCTTTCCAAGTTGTTGAGGTTCATCTCATACTTCTGAAGGTTTGAGGGTGCTGCCTGTTCCATACTCCCCCTACTCCTAGCCTTTTAGGGGTACAAACAATAGTAATTGGGGCCTAGTGTGGTTGTGTACGTGTGATATACATACACTTTTTTGGGATCATATTTTCTATTCCGCTATTTAATCAAAAACCTTTGGGGATCAGTTAAATTGGGGGATAGTCTGTGTTGGTACGTGTGAGAGAGATCCACCTTTCCAAGTTGTTGAGGTTCATCTCATACTTCTGAAGGTTTGAGGGTGCTGCCTGTTCCATACTCCCCCTACTCCTAGCCTTTTAGGGGTACAAACAATAGTAATTGGGGCCTAGTGTGGTTGTGTACGTGTGATATACATACACTTTTTTGGGATCATATTTTCTATTCCGCTATTTAATCAAAAACCTTTGGGGATCAGTTAAATTGGGGGATAGTCTGTGTTGGTACGTGTGAGAGAGATCCACCTTTCCAAGTTGTTGGGGTTCATCTCATACTTCTGAAGGTTTGAGGGTGCTGCCTGTTCCATACTCCCCCTACTCCTAGCCTTTTAGGGGTACAAACAATAGTAATTGGGGCCTAGTGTGGTTGTGTACGTGTGATATACATACACTTTTTTGGGATCATATTTTCTATTCCGCTATTTAATCAAAAACCTTTGGGGATCAGTTAAATTGGGGGATAGTCTGTGTTGGTACGTGTGAGAGAGATCCACCTTTCCAAGTTGTTGGGGTTCATCTCATACTTCTGAAGGTTTGAGGGTGCTGCCTGTTCCATACTCCCCCTACTCCTAGCCTTTTAGGGGTACAAACAATAGTAATTGGGGCCTAGTGTGGTTGTGTACGTGTGATATACATACACTTTTTTGGGATCATATTTTCTATTCCGCTATTTAATCAAAAACCTTTGGGGATCAGTTAAATTGGGGGATAGTCTGTGTTGGTACGTGTGAGAGAGATCCACCTTTCCAAGTTGTTGGGGTTCATCTCATACTTCTGAAGGTTTGAGGGTGCTGCCTGTTCCATACTCCCCCTACTCCTAGCCTTTTAGGGGTACAAACAATAGTAATTGGGGCCTAGTGTGGTTGTGTACGTGCGAGATACATACACTTTTTTTGATCATATTTCCTATTCCGCTATTCAATAAAAACCTTTGAGGATCAATTGAATTGCGGGATAGTCTGTGTCGGTACGTGTGAGAGAGATCCACCTTTCCAAGTTGTTGGGGTTCATCTCATACTTCTGAAGGTTTGAGGGTGCTGCCTGTTCCATACCCCCCCTACTCCTCATCTAGCCTTTTAGGGGTACAAACAATAGTAATTGGGGCCTAGTGTGGTTGTGTACGTGCGAGATACATACACTTTTTTTGATCATATTTCCTATTCCGCTATTCAATAAAAACCTTTGAGGATCAATTGAATTGCGGGATAGTCTGTGTCGGTACGTGTGAGAGAGATCCACCTTTCCAAGTTGTTGGGGTTCATCTCATACTTCTGAAGGTTTGAGGGTGCTGCCTGTTCCATACCCCCCCTACTCCTCATCTAGCCTTTTAGGGGTACAAACAATAGTAATTGGGGCCTAGTGTGGTTGTGTACGTGCGAGATACATACACTTTTTTTGATCATATTTCCTATTCCGCTATTCAATAAAAACCTTTGAGGATCAATTGAATTGCGGGATAGTCTGTGTCGGTACGTGTGAGAGAGATCCACCTTTCCAAGTTGTTGGGGTTCATCTCATACTTCTGAAGGTTTGAGGGTGCTGCCTGTTCCATACTCCCCCTACTCCTAGCCTTTTAGGGGTACAAACAATAGTAATTGGGGCCTAGTGTGGTTGTGTACGTGTGATATACATACACTTTTTTGGGATCATATTTTCTATTCCGCTATTTAATCAAAAACCTTTGGGGATCAGTTAAATTGGGGGATAGTCTGTGTTGGTACGTGTGAGAGAGATCCACCTTTCCAAGTTGTTGGGGTTCATCTCATACTTCTGAAGGTTTGAGGGTGCTGCCTGTTCCATACCCCCCCTACTCCTCATCTAGCCTTTTAGGGGTACAAACAATAGTAATTGGGGCCTAGTGTGGTTGTGTACGTGCGAGATACATACACTTTTTTTGATCATATTTCCTATTCCGCTATTCAATAAAAACCTTTGAGGATCAATTGAATTGCGGGATAGTCTGTGTCGGTACGTGTGAGAGAGATCCACCTTTCCAAGTTGTTGGGGTTCATCTCATACTTCTGAAGGTTTGAGGGTGCTGCCTGTTCCATACCCCCCCTACTCCTCATCTAGCCTTTTAGGGGTACAAACAATAGTAATTGGGGCCTAGTGTGGTTGTGTACGTGCGAGATACATACACTTTTTTTGATCATATTTCCTATTCCGCTATTCAATAAAAACCTTTGAGGATCAATTGAATTGCGGGATAGTCTGTGTCGGTACGTGTGAGAGAGATCCACCTTTCCAAGTTGTTGGGGTTCATCTCATACTTCTGAAGGTTTGAGGGTGCTGCCTGTTCCATACCCCCCCTACTCCTCATCTAGCCTTTTAGGGGTACAAACAATAGTAATTGGGGCCTAGTGTGGTTGTGTACGTGTGATATACATACACTTTTTTGGGATCATATTTTCTATTCCGCTATTTAATCAAAAACCTTTGGGGATCAGTTAAATTGGGGGATAGTCTGTGTTGGTACGTGTGAGAGAGATCCACCTTTCCAAGTTGTTGAGGTTCATCTCATACTTCTGAAGGTTTGAGGGTGCTGCCTGTTCCATACTCCCCCTACTCCTAGCCTTTTAGGGGTACAAACAATAGTAATTGGGGCCTAGTGTGGTTGTGTACGTGTGATATACATACACTTTTTTGGGATCATATTTTCTATTCCGCTATTTAATCAAAAACCTTTGGGGATCAGTTAAATTGGGGGATAGTCTGTGTTGGTACGTGTGAGAGAGATCCACCTTTCCAAGTTGTTGAGGTTCATCTCATACTTCTGAAGGTTTGAGGGTGCTGCCTGTTCCATACTCCCCCTACTCCTAGCCTTTTAGGGGTACAAACAATAGTAATTGGGGCCTAGTGTGGTTGTGTACGTGTGATATACATACACTTTTTTGGGATCATATTTTCTATTCCGCTATTTAATCAAAAACCTTTGGGGATCAGTTAAATTGGGGGATAGTCTGTGTTGGTACGTGTGAGAGAGATCCACCTTTCCAAGTTGTTGGGGTTCATCTCATACTTCTGAAGGTTTGAGGGTGCTGCCTGTTCCATACTCCCCCTACTCCTAGCCTTTTAGGGGTACAAACAATAGTAATTGGGGCCTAGTGTGGTTGTGTACGTGTGATATACATACACTTTTTTGGGATCATATTTTCTATTCCGCTATTTAATCAAAAACCTTTGGGGATCAGTTAAATTGGGGGATAGTCTGTGTTGGTACGTGTGAGAGAGATCCACCTTTCCAAGTTGTTGGGGTTCATCTCATACTTCTGAAGGTTTGAGGGTGCTGCCTGTTCCATACTCCCCCTACTCCTAGCCTTTTAGGGGTACAAACAATAGTAATTGGGGCCTAGTGTGGTTGTGTACGTGTGATATACATACACTTTTTTGGGATCATATTTTCTATTCCGCTATTTAATCAAAAACCTTTGGGGATCAGTTAAATTGGGGGATAGTCTGTGTTGGTACGTGTGAGAGAGATCCACCTTTCCAAGTTGTTGGGGTTCATCTCATACTTCTGAAGGTTTGAGGGTGCTGCCTGTTCCATACTCCCCCTACTCCTAGCCTTTTAGGGGTACAAACAATAGTAATTGGGGCCTAGTGTGGTTGTGTACGTGTGATATACATACACTTTTTTGGGATCATATTTTCTATTCCGCTATTTAATCAAAAACCTTTGGGGATCAGTTAAATTGGGGGATAGTCTGTGTTGGTACGTGTGAGAGAGATCCACCTTTCCAAGTTGTTGGGGTTCATCTCATACTTCTGAAGGTTTGAGGGTGCTGCCTGTTCCATACTCCCCCTACTCCTAGCCTTTTAGGGGTACAAACAATAGTAATTGGGGCCTAGTGTGGTTGTGTACGTGTGATATACATACACTTTTTTGGGATCATATTTTCTATTCCGCTATTTAATCAAAAACCTTTGGGGATCAGTTAAATTGGGGGATAGTCTGTGTTGGTACGTGTGAGAGAGATCCACCTTTCCAAGTTGTTGGGGTTCATCTCATACTTCTGAAGGTTTGAGGGTGCTGCCTGTTTCATACTCCCCCTACTCCTAGCCTTTTAGGGGTACAAACAATAGTAATTGGGGCCTAGTGTGGTTGTGTACGTGTGATATACATACACTTTTTTGGGATCATATTTTCTATTCCGCTATTTAATCAAAAACCTTTGGGGATCAGTTAAATTGGGGGATAGTCTGTGTTGGTACGTGTGAGAGAGATCCACCTTTCCAAGTTGTTGGGGTTCATCTCATACTTCTGAAGGTTTGAGGGTGCTGCCTGTTCCATACTCCCCCTACTCCTAGCCTTTTAGGGGTACAAACAATAGTAATTGGGGCCTAGTGTGGTTGTGTACGTGTGATATACATACACTTTTTTGGGATCATATTTTCTATTCCGCTATTTAATCAAAAACCTTTGGGGATCAGTTAAATTGGGGGATAGTCTGTGTTGGTACGTGTGAGAGAGATCCACCTTTCCAAGTTGTTGGGGTTCATCTCATACTTCTGAAGGTTTGAGGGTGCTGCCTGTTCCATACTCCCCCTACTCCTAGCCTTTTAGGGGTACAAACAATAGTAATTGGGGCCTAGTGTGGTTGTGTACGTGCGAGATACATACACTTTTTTTGATCATATTTCCTATTCCGCTATTCAATAAAAACCTTTGAGGATCAATTGAATTGCGGGATAGTCTGTGTCGGTACGTGTGAGAGAGATCCACCTTTCCAAGTTGTTGGGGTTCATCTCATACTTCTGAAGGTTTGAGGGTGCTGCCTGTTCCATACCCCCCCTACTCCTCATCTAGCCTTTTAGGGGTACAAACAATAGTAATTGGGGCCTAGTGTGGTTGTGTACGTGCGAGATACATACACTTTTTTTGATCATATTTCCTATTCCGCTATTCAATAAAAACCTTTGAGGATCAATTGAATTGCGGGATAGTCTGTGTCGGTACGTGTGAGAGAGATCCACCTTTCCAAGTTGTTGGGGTTCATCTCATACTTCTGAAGGTTTGAGGGTGCTGCCTGTTCCATACCCCCCCTACTCCTCATCTAGCCTTTTAGGGGTACAAACAATAGTAATTGGGGCCTAGTGTGGTTGTGTACGTGCGAGATACATACACTTTTTTTGATCATATTTCCTATTCCGCTATTCAATAAAAACCTTTGAGGATCAATTGAATTGCGGGATAGTCTGTGTCGGTACGTGTGAGAGAGATCCACCTTTCCAAGTTGTTGGGGTTCATCTCATACTTCTGAAGGTTTGAGGGTGCTGCCTGTTCCATACTCCCCCTACTCCTAGCCTTTTAGGGGTACAAACAATAGTAATTGGGGCCTAGTGTGGTTGTGTACGTGTGATATACATACACTTTTTTGGGATCATATTTTCTATTCCGCTATTTAATCAAAAACCTTTGGGGATCAGTTAAATTGGGGGATAGTCTGTGTTGGTACGTGTGAGAGAGATCCACCTTTCCAAGTTGTTGGGGTTCATCTCATACTTCTGAAGGTTTGAGGGTGCTGCCTGTTCCATACCCCCCCTACTCCTCATCTAGCCTTTTAGGGGTACAAACAATAGTAATTGGGGCCTAGTGTGGTTGTGTACGTGCGAGATACATACACTTTTTTTGATCATATTTCCTATTCCGCTATTCAATAAAAACCTTTGAGGATCAATTGAATTGCGGGATAGTCTGTGTCGGTACGTGTGAGAGAGATCCACCTTTCCAAGTTGTTGGGGTTCATCTCATACTTCTGAAGGTTTGAGGGTGCTGCCTGTTCCATACCCCCCCTACTCCTCATCTAGCCTTTTAGGGGTACAAACAATAGTAATTGGGGCCTAGTGTGGTTGTGTACGTGCGAGATACATACACTTTTTTTGATCATATTTCCTATTCCGCTATTCAATAAAAACCTTTGAGGATCAATTGAATTGCGGGATAGTCTGTGTCGGTACGTGTGAGAGAGATCCACCTTTCCAAGTTGTTGGGGTTCATCTCATACTTCTGAAGGTTTGAGGGTGCTGCCTGTTCCATACCCCCCCTACTCCTCATCTAGCCTTTTAGGGGTACAAACAATAGTAATTGGGGCCTAGTGTGGTTGTGTACGTGCGAGATACATACACTTTTTTTGATCATATTTCCTATTCCGCTATTCAATAAAAACCTTTGAGGATCAATTGAATTGCGGGATAGTCTGTGTCGGTACGTGTGAGAGAGATCCACCTTTCCAAGTTGTTGGGGTTCATCTCATACTTCTGAAGGTTTGAGGGTGCTGCCTGTTCCATACCCCCCCTACTCCTCATCTAGCCTTTTAGGGGTACAAACAATAGTAATTGGGGCCTAGTGTGGTTGTGTACGTGCGAGATACATACACTTTTTTTGATCATATTTCCTATTCCGCTATTCAATAAAAACCTTTGAGGATCAATTGAATTGCGGGATAGTCTGTGTCGGTACGTGTGAGAGAGATCCACCTTTCCAAGTTGTTGGGGTTCATCTCATACTTCTGAAGGTTTGAGGGTGCTGCCTGTTCCATACCCCCCCTACTCCTCATCTAGCCTTTTAGGGGTACAAACAATAGTAATTGGGGCCTAGTGTGGTTGTGTACGTGCGAGATACATACACTTTTTTTGATCATATTTCCTATTCCGCTATTCAATAAAAACCTTTGAGGATCAATTGAATTGCGGGATAGTCTGTGTCGGTACGTGTGAGAGAGATCCACCTTTCCAAGTTGTTGGGGTTCATCTCATACTTCTGAAGGTTTGAGGGTGCTGCCTGTTCCATACTCCCCCTACTCCTAGCCTTTTAGGGGTACAAACAATAGTAATTGGGGCCTAGTGTGGTTGTGTACGTGTGATATACATACACTTTTTTGGGATCATATTTTCTATTCCGCTATTTAATCAAAAACCTTTGGGGATCAGTTAAATTGGGGGATAGTCTGTGTTGGTACGTGTGAGAGAGATCCACCTTTCCAAGTTGTTGGGGTTCATCTCATACTTCTGAAGGTTTGAGGGTGCTGCCTGTTCCATACCCCCCCTACTCCTCATCTAGCCTTTTAGGGGTACAAACAATAGTAATTGGGGCCTAGTGTGGTTGTGTACGTGCGAGATACATACACTTTTTTTGATCATATTTCCTATTCCGCTATTCAATAAAAACCTTTGAGGATCAATTGAATTGCGGGATAGTCTGTGTCGGTACGTGTGAGAGAGATCCACCTTTCCAAGTTGTTGGGGTTCATCTCATACTTCTGAAGGTTTGAGGGTGCTGCCTGTTCCATACCCCCCCTACTCCTCATCTAGCCTTTTAGGGGTACAAACAATAGTAATTGGGGCCTAGTGTGGTTGTGTACGTGCGAGATACATACACTTTTTTTGATCATATTTCCTATTCCGCTATTCAATAAAAACCTTTGAGGATCAATTGAATTGCGGGATAGTCTGTGTCGGTACGTGTGAGAGAGATCCACCTTTCCAAGTTGTTGGGGTTCATCTCATACTTCTGAAGGTTTGAGGGTGCTGCCTGTTCCATACCCCCCCTACTCCTCATCTAGCCTTTTAGGGGTACAAACAATAGTAATTGGGGCCTAGTGTGGTTGTGTACGTGCGAGATACATACACTTTTTTTGATCATATTTCCTATTCCGCTATTCAATAAAAACCTTTGAGGATCAATTGAATTGCGGGATAGTCTGTGTCGGTACGTGTGAGAGAGATCCACCTTTCCAAGTTGTTGGGGTTCATCTCATACTTCTGAAGGTTTGAGGGTGCTGCCTGTTCCATACCCCCCCTACTCCTCATCTAGCCTTTTAGGGGTACAAACAATAGTAATTGGGGCCTAGTGTGGTTGTGTACGTGCGAGATACATACACTTTTTTTGATCATATTTCCTATTCCGCTATTCAATAAAAACCTTTGAGGATCAATTGAATTGCGGGATAGTCTGTGTCGGTACGTGTGAGAGAGATCCACCTTTCCAAGTTGTTGGGGTTCATCTCATACTTCTGAAGGTTTGAGGGTGCTGCCTGTTCCATACCCCCCCTACTCCTCATCTAGCCTTTTAGGGGTACAAACAATAGTAATTGGGGCCTAGTGTGGTTGTGTACGTGCGAGATACATACACTTTTTTTGATCATATTTCCTATTCCGCTATTCAATAAAAACCTTTGAGGATCAATTGAATTGCGGGATAGTCTGTGTCGGTACGTGTGAGAGAGATCCACCTTTCCAAGTTGTTGGGGTTCATCTCATACTTCTGAAGGTTTGAGGGTGCTGCCTGTTCCATACTCCCCCTACTCCTCATCTAGCCTTTTAGGGGTACAAACAATAGTAATTGGGGCCTAGTGTGGTTGTGTACGTGTGATATACATACACTTTTTTTGGATCATATTTTCTATTCCGCTATTCAATAAAAACCTTTCTAGGGCAAGATCTTAAATTACAGAAATATGAGGAGACCGTCAAATAAGGGCCGTGGCCTGGGTCGTGGTGCTGCTGGTAGAGCTCCTGTTGCAAGGAGAGGACATGGTCGATCTGTGCCAGCTACACGCACAAGTGAAACACCTTCCTCAAGTGTGAGTAGGCGACAGAACCTGCATCAGTATTTGGTAGGGCATCAAACGCCCCTAGAAGTGATGAGGCCAGAACAAGTTGAGACGATAGTAGATTGGTTTGCTGCTGACAGTGCCTCCAGTTCCTTCACATTGTCTCCCACCCAGTCTACTGCAGAAAGGTCAGAGTTGGCACCTGCAGCCAATGTCCAACCGTCTTTCACCTCACCCCCTTGCAAATCAGGCCAGCAGTCTGAGCCCCAAGCCATACAGCAGTCTCTTATTCTTTTTGAGGACTCTGTCAGCAGGGTTTCCCAGGGCCATCCACCTAGCCCTGCCCCAGAAGTGGAAGAGATTGAGTGCAGCGATGCCCAACCACTTATTTCTCAAGATGAGTACATGCAAGGATCATCGCAGCACGTCTCCGATGATGACGAAACGCAGGTGCCAACTGCTGCGGCGTTCAGCATTGTGGAGACCGACAAGGAGGGCAGGGGTGAAGACTGGGTGGAAGATGATGTGGAGGACGATGAGGTCCTCGACCCCACATGGAATGAACGTCATGCAGGTGAACTGAGTAGTTTGGAGGAAGAGGCGGTGGTCGCACAGAGCCACCAGCACAGCAGAAGAGGGAGCAGGGTGCAGAAGCGGAGCGGCCGTGCCCTAGACACTACGCCCGCTACTGCCCAACGCAGCAAGGGAACGAGCGCACCAAAGTCAGCTCAAAGGAGTTCTCTAGCGTGGAAGTTCTTTAGAAAATGTGCTGATGACAGGACACGAGTGGTTTGCACCCTGTGCAATCAGAGCTTGAAGCGAGGCATGAACCTTCTCAACCTGAGCACAACCTGCATGATCAGGCATCTAAGTGCAAAGCACGAGCTGCAGTGGAGTACACACCTTCAAAACCAAGAAACGTCTCTGGCTCATCCTGCTTCCTCTTCTGCTGCAGTCTCGGCCGCTCCAGCCACATCTGTAGTGATACCGGCACCTGCCACCCCGCAAACAGACGATCTGTCAGCAACACCACCACCTGGGTCACCAACAACCATCTCCACAATGTCCCGTGGAAGCGTTCAGCTTTCCATCTCCCAAACACTTGAGAGGAAGAGGAAGTACCCCCCTACCCACCCGCGATCCCTGGCCCTGAATGCCAGCATTTCAAAATTATTGGCCTTTGAAATGCTGTCATTCCGTCTGGTGGAGACGCACAGTTTTAAAAACCTTATGTCGGTGGCTGTCCCACAGTACGTCGTGCCCAGCCGCCACTACTTTTCCAGGCAAGCCATCCCTTCCCTGCACAACCAAGTGGGGGAAAAAATCAGGTGTGCACTGCGCAACGCCATCTGTGCCAAGGTCCACCTAACTACGGATACGTGGACCAGTAAGCACGGTCAGGGGCGTTATATCTCCCTAACGGCACACTGGGTAAATGCAGTGGCGGATGGGCCTGAGGCGGATAGCAATTTGGCGCATGTCCTTCCACCACCGAGGATTGCAGGGCGCTTCAGTTTGCCTCCTGTTCCTAACTCCTCCTACTCCGCTTCCTCATCCTCTACCGCCTCCTCATCCGGACAGCGTAACACCTTCACCACCAACTTCAGCACGGCCAGGGGTAAACGACAGCAGGCAGTTTTACAACTTGCCTGTTTGGGGGACAAACCACACACCGCGCAGGAGTTGTGGAGGAGCATGGAACAGCAGACAAATGAGTGGTTGCTGCCAGCGAGCCTCAAGCCCGGCCTGGTGGTGTGCGATAACGGGCGAAATCTCATAGCAGCTCTGGGCCTAGCCGGTTTGACGCACATCCCTTGCCTGGCGCATGTGCTGAATTTGGTGGTGCAGAGGTTCCTTAAAAACTACCCCGATATGTCAGAGCTGCTGCAGAAAGTGCGGGCCGTTTGTGCGCACTTTCGGCGTTCTCACCCTGCTGCTGCTCGCCTGGCAGCGCTGCAGCGTAACTTCGGCCTTCCCGCTCACCGCCTCATATGTGACGTGCCCACAAGGTGGAACTCCACCTTGCACATGCTGGAAAGACTGTGCGAGCAGCAGCAGGCCATAGTGGAGTTTCAGCTGCAGCACGCACGCGTGAGTCGCTCTGCGGAACAGCACCACTTCACCACCAATAACTGGGCCTCCATGCGAGACCTGTGTGCCTTGTTGCGCTGTTTTGAGTACTCCACCAACATGGCCAGTGGCAATGACGCCGTTCTCAGCTTAACTATCCCACTTCTATGCCTCCTTGAAAAAACAATTCGGGCGATGATGGAAGAGGATGTGGCACAGGATGAGGAGGAGGAGGAGGATGAAGAGGTAACATTTCCAAGGCTTTCAGGGCAGTCATTCGCAAGGGGCTCCGAGGGTGGGTTCCTGCACACGCAAACGCCAGGGACGCAATTGTCCAGCAGGGGCACAGTTCTGGAGGATGAGGAGGATGAGGAGGAGGAGGAGCTGGAGGAGGAGATGGAACCATGTTCACAGCAGGGTGGCACCCAGGCCAGCTCATGGCCATCACTGGTGCGTGGCTGGGGGGATACAGAGGACACGGACCATACACCTCCCACAGAGGACAGCCTTTCGTTGCCTCTGGGCAGCCTGGCACACATGAGCGATTACATGCTGCAGTGTCTCCACAACGACCGCCGAGTTGCCCACATTCTAACTTGTGCTGATTACTGGGTGGCCACGCTGCTGGATCCCCGTTACAAGGACAACGTACCGTCCTTAATTCACTCACTGGAGCGCGATCGCAAGATGCGCGAGTACAAGCGCACGCTGGTAGACGCCATGCTGCTGGCATTCCCATCTGACAGCGGGGCCACAGTGGAAGCACAAGGCAGAGGAGGAGGAGGAGGAGGTCGCCAACGCAACCAGGGCACCGCCAGCACCTCAGAAGGCAGGGTTAGCATGGCCGAAATGTGGAAAAGCTTTGTCAGCACGCCACAACAAACAGCAGCACCAGCAGCTCAGATGGAACGTCTTAGCAGGAGGCAGCATTTTACCAACATGGTGGAGCAGTATGTGTGCACACGCCTACATGTAGTGAATGACGGGTCTGCCCCCTTCAACTTCTGGGTCTCCAAATTGGGCACATGGCCTGAGCTTGCCCTTTACGCCTTGGAGGTGCTGGCGTGCCCTGCAGCCAGTGTATTATCTGAACGGGTATTTAGCACGGCTGGGGGCGTTATAACAGACAAGCGCAGCCGCCTGTCCAGAGACAATGTGGACAAGCTCACGTTCATTAAAATGAACCAGGCATGGATCCCACGGGACTTTTCCGTACCTTATGCAGAATAGCAATGGATACCGACCTTACCCACCCATTGTTCCATTTTTGCTCTTTCTCACTCTTTTGGGGTGTACCCTCATTTAAAATTTGTGAAAAGAAGCAGTGTTGGCTACCTCGTCCTCCTCCTCAGGGCCAGATTAATGTAGGGGCTATTGGAGCTGCAGCTCCAGGCCCCTACCTTTTATATAGGCCCCGGGTTGGCCATATTCACTGTTACCGCTCTTCTGTCACTTGTAAACACAGAAGTCTGGCTTCTATGCTCGCTTCCCCAGGCAGCACCCTCAGAACCTCCCCACACAGCGTGAAGGCCGGACAAGGAGGGACAGTTGGCGATGCATGGATGTGTTTATGGGCTTCAGAGACAGCATCCCATGTTGAATTAGGCATGCATGGCTGCACCCTTCCTCCTCTGGGTGCATGGCAAGGCACGGCCCTAAGGCCCTTCAAAATCCTCAGCACCAAGCCCATGATGCTGTTAATCCGGCCCTGGTCCTCCTCCACCGCCGCTTCCACCTACACCGCCCATAGGTGTGCGCAGCCTATTGCATTAAGGTGTGCACCCCAAAGTTGAAATACACATGCATGTGTTTGCCAGCAGGGAGAGTAATGTATCGGGGCCATGTACCTGTAGGCAAGGAGAAATAGAGCAGAGCAGGTCCCAGGGAGATCTTTCCCATCTCCTCACTGGCAATGCTATGTGCCCTAGGTGATTAGGGTGTGCCCAGGCACACCCAGCACACCCTGTGCGCACGCCTATGTCACCGCCACATCCACCACCACCTCAACCTCCCTCCTACTCCATATGGGCCTCGTCCTTCAGAGATGAAGAAGAACATTGTTTTATTTTTCTGTTTTTTTTTGTTGTTTTAAGTTATTTCCCTATCCACATTTGTTTGCAGAGCACTTGCCATGCTCTTAATTACGTTTTGCTGCCATTTGCAGCACTCTAGCCCTTTCCTTTGGTGTTTTAGAGCCATTTTAGTGCCTTAAAGTTCGGGTCCCCATTGACTTCAATGGGGTTCGGTGTCCGGGAAAAGTTCGGTAAAAGTCCGGGACACGGACCCGGACTTTTTTTTAAAGTTCGGCCGAACCCGTCGAACACGGACATCTAGGTGTCCGCTCAACCCTAATCTTGTTCTGTTCATTGTTGTGATCTTGTGTTGTCTTTTTTAAGTGTGTCTGTGTTGCAACAATTTCCCAATTTCACTTTGGGATTAATAAAGTATTCTGTATTCTGTAACTTTAAGCAGGAGAGGGGTTAGAGCACTGGATATTCCAAAACGCTGCACAGTAAACAGGAGGACATGTTTCTCTAGGCTCACACTCCAGGATTCTGCTGAGGACAGTGGAATGGATTATACTCTAAGACTCTATGAGAGCAGTCTCAGTCCAAGCTACCTCTGGCACTTCTATCCCGCACAATCACCAAGAATCAACTCAGGCTCATTACTCACAAGCCCCTAGGACAGCCACACACTTATCAGCTTCTTCCAGACATGGTCCAATGAGGGAGACAATAATTCTCTAGGCCTATAGTGAAGTTGTTCAAAGTGCTTAAATCATAAATGCTAAAAATATGCACTGTTACTGTAATAAGGACACTGGCAGGGAAGAGGATAACACTGTGGGTGATCAAGGGGTCAAATGTGAGCCTAGGGGAGCGATTCTAACTGTGGGGGTGTGGCTTGTGAAATGATCACAGAAATATATATATATATAGAAGGATCACAGGCACTCTGTGATCATTCCAGAGAGAAGAACGGTCTGCAGTCTTTACAACAGCTGACCGTTCTTCTCTCTCAGCGGGGAGCGATCGCAGGTGTCAGGCAGCAATCGGAGCTGCCTGCCCCGTGCATCCGAGTCCCCACTGCTAAGTGGAGGCAGGAGAGTGCCGCCGGCGGCGCGCACTCGCCCCCTAGCTGCAGGCGCGCGACCGACGTAGGTCTATGTCGGTTTGTGCAGGAGGGTTGCACTGCCGCAGTAAATAGGCGGTGGGTGGTCCGGAAGAGGTTAATGCCACATCAAGAAAAAAGTAATCCACCACCTCTTATAATGAAATCACCATTCCGTCTAGGAATATGATAAATCAGCATGCAAGCTTTTTCTTGTGTAGGGAGTGACAGTCTGCAGCCCTCTGGATCAATCTTTTAAAACTCTCCTTTCTCACTCTCGATGGATATCTCAGGCAAGGAGGAAATCAATGGAAGAGAAAAGAACTCGGCATAGCATAAGATCTTTTAAAATATTCCCACTTTATTAAAAACAGTTTAAACTCACATTTAAAAGTGTCCCCAGTGACACGAGTGTAAACAGCATTGGATCATGTGTGGGCTGGCTCCAACTTCTCAGCTACTGCGAGACGATCCGACTCAATGTGATAGCAATCTCTCCAGCTCACACCCGAGGTACGTTTCGTCATTAGACGTCTTCACAGGGCACTTCACAGTCTGCACATGATCCAATGCTGTTTATACTTGTGTCAAAGGAAAACATTTTTTATGTGAGTTTAAACTGTTTTTAATAAAATATATATATATATATATATTTTTTTTTTCGGTACAATATCAATTTAGTAATATTTTTTTTTTTCACACAGTAGAATTTATCATTTAATCACTTTGAAGGATTGTAAAAGTATTTATTTAGATACACCTTTAAACAACACTGTCATTTTTCACCTATATAGGATATATATTCAGGCTAGTCATCTGACTCTACCTCGCTGTGTTCTGGAAGCTTCTCTCAGAGGCAGGGTGAAGCAAGTAAACTCTCAAGCCTGTGAAATCCTGAACAGAGCAGAACAAACACTGTTCCCTTGATTACAGAAGGAGACAAAAAAGAAATTTGCATAGAATCCTAAGCTAGGAAGGTGCAACATTACATTGACTGCTTTATAAATATGCCCCAAAATATTGCTAATTCCAAATTAAAAAAGAGTAAGGGCTCATTCACCCAACATGCACAGTCCTATTACATGAGCCAGGCAAATAGCTTTGTTTTGTATTGGTAGGAATCAGGTAGGCAGCATTTCATCTCACTACAGCAAGTTTTAGTGTGTGGCAAAAGTGACAGGTGGTATAATTCCGGCCGCAAAGCAAATCATGCAACCTCTACATGTGTACAACCCTCTCCAATGTCTCTGAAGCTAAAGGGGGAGCGGTTGGGGGGCAGTTAAATGCTGCCCAACTAACGGGGTTTTATCGCCCTCAACTGCTAGTGTGAATAAGCCCTTATCCAGTTCACGACCAGAAGGATTTACCCCCTTAATGACCAGGCCATTTTTTGCGATTCGACACTGCGTTACTTAACGGACAATTACGCGGTCATGTGATGCTGTACATAAATAAAATGTATGTCCTTTTTTTCCCACAAATTGAGCTTTCATTTGGTGGTATTTAATCACCTCTGCGATTTTTGTTTTTTGCACAACAAAAAAAGAGCAACATATCTGAAAAAAACAAAAACAAAACAAAACAATATTTTTCACATTCTGCTATATAACATTCCCAAAAAAAAAAAATTTAAAAATCAAATTTTTTCATCCTTTTTAGGAATTGCGAGCGATAAAACTCTCTTCCAGTGGTCGGGCTGTCTTCGGGGCCGTCCTGTCCAGGTACAGACGGACAATGCTACCGCGGTGGCTTACATCAACCACCAAGGGGGCAACAGGAGTGCTCGGGCGGCCCGGGAGGTGACCGACATTCTGTTTTGGGCTGAGACTCATGTCCCGGCGATCTCAGCAGTTCACATTCCGGGTGTGGAGAATTGGCAGGCCGACTATCTGAGCCGCCAGACCCTGGACCAGGGGGAATGGTCCCTACATCCGGAGGTCTTCCAAATGCTGTGTGCGAGGTGGGGATCCCCGGACGTGGATCTGTTCGCATCTCGGCTAAACCGAAAGGTGGAAAGGTTAGTGGCAAGAACGCGCGATCCGCTGGCGGACGCCTCGGATGCGTTGATGGCCCCTTGGCATCAGTATCGTCTGATGTATGCCTTTCCTCCGATTCAGTTGCTATCCAGGTTCCTCCGCAGGTTAGTTTTGGAACCGCACCTGGTGATTCTGGTGGCTCCGGACTGGCCACGCCGGTCCTGGTACGCCGACGTTGTTCACCTGGCAGTGGCGCCTCTGTGGCGACTGCCTCTGCGGGAAGATCTCCTGTCTCAGGGTCTTATCTTCCATCCTGCTTTACAGTCGCTGGCTTTAACGGCCTGGCTGTTGAGACCCAAGTCCTGAAGGACAGGGGTCTCTCCTCTGAGGTCATCCCTACCCTTGTCAAGGCTAGAAAAACCTCCTCTGGTAAAATCTATTACCGTACCTGGAAGGCTTATTTCGCCTGGTGTGAGTCCAGGGGGTTCTCCCCTCGCTCGTACTCGGTGTCGAGAGTGTTGGCCTTCCTCCAGTCTGGTGTGGACCAGCGCCTGGCGCTGGCCACGATCAAGGGCCAGGTGTCCGCACTGGCTATTCTTTTCCAACGCCCTGTGGCATCTCATTCCCTGGTTCGCACCTTCATTCAAGGTGTGCGACATTTGGCTCCTCCCAGGAAAGAGCCCATACCTCCATGGGACTTGAACTTGGTTCTGTCTGTGTTACAACGTGCTCCCTTTGAGAAAATTCGGGATATATCGTTGCCTCTGCTGTCTAAGAAGGTTGCCTTTTTGGTGGCGATCACTTCGGCTCGCAGGGTGTCAGAACTGGCAGCGTTATCTTGCCGTTCGCCGCAATGCCATCTTAAGAGCATTAAAGGGCCCTGGGCAATGCAGTGCACTGGGGCCCTGCCTACACAATCACCCTCGAGAATTAAAATGCAAATTATTGATAAGGCGATATTTACTGGTACTGCAGTGCCAGGCTAACGACAGCTTCCAAGTTCGGTGGCTGGGTCTGGTGAACACACACAGGGACGGGAGTCAGACTCAACTGTCCTGTGTGTGCCTGTTTCCGTGGAGGAGGACAGGCATTCCTGCAGTTGTGGGCTCCCCCCCAGGACCCAAGTGGCCTGACAGCAGCGCAGGGTCGACAGGCGCTTGGCACCTGCTGAGTTCGAGGGCGGGATGTACACAGGATTTGAAACTAATGCCTTGCTGGGGCTGGATCGCTGGGCAGGTGGGGCCCCCTGGGCAAGTTGGGCCCCCGGGCAACTGCCCAGCGTGCCCATTCGGTAAGATGGCCCTGGTTCGCCATACTTGGTGATTCACCGGGATAAGGTGGTCTTGCGTCCGCATCCCTCCTTTCTTCCTAAGGTGGTCTCTGAGTTCCACATTAATGAGGACATTGTCCTGCCTTCGCTTTGTACGAAGCCTAAGCATCCTAAGGAGGTTGCTCTGCATTCCTTGGATGTTGTCAGGGCGATCAGGGTTTACCTGTCGTCTACGGAATCCTTTCGGAAGACGGATTTCCTCTTTGTCCTTCCTGAGGGACCTCGGAAGGGCATGGCTGCATCTGCAGCGACTATTGCCAAATGGATCAGACAGACCATTGAACAGGCTTATGCTTTGAAGGAACGGGTTCCACCCTTCCCTGTTAAGGTGCATTCTACCAGATCTGTGAGTGCGTCCTGGGCCTATTGGCATCGGGCCTCGGCGGCCCAGGTGTGCAAGGCTGCGACTTGGTCATCGGTGCACACTTTTTCCAAATTCTACAAAGTAGATGTTCTGGCATCAGCTTATGCCTCCTTTGGCCGCAAGGTTCTCAGTGCGACAGTGCCATGAAGGACCCTCTGGGTCCCTGGCTGTTGGTGTTTGCTTTCCTGGGCTGTTGCTCCTGTTGAGCATTGTTTTCTGTTGCCCAGAGGTTCTCTTACTGTGCATGTAAGGTTCCTTTCTCTGATGTGGGTACTGCGTTACCTTTTCTACGGTTGCGTCTCCCACCCCTCATGTCTATACTGCTTTGGGACATCCCAACAGTGATGACTTAGAGGAGGCGGCGACTGTCGGAGGACGTAAGAGAAAACTGAATTTTTGTAAAATCTTACCTGTAAAATTCCTTTCTCTGAGTCCTCTGACAGTCGCCGCCCCCGCCCCTCTTTTGAGGTTCTTATTACCTACTGCTATGCTACCAAACTGAGTTGGGAGTGGTCACTGCAGGGCGGTATTGACCAGATGGGACAGCCCCCAGGGGTGTGTATATGCAAATGCCTTTGTTCTTTTGACTAAGTCTTTATGCCTAGCTACTCCTGCGCTGCGGAAGTCAATACCCAACAGTGATGACTTAGAGGAGGTGGCGACTGTCGGAGGACTCAGAGAAAGGAATTTTACAGGTAAGATTTTACAAAAATTCAGTTTTTTGGCAACAATGCAAAACGTTATGTTTGGCGTAAAAGCAACACAGCTCATCACCCTGAACACACCATCCCCACTGTCAAACATGGTGGTGGCAGCATCATGGTTTGGGCCTGCTTT
The DNA here is from genome assembly GCF_965119305.1 of Pelophylax lessonae. Classification (NCBI taxonomy): domain Eukaryota; kingdom Metazoa; phylum Chordata; class Amphibia; order Anura; family Ranidae; genus Pelophylax; species Pelophylax lessonae. The sequence continues at coordinate 155,507,573 of NC_138774.1, forward strand.
TCTTCAGCAGGGACAGGGAAGATGGTTAAAATTGATGGGAAGATGGATGGAGCCAAATACAGGACCATTCTGGAAGAAAACCTGATGGAGTCTGCAAAAGACCTGAGACTGGGAAGGAGATTTGTCTTCCAGCAAGACAATGATCCAAAACATAAAGCAAAATCTACAATGGAATGGTTCACAAAAAAACATATCCAGGTGTTAGGATGGCCAAGTCAAAGTCCAGACCTGAATCCAATTGAGAATCTGTGGAAAGAACTGAAAACTGCTGTTCACAAACGCTCTCCATCCAACCTCACTGACCTCGAGCTGTTTTGCAAGGAGGAATGGGCAAAAATGTCAGTCTCTCGATGTGCAAAACTGATAGAGACATACCCCCAAGCGACTTACAGCTGTAATCGCAGCAAAAGGTGGCACTACAAAGTATTAACTTAGGGGGCTGAATAATTTTGCACGCCCAATTTTATAGTTTTTTATTTGTTAAAAAAGTTTGAAATATCCAATAAATTTCGTTCCACTTCATGATTGTGTCCCACTTGTTGTTGATTCTTCACAAAAAATACAGTTTTATATCTTTATGTTTGAAGCCTGAAATGTGGCAAAAGGTCGCAAAGTTCAAGGGGGCCGAATATTTTCGCAAGGCACTGTATATATACTGCTGATGATAAAAGGTATTTATCAGTATATATTTACTAAAATAACTGCATTTCCATGTACTGTGTACTGTGGGAGACCAGATATAGTGAATGCAGGGTCCTGGGTTTAGTAAACTTTAACATCATAGGTAGAATTTTCAAAATAAAGGGCTTTGAGTACTTTTTTCATTTTTCATAATGTTTTGTCAGCTGAGCAATAGAGGGCCGAAGGAGGCATCATTGTTGGGCTGTGCCTATGGCATCAGTTGTCCTTAAAGCGGAGTTCCGGGCACAGATGTAATTTTTTAATGAACATACCCCCGGGACAGTCAGGGCTAGCACATTCCACAATGGCTAGCCTCTGATCTGTCCCGGTTCGCACTTACCTTTTAGAAGAAATACTTACTTATAAAATTTCTTCCACAGCGTTTCTATCTCTGTTGTGGGCAGCTGAAGCCGGCGCGGTCCTCTTCTGTGTCTTCTTCCGCGTCTTCTTGTCCCAGAATGCACCGCACCAGCCCCTCTCATCACTTCCGGCGCAACGCCGCATTCCTCCACAGCTTCTGGGCATGCCCAGAAGCTGTTTAGTGTAACGCTCCTGCGTTTCTTATATGGTGTGGATTTTCAGCTGCAGAAATAGTTCCACGTCAGCAGTCATGTAAGAGATATGCTGAGATACCATTCCCAACCTCAATGACTCATCATGTGTGGAAGGTCTTATTTCAGCCAGTAAATACGCACAATTAGCAAGCTGGTTCCTAGAGTGACTTTATGTATGTGGTAACACAATGATGAAGGTTGAGGGATAGGTTGAGTGGAGGTGATAGGTGATAGACACTTGAAGGTGAGACAGTAGCAGATGGATGCAGGAAGGTTTAGCAATGTTGTATGATAGCAGATGATAGAATAGCAGGTGGACATACAAAAGAGATCAACCCAGTGCAGAAAAGTAGCAGTAGTCTCAAGAGCTAGCAATCTAGTTTATGCAGATGTAATAAACAGTCTTTACTATGCAGAGCTAGATAGTGTAAGCTTAGTATAAGTTTATAGAGAATTCCCCTGCGGGGTACTTAGCACTATTAGCGATACAGCCGAAGGGTGGTTCAGGAGAGGCGGATGATCCAGTAGCGGGATACAGGGATCAGCGCAGCGAGGTTCCGTCAGCGAAGTAAGCTTGCAAGCATGGAAGCTTCAAGCAAGGTTAGCATCCAGATAAGGGTGTTTGAACGAACACATGTGAGTGAGAACCGACGCTTTAAATAGCCATCTAGTCCGGCACTGAGTGATGACAGCTCCAGTCTTAAAGGTGTATGCGCACCTTTCCAAAAGTAAATGGTAGGGCGCATACACTTGTGGAAAGTGTAATTTAGGGTACCAAAGGTACCGGAACATTACAATACCCCCCCCTTAAGGCCTGCTCCTGAAGGCCTCTGGAGCTGGTTTGTCTGGGTATCTCGCATGAAAATTGCGGATTAATCTAGGGGCATGTATGTCAGAGGTGTTTAGCCAGGTGTCGTCTTGGGGCCCATAGTTCTTCCATCTAACCAAGTACTGAAGTCTTCTTCTGTAGATACGAGAATCCAGAATCTCTTTTATCTCGTATTCTTCTCCACCTTCAACTTGTACAGGAGGGGGAGGTGGAATATTAGGCCTTATTCTGTGGTCCGGAACATGGGGCTTCAGTAGCGACACATGGAAAATGGGATGGATTTTTAGGTCCATTGGCAATGTAAGCTGCACTGCAGCTTTTCCAATAAGTTTCTTGATTGGGAAAGGTCCCAAGAACAGAGGTCCAAGCTTTTTGCTAGGGATCTTCAGTCTCAAGTTTTTTGTTGAGAGCCAAACGAGGTCCCCGATAGTATACTGTGGAGAAGGTCTTCTACGAAGATCATAGTACTTCTTTTGTTGACTGTGAGCGTGTGCAATGGTAGTATTTAGTAAACCCAGAGAATCCTTTATTTGGGTAAGATAGTCTGAGGCTACTGGGTTATTTGAAGGAAGGATGCGTGGAGGGATAATAGAGGGATGGAACCCATAGTTCAAGTAGAACGGACTCTGCTTGGTTGTACTGTGAGTTGCGTTGTTGTAGGCAAATTCTGCCAGGGGGAGAAGATCCAACCAATCATCCTGTTGGTAAGAAGTGTAACAACGTAAATACTGCTCGATGCATTGGTTGACTCTTTCAGTCTGTCCGTTGGTCTGCGGATGGTAAGGAGAAGTGAGCTTCCGCTCAATCCGTAGTATGTGACATAGTTCTTGCCAGAATTTAGAAATAAATTGGGATCCACGGTCAGACAGAAGAGTTTTTGGGATACCATGTAATCTGAAGACATGTTTCATCAGGAGTTCTGCCGTTTGTTTGGACGAAGGTAGTCTGCGAATAGCAATGAAATGTGCCATCTTTGTCAGATGGTCCACTGACACCAAGATGGTATTAAATCCTTTGGAAGGAGGCAATTCTACGATGAAGTCCAATGACAAAACCTCCCATGGAGTTTGGGGTATTGGTAGACTGCATAGTAGACCGGATGGTCTCGTAGTGTCAATTTTGGACCTGGCACAGACATTGCATGAAGAGACAAATTTTTGTATAGATGTTTTCATGTCAGGCCACCAGAATTGTCGAGAAATCAAATTGAAAGTCTTTGTCATACCCATATGTCCTGCCATAGGCACATCATGCGATAATTCCAAGATCTTGGTGCGTAGGGTAGGTGGTATGTAAAGTTTGTCGTTGTAATAGAGGAAGCCTTCTGCATCAGTATTTAGTTGTGGTGGGGGTGAATCCAAACTTATACCATGCAGAACCTCTTCCTTTAAGGAACGGACAACTCCAATAATGCGTTTGTGAGGTATTATAGGAACGGAAGGGATTTCAAAGTAGTTTTCTTCAGTTAGTCGTGATAGTGCATCCGCCTTTTTGTTCTTATCTGCAGGTGTGTAGGTCACTAGGAAGTTAAACCTTAGAAAGAATAGTGACCATCGTACCTGTCGATGCGAGAGAGTTTTGCTAGTCTGAAGATATTGGAGGTTTTTATGGTCCGTGTATATAATTATTGGTAGTTGGGTGCCTTCGAGTAAATGTCGCCAATTCTCCAGAGCCAATTTTATAGCAAGCAGTTCCTTTTCACCCACGGGGTAATTTATCTCGGGACTGCTCAGGGATTTAGAAAAAAAGGCGACTGGATGAAGTGGTGAAGTGTGGGTAGGTCGTTGGGAGAGTATTGCTCCTACTGCCATGTTTGACGCATCTACCTCCAGAATGTATTGGAGGGATGGGTCTGGATGGCGTAATATGGGAGCGGAAGTAAACCTTGTCTTTAACAAGTGGAAAGCCTTATTTGCTTCTTCTGACCATTTAAATGGTATTTTTATGCTAGTGAGCTGTGTGAGGGGTCTCACAATAGCAGAAAAGTTTTTTATGAACTTCCTGTAGAAATTTGAAAATCCCAGGAATCGCTGTAGCGCCTTGCGTGTAGTTGGTGTAGGCCAATCCTGAATGCAGGATATTTTACTCATGTCCATCTCGATTCCTGTTTTGGATATGATGTAGCCTAGAAAGAGTACCTCATCTTTATGGAACAAGCATTTCTTCAGCTTCACATAAAGATTATGTGCAAGCAATCTCGATAATACAAGTCTTACATGTCTTATGTGTTCAGACAGGGTCCGTGAATATATAAGTATATCGTCCAGATATACCACAACACAGACATCTAGTAAGTCTTTAAAAATATTGTTTATAAATCGTTGGAAAACTGCAGGGGCATTGCATAGGCCGAATGGCATCACAAGATATTCGAACAATCCGTATCTAGTTCTGAATGCAGTCTTCCACTCGTGTCCATCACGGATTCGAATGAGATTGTATGCTCCTTTCAGGTCTAATTTTGAAAAATAGGTAGCTCCACGCACCTGCTCAATGAGCTCAGGGATAAGCGGTAGAGGATAGCGATCTTTTATTGTGATAGCATTCAATTTCCTGTAGTCGATGATAGGTCTGAGACTTGAATCTTTATTGCGAACAAAAAAGAGTCCTGCTGCTGTGGAAGAAGTGGAAGGTCTAATAAAACCTTTTTCCAAGTTCTCATCCAAATAGGTTTTGAGATGGGCAAGTTCATCCTGTGAAAGAGGATAAACATGACCGAACGGTAATTTGCTATTTGGGAGTAGATCAATGCTACAATCATAGTCTCGATGAGGAGGTAATGCTTGAGCATTTTTCTCAAGAAAAACCTCAGAAAGATCCTGATAACATAGTGGTGCAATCTCATCTGTCACCATAGACAGAATCTTCCCGGAAAACGGGAGGTTACACGTTTCCTCGCAATAACAAGAAAGGAAGGTCAAGGACCGTTTCTTCCAATCTAAGGTTGGTTGGTGTGTGTGCAACCAGGGAAGTCCCAACACAATGGGAAAGTGGGGTGATGGTATTAAATCGAAGGTAGAAGTCTCCCTATGAGACTCGTTAATAGTGACTAGAAGTGCTTGTGTCTGATCGGTGATCGGACCAGAGGATAACGGAACACCGGTAATAAGACTTACTGAGACAGGTTTGAGTTTAGAAATAATAGGAATTTTATTTAAAGCAGCAAAACATATATCCATATAATTTCCACAAGATCCTGTGTCAATCATGGCCTTAGTAGTAATCCTGTTCTGGTCCCACTGTAATGTCAAAAAAACAGAAATGTAAGGGTTAGTGAATGAAGTTGTCAATCCTCCTAGGGAGACATGTGAACACTCACCCTTCTTTTTGTTGACTAGGGGACAGACGTTTATCTTGTGATCCGGGGATGCACAGTACAAGCAGAGATTTTCATTTCGTCTTTTGGTTTTTTCCATAGTTGATAGCGGTGGGCGTATGGTTCCTATCTCCATAGGAGTGGGGTCAACAGCCATACTCCGAGAGGAAACGGATAATGGCATTCCCATCTTTTCAGCCTTTCTTTCTCGTAGTCTTCTATCTATGGTAATACTGAGTTGTATTAGTGCATCCAGGGTTTTTGGCAGATCCGCTCGGGCGAGCTCGTCTTTAACGGCCTCTGATAGGCCAAGCCTAAATTGGGTTTTCAGAGATGCATCATTCCATTCTGAATCAATGGTCCATCTCTTGAACTGTGCGACAAAGTCTTCTACAGGCCTCCCTCCTTGTTTCAAGGATCTTAACTGAAGATCAGCAGTACTCTGCCTATTGGGGTCATCATATAGGCTAGTGAGCTCTGCCAGGAACAAGGCATAGGAGTTGAGAAGCTGGTCGTTTTTCTCAAAAAGAGAATCTGCCCAGGCTCGAGGATCGTTTGATAGGTAAGAAATAATAGTACAAACCTTAATGTGATCAGTAAGGTAGGTACGAGGTTTTAACAAAAAAAGTAACTCACATGCGTTTTTAAATTCGCTAAATTTTTTGCGATCGCCTGTAAATACCAAAGGGGGATTTATCTTGGGTTCAGGGGACTGAGCAGAGGTAAGTTGTGTCAGTCTAATTACCTGCTGCGACAGAGCCTGATTGTCTTCTTTTAATTCAGCAAGTGCGTGTATTAACGCAGATACTTGCTGGTTTAATTGTGTCACCTGAGTGGCTATTTCTGCTGAATCCATTTTTTGGTTCGTTCAATCTGTAACGCTCCTGCGTTTCTTATATGGTGTGGATTTTCAGCTGCAGAAATAGTTCCACGTCAGCAGTCATGTAAGAGATATGCTGAGATACCATTCCCAACCTCAATGACTCATCATGTGTGGAAGGTCTTATTTCAGCCAGTAAATACGCACAATTAGCAAGCTGGTTCCTAGAGTGACTTTATGTATGTGGTAACACAATGATGAAGGTTGAGGGATAGGTTGAGTGGAGGTGATAGGTGATAGACACTTGAAGGTGAGACAGTAGCAGATGGATGCAGGAAGGTTTAGCAATGTTGTATGATAGCAGATGATAGAATAGCAGGTGGACATACAAAAGAGATCAACCCAGTGCAGAAAAGGAGCAGTAGTCTCAAGAGCTAGCAATCTAGTTTATGCAGATGTAATAAACAGTCTTTACTATGCAGAGCTAGATAGTGTAAGCTTAGTATAAGTTTATAGAGAATTCCCCTGCGGGGTACTTAGCACTATTAGCGATACAGCCGAAGGGTGGTTCAGGAGAGGCGGATGATCCAGTAGCGGGATACAGGGATCAGCGCAGCGAGGTTCCGTCAGCGAAGTAAGCTTGCAAGCATGGAAGCTTCAAGCAAGGTTAGCATCCAGATAAGGGTGTTTGAACGAACACATGTGAGTGAGAACCGACGCTTTAAATAGCCATCTAGTCCGGCGCTGAGTGATGACAGCTCCAGTCTTAAAGGTGTATGCGCACCTTTCCAAAAGTAAATGGTAGGGCGCATACACTTGTGGAAAGTGTAATTTAGGGTACCAAAGGTACCGGAACATTACATTTAGCAGGGGAATGCGGCGTCGCCCGGAAATGACGAGCGGGGTCGGTGCCGTCGCATTGATTCCTGGGAGCTGTGACGTTCAGCTCCCAGGAATCATAGCGAGGCAGGAAGTGACGAGGCGCGGCTCCGAGGGAGGAAGTACTCTGAGGTGAGTATCTTCGATCTTCAATTGCAAGGTAAGTAAACAAAAAAAAAAAATAACTACCCAATTCCTTTTCAGGTGAGGCATACCTAGCGGAGGGGCACAAAAAAAAATCTAGTTTTTGTGCCCGGAACTCCGCTTTAATCTGGCCCTCTACCCACCCCCATAAAAGATTTCCCTTACACTTCTATCCCAACCATCATTTTTCTAAATGCAAACTGTCACATCAGACAACAATTCTTGTTTAGGCCCATGGAGAAGGAAAAGCGAGGATTTCTGGAGGTAGTTGTGGTGCTGTTTTTTCAGGAAAACAATACCTAACGGACCATGTTTTCTAACCTGTCCAATCATTATTCTCATAGATAAATCTCAGCTGCCTGATACTGTAGGTACTCAATAGACATTAGAATGTTGCCATAAATAGATAGATAGAGAGAGCATCATCTAAGGTCCATGGTGCCGATAAAACTTAGATGATGGTCTCCAAATGTTTCAGTTTTGGGCTGGCCCAGGCAACAGTCTAATATCAATGTGGCAGGTGTTTTTAACCACTTAAGCCCCGGAAGATTTTACCCCCTTCCTGACCAGGGGGTATTTTGCGATTCGGCACTGCGTGACTTTAACGGACAATTGCGCGGTCGTGCGACGCTGTACCTAAACGAATTTGACGTCCTTTTTTTCCCACAAACAGAGCTTTCTTTTGGTGGTCAAAAACAAAAGTGTCTGATGATATTATATACAAACAAATATAGTCAAACACTAGCAGCGCTAAAAGAGACGAACTTGAGTAATATTTCAAAAGTCCTTCATCATATACATAAGTATTCAGGTCCTGAAGCGGGTAGGTAGTACACAGTCCTTTATACAAGGTAAGGGTGTGAGGGATCCTGACTGCAGCACCAGACTTCCACCACCACTTTGTGCACCCACCCTATCCTTAACACTCACCAGATGACAGTGAATAAAGATCCTTCAAAGTTTTCCACCACTCGGCTGTAAAACTGGACACTGGACCCGCTTTCCTCTAATATTCACACAATCTCCTCCGTTCGAAAGACCATGTAAGTGAACAGAGTGGGGGCAACAATAGTGTAATTCCGTCAATGACGTTTATTAAAACACACAGCAAACAACACAATGTAGCCCCTCTGCCCTCAAGATGTCTACTTACAAGAAGGAACATCTAGTGAAGGCATTGAGTGAGAATGTATATACGCTGGACGGCTCTATAACCAATTTCAAAACCGATCCTGGGGTCTTGTAAGAGCTCCGGCGTGACTGTAGGTGTCCTAAGCGACCGCGCACATCGGCTCTGACGCGTTTCGTCTTCCGACTTTAACAGAGAGCCCGTGTGCGCGGCACGGTCGTGTGCTATTTACAGTAACGCCGGCGCATGCGCAATAGCGCTCAATCCGGCGTCACCCGGAAGCCTCTTGTTGTCTTTCTTTTGGTGGTATTTGATCACCTGTGCGATTTTTTGATCACGCGCTATAAATAAAAAAAGAGCGTCAATTTTGCAAAAATAACAATATTTTTCACATTTTTTTATATGAAATTCCCAAAAAAAAAAGTAAAAATCAAAATTTTTTAACATTTTCCGCCAATTTGTTTTATGCTACATATGTTTGGTAAAAAAAAATCGCAAAAAGCGTATTTTGATTGGTTTGCACAAAAGTTATCGCGTTTACTAACAAAGGGAAAGATTTTTGTCATTTTTGTTGGTTTTTTTTTTAACGCGTAATGGCGGCGATCTGCGATTTTTTTTGCGGTACTGCGACATTGCGGCGGACAGATCGGACCCTTGACTGATATTTTTGACACTTTTGGGGTTACCAGTGACATTTCTACAGTAATCAGTGCTATATATATGCACTGTTACTGTAAAAATACACTGGCAGTGAAGGGGTTAACTTTATTTGAGAGGGAGGGGCTGTGTGTGTCCCTAGGGGCGTGATTCTAACTGTGATTGGCTGTGGCTTGAGGTGTAGTTACACTGATCAACGGTTCTACATAGTAGATCCGTATGATCAGTGTCTCTACACAGGGAGAACTGACAGGCAGCTTGTTTACACAAGCTGCCTGCCTTTCTCCCTCTCCCCCGACGATTGCAGAGTGACCGGCGGACATCGGGTCCGCTGGTCACACGCGCGGGGGGGTGCGTGACCACGCGGGAGCGCACCGGCGGCGGCGCGCGCTCGCTCCCCAGACCCTCCCAGGCTAGTGACGTACCGATACGTCACTCTGCCTGTGAGGGGCTGACCGCCGCAGTATATAGTCGTGCGGCGGTCGGCAAGTGGTTAAATAGCCTTGCAAGAATGAAAAGTAACTTTTTTTTGTGTATGTGTGCGCTATTATATGGTTTAATTAATGTCAATGGGGCACATGCAAACATGGTCATCTTCTCAGAGTAGGAGTGCCGGCACTATAAGCGCAATTATTCATTGTAATTAACAGTACCGGAAGTTTAATAGATTTCAGTAATCATGAGTTGGGGGAAGAAGTGCTAAAGTGTTTTTACAGGAGAGCACAAGGGGACAAGACAATGGAATGATACTCATTTTTAGACCAATGAAAAAGTTGTAAGTAAAGAGTCACACAAAGGTAAAGAGCCACAGACTTTGTAAAGTAGTATCACTCTCTAATTATATAATATGACAGAGAAATTTGAAATACATGAGTGATTGAATTCATCATTACAAAGCTGTTGCCAGATAAAAAAAATTACTGGTATGTGAGCTGTGTATGCAACTTTTTGACTCAAGTTTACATTAAAATTAGACAGAGTTCAATTAAATTACTCTATACCAAATGTGACCCTTTGGATTCTTTTGGACCACATAAAACTCTGTTCACAGACTATTGCATATTACCTGTCTTAGCCTTGTGGACTTTGGAAATAAAATTGAAGTGAAATAAAAGGATTCCCTGGGTTCAACAATACTGGGCTCACATACACTGAACAAAATTATAAACGTAACACTTTTGTTTTTGCCCCCATTTTTCATGAGCTGGACTCAAAGATCTAAGACTTTTTTATGTACACAAAAGGCCTATTTCTCTCAAATATTGTTCACAAATCTGTCTAAATCTGTGTTAGTGAGCACTTCTCCTTTGCCCAGATAATCCATCCACCTCACAGGTGTGGCATACCAAGATGCTGATTAGACAGCATGATTATTGCACAGGTGTGCCTTAGGCTGGCCACAATAAAAGGCCACTCAAAAATGGGCAGTTTTATCACACAGCACAATGCCACAGATGTCGCAAGTTTTAAGGGAGCGTGCAATTGGCAAGCTGACTGCAGGAATGTCCACCAGAGCTGTTGCCCGTGAATTGAATGTTCATTTCTCTACCATAAGCCATCTCCAAAGGCATTTCAGAGAATTTGGCAGTACATCCAACCGGCCTCACAAACGCAGACCAGGACCTCCACATCCAGCATCTTCACCACCAAGATTGTCTGAGACCAGCCACTTGGACAGCTGCTGCAACAATCGGTCTGCATAGCCAAAGAATTTCTGCACAAACTATCAGAAACCATCTCAGGGAAGCTCATATGCATGCTTCTTGTCCTCATCGGGGTCTCGACCTGACTGCAGTCCGTCGCCGTAACCGACTTGAGTGGTAAAATGCTCACATTCGATGGCGTCTGGCACTTTGGAGAGGTGTTTTCTTCACGGATGAATTCCGGTTTTCACTGTACAGGGCAAATGGCAGACATGTATGGCGTCATGTGGGTGTAGTTTGCTGGTGTCAACGTTGTGGATCGAGTTGCCCATAGCGGTGGTGGTGTTATGGTATGGGCAGGCGTATGTTATAGACAACGAACACGGATGCATTTTATTGATTGCATTTTGAATGCACAGAGACGCCGTGACGAGATCCTGAGGCCCATTGTTGTTCCATTCATCCACAACCATCACCTAATTTTGCAGCATGATAATACACGGCCCCATGTTGCAAGGATCTGTACACAATTCCTGGAAGCTGAAAACATCCCAGTTCTTGCATGGCCAGCATACTCACCAGACATGTCACCCATTGAGCATGTTTGGGATGCTCTGGATTGGCGTATACGACAGCGTGTTCCAGGTCCTGCCAATATCCAGCAACTTCGCACAGCCATTGAATAGGATTGGACTAACATTCCACAGGCCACAATCAACAACCTGATCAACTGTATGCGATGGAGATGTGTTGCACTGCGTGAGGCAAATGGTGGTCACACCAGATACTGACTTGTTTTTGGACCCCACCAATACAGTAAAGCTGCACATTTTACAGTGGCCTTTTATTGTGGCCAGCCTAAGGCAAACCTGTGCAAGAATCATTCTGTCTAATCAGCATCTTGATATACTTACCACACCTGTGAGGTGAATGGATTATCTTGGCAAAGGAGAAGTGCTCACTAACACAGAATTAAACAGATTTGTGAACAATATTTGAGAGAAATAGGCCTTTTGTGTACATAGAAAAAGTCTTAAATCTTTGAGTTTAGCTCATGAAAAATGAGGGCAAAAGCAAATGTTATGTGTTTACGCAAAACATTTTTTAAAACGCATTTTTATAAATTAAAGGGTGTGATTTAGATTCCGTTAGATGCAGCTGTGTGCAGTGCATTGTTGTGGTGTGTTAGTATAGTCTGTGGGCTATGTACAGTGATCAGGCAGCAACATAAAATAAACAATTAACCACATCAACTCAACAACTGTATAACGGGTTATCAAGAGCTCTGCTTTGTCTTCTGTGTAATCATACGTAGTATAAAAATGAATTGCAACTTATTGCTATAGATGTTAGAAAAGGTAATGTTAACTTCCTCACATCCGCGCTATAGCCGAAGTATGACTCACATTTTTGGGAGGCCGTCTTTAAACGGCCTCCCAGACACAGGCTCCCCGCGCGCTCCCGCGAGTGCGCATCGGGTAAAATCTGTGTCGGCCGTGTCCCTTGGACACAGCCAATCACAGATCGTGGTGAATGGCCAATCACAGCGGCCATTCACCACGTGATCAGACCGTCCAATGAGAGATGATCTCTTATGTAAACATATGAGATCATCTCTCATCGCCAGCGCTCCTTCCTCACACAGAGACTGCGTGTGAGGAAGGAGGAGAGCCGATCAGCCGTCGGGGACACAGAAGAATGTAATCAGGGCACTGATCACCAGTGCCCTGATTACACAAGGTACACTAAACACACTAACTGCCCATCATCAAAGCCCACAGTGCCCGCCATCAGTGCCCCCCATCAGTGCCCACAATCAGTGCCCATAGTGCTGCCAGTCAGTGCCCATCAGTGCCTGCTCATCTAGGCACTGATGAGCACTGACTGGCAGCACTATGGGCACTGAGCGTGGGCACTGATGGTGCTGCCCATCAGTGCTCATCAGTGCCGCCCATCAGTGCTCATCAGTGCCACCTGTCAGTGTCAATCAGTGCCACCCGCCAGTGCCCATCAGTGCCGCCTCTCAGTGCCCAGCAGTGCCACCTCTCAGTGCCCAGCAGTGCCACCTCTCAGTGCCCAGCAGTGCCGCCTATCAGTGCTCATCAGTGCCGCCTATCAGTGCAGCCTATCAGTGCTCATCAGTGCGGCATATTAGTACCTCCTCATCAGTGCCACCTCATCAGTGCCCATAAGTGCCACCTCATCAGTGCCCATCAGTGCAGCCTATCAGTGCCCATCAGTGCCGCCTCATCAGCGCACATCAGTGAAGGAGAAAAATTTATTTATTTTCAAAATTTACTCGCAGAAAATAAGAAAAACTTTTTTTTTTCAAAATTTTCTGTCTTTTTTCTTTTTTTTTGTAAAAAATAAAAAACCCAGAGATGATTAAATAACACCAAAAGAAAGCTATATTTGTGTGAAAAAAATGATAAAAATTTCATATGGGTACAGTGTAGCATGACCGCGCAATTGTCATTCAAAGCGTGAGAGCACTGAAAGCTAAAAATTGGTCTGGATGGGAAGGGGGTTTAAGTGCACAGAAGGCAAGTGGTTAAACATCATGTGTAAAGCTGCTTTAATGCCAAACAGCTAAATACCCAGATTAATTATGTATATGCAATTTTTTAACCCTCTTACAGTATATGAACCAGACACCCCTACCAACCTGGATACCCAAATGGGTGACCTCACCTTTAAGATTAGAAATGCAGTCGTTTTCTACTGGACAATGAATAAGCAGGAGCATGCAATGACATAAAGCCCTAGCAAGCTCACAATGATGATCCTCCATCTCTTGTTGTAATTCCTGGTGTATTCAGAATCTAGTATAAAAGATAATATTTACACATACATTTACTATTACTTTTTTTTTTTTTTACGTAGTTTTGCAAGCTTCTCCTATTTTATTGCTATCCTTTAACTGTGCGTTAAAGTATAACCAAAGGCACCATTTTTTTTTTATAGATAGAGCGGAGAGGGATTAGAACACCTGTCAGTTTTTATTGCTGTCTGTGCCCCCGTCAAGGGGATTCACCCTCTCTCTTTGTCCTGTTTGCCTTTATCAAAGTAAAAGTAAAAGAAAATCCCAACGTTTGGGTTGTGCCCAGAAATGTAATAGAGGGAAAATCTTCCAAAAGGGACACTAGTTCTGGTGACCTGGGGGTCCCCAAAGAATTCCATTAACTTGCAGGTATTTCTTCTCACTTCCTGCTTGGCTATGGGACAGGAAGTGAAGGGAAATCTCCAAAATGGGACACAGATGGCGAAAAAAATCTGACAGGGGTTAAAACCCTCCCTAACTCTATCCAAAATTTTAAAAAACAGTTCTGCCTATAGTTTTACTTTAAGCTGTCTATAGATGGGTTGAACAACCCCAGTGGGTTGAAAAAAAAAAGACTCAATTCCCCAATCCACACATTCCAGATGAATAGCGGTGTCCCCCCATGCTGAGCCTTTGTATTCTGACAGTGGGAAGACTTCCCTGCCATCAGAATACACTAATCGTCCCTTCTGGCTTCAGCCTGTGGCACTGATCGAGCAAGAAAATCCGACAGGGTGGTTGTTGAGGAGTCGATCAGTAGATCTACAACCTCCCTGCCCATACATAGATTGAAACTCGGCTAATCCCTGCTGAACAGGCCAAATTCTGATTCATGTATGGCCGGCTTCACTTACACCACTAAGCCCTGGTCACTTAAAGTAGCACCATTTCAAAGTAGCAGGTCAGTACTAAATTGGTAGTAAAGGCAAAATAAAAAATGGCATATATTATGAAGTCTGTCACTATCACTAACAGAAAACTCTTGTTTTTCTGCCCCAACCCCCCCCCCCCTCCCCCGTATCAACGTCTTTTTAAAAAAAAGAGAAGTACAGGCAAAGCTTGTTTTCGCTGATAGCTGAGGAATGAAGAAGCAGACAGCAATGACACTTTGTGCTCCTAATTGTGACAACACTATGGGATATGATTTGTTCAGATCTCATGTCTGGGGTTTATAAGCACTTTAAGTATGTAAGCATCGCTGCAAATATACCTACAGTAATTTATTTATATAACATTATTGTTTTTTCTTTATACAGTTGTAGAATCCAGAACAAGTTTTTTTCAAGGTTCTAATCATCTCGTTAAACTTTTTACCAGTATTCTTTATCAATTCCTAAATAAATGTCCTGTTCCTGATCAGAATTATATACTAACTAGAACAGTGGTTCTTAACCACTTGCCTACAGTGCACTTTCACCCCCTTCCTGCCCAGACCGATTTTCAGCTTTCAGCGCTCTCACACTTTGACTGAGAATTACTCAGTCATGCAACACTGTACCCATACAAAAATTGTGTCCTTTTTTTCCACACAAATAGAGATTTCTTTTGATGGTATTTGATCAATACTGGGTTTTTTATTTTTTGTGCTATAAATAAAAAAAGACTGAAAATATCGTGAAAAAACACATTTTTCTTTGTTTCTGTCATAAAATTTTGCAAATTAGTCATTTTTCTTCACAAATTTTGGCCAAAATTTATACTGCTACTTATCTTTGATAAGTGTATATTATTTGGTCTTTGTGAAAGTTATAGAGTCCACAAGCTATGGTGCGAATCATTGAAAATAGATCACACTTGATCACACCTGATGTACTGAAGGCCTATCTCATTTCTTGAGACACTAAAAAGTCAGGAAGGTACAAATACCCCCCAAATGACCCTTTTTTGGAAAGTAGACATTCCAAGGTATTTAATAAGGGGCATGGTGAGTTTTTTGAAGTTGTAATTTTTTCCCACAATGCTTTGCAAAATGAAGATTTTTTTATTTTTTATTTTTTACAAATTGCCGTATTAACAGGTTATTTCTCTCACACAGCACATGTATACTTGCAACTACACCCCAAAACACATTCTACTACTCCTCCTGAGTATGGCGATACCACATGTGTGAGACTTTTTCACAGCCTGGCCACATACAGAGGCCTAACATTCAAGTAGCAGCGTCCGGCATTCTAGGAGCATAAATTACACATATAATTTCCTGACAACCTATCGCACTTTTGAAGGCCCTGGAGCAGCAGGACAATGGAAACCCCCATAAAATGACCCCATTTTGGAAAGCAAACAGCCCAACGTATAATTTTTGAGGCATAATGAGTCTTTTGAATATGTCATTTTTTTCCACAAGTTTTTGGAAAATGTGGAAAGAAAATGAAAACACATTTTTTTTACACAAAGCTGTCCATTTATGCAATATTTCTAACACATAGCATGTACATAGAAAAAATTGCACCCCAAAATACATTCTGCTATTCCTCCTGAGTATGGCGATACCACATGTGTAACACTTTTTCACAGCCTTGGCACATACATAGGCCCAACATCCAAGTAGCGCTTTACACAAAGTTGTCCATTTATCCACTTTAAGACTGGGCCTATTTTTGACACTTGGTGTTTACAAGCTAAAATCATTTTTTTTGCTAGAAAACTACTTGGAACCCCCAAACATTATATATTTTTTTTAGCAGAGACCCTAGAGAATAAAATGGAGATCGTTGCAATATTTTTTATCACACCATATTTGCGCAGCAGTCTTCCAAATGCGATTTTTTTGAAAAAAATTCACTTTTTTGAACTAAAAAATAAGAAAACAGTAAATTTAGCCCAATTTTTTCCATAATGTGAAAGATAATGTTACGCCGAGTAATTAGATACCCAACATGTCATGCTTCAAAATTGCGCATGCTCACAGAATGGCGCCAAACATTGGTACTTAAAAATCCCCATAGGCAACATTTTAAAAATTTCTGCAGGTTACTAGCTTAGAGTTACAGAGGAGGTCTAGGGCTCAAATGATTGCTCTCGCTCTAAAGATCGCGGCGATATCTCACATGTATGGTTTGAACACCGTTTACATATGTGGGCGGGACTTGCGTATGCGTTTGCTTCTGCGCGCGAGCTAACGGGGACAGGGCGCTTTAATTTTTTTTTTTCCTATTTATTTTATTTATTTTTTTTTATTTTTACACAGTTTAAAAAAAAAAATGTTTTGATCATTTTTATTCCTATTACAAGGAATGTAAACATCCCTTGTAATAGAAATAGGCATGACAGGTCCTCTTTATTGTGAGATCTGGGGTCAAAAAGACCTCACACCTCACAACTACACTAAAAAAGAAAAAAAAAATAGTTGAAAGAGGAAAAAAAAAAAAGAAAAAAAAAAAGCGGCCCTTTAAACCGGTTGCTAGGCAACGTCTTTTGACGTAGCTCCGGTCCTCCAAGACCATAGAGTCGAGTGAGGACCATCTTGCCCTCACTCAACTTCCTGTCTCTGAGGATCCGGGACCGGATAGTTTTCCCCGCTGCCGGCGGGTCCGGTAAGCTGGGAAAACGTCTGGGACGCGGCAGGAGGAGGGGGGCACCTCTTCCCCTGCACCGTAAGGGTAATTCCGCGGCGAATCCGCCACTGGGACCACCCTTATCTGAAAGCCGACCGCCCGCCGTTTCAAAAAAATACCGGGGTTATGGGGGCTATCTGCTGCCATAACCCCAGTATTTAGCTTTTAATGGCCAACGCATATAGTCGTTAGGGGGTCAGTAAGTGATTGCATGTATATGGCAAACAGGTGACGATGACTGATGGGGTGACAGGTGACGATGACTGATGGGGTGACAGGTGACAATGACTGATGGGGTGACAGGTGACAATGACTGATGGGGTGACAGGTGACGATGACTGATGGGGTGACAGGTGACGATGATTGATGAGGTGACAGGTGATGATGATTGATGAGGTGACAGGTGACGATGATTGATGAGGTGACAAGTGACGATGATTGATGGGGTGACAGATGACAATCACTGACGGGGTGACATGTGACGATGATTGATGGGGCGACAAGTGACGATCACTGATGGGGTGTCAAGTGACGATGATTGATAGGGTGACAGATGACGATGACTGATGGGGTGACAGGTGACGATGACTGATGGGGTGACAGGTGACAATGACTGATGGGGTGACAGGTGACAATGACTGATGGGGTGACAGGTGACGATGACTGATGGGGTGACAGGTGACGATGACTGATGGGGTGACAGGTGATGATGATTGATGAGGTGAAAGGTGACGATGATTGATGAGGTGACAAGTGACGATGATTGATGGGGTGACAGATGACAATCACTGACGGGGTGACATGTGACGATGATTGATGGGGTGACAAGTGACGATCACTGATGGGGTGTCAAGTGACGATGATTGATAGGGTGACAGATGACGATGACTGATGGGGTGACAGGTGACGATGACTGATGGGGTGACAGGTGACGGTTATTGATGGGGTGACAGGTGACGGGCGATGGTCACTGATGGGTGACAGGTGGCGGGCGATGGTGCATGGCGGTACTGATGGCAGTCTCTGGTGACCGGTGAACTTTAGGCTACGTTCACATGTGAGCGTAGCGATCGCGGGCAGAATCGCAGTGATCCAGAAATCATTGCAAATTGCTGGACGCCTGTGCGTTGCCCGTGATTTGCAATAGCACCCCAAACGCTGTGCGATGTTGCTGCGATTTCCGCCTGCCGAATCAGGGTAACATCACGCAAACAACGCATGACGCCCCAAAGAAGCTCTTGTACCTTTTTTGGGCGTCATTTGATGTTTGCGCGATGTTACCGCGATTCGGCAGGCGGAAATGGCGGCATCGCGCAGCGTTTGGGGTGCTATTGCAAAAAACGGGTAACGCACAGGCGTCCAGCAATTTGCAATGATTTCTGGATCACTGCGATTCTGCCCGCGATCGCTACGCTCACATGTGAACGTAGCCTAAAGTTCACCGGTCACCAGAGACTGCCATCAGTACCGCCATGCACCATCGCCCGCCACCAGGCGTCCCGCGATTTGCAATGATTTCCGGATCGCGGGCAGAATCGCGGTGATTCTGCCCGCGATCGCTGCGCTCACATGTGAACGTTATGGGTGTCAATTTCTGGGCACTGATGAGGTGACTGTTGGGTGACAGGTGACATTGGGGGGGGCTGAGGACTGTGTGGGGACCTTTATTAGTGTGATTTTACTGTGATTTTACTTTTACAGGTACACAGAGCAGTAACTCACTATTTCTAGCTCTTCTCTCCTCACACTGGAAACTGTATGAGGGGAGAAGAGCTAGTAACAGTCAGTTACTGCTCTTTGTTTACATTTTGTGATCGGCTGTGAATGGATTCACAGCCGATCACATAGTAAACAGTCACTGTCAGTGACACCGGCAGTGCAGGGCGGCGCGCACGCGCTCGCGCGCCTGCCCTGCATTCCTGGGATCACGTCATATGACGTCTTCCCAGGATAATGGTCGCACCGCTCCGCCGTCAATTGACGGCGGGCGGGCGGCAAGTGGTTAACCTTGTTGGAGGTTCTGAACCCCACTAGTTTCATATGCGCATTCACCGAACCCTTCTTAATTGGATAAATAAAATATGATTTTTTCAAATTCAAAACATAGGTATATATTTAGGTATATATTTATACATAGGTGAACAAAATGAACAAAACCATTAAAGAACAAAACCATTAAGAACAAAGAACAAAACCATTGCAGAATACAATGCGTAACAATGTGTGGTGCATCGGCTTTCACTAGCGCACCAAAACCAGACTTTCTTCACAGCATGGCTGGAGCTCCATCCGAACAAAAACTGCAGAAACCATATCCCACGAAAGATTGTTGTCTTTGAAAAAGTCATCCACAAGTTTCTTCACATCGGCTGCCTAAAGCTGGATACACACTATCCAACTTTTGTGGTTAGATTTCGTTCAGATTTACCTTTTCTATGTAGTGCAAGGGCCTGCCAGATTGCATACAAATTGAAAGTGTTTAGGTTTGACCTTATATTATATTGTTTTGGTAAGTCTAAAGGAAAAAGTCTTCAGAAAATCTTATAGTGTGTATGGCCCATTAATTGTTGTAAGAGACTTACAAAATAAAAAATCTTCCTTTATCACGTCGTCTTTCACATAGCGCACGAATACTACAAGCTGGCTTAGATTGGAAACGTCTGTGGTCTCGTCGAGTTGAAGGCTGAATTTTGCCGGGCTTGAAATCAGATCTGCAACTACTTGAGACGCCAAGATGTTACATAGTTACATAGTTACATAGTAGGTGAGGTTGAATAAAGACAATAGTCCATCCAGTTTAACCTGTGTAGGTGTGTGTGGCCGTAATCATCTTGCATACCCCAGAATGTTCTGATTCTTAAGATGTATGTCTAAGAGTCTTTTGAAAGCCACCATATTACCCGCAGAAACCACCTCTTGTGGTAGAGAACTCCACAATCTTGTAGCTCTAACAGTAAAGAACCCCCCACGTTGCCTGAGGTCAAAACGCTTCTCCTCCAGACACATTGTATGCCCTCTAGTCCTCATGCAGTCCTTCTGACTGAATAGCTTTTTTTCTATGCTGAGATCGCCATTGAGATATTTATAAATTGCTATCATGTCCCCTCTCAGGCGTCTCTTCTCCGTGGAGAATAAATCAAGCGACTGCAGACGCTCTTCATAATTAAGGTCCTCCAATCCCCTAATTAGTTTAGTTGCCCTTCTCTGGACCTTCTTTAGCTCCAACACATCCCTCCTGAGGACCGGCGACCAGAACTGGACAGAATACTATTATAAAGTGGTAGGATTATAGTTTTATCTCTGGAATACATCCCTTTCTTTATGCATGCTAATATTCTGCTGGCTTTGGCAGCTGCCGCTTGACATTGCATGCTATTTCTTAGTCTATACTCTACCAGGACTCCCAGATCCTTCTCCAATGTCTTTGCTCATGTCCTATTCTGTCGCTGATGGTGTCATTTGAAAGAGGAATTTGGGATAACTTAACTTCAGCCGCTTTTCTTGTCTTGACCCCCGCCGAACCCACGAGACTGTCTCACCGAACCCCTGGGGTTCGATCAAACCCAGGTTAAGAACCACGGAACTAGAACATGACTGTACATACACTGAGTACACCTAACCTAGAAATCACTGGAGCAGAATCGCTGTGATCCCCTGTATGTAACAACACACACACATCTGATCACTGCCTTTCTTCATATGTCACACAGCTTTACCAAAAGGAAAGGATTTGGAAATCTAACCCACCAGCTTTCCTACCTAAAGAAAACTTTGATACGGCTGTCAAAGGATGCCAACACAGAACTGAGGCATTGAGGTTGATTTAGTAAAGGCAAATAGGCTGTTCACTTTTCAAGGAAAATTTTGCAGAGCTTAAAGCGTTTGTTACTCTAAAAAGCAAAAGAAAAAAAAATGGATTCTGTTCCCTCAAAGCATGAATAACAGCACAGTGCTTGTGGTGTGTAATTTGGCTCCTTCTATCACCTAAAATATCTGGCTGATCCTGCCTGGTTCTGCAATCCCCGTAAACTGACCACGGTTTATCATGGCTCCATCATCCGCAGCTCTCCTCTGTCCTCCTCTCCCTCCCCCCCCTCCCGCCTGTCAGCTCGTGACAGTGCCGCTCTGCTCCCCACCCCTTCCCTTTCTGCTGCTATAATAATTATAATATATTCATACAATCCTCTCTGTTTAATAATGATATGTGCCCCACGGTACATGTTTTATAAAAAATATACTGATTTCTACCTTTCGATTTCTACCTCCCGTTGCTCACGTGACTGCCCACCACTCTCCTCCCCTCCTCCTGGCTGTCATCAACAGGAGTTCTCGGCCCCTCCCGCTGTAGCTGTCAGCCTGGAAGGGGAGATAGGCGGGCAGTCACGTGAGCGCCGGGAGGGGCGCTGAAATAGGGTAGAAATCGGCTTATTCTTTTTAAAACATGTACTGTGGGGCACATAACGTTATTAAACAGAGGGGATTGCATGTTCCTGACTAAGTGGTTTTACAACCACTTTAAAGCAGAACTATATGCAAACCTGTTTTTTTTTCCTTTTGGATAGAGTAAGGGAGGGTTATAACCCCTGTCAGATTTTTTTTTGCCATCTATGTACCATTGTGGAGATTTCCCTTCACTTCCTGTCCCATAGCCAAACAGGAAGTGAGAGGAAATCCTTGCAAATTAAGGGAATTCCTTGGGGACCCCCAGGTCACCAGAACTAAAGACACCATTGGAAGATTTCCCCTCTATTACTTTTCTGGGGAAAACCCAAAATTTGATTTTCTTTTACTTTCACTTTTAATGATAAACAGAGAGGGTGACTATCTTTAACGGGGACACAGACAGCAGTAAAAACTGACAGGTGTTCTAATCCTTCTCCACGCTATCCAAAACTAAAACAAAAAAATGTTGCCTTTCATTGTACTTTAATGAATGGGGAGAAGTTTCAGTTTGCAAAGAATACCCAATCATTTGCAAGGAAAATAAAAAAGAAAGAAGAAGTAAGGCGCCTCTAAGTGCAGTAACTCAGGTTTTTATTTTCAGGTAAAAGATTAAAAGCACTTACAAAATAGCAGGCTGTAGCAGGTAAAAGAGAGCTAAAGTGATCCAAGATGCCATCCAGAATCTGAAGAGAGTGCATCTTGGATCACTTTAGCTCTCTTTTACCTACTACAGCCTGCTATTTTGTAAGTGCTTTTAACCTCCCTGGCGGTATCCCCGAGCGCGACTTGGGGTGGATTTTTTAGTCTAGGATCGGTATCCCCGAGTCACGCTCGGGGATACCGATGTGCAGATGTAGATGTGCAGAGAGCGCAACGGTGTCTCTTACCTTCTCCTGGCAATCCAGCGATGATCTCTCATTGCTGTGACCGCCAGCCGAGATCCCCGCCGCTCTCCGTCGGTGTGATGACTTCCTAGTTCCGTTCCCTGCAGCAGCAATGCTGCAAGGGAGCGGAACTGGGAGGGAAATTCAAATGTTGCACCAAACACAAACACATAACACATTTATATTATATATATATGTGTATATATATATATATATATATATACACACACACACACATATATATATATATATATATATATAAAACGCATGAATTATAATCTAATCAATAATATAATTTTATTATATATATTATATATTATATAGTAAAATTATATTATTGATTCGATTATAATTCATGCGTTTGTGTTTCAAATTTATCACATCTGGGATGTCTACTAGAGTCTTGTTTTGGTCAGGTTTAAGTCAGTAATTACTAAGAATTGTAGGCCTATAATACATAACGCCAAATTTCCATGAAAAAAATTGTACTGCTTTTGGTACATAATTCCTGACATAATCATACCGCCAGGGAGGTTAATCTTTTACCTGAAAATAAAAACCTGAGAAACTGCACTTAGAGGCGCCTTGCTTCTTCTTTCAATGTCCGTAGAGCAGCTTCTTCTCTCAAGCGCTGCCCAGGTGCAGGGACCCAAATGCCACCTGCTTAGATCCACGGAAGCGCCCACATATATCTACTCTCTAAGGAAAATAAAAAAAAAAACTGCATTTTTGCTTGCACATGATTGGATGATGGAATTCAGTAGAGTATTAGGGACCATTTGCCTTTAGTAAATCTACCTCATAGTTTCTTTATAACGAAAGTATAAAAAAGTGACAGAGCCATGCTGTTGCTTATTATTACAAAGCATTTCAAGTTTACGAAAACCAATATCTGCATAATAGAGGTGATCTATAACAGAATTATCTGGCATAAAATTGGTAGAAAAGAGCACAACTCAAAAATGAGTTTGGGGATGAGCAATTCCATTTGTTACATATACAGCTTCATACTTAATTGTACAAATAATACTAAAATTCACAGCTTCAGAATCCTCATTTTACAGCTGGTGGCAAGCTAACCACTAAAGCCTACAACTTCACTTTCTTTACCTTGTGGTCTCAACTGACATCATTTCCAACAGGAAGTGAGGAAAGTGTTTAATTAGGTTGACTCACATTCTTATCCTCAGTCTTGGGTATTATTAAGTTTGCCCAGGTGTCTAATTGTTCATGTAATGGTGATATAGTGCTATATATTTTAAACCACATAGTTCAGTTATAAATGCAGAATGTTTTCATCCATACCATCAGTTTGAGCAATATACAAACATGATTGTTTTTTTAATGGTTACAGCACAAATAACATAGCTGATTCATTTATTAGATAAAAACTATTGACAAGTGAAATATTGGCACTAAGTCCTTATGATGGAATTTTTTTCATTATTAAAAAGCTTCAATTCCTTTTACAAGTTCTATCGTTTTTTTTTAAGCCCACATGTGTCTAACCTTTGAACCCATATTTATTACAAGAATATATAAAGTGCCCACGATGTACACATTACATCAGTTTCATGCCCTCAAGGGGATTACAATCTAAGGTCCCTATCTCATATGTAGATATGCACACATATTCTAGGGCCAATTTACACAGAAGCCAATTAATCTACCAGCAGGTCTTTGGAACAGGGGAAGAAACCAACAGAGGAACATGCAGAATATGCAAATTCATTGCAGATAGTGTCCTTGCCAGGATTCAAACCAAGATTTGGAAAGCTAGCGCTCTGGTGTGGGCTAGATAGAGCACCAGCTATATACAAATGGTAAAAGAAAAGGAATTGGCAGCACTCCAGGTTGAGTCAAAATCCAGATTTATTGACTGGACATCCAAATATGACAATCGTGACAAGGTAGACGCGTTTCACACACTGACTGTGTGCTTAATCATTACCTTCATGATTAAGCACATAGTCAGTGTGTGAAACGCATCTACCTTGTCACGATTGTCATATTTGGATGTCCAGTCAATAAATCTGGATTTTGACTCAACCTGGAGTGCTGCCAATTCCTTTTCTTTTATCAAGTTTTCACGGAGGCGAGCCAGGGCATGCACCTGTGTGAGTCATCAGGCAATTACACCACCTTGAGCAGTGAGTCTTTGTCTGTTCAATTATATACAAATGGTACTGTAGCAGGACTGATAGAAGGATAATAAAAAAGAGAGGGAGGACAATCTATGGACTATGACAGATAATGAATGGCTAAAAAGTCCACAATTGATAGTCCACAATAAAAAGTACCAGATGACGTTTGGCAAAGGGTGGTGTTAGCTGCTACTAAGGGCTGGCTCCATGACACAGTGAAGTCACTGCTGTGTAAACATGTAAGAGAAGAAAGAAACAGAGCGCCTCTAAGAGCAGCAATTTATTAAAAAGATTAAAAGCACTAGTAATACAACTCACTAGATGGAGGCAAAATGGAGGCTTGTATCATCCGGTGACATGTCAGACGATGGAAATTATCCCAGGGGTCCTGGAAGGTGGAAAGGTCCATGCCGGTCGGATGGACGGGTGGACGCTGTGTCGGGAGTCCTCCGTCTTCCGGGTCCGGATGCGGCTAGGGTGCCAGGGACCACACTGGGACGCAGCGCACGCTGCGTGACGTCACTCGGGAAGGAAGATTACACTACGCGTTTCAGAGCTCGCGCACGGCTCTCGATGGGCGTGCGCGCTCTTTTTTTTTTTGATCCAACACTTGAAAAAAGAGCGCGCACGCCCATCGAGAGCTGTGCGCGAGCTCTGAAACGCGTCGTGTAATCTCCCTTCCCGAGTGACGTCACGCAGCGTGCGCTGCATTCCAGTGTGGTCCCTGGTGCCCTACCCGCATCCGGAACCCGGAAGACAGAAGACGGAGGACTCCCGACACAGCGTCCATCCGACCTGCACAGTCCTTTCCACCTTCCAGGACCCCTGTGATAATTTCCATCGTCTGACACGTCACCGGATGATACAAGCCTCCATTTCGCCTCCATCTAGTGAGTTGTATTACTAGTGCTTTTAATCTTTTTAATAAATTGCTGCACTTAGAGGCGCTCTGTTTCTTTCTTCTCTAGGATTCAAACCAAGGGCCCACATGCTGCAAGAAGAAGTGCTAAATACTAAGTCACTGTGCTTCCCATGGGAATTGATCCCATTCCTGATCATGCTCTTGAACAAAAATTCAGCTCAAATTGCCCACATTTCCATTCCATCCAAACTATGTTCTACAACTATGTTCTACATCTAAACAAACTGCACACAGTTTCAAAATTTCTGACGTTTTTATAATGCTTCTTTACTATATAGATAGTATTAATGTCTGTTTGTGAAATTTTCAGCATTCAACTTTTTTTTTTAATTGCAGCATTCTAGCAGTCTTCTAATCTATAGTAATAGTAATCTACTAACCAGCTAGACGTATAGTCAACCTGTGGCCAGTCCATTGCCACTTAAGTTTTCATATACAGAGGATATAAAAAAAATCTACACACTCCTCTTAAAATGTCAAGTTTCTGTGATGTAAATATTTTAGGTGGAGGGAATTAAAAATAAAAAAATAAATAAAATGGTTGCATGAGTGTGCATACCCTTAGACTAATACTTTGAAGTATATTTTGATTTTATTACAGCACTCAGTCTTTTTGGGTATGAGTCTATCAGCATGGCATATCTTGACTTGGCACTCCAAATCTGTCAGATTGCGAGGACATCTCCTGTGCACAGCCCTCTTCAGATCATCCCATAGATTTTTAATTGGATTTAGGTCTGGGCTCTGGCTAGGCCATTCCAAAACTTTAATCTTCTTCTGGTGAAGATATTCTTTTGCTGATTTGGATGTATGCTTTTGGTAGCTGTCATGCTGAAAGATGAAGTTCCTCTTTGGCTTTATAGCAGAAGCCTGAAAGTTTTGTGCCAATATTGACTGGCATTTGGAACTGTTCATAATTCCCTCTCCTTTGACTAAGGCCCCTGTTCCAGGTAAGGAAAAACAGCCCCAAAGCATGATGCTGCCACCACCATGCTTCACTGTGGGTATGGTGTTCTTTTGGTGATGTTCAGTGTTGTTTTTGCGCCAAAGATATCTTTTGGAATTATCTTTAAAAAGTTCAGCCTTAGTTTCATCAGACCAGATCACATTTTCCCACATGCTTTTGGGAGACTTCAGATGTGTTTTTGCAAAATTTAGCCAGACTTGGATGTTTTTCTTCATAAGAAAAGGCTTCCGTCTTGCCACTCTACCCCATAGGCCAGACATATGAAGAATATGGGAGATTGTTGCCACGTGTACCACACAGCCAGTACTTGTCAGATATTCCTGCAGCTCCTTTAATGTTGCTGTAGGCCTCTTGGCAGCCTCCCTGACCAGTTTTTTTCTCGTCTTTTTATCAATTTTGGAGGGATGTCCAGTTCTTGGTAATGTCACTGTTGTGCCATATTTTCTCCACTTAATGATGACTGTCTTCACTGTGTTCAATGATATATCTAATGCCTTGGAAAATGTTTTGTACCCTTCTCCTGACTGATACCTTTTAACAATGAGATCCCTCTGATGCTTTGGAAGCTCTTTGCGGACCATGGCTTTTGCTGTAGGATGCAATCAAGAAAATGGTAGGAAAGACCTACTAGAACAGCTGTACTTTAGTTGGGGTTAATCAGAGTCACTTTAAATGATGGCAGGTGTGCACTGACTCCTATTTAACATGAGTTTGAATGTGATTGCTAAATTCTGAACACAGCTACATCCCCAGTTAAAAGAGGGCGTGCACACTTATGCAACCACATTATTTTAGTTTTTTTTTTTCTCTTCCCCCTAAAAGATTTCAGTTTCTGTGTATCAATTGAGTTATACAGTTTATAGGTCACATTAAATGTGGAAAAAGTTCTGAAATTATTTATCTTGGTCTCATTTGTTTACATCACAGAAACCTGACATTTTAACAGGGGTGTGTAGACTTTTTATATCCATTGTTTTATTACCAAGCAGTAAATAGGATTTAAAGCTATCACTGACCTCTGTAGTTGCAGACACTGCAGAGAAATAAATTCTTGAATTTCAAAGCAGTAAAGCTATTGATGTTATTATCTCAGCAGCTCAGCGCCACCTTCCACAAATGACTCAGCAGCCCTTCAGCCTATGATGTAAACACAGAACAGATGCTTTGAAATGGAGGAAGCAGGATGAGCTGAGCTACCTTACCCCTCCCAGCACCCATGATAAAACCTGTCTGTAGGAGCTTCACTAGGTGAAAAGTCTTCAACATTGAATACTTGCTGGAGTGTCAGATGCCTGGTCTGACTCTGCAGACAGTTTTTTCTTTCTGTAACCCCCTATGGCACCACTGAACAAAGTAGTGACATAGGAGATGGAGGAATGAACTACAGTGCCAAGCAGAAAACCAAGCATCTGACACCAAGTTTAATGTGCCGCTGTATTCTGCCAGAGGAGCTTGGTGGGGTATATATTAAACCTCCGATCAGCAGGGTTTTTCACATCCATGCCTATTCAGTTTGTGTCCAGTGGACAAGAGTGGACCTGTGCTAGTTCTATGGGCAGAAGGATGAAAACAAACTGTCCATTTAAATTTGGCTACCTCTGATCTGTCACAATTAGGCCCAGAAAAATGGAAAAGGACACAGTGCTTTTCCATTTTTTTTTCCAGCCATTGGCAAACTCAGAGGTAGGTGGGTGTAAACAGACACAAGTCCATTTACTGTACATCAGCATATCGATAGAGCTACATGGAGCCCTTAATCAGGTCCACCTAAAAAGCTAACAGGCGGACCTGATTGAAAATCCTATGTGAAAGGGCCCTTACTTTTTTTGGTTTAATGACTCAGAATATATTAAAGTCAAAGCTACAACATGGCACATAGGGTTAGCAATGACAGGGTTCCTTTAAAGAGAGTTTCAGGTATTAATATTTTTACAAAGGTACTGTACATACGTCCACATGTATACCATACCTGTGAGATCGCTCTAGAAGCCAGAAATCACTGTAGTAGGCCCTGCTTCTCCAGTGATCTCCACTAACATCTGGGTCCCGTGCCGAGGGACTACCATGCTGCATTCTGAACACAGGAGGTCTGCCGCTGGGTGCATTTTCTCAGTGAATACCAAGCATTCTCTAATTGGAAAAGATGGATGGTGTGATTACCCCACCATCCCACCTCTCCACCTCATCCAATCATAGAATGCTTCGCATTCATTAAAAAAATGCAAAGCAATTCCTTAATGATGCCCGTGCCAAGAGGCCGACCTCCTGTGTTCCAACTGCAACAGAGAAGCTGCTTGCCACAGGATCAGGAAGTTAGTGAAGATCACTGGAGTAGCTGTGTCTACTAAAGTGATTTTTGGCTTCTAGAGAGATCCCACAGGTATGGTGTATGCATAGTTACATTGGTCCAAGCTAGATCAATATAACTATCTATAAAATATCCTTATCTGGAATCCTTCTTTAAAGGAACCCTGTTACTGCTAACCTCTGCTTCCGAAGTCCCCTAGCTATTGTAAGGGTAACCCCAGAACTCATGGGTTTCAGTAACATTTTGACTGTTGAAGCCAGATTGAAAATTATATTTATTTAGACAAACATGTAGATAGGAAGACATGTTTGGAGAGCAAGTCAAGCACTTTACATTCTGTTGGCTTAATAAACATTGCTCTATCTGGCTAGGGCTTCTAATACATTTTTATACATTCTGTGGGTGGAACCTAGCTATCTAGTTTCTGTAAGGTCACATATGAGTCTATGGTAACATCCTTTGATATGCGGATGGTCATTTTAACATAGACGGGTCACTTCCAAAGCTTGTTGGCTAAACAGGTCTTCAAGGGTCGAGATAGCAATCTTAACAGCTGGAGCTGTAAATGGCTTTTGAATACAACAGCTGTTATACAATAGGACTTCTCACAATATATACATCTGCTTAATTATAAATCCATGTTTGATTAATAAAATGGCTGTTCCCTTTTCCCCATCACTATCATGCTGATACTTTGATTTTAATATGTCCTCAGTTACTAAACCGAAACAAGTAAAGGAATTCTGACTTATCTACTTTTTCTGTGTGCATGTTCTCGACCTGTGACTCAAAACTATGATGAAAGGGAAACACTACCCGGCTGTGACAATGTTTAATACCTGACCATTTTCCTTTTTTCGAATAAGGAAATAAAATAGTCTATTAAAATAGAGTGTAATAAAATAGAACGCATTCAACCAGAATGAAAGCAAAAACACATAGTAAAATTGGACTTTTGAAAACTTTTTTTCCCCTTTCTGTATATTTAAAATATGTATGGGATTATTCAGGAAATGATTCATTGATATATAAAGTGCATTTGCTATGTGCTGTAATTTTAGGTTTGAATCTAATTAACTCCCACAGAAGATTAAAACAAACTAAAATGTTTATTAATCACGGGCATGAGATTTAACACTTACAGTATCTCACAAAAGTGAGTACACCCCTCACATTTTTGTAAATATTTTATTATATCTTTTCATGTGACAACACTGAAGAAATGACACTTTGCTACA